>NC_064614.1:8935000-10185000 GCF_023898315.1 Schistocerca nitens
ACATGGATCTACGAGGAGCATTCATTGCAAGCAATATTCCTCTTCACAAATTTACAAACCCTATCCTCAAAGGCTTCCTGCAAAAATATTGCTTAAATCAAAATATACCAGACAAATCACCATTGAGTAAAAATTACATACTGACAATTTATGCAAATGTTCTGGATTTCAGCTGACTTGGTACTTTAAAAGAAGAGTCTTCTTCCTGCCCTGCAAAGAATTTGAAAAAGTAAATAATTCTACGATTGCCAGATTTATAAATGAGGGTATTAGAAAAATATTTCCTGAATCTTCTGCATATGAAAGGGTGTTGTGTTTATTTCAGATGCTGCTCCTTATATGACTAAAGCGGGAAAGCCTTCCAAATATTTTATCCCAATTTGATTCATGTGACATGCTTGCCTCGTGGAGTACGTCATCTTGCTTAAGAAATAGGTTCCGCATTTGTGAATAACAATAAACTGATTTTACCCACAAAGAAAGTGTTTCTAAAGGTTCCTGCTTGCATCAAGACCTACAAGAAAAACTAGCAAATGTGCCTTTACCTGCCGAATCAGTGGTAACTTGTTGGAGTACGTGAGCCAAAGCTATGTTATTTCACAATGAACATTTCGAGGCCATTAGAGGGGTAATAAATGACTTGGATAGTGCAGGGGCTTTGACAGTTTGCAAGTGCAAGGAAGCTTTTAATGATTCCAGTATTAAAAAAGACATTGCTGTGATTAGCACTCATTTTTCCCATATCCTGCAAGTATTAAAAAGTCTTAAACTCAAGGTTTAGTATTGAATGAATCTATTCAGTTAATGAATAAAATTATTCTAGTGAACTTCTCCACCCGGACGTATTCCCAAGAAAACTGAAAAAAAAAAGCTTAAAAACATTTTAAACAATAACCCAGGCTTTTAACCTTTGTGCCAAATTGATAGCTTTATTAATGGGACAGGTCAACTTTACAAGAAACAATAAGTGCCAACATAGCACCCAAATTCAAACACTGCCCAGTTACCTCAGTTGATGTAGAATGGCCCTTTTTTGCTAATAAGAGAGTTTTGAGTGATCGAAGACACAGTCTTACTACCGAATATTTAAAACAGTGCTTGGTCGTTTATGTTTACAATACTAGAAAAATGTAAAATAAATTGTAATTGATGCTTTGGTCCAATAGTATTAATTAAAAGCTGATGCTGTTCAAAAAATTCATGATTGTATGTTTGTTTGTTTGTTTTTTTAAATAATAAAATATTACGGAGTTTTTGAGCACGCCCCTCTGTGAGTGATGTATCTCGAAGTTGGTCCCGTACATATCAATTGTTTTGCTGTGACTCGAACTAGCATCACATCTGCTTGTTACCAACAACAATAGCAAAGAAGAAACAAATCTTAAAACATGGTATGCACCCCCATTTAGCAAAGTTTTAGAAAATAATCCCAGAAAGTATTCAGAAAATGATATCAGCATTCTAAATATACCAATTTTTCATGAGGCCGCCACTGTTCCTCAAAATTGATATGCACAAAATCGATTTTGAGATATAATGCACGCAGTATTACCACGTATTTTTATTATTTGATCTTGGATATTTCGAAACTTTTCATGCATATTTTAAGGGTTTTATGATGCGTATAACCCAGTCTCTATTCATAAGCAAAACATCACAACTATTATTTTAAGGCTATATTTTTTACGTAAGTTTCAAGATAGTCTTCCTCATCTTAAAATGTGTATACTAAGTCTAAAAATTAGAGATATGATCATACATGCTGCTTACAACATTTAATCAATGTCCTCTGTGTCTGCCTAAAAGTTCTTTCCCTGAAGTTTAAACTCTTGTCCATGTAGCACTTGCAAATAAATCTGTTACTGGTATACATTACAATGAGGCATCAAATTGATACGCTTTCCACTGCCTCCCCCCCCCCCCCCCCACAAAAAAAAGGGTTACAGCATCAAGCAGTACTACCAAGTGCAAGGTCTATGCAGTTTTCTTACAACATACACACGGGACCTTGGAGGACAATTAATTTCTAAACCACCAAATCTATTACAAATAATTTATTACAAAAAATTACAGTTTTACAAAAACTAATCTCTCGTCACACACATATTACATTAAAGCCATGGATGCCATGCAGGGTCTGTACGACAAAGGTTATTGTAGTCCATCGCAGTATTGACCAAGCTACTTGCCTGAAACAAAATTAAGACAAAATTGTAAATTTTTTCACTAAAATTAACAAAAGCTGCTATAATATATGATTTCAATAATGAATTAGTGTTTCAATAAAGAAGTTAAGAAATTTAATAAAAACATTTACAAAGTTTGATAAAAAAAAAACTGCACTTGTTGAATGAGTGTTTACCAGGAATATGTGGTTGCAATCATGATGGTGAAGCTCAAAAGGTGATGCAAAAAAATAGACTTTGTTGTGTATGAATGACAGTAAAATGGGACACATGAGGCTACTGTTTACTTCAGAGTCATAAATAAGAAATCAGGGGCAACAGTTTATAATGATGACACATATAATGTCTTTTTTTTTTCGTGAATAAATAAATAAATCTAGAAACAAAGTAGATGGCTAAATGTGTCCATTTAAAATAATGTTCTAATGACTCGTCATACCTTGCTTTCTATACCATCGAAGTTAGCAAGGCAATTAACCCTCGACATAATTGCTGCGACAGCACGATTCACCATGACGATCAATGTATCACCCTTCACTTCCTCAGGTACAGAGTTTGGTAAAATTTCTTGTTTGGTATCGTCTTGTTTCTGCAACACAGCAAGTAAAGCAAACAATGTATGTTAGCATAGTAAATTTCATGATCTGAAATTATTAAGCCCTTAACTCTTTTTGGGATATTATTATGCTAAGCCAACTAACAAAAAGTAGTTGTTTTATGCATCTAGTAAATAGTTTAAAATTAATCTCAAAGTTTTATTTTTGCAATGTCTACAGGTTGATAAGTATTTAAAACCTACAAACTCTGGGAGGTTGTAGGGGACATCAAAACAAATATTTTTACCTAATGTCATTTTTTCCTATGATGATTATTTAAACCGGTGGAGACCATATTACGCTCTTCAATTTTTAGAGGCCGTGTTACAATCTTCAGGTGTTAGTGGGCATATTACGCTTTTCAGTTGTAGGCAACTGCTGTCCATCAGTGTAGTAGTGCATTGTCTCTGCTTACTAATGGAGTGATACATCTGGAGTGAGTACACTGATATGATTGGTGCGTACTACGTAGCGCACCACAATGGACGAACTGCACAGCGGGTTTATGAACAACAATATCTTAATCACCATATCCCTCATCATACGACCTTTGCTACTGTGTACCAACGTCTGCGTGAGACCAGGGCATTTAGCAGATTACCTGGACAGGGCGTTGTCGCATGGTAAGAACACTGCAATTTGAGGAAGCGCTCTTGCAGCATGTGGAGTGGGATCCTTCAATCAGCACTCGCGCAATTGCACGTAACATGGGGATGAATCAGACGAATGTAAGAACAGTCCTTCGATAGCAATTGTTACGTCCATTTCAACAACCTGGAACCAGTTGACTATCCACCCAGAACACAGTTTTCACAGTGGCACCTGCAACAGTGTGAAATGCATCCTACATTTCCATCCTCTGTGTTGTTTACCGATGAAGCAACATTCGGGCACGATGGAGTCTTCAACACGCACAATTCGCACGTTTGGAGCGAGGATAACCCACATGCCACATTTACTAGCACTCGGCAAGTGCGGTTCTTCATTAATGTGTGGCTCGGTGTTGTTGGGGACTGTTTAATTGGGCCATATCTGCTACCCACGCCATTAAATGGCAGGCACTATTACAATTTTCTCGCCAGAGCATTGCCAGAATTGCTAGAAGACGTCCCCGCTCCCTACAAGACAAAGCAAAGCATGTGGTTCCAACATGACAGGGCGCCGGCACATTTCAGTCATAATGTGCGCCGATTCCTGGACCGACAGTTCCCAGAAACGTGGATTGGCAGAGGTGGTCCTGTACCATGGCCAGCTCGATTGCCAGATATGTCCCCTCTGGACTTTTTTTTTGGGTTGGGAGAGATGCACAACCTTGTTTACACAACTCCTGTTGCATCTGAAGAGGATCTGGTTGCCCGGATAGTAGCAGCAGCAGCAGCAGCAGCAGCAGCAGGAACAATTCAGGATGCTCCTGGGGTTTTTGCCCGTGTCAGACAGAACATAATCCAACAGTGTAACCTTTGTTTACGTGTCAATGGAGGCATTTTTGAAAATCTACTGTAATTGTAATTGGGTTGTGTTAATGTGTTGTCTCTTGGTCATAAAAAAATGAAAAAGTGTTAGCTGGTTTAATTAATTTGCCACCAGAGAAATCTTCCTCTACCAGTTTAAATACTCCTCATAGGAATAAATGACATCAGGGAAAAATATTTGTTTTGATGTCCTCTACAACCTCCCAGAGTTTGTTGGTTTAAATACTATTCACCCTGTATAACCAGGAGTGAAAACAGATCTTTACTTTGTAATCATCCCCTCCAGGAGAGTTGGCGCATGTTTTAAATGCAAAGTGTGGTTGTGGAGAATGGAGGTCATCTTGCCACCTCCATAGCAATATAAACAAATAAAAACCACAAATCTTACAACCTGTAATGACGTTCTTGTCCATGAAATACCTCCTCGAGATACATACACAGTGCTTCAGTACCACACTACAGGAATGTAACTGAGTTGCACACAAGCTATAGCACTTAGATCTCGCTGCATATTTAGTGTTTCAGAATATCACAAAGTGTTTCAGAATATCAAAACCAAATTTGTTTCTAACCTTTTGCATTGAAGCTGTAGCCCTACATTAATGTTCTAGACGATATGTTGGTTTACTGTGATACACAATCAGGCTGAAAATAAAAATGCTGTTACAACATTATAATGTTGTCAGAAAGTATTTACACGACAGGAATGTGCCAAGAACTGCAGGTGATCCCTTCGGACTTTTGCTGTGTGACACTGTAGATGGAATTTTACAATTTGATGAATGCTGGCACTCTCTAATCACTGTGACTCTCAGCTGTTTTGGGCAACATGTTATGGCATGAACCAAACTACTTGAACATTTATTGGTAGAAAACATTCTATTAATTTGGAGTAAAATTTCCTTTGAAAACCTAACTGCATGGTTTGTAAGACATGTACCACAGGTGTGTTAATTCAGGTGCGAAACATAGTGTAGCTGTCATAATCATGGTTCAACAGCCAACTTGACAGTTGCTACGTATCTTGACTGGTGGATGGTAGACCTTCACTTGATGTTTCTTCAAAATACCGGTAATGATATATATATATATATATATATATATATATATATATATATGTGAGTAAAAAAATAAAAAATTGTCATGCATGAAGAGTTGCCATATATCTTTATAGCATCTTTCCTCTCCTGGGGTTGGTCGGTCTGGTGTTTCGAGTCTGATGTAGGTGTCCATTTCTCCTGTATACAACCTCATGGTGTGCGCCAGCTCATTCAGGGTCTTCCTAGAATCAAACCTGTAAACCAAAATTTTAAGAGGGCTCACAGTCTACAAAAGATGGAGGCAGCTGGATACCTGTGAGTTTTAATCTGCGTAGGTGGTCCTACAGTAAATACACATTCCCGCTCTTCTCAAACGTCATACTAGTTATGTAGCTTCAACATTTCAATGGAAAAACAAGCCACTGAGGTCCATCTCTAACTCACGTTGACAACAGCTGGAAATTCAGTAAACATGTACAATGCTGACTGGTCGCTAACAACAGATCTCGGGTGTTCCAAAAAAATTTTGTACTGAATCTAATACTCTTTATTGCGTGTTTCGGGTGTGGTCCATCATGAGACAATCTGATAAAAAATACAAACACCATGAGCACAAAAATACTTCATGACCAACACACTAAGACAAAACAAGTGACAGACAGATTTGTGGAGTATGTGCCATTTTATGTTATTAGAAAATTGCATGAGCACTGACATATAATGTACGAGATTTCACAGAGAAAACAGTCAAGTGAACATGAAAACTAAAGTGAACACGAACAAATCATGCTAAGCAGAGCGAAGTAAACTAAAAGCCCGCCAGATGGAGTGATGAACTTGGTGCTCAAAACAAAGTCAAAAACAAGAACAATTACAGGAAGTAACAAAAAGGCTCCAGTTAGCTTTGTGTAACAATGTATATCATCAAAAATCACAGTACACAGGGTCTCAGTGCCACACTGCCGGAATGTACCCATTTAGTACATTAAAATACATACATATTAAATGGCAAAACAAATCATATCAGTAGCTTACACAGACTACATGATTCAACCTAGAGTCATGTGATACAAGGTATGGACGAAAGAGAATATTTTGCAAAAATTTTATTTTTACACAAGAACAGGAATTCAATATTAGAGTCAGATAAAAATACAATAGGAATCAATTATAAACCCCTTCATTAAAAAGCTGCCAAAAGCTGCTACACAACAGCATACTGCATTCCGGACAGCACAAATGCAGTTCTCATTTTTAAGAATGAAAACCCAAAATATATTTCACACAATAATCAAAACTGATAAAAGTACACTGGCAAATAGTAATCTCAGTGTGACATCCTTTCATATAGAATCAGTGTGAACACAAATTACGTGGACAGCAATTAAATATTATGAGAAAACCAACCAAATCTTTATTCAAAAACACCAAAAACTGTCACGGGAGGAGCATGTTGTGCTCAGGACTGTAATACCCAGTCATCAGTTATACATAGGCACCCCAAAAACCAGTATCCATTCATATAGAAATAAGCATGATGAACAAGAGTCATAAAAGCAGCAGTTCCTAAATGAGTAACAACATGAAGGATGCTAAAAACCAATTCTGCTCGTTGATTACAGGGCTAGGATCTGTTTTGTGGGGCATACACACTTTGAGTTAATCGAAGATATCAACATCCCTACCCTTAGGCTTGACGTGGAAAATTTTTAAACCTTCGTTCATCAAGGGTAAAACATGGTCCTTCGTTTTTAAATGGCAGCCTAGTCCACTATTATTACTTCTGCATGTGTGTTCTCCAAACATTGTTATGAAGTCCCTCCATGTCTGACCGACATAGATCCTGTCACAGGAACCGCACACAATTTTATAAGCCCCTGAATTATTAAATTTGTTACCTCCATTACTAAGATTGTGTTGTAAAAACAAGAACAAGCTTTTTCTGTGTGCAGAAACCTACTTGTACCTTTGCCTTTCTAATATCTTACACTCTTTTACTGCACCAGGGACCAAATAGGATAAAAATACATGCTGCAACCTGTCTTCAGATATAAATACCGGCGTTGCACTTTGGTAAGTATCCTGATGCCCACACTCAGTATACTCTTTACAGAAAAACCATTGTCCATGTGTTACGATACTAATCTCTTTATTGTCCACATCATCATCTAGACCTAATCTAGCAAGCCTGTGAAACATAGATGAACAGAATGAATGCTTATGTGCTACAGGGTGACAGGAGCTTGACGCAATAATGCCATCAGATGCAATCAACTTGCGAAAGATACCGTAATCAACTTAGAGCCTAACCTGACAATGGGAAGATCAAGAAAATTCTCACTACCATCAACTTTGTGTTCCACCACGAACTGTATGTTCCCTTCATTGTGTTGAAAACTTGTGCAACTGAATCAATACATTGGCCCTACTGCCCTCGAAAAGGACAAATATATCATCCACATATCTATGGTACACAATAAGTTTCTTTTTAGATCAGGATAAGTGTTAAAGAATCTATTTTCAAGATAATTCACAAAAATATCGGACAGGATCCAAAAAAGGCTACATCCCATGGCGAGACCATCACTTTGATGATAAATGCAACTACAAAATGTAAAGTAATTAAAAGACAAGGATAGCAAAAGAAAGATTGCTACTTACTGTGAAGAAGACACATTAAATTGCAGAGACACTTACATATAGCTTTCTGCCAGAGCCTCCATCAGCAAAAGAGAAACACACAACATTCACACACAGAAGCAAGCACACCCTCATGCATACATGACCACCAACTCCAGCATCTTAAGCCGGAATGCAAATATCCTGCCTGGAGTGGACAAGGATAAGCATGATTTCAACAAGTTCACTGGTCTCATCTAGACTTATTTTGCCAAAATTCAAAAAAATTCTTTATGATGATTTCCAAAGTTTCTGAAATGGGAATGTTAATATAAAGGTTCTTAATATTTAGGGAAGCTAGTACTGCTCAATCCTGGACTCCAACGTCATTTAGCAAACCTGACTAATTCAAAGCTATTTTTTTACACTTTTGGTCTGAAGGAATGTAAAGGTTTCTTTAAGTTGTGTGTTGCTGGAACTACCGACTTAGCAATTAGGTCTCTGAATAGATGGAACAATGGGCCTGATCAGATGATGATGATGATGATGATGATAATGAGTTTTGTGGGGCACTCAACTGTGCAATCATTAGTGCCCATACGAAGTCCAAACTTTCACACAATCCAATTTTTTCACATTCCAATCTAACCACTGTCACGGATGATGATGAAATGATGAGGACAACACAAACACCCATTCCCCAAAGGGGCCGGATCAGAAAATCCGTTTTATGAAGCTTAACCTTATCCTGCAATTTACACATTGTGGAATTCATGACGTTAAAGACTGTTTTACAAAAACCTGACAAAAGATTTGATTCATTGATATATTATTTTTAAAATCTTGACAAAAGGATAAGAGAGGCTGCTTCTTGAATTCCACTATACCATTTTCATAAAAAAAATACTGAGGTCTTAGAAATTTAATCTTCATCAGTAATCAAAACTACAGAGCTCCCCTGGTCAGGCTTCGTGACTAAAATATTTTCACACAATTTGACATTCAGTCTATAAACAAAAATTTGGAAAGGGGTTATGTAAGGAACACTTCGTTTGACATGCCTTAAGACAGCACAAGCAATGTCAGCTTGTGGGAACTTAGAAATTCTTGTCTGCTCACAGCCATTTTTTGCTTCCACAATCATCCTCTGTATCAACCTATCATCAACTTTCGGAGGCAAAATGAAACTCAAAACCTCACATGATGACATGGAAGGCTCTTATCAGTTCAGAGTTCAAGACGGCAGCAAGTATAGATGTAAATGTTGTTACTGCTAAATTAGATTACAGTTATGTAGTTAAAAAATCGCTTGTGTGAAGTGCAAAGATGAACTTAAAATGTATAGTGAGTGTATTTCATGTTTACAATAAGTAATCATAGGATTAAGAGGAGAAAATGACAGCCTAAAGCATGAAAACATGGAGCTTAGGTTGAAACAAAACATGGGTGTGCTGCCAAAAGTTAGCAACTATAAGTCGATGGAATGGAAGACAGTGAATGGCAAATGTAAAGCACAAGGCGAGAAAATGTCACCTACAGTGAGTAAACCAAGTTTCAGTGTGAAAACAATTTTAACATCCTTTATTCAGAAAACTGTAGTCAAGTGACTGGATCGAAATATGAGGTAAATTCGAGTGTGTCTATGGAAAACGTTACAAAATGTAATCTTCACAGAAAAAAAAAAAAAATCTCACAAAACAGATTTGCCCTACCTGTGCCTCAGCTCTTACCAGAAACCAATAGTGATAAATGTGAAAGTGTGAAATGTGGAGAAAATTAATTTCGTAAACTAAGCAGTGGAGGAAAAACAAGGTAAAAAATACAATCGTCAAACTGTCGAAAAAAAAAAAAAAGGTACAACGTTCTCTTATCAACAGACAGCCACAGCAGAAATTTGACGAGTGTTTTACAGGACAATTACAAAGATATCCAAGCAATAGGAATAGTGAAACCACGTGCAAGTACGAAATCTGTAACTGATGTCGACCCGCAGGGAAACAATAAAGAAGAGAATGAATATGTAGTGTGTTTAGCTGGTGCCAATGACATCGCAAACTTGTACTGCAGAAAGAGACACAAAAGTGGTGGGGTGGGGTAGGCATTTATAGTAGAAATTATGTAAAATGTGAAAAAGTGAAATGGATAGATGATCTGAGTACTGGAATGGTATTTGAGGTTGCAGCAGTGAACCTAAAGTATGGAAACAACAACCTTATTATAGCAGCACTGTATAGGTCACCTGGAAGTAACACAGAAGAGTTTCTAAATTGCCTAGAGGACCTGCTGGAGGGGACAGCAGTGTATAGAAAACACTTGTTGCTTGTTGGAGACATCAACATACTCATTAAATAATAGTGTTAATTATTTGCACTATATGGATGTATTACAGTGATATAACTTTAAACAAATTAACTCAGAACCTACAAGAGTCACTGCAAATACAAAGACATGTATTGACGATGTTATCACAAATGTAGGAAAAGAGAAAGTAAATGTAAACACCTTAGAAAACTACATTTGTGATCACAGAGCCCTTACTATGGAAATTGATGTAGGGAACATAGATGTAACTGAAAGCGACACAGTTACATACAGGGTGGTCCATTGATTGTGACCGAGCCAAATATCTCACGAAATGAGCGTCAAACGAAAAAACTACAAAGAACGAAACTTGTCTAGCTTGAAGGGGAAAACCAGATGGCGCTATGGTTGGCCTGCTAGATGGTGCTGCCATAGGTCAAACGGATATCAACTGTGTGTTTTTTTTAAAACAGGAACCCCCATTTTTTTTTATTACATATTCGTGTAGTACGCAAAGAAATATGAATGTTTTAGTTGGACCACATTTTTCGCTTTGTGATAGATGGCGCTGTAATAGCCACAAACATATGGCTCACAATTTTAGACGAACAGTTGGTAACAGGTAGGTTTTTTAAATTAAAATGCAGAACGTAAGTATGTTTGAACATTTTATTTCGATTGTTCCAATGTGATACATATACCTTTGTGAACTTATTTCTGAGAATGCATGCTGTTACAGTGTGATTACCTGTAAATACCACATTAATGCAATAAATGCTCAAAATGATGTCCGTCAACCTCAATGCATTCGGCAATATGTGTAACAACATTCCTCTCAACAGCGAGTAGTTCGTCTTCTGCAAGGTTTGCACATGCATTGATAATGGGCTGACGCATGTTGTCAGGCATTGTTGGTGGATCACGATAGCAAATATCCTACAACTTTCCCCACAGAAAGAAATCCGGGGACGTCAGATCCAGTGAACGTGCTTCGACGACCAATCCACCAATCATGAAATATGCTATTCAATACCGCTTCAACCGTATGCGAGCTATGTGCCGGACATCCATCATGTTGGAAGTACATTGACATTCTGTCATGTGGTGAAAAAAATCTTGTAGTAACATCAGTAGAACATTACGTAGGAAATCAACATACACTGCACCATTTAGATTGCCATCGATAAAATGGGGGCCAATTATCCTTCCTCCCCTAATGCCGCACCATACATTAACCCGCCAAGGTGGACTATGTTCCACTTGTTGCAGCCATCGTGGATTTTCCGTTGCCCAATAGCGCATATTATGCCGGTTTACGTTACCGCTGTTGGTGAATGACGCTTCGGCACTAAATAGAATGCGTGCAAAAAATCTGTCATCGTCCCGTAATCTCTCTTGTGCCCAGTGGCAGAACTGTACACGGCGTTCAAAGTTGTCACCATGCAATTCCGGGTGCATAGAAATATGGTATGGATGCAATAGATGTCGATGTAGCATTCTCAACACAGACGTTTTCGATTCCCGATTCTCGCGCAATTTGTCTGCTACTGATGTGCAGATTAGCCGCAACATAGGCTAAAACACCTACTTGGGGATCATCATTTGTTGCAGGTCATGGTTGACGTTTCACATGTGGCTGAACACTTCCTGTTTCCTTAAATAACGTAACTATCCGGCGAACGGTCTGGACACTTGGATGATGTCGTCCAAGATACCGAGCAGCATACATAGCACACGCCCGTTGGGCATTTTGATCACATTAGCCATACAACAACACGATATCGACCTTTGCCGCATTTGGTAAATGGTCCACTTTAACACGAGTAATGTATCACGAATGCAATACCGTTCACACTGGCGGAGTGTTACGCGATATCACATAGTTATACGTTTGTGACTATTACAGCGCCATTTATCACAAAGTGAAAAAAAGTGGTCCAACTAAAACATTCATATTTCTTTACGTACTACACGAATATGTAATAAAAAATGGGGGTTCCTACTTAAAAAACTGCAGTTGATATGCGTTTGACCTATGGCAGTGCCATCTAGCGGGTCAACCATAGCGCCATCTGGTTTCCCAGCTCAAGCTAAATGAGTTTCGTTCTTTGCAATTTTTTCGTTTGATGCTTATTTCGTGAGATATTTGGCCCGGTCACTATCAATGGACCACCCTGTATAAAAGAAAATTTAATTATTCTAAACTTAAGATGGCACTAGGGAATGAAAAATGGGAACCAGTGTACAATGCAACTGAAGTGAATGAAAAATTGGAATATTTCTATAAGTTATTCGGTAACACTTTAAATGGAATCTGTCCTTAGTTAAAAAAGTAAATAAAGCTGTAAACCATAAAGCCGAGAATCTCCTGTCTGAAATTACTGAACTGAGGAAGAAAATGAAAGATTGCTATTTACTTTTTAGAGGTACTAAACTACAATATTTCTCAACAAAATATAAACTGATCAGAAAAACATAGTGTCCTTGAGTAACCTAAAAACACAGAAATATACCTCTGAAATAAGGAACTCTAGCTGTATCAGTAAAACTGGCTGGAAAATAATACATAAAGAAAGTAGGAATCAGAATTCCTGTGAACACAGTAACGTAACATTAAAAGAAAATGGTGAAGAGGGTTGGTGATGGGTTGTTTGGGGAAGGAGACCAGACAGTGAGGTCATCGGTCTCATCAGATTAGGGAAGGATGGGGAAGGAAGTAGGCCGTGCCCTTTCAAAGGAACCATCCCGGCATTTGCCTGGAGCGATTTAGGGAAATCACGGAAAACCTAAATCAGGATGGCCGGACGCGGGACTGAACCGTCGTCCTCCCGAATGCGAGTCCAGTGTCTAACCACTGCGCCACCTCGCTCGGTGTAAATGGTGAAGAAATAAATGACCCAAAAGAAGTGTGTGAGAAATTTATACAGAAGTTCAGTACAGTCGGTACAAATGAAATTCATGTCAAGCCACAAAATTTTAGTCTTGGAAAATCTAGCCAGTCCTTTTATATCCATGGCATTACTGAGAGGGACATCCTAGCAATCATATCAGCACTTCCACCAAAAATGTCTTGTGGCTGGGATGACATTTCACCTAAACTACTAAAGGAACGCAGGAATGGATTAGCGAAACAGGCCAATATCATTAACCTCAGAACTAGGCAAATTTTTAGAGAGAGTAATACTAAATCAAGCTGAATCATATTTCACCAAACACAATCTGTTAAACAATCCAAAATGGATTTAGAAAAGGGAGATCAACTACAACAGCAGTAGCATCTTTTCTACAAGAAATATTAAATCAGTTGGACAAAAGTGACAAGGTAATAGGCACTTTCCTAGGTATGAGTAAAGCCTTTGATACTGTGAATCATAACATTCTTCTGTGTAAGCTAGAAGAGGTTGAGAGGACTAGCCTTGAAATTACTTACCTCCTATTTGAAAGACAGGAAACTGTGTGTAAAGCTAACTTATAAAAACAATGAGCAGCTCCTAACAACCAAATCAACCTTCATGACACTTCAATGTGGCATGCCTCAAGGAAGCATACTAGGGCCTTTTCCGTTCCTTGTATATGTAAATAATTTATTTGAACCCCAAAATTGCACGGTTGTAAGCTATGCCGATGATATATCCTTCATCAGCCGTGGCAGTGATATGCAGTCCACAGCTAACAGTACCGAGATCAGTTTCAATACTATGTCCACATCCTTACAACAAACAAGCTTCTTGTAAATAAAGACAAAACAGTAATTATGAAGTTCATCCTCAGTTATAATGCTGCCATAACTGATACTGTATTTACATCCCCATTGGGTCTTGCATATGCAAATTCACATAAATTTTTGGGCATCGTTGTTGATGAAAACTTATCATGGAAAGAACATGTAGACAATATTTGCAAGAAAATCAGTAGAAATTTGTATCTACTGAAACGGGTCTCAGCCTTCTTGGACCATGATACTTTAAAGCAAATATATTTTGGGTTGATTCATCCACACCTTCAGTATGGTATTGAGATATGGGGTGGGGCACCAGCCGTTCATATAGATAGACTTTTTAGACAACAAAAAAAGGCAGTAAGAATGGTAGCCAAGGTAAAGAAGAGAGAGCCTTGTAGAGACATCTTTAGAAAATATAAAATTCTTACGATGTACTCCATGTATATACTGCAGACAGTCATGTTCGTGAAACAAAATCCTGAATTTAATACGACAAACAGTAATGTACACAAATATGATACACAGGGAAGGGAAAATTTTTGTAGAATTGTGACCAATAAAAAGACAATGAACCACAGCCCACATAGAATGGGATCAATTTTCTACAATGCACTACCATGTGAACTCAAGAAAGCAAATCTAAATATGCTAAAGAGTAGACTGAAGTATTTAATAGAGGAATGTTGTTGCTCTATACAGGACTAAGTTGTAGTGCCATCTTGGAAAACAGTATATATAGACAATGTCTCCGATCTATCAGTGGTATGAAAGAATATAATTATACACTGTATTATGTGTACTGTACTATTATAAATATAAGCTAAATTGTGTTACACTATAGAGGAATCTACTTGTAGTGCCCTTTTGAAAAATGGTGTGTACAGACGTGTGTCTGATCCATACGATGTTATGAAAGAATGTAAATATTTTACTGTATATGTGTAATGTAAGATAAATTTTCCTGACAATGTCCGAAAACTTTTTGTCATATGGACAGAAAATAAATAAATAAATAAATAAATAAAACTCAACATTAGTCAGACTGACCACTCTATCTGCAAACTTGTCTTTACTTACTGGATGGACACTTGTTGCAGTCAAGCTGACACCTCGTGGGATGAGAGAATTCAATATCTGTGTATTCCTCGACAAAATAGATTAAGTTTCCACCACACAAAATCACACACTAGCACACAAGATTTAGCAAACTGCTCTGGAATGAGAAGGGAGTGTACATGACAGCGCAGAAACCTATCCTCGGGGCTTGCCAAGTCTTTAGCCCTATACAGATCCAATTTCACTTTTCACCCATTCGCGTTTGACTCTTGACCTTAATTTGCTGTGCATTACACGATATTTTTTTAAACTTAGCATAGCTAGCTGTTACGCCATGACACAAACAGGACATGTTAAACATGATCTTCAATTGATTTCTTGTAATAGTCCTACTTTGATGTAATATTTCATGACCTCGTGGACTTCACGGAAACTCTATATGATTTTATCAGTTTCAATTATTGTGTGAAATATATTTTGGTTTTTCATTCTTATGGTTTTATGACTGATTCCTATGGTTTTATTGTATGACTTTAATTTTGAATTCCTGTACTTGTGTAAAAATAATTTTTTTTTTGTGAAATATCCCTTTCCCTTCCTTGTATCACTAACTTTTATCACTAACTGTAAGTTGACTCACGTAGTCTGATGTGATTTGTTGATGCCATTTAAAATACATATGTATTAACAATATTGTGGAAAGGAAAGTTGCTACTCACCATATAGTGGAGATGCTGACGCAGATGAGCACAACAAAAAGACTGTCACAAATATAGATTTCAGACAGTAAGGCCTTACACACACACATCTGGCGGGCTTTTAGATTACTCCGCCCTGCTTACCGTATTTACTCGAATCTAAGCCGCGCTTTTTTTTCCGGTTTTTGTAATCCAAAAAACCGCCTGCGGCTTAGAATCTAGTGCAAAGTAAGCGGAAGTTCTGAAAAATGTTTGTAGGTGCCGCCACAACTAACTTCTGCCGTTTAATATATGAGCACTACACAGACATACTTTGCAGGCACAAAGATAAATACTGGCACAAAACCTCTGCGTCAGAAAATCAATTAAAAAGAAAAGGTAGAAGAATGTAAACATAATGCCGTGTATTCTTTCGTGTTTGCTGCTATCTCATTTAAATCCTGTCTGCCTAATAAACTACGAAACTAGAGTGAGACAACAGCAAACACGGAAGAATATACATATCATGTCATGTTTATATTCGTATTATTCTTATGCTGAATAGTGAAAGTCAGAAATGAAGCATGGCAACTGACTAGGTTTTTAAATCTAAGATGACTAATTTCTGTGCAGAATGTAATGTACTAAAGAGGTGTCTGCAAAGATCTTCAAACGGAGAAAAATTTTCGCTAAACTCTCGTTCAGAACATCATCTGTCATATGCAGTATATTATTTGGTTCTTGTTGATCATTATCAAAGAAAGCAGCAGTGTAAGTAAAAACAAATAGCAGTCTCTTGCCTTTGTTTAGCTTATGAGACAATTCCTCTCCTTTTTTTTTATTGTAAGCGGTGGTAGCGCGCACAAAAGCGAGCCATGCCGCGAGCGGCTACAGGTCGTAAACACTCATTATCAGAATGCGACAAACAATGCATGACACAGTACAATAATGCAGTTTCAGCTTAGAGTGATGTAAACACCTATAACAAAGCGAACGGCACTTATCAGAGCAAAGCACAATAAGTAATCGATTCAAACCAGACGAAGCACGTGAAAAAGGAAGGGTACCCGTATAAATACGGATGGAGCGCCTGATACATAGCAATGGCTACTTTGTAAATCTTAGCTGTTAAGCTTACGACTCGAACCAAACTACTGTAGCTGTATCTTTATCCATTCGACCTAAATTGTGTCTCATGTTACAATGGAACAACTTTGTTTCGATTTGGAGGTGCGGTCTAAGACTTTTCTCCCGTCTTGAATTTCGAGTCTCAAATTCCAGGTGCGGCTTAGATTGGGGAAAATTATTTTTCCTTGATTTCGAGTCTCATTTTTCAGGTGCGGCTTAGATTCGAGTAAATACGGTAGCATGATTTGGTCATGTTCACTTTAGTTTTCATATCCAGTCATTGCACTTGACTGTTTTCTCTGTGAAATCTCGTGCACTATATGTCAGTGCTCACACAACTTTCTTATTATGTAAACTGGTATATATTCTATAATTCCGCCTGTCACTTGTTTTGTCTGATTAATCATAATGGTCGCATACCTTAAGCATGACTTCAAGTCACAATTGCAATAGCTGGAAAGTTCTCAGCTGAAATGTTGGAAGAGCAAGTGATGATTTCTTGCGCACACAACCCCCCCCCCCCCCCAAAAAAAAAAAAAAAGTTTGTGTGGCGGGAGTGGCAAATGTTCTTTGCTGGTTTATCTGGGTTATGTACGGTCAGTTACCTTGAGAATCTGATCTGATTTATTGTACCATTAACTAGTTTTCAAGCCATTGCAGGCTCATCACATGTACATCATTCTCTGGATCATGTGCAGCTAGATGCCAGCTGCTGAAAATAATGGAAATTCAGGCATAAGTAATCAAAATTTTTATGAAATGAAAACGTCATTTTATTTTAGGATACCTACAGTGCACTGCCTTATGGGATCCATGACAAACACAATATAAGTATCCAAAAATAGAACAATCTTGTTGCTTTGCAAACATTTAGGTAACTTAGGCTAAATTTCCATTATTTTCAACAGTACCATGACGCTAATGTCTAGTTGCACATTGTCCAGAGAACAATGTTCCAGTAAAACCTCCGCATGGTGATCCTGTCATGGCTCAAAAACTAGTTAATATTATAATAATACTCATTAAATTCACAAAGGGCCTGGTTGCATTAATCTACATAAACTGCCAATTTAAATCACATTTGCAGTTTGTCATCACAATGGATATTGTGAAAGATGAATATTCTATCTTCCGGAAAAACTTATCATAGTATGATAAGTTATGTATTCAGGGTAGTGAAAGGAGGAAATGCTGACAATGCTAAACTGTAAATGTTGTTAATACCTGTAATGAACCTGGAAGAGATAATATTGGTTGCCAAAAAGCAAAATTTTATAGTTAATATAAATGTCAAAAGCAAATAACTTACAACAAACTTTATCGGGAGGGCAACCACAGCTCAGAGACATTATGAACAACAACAATAAACACTTAATAATCATTCAAATAATCATAACAAAAATTACAACAATTACAAGTCAAGAATGATGAGGTGTTTCCAAAAGCCACATAGCTGTATGAAGGTACTTTATTCACAACTACCAGTTTCAAATCAGCACAGACCTGTCATCAGATTTATAATGGTTATTTTTCCACAATGAAGATTGACAATTATGGAGTCTCAGTTTTCAGGAAGTTATCCACGTTAAAAGCCAAACCACAATTGTGGGTTGTCATAGTAAAATTGACTACACCAAAAAGATGCTTCTAAAAATGTATGAAGTATGATTGCCAAATGAGCCAGGCTGGATAACACCACATGGGATACATAAGGGGTGTTCAAAAAGAAACGAGCCAGAGGCATAATTACAGAAACTAGTACCTGTACGTTAGAAGTATTGACCCCGGCTGTTGAGACATTTGTCCCACTGTGACACAAGGTGGTGAATGGCTGTCACATAAAATTCCTGGGGCTGCGATGTTAACCAGTTCTGCACGTACAGCTGGACGTCATTGTCCGAGGTGAACCATTTGCCCCTATGCTGACGTTCTTCTTTGACCAAGACGACCCCCTTCTGATTCACTTCTTGCAGCGCGGGACAACAGTGAATGCCCAATGTTACTCGCAAACCTTGACCACCCTTCGCCAAGTGATCAAATCAAAATGACCAGGCAATCTCACCCGTGGGGTCATTCTGCTCCACGGCAATGCAAAGTCTCATACGGCCAACACAGTCGTGCCACTCCTGCAGAAATTCAAATGGGAGGTTGGGAGGTTCTCAGGCACCCTCCTTACAGTCTGGACCTCTCTCCCCGTGGTTACACCATTTTTTTTGGTCCCGTTAAAAAGTCTCTGAGGGGCAAACGATTCACCTAAGACTATGACGTTCAGCTGTACGTGTGACACTGGTTAACATCGCAACCCTGGGAATTTTATGAGACAGCCATTCACTGCCTTGGTTCACAGTGGGATAAGTGTCTCAACAGCCAGGGTCAATGCTTCTAACATACTTTTACTGGTTTTTGTAATTATGCTTCTGGTTCATTTATTTTTGACAACCTGTTATATTATAAGATCCAGTAGACACCAACCGTATAAAACAATGAAGCAAAACTTAAAATCCCATGTAATGTGTGTATTTCCACCGTATTGCTAGCAGGCTGAAGTGGTGTAAGCAGCCTGTGGATGCTAGTAATACATTGGCTGCTTACACCGCATTGGCCTGTTAGCGATCGGTGAAAGTACGCACATTACGTGGGATTTTAAGTTTCACTTCATCGGTTTCATTTAGTTGGTGCCTACCGGATCCTATAATATATCCTATGTGGTGTTATCTGGACTGGCTCATTCAGCAGTCATATTTTGCACATTTTTACAAGCATCTTTTGGGTGTATTCAATTTTATTATGACAACCCACCATTTTGGGTGGACTTTTAACAAGGATAACTTGAGGAAGAAATTTCTAAGAATGTACATATGAAGCACAGCACTGTATGATAGTGGAACATGGACTCTGCAAAAACTGGAACAGAGGAGAATCTAAGCATTTGAGATGTGGCGCGCTACAGACAAATGCTAAAAATTAGGTGGGCTGATAAGGTATGGAATGAAGAGGTTCTGTGTAGAATCGGAGAGGAAAGGAATATGTGGAAAACACTGACAAGGAGAAGAGACAGGATGATAGGACAGCTATTAAGACATCAGGGAATAACTTCCATGGTACTAGAGGGAGCTGTAGAGGGCAAAAACTGTAGAGAAAGACACGAGATTGGAATACATCCAGCAGATAACTGAGAATGTAGGTTGCAAGAGCTACTCTTTGATGAAGAGGCTGGTAATTGTCCAACTGCATTATGGAAATATAACCATGATGCACCTATACTGATGTGAAACTGGTAATTGCCAATAAAGCACCTTCATACAGCTACAGCTTTCGGAAATACTTCCTCAGTCTTGATATTTAATTATTGTAATTTTTATGATAATTTGAATGTTTATCGAGTGTTAATTGTTGTTACTGTTATTCGAATAATTTGAGACATATTTCTCAGAATGTGTGTCACTGAAAAGGCACTTGAGCAAAAGAAAGTGAAGTGTCAAAAACATTTTACTTGTATTAAATTTATAAGTACGAGATACTGTCAAGCTAAAAAAGCTGTAAATAAATAAATGTGGGAAACGAAACTAACACAATGATACTGCAATAGAAGTGTTTCAAATTGAATACTATGAGTCAATACAGGTTTGACACAGGAGATGCTTGTGGTTTAGTGAGCAATACTGCTGAGGCGGAAAAGAAGAAAACAGTAATGTTTAGGAATAAATGCCTTGCTCATGACTTACCTTCCTATAGCTTGCTGCCATTTCATCCCTAAGAATTGCCCTCAGGTAGGTGGGTAACTTGAAGGCCGGTTGTGCAAGACACCGTGCTGTCGCTATAATGCTTGCGGTAAAGGGTCCATTAATGCCAATCATCGTCAGCAGTTCTACAAAGTTGGGTGTCAGCCGGAAAGGAACAGGCCTGTTCGAATCGAGTTCTCCTGCAGAGCAAAAAATATTATCTCTGTATTTTCTATCTTAGATATGGTTCACGCACATAATCATACAGCTTGCAGAGTTGTGAAAGTCACAAGCAATGTCCAGTTGTAAGTCCAACAGCGAGTCTCTCTCTTGCTCTCAGTGTTTCACAGATAGTACGGAAAATTGTTACTCAAAAAAACTAATCCAAAGTAAAGAAATAAACATTTGATGCAAGAATGACAAATCATCAGTTCATGCCACACAAAGGTACCAATGTCTGAATGTAACGTTTCCTACATTTTTTGAAGTAGAAGGAAGAAGGTAGATTAGTGTTTAACATCCCATCACTGATGTGATTACAATCACAGCACTAGCTCAGATAAGTCCTTTTCAAAGGAACCATTCCTGCACTCATCTTAAGTGATTCAGGGAAACCACACAAATATTAATTCTGGAAGTCCGGACACATATTTGAACTGCCATCCCCTTGAATGCCTCTTTAATGTCTCACCAGTATGCCACCTCCCTCAGTTTTCATCACCTCTATTTCCGTGGAATTTCTGTTGTCAGAATATTTATCCTGGTAGAGATGCTCAAAAAGAATCTCAAATAATCTGGGGAAAATGTGTCTGGGAAACTTAAGTACAACTGCTCAGCAATATTGCAAGAGAGGGGAAGAGCCATTCCATGGATTGAAACCAGCTACATATGGTGCTGTAATGGGGTATTTTTCATGAACTGGAGAGCCAGTAGCATCAGTGTTTAATGTGTCTCCACTCTGATCTTAGTCAATGCAAAACAGTTTCTCAGCATGAAGACTTTCTTAGATCTGTGACATAGCAAATCACTGGTTGGATAGCAGCTAGGAAGTAACAATGTGACAAACACAACAGGTGTGTCTCAAAGAGTAATTTCGAATCCCCGGACTGTCTTTTAAAACAGTGGTATGACGTTTCTACGTTAAAGATGACAGATGAGGAAATTACAATCAGCAACAAGTGTTAGTTCTTGTTCATAAGACCCTCAGAATTGATGGCATAGTGTAGCCTCAACACAGTTAGTTTTTAGTTGTTATTTGCGCATTTCATTGGTAACAACTGCAGCCTCTCAGAACAATGTTGAATATGTAATCTATTTTACTATGCTAAAAATCTTACACACACACACACACACACACACACACAATATGCACAGAAAAGACCTCTGGACTATAGTAACATTTCAAAACTGGGTGTTTTAACACCATAATAAGGGTCCACAACTCTATTACCAGTTACTTGGGTTTTAGTTAACACACTCAGTTTTGGATGAACAGTTCATAGCAAACACAAGTTTTCTGCTAGTCCTATTAAGCAACATCCTGAATAACAATTCCTTTCTCTTCAATGTTACCCCCACATCCTGTTCTCTAATAATTAGTACAACAAATTAATGATTCAAAATTTTAAAATGCATTAACCATTTTGAAGTTCTTGTTGTTCTTATCAGTGCTTTTAAAATTACTTAGTGTTTGGGACTGTCACTGTGTCTCTGACAAGCAGCAGCGGCCAGTAGCTCACCTCACCTGTCATATCATCGACGTTGAACTTAAAGTACGCAATGTTCATCAGGCCGGAGTTCTGATGGATGTACATCATGTCAGGGTTCAGCCTCGTGAGATGTAGCACGTACTCACAGAAGCAGGCCATTTTGAAGTTCTTGTTGTTCTTATCAGTGCTTTTAAAATTACTTAGTGTTTGGGACTGTCACTGTGTCTCTGACAAGCAGCAGCGGCCAGTAGCTCACCTCACCTGTCATATCATCGACGTTGAACTTAAAGTACGCAATGTTCATCAGGCCGGAGTTCTGATGGATGTACATCATGTCAGGGTTCAGCCTCGTGAGATGTAGCACGTACTCACAGAAGCAGGCCAGTGACAGCTGCAATGTGAACTGGAACAGTGCAAGAGTTACACAGCTCTTTAACAACTGGTCTTGAAAGGGCAGTGGAATATCTTATATTAATGCTCTGTCAATACATATAATCATAATAGCCATAACAAATTTGAGAAATTCTAATAGCAGTTCCCTGCTCCACCCTTTTGGAAAAGTCTGAACCCTGCTGTTCACATAGAAATAGTCTACAACAGTGGTCATGGAATATGAAATCCAAATAAATAAAGTTCATTGATTACAGTAAGTTTTAGAACCACAAAAACAGTCGTCATTGGGTAAGTTACCCATTTCCTCAGAATATGCAACACACTAAATTCTTGTCAGATGATATTTCTGATATGGTTAACTGGTTTTCATGATCTGTGGATAACAATCTCATGGCACATTAAGTGGTATATCCCTGGTAAATACTACACATATTTGTAATACTGCGTATGCTGCCTTGAGAAAATCAGCAGTTGCAGCAAATTCAGCAAGGAAAAGCGATTATCACACTCAGTTGTACAGCTATTCTTCACAGACCGAGTCGTTAAAGAAACAAAGATCAGAGTTTAATGTTCTGTCAACAATGAGGCTACTAGAAATCGAGCCCAAGTTTGGAGGAAGAAGGAAATTTGGAGTGTCCTTTCCAAAGTAAGCGTCCTTTCTAAGTACGCAGCCACAGGAACCTAAACCTACATGGCCAGACAGGAATTTGACCTGCTATCCAGAGTCATGCCAGTTCAGTGTCTTACCTGTGTGTCACCTCATTCAGCATGTTAAAGATGGATCATATTGTTTCAGCAACAAATAATTCCATTGAGATTAAATCACGAAACAACATTGTCCAGACACAATCATTAACGTAAATTTGATATATTTTGCAGGTTCATGATCTCAAGTTTCAAACTTTCTTGTGGCCCTCAAAGAATTCAGAAGGATGCTGCCAGAAAGTACACATCTGTTCCAAGATTTGAAAATTTTGGCTACATTTTACTATAGTAAAAATGTGATTACAATTTAATTATACAGAATGTCCCAGTTAGTACAGAACAGAGGATTATGTATTGTGAATGGTGAACTCTAGACAACATTGTATTTCATGTGTGATAAAGCTTTATGGTCATGCGAATACCCAGACCGCTACTAGTCCACTGGAACCTCTCATACTGTGCAGCAAAGTTCTCTTCCAACAAAAAAAATTGAGTTTGGTGTGGGGGTTTCGAACGGCTAAATTACAGATAAATTACACTCAGAGTCAAATGAACATGAAATACAGAGCTGATTTTTCCAGGAAGGCAGAGCAGTGTGCCACAACTGTTGTCATTTGCTCTCTCTCATAAAAGAAGCCTTCATAGAACAACATGCAATAAAGCAAACGTTTGTACCTGTCTTTTTCACCTGATTTGTCATTGACGGAAAAGAGGTTACAGTTCTACGGTAACGAGTTTTAATGTTATTTGTTAAGTATAAAAATGCAAGTGACAAATTTCAGAACATAATGTCTATTTTACATGGTTGAATATAACAATGAAAACAATCAACTATTGACAAAATCATTTAACTGGATAGATAAAAAATCTACTTGCCAAGCGGTAGCAGAACATACACATAAAAGCCACCTGCTCTGAAAGCTTGCCGGTTACAACCGTATTTTATGTGCCTGTTCTGCCGCCGTTGGGTGAGTAGATTTTCCATCTATTAAATTATTTTTACATGGTTGATGTTTTTAAAAGCATTTTCTGATTTCAAGTAAAATGGTGTGTTTATATGCCTGAACATGACGTCACTTTTTTCTTTGACACAATGTACCTGCAACCACCAAACCATTACTGAGAAATACATAACAAACCAAAATCTGGGAAAGTTGGCTTTAACCCATACCATTTTCCGGAACTGCCAGTAATCTGTAGGTGTTGTGAAGGTCCTTAGTGCCCAGTCACTCAACAGGGTTCGAGGCACCATACTCTTTTGTGTATCCTGGAGGATTTCCCGCAGGACCTGGACACTGGGCTGAGATCCCCTAGCCTGTAAACACAATTTCATTTACTAATTTTCAGGAAAAATCAGAGTAAATGGGTACAGCAAAAAATGCAAAGAGGAGGGGGGCCTTATCTCAATACATCACATGTACAGTGGCTGTCTCTTGTTAAATACATGAAAGACAGTAATTGACAGATTATAGACCAGTTAGCTGTGATTCAATTAGATAATGTAAATTAAGCCAAATCATCCAAAAAGTGCTGTCCAGATTTCATAAACACAAAACTAAAAACAAAAATGGTCTGCCCACCAATTACAACTTAAAAGCACTCTTGCATAAATAAGGGCAACATATACTGCATACTGATATCTGCCCACATACCTTATATTTTGAAAGGGCTGACAGGTAACGAAATTATTCGAAACAATTTAAAATCATCTCTACTTGACAATTCTTGCTACTCCGCAGATGAATTTCTGTTACGATACAGGTAAATACCATATTATCATACTGTGTCTGTAATACCAGTACACTGCACCAGCCACAATGCAGCCCCACAGTGAACATTCCTCTCGAACATGGAACGAGTTGGCTGACATTCAAAAGCAGCTGTCAAGCGACTGGCTACTGCTGCGAACTGATTTGTTGGAAGAGTGTCAGGAACCTGTGGTACCAAAAGTACATCAAGTAATATTCTCCTCTACTAGAGGTGCAGGAGCTGTCATTACTCGTCCACTTCACTGCAAGTGGCATGTCGCCGATAGATGTAGCCATCCTCAAACAACAAGTTTGAGGTGCTGTCTTTCAATGGAACTGAGACTGAGCCAGTAGGACTCACTTCACCCATTTTGGGGGAATCTGCTTTTGTTCTGGGTCAAGAGTAGGCAAACACAAAAGGGTAGGAATCTATTAATCATCATCAGTTCAAACATACGGCGAATAATGGTATCCCATAGGGAGAGGACAGCAAGGGATAGGGAAGACTCAGTGTGTATGCCTGGGGTCTCATTCAACACAATGAAGAGGCTATTCCAGTAGCTACTGAGGGAATATGGTGTAACCAACTGCAGATTGTGATGCACATTGGAACAAATGATGCCTGTCGGCTGGGCTCTTGAGGTCACGTTGGATCATTCCAGTGGCTGATAGAGAGTGAACCAGATGCTTCGAAGGATCTGCAGGAAGCTAGGCTTTGACTTTCTGGACTTGTGCCGCATGTGCTCAGAACTGTAGGGTCACCCCTAAATAAGTTAGATGTGTGTTTCTTTTTTTTTTTCTTTTTTTACTGATAGCTACAGGGACCCATAAGTATAAGTGTAAGATCCAAAAGACACCCCACCCCCTCAAAGCAAGAGTATTAAAATCCTTGCAGTTAACCGCAAAAGCGTTCACAACAAAATGCCATAGTTTGAAGCACTCCCAAAAGCAGTGAAGCTCATGTAATATGAGGTACAGATATTGCTAGCAGTGAGACAACCAGTCTATGCAGACAAGGTCAACTCCATCACAGTGACTGTGCTGAAGTATGAATGATAACAGGAGATTTGGCGTACATTACACTTCTTAAGCAATTTCCAGAAATTCAGTGACAGTTGCCCAAACTTGTGACCAGTGCAGCATAATACAGTGTACCACATAATGACAACACTAGGCCCACTGGGGATCAGCAGTATAATCAGAATACTAGCTGAAAACTCTGCTCTCTACAGGTTAAGTATCATCATTAGATGATCATATGGAAATAAAGGAACACTTACAGAAAATTTATTGTTAGGTAATGAGTAGTAACCTTCTTTAAACATGCATAAATGTAAGGTAATATGCATAAGAAAGAGAAAGTACCCACTACTGACTAATGCAAGATTATGGGAACAAACACTTGGAGCATGTCACATCATATAATACTAAGAATCACTATCTTAAATGAGACTAACATGTATTATGTAAGGTGAATAAAAGACTAAAGTATATCGGAAGGTTCTTTGTGAAAGTGCACTGCATCTATAAAAGAAATGACTTACAAACCACTAGTATGACCAATGTTAGAGTAGTGCTCCCGCATTTGGAGTCCTTTACGACAGCAGGCACCATCATACAAATTCACAGACACACTGCTGGGCATGTATCCAGTTAGTGTAGTCCACGTGAAAGTGAAACAGATGCTCATAGACTGTAAATGGGAATTTGTGGAAGAAAAGCAATATTGTTCTTGAGAATTGTGGGTAAATTTCAGGAAAATCTGTTAACAATTCTCACAGTATACCTCATGTAGGGTTCATGTGACTAAGGTAAGAGATAGTAGAACTTTTACAGATGCGCACAGGCAGACATTTTCTCATCACTCAATATGCTACTGGTACAGGACCGAAATTTGCTAATATGGCACAAAGTATCCTCCACAATAGACTGTACAGTGGTTTGTAGAGTGTGAAACTAGACACAGATGTGAATGCGGAAGAGCACCAGTAACACAGAAGTATGAAGTTACAACACTACGGAGACGAGAAGAATTAATTAATAAACTAGGCTGTAGGTGTTAAAAGCTGGCTAGCTACATACCTGTACTGTGCTAAGCTGATCATAATAATTAGAAACAGGGTCTAAAAAGTCAATCTTGTTCTTCGCACAGCTTTCCCTGAAGATATCCAGTAGAGATATTGATGAAGGGTTGTCCTCAACTAGTCTCATTTGAGGAGCAACAGCAACAACACGAGGCACTGTGAAATGCAGAAATCTTCTAGCTGTTTCCTGAAACATGCACAATTCTCATAAAACCAAAAACCTGAATGTTATCACCCCCCCCCCACACCACACACAAAAAAAAGTAATTATATCTCTCGCTACAGCAAGCCAGATGGGATTCTGTAAAGGTCCAAACCATAATGCTATTAACACTAGTTTTTAAAGACTGTCTTCATGATTTACAACTTAATTAAATGATTATTTGAAGCTGTAATTCATGGAACAGTTATTTTAATACATAGTTTTAGTGTGTTCAAACTATTTTTTTTTTACTTTCTTTTACAAAAGAACTTTGAGCAGCTATTTGAAACTAAACATTCTGTATCAGTCTACATGCAAGAAAGAAAATGAGAAATTTAGCTTACAATGTACCCAAACAGTGACATTAAGGAAGATCACTTAGTAAGAAGCAAAATATTGAAAGACTGTGGCAGATTAAAATTTTAGTCTAAGACTGCTTGCGAGAAATATGCTCCAACCCTGTTTCCTGAATTTTGGGGACACTAATTTGTCAAACGAACTACCTATGTGTATCTCATTGATTGACTCACAAACTTATATCTAAGACCTCTCTCCATGCTTTCCTGCTAGCTAATTTAGGACGACACAGTAGGTATGATTCAGGTAATGACTGAACCACACTGTAAGAAGCATTTCCGCAATGAAGCTTGAGACAAGTTAACAGCATACTCAACAGGTTGATATTTCTATTTCAATTTCAATTGTTTTTACATCTCATTTTCCAATATTCCTGTACTTTTACTGAGTTTTCATAATTTCATGCCTTTGTTCATCATCCTCCCAAGAGCACACTGCTCGAAGATGGATTGTGAATTGCAAGGAAACAAATCAAGGACTAATGTAACTGACAAACACATTTGGAATTTCTTTATTAATAAAAAAAAAGCACAATAATTAATTCCAATATTTAAGGTTAAAAGTTCCCAAAGAACAAAGTTCACAGGGTCCTCAGTAAAATAACAGAATAAGATGGATAGAACTCATTTAATATACATGAAACTGCGAGCCATATTTTCCTCTAATTATAATTTTAATTCTTCAAAGTAGCTTTGTGCTTAATGCCCCACCGTCATTAACGGTAGTGTTGCCCTCAGTTGGATGGTCAGTTTGAACACTGTAATGCTGTATAATAAACAGTCCTGCTGGAGATGATATGATCTTTAACTACTACTATTGAATTGACTACGCCAGGAAGCTGCAGGTGGTCCTATAGTTTAATGTGGATTCTGAATTACAATACAACTTAGCACTTTCCATGCACACAAAAGAAAGTTTCGAGGACCAACGGGGGATCTAGTCTTGGACCTCTGGATTTGGAGTCCAACACTTATTCGTACCATTCAGTCACACACACTGATCTCGGGAGCCATCCAAACCACCACCTGAAGTTATTTAGGGCATGTGTGGATTCAAGGCCAGTGGGGAGTGGGGTTCGGCCTAATCCCCCCTCCAAAAAAAGCAAAGACCATTTTAGTAAAAGTGTTCACATTCTACTTATACCAATTTCAGAGATTCTTAGTCAACTTTTGGCAAATAAAGTAAAATGAGAACAGTCTAAAACTGGGGAATAACTTAGGGAATTGGAAGTCGTTTAATACAGTAGAGTTTTTAGTTGTTTGCTTGAGGGATAATCCTAATGACTGTGTTCCAGCCCAGTAAAGGTGGCCATTTACAGGCTGACCATACCTTCTGCCAACAACGAATCCAACACTGCTTGCAAATCCACAAGTAGAACCGGCAGACACCAGTTGAGTAAGGAAGACAGAAAGAGGGAGACAGAATAAGGAAGACCCTCTGAAAGGAAACATAAACTAACCAAAACAAAGTTGGAAAGGACTGAAACAGCCTTCATCTCTTTTACATGTAGTTCATAGTAGTTGATTAACAGTCATCGAGGAAAACAGAAATGATTTCTGGTGTTCCCCAAGGTAGTGTTTAGGCCCTCTGCTGTTCCTTATCTATATAAACAATTTAGGCAACAGTCTGAGCAGCCATTGTGACATTTTTGGTCATATATCAGTTTGTAATTTCTGTATTACAATTCAGACTGATACGGGTTCCACGCTCAGAATCTAGGCACTGTCTGTCTTTCATATTGAAGTTAATCTGCCTGTCATTAACAGTTCTAATTCACAGTCGGGTTTCATGTTAAGTTAAAAACATTAATTCACTAGTACATTATGACTGTTTTGACTGACCTCAGAACAGACTGAATTAAAAATGGCTCCAAGCTCAGTGCTTATGTAGCTTTGCAAAAATGGCTACTAAAGTTTCACATCATTAAATATGTAATTTCGATAATTTACAATTAGAGTTTTACACCTCAAATTAACTAGATAGTGAAGAAAAATTGGTTTTGGTCTGAACTTATTTTGTTAAATAAAGCCTTCTTGATGGTGAAAATTGACAAAATAGCTAAATAAACAATATCATACCTAATATTGTTAATTAACTGGAAACTATTCAGTGCTGATGTTCCTACAATGTCTTGGACATTAGATACTTGAATACTTTAAGTATTTATACAGGTTATTTTCCTAACTGTATCAGTAATCACATCTGTTTACATGTCAACAACTTGACTAGAATAGGAAATAATTACTGTCAGTTAACTGAACTGAGCTTTAGCAAAACTAGTTAGTTGAAATGGTTGAAATTAATTAGGAAATTATTCTGACTAATGTAATTTAGCAAAGTATGGCCTGGTCTTACACTTCGAATTACGGAATGAAAGCTTTATCTTATGACACATCTCTCACTAACACCAATGATAATTGCAGGCAATGCTGTCGTTTATCGTCTAGTAAAGTAATCAGATGACCAAGACCAAATTGCAAAAAAATTCAGACAATATATCTGTATGGCGTGAAAAGTGGCAACAGACTCTAAAGAATGAAAATGGTGTCCAAGAAAGGCAAAGGTCCCGAATTCAAGTCTCGGTCCAGAACACAGTTTTAAACTGCCGGGAAGTTTCATATCAGCACACAGTCCAATGCAGAGTGAAAATATCATTCTGGAAACATTCCCCAGGCTGTGGTTAAGCCAGTCTGCCCAATATCCTTTCTTCCAGGAGAGCTAATTCTGCAAGGTTCGCAGAAGAGCTTCTGTGAATTTTGGAGAGTAGGAGATGAGATACTGGCAGAAGTCAAGCTGTGAGGACGGGGTGTGACTCGTACTCGGGTAGCTCAGATGGTAGAGCACTTGCCCACGATACGCAAAGGTCCCGAGTTAGAGTCTCAGTCCGGCACACAGTTTTAATCTGCCAGGAAGTTCAGCCTACAATATGTTTGTCCACCCTCATCTGGAGTATTGCTGCACATTGTGGGATCTGCTTCAGAGATTACTGACAAAGGACACAGAAGAAGTTCAAAGAAGGGCAGTTCATTTTGTATTATCGTGATATAGGAGAGTGTGTCTCACGGACATAATATGTGAGCTAGGGGAGGCAATCATTAAAACAATGGTGTTTTTTTCTGTGGCAGGATCTTTACATACAATCTGCATCACCAATTTTCTCATCCGAATGCGAAAAAAAATTTATTGGCACCCACTTACATAGGGATAAATTATGACTGTAATAAAAGAAATCAGAGAAAGATTGAAGTGTTCGTTTTCCGGCACACTGTTCAAGAGTGGAACAGCAGAGAATGCGACTGAAGGCGGTTTGATGAACCCTCTGCCGTGCTCTTAATTATGAATTACAGAGTAATTATGTACATGAAAATAATCAAATATTGATAATATATCATAAATGAACAGATAAAAAAATCTACTCATCAACTGGTGGCTGGGGAACACACGCATAAAAGGATTTAATTTTCACAAGCTTTTGGGGCAAGTGGCCCCTTCTTCTGGCAGAAGACTTTAAGGGGAAGGAAGAGGAGTGAAGGAACACGACTCAAGAGGTTTCAGGAAAGGGGTGCAGTTTAGAAAAGTCACCCATAGCGTCGAGTCGGGGGAGACTTACAGGATGGAATGAGAAGGTCAGTCTTTCCTTCTCATGCCATCCGGTAAGTGTCTCCCGACCCGAGGTTCTGGGTGACTTTTCTAAACTGCACCCCTTTCCCTAAACCTCTCCAGTCTGTTTCCTTCACTCCTCTTCCTTCCCCTTCAAGTCTTCTGCCAGAAAGAGCCACTGGCTCCAAAAGCTTAATGAAGGTTAAATCCTTTTGTGTGTGTTCCCGTCCCACTGCTTGGTGAGTAGATTTTTTTATCTGTCCATTTACATAAGAGTAGTTATTTAGGCAAAGACTATAAGGTGTGCTAAAGCAATATACTAAGGATTCATATAAACAGATTATTATTACATCAAAACATTTTACAATTTTATTTTTATTTTAAATTGTAAGAAAAGTGTAGTATGTTGAAAGTGGGAGTGACAGCAAATTATATTTGGAAGCGGAAGGGTTTTGGAGAGGACCTGAGCACCCCCCCCCCCCCCCCCCCCCCGCGTCCCAAGAACCCAATCCCAGATATGCTCCTGATTTAAGGAGTCATACAAAACCCAAATCTGGATGGAATATGCATACTGATCTATCTCAATATTAATGCAGAATCCTGTCCTCAATTTTCCAGTGCAAAGTAAAATTCATCTGTGTTTTATTACACACAATTTCTTACCTATCAGAGGAGGGGGATGAAGTAAAAACGAAATACATGGAAACAGTCTGGAAAAAACATATAAACTTACCTTCTGTTTGGACAGATAATGATTGAGGAAACGCAACAACTGCAGCACTCTCTCTTCCCTCCTCGAATCACCAAGGCTCGAATCATTCACAACAAGGTATGGGTAGATCTTCCCATTGTGCCCACGGATATACAGGCGACGGGCAGCAGTATTGTGCTTCTGCACGACATCCACGCGTGGCATGAATCGTGAGATCCGTACATAGTAATGAGTGTGCTGAAAGTTAAAAACTGGGGTCAGTGGAAATCACTCACTTCGTGTGACAAAGTGTTTTAGTACAAACACTAGAAAAAAATGCTAAGGCTGTTACTTTTTTTTTTTTTTTTTTTTTTTTTTTAAGTGTGCCTATGTGTCGCCAAAAGCAGTGTCTACTTTCTGAGAAACAAACTGAGTAATAGGTTTCCTAGGTGACAAAACCATTAAAACTCCAAAAATTTAAAAGACAGGTAAAAGAGAAAGTTCCCGGTTTGTCACACACTATGATTTTAGTACATGCTGGCTGTGCTCTTTTTATAGGCATGTTCTGCACTTTTGGAAACAAAGTCAGAACTATACCCGAAATACCTGTCATGAAATAACAGCAACTACACTGATATTTAAAACAATTCTCATTTGATCTTCTGTCTCAGTTGCTCATGTTTAAATACACGACGTATTCCGATCACTTAGGATCATCTTCAGATCTATGTAGCTTCATCAGCAACCCATTGCGACTGTGTGAGTACTTCACACCTGAACAGCGCGTTTTGCAAAACACAGTACTCTGATATGAGTTTCTGACAGACACGAGAGGTTGCTGACGTAACCACATAGATCTGAAGATGATCCATTGATCGAAACATTTCAGGTATTTCAAAATGTGCAACTGAGACTTTTCAAAATTAAAAAAATAAATAAATATATAAAATAAAAAATAAAAAGCCAATTCAAAAATCAGCAAAAGATGACACATAGTCACACTGCAGCTTCTGGCATAGAACATAAAGAGCATGTTTGGATCAGTCCATTTGAAGATGGTACAGTATGAATGATTGATTGCATAAGCCTGAATTTGTAAAATGTTACTGCCAGTATTACCACATGATATGTCCATTTGAGGAACTAATATGTTTCTTATCATGTTAGAATACAGATTATTGGAATTTTATGAGTAAAGTCTGTATAGTAAGAGACATCTTTCTAGCAGCATCTGCCACTGCAGTTTTTGAGCATCTTGGTTACATTATAAAACTGACTAAACAAACCTGAGATAAAGCCCTTTATCAAATCTTTTATATCTCTCCCATTAATCCAACTTGGTAAGGAGTGCAGACCATCAAATAATATTCAACTATTGGTCGAACTAAGGTTTGTAAGCCACCTCTTCACAAATTACACTTCCTTTGGAATCTCTTCCAATAAATCTGTGCATGGTATCTGCCTCCCTCATAGTTGGATTTCCTACAGTAATTCTGCCTTACAACCACTCAGACAGGAACTCCTAGATACTTGACAGTTGTGGCCAATTCTAGTTACTGCTCTCTGACTGTATAGTTGGAGAATTTGGAGTTCAAACTGGTATCTCAAACTGTCCCTGAGTGGTGCCTAGACAGCTGTTGGCAAAAGCATTACACACAAAAGGTCCAGTACAGTTTCAATTTGGCTATATAGAGCGCAAACTGCTACACGAGGAGAGGTTTACTCTAGAAACATTAAACAGTTCCCTCTCGTGTTTCATAATTATAAACAAAATACAAGACCAAACGCATATGAAAAGTTAGTGAACTTTCTATGGCCATCATTTTAGTTCAGTATGAAGAAAATGTTTGCCTGTAGCTCGTTAACAAAAATTGTAGTCCATTGCAAAAATTTCTATGGACTATAAGAAATTTGCTTCAAAACTTCCAGCGAATGGCAAGGATATTCTCTCAAATCAGAATGAATAGTTGTTCCTCCCCACTCTCCTTTCTGGTCATATATTTGATACAATAAGCATTGGATATGCATTATATAACTACTATAAAAATTGGAAGTTCCCTATGGAAGACAACAAAAATTGTAGTCCATTGCAAAAATTTCTATGGACTATAAGAAATTTGCTTCAAAACTTCCAGCGAATGGCAAGGATATTCTCTCAAATCAGAATGAATAGTTGTTCCTCCCCACTCTCCTTTCTGGTCATATATTTGATACAATAAGCATTGGATATGCATTATATAACTACTATAAAAATTGGAAGTTCCCTATGGAAGACAAATCATAGATAGAGAAGACTGATCACCACTGAACCTACAGCTGAGGGAACAAGCAGTGGAGAAAACTGTAAAAATAAAGCTATCACTGCTGTGCTTTCCAACTTTATTTCTCCTTGGGAGCAGAGAACAAACCTATAAGATTAATCAACACAACCATACAATTTTATTTATTTGAATGACAGTATTATTGAACAATAAATTGAGAACAGAAATGAAAATAATAATCGATACCTTTGGTAGCAGAAATTCCCCAGGCAATTCAACTTCAGCTGTATGGATGCTGAAATTACTGAGGAACCTGCATTTCTCTTCAATCAGGAATGACCTAAAAAAGTAGAAGATTTATTGAGAGACTCTGCTCGAGTACAAGAAACTGCAGAATGCATACATTTCAGTAAAAGAAGCAATGCACAATGCCTCTGTTGTGCAGTGTAATACTCCACTGAACTATGATTACTATTTTAACTCAGTGAAGATCACAACATTGGTATGTACTTAATATAAATTTTAAATTTAACTGCATTACTTCCTTGATGCAATGTGATTTTTGGGTCTTACGGATCAGTTTCTTTCTAAATTTTTGTCTTGGATAGCAGGAGACATTCTCAGAGTCCACAGAAATAATTTGTTACACTCTTTGAAATATTTGTCATTTCAAGCAGTAAATCACAAACACTTTGCTACTAGAAACAGAACAGCAGGATTGTTTATTCATTTTCATTCAATGGCTGCTATGTCTCAGATTATAGTGCACACTAAAAGATCCATCTAAAATATATACAAGGGCTGTTCAATAAAGAATAATCAATTTTTTTATGGTCATAATTTCTCACATTAAAATTTAACCTTATGATATTCTGTTAGCTTAACGTGCAACAAACACAACGTAGTAGTTTCTTGGTTGAGACTCCTGGTTCCCGCCTGTGAGAGGCAGGCAAGGTCAGACACGTTCAGTATTGCCTACCACTGCAATGGAGGTAACACGCGAGGAACAATATGCGGCTTTGAAATTCTGCTTTCGTTTCAACAAATCATCAGTTGAGGCCTATACAACGTTACAGAAAGTCTATGGAGAGTCTGTTCTTCCTTACAGCAAAGCTCGGAGGTGGTTTGCAATGTTTAAAGAGGGGAAGACAATCAATTTCAAAGGAAGGTGGACCTGGTGCTCCAGTTACTGCTCTTACGGAAGAAAACATCAACACTACTGCTATCATTGTGAGAGAGGATAGACGAATTACCTTAAGATCACTTTCTAAAATACTGAACATTTCATTGGGTGCCACCCACACATTGGTGACAGAAAAATTACACGAGACGCGTTTGTGCATGACGGGTTCCAAGAATGTTGATTCCCAAACAAAAGGACATTCACATGCAGGTCTGCATGCAGTTAAAGTTGATGTTAGAGGAAGATTCAGAGTCTCTTTCAAATGTAATCACTGCTGATGAAACTTGGCTACATCATTTTGATCCTGAGAGCAAGCAGCAAAGCTCAGTGTGGAAATCTCTTTCATCACCAACCCCCCCAAAAAAGCAAAACTGGTTGCTTCTGCTGGGAAAGTTATGGTCATCTCATTCTTTGATATTCGTGGAACAGTTTATCAGCATGTTTTACCTGCACACACATCAGTAACTGGACAATACTACAGGGATGTCCTGAAAACATTGCAAGTCCATATCAGGTGCAAAAGACCACATTTCCATGAAGCAGGCTGGATGCTGCATAATGATAATGCGGGGCCGCATATTGCCAATGTTTTTGCTGAATATCTTGCAAACATCAATGTGAAGTTCACCCCTCACCCTCCCTATAGTTCGCATTTAGCCCCATGTGACTTTTTTCTATTCCCTAACATGAAGAAACGCCTTCATCGGAGGCACTATCAATCATCAGAAGCAGTGGTGAAGGCTGCGGAGGCGACTTTGAAGGACCTCTCAAAAAATTGTTTCCAGCACGTATTTGAAGACTGGCAGAAATGCAGGGACTAGTGCATCAAATTAATGGGAGACTACTTTGAGAAGGACCATCAAAATTCTGAGGACGAGTAAAGGTATGTCATTAAAAAAATCATTCTTTATTCAACAGCATTTGTACAATTCAAAATTGTCCAGTACTATACCAAGAGAACTTCTCTTAAATTAAAAGAGAGAAAATCTTTTAGACAAAATTAAATAGCAAGTAGAAGTGAGAATTCGGAGTCCTGCTAAGAATTTCAGGCATAGTAAATTTGCAGTCTGTGACCTAATGCAAGGCAAAACACATGAGAAATCAAGTGAGATAAGCCATAAGATTTGTAAATTAAAGTCTGTATACAAAGGACCTTCCAGAATTTTAGACATCCCACACACAAACGGATTTTATTTAGACTTTCCTAAGTGAGGAAAAGGGTTAGATGTTAGAAACATGTGACATAAAAATGTATAAAACAAGAATGGACAATATTGGTAATCAGTAATAAACACAAAAATATGTCTGAGTGTAGAGTATAATGTCCATGTTGAGCAAAATCATTAGTAATATTTCAAGAACAAACAAGAATGTTTATTATGTACGTAAAAATTGTGTTTAATGTACACTAACATAATTATGTAAGTTTCAGAAGCTGTTACTTATCTAAAACATATCACTAAATATGAGAGACAGAGTTGCTGATAGTAAGAGCTGAATATGTGAAGTACGAAAAGAAAACGGACATACTGAAATACAATATTATTCGTGGATGTTTTTTATACAACAATGAAAAAAAGCTATACTGAATTAAGATATTGTTTTATTAACATTTTTGCATAAAGTAGTAAATAATATTTAAGTGTAAGTGGTCATTTTTATGTTAAAGGCATTTAATTTAACTACGAAAAAGACTCAAAATACATTCAATGGAATGTTATCCTTATAAAAAATGAGGTTTTCTTTCTAAATAGAATGAAAAATTCTCAGTGACTGTGTGAACATTTTATTTCATTGTTATATGCTGAAGTATTTAAATGTAATGTCTGGGTTCTTCTTGAGGAAGCACCAATTAATTGTATTGAGAAGAGTGGCATTCTGATAAAGAAACTGGGAAGCCATTATGTTGGTGAGCTGGCAAGTTTTCCCCTGGAATGTTTCTGTGTCTGGAACACCTTTTCCTAAAGGAGAAATGTGCAGTAGCCAGACCCATACGTCAGCGTCACTACACAAGCTGGCAGATCGCCTTGTTGTGTTTTGTTTCTGGAACACCTTTTCTCTGGAACAAGAAGAATAAAAGAAAGACTGAAATGAAAGACGTAGCCAGCTACCAGTGGTTGAGATTGGTCATGTAATGGTGCACTTTTCAGCACTTGAATAGTTGGTTTTTATACCGACCACCACTGTGATAGTTCTAGAGTCAATCCAAGAAATTCTGTGGTCGGCATTGGGTAAATACCCAATAAAACAATACTAGCTGCTAGTGGCTTTAACCTATTAAGTTTAGACTCAGATGTCTACAGGCTCATTGCAGGGGGTACAGATAGACAGTCTAGTGAATTACTTTTGAATGTGTTTTCCAAAAACTGTCTTTAGCAGCTAGTTCAGCAGTTCACATGCAATGGGAATATTTTACACCTTGCACCTACAAACAGGCTGGACCTCATCAACAGCAATAGTATAGACACAGGGATTAATGATCATGATGTCATTGTAGTGACTACAGTTATGAAAATTAAATCAATCAATCAAGAAGGCTAACAGAGTGTTTCTACTAGGAAGTGCAGATAACCATTGTTTGCATCTGACTTAGGTGATGAACTGACTTCATTTAGTTCCAGTATGATGGATACAGAGGAATTACGGAAAAAGTTTAAACAATTGTAAATTGTGCTCTAAAGAAGTATGTTGACTAAAAAGTGGATTAGGGATGGAAAATATCCACCATGGTTTAACAATAAAATTCGGATAATGTTGAGGAAGCAAAGGCTGTTGACCTCTTGAGTTCAACAGAGAGCACACAAATGACAACAGGCAAAGGTTAGTAGAGATTTGTGCATCTATGAAATGATCTGTCTGTGAAGCATACAACTACCACCGTCATATCTTAGCAAAAGATCTGGTCAAGAATCCGAGAAAGTTCTGGTCCTATGTAAAATCACTAAGCAGGTGTAAGGTTTTCATCCATTCACCCACTGACTAGTCTGGTGTGGCAGTAGAAAATAGCAAAACAAGAGCCGAAGTTTTAAATTTCACATTTAAGACATTGCTCACACAGGAGAATCATACAAACGTATCAGCATTTGGCCATCACACAGTGTCCCATATGGACGACATAGTAATAGTGAAACAATTGAAAGACCTGAAAACAAATCAGTCGTCAGGTCCAGATGGGATCCCAATTTGGTTTCACAAAGAGTGCTCTACGGCATTGGCCCCTTACTTAGCTTGAATTTATCATAAATCTATTGCCCATCGCAAAGTTCCAAGGGACCGACAAAAAAACAGAGGTGACTCCTGTATATAAGAAGGGTAAAAGATTGGACCCGCAAAATTACAGACCAATATCCTTAACATCTGTTTGCTGCTGACTTATTGAACATATTCTCAGTTTGAATATAATAAATTTCCTTGAGAAGGAAACACATCTGTCCACAAATCAGAAAGTATTCAGAAACCATCACTCCTGCAGAACTCAGCCTGCCCTATTCTCATATAATATCCCATGAACCATGAAAGAAGGGTAACAGGCAGATTCCACATTCCTAGATTTCCAAAAAATGTTTTATGTGGTTTCCTATTTCAGATTGTACTAAAGGAACGAGCATATGGAATAAGTTCCTAGAACACACCATACACTCCTCAACAGTGAGTCTCCATCAGAGACTTTGGTATTGTCAGGAGTGCTCCAGAGGGAAATGTGGTGGGACCACTATTATTTTCCATACACATAAATGATATGGCAGACAGTGTGGGCAGCAATCTGCACTTGTTTGCTGATGATGGTGATGTGGTGTACAGTAAGGTGCTGTCATCAAGTGACAGTACAATATGAGTTGAATTAGACAAAATGCAGAAAAATATAATTAATGCAGATGAGAAGGAAAAACAAATCTGTAATGTTCGAATACAGCGTTAGTAGTGCCCTGCTTCACACAGTCACATTGTTTAAATATCCAGGCATAATGTTGCACAGTGATATGAAATGGAACAAGCATGTGATGATTGTCATAAAGAAGGCAAATTGTTGATTATGGTTTATTGGGAGAATTTTCGAAAAGTGTGGCTCAACTATGAAGGATGCTACGTGTACAGGGTGTATACGTGCAGGAGGAAAAAAAAATTCCCGGATTTTTCCTGGATTTCCTGGTTAAAAATACACATTCTCCCGGATGAAAATACGCTTTTTCCGTGTTAAGTGACAATATACTTTTCCTTGGAACTGTAAAAACTTATTAATCCTTTGAGTGGTTATAGTTTTATACACCAGAATATAATTTCCCAGCACGTTAGAAAACGAAACTCAGGGGGAAAAAAAATGTTTTCAAAAAATGTCTGATGTGCAGCAATATGTACACTGCATATGTTCGTATTACGAAAGTATAAATTCGAATTCCACCAAACACTGCATGTTACTTCCTGAAGCATTGAAATAGAGATGGCGATGCACTTTTGTAAGCCAGTCACAGCTCATGTCACGTTATCTCGCAAGCCTATGACAGAGGATATTGAAAGCATAGGACACTTAATGTAGTCAGCCAATAGCAACAACACTGTCAAGTAGTGTGACCACAAATAGAAAAAGTTAGTGCTTTAAATTAATATACATAGTGTTGCTACAAGAAAAGAAAAGTTTCACATGTAATATTGGTCTCCAAGATTCATCAGTTGAAAGAGAAGCTAAGCTTTTGCATATAATTTTTTTTTTTTTTTTTTTTTTCGCGTTGGCACACAAATGTGCCAATAAAATTTTTAACGATGACATAAATGTTTTACCTTTTTTACCTTCAGGGCTCCAAATTATTCTAAATGGTAGTCCTCAAAGAATTGATTTTTAAATGAGAGTCAAGCACTCTGTGATTTAAGAAATTCATCATACATTCTTGCACATAGTTCATCTTGTGTAAAAGGAAATTTGCTTGGAAATTAAGCTTTTCAAACGACCATTCGCAATGTTTTCCTGTGTCCTATTTAGTAGGTTCTTTTCAGCAGTTGCCATAGAGTGCCAGGTAGCAGACGTCACCGTGCTTGCGCAGCTACGATGACACAGGGAGCCTGTATGTTTTACACAAAACATTAAAAGATCTTACATTATGTCATAAAAGAAGTAAGACCTTAGAGGATACTCCAAGAGCATCAGAATTTCGTGAACCATACTAAAATTCGACTTGAAGTGCACATTCATATGTTCAAATTCAGATGTAAATTTTCTTGGAGTATCATTACTGTATTATCTCATGTTTGGTTCTTTATCGCTAGAAGATAAAAACGTGCACTCAAAATGCAGCAAACAGTTGAAACTAGACAATAGTGCAGAATTAAGCACTTCGTTTCGAATAAATTGACTGCTTTAGCCGAAAAGATTAATACAAGCCAAATTCCTTTAGTAAACTGACAAAAAAACTTCAATGTTCTGCAAGGCGATTAATGCTTGACTGTCAGAAAGGTGGACATAATAAACAAAGAGATAACAGCAAAATCACTAAACGTAAACACGGGTCACATGGAGATTACCCACCTCCCAATTACAACTCAGACTGCTCTTTGCATCGTCCCGGATCGACAATATTTCCCGAACCAGGGCAATATTAGATAGTGTTCATGTCAAATTGCTGAGCTGACAGATGAAGGAATTATCTACACTGTCTAAAAGGTGGTGCCCCAATATTCAATCAGATCTGGATAGGATTTCAAAGTGGTGCGAAGACTGGCAACTTGTATTGAATGAACATAAATGTAAAATTATGTTCTTCATAAAACAAAGTAGTACACTATGACCGCAGTATCAATGCGTTATTATAATCAGAATCGGTCAAGACATATAGGTATAGAAATGCGTGCAGTAAAAGAGGAGGAATCCAGTAACTCACTTGGGTAGGGTTTTCACTTTAGCTTCGAGAATAGTGATCCACTTGCGCAGCTTCTGGATGAGGTTCTGCAGCTTCATGGAGTCTGGCTGGCTGAAGTCAAAGTCAGTTGTGAACTGCACCTTCATCATCTGGAAGACCGGGTCCTGGGCCGTTGCCCGTGCGCGGCTGGCCAAGCTCTCCGAGGCTGTGCTCACGAACAATGACGATGAAGCCGAGCTCGACTGCCGCTCTGCCTTCAAGTCTGAAAATTGTACAGTGCAAAATAGAAGTGAATGGGGATAAAGAATATGACTGACACGGACATTGTCGATTTGTAGTGCGACACGATATTGGAGTTTTTACGCAGATGAACTTCCTAACTATGCAGTTAAAGGTGGGAAGACTTGAAATTAATGTCTTAAAGTGACTTAATGGGCATTTTATAAATTTTATTTGTGTGTTGCTTTATTAAGCATAATATTTATTTAGGAAATGTCTTATTTCTATTTCGTGCTGAATGCACGTGTGTGTGTGTGTGTGTGTGTGTGTGTGTGTGTGTGTGTGTGTGTGTGTGTGTGTGTGTGTACATATACAGGATCTCTCACCTAACTCTGCCACCTCAAATATCTCTGGAACAACAATAGATATTGAAAAACGGTTTTCACCAGCATGAACGTATGATAGGGGCTTAGGAAACCAAATACTATGTGAAGTTTTAAAATGTAAACAAATACTATTTTCAACACAAACTTGTGTATTTTTAAAAGGACACCCCCTTTTATTTCTTATGCAATCAATAGCATGAAAAATCACAAAAATAATGGTGTTGGTTGTATTACAATACGTCAATTACACTCCAAGAAACTGCGAAGCGAAGTTGACACTTGAAATAAATGAAGCGCAAAGCTAGCGCACATCCTGAGACTCAAGCGTGCACCTCACGCTGCCGGTAACCATGATATGGTTGACGTAGTACGTCAGTGGGGTGTTAATGTACGGTGTGGTATTGTATGACAACACATCATTGGCCCATATTTCATTGATGGCACTCCTAAAGGGCAATAGTTTAGTCCCTTCTTGAGCTGTACCTTACCTGAACCGGTCCACCTCTTATAATGTGTCAAATAATGCGGTATCAGAATGATGGATGTCCTGCGCATAAAGCTTATTGTTGCGAAATGACAACTAGAGGTACAATTAGTGGTATCACTTGTTTGCACATTTCTAAACCTTGCAAGTTTTGAAATATGTGGCTTGTAAAGAATAGCAATGGCGTCACAGTTTCCGACGTAATGCATCACATGTAGTACTGTGCTCAGAGCAGGGGTTGCCTGCACTGGCATCTGTATCCTGCCTTAAACATACCAATATCACCACAGCACACTCTACCTTCAGTGTACAAGTGTCTCCTAATCTGGCCTGCTGAACTGCTCTCATACTGTAACGTAATTCACATATGTTGCCAGGTTGCCACATTAAAACCTGTTTTCTTGTGGCTTGATACATTTTCCGTCACCTAGTCAATATGCCGGCCTTCAGTAATGAAGAAAAATTAGATATTATTTTAATTTACAGTGAATGTCACAGAAATGCAACCACAGCTATGATACTGTATGCTGAACGTTACCCAGATCGTCAGTGTCTTCACGTCAAACCATTGGCAACATATGCAAGACACTCGCGGAAACAGGAAGCTTGGCTCCCATAAAACGTTGACGTACAATGCCAACGACTGACAGTGGAAACGAAATTGCTGTTATGGCTGCTGCAGTGCACAATCCACAGGTGGGTGTATGAGAAATTGCATGAGGTGTAGGAATAAGCCACAGTAGTGTGTGCAGTCTTGCATCGGCATTGGTTTCCTCCATTTCATGTCTCACTGCACCAAGAACTGTATAGGAATGACTTTGGATCCCACATTGCATTCTGTCATTTTGCACTTCAGCAGCTGCAAGGTAATTCAGTATTCCTAAGCAATACGTTGTTTACGGACAAGGCTTCATTTACAAATCATGGTAATGTGAATCTGCGGAACATGCACTACTGATGCGTGCAAAATCCCCACTGCATTCGCCAAGTTGCTCATCAACAATAGTGGAGTGACAATGTTTGGTGCGGTATCATTGCTAACTGTATTGTATGTCCCTATTTTTACCGTGGAACATCAAATGGACAGCGATATGCATAATTTCTTCAACACACCATAGTGCTCCTCTTGGAGGATCTAGGATTGGAAACTCGTCTATCAATGTGGTTCCAACATAACGCATGTCCCACACACAATGCAAAAGTTGCCAGAGACGTTCTAGATGCAACATTTCCTAATAGGCGGATGCCGCGGAGAGGTATTGTGTGATGGCCAGCACAGACCCCCGACTTGACGCCATTAGACTTCCTTCTGTGGGGTGCAGTGAGACACAGAGTGTACCAAGAATCCCCAACGACAGTAGAGGATATGCAACATCATATTACTGTGGTGTGTGCGGCAATATCTGTAGAAACTCTACAATCTGTGCAACACTCTCTTGTTGCCCATCTGCAAACATCTATTGATGCAAACGGAGGGCACTTTGAACATATGTTGATGTGACACAGTTTCACTGGTCAAGATGTGGGTGTATTTTCTATGCTGGATGTAATGCACAACAATACAGTTTCTGTGGGTGACAGAGCACTAGTAAATGTGTTTAGCGAAGTGAAATCAAGTTTGTTATCTCTAACTGTAGCTCTAGTTGTCATTACACTAGAATAAACATACATTTACCGTTTGAAAAACATAACTTTGTGTTGGATGTGTTACTTATTTATTTTTGTGGATTGTGCATACATTCCCATTGTGTGAGCCCCTGACATAGGCAGTATGAGGTGCACGCTTGAGTCTCAGCTGTGTGCTTCATTTATTTAAAGCGTCAACTTCGCTTCACAATTTCTCGGGATGTAATTGACATATTTTGATGCAACCAATGCCATGATTTTTCATGCTATTGATTGCATACAAAATAATAGGGGGTGTCCATTTAAAAACACAGAAGTTTGTGTTGAAAACAGTAATTCTTTACGTTTTAAAATTTCGCATAATATTTGGTTTCCTAAGCCCCTGCCGTACGATCATGCCGGTGGATTTCCTCTCAGAGAGGTCACAGTTCGTAGTGATAGACGGTAAATCATCGAGTAGAACAGAAGTGATACCTGGCGTTCCGCAAGGTCATAGGCCCTCTGCTGTTCCTGATTTATATAAAAATGATCTAGGTGATAATCTGAGCAGCCCCCTTAGATTGTTTGCAGATGACGTTGTAATTTACTGTCTAGTAAAATCATCAGACGATCGATTCCGATTACAAAATGATCTAGAGAGAATTTCTGTATGGTATGAAAAGTGGCAATTAGCACTAAACAAAGAAAATTGTGAGGTCATCCACATGAGTACAAAAAGAATTCTGATAAATTTTGGGTACACGATAAATTGCACAAATCTACAGGCTGTCAATTCGACTAAATACCTAGGAATTACAATTACGAGCAACTTAAATTGGAAAGAACACATGGATAATATTGTGCGGAAGGCACTTTGTTGGCAGAACACTTGGAAGATGCGACAAACCCACTAAAGAGACAGCCTACATTACACTTGTCCATCCTTTGCTGGAATATTGCTGCATAGTATGGGAACCAGGTAGGATTGACGGAGGACATCGAAAAAGTGCAAAGAAGGGCAGCTCGTTTCGTGTTATCGCGCAATAGGAGTGAGAGTGTCACTGATATGATACGTGAGTTGGGGTGGCAGTCACTGAAACAAAGGCGGTTTTCTTTGCGGCGAGATTTATTTATGAAATTTCAATCACCAACTTTCTCTTCCAAATGCGAAAATATTTTGTTGACATCCACCTACGTAGGGAAAAATGATCATCAAGAGAAATCAGAGCTCGAACAGAAAGATTTAGGTGTTCCTTTTTCCCACACACCATTCTAGAGTGGAATGGTAGAGAAGTAGTATGAAAATGGATCCCTCTACCAGGCACGTAAGTGTGAATTGCACAGTAACAACGCAGATGTAGATGTCTACAAGAAACAACAAAACAATTATTTCACTATGTTATTACTCACACAAAGAAAAATACTGTGGCCTTCATTCTGGAGGAAGGTAATATTCCCAGCGTGGGTCTACCAAGATAGAATATAAATCTTCAGAGATGCAAACACAGTGTTGCAGTTTCCAAAACAAAAGAAGAAGAAGAAGAAGAAGAAGAAGAAGAAGATCATGATGATCATGATTGGTTTGTGGGGTGCTCAACTGCGCAGTTATCAGCGCTCGTACAAATTCCCAACCTTTGCTCAGTCCAATCTAGCCACTTTCATGAATGATGATGAAATGATGAGGACAACACAAACACCCAGTCATCTCGAGGCAGGTGAAAATCCCAGACCCCGCCAGGAATTGAACCCGGGATCCCAAGCTCGGGAAGTGAGAATGTGGCCACGAGATAGAAGATGATGAGCGAGGGATGTGAAGCAATAAAACTGATTATTTCTCTGAACTGCAAAAAAATTGGTTAGTGAGAATCAGTTATTTTTTATTCACCTGACTATATTTTAAAAATAAAATCACACAATAAGCTGATTTTTGGCTTCTTAGGTGAATTGGAAAAATGCAGCTGAAGTCCAGATTACCTCGCATCTCTGGAAACAAACACTGCTGTTTGAAAGCTGTTTCTTTAACATCTCTGTGTACGTGTTACGAGTTCAGAAATGCACAGTTACAGTTAAACAAATATCCGAGCAAGGGCAAGTAAATGATATATTTGTGCACAAAATGCAGATGTAATCTGCTGAATCAGGCAAACTGAGTATCAACTGATAAAGTTAAGTGTCAATACTGCATCTTCTCTAAATGTGGGTCCCAAAGAAAAAAAAACAGAAGTAGACTGCCTAGCTCATGCAAGCAATAGTGTAAATGCCACACTGAGTTATCCCATTCACAAGGACAACAGAAAGCCCCCCCCCCCCCCCCTCCAACAATTCTAAAGATTTTTCGCATTCATGTGTCTACGAGTGTAGATTCACAGGAAAACTTTTCAGTAAGAGTGAAGAAAGAACAGTTCACACTGCGTAAGACAAAGACAACAGCCTGAAAGCATACAAGCTACAAGGAGGAATGAAAGAACAAAATGGATTCAACGTTATGAGGCATAAACAGAAACAAGAAATAAAATGATAATTAAATGGACACCCTAGCTGCAAACAGGCGTTGATGTACTTCATTGGGGACATGTTGAAAATGGGTGCCCCGACCGGGACTCGAACCCGGGATGCTTACATGGCAGACGCTCTATCCATCTGAGCCACCGCGGGCACAGAGGATAGTGCGTCTGCAGGGACTCATCCCTTGCACGCTCCCCGTGAGATCCACATTCCCAACATGTCCACACCACTACATTCGTAGTGCGCCTAATAGATGTTTGCCCATCATACTCATTACTCAAGTCCCGGTCGGGACACCCATTTTCAACATGTCCCCGATGAAGTACATCAATGCCTGTTTGCAGCTAGGGTGTCCATTTAATTATCATTTCATTTCTAGCAAAGCTGCATGGTCATCCATGGTAACTGTTCTTTCGGGAACAGATACTACCGTCATATATAACAAGAAATAACTTTTTAAAAAATTCTATATCAGCTCTGTATTTACCTTGTCATTGTTTGCTAACACAATTTTTTTAATAGAAATTACACTTCGTCACCTCCATTTACATCCCCTTTTTTTCTATTAACCATTTATTCGTGATCTATGTAGCTACAAATTGAGGAAGAACGTACTGATCTTGAAATATATTATTTCTGTTCCTGCTAAAAGTTATTACAAATAATACAAAATTGTCATCCACGTTCTGGTCCTGATAACAATATTATTTACTTATTAAATGGTAGTTTAGTTTTAAAAATTTAATTGAAAAAAGAATCTTCTAGAAAAAATAAACACTATGACAAACTCTGTGACTGGTGTCACTTAAACCAGCTAATTGTAAATAAAAATAAAACCGTAGAACTAAATTCTCACCATGCAAAAAATACGAATGCCCAACATCAAATTTTCATGATGTTAACCTGTGGTGAATACGAAGGAAACTGAATTCTTTGACTGTAATAAAGTGGAACATCCATGTAGCATTTGTTACCTCAAAGCTGATTACAGTCTGTTGTACCCCAAAGATCCTGATAATTTTTCCTGCCAGTAAGTCTGATATTAAATGTGTGTGTGTGTGTGTGTGTGTGTAAATCAATTTCATTTTTCCTTTTCATAATATTTGGTATGAGATTTCTTTGCACATTGATCTCTTTCACAACTTCTACATTGGATTTCCTTACTGTTCAGCTGGTCGTCGTTGGCCTACTCTCAGCTCACATTTTCACCCCTTCCAAATGCCTCTAGTCCATCTTTGACAGCGTTCAGCTTTCACAGCCACACAGGAATATTCTCAACATCTTGAAAAATTTCATTTTTCTTTTCTTTACCAAATGAATTTTTCACTACTGTTGTCTTCTTTTATTGAAAACATTTCTACCCTGCCTCTACTATTTTCATTAATTGTGGTGCTTAAATAACAAACTTTACGAACTTTTTTAAATTTTTAGTGTCAAGTGTCCTCATTTTTGCCCGAAATAATTTTGTTGCAACTATTAATTTTATGTTCTAACATTTTAGAAATTGCTGAAATTTTTTAATGTATTTCTGCACAAGTTTTCCACTTTCAGTTATTAATGCAATATTGTCAGCATCTCTTATGCAGTGAATGGGTATTCCATCACTTTAGCTCTAGACATTTCCCCTGAAAATCTTTGTAGGTTTTTTGACAAAATATTTCAACAAATAAGGTATTTTAGCTTTACATTGTTTGCCAGTGACATCTATCCTGAGTTCCTTGATTAGATTAGATTAATTATTCATTCCTTAGACCCACAGAGAGGGGATCCTCCTGGGTGTGGAACATGTCAAATAAACACATTACAAAAATAAACAGTAAAATTATGTACATTAATTAAAATTAAACTTCTAATATTTACAGGTTTAATACTTACATTTGCTTTCATTAAATCCATCATTCACACAGTGGCTAGTTACTTGGCTATTACAACTAAGTAATGTAAAAAATTAAAGTGAATTATTCATTTCAATGATCCTCAGGTAAGAACAGTCAAATTATGTACAATATTTAAAATTAAACTTCCACTATTTACAGACTTAAGACTTACATTTGCTTTCCATACATCCATCATTCACACATTAGGTAGTTACTTGGCTGTTACAACCATTGAAACATAATCAATAAAAAGAGGATTGATATTGGTTATCTCTGCCTGGTGTACCAAACATAACAAATAAATAAACAAACAAACAATATGCAGAGCTTACCAATTCCAATACCAAACGTGGAAACAAGTTTCTTAATGAAATTCAGTGTATGTGGCGTAATAGTTGCTTCTTCCACATTAGCACTGTTTTCAAAAGCAATAGCAAGGCACTTTGCTAACCCGAGACGTAGCTGCCTGAGGACTTCTTCATACCAATTCTCTCGGAACCAGACCATCTGGGGGGGAAAAAAAGAATTCTATGAGGCATCCAATATATTTTACGAGAATAATTAAAGAAACAGTTTTGGCCTTGCCCAATTTGAGCAGTCGCAAGAAACTAATAACAAAACCAAAATACAGATATTAAATGTTCAAAAATTGACAACCAGCAATGAGCTGTGTACTGGAAGATAGAAGCAGTTAATTCTATTAATGACTCACTTCTTATTTTGTAAACACAATAATAGCCACATTTTTTTTCCAATTTGAAATTATTGATACAAACTGTCACACCTCTCTTTAACACATGGAAGAGCTATTCAGTTGCTCTGTCTCAAGCAGTCGACTTCACCCACACTTCCTATGTGTAGGTATCACTGAATATGAATCGCTGACATGACGGAACTCAAATCTCATCAGATCAGAATCACACCGGGCCAAAAGCACTGAAATTAGGACCCTGTCTGCACCATATCTTCAGCCAAAATAAAATTAATATTTATATATGAAAAATCGTTTAAAGAACAAATTAATTATCAGTCTTTACTGTCATTTGTACTGGGTATTATTACACGATAATTTCATGTCAGACCCAGAACTCACTTTACATTTTATAAAGGTACAATAGCACCTTTCCACGCCTTCTGTTCGGGATTTTAATTTCATCTCTTGTTTGCTCATTTAATAAACTTGAAAATTTCTCTTAGTACTCTATTTTTCCTCGTTTTGACAATTATAACTGTGAGATTAACACATGCTGTGTTTGTGAGTTCAACTTGAAAGATGTTTTTATCAATTTTATCAGATTGCACCTAATTGTTGTAAAAGTGTATTCAGCATATGGGGCATTAAAATAGTATTGCATATTTTGAGAGATGGTACTATGGATCAAAAAAAAGACAAAAACATCCAGTACATATTGGCTCCAAAATGCGTACCTCAAGAGCTATAAACACTTTGTTCATCTTCACTGCAGTGAAAACGTCTTTGCTATTACCAACAATGTACAGGATACAGTAAAAAATCTGTTAGTGCTGTTACTGCAAACCATGTTCACTGTTCTGGCTACATGCAGCACATACATTCTAGTGAAACCTTGGAATGTTATGCAAGAACAATGGCAAAAAATATAATTGTCCTTCCAAGAAAAGTGTGAACTGAGTTCTTGAGCAGTTTCGCACGTAATTGGCTTTTCCAAGGAAAAGTAAGTGCTTGACAGAAATTCAGCCAGATAGCCTACAAGAAGTTCAGTGCACATCACATCAGAAATATTCAGATGTTGCAATTTAATCTGTGCTCTTAGGATCTTGCCAAACCACACCCTCGAAAAAACTAACAAAAACTTTTTGACGACCAATATTATATGTGAAAGCTTAGCTTTTCTTGTAGTTATATGACTGCATATTAATTTAAACCATTAACTTTTCTTAATTGTGTGTTCATGCTACTTGACAACGATGTTACTATTGGCTGTTTACATCACATGTCCTACGGCCTGAATACCTGCTGTCACTGGCTGACAAAAACGTGTCATAATCTAGATTTCAGTGGTTCGTAAGCTACCATGCTACATTTGGTATAATTTGTGTTTATAATTTTGTAGTACGAAAATATGTTGCTGTACATCAATGGTTATTTTTTACTGGGTTTCATTTCTTGAAAGTGCAGGAAGTTCTCTGCTGGAGTATAAAACCTTCACTACTCAAATAACTGACACGTTTTACAGCTCCAATGGAATGTACACTGTCACCTAACAGGAAAAAACGTATTTTTACCTGAGAAAAAGTGTATTTTTAACTGGGAATCCAAGAAAAACATGAGCATTTTCTTTCTCTTGTTGGCGTATACAACCTGATCATTTTTTCTCTCGTGTTGTAGGTATGGACACCACTATTCTTCTCAAATTATGATGGATTATTTATGACTAACTTCACTATCAAATATTGGTATTGTGATGGTGTAGTTAAAATGCCTAACTCCTCGAAGAGGTACCTATACAATGAACATGGGTGGATATCACATAAATTTCTTACCGCTTGCTTTGTGCAATTCATACTTCCTTTCTAAGTGGCAAATTAGCCCAGAAAATGATTCCGTAACACATTACAGAATGGAAATGTGCAAAATGTATCACGAGGTTGCTTGGTTTGTTTCCAAGGCTAGCAAAAATACAAATAGCAAAAGTAACTGAACTAACTGTTTGAAAAGCTCAGTAAAATGCTTCTTCCAATGAAAGTTTTCCTCAATACATCATCCAAAAATTTGGAGCATTCTACCCTACTTACTGGCGATTATTCATTTGTTACATCAATAGTTGCTATGACTATTTGTTGTATAGAATTGAATACAATGTGTTCTATCAAAATTTAGGGAGCATCCATTTTCAGAGAACCATTTAATATTTCTCTGAAAAACATAATTAACCATCTCTCTAGTGGAATTTATCCTTAGTGTAGTATCACCTGCAACAGTACCATTTATGCCTGTTTAATGTTAAGTGGAAGATCATTCATGTATACAGGGTGTCTGGATTAAACACATAACAACATAAAATGTAATAACTTCAGACATAATTGAGATATTTATTGGTGATTTGGTTCCACAAGTATGGTAACTCAAAATGTTTTCTGTGTTTGCATTAGTAAGCGCATGTGCATAATGGCTTTGCTCATGTAGCGATGTGAACTCTACAGCAGAAGGTGTTCTAAGAGCTTTATCTCATGGAGATTAAGTCTGTTAAAATGGTACAATGTAGTTTTTAGTGTACAAACTGTGACCAACTGAGGATGGTAGCACCTATGTAACAATCAAGAAATGGGAAAATTGGCTTTGGGAAACAGTGAGTTTGCTTTTGATGTTGGGCCACCACACCATGCAAATAAGTTTCAGAGGCTACTGTTGAATTAATACGTCCTTCCAGTAGAGGCGTTGTAAGTCAGCCCAGCAGACAAACAGGCAGTTACAATTACCTCATTTGACAGTACATGATGTCATCCTTAACAGGTTGTGCCTACAGGTATACAAACTACAGCTTTAACAAAAAATAAATTCTGAGAGCAGGTCACAACTGAAGGCATCACAAAGAAAATTCTGGCAAAAAAGTATGCAAAATGAGGAAGTCCTTGGTTTATCAAGAATCGAGTGTACCAGACTCCAGTTTTTGTGACCTTCAAAATCTGCACCATCGCATTTGTGCATTTAATGCAAACATTACACCTGCAACGCTGCAAAACATTAGGAAAGAAATAGAATAGAGATTAGCTGTCTGCCACACCATTAATGGTGCACTTATCGAGTTGTATTAAGAGAGTAAAAAAATTTGAGTTATCGTACTTGTAGAAACACACTTTCAATAAATATTTCAATTATTTCTCAAATTATCAAATTTTATATTGCTATACATTTACAAGGACACCCTGTATAAGGAATAGGAGTGGGCTCCATTATTTAGCACAGTTTTCTACATTCTGTCTGTCATGTATGGTCCAAACCCATCACGTCTAAAGGCATCAATTCCATAAAACTTACATTTACTTACAAATGTAACAGGTTCTACACCATGGGTGTGCAACCAGTGGTCCGCAGGACGGATCCGCCTGCAATTGATTTCAATCCGGGAGATGACAAGACGTTCACACTGTATTAGATGACAAGACGTCCACACTGTATTAGATGACAAGACGTTCACACTGTACTACGCCCCGGATACATTTTCAGGTATTCCTGCTAATGCTCCGCACAGGTTTGCAGCTCATGATGCAGAAAGACTTGGCCAGACAGAACACAGCCTGGTGACATGTCTCAGGCTGTGGTGGATGGCCGGTTTTTACAAAGCAAGGAACACCACACAGACAAGAACTGGCCTTAGTGACTGGCTGTTGCTGTGTAAGCTGTTGCTGTGGAAGTGGCTGATACCTCATTAGCATCTCGCATATGTAGTGCGGTACCAAGCTGCCTCCCACCACTGCTGCAGCACGGAAGTCAAAAGTGCACATCATTAATGGCCTATGTGCTACACATTGATAGAGCCCAAACACTTGTAGTATACAGCAATGCCATTAAAACTGCAGACTGCCTGGGAAATGTGCTGACTTCAATAACAGCAGCAGGTGCCACTGCAAAAACTGGTTCTCTGTTGTCTCTTTGCATGTGAAGTTCTGTGCTAGTTGTTTCTTACTTTCGTGTGTCTGTGCATTGAGTTTATTCACAAAATGTCTAGTGTTAAGAAGAGGAAAGTAGATGCTGAATGTCATCAATTCCAGGAGGATTACTTTCTTCACAATGTATAAAAATAAAGATTCACACAATCATAGCTTTCGCCCATTAAGGTCTTTGTCAGCAGTTGACACACATACACACATGCGCACACACACACTCGCGCAAGCACAACTGGCACACACATCCGCAGTCTCAGAGAGTTGAAACTACACTGCTATCAGTAGCACCAGTGCATGATGGGAGTGGCGACTGGGTGGGGGTAAGGAGGAGGCTGGGGCAGGGAGGGGGCAGGACAGTGGCGGACAGTGACGTGTTGCAGTTCAGACGGATGGTAGGAGAGAAGGTGCAGAGGGGGGAGGGGTAAGTAGCGGAGAGGAGAGAAAGAAAAATAAAAGAAAATAAATTAAAAGACTGGGTGTGGCGGTGAAATGACGGCTGTGTAGTGCTGGACTGGGAACAGGGAGGGGGCTGGATGGGTGAGGACAGTGACTAACGAAGGTTGAGGCCAGGAGGGTTAAGGGAACGTAGGATGTATTGCAGGGAAAGTTCCCACCTGCGCAATTCAGAAGCGCTGGTGTTGGTGGGAAGGATCCATATGGCACAGGCTGTGAAGCAGTCATTGAGATGGGGGTATCATGTTTGGCAGCATGTTCAGCTACAGGGTGGTACAATTGTTTTTTGGCCACAGTTTGTCAGTGGCCGTTCATGCGGACAGACAGTTTGTCGGTTGACATGCCTACATAGAATGCAGCACATTAGTTTGTAGATCGGTTAACTGGTTTCATAGGTAGCCCTGCCTTGGATGTGATAGGTAATGTTAGTGACCGGACTGGAACAGGTAGGGGGATGTTTGGGACAGATCTTGCATCTAGGTCTATTACAGGGGTGTGATCCATGAGGTCAGGGATTGGGAGCAGGGGTTGTGTAAGGATGGACGAGTATATTGTGTAGGTTCAGTGGACGGCAGAATACCACATTAGGAGGGGTGGGAAGGATAGTGGGTGGGACATTTCTCATTTCAGGGCACGACGAGAGGTAACCGAAACCCTGGTGGAGTTCCTCCAGTCCCGGATGGTACTGAGTTACAGCGGGAATGCTCCTCTGTGGCTGGACTGTGGGACTTTGGGAGGTGGTGGGAGACTGGAAAAATAAGGCACAGGAGATTTGTTTCTGTACAAGGATGGGAGGATAATAACAGTCAGTGAAGGCTTCAGTGAGACCCTCGGTATATTTAGAGAGGGACTGCTCGGCACTGCAGATGTGACGACCACAGGTGGCTAGGCTGTGTGGAAGGGACTTCTTGGTATGAAACGGGTGGCAGCTGTCGAAGTGGAGGTATTGCTGGTGGTTAGTAGGTTTGATATGGACGGAGGTACTGATGTAGCCATCTCTGAGGCGGAGGTCAACATCTAGGAAGGTGGCTTGTTGGGTTGAGTAGGACCAGGTGAAGCAAATGGGGGACAAGTTGTTGAGGTTCTGGAGGAATGTGAATAAGGTGTCCTCACCTTCAATCCAGATAGCAAAGATGCCATCAATGAATCTGAACCAGGTGAGGGGTTTAGGATTCTGGGTTTTTAAGGAGGATTCCTCTAAATGGCCCATGAATAGGTTGGCATAGGATGGTGCCATGCAGGTGTCCATAGCCGTACTGCAGATTAGTTTGCAGGTAATGCCTTGAAAGGAGAAGTAATTGTGGGTGAGGATATAGTTGGTCATGGAGACTAGGAAGGAGGTTGTTGGTTTGGAATCCATAGGGCATCTGGAAAGGTAGTGTTCGATAGCGGTAAGGCCATGGGCATTAGGAATGTTAGTGTACAGGGAGGTGGCATCAATAGTGACGAGCAGGGCACCGTGTGGTAAAGGGAGAGGAACTGTGGAGAGTCGGTCGAAGAAATGGTTGGTATCTTTTATATAGGAGGATAGGTTCTGGGTACTAGGTTGAACGTGTTGGTCTACGAGAGCAGAGATTCTCTCAGTGGGGCGACAGTAACCGGTCACAATGGGGCCTCCTGGGTGGTTGGGTTTATGGACTTTAGGAAGCATGTAGAAGGTGGGAGTGTGGGGAGTGGTAGGGGTAAGTAGAGAGATGGACTCTGGGGAGGGGTTCTGGGATGGGCCTAAGATTTTGAGTAGTGACTGGAGATCCTGCTGGATTGCTGGAATGGGATCACTGTGGCATGGTTTGTAGGTGGAAGTATCTGACAGCTGACTGAGTCCTTCTGCCACGTAATCCTTGCGGTTCAAAATTACGGTGGTGGAGCCTTTGTCTGCAGGTATGATTATAAGATCGGGATCAGTTTTTAGATGGTGGACTGTGGTTCTTTCTGCGGATGTAAGGTTAGTATGCATGTTGAGGGATTTGGGGAATGATGGTGAGGCAAGGTTCGAAGATAAGAAATTCTGGAAAGTTAACAGGGGGTGGTTTGGAGGCAGTGGGTAGGATCAAGGTTGGATGGAGGCATGAACTGAGTTAGGCAAGGTTCAATGTTGGTCTCTGGTTGAGTCTGATTGGTTGGGTTGGTGGCAAAAAACTGTTTCCACTGTAGGGACCGGGAGAAGGAGAGAAGGTCTTTAACTAGTCCTGCATGGTTGAATTTTGGAGTGGGGCAAAAGGTGAGGCCTTTGGAAAGGACTGATATTTCTGTGGGACTAAGACTTCTGGAGGAAAGGTTCATGACTGTGTTGCAGGTCTGTTTAGGATTTGAATTCTGTGTGGTGGTGGGAGGGATCTTTGGAGGGTGGGGTAAGTGGAGTAGGTCTGCGAGACAAGGTTTGTCAGCTATGAGGGGGCATGGCGAGAAGTCACAAAGGTCAAAGTAGAGAATAACTAATCATTAATAAATATATTACTGTGGATAGCAGGTTTGAAGGCGGGTAAGCATAGAGAAAGGGCACGGCAGATGTGACTGGATGAGGTGGATTTAGTGGGTGCAAACAGGGATAGAACGGAAAAAGTATGGGGTGTGGTTCGTAGTTAAGAGATGTAAGATTGTGCGGCACCGGAAAAGTGCGGGAGATAACACGCAAAAATACGGGAACTGACACAGGGAGCATGATCAGTTGGAAGGTATAGGCTTAATTATATCAGCAGGAGTAATGTGGGACATAAGATGCTGCACCAACAATCAGCGTGTTCTTGACGCCATCTGTTGCGCGCGGCAGAGTCCGTTGATACAGTTTGGCTCATACGTAGTATGCGCAGTGCCGTTCATAAGGCAACAAGAGAAACACAGGAAAGAAAAAGAAAGAAGGATGGACACTGAGTATTGCGACACAAAAGAAAGTAGTTACAAAGGAAAACAGCACAGGGTTAGGATCGAAGAAAAGCGGTCTGGCAAAAATCAAACAATGGAAATTCCACGATGGAATGTAACAATACGAGAGAAGGAAAGCTGCTATTCACCATATAGCAGAGATGCTGAGCCGCGATAGCCACAATTGAAAGATTCACACAATCATAGCTTTCGGCCACTAAGGCCTTTGTCAGTAGCATGTCATGGACGTGGTTACCACAAACATAAATTTCATGAAGTCGGCCACACTAAATCACCGCCAATTAAAACAGTTTTTGGATGACCTGTGCTCCGAACATGAAGATTTGGCTTACCTTTGCAAAGTGAGATTGCTGAGTAAAGGCAAAATGCTGAAGTGATTTTATGATCTTCAACAAGCAGATTTTATGGCTATTGACAGAAAACCATTGGCTGAAATAAATGATCCCCAATGGATTTGTGATTTAGCATTTCCGGTTGACATCACAGCTCATTTAAATAACTTAAACTACAAACTCCAGAAACAAGGGCAGTTGATTCACAAATTATATAGGCATCTGAAAGCTTTCAGACAAAGCTGCGCTTGTGGGAAATGTAGATAAAAGCTGGAAACTGTTAGTATTTTCCTACAGTGTCAACTCCTAAAAATATTGATTATGTTAATTATGCTGATGAACTGAAATCATTACAACAAGGTTTTCTGATTTCAGGCATGCAGACAGCATGTTTGCTAACCCAATAACGTGATGTAGAAAAGGCCTCAGAAAACCTTCACATGGAACTTATTGAACTTCAGAATATTTATCTTTAAAATCAAAATATGAAGAAGTAAACCTGGTCGAATTTTACAGAACTTACTTGACCGAAGAGAAACATCCGCAAATTAGATCATGTGCAAGAAAGAAAATTTGTCTTTTTGGAAGCACATTTAAGTATGAACAACTTTTTTTTTTCTCTTATGAAAACAAATGCAACACATGCACATGGTTAACAAACAAAAACCTGCAAAATACCTTAAGACTCAATATCAGTGACATAAATCCAGATTGGGGTCGCGGATTTTTACCTGCCTCGGGATGACTGGGTGTTTGTATTGTCCTCACCATTTTGTCATCATTCATGAAAGTGGCGAGATTGGACTGAGCAAAGGTTGGGAATTTGTAGAGCGTTGATAACCTCACAGTTGAGCACCCCCTCAAACCAAACATCATCATCATCATCATCATCATCATCATCATAAATTCAGATACAATCTTGTTTTAGAAACTCAAACTCAGAGCTCAGATTAATCTACTGTTGAATATTTTTTTTTTTTAAATCAATAAACCACTGTAAATGCATTTATTAAGTATAACTTTTCAGCTTTCTAATGGCTGATGGCAAACTGTGTGTGTTCAGTGAGCTGAATTTAGACAAAGTCGCCATATGAACCAGGCCCTGTGCACTAGAGTGTTGAGTACAGAATTGCGTTGCGCAGGGTGGCAGCAAATGTTGGCATTAAAATAGAGGTCTGTGTGTGTTTTCTTTCTGTACACTGTGTGTCCCAGCATGCCGTCTATGTTTCTTGTGATCAGGATATCCACAAAGGGTAAGCTTCTGTTCTCTTCTATCTCCTGGGTAAATCTGGTATTTCCATGTATACCACTAAGGTGATGATGGAATTCTAGCAGTTTGTCCCTGTCAAGTGGCCAAACTACAAAAGTATCATCAACGTACCTGTAGAAGGCTTTTGGCTTGTGTTTAGCAGTGTCCAGTGCTAGCTTACTGAAGTGCTCCATCGATAGGTCGGCTATGCCTCTTGCTAGGGAAGAGCCCATAGCTACACCACCTATCTGTTCATAGAACTTCCCACCACATTTGAAATACATGGTGGTTAGCACATGGCGAAAGAGCTTGATGACATCCCCCTCAAAGTGTTCTTCGAGTAAAGTCAGGGGGTCTTCTATTGGTACTCGTGTGAATAAGGATGTCACATTGAAGTTGACTTCATTTTCCAGCTGCATGCCCTGTAGTACCTTCACAAACTCAGCAGAGTTTTCCACATGGTGTCGAGCAGACAGAGACGGATGCCAGGACACAAACCCCGCACACGCTTCCCCTCCAACCACCAGCCACTCCAGGTGCATTGGGCGATCCGCGGGCGCGTGAATGGTCGGTGGCCGGAAGCGGAGAGTGGTCCAGCAGAGATATCAGCCCGCGACCGACGATATCCTGACACTTGGCCTGAAGATGATGGAGACGCATTCCATTGAAACGTTGCTATGAGACGACGATGCTACTCGGCTGACAGCCCGTGAAGACTTCACATATGAAATTCGTCGAGAAAGTCTGCACTCACATATAACAAAGTCGTCGTGCTTCACATTGGTTTCTGTGCAATCATATGATCTTGAAAAGTTTTATTTTGTGATATGAATTGTTATGATAAATTGCAAGGAACCAAGATGCCAAGTTAAAAGAATGGCGCGAAAATAAATACGAACATATGAAGATGGGGTGTTGTGTATTGATACACTCACGGACGGCAAAATTCCACGTTATTCACTGGGAAAGCTGCTGTCACGACAGGTGCATTTCCTTTCAGCTGTATGCCGAGTTTTTGTATTTCACTATGTATGACAATATTCACGTTCTCTTGAAAAGCTTAGGGGTGAGTCCAAATACATTATCTGCAAACTTGCACATCACAGATGTCTTCTTACTGACTATACAGTCTGTGAAACCTCTCCTGTCATTGGTGTGAGCTGTTTCGGCCCTTTTGTGCAGTGTGAACATCATACAATTAGTGCGTACCATTAGCAAGACTCATTGTCATGTTTCTTGTTTCACATTTAGTTTTAATTTTATTCTTTGCATTACTAATTTCTGTGAACTTTTGCACACTTCTGGACATTTTAATGACTTTCCTTAAAGTACTACAATATTTTTTGTAGTCCAGAATTAACGTTGGATCTTTGACTACTTCTAACCTTTATACAGGGTGTTACAAAAAGGTACGGCCAAACTTTCAGGAAACATTCCTCACACACACAGAAAGAAAATATGTTGTGTGGACATGTGTCCGGAAACGCTTACTTTCCATGTTAGAGCTCAGTTTATTACTTCTCTTCAAATCACATTAATCACGGAATGGAAACACACAACAACCAGCGTGACTTCCAACACTTTTTACAGGAAATGTTCAAAATGTCCGTTAGTGAGGATACATGCATTCACCCTCCGTCGCATGGAATCCCTGATGCGCTGATGCAGCCCTGCCTGATGCGCTGATGCAGCCCTGGAGAATGGCGTATTGTATCACAGCCGTCCACAATACGAGCACAAAGAGTCTCTACATTTGGTACCAGGGTTGTGTAGACAAGAGCTTTCAAATGCCCCCATAAATGAAAGTCAAGAGGGTTGAGGTCAGGAGAGCCTGGAGGCCATGGAATTGGTCCGCCTCTACCAATCCATCGGTCACCGAATCTGTTGTTGAGAAGCGTACGAGCACTTCGACTGAAATGTGCAGGAGCTCCATCGTGCATGAACCACATGTTGTGTCGTACTTGTAAAGGCACATGTTCTAGCAGCACAGGTACAGTATTCCGTATGAAATCATGATAATGTGCTCCATTGAGCGTAGGTGGAAGAACATGGGGCCCAATCAAGACATCACCAACAACGCCTGCCCAAACGTTCACAGAAAAACTGTGTTGATGACGTGATTGCACAATTGCGTGCGGATTCTCGTCAGCACACACATGTTGATTGTGAAATTTTACAATTTGACCACGTTGGAATGAAGCCTCATCCGTAAAGAGAACATTTGCACTGAAATGAGGATTGACACATTGTTGGATGAACCATTCGCAGAAGTGTACCCGTGGAGGCCAATCAGCTGCTGACAGTTGAAATATGGTATCTATTTTTATTTACTTAAATTTGGCATATTTCATAACAATACCTTTTCCGTAAAATGTTTACAAGGCGATATTTGTCTTGGCTTCAGTTGTCTAGTGGAAGTATGATTCCACAATGCAGTTTCATCGGCTGTTGAAATGACCTGATTCAAAGCGTTTGCCTCATTTTTGGTGCTTCAAATACCATTTCTTCGAATGTGGTTTCTTCTTAAAGTTTATATAAAACAAGTAGTAACATGATTCATTTTTTCTGTTCACTAACAAATATTTATAACGGCGACCTGCACATTGTTTTACCGTCAACACACACCATGAGTTAACTGCCGACTGACTACAGTCAAAGACGACTCCAGCGTCAAAGACATTTTACACAACACACAAGCTTCCACTTGTAACCAGTCTCTTTGATATTCTTCGTCACATTTACTAATAGTAATCAATATGCTTTCACTCTCAAAAATATAAGTAAATTAGCATATAATAAGGCAAATTACAATAAAAAAATTCTGACGAAAATATAAGAAAAGATTTACAATTTGGTATCGACAAATCCGGTAGAAAATAACACATCTCCCAGATCCATTACATAGTGCCTGCACACGCTGTACATGTTATGGAAACAACTGGTTCTCCCGTAACTCTCTCCATACAGTGACGTAGTCAACGTAACCTTGTACAGCAGCAACTTCTCTGACGCTGACATTAGGGTTATCGTCAACTGCACGAAGAATTGCCTCGTCCATTGCAGGTGTCCTCGTCATTCTAGGTCTTCCCCAGTCGCGAGTCATAGGCTGGAATGTTCCATGCTCCCTAAGACGCCGATCAATTGCTTCAAACGTCTTCCTGCCGGGACACCTTCGTTCTGGAAATCTGTCTCGATACAAACGTACCGCGCCACGGCTATTGACCCATGCTAATCCATACATCAAATGGGCATCTGCCAACTCCGCATTTGTAAACATTGCTCTGACTGCAAAACCACGTTCGTGATGAACACTAACCTGTTGATGCTACGTACTGATGTGCTAGTACTGTAGAGCAATGAGTCGCATGTCAACACAAGCACCGAAGTCAACATTACCTTCCTTCAATTGGGCCAACTGGCAGTGAATCGAGGAAGTACAGTACATACTGACGAAACTAAAATGAGCTCTAACATGGAAATTAAGCGTTTCCGGACACATGTCCACATAACATCTTTTCTTTATTTGTGTGTGAGGAATGTTTCCTGAAAGTTTGGCTGTACCTTTTTGTAACACCCTGTATAGAGTTCTTTCTTTCTCTTACACAAAATTTTAATTCCCTTACTTCTTCATAGTTTACTTATTACTGATTCAAATTTACTATAGACCAAATAGAATTTGATGTTGTAATTTCTTTCTATTTATACCTCATCCCATACTTACTTTTAAAACATTGTATCCTGTTCCGATTAATAAGACTCCCAGCTCTGTATGAACCTGCCTCAGGACTGTAATGTGCCATATTGTCTATTTCCATTAATTGTGCATCATGATCGGATTACCCAATCACAAATGGGTACACATTAATTGTTTCAGCCTACATATTGTCTACAAAAATGTTATCAATCAATGTTCTACTACCTTCCTACACGTGAGCTGGAAAATTAACTACCGAAATTAGATTCAAAAGCCCAAATAATGAGTTCAGTTTATTTTTCCCATCCATTTCTTAAGAAATCTACATGAAATCTCCAAAAACTACAACTGGTTTTCCTTGTCTGACAGGTAGCCCAGTGATGCAACTGGATTTCTCATTATTAGTTGAAAGTTTCCTAGAGGGGAACTGTAGACTGTTATAAATGCAAGAGAGATATTCTGCAGTAACAACTTGCAAGCACATGCTTTTTGTTTCAGATCTCCACAAAACTGTTTGTTTCAATGCTTTTGCCTGTGTGCCTGACTTCTGGTAAGTTCCAATGTCACTTACAAGAGATATTTATTGAGCACCCAACTATCACCATGGCAAATATTGATTCTGTTTACAGCACTGACAACAGTGGTGCCAAAAGATGTACCAAAAATCCTGACAGTAATGTAATGTATCTACTGTTGATCCAGGTCTTTATCATTGACAACTCTGCATTTTGTGTACACAGCCAGGAGCAAATCCAGTTTTGGCATAGCTGGTTCTCCCTGTGACAAGTCACAAAATTTCTAAAATCTTGATTCTGCACTAAATGAGGTCTAAACCACATTCCACAGTATATAATATTGGAATTAATGGTTCAAATGGCTCTGAGCACTGTGCGACTTAACTTCTGAGGTCATCAGTCACCTAGAACTTAGAATTACTTAAACCTAACTAACTTAAGGACATCCACACATCCATAATATCGGAATTAATCCCACTAGAGTAGTGCAAGTCAGCACTGCACCAGCTTCAGTTCACCCATCTGCAGAGCATTGCTGACAAGGTTCACTATTACAAAGTGTTCTTTTGTCAACATTATAAAAAAGCTATAACTAATCGCTAACTACCAACATGACAGTCACACACTTGGTATATATTGCTTGCAAGTGATCTTGGAAATTACACAACTTTTGTTACATATGTTGCAATGCCTCCTTTTTGCAAGTTAATTTTACATAAAATGATGCTGATACTTCACTTATCCGTCCTGGAGGTTATACAGTGTTCAAAATGACACAGAACATCTATCACTTCGGAATTTTCCATGTCCTCTAGACATAAAAGAGGCCAATTATCTTGTTTTTCAGTGCTCTAATGATTTTATGAAATGATTTAATTATACTTTTCTGTTTACTGTGTACATATTAAAAGCCTCTTCTTCCAAGACTGTCAGTCCATAACCCGACTCCACCCTCGAAATGCTTTCACAGTGTAGTTTTATCTTTGCACTTACCAGCGTAATGGACACCCACTATACTACACTGGATATGGCACACATTATCTTCTGTTATGATGTGGCAAATGGAAGCAACGACTGAGCAAGCAGATTAGATTAGAAGCTTTACTGTTTCAAAAGAACCGAAAAAATACTATCATCATCATCATCATCATCATCATCATCATCGTTGTTGTTGTTGTTATTATTATTTACTGCTTCTGTAGGTTGTCTGTAATAGAAAAGAGCTCCCAGTAGAAGAGATGTTTTTTCACAGTAGCTAAGATGAATAAGAACTCACAACTCTTAAGATACATGGTTTAGAGATGATGTTTACTGGGCATTTTTGTCTTGTTTTGGTCCATACTATTACCTCTCAAAATATGGAACACTTAAAAAAAATCCTGTATTAGAAAACTTGAAACTGCAGTACTAACCAAAAGAGACAGTGATTTCTGGGCTGAGTGTCAACAAATTGTTATACTAGTTAAATTAATACATCAACATGGTAACATGCAACTATATTCTGATTAAAATTACTTTGCAATTGACACTTCATGTGTTGGAGTTGGTTATTTTTTTTTTTTTTTTTTTTGTGGTTTTAGGGCGCACAACGTCAACGGTCATTAGCGCCCAGACTACTTTAGGAATGCACCGCGAGTCACAAGTTTAAAACAGCAACAAAACGGAGAACACGATGAAAGACATACTGACAGGCATAGGATTAAAAAAGAAAACAGCATAATCAAATGTCCTTTGAGAGGGTTGTCAAATTGATAAAATGAAGAACGCGAGCAGCTGCTCGTGGGTCATCCGCTAAAATGGCTTCTACAGTACATGGCAGGCCAATATCGAGACGTAGGGTGTTAAAATTCGGACACGACGTTAAAATGTGGCGGACCGTCAGCAATTGCCCACATGGGCAGAACGGCGCCGGCGCAGCCGTCAGCAGATGGCGATGGCTGAACCGGCAGTGGCCAATTCGCAACCGGGCCAAAACTACCTCCTCCCGCCGAGAAGGGCGTGAGGAGGACGTCCAAGCCACGGGTAGAGCTTTCAAGGCCCGAAGCTTGTTGTCTGAAAGTGCAGCCCAATCGGCATGCCACAGCGAGACAATGCGCCGACAAATTACCCTGCTACAATCTGACGAAGGGACACCACAAGAAGCTGTCCGAGGCTGGAGGACCGCAGCCTTGGCCGCGGCATCTGCAGCTTCGTTCCCAGGGATACCGACATGGCCAGGAATCCACATAAAGCTAACCGGAGAACCGACGTCCACCAGCTGCTGAAGAGAGCGTTGGATCCGGTGCACGAAAGGGTGAACCGGGTACGGATCACCGAGGCTCTGGATAGCGCTCAGGGAATCGGAACAGATGACATATGCAGAATGTCGGTGGCGGCAGATGTAAAGGACAGCCTCGTAGAGGGCAAAGAGCTCAGCTGTGAAGACCGAACAATGGCCATGGAGCCGATATTGGAAACTTTGTGCCCCGACAATAAAAGAACACCCGACCCCGTCATTGGTCTTAGAGCCATCTGTATAAATGAAGGTCGTATTAATGAACTTCGAACGAAGTTCGATAAAACGGGAGTGGTAGACTGAACCGGGGGTAACCTCCTTCGGGAGTGAGCAGAGGTCAAGGTGGACGCGAACCTGAGCCTGGAGCCAAGGTGGCGTGTGGCTCTCGCCCACTCGAAAGGTGGCAGGGAGTGAAAAATGAAGGTGTTGAAGGAGGCGACGAAAGCGAACTCCAGGGGGTAGCAGGGCGGAGACATACAACCCGTATTGACTGTCGAGAGAGTCATCAAAAAAGGAACGATAAGATGGGTGGTCAGGCATTGCCAGTAGCCGACAGGCATACCGACAAAGCAGTATATCGCGCCGGTAGGTGAGTGGCAACTCACCAGCGTCAGCATGAAGACTCTCAACGGGACTAGTATAAAACGCTCCGATCGCAAGTCGTAAACCCCGATGTTGTATGGAGTTGAGGCGGCGTAAGATGGATGGCCGTGCAGAGGAGTATACGAAGCTCCCATAATCCAGCTTGGAGCGGACGATCGACCGATATAGGCGAAGGAGGACGGTTCGATCCGCTCCCCACGACATACCACTGAGAACACGGAGGACATTGAGAGAACGGGTACAACGGGCAGCCAAATAAGACACATGTGGAGACCAACTAAGTTTCCTGTCAAATGTAAGACCTAAAAATTTTGTTGTCTCCACGAATGGGAGAGCAACGGGACCAAGTCGTAAAGACGGTGGGAGAAATTCTTTGTAGCGCCAGAAGTTAATACAGACCGTCTTCTCGGCAGAAAAACGGAAGCCATTGGCGACACTCCACGAGTAAAGACGGTCAAGAGAACGCTGAAGACAGCGCTCCAGGAAACACGTACGCTGCGCGCTGCAATAGATGGTAAAATCGTCCACGAAAAGGGAGCCTGATACATCAGCTGGGAGGCAATCCATTATTGGATTGATCGCTATGGCGAAGAGAGCGACGCTCAAAACTGAGCCCTGTGGTACCCCATTCTCCTGGCGAAAGGTGTCTGACAGGACAGAACCCACACGTACCCTGAACTGTCGATCCATTAAAAAGGAACGAATAAAAAGAGGGAGGCGACCGCGAAGACCCCATGTATGCATGGTGCGGAGAATGCCCGCCCTCCAACAGGTGTCGTAAGCCTTCTCCAAATCAAAGAACACAGCCGCGGTCGGGCGCTTCCGCAAGAAGTTATTCATAATGAAGGTCGACAAGGTAACCAGATGGTCAACAGCAGACCGGCGCCTACGAAATCCACATTGTACATTGGTAAGTAGGCGTCGAGACTCGAGCAGCCAAACCAATCGAGAGTTAACCATTCGCTCCATCACTTTACAGACACAGCTGGTAAGCGAGATGGGTCGATAACTGGAGGGCAAGTGCTTGTCCTTCCCCGGCTTAGGAATCGGGACAACAATAGACTCGCGCCAGCATGCGGGAACATGTCCCTCAATCCAGATGCGATTGTAAGTACGAAGAAGAAAACCTTTACCCGCAGGAGAAAGGTTCTTCAGCATCTGAATATGAATAGAATCAGGCCCTGGAGCGGAGGACCGTGATCGGCCAAGTGCGGTTTCGAGTTCCCGCATGGTGAATGGGGCATTATAACTTTCACGATTCGAGGAGCGGAAGTTAGGTGGCCTAGCCTCCTCTGCCTGTTTGCGGGGGAGGAAGGCAGGGTGGTAATGAGCGGAGCTCGAAACCTCTGCGAAAAAGCGGCCGAAGGCATTGGAGACAGCCTCAGGGGCCACAAGGACGTCATTCGCGACCGTCAAGCCAGAAACTGGTGAGTGGACCTTAGTGCCAGATAGCCGGCGCAGGCTACCCCAGACAACAGAAGAAGGAGTAAAACTGTTGAAGGTGCTTGTGAAAGCAGCCCAGCTGGCTTTCTTGCTTTCTTTAATAATACGACGACACTGTGCACGTAATCGTTTATAATTGACACAATTCGCCACTGTAGGGTGGCGTTTAAAGGCGCGTAAAGCACATCGACGAGCACGTAGAGCGTCTCTACATGCTGCGGTCCACCAGGGGACCGGTACGCGACGTGGAGAAGAAGTAGGGTGAGGGATGGAATATTCAGCAGCAGAGAGAATGACTTCCATGAGGTGTGCGACCTGACTATCGCAGCTTGGGAATGTTTGATCCTGAAAGGTCGCCCTTGAAGAGAAGAGCCCCCAGTCTGCTTTGGAGATGTTCCAACTAGATGAGCACGGAGAGGGGGTATGCTGCAGGAGATGGATAACACACGGGAAGTGGTCGCTCGAATATGTATCAGAAAGAGCATACCACTCAAACCGGCGTGCAAGTTGGGGAGTACATATAGAGAGATCTAAAGGGGAATAGGTGTGAGATGTATCCGAAAGAAAAGTAGGGGCGCCAGTATTGAGGCAGACGAGATTGAGCTGGTTGAAAAGGTCTGCTAACAGGGAGCCCCTCGGGCAGGATGCTGGAGAGCCCCAAAGGGGATGGTGGGCATTGAAGTCTCCAGTTAACAAAAATGGTGCAGGTAGCTAAGCAATAAGTTGCATCATGTCTGCCCTGGTAACGGCAGACGATGATGGAGTGTAAACGGTACAAATGGAAAATGTAAAACTGGGGAGAGTAATGCGGATGGCAACTGCCTGCAGGCCGGTGTGCAACGTGATGGGATCGTAGTAAATATCATCCCGGACCAGCAACATAACCCCTCCATGAGCTGGGATACCTACCACAGGGGGTAGGTCAAAACGCACAGAGGTGTAGTGTGCCAAGGCAATTTGACCGCATGGGCGTAGCTTCGTTTCCTGGAGGGCTACGACGAGCGGACGGTGCAAGCGAAGCAGCAACTTCAAGTCCTCTCGGTTGGAGCGAATGCTGCGAATATTCCAGTGAATAAGTGCCATCGTAAGAAAAAAGGAAGATGAAAGAAGGGGTCACCTCGAAGGCCGCTGAGGGCCTGGCTTCGAGCGAGCACTGCCGCCGCTATCAGTAGGCGGACAGTCATCGTCCATTGGGTCTATAGGTTCATCGGCCATCTTGGGAAGATGGCCGGGAGGGGGAGCTTCCTCCGCCGGTGAACGGCCAGATGTTCGGCTACCAGCGGTGCGGCCAGGCGATAGGGATGACGGCCTGGGGCGGCAACCGCTGGGTGGCGCAGGAGAAGAAATGCGCCGTGGCAGAGAAGGAGAACTGTGCTTCCTATTAGCCTTCTTGGATGGTCGTTTGGTGGAAGTACCGGACGAAGGCTGGGAGGTCGAGATACGTAGGAAGTCTGCACGGGACGGTTCCTTCTTGAAGGCCCGTGCATCTGACTTCTGGGTCTTCGTCTTAGCAGAAGCTGATGAAGGGGCTGGTGTCTGTGGGGTGATGGGACGAAGAGGAGACGTCGACCGCGCGATCTTAGCACTGGCCGAACGGACGACCGTGGTGCTGAAGGTCAGATCACAGGTCTGGGTTGCCACCTCCCTGGTAGTCCGAGGAGAGGCGAGGACAGTACTGTATTTCCCCGCTGGGAGCAGCGTGGGCTTCCTACTAGCCAATAGCTTGCGAGCAGCCGAGGTGGACACTTTCTCTTTGACCCGAATTTCCTGGATACAGCGTTCTTCCTTATAGACAGGACAGTCGCGGGAGGATGCAGCATGGTCACCCTGACAGTTCACACAACGAGGAGACGGAGGTGGACAGTCACCCTCATGGGCATCCCTGCCACAAGTGACACATTTAGCCGCATTGCAACAAGATTGGCGAGTGTGATTGAAACGCTGACACTGGTAGCAGCGCGTAGGTGTCGGGACATAGGGGCGAACAGAAATAACCTCGTAGCCCGCTTTGATGCGCGATGGCAGCTGAACACTATCGAAGGTCAAAAAAAGTGTCCGGGTCGGTACAAGGTCATTGTTGACCTTTTTCATGACCCTATGGACAGCCGTCACGCCCTGCTCAGCGATTGAATCTCCTCGTCAGTCAAACCGTCGAGGGATCTAGTGTAGACCACACCACGAGACGAATTCAAAGTTCGGTGAGCCTCCACCCGGACAGGGAATGTGTACAGGAGTGTGGCCCGAAGCAGTTTATGAGCCCGAAAGGCGCTCTCAGTTTCGAGTAATAAGGTACCGTTACGCAACCTGGTACAGGATTTGACAGATCCGGCTATGGCATCGACGCCCTTCTGGATAACGAAAGGGTTGACAGAGGAAAAATCCTTTCCGTCCTCAGATCGAGAAACAACGAGGAACTGTGGGGCAGGCGGTAGTACTTTTGTCACTGGTAGCTGGTCACGTTTCCGTTTTTGGGCAGAAGTCGAGAGAGATGGAGTGAAATCCATTGCGGAGAAATCCCCCATGATTGCCAGCGTCTCCGATGGCGCGCTCCTTCCTTGTGGGGACCCTCTCAGAGGGCACTCCCGCCTTAGGTGAATGTTTACACCTCAGGTCACACCTCCCGAGAAACAGACGGAGGGACCAATCGGCATGGTCAGAAGGTATCAGCTCAGGCAATCACCCCTCCCCGGGCCTGGCCTTTACCAGGGGGTACGCGCGTGCCTTACATGTCTACCCAGGGCGGGGAATTACGCGTTACCCCGTCACCGGCTACGCGTGTGAACGCGTGGGTCGGCCTTCAGGCGCGCACAGGGAGGAAGGAAGAAGAGGAAAAAAGAGAGAGAGAGAGAGAGAGAGAGAGAGAGAGAGAGAGAGAGAGAGGACAGTGTCTCAAACGCCGAGGCGGAGACCAGAGAAGGCAAGGAGAAGAAGGCAATGAGAAGGCAAGGAGAAGGCAAGGAGAAGGCAAGGAGAAGGCAAGGAGAAGAAGGCAAGGAGAAGGCAAGGAGAAGGCAAGGAGAAGAAGGCAATGAGAAGAAGGCAATGAGAAGGCAAGGAGAAGAAGGCAATGAGAAGGCAAGGAGAAGAAGGCAATGAGAAGAAGGCAATGAGAAGGCAAGGAGATTATGCAGGGGAAAGAGTAAGGAAGACAGTGAGGTGGAGAAGAGCAAAGAAAGGAACCAACCAAAGAAAGGAAGAAACGAGAAGTGAAAAAGCAAAATGACCGCAAATAGAGGTCGTGGAACCGTCCGTCTCCGGACGCAGGCGCTAACTACCCCCTTGAGGGGGAGGGACTCCTTTTAGTCGCCTCTTACGACAGGCAGGAATACCTCGGGCCTATTCTTACCCCGGACCCGCAGGGGGGGAGTTGGTTTCCTCCAATTAGAGTGCTCAATATCACACATGAACCATTCACTGTTGCCAAACTCCCACAACAACTGGTCAAGTCCACTTTCAATTCCATGTCCGGGATTCTTTCTTCATATGTTTGGATCCTTATTCATGGGTCTGGCACTTTTATTTAGTGATTCATCAAACACACACACACACACACACACACACACACACACACAGTGATGCTAATGAAACACACACATTTCATACACAGTACTACCTAACCACTACTGGATACTTCCGCACCAGAAGCGATTCAGCGTCACATATACAGTTATTATAATCACAAAGAGCAGCTTACATTAGATAAGTTTCGCACAACATTGGAAATTTTGAAGGCTCCAATTTTAATGTAGAGACTTGGGCACAAGAGTCATAAATATAATAGTTTCCCAGTGTTCAAGCATAGTGTAATGGTTAGCTTATGTAATGCCACTTCCTTGGATGAAAATTGAAAAAAGAAAAAATAGCAACCAATACCCCAAACGTTTCCCCAAAATAAGTTCCAAATTCCATGAAAAGTGAACAAGTAACCAAAGTTCCATTTAACACTATTATCTGGATAATAATCAGTAATTGAAACAAGGTTCAAATGGCTCTGAGCACTATGTGACTTAACTTCTGAGGTCATCAGTCACCTAGAAATTAGAACTAATTAAACCTAACTAACATAAGGACATCAGACACATCAATGCCCGAGGCAGGATTTGAACCTGCGACCGTAGCGGTCGCTTGGTTCCAGACTGTAGCGCCTAGAACCGCACAGGCACTCCGGCTGGCTTGAAACAAGAACCTTATATTTATATCTAAAAACAAAGATGATGTAACTTACCGAACGAAAGCGCTGGCAGGTCGATAGACACACAAACAAACACAAACACACACACAAAATTCAAGCTTTCGCAACAAACTGTTGCCTCATCAGGAAAGAGGGGAAGGAGAGGGAAACACTAAAGGATGTGGGTTTTAAGGGAGAGGGTAAGGAGTCATTCCAATCCCGGGAGCGGAAAGACTTACCTTAGGGGGGGGAAAAGGACACACACATTATGTGTCTGCTTGTATATATATATATATATATATATATATATATATATATATATATATATATGTGTGTGTGTGTGTGTGTGTGTGTGTGTGTGCGCGCGCGCATACCTGTCCTTTTCCCCCCCTAAGGTAAGTCTTTCCGCTCCCGGGATTGGAATGACTCCTTACCCTCTCCCTTAAAACCCACATCCTTTCGTCTTTCCCTCTCCTTCCCCTCTTTCCTGATGAGGCAACAGTTTGTTGCGAAAGCTTGAATTTTGTGTGTGTGTTTGTGTGTCTATCGACCTGCCAGCGCTTTCGTTCGGTAAGTCACATCATCTTTGTTTTTAGATATATTTTTCCCACGTGGAATGTTTCCCTCTATTATATTGATATCAGAACCTTATATTTAGTAATTTATCAACCTACAAAAGAAAGATAGAATCTCAATAAACTCAAAATCATAGTAAATCAGAAAATCATAATAATTAAAATTAGCAAAGCAGAACCAACGATCTCAAAGAATACTTCGTGCAAGTACTCTTTGAGAATCGTGAGTAATGGCTAAGGAAGATTTGATCCATTGTCACTACGTTACGCGAGTTAGCCGAAGCTGGTCAGACTTGTTTGAATACTGGTATATGTAGGTGCGGTTAGATTGTTTTTCAAGGATTGATAATTGCAATCTACTATGATGCGGTGAAACGAAACATTGACAACAACTATAACATCGTTTAGAATTCAGATAGAGAACTACCTCATATTAGACCGAAGTGAACTTTTTAATTAGATAACTCGAACTCAACTCTAGTTATGCACTGAACAGTGATAGACAGTTAACTTCATTCGTAATTGCAAATGGACTTTGGAATTTGGCAATAGTTTTAAAGCAGACAATTTATAAATCTCCCCCCCCCCCTCCCTCCACCATCACCACCACCACCACCACCACCACCACCACCACCACCACCACCACCTGGGAAAGCTTCTTCTTCATGGCCTTGTTAGGAAGTGATTGTTACTGTGAAATAAACCACCCTTTCATGCCAATTTACGCATTTGTGATTCCAAAGTATAAAATTGTTTAGAGACATAACTGTTATCTTGTGTGTGCTGCGATAATATTTGACTGAAGAGCTCGGCGCATATATAGAAACTCTTTGACGTTAGGAAGCAATCTTAATGTTACAACTTATTAGAGATTTGAAATTACAAACAAACTACGGGGAAGTTGGTGTCGGTGGAACGGAATTGAATTTATCATTCCTATTTTAATAGCAATTGTTAAACCATCGAATATAAATGAGTTAATTACGACGAGTAGTGTAATATTGGTCACAACTGGTGAAGTAAATATCACGCACATGTCGAGACTTCAGTTCAGCACTGTTTTTTGTAAAATCGTCTTTACCTAATAACAGTATCATCGCTCTACCGACTCTCAACGAGTTTTAGCCAGGGCCAATCAATACTAATCCATCAACTACCAACTAGAAAAACCGGTGATGTTACACTTATCAACCTTACATGTGACAAGTCATGGGGTTGAATCCTGCCTGACAAGGCACCCATCTTGCAGACACCTTATTGACCTGCAGTACTTTGTGAACAATATTCTACACTGAACTAATAGTAATCTTCAAACTTGTAGCTATTTCATTCAGAGTTACACGTCTGTTCTCCTTTACAAACTCCTCCACTAAAGCAATGTTCTCATCCGTCAATATGCAGTGAGCCTACCCTGGTCTTAGGGCATCCTCCACAATTGTTACACTACTTTTAAACTCCCTAGACCACTCTTACACTTGCTGCAACATCAAACACAAATCACTGTACTGTGCTCTCATTCTGCGATGAAATTCAATTTGACACCTTAACTACACAAAAAACACAACACAAATCGCTTCTCAAATGTGGTACATGTTGACAATGGGGCAGACATCTTGTTGTGGATACTGCTACCTTCCCCTCCCTTGTAGCATCACTCTGCCACCTGTTGGTCACTTTCTGAACGTCAATGAACATTACTGACGCCTACCGACTCCATAACACAACTTTTCAAAATTTTATGGAACTTTTTTCATTTGAATCAACCTTGAAACTTAAAAAACATTGTTTTCGAACAGTGTTTCCTTTCCTTACTAATATATGGCTGTGGAACTGATTTTAAAGAAGTCTTTCATAAGAAAACTATGAACAGTTCAGAGAGCTATGGAAAGACCACTCCAACATCTCAGTAAGAAAGATCGGAAAATAAGTGCACATGTAAGAGCAATTTACATGCAGCGTTTCAGAACATACTGGTATCATATGCTGTTGTATGTGTACCGATAACAGAGGTTGGGGTGTTGTGGAAAGGATAAAGGCAAAATGGAAATGGGCAGGACACATTGAATGAAGAAATGACCAAAGATGGCCAAAGGCAGAACTAGATTGGAGTCCCAGAGAAATACAAAGACCATAAGACAGACCACCTGACTACTGGAGTAAACAAATGAAGAAAGTCTGCACACTTCAACTATCAGAGGACAGACTGGTATGGAAAAAGCTAATGAAGCTGTATTTGTCAGCTTAAGATTAAAGAGGATACATCTTGTATAGGTCGAATTAGCTGAACAATTAACTAACTAATAAAATATCTCAGGATATAAACGTCTTTTCAATTATCATGCTGGATAATGTAGTCTTTATAAAAAATTCTGTCTTTAATTTCAAGACCAAACTTTCTAAATTTAGTTTATCAACATCTGCAAATTATTAGACATTTATAAAATAATAAAATTCTATAAAAATAAGTGACTGGTATCAGTTAATTAAGAAGGAATGAAGATTAGTGTTTAACATCCCTTTGATGAGAAGATTGCAAGCTCAGATTAGGAAAAGATGATGAAGGAAATCAGCTGTACCCTTTCAAAGGTACCATCCTTGCAGTTGCCTTAGGCAATTTAGAGAATCATGGAAAACCTAATCCTGAATTGTTAGGCAGGGAGTTGTACCATCGTTGTACTGGATGCAAGTCTAGAATGTTAACTACTGTGCCACCTCGCTCAGTGTATCAGCTAAATATTTCAACAATATGATAGTGGATGCAATTTTCTCATATTCAATAGAAAGAAAAACTTTGTTGCATCAGAGGGTAGTAATAATTCTTGATCTAAAGGCATAAAAAAGGGTGCATGGTTAGTTTTCATGTCCACTTCTTACTTTTCACACTCATAATGACAATTGTCACTAAATGGGTGATACTTGGGAAGATTTTGTTGTTCATAACGATGACCAAGTGTAGTTAATTTGTACAGCAAGTTACTGGTTTCATTGAACCACTTTAGCTAAATGCTGGGATGATTTGTAAGAACAGGCCATGGAAATCGCCTATCCAATTTCCTACTATTTATCAGTCATTAAACATTGCCACCTTGTACAGCACAATAATCATTATAATGATAATAATCCCCCTCATAAACCACAGACCTTGCCGTTGGTGGGGAGGCTTGCGTGCCTCAGCAATACAGATAGCCGTACCGTAGGTGCAACCACAACGGAGGGGTATATGTTGAGAGGCCAGACAAACGTATGGTTCCTGAAGAGGGGCAGCAGCCTTTTCAGTAGTTGCAGGGGCAACGGTCTGAATGATTCACTGATCTGGCATTGTAACACTAACCAAAACGGCCTTGCTGTGCTGGTACTGCGAACGGTTGAAAGTAAGGGGAAACTACGGCCGTAATTTTTCCCGAGGGAATGCAGCTGTATGTATGGTTAAATGATGATGGCGTCCTCTTGGGTAAAATATTCCGGAGGTAAAATAGTCCCCCTTTCGGATCTCCAGGCAGGGACTACTCAGGACGACATCGTTATCAGGAGAAAGAAAACTGGCGTTCTACGGATCAGAGCGTGGAATGTCAGATCCCTTAATCGGGCAGGTAGGTTAGAAAATTTAAAAATGGAAATTGATTGGTTAAAGTTAGATATAGTGGGAATTAGTGAAGTTCAGTGGCAGGAAGAACAAGACTTCTGGTCAGGTGACTACAGGGTTATAAACACAAAATCAAATAGGGGTAATGCAGGAGTAGGTTCAATAATGAGTAAAAAAATAGGAATGCGGGTAAGCTACTACAAACAACATAGTGAACGCATTATTGTGGCCAAGATACATACGAAGCCCACGCGTACTACAGTAGTACAAGTTTGTATGCCAACTAGCTCTGCAGATGATGAAGAAATTGAAGAAATATATGATGAAATAAAAGAAATTCATCAGATTGTGAAGGGAGACGAAAATTTAATAGTCATGGGTGACTGGAATTCGGTAGTAGGAAAAGGGAGAGAAGGAAACGTAGTAGGTGAATATGGATTGGAGGTAAGAAATAAAAGAGGAAGCCGCCTAGTGGAATTTTGCACACAGCACAACTTAATCATAGCTAACACTTGGTTCAAGAATCATGATAGAAGGTTGTATACACGGAAGAAGCCTGGAGATACTGACAGGTTTCAGATAGATTATATAATGGTAAGACAGACATTCAGGAACCAGGTTTTACATTGTAAGACATTTAAAGGGGCAGATGTGGACTCTGACCACAATCTATTGGTTATGAACTGTAGATTAAAACTGAAGACACTGCAAACAGGTGGGAATTTAAGGAGATGGGACCTGGATAAACTGACTAAACCACAGGTTGTACAGAGTTTCAGGGAGAGCATAAGGGAACAATTGACAGGAATGGGGGAAAGAAATACAGTAGAAGAAAAATGGGTAGCTCTGAGGGATGAAGTAGTGAAGGCAGCAGAGGATCAAGTAGGTAAAAAGACTAGGGCTATTAGAAATCCTTGGGTGACAGAAGAAATATTGAATTTAATTGACGAAAGGAGAAACTACAAAAATGCAGTAAATGAAGCAGGCAAAAAGGAATACAAACGTCTCAAAAATGAGATCGACAGGAAGTGCAAAATGGCTAAGAAGGCATGGCTAGAGGACAAATGTAAGGATGTAGAGGCTTGTCTCACTAGGGGGTAAGATAGATACTGCCTACACGAAAATTAAAGAGATCTTTGGAGAAAAGAGAACCACTTGTATGAATATCAAGAGCTCAGATGGAAACCCAGTTCTACGCAAAGAAGGGAAAGCAGAAAGGTGGAAGTAGTATATAGAGGGTCTATACAAGGGCGATGCACTTGAGGGCAATATTATGGAAATGGAAGAGGATGTAGATAAAGATGAAATGGGAGATGTGATACTGCGTGAAGAGTTTGATAGAGCACTGAAAGAGCTACGTCGAAACAAGGCCCAGGGAGTAGACAACATTCCATTAGAACTACTGACGGCCTTCGGAGAAACAGTCCTGGCAAAACTCTACCATCTGGTGAGCAAAATGTATGAGACAGGCAAAATACCCTCAGACTTCAAGAAGAATATATTAATTCCAATCCCAAAGTTTACCGAACAATCAGTTTAATAAGCCACATCTGCAAAATACTAACGCGAATTCTTTACAGACGAATGGAAAAACTGGTAGAAGCCGACCTTGGGGAAGATCAGTTTGGATTCCATAGAAATATTGAAACACGTGAGGCAGTACTGACCTTATGACTTATCTCAGAAGAAAGATTAAGGAAAGGCAAATCTACGTTTCTAGCATTTGTAGACTTAGAGAAAGCTTTTGACAATGTTGACTGGAATACTCTCTTTCAAATTCTGAAGGTGGCAGGGGTAAAATACATGGAGCGAAAGGCTATTTACAATTTGCACAGAAACCAGATGGCTATTACAAGAGTCGAGGGACATGAAAGGGAAACAGTGGTTGGGAAGGGAGTGAGACAGGGTTGTAGCTTCTGCCCGATGCTATTCAATCTGTATATTGAGCATTCGTGAAATCTTCTCGGGTGATCAGCCGAGTAAAGGCGTCGTCTTCTCGCAACGTTTCGAAGGGTTTCGTACCCATCATCTTCAAGCGAAGTGTCGAGATGCTGTGTTGCGCGGTCCTATAAAGGCTCCTGGACCAGTGACTGATTCCGGGCGCCGACCAATCAGGTACCTGCGGAATCGGCCGCCGCGCCAGTGGTGGGAGGTTCGCGGCGCGGACCGGGCGTCGAGTCCCTGCCGGTTCCTAATACGTCTGTGGCCGCTGCCGTCTTCGTGCCGGAGCGTTCTCTTCTAATTTTAGTTATTGCGGGATTCCAGGCTGTACTAAGTTGGAAACCAGTGTCTCGATTGATCAGGTTGCTGTTCAACCGAATTTCTACAGCCTCTTTGAAAACTGAGTCCCAAAATCCTTTAGCGTCACACAGCTTCTTCGTACCCTCAAAGAGGAAGGTGTGTCCTTCGTTAAGGCTATGTTCCGCTACCGCCGATTTTTCTGTCTGACCAAGGCGTACATTTCTAATGTGTTCCGCGCGCCTCTGCGTGATGCAGCGCTGCGTTTGTCCGATGTATTTCGTACCACATTCACATTCAATACTGTATACGCCCGGAGTCTGCAGTCCTAGGTGGTCTTTGACTGAGCCAAGTATGTCCTTAATTTTACTTGGGGCATGAAAAATTGTCTTGGTGTTGTGCTTCTCCAGAATGCGGGCAATCTTGGCTGTTGGCGGTCCCGCGTATGGAAGAAATGCCAGGCATCTGGTCTCATCTTCTTCTTCTGGTGTGTCTACCTTCCTGCTCTTGTGTAGGGCACGCGAGATTTGCGTCTCATTATAACCGTTGCTGCGGAAGGTCTTCCTTAGGTGTTGTAACTCTGCAGGTAGGCTGTCATCATCACAGATAGACTTGGCCCTGTGCACAAGTGTGTTAAGCACTGAGTTGCGTTGTGCTGGGTGGTAGCAACTCTGTGCATGAAGGTATAAATCCGTATGTGTCTTCTTCCTATACACAGCGTGACCCAAGGTGCCATCAGGGTGCCTCTTAATTAGAATGTCAAGGAAGGGCAAGCTTCCGTTTTCTTCCACCTCCATGGTGAATTGTATGTTGCTGTGCATGCTGTTGAGATGTCGCAGGAAGTCTTGCAGGTTCTCTCTGCCATGTGGCCACACGACAAAAGTGTCGTCCACATATCTGTAAAAGGCTTTAGGTTTCAATGGGGCGGTGTCCAGGGCTATGTCTTCAAAGTGCTCCATGTAAAGATTAGCGATGCCTGGAGCTAAGGGGGACCCCATGGCTACACCATCCACTTGTTCATAAAATTTGCCTCCACACTTGAAGTAGGTGTTTGTTAACACATGCCGGAACAGCTTTATTGTGTCCTCACTAAAGCGTGTTTCGAGCAGCGCTAGGGAGTCTTCCAGCGGTACTCGTGTGAAGAGTGAGGTGACGTCAAAGCTGACAAGAAGATCTTCTTTATCCAGGCGAAAGCCTTGTAGTACCTTCACAAACTCCGCCGAGTTCTTGACATGGTGCTCACAGTGACCCACGATCGGTTTGAGCAGTTGTGCTAGGTACTTGGCTAAACCATATGTCGGTGAGTTGATGGTGCTCACTATGGGTCGCAATGGAACTTCGTCTTTGTGGATCTTAGGGAGCCCATATAGCCGTGGTGGTGCCGGTGCTCTGGGGTACAGCTTCCTGATGACGTCCTTTTCCAGTCCAGCGTCATTGAGCAAGGCGATGGTCTTGCGAGTCACGGAAGCTGTCGTGTCCTTGTCCAGTTGCTTGTAGGCAGTATCTTGTAGCAGTGAGTTTATCTTCTGCCAATAATCTTCTTTCCTCAGTATCACCGTGGCATTGCCTTTGTCAGCAGCTAGAACGACAGTGTCCTCATCCTCATGTAGGGCCTTAAGAGCCTTCCATTCAGCAGACGTTATGTTGTTCTTGGGCATTTTTGCCTTCTCCAGGACCCTGCACGTCTCTCTCCTAACTTCCTCAGCTGCCTCCGTAGGGAGGCCGCGCACGGCTTGCTGGACGAGACCACAATGTCAGTGCTGTCGAGAGGACTTAACTTTGCTCCAGTACCCAGGACACTACCTAAGCGAGACATTATCAGCAGCATCGAGCAAGCCGTGCGCGGCCTCCCTACGGAGGCAGCTGAGGAAGTTAGGAGAGAGACGTGCAGGGTCCTGGAGAAGGCAAAAATGCCCAAGAACAACATAACGTCTGCTGAATGGAAGGCTCTTAAGGCCCTACATGAGGATGAGGACACTGTCGTTCTAGCTGCTGACAAAGGCAATGCCACGGTGATACTGAGGAAAGCAGATTATTGGCAGAAGATAAACTCACTGCTACAAGATACTGCCTACAAGCAACTGGACAAGGACACGACAGCTTCCGTGACTCGCAAGACCATCGCCTTGCTCAATGACGCTGGACTGGAAAAGGACGTCATCAGGAAGCTGTACCCCAGAGCACCGGCACCACCACGGCTATATGGGCTCCCTAAGATCCAAAAAGACGGAGTTCCATTGCGACCCATAGTGAGCACCATCAACTCACCGACATATGGTTTAGCCAAGTACCTAGCACAACTGCTCAAACCGATCGTGGGTCACTGTGAGCACCATGTCAAGAACTCGGCGGAGTTTGTGAAGGTACTACAAGGCTTTCGCCTGGATAAAGAAGATCTTCTTGTCAGCTTTGACGTCACCTCACTCTTCACACGAGTACCGCTGGAAGACTCCCTAGCGCTGCTCGAAACACGCTTTAGTGAGGACACAATAAAGCTGTTCCGGCATGTGTTAACAAACACCTACTTCAAGTGTGGAGGCAAATTTTATGAACAAGTGGATGGTGTAGCCATGGGGTCCCCCTTAGCTCCAGGCATCGCTAATCTTTACATGGAGCACTTTGAAGACATAGCCCTAGACACCGCCCCATTGAAACCTAAAGCCTTTTACAGATATGTGGACGACACTTTTGTCGTGTGGCCACATGGCAGAGAGAACCTGCAAGACTTCCTGCGACATCTCAACAGCATACACAGCAACATACAATTCACCATGGAGGTGGAAGAAAACGGAAGCTTGCCCTTCCTTGACATTCTAATTAAGAGGCACCCTGATGGCACCTTGGGTCACGCTGTGTATAGGAAGAAGACACATACGGATTTATACCTTCATGCACAGAGTTGCTACCACCCAGCACAACGCAACTCAGTGCTTAACACACTTGTGCACAGGGCCAAGTCTATCTGTGATGATGACAGCCTACCTGCAGAGTTACAACACCTAAGGAAGACCTTCCGCAGCAACGGTTATAATGAGACGCAAATCTCGCGTGCCCTACACAAGAGCAGGAAGGTAGACACACCAGAAGAAGAAGATGAGACCAGATGCCTGGCATTTCTACCATACGCGGGACCGCCAACAGCCAAGATTGCCCGCATTCTGGAGAAGCACAACATCAAGACAATTTTTCATGCCCCAAGTAAAATTAAGGACATACTTGGCTCAGTCAAAGACCACCTAGGACTGCAGACTCCGGGCGTATACAGTATTGAATGTGAATGTGGTACGAAATACATCGGACAAACGCAGCGCTGCATCACGCAGAGGCGCGCGGAACACATTAGAAATGTACGCCTTGGTCAGACAGAAAAATCGGCGGTAGCGGAACATAGCCTTAACGAAGGACACACCTTCCTCTTTGAGGGTACGAAGAAGCTGTGTGACGCTAAAGGATTTTGGGACTCAGTTTTCAAAGAGGCTGTAGAAATTCGGTTGAACAGCAACCTGATCAATCGAGACACTGGTTTCCAACTTAGTACAGCCTGGAATCCCGCAATAACTAAAATTAGAAGAGAACGCTCCGGCACGAAGACGGCAGCGGCCACAGACGTATTAGGAACCGGCAGGGACTCGACGCCCGGTCCGCGCCGCGAACCTCCCACCACTGGCGCGGCGGCCGATTCCGCAGGTACCTGATTGGTCGGCGCCCGGAATCAGTCACTGGTCCAGGAGCCTTTATAGGACCGCGCAACACAGCATCTCGACACTTCGCTTGAAGATGATGGGTACGAAACCCTTCGAAACGTTGCGAGAAGACGACGCCTTTACTCGGCTGATCACCCGAGAAGATTTCACGAATGGAATACGCCGAGAAAGTCTCAAATCACATTTGTATATTGAGCAAGCAGTAAAGTTCAGACTAGGTATTAAAATCCACGGAGAAGAAATAAAAACTTTGAGGTTCGCCGATGACATTGTAATTCTGTCAGAGACAGCAAAGGACTTGGAAGAGCAGTTGAACGGAATGGACAGTGTCTTGAAAGGAGGATATAAGATGAACATCAACAAAAGCAAAATGAGGATAATGGAATGTAGTCAAATTAAGTCAGGTGATGCTGAAGGAATTAGATTAGGAAATGAGACACTTAAAGTAGTAAATGAGTTTAGCTATTTGGGGAGCAAAATAACTGATGATGGTCGAAGTAGAGAGGATATAAAATGTGGACTGGCAATGGAAAGGAAAGCGTTTCTGAAGAAGAGAAATTTGTTAACATCGAGTATAGATTTAAGTGTCAGGAAGTCGTTTCTGAAAGTATATGTATGGAATGTAGCCATGTATGGAAGTGAAACATGGACGATAAATAGTTTGGACAAGAAGAGAATAGAAGCTTTCAAAATGTGGTGCTACAGAAGAATGCTGAAGATTAGATGGGTAGATCACATAACTAATGAGGAGGTACTGAATAGGACTAGGGAGGAGTTTGTGGCACAACTTGACTAGAAGAAGGGATCGGTTGGTAGGACATGTTCTGAGGCATCAAGGGATCACCAATTTAGTACTGGAGGGCAGTGTGGAGGGTAAAAATCGTAGAGGGAGACCAAGAGATGAATACACTAAGCAGATTCAGAGGGATGTAGGCTGCAGTAGGTACTGGGAGATGATGAAACTTGCACAGGATAGAGTAGCGTGGAGAGCTGCATCAAACCAGTCTCAGGACTGAAGACCACACAACAACAACAACAACAACAACAATGATAATAATAATAACACCTATGTCAATCTTAAGGGACGAAAGATGCACTAATGAACTGTATGAACAAGTTTTGGACAAATCTGAAGACTAAGTAGCAAGGGCTTGATCGTAGCTGATCAATGAACCCTGGAAAAGGAAAGGGTAGGACTATTCTGACAGCATAGGAACACGCTATGGAAAAGGAAAGGGTAGGAGTATTCTGACAACATAAGAACAAGCTATCACATGAATGCTGTTAAAGACAGAACTGAGAAAGCAGAAGACCTTATGCGCAGACATAGCATAATTCTTGAGGAACCAACCAACCACTTCCTGAGCTGTTGTACAAGGATTTCACAGACATATAACCAGAAGCACAACATTCTGGCATATATGATACAATGCAACTTATGCCAACTGGTATGATCATAAGCCTGAAACATTGGTCAAAAATGAATAAGGCAAACCACTGACTTCAGACTAATCAAACACAGAACTCTCACACACTGAACATCCCCTGTGCAGAAAAAGAAAGCATGGATTGTTCACATCGCTATATTAGACAATAGCAAACTCAACAAACAACAGTTGAGAAAGTTGCAAGATACAAAGATCTGCAAATCAACCTTACTTAGTAGCTCTGACAAATTAGCAAACTGATTAGTAGTTTCTGGCACATCAGGTGCAATGCTCAGGTGCAATGCCAAAAGAATTCAGTGGGGTCTTGGGATGGTTTAGAACAAGAGGAGTAGAATGTAATAAGCAAGGAAATAATTACCGCAGGACAGAAAATTCCACATATACATAAAGTAAAAGCAAAGATGACTCGAGAAACACTCGAGCTTATGGAAGAAGAGCATAATGGAATTTTTCAAATTAGGAAGGAATGCACCAGCGAAGGTGCAAATTAACAGGGAGTGCAAAGAGGCTAAATGGGAAATACTGAGGAGAACATGTGAAGATATTAAGAAAGATATGACTCTAGGTACAGAAGAAACTGAAAGCATTTGAATGTGATGCTCTCAAAGTAAGTTGGAAATTATGAGAACAGATGAGGTGCAAAATGAAGTAGTAAAAAGGGTGACAACTGAAGTCTACAGGAAACAGTTACTTGAAGAAGGGACAGCTTGGTACTGGAAGGAGCAGTACGTGAAAAAAATTACGAAGGCAGACAAAGACTAGAACATCCAAAACAGATTACGGAAGACGCTGAGAAGAAAAGATTAGCACAAGAGAGACAAAGATGGACAACAGTGTCAAATTAGTCAACGGACTGGTGACTTGATATTTTAGAATGGAAAGGGAATAGTCATGCACAACCAATCTGGGACATGTTTCATAACTGTTTAACGTTGGTCAGGGGTTCTAAGGCATAAAAAAAAGAATAAATGGAAACTACAGCATTACTGTGAGACATGCCATTAGTGAATTGGGAAAACTGGTTCACTGAAGGAAAAAAATATTGCGGAATGGGATACATACCTGGTCGACAATGCCTTCTAGCGATGACAGGACGGTGGGGTGGATGTCACGGAGCATATGCATCACGCGGGAGCAGCGCCACATGGGTGGCGTCGCCCTTATAGGGCCAGCCTCTGATGCCACCTGCTGACCATCAGCTGCAAAGAGAGAGATTCATCAGGGTCACATATTGAGTAAACAAGAAAGTGTGAAGTAAAATACAGTCATTATCATACAATATTCTTCCCCAACAAATTTATTAAATGCCAAAACAAAAATACAAGAAAGAATAAATACACTGTTTGCTATGGAAAACTAAAGCTATTCTTTCACTGCTCTTCCCTCAGCTGTGTTTATTGTTTTACTTTCAACTGATTTTGAAGCGACTAAGGCTTCATCTTCAGGCAATTTCGCCCAATTATGGATGTGATATACCCCTGCAAATGTGTCCTATTAATGTACAACAGCATCCTCCGTTAAGGTAACAGTAGGCCTATAGCTGCCAATAAATTAAAATTATACATATAGCTGCTTAGGAATGTGGTAAAAGAATAGCCTTTGATTTCCATAAAAAAAAGTATTTAACAGTAGACATACCCAATTTCCACTGCCAGGGAAGCAACAATGAAATAAAAAACTTTGCACACTTACTAGTCCCTCTTTACATAAACCCCTGCAAGTTTATATACTTTCACAGCAATGAACAACATACACTGTGACAGTAAGGCCTTCTCCTATGTAAGCGACAGAAGTGCACGACAGCTTCAGATGACGAAACACCACCGCAGGTATGCTTATGGAAGTGTCCTATTGGGGCAACGTCCATGGCACTGCCTGTTCTCCATTACACAACTAGAGACGTTTGAATTCAAACGTGTTTGAATCTCGTCACTGCAGCACGTGCAACAGTGAGAGCGACAGTTACAAGTGTTCTCAGCAAAGCAGTGGAGCGGACAAGCCAGTGGCTATGAAATGCTTGTCATCTGATTTTTAAAAAACTATTAGGTGAAAAAATTTTATTCTTGTGCATCTAACAGTTTGACATCTGTGCTTGATAAAGGTATGAATTTATTTTCATTATTCATCATAGTTACTGTCATGATGTAGCAAGCTGGGAGCTCTTTACTTCCTCTCTTGTTTTGCCATCTGCCTCCTTAAATTCATTTTTGCCTAATTACTATTAACATGCATGAGTATAATCTGCATTTCCACAAAAGAGAAAGGTGGACACTCAGTCTTAAGGAATATAGCACCAGGTCTAATTCTGTGCTTCGTTTTGTGTATGTAATTAATTTCTTAATTTCTTCTTCTTTCATTTCACCCTCTTTGGGGTACACTGGATCAATCATTTCTTTGTGCGTTGTTCTTTTCTTAGGGCCCAGTATTTCTTCATTCTTTCTGATCTTCTTCTCTCTTCTTCCTCTTTTGTGTGGATTTGTCATGGAACCTTATGTTTTCATCTTTAGTAATTAATTTAGCAGTTCGATCAATAAGTGAATTTTCTGAAATCTTTAATTCCACTAGGTCTTTCTCAGTTTCTTTAAACCAGTTGGGCTTCGTTTTTCGGTTACGGAAGAAGTCAAAGATTTGCTTAGTTAATCTGTTGGAATTCATTCTGAGAAGATGACCATAAAAATTTATTCTCCTTTTTCGCATAGAATCTGAAAGTTTTTCAATTTTCTTTTAGAGAGTTTCATTTTTGATGTATATAATCTTATTGTCTTGAAATTTTGGCCCAATGATTTTTCTTAAAATTTTTCTTTTCTTTAGCTCAAGTTTCTCCATTTGGCCTTTGAAATTCATGTTAAGTGTTTCTGCTGCATACAGTGCTTCTGGCTTAATCACTGTCCTGTAATGTGTAATTCTGGAGCCCCATGAAAGGGATTTTTTGTTGTATGTATTTTTTGTTAGTTGGAAGGCCAATTCAAGTTTATTTTTTCTGGATTCCATTGCTTTGCTTTCCCCAGCATTCCAACTAATCCATTCTCCGAGATATTTGAATTCTTTTACTATTTCAATCTTCTGTTCTTGAACTTTGAGGTATTTACATCAGTGCTTGATGTTTGTCAATATCTTAGTTTTTTCAAAGGAGATGTGAAGACCAATTTTAGCTGCTTGTTTCTTTAGTTCAAGGATTTGCTCCCGTGCTTCTTCCACTGTTTCAGCAAACAGGGCCATATCATCTGCAAAAGCAATGCTATTTACTTTAAGGTTCATCTTTTTGCAACCCAGTCTTACACCACTCTTAATATTTGTGTTCCATTCTCTGACTACATTCTCAAGCGCACAATTGAACAGCAACGGTGAGAGCCCATCGCCCTGTCGCACTCCCATTTTTATTTCAAAGGGTTCCGATAGTTCGCCCATAAATGTAACTTTCGAAAATTTATTCGCAAGTGTCGCTTTTATAATATTAGTTGTTTTCTTATCCAAACCCATTTCTTCCAGGACTGATAACAGAGATTCTCTATCAATCGAATCATACGCTTTTTTGAAATCAATGAAGGAGATTACGTATGTCTTTGCCCTTGATTTTTGGTATGCCATTATGTTTTTGAGGTTTAGTATTTGTTCCGAACATAATCTACCCTTTCTAAAACCTCCCTGGTATTCCCCGATTTGCGGATCCAATTGCGGCACTGCCCTGTTCAAAAGGACTTTAGAAAGAATCTTGTACATTATATCCAGCAGTGATATTCCTCTGTAATTGTTGGGGTCTGTCTTCAAACCTTTCTTGTGGATAGGGTGGATGAGAGCTGTTTACCATTCTGCGGGGATCTCTTCTTCTTTCCAGATTTGATCGAAAACACACTTTAGGGACGTAACTGCACTTTTGTCAGCCTTTTTCCATAGTTCGGCCACTATTTGATTTTCTCCGGACGCCTTGTTGTTTTTAAGTTCTGAAATGACTTTCTGTAGTTCTTCAGTCGTCGGTGGTTCTGAATCCGGCTTCTCACGGTTGTTTGGGATGGATTCAAATTTTTCAAGGATGGGTTCACAAGTCAAGAGTTTCTCAAAGTAGCCTGCTAGTATTTTGCAGTTTTCTGTGTTGTTGTGAGCGATGGTCCCATTTACATCTCGAAATTGGAGGGTGGGTGCTTTGTATCTTGATAACCTTTGTTGAAAGTTCCGTAAAAGCTTCTTGTGTTGTTTTTAGCAAATTCTTCATCAATTTGGAGGAGAGTTTTGTTTTCATGTGTCTTCTTAATCCTTTTTATATTTTTATCTACCAGTTTTCTAACTGTAATGAAATTCAGTCTGCTTTCTTCTGTTTTCTGTGATTGCCAATTTTGCCATGCCTGTTTTTTTGTTTCAATGAGGGTATCACATTCCAGCGACCACCAGGCATGTTTTTTACTTTTTTTGTTAGGTGCTACCCGTTCAGCTGTAGTAATGAGGTTTTCCTTGATATCCCCCCAGCTTTGTGTCTGAATGGTTTCTGTTGCTTTTGTGAATTCATGTGATTTTAATATCTTTTCTGTGCTATACTTCCGACCCTTAATTTGTTTCATGCTGCGTTTCCTGTTTGGGATGACTTTGAACTTAATTTTAGAAAGGTGGTAGTCTGAATCCAAGTTTGCACCCCTGAGTACCCTAATATTCATGATTTCTTTGCTAGAAATCTTCTGGATTGCCACATGATCAAGTTGAAATTCCCAAAGGCTAGGATTTGGGGATACCCATGTCTTTTGTCTTCGTGGTATTTTCTTGAAAGCTGTGGATTTAAGAATTAAATTGTGTGCTTGGCAAAGTTCTGTTAGTCTCACACCATTTCTGTTTGTTCACTTGTGTGCAGGATGGTTTCCAACTATTTTCTTATATCTTTTTTTTTACCAATCTGTGCATTAAAATCTCCAAGAAGAATGATGATGTTTTTATCTGGAATTTTCTGAATAATGTCATCTAGAGCATTCCTAGTTAATATCTTTTGCTACAGCTCATTATAGGTGAAATCAGTAATTGTTTCATGACTTAGATTCCATTGTTGACTTAAAAACTAATATAAGTCCTGCACATTTGGAAGAAGAACTACTACGATTCTTAAATTATTTATTTGGCTCTATTCGAAAACATATTAGCAAATTGAGCCCATAATTAATTCCAAAATAATTACCAGGTTTGTCAAAAGTATTGTTTCTATAATTATATCTGTTAACTTCATTAAATTATTATTATACATTTTTGCCCTTAAGACAGCGTAGCATTATTATTCAATTTTCCCCTTTTTTGTTTTATTCGTCTTTTTCTCTTCCCAAAACCTCTTCATTCTTTGATTGTGTTTGTGTTTCCTTTGTTCCGCCCATATTTTCCCTGGTCTCCTCCTTTCTTTTACTACAAATTTCGTATTCATAATTTTGTTTCTGAATTTGTCTCTTTCATCTATCATTTCTTTATTGATTCCTGCTTGTTTTAGATCTTCTTCTGTTTCATGAAACCAGTTTTTTTTTTTTTTTTTACTGAGCTGCTTTTTGATTGAGTTTTTAATTTCATTCTTTAAACAAATAATTCAGTCTAACCTTTGAGGTAAAAGGAATTGTTAAAAGAAAGGAATTTTTTGATGTAGTCAGTTAATTGAATGCTTTATGTTTTAATTGTAATTTCTGTAACTTAAACATTGAACAATGTACGGTTTCAGTGCCTATTACTGCGCGGATATATAATGGACCGAGTTTTAGTCCCAATAAAGTCAGTTGACGGCCGATTTTCAGATGGGAAACACATATTGGTTAGATTAACAACAATGCATCAACTTAACAGTGGAATAAGTGTAACACAAATAGGCCATGTGTTAGAACAGTTAATGACAATGTCCGTTTAATTTACACACATCAAAAAAAGTTTTGCATCACCCTTGTTCCCAGATCTCCTGAAGACAGATGTTGACTGTGGATATTATATCACAGACACAGCCCCTTTAACTGTTCACAGATTTCACTGAACCCGCCCAAGATGTAAACAACCATGCATGAGCAGCACCTATTAGACAGAGGGGCTCTGACAGCCAATCAGTTCCAGCCGTTCCACCAGGAAGAAGGAACATGGCTCGTGCTGTCTGTAGTTCAACCATGTCTAGACGGTCAGTACCACAGATTGATCACGTCATCATTGTCACTTTGTGCCGGGAAGGGCTCTCAACAAGGTAAGTGTCCAGATATCTCTAAGTGAACCAAGCGATGTCGTTCAGACATGGAGGAGATACAGAGAGACTGGAACTGTCGATTACATGCCTCGCTCAGGCCGCCCAAGGGCTACTACTGCAGTGGATGACCGCTACCTACAGATTATGGCTCGGAGGAACCCTGACAGCAACGCCACCATGTTGAATAATGCTTTTCATGCAGTTCAGGACGTCTTGTTACAACTCAAACTGTGCGCAATAGACTGCATGATGCGCAACTTCACTCCTGATGTCCATGGCGAGGACCATCTTTGGAACCACAACACTTTGCAGTGTGGTACAGATGGGCCCAACAATATTCAGAATGGACTGCTTGGGATTGGCACTGGCATCACATTCTCTCCACCGACGAGTGTCGCATATGCCTTCAACCAGACAATCGTCTGAGGCAACCCGGTCAGGCTGAATGCCTTAGACACACTGTCCAGCTAGTGCAGCAAGTCCTGCTGTTTTGGGGTGGCATTATGTGGAGTCGACGTATGCTGCTGGTGGTCATAGAAGGTGCCGTAACAACTGTACAATATGGGAACGCCATCCTCTGACCAACAGTGCAACCATATTGGCGAGTCATTTGTCTTCACGGTTGACAATTCACGCCACCATCGAGCACATCTTATGAATGACTTCCTTCAGGGTAATGTCATCACTTGACTAGAGTGGCCAGCATGTTATCCAGACATGAACCCTATCGAACATGCCTGGGATAGGATTGAAAAGGGCTGTTTATGGACGACGTGACCCATCAACTATTCTTAGGCACCTACACTGAATCGCCGTTGAGGAGTGGGACAATCTGGACCAACATTGCCTAGATGAACTTTTGGCTAATATGCCACAATGAATACAGCCATGCATCAGTGCAAGAGTATGTGCTACTGGGTATTAGAGGTACTGGTGTGTGCAGCAATCTGGACCACCACCTCTGAATGTCTCACTGTACAGTGGTGCAACATGCAATGTGTGGTTTTCATGAGCAATAAAAAGGGCGAAAATGATGTTTATGTCTATCTCTATTCCAATTTTCTGTACAGGTTCCGGAACTCTGACAACCGAGGTGATGCAAAACATTTTTTGATGTGTGTATTTGAAAAACAGTGTCACACTTACTGTATTATTAGGCAAGAACTGTGAGCTGTGTGGTTAGGTTTTTACTGCTCATAGCTGTTCAACAGCAAACCATTGTAGCAGGATGTTGATGTTGCCTGCAACCTATTTATGAAGCTTATCAACATTTACCAATAGTGAACTGGCCATATAATTGTGTAATATTGGGGGGTTGTGGACAATGAAAGTAAAGAACTGTGAAATGTAATTGTGCAACTGTCTGCTACTTCATTTACAGTAGTCAGTGTTGAACTTCCATCCCCCATTTTTCAGCCAGTATAACAATGCAGTACGTCGACACCGAGGACTGTCAACGAAGAAATAAAGCAGACAAATGTCACATTTGGAGGCTCATCTGGGATGGGCAATATTGTATTTGGACACAAAAACAAGGACTCGCAAACTTCGAACAGTGAACAGTGAACAGTGCAGTTTGGATGGAATAACTGCATTTAAAGTACGTGTGGCACCAGTATTACTGAGTTCAGTGAACAGACTAATTGAGAGTGAAAAGTAATTACAGCATTCCATAGGTTTGATCACGCATGAACAAATAATGCAATAGGAAGCATCAACAACACAGCGTAACAACAGATCGTTGGCCGGGGTTATGGAGGCAGCCATTACAAATGTTGGACACAGCAGCCAATCTGGAATTAAGCTACGTTGGAGCAGCCATGACGGAGGACAGCCACAGCAGCCAATCGCCATGCCAGCTGGACTCGACCCACCTGACGTAAAGAAGTGGGTTTTGGACGAGTGTAAGTAACCACAGCAGCAGCAGACGAGTGAATAAAAATAAGGTAATTCATAGCAAAAGCCATTTTATATTAAGTGATACATAATGAGTGGCCTTAACGAACAAGATAGTGTGATGGGGGAGAACAGACAAAGGGGTGTGATGTGATTGATAACAAAGCTGTACAGGTTAAGCTTCTAAATGAAAAGAAAGACTTAATTGGGACTGATTTGGCAGATGATAGTGGTTATAAATCAGACACGAATGTAGCTTTGAATGATGAGGACAAAAGTCATGTTGTAGATGAGATGACAAAAGTGTCATCTACAATGTGTAGTGAGTGAGCGAAATGGACGAAAACAGTACTTGAGTGTGTGAAATTGTTAAGGCTAACGAGGAAGAATCTAGTAGTGAAAGTCAGCAAAGGCATAAGTTTATGGCAGAAAGAAAACTGGAAGCGATGTTAAGGCAAGTTACGAATAGTTTGAGTAGTACCAGTATGAAAGATGATGATAGTAGGGTGGAAAATAAAACTGATAGCATTAAACCTGACACGGCTAGCTTAAAGGATGAACTGAAGTTAAGGTAGTCAGCTCCAATCTTTCAGAAGTAAATAAGAAGATCGAGGTGATAGTGAAAGACTGTGATGAAAAGATAAAGAGAGTAGTACAGAATACTAATGGTAAATTAACCTTAATGAGTGATAAATGTGTAGAAGAGAGAAAGAAGCTTCGTGACGGCTATAGTAGGAGGGTGGAGGCTTCCGAGAAACAGTGTAAATATGAAGTCAAAGCGGCCAGGAAATTTTGTGTTGGAAATAAAGTCAAACTTGAGAACCAGAAAGAGCAGATTAAAAATGATTTAGAAACGGAGGAAGAAACCAAGTGTGCAGTAGTGGTAAAGGAAAAACTGGTAAAAGTAGATAAAAATATGGGTTCAAAATTGGCTGAAATGGGGAAAAAAGTGGAAGAAGTACAAAATCTAAAGCATAGAGTGTGTAGTGTCCCAAACAGTCCCTCATTTGTTAGTTGTAAGAAATTTAATACTTTTGAAACTTCTGGGGAAGTGCATCCACTGGATTTCACTAGGGATTCAATGATTTGCCTGAAACATGGAATGACAAAGAGACAATGACATTTGCTTATGGGTGGGCAGCTCAGGTAGCTGGTAGTTGGACTTTGTGGCATATCTTTGAGAAAGCATTTTTAGATGAATATTGGTGCAAAGAGGAGCAGCAGAGAATTGTGAGTGAATTTTGGGGAGGAGAGATATTTGACTCTAGGAAAGGTATTGTGAAAGGTTTCTGTCAGTTTTGGATAAGCAAACTGAAATATTTGGACAAAGAGCTAGGTAGTGAATCAATAATTATGTGTTTAGAAGCTAAGTTGCCTCAGAAAGTTAGAGAATTGCCTGTACCTGCCCCTAGGGGTAATATTAGTGATTTTTTAAATTATGTTGATAAAGTGGTGTGTGTGCAGTCCTCAGTGGAAGATTGTAGAAGGAATTTGATGATAACAATCAATTACGGAGACAGTTTCAGATAGATAGGATGAATACAGCTTGTCCTAGTAGAAATACAAGGAATGACTGGGTGTAGGATAGTCAGAACGGGCATGAAAATGGTAGGAGAAATTCAAGGAACACAAATGGCGGAGAAGATGGTAATTCTGGAAGCAAGTAGGGGGTTCAACGTTCTGAATTGGATTGAATTATGTGGTAATAATATGGTTATTTTTTGTGTTTCCTGAGGCAGTCAAACTCTTCTCCTATCCTATCTGTAGTTTATAAGTGAATCAGAAACATTTTATCTTCAACCTTCAAGTGATTTTGTACTGCAGGATACTTTAGTATAGGAATATATTTTATGTTGTGTTGGTGATAAGTATGGAATCTTAAGAGAATGGAAGGAAAGGCAATATAAGAAAAACGGCAGTGGTATTTGGATACGTGTTGATTCTGGTTTTATGAAATACAATGAAAGTAAATTGGTATCATGATTAAAGAATTTCTGTCAAACAAAGAGGTAAAGTCAACCACAGAAAATGAAAGGTGCCAGCATATGTGGAGGAGAAGGTGCAGATTATCTGAAAATTATAATTAACATCTGAAGTAATCAGCTCATGTGTGAAATTAGTATAATTTGGGGCAGCAGCAGAGGTAATATGCAGTAAAAACCATCTTGAATACTAGGTCTTAATATTAATTGTGGTATAATAGAATTTTTTTTTCAATGCAATCAGTGTATGGAGCTAACTATAGTATAAACCCAATATTGTGTGATCTCTATTTAGCATAAACCTGCATTTAATGGAAGGAATTTCAAGGCCCGAAAATTATTCCATAAGTGCAAAGCAAGTTTATATTCAATTTAACGTAATTCACATTGGGGCAAAACCGGCATTTAGCATTAGGAATATTAAATACTGAAAACAATACAATAGTGGCTTTTGCAGCCTGAATGCAAGCAGCACTTTTTTCCACTTTTCAGAATTCAAAAACACCGCCTGCAGTTTACATTTGGGTATAAAGCCTAAGTAGTTCTGAAAAATGCCGCTAGTTGCCACCGTAAGTGCTTGCGTCCTTTATTGCTGCTTTTTGCCACTAGAAGCCGCCACAGAAGCCGTTGTGTTAAGTTTCGAGTAATGAATGTTAAGGTCTTTTTTATAACGGGCGAATTTAGAAAATTTTCAAATATTCATAGCAATTTAAAAAAACTTTACACATACACCATCAAAACGGACATTTTGAAGAAACTTGACAACTCCTGCTAATGAGAGCAGTGCTTGCAAAAACGTTTGTTTCAGTCTGCTTTTGAACTTCGGTAAGACATGGAGACAGTAAAAGTGACAACTTTCAGCTTGTTCCAGCAATAGAAAAGTATTTTATGGACCAAAACGTGGCTTCTACTATGAGTTGGAAGTCGTAGTGAACAATTTTTTGAGGAAGCAGCGACAGTGCTTACCTGTAACTGCAGAAATAATTCAGGTAAGAGCATGTCAGAAAATCCAGGATTTTAAAGGGAGCCGCAATTGGGCCTGAAAAATATGGGGAAGAACTCATTGCATTTCAGTGCTACAACATCAAACTGTGCACCGGAAATTCATGCTGGCTTGTACAGCCAATGGCCATAAACTGCCACCATTCATTTCACACGAAAAACTTTAACGAAGCCTGAAGTGTCCCCTAAAGATGTTATTGTATGTGCTAACGAAATTGGCTGGTTCACCACGTATGCTTGTGTTAAGATTCGTACGCAGCTCACTGCCTGTACACCAGCTGTGGCGCTGCGCTGGAGGGGGGGGGGGGTTGGAAAAGCTTGTAATTTCAGAATAGATGACGTCCATTCTGCATCCGTTAGATGTTTGTTTAAACAAACCTTTTATGGACAAGCAGAAAAATACAGTATGTATACACAGTGCCTAAAGAAAAAAGATAGGCAATTAACGCCTACAGGACATGTTAAGTGTGCAAGCTTGTCTCAAGTGTGCATGTGCATTAGTCAATCTTGGAAATGTTTCCCAACTGAAACGGTTTGTCACGCATTTAAAAAATACTGTATGTCTAATGCGCTTGATGGCACAGAGGATGATGCTTTGAATGAAAGTAGTGACAAGGAGTCACCAGCATTAATAATAAAACATGAAAAATCATGACTGTGTTCCGGCACGCAGTACAGCGAGCTCGCCTGGAACTTCACTGCTCATACCTCACGTGCATGTAGATCTGGAATACTGTATTTTGATAGATATCGTGAATTTTCACTGTTGTCAGTGTTTTGTGATGTAATTGTAATTCTAAGTGTGCCAAATCCCTGAGAGGTACGGCCACTTAATACTCTATCCATCACATGATCAGCCACGTCTTTCACTTTTAAGTGTGGCTTGTGAATTTTGAAACAGGACTTGGCATTTTAGTGATTTTGCAAATGGAAAAGAAACCCAAATTTTTCAAGTATAACCAGTTTGTGACAGAGTTATGACCTAGAGTAATGTTTTGTAGTGCACTGTGCACTTGATTTTAAATTTTTCCTAGTACTTACTTACTTCTGTACTGTAGTCAATTTTAGTGCTAATTATTGTGATGTTATGAGAACGGTGTAATGTATTTATTTATGAAGTAATGACTATTATTTGCCATTAGCGTGAAACATTTTTCCCTTACACTTAGAAGTAAGAGTGAGTGTACTATAGTAGGTGCTTTGTCTAATTTTTTCATGTACTGCAGCCGAGGAGAACAACCTCCAAGGGAACTGATAGCAGTGCAGTTAGTAAAGAAATGCATTTCTTTACTAACTGCCACTTAGATCTGTTGAAGGTGTGGACGACTTGGTGAGAAAATGTGTTACAGCTCATTAAAAGAGTGAAAGTGCTTGTGCAAAATACTAAAACTTAAAAAATTGAAATTTTCTGTCTGAAAATGAACTGCATGGCATAGCACAATTTAACTTTTTGCAACCCACGATCATTTATTCTTTGAAGCAAGGCAGAACTTGTATAACGTGATATGTATCTTCGAATGTAATCTTTGTTCATCCAAAAAGGACATAACTTATGATGAAGATGCCTATTTTTATTAAAAATATAATTTGTGGATGTTTTGTGCCTTTGTACAATACACTATGTGTAAATATTTTGTATTGGGATTTTCATATGGCTAGTTCATAAAATCCGAAATTTGAAAAACATACATACTGTAGCTTTTGATAAGGAGATTTCTTATGTAATATTATTTTGTGTGTAAAATATTAAACCCACTTTCTGGGGTCACTTGTGGTCACTGAATTGCCCACTTAGCTATTTCCAATACCTATCTGGACAATCCAATGAGGAGGTAATGTCACGAAACAAGTTGATATCTGAAACTTCCTGGCAGATTAAAACTGTGCGCCCGACCGAGACTCGAACTCGGGACCTTTGCCTTTCACGGGCAAGTGCTCTACCATCTGAGCTACCGAAGCACGACTCACGCCCGGTACTCACAGCTTTACTTCTGCCAGTATCTCGTCTCCTACCTTCCAAACTTTACAGAAGCTCTCCTGCGAACCTTGCAGAACTAGCACTCCCGAAAGAAAGGATATGCAGAGACATGGCTTAGCCACAGCCTGGGGGATGTTCCCAGAATTTCTGGAAGTTGATATCTCTTTACTTCCTATCTTGTTTTGCCATCTGCCTCCTTAAATTCATTTTATTTTTATTTCTGCCTAATTACAATTAACATGCATGAGTATAATCTGCATTTCCATAAAAGAGAAAGGTTGGCCCTCAGTCTAAAAGAATATAGCGCTAGGTCTAATTTTGTGCTTAGTTTTGTGTACATAATTAATTTCTTAATTTATTTTCACCATTCCTAGTTAATATCTTCTGCAACAGATCATTATAGGAGAAATCAGTAATACGAGGGCAGTTCAATAAGTAATGCAACACATTTTTTTTCTCGGCCAATTTTGGTTGAAAAAACCGGAAATTTTTTGTGGAATATTTTCAAACATTCCCGCTTCGTCTCGTATAGTTTCATTGACTTCCGACAGGTGGCAGAGCTGTATGGAGCTGTTAAAATGGCGTCTGTAATGGATGTGCGTTGCAAACAACGGGCAGTGATCGAGTTTGTTTTGGTGGAAAACCAGGGCATCTCAGATATTCATAGGCGCTTGCAGAATGTCTACGGTGATCTGGCAGTGGACAAAAGCACGGTGAGTCGTTGGGCAAAGCGTGTGTCATCATCGCCGCAAGGTCAAGCAAGACTGTCTGATCTCCCGCGTGCGGGCCGGCCGTGCACAGCTGTGACTCCTGCAATGGCGGAGCGTGCGAACACACTCGTTCAAGATGATCGACGGATCACCATCAAACAACTCAGTGCTCAACTTGACATCTCTGTTGGTAGTGCTGTCACAATTGTTCACCAGTTGGGATATTCAAAGGTTTGTTCCCGCTGGGTCCCTCGTTGTCTAACCGAACACCATAAAGAGCAAAGGAGAACCATCTGTGCGGAACTACTTGCTCGTCATGTGGCTGAGGGTGACAATTTCTTGTCAAAGATTGTTACAGGCGATGAAACATGGGTTCATCACTTCGAACCTGAAACAAAACGGCAATCAATGGAGTGGCGCCACACCCACTCCCCTACCAAGAAAAAGTTTAAAGCCATACCCTCAGCCGGTAAAGTCATGGTTACAGTCTTCTGGGACGCTGAAGGGGTTATTCTGTTCGATGTCCTTCCCCATGGTCAAACGATCAACTCTGAAATGTATTGTGCTACTCTTCAGAAATTGAAGAAACGACTTCAGCGTGTTCGTAGGCACAAAAATCAGAATGAACTTCTCCTTCTTCATGACAACGCAAGACCTCACACAAGTCTTCGCACCCGAGAGGAGCTCACAAAACTTCAGTGGACTGTTCTTCCTCATGCACCCTACAGCCCCGATCTCGCACCGTCGGATTTCCACATGTTTGGCCCAATGAAGGACGCAATCCGTGGGAGGCACTACGCGGATGATCAAGAAGTTATTGATGCAATACGACGTTGGCTCCGACATCGACCAGTGGAATGGTACCGTGCAAGCATACAGGCCCTCATTTCAAGGTGGCATAAGGCCGTAGCATTGAATGGAGATAGTGTTGTGTAGCTAAAAGATTGGGGAATAACCTGGTGTATTTCAATGCTGAATAAAACAACCCCTGTTTCAGGAAAAAAATGTGTTGCATTACTTATTGAACCGCCCTCTTAGTTTTGTTACTTAGATTCTATTGTTAACTTATAAACAAATATAAATATTTTACTAATTATAAACATCTGGAAGAGGAATTACTAGGATTCTTAAAGTATTTATTTGGCTCTATTCGAAAACATATTAACGAAGCCAGCCCTTCATTAATTCCAAAATAATTACTGATTTGTCAAAAGTATTGTTTGTATAATTACATCCATTAATTTCATTATTTGAACAAATAATTCAGCCTGACATTTATTTATTTTAATTGTCATTTCTGTAAGTTAAACATTAAACAATATATAGTTTCAGTGCCTATTATTGTGAGGATATTTTCAGACGTGAAACATATATTGGTTAGATTAACAACAATCCATCCAACTTAACAGTGGAATAAGTGTAGCACAAATAGGCTGCGTGTTAGAACAATTAATGGCAATGTTTGTTTAATTTATTTGAAAAACTGTGTCACACATACCGTATTATTCTGCAAGAACTGCGAACTGTGTGATTAGGTTTTAACTGCTTGTGGTGTCACCGCCAGACACCACACTTGCTAGGTGGTAGCCTTTAAATCGGCCGCGGTCCGTTAGTATACGTCGGACCCGCGTGTCGCCACTATCAGTGATTGCAGACCGAGCGCCGCCACACGGCAGGTCTAGAGAGACTTCCTAGCACTCGCCTCAGTTGTACAACCGACGTCGCTAGCAATGGTTCACTGACAAAATACGCTCTCAGTTGCCGAGACGATAGTTAGCATAGCCTTCAGCTACGTCATTTGCTACGACCTAGCAAGGCGCCATTATCAGTTGCTATTAATATTGTGAATCATGTAACGGCAAGACCGACGTTCACCATTAATCGATTAAAGTTAAGTATTCCACCAGCTACGTCGATTTTTTCTAAGTTCTAATTTCCTTGTCCTGTTCCAGACCTCACGCCAGCCTGCGTGAGCTAAAACGCGTGCCTTTCGGCTTCCTCTAGTATTCCTAGGTTGGCTCTCCTGCCAATCCACAACATTTGGCGAAGAGGCCAATCCGCGTTCGTATCGATATTGCCCTGATTTACTTGTGTAATGGTTTCGCCACAATCTCCAGGGTCACCGTGCAATGCAAAACAATGCGGCAGCCGCCGCTCCACCGCTACCGCAGCCACAACACGCTGTTGCATCAACTTTTCGACCTTTTCATGCTGTACTGGAAAGCTGGACGGAGTAGTCACGCCAATTTGGATTCCATCTCACCGCCTACAGAATTCAAGGTAATGAGCGGCAGCCTTTTCTCCTTTCCTCCGTCGGGGTACAAACGTACCGAGTGATTTTGTCTGCATTAGATACATATTTCAAAGAATCAGTCAATGTAGTTGCAAAAAGGTATACCTTCTTTCGTACAAAACGTACGGCAGGTCAAACTAATCGGGAGTGGGTTGCAACTTTGCAAGGCCTTACTAGGGATTGTGCTTTTGAGTGTCAATGTGGACTCCCTTATTCAGATACTATGGTACGTGATGCAATTGCATAGAATGTTTCTGATGTTCGTATAAGGGAAACTAGTCAATCCCTCCCTTCAACAAGTGATATATTGGATCGGCAGGACACACCTGACTTTGCTCATGAATCATTTGAAACTTCTGTAGCGGGACTTTGAATTTCGCCGCGCTACTCTCATCTACATCTACATTTATACTCCGCAAGCCACCCAACGGTGTGTGGCGGAGGGCACTTTACGTGCCACTGTCATTACCTCCCTTTCCTGTTCCAGTCTCGTATGGTTCGCGGGAAGAACGACTGCCTGAAAGCCTCCGTACACGCTTGAGTCTCTCTAATTTTACACTCGTGATCTCCTCGGGAGGTATAAGTAGGAGGAATCAATATATTCGATACCTCATCCAGAAACGCACCCTCTCGAAACCTGGACAGCAAGCTACACCGCCATGCAAAGCGCCTCTCTTCCAGAGTCTGCCACTTGAGTTTATTAAACATCTCCGTAACGCTATCACGGTTACCAAATAACCCTGTGACGAAACACACTGCTCTTCTTTGGATTTTCTCTATCTCCTCCGTCAACCCGATCAGGTACAGATCCCACACTGATGAGCAATACTCAAGTATAGGTCGAACGAGTGTTTTGTAAGCCACCTCCTTTGTTGATGGACTACATTTTCTAAGCACTCTCCCAATGAATCTCAACCTGGTACCCGCCTTACCAACAATTAATTTTATATGATCATTCCACTTCAAATCGTTCCGCACGCATACTCCCAGATGTTTTACAGAAGTAACTGCTACCAGTGTTTGTTCCGCTATCATATAATCATACAATAAAGGATTCTTCTTTCTCTGTATTCGCAATACATTACATTTGTCTATGTTAAGGGACAGTTGCCACTCCCTGCACCAAGTGCCTATCCGCTGCAGATCTTCCTGCATTTCGCTACAATTTTCTAATGCTGCAACTTCTCTGTATACTACAGCATCATCCGCGAAAAGCCGCATGGAACTTCCGACACTATCTACTACGTCATTTACATATATTGTGAAAAGCAATGGTCCCGTAACACTCCCCTGTGGCACGCCAGAGGTTACTTTAACGTCTGTAGACGTCTCACCATTGATAACAACATGCTGTGTTCTGTTTGCTAAAAACTCTTCAATCCAGCCACACAGCTGGTCTGATATTCCGTAGGCCCTTACTTTGTTTATCAGGCGACAGTGCGGAACTGTATCTAACGCCTTCCGGAAGTCAAGAAAAATAGCATCTACCTGGGAGCCTGTATCTAATATTTTCTGGGTCTCATGAACAAATAAAGCGAGTTGGGTCTCACACGATCGCTGTTTCCGGAATCCATGTCGATTCCTACATAGTAGATTCTGGGTTTCCAAAAACGACATGATACTCGAGCAAAGAACATGTTCTACAATTCTACAACAGATCGACGTCAGAGATATAGGTCTACAGTTTTGCGCATCTGCTCGACGACCCTTCTTGAAGACTGGGACTACCTGTGCTCTTTTCCAATCATTTGGAACCCTCCGTTCCTCTAGAGACTTGCGGTACACGGCTATTAGAAGGTGGGCAAGTTCTTTCGCTTACTCTGTGTAGAATCGAATTGGTATCCCGTCAGGTCCAGTGGACTTTCCTCTGTTGAGTGATTCCAGTTGCTTTTCTATTCCTTGGACACTTATTTCGATGTCAGCCATTTTTTCGTTTGTGCGAGGATTTAGAGAAGGGACTGCAGTGCGGTCTTCCTCTGTGAAACAGCTTTGGAAAAAGGTGTTTAGTATTTCAGCTTTACGCGTGTCATCCTCTGTTTCAATGCCATCATCATCCCGGAGTGTCTGGATATGCTGTTTCGAGCCACTTACTGATTTAACGTAAGACCAGAACTTCCTAGGATTTTCTGTCAAGTCGGTACATAGAATTTTACTTTCGAATTCACTGAACGCTTCATGCATAGCCCTCCTTAAGCTAACTTTGACATCATTTAGCTTCTGTTTGTCTGAGAGGTTTTGGCTGCGTTTAAACTTGGAGTGAAGCTCTCTTTGCTTTCGCAGTAGTTTCCTAACTTTGTTGTTGTACCACGGTGCGTTTTTCCCATCCCTCACAGTTTTACTCGGCACGTACCTGTCTAAAACACATTTTCCCCTCAGATAAAAAATATCCCGTCGCAGCGGTATAAGCGCTCGACGGCAGTGCAAATACTAAAATTGTAACTCTTTTTTTTTGTTTTCTATCCGTTTCTTGATTGTCTCTTGACAGCCGAAGCTTAAGGCAGACGTGATCTGATGAAGACGTAAAAAAAAAAATACTTATTAGCTAGTCTTGATCTGATTTTAATGTGTAGACATATTGTGGAAGTTTGTTAAGTAATTCGGAGGATGGAAGTAGCAAAGTAAATTAAATTGCATACAGTATCAAGATGATTTTAATTGGTATAAATTAGTGATTCCTGGACGATTGCAAGATTTCGGAGCAGACTTTTCACGCAGAAATGAAGGAGATTTTTGAAGACCTGGACGCCGCACGAAAGAAGACAAGTTAACCTGGTAAAGGATGAACTCTTATCTACGTCATTTCCCCCTGTCAGTTATATTTTGTTATTCTCTGTTCTTTTTCAATACTTTTTGTAGTGGAAATTGGTTTAACTTTTGCTCAAAAACGCCACAAGGACCACCCCAACAATAGCTTTTCTGTAATACAAAGTCCGATTTGCTTTTCATTCTTTCCCTTTTTTCACGGTCATTTACGATTTTAAAACCCCCTTTTTATTCACGATTTCTTCCCACAATTTTCAACCTTTTTCTTTTCTGCTCTTCTTATTTTACTTTTTTTTTATTAACCACTACACTTCGCCACCCGTGTGTCAGGTTAACCGGCCCGCCGGGCGAGCTGCACGGAACAGTAAACAGTCCTCGCGCCCAGCTGCGCAGATGCCGCCAGGCTCTCAGCCACGTGTGCCACGCAGGCAAGCAAATGCAGTGCTAAACTCATGCCCGCGGTGTGCTACTAGACATTCACGTGAGAATTGCCCATCACGCCAAGCTATTTACTTTTTCTGTAATAAAAAAGGACATGTTCAGAGTGTTTGCCAGAAAAAGCTCAGATCGGACACTCACAACCATTCCAGGCCCTTTGCTTCGCGCCAAATTCAAACCAAGGATACTCAGGCTCGTGAAACTACGCCCATGGAAATTCATGTAGTTCATTCCACTCCGCTCAGTGCCACTCTCTCTAACAGTGACTGTGTTCGTCCCACAAATAGTGTGCGTCGAAATCACCGGAAATCCCGTCACGTCACAAGTGATTCTGTACTAGTGTCAGTTCACATTGCACGAGACAGTCGCTCTTGTCGTCAGCAGGACAATAAACTTTTTGTAGATTTGGACATTAACAGCAAAGTGATACCATTCCAGCTCGATACCGGGGCTGCAGTTTCACTGATCAATCACGACACGTACAAACAGCTGAGCACACCTCCGTTGCGTGCCGCAAATGTTAAGTTAAGTAGTTATTCCGGTCAAGAAATCCCTGTGTTAGGACAGTGCAGCCGTCTTGCAACATACAAGAGACAAACAAACCTTTTGTCATTTTACGTCCTTCGTTCTTCTTCTGCAGTGAACTTGTTTGGTTTCGATTTATTTCAGTTGTTTAACTTGTCTATAGTAAATCAGGTACTATCAGTGAACCAGACTGTGACTTCAGACAGTGTTTCTCGTCTATGAGAAGAATTTGCAGACATTTTTGCACCGGGCCTTGGTTGCGCTAAGAACTATAAAGCATGTTTGGAACTGAAAGTAAACGCGCAACCGAAATTTTTCAGAGCGCGCAACGTTCCCCACGCATTGCGTGATGAAGTCGCAAAAACATTACACGATTTGGAATCACAAGGTGTGATTGAACGCGTGCAGGCTTCTCTCTGGGCATCACCCTTAGTAATCTTGCCAAAACCTTCCGGAAAATTGAGACTTTGTGTGGACTTCAAGGCAACAGTGAATCCACAACTAGTGATTGCAACTTTTCCTTTACCCCGCCCGGAAGATCTTTTTGACAAACTGTGCCCGGGTAAATATTTTTCGAAGTTGGACCTAGCAGATGCGTACTTGCAAATACTGGTGGACGAAGATTCCCAGAGCGTTTTGGTGGTTAACACGCATCTTGGTTTGTATCGATTCAAACGACTGCCATTTGGGTGTGCATCCGCCCCTGCATTGTTTCAGCAGTATCTACAAACTGTTTGTGCGTTGGTCCCTACTGCAGCAAACTATCTGGACGATACTGTGATCTCTGGAAAGACGGAAGAAGAACATTTAGCCAATCTCAGAACATTATTTCAGGTCTTGCGACAAAATAGTCTTCGTTTGCGGAAGGACAAATGTGTGTTTTTTGCTCGTGACTTGCCCTACCTGGGACATGTAATCAATGCCCAAGGCATACATCCCAGTCCCGAGCACCTCCGTGCCATACAAGACTTGCCTTCGCCGCAGAATTTGAAGCAGCTACAGAGTATGCTGGGAAAAATCAACTTTCACCATAAATATGTGTGCCATGCCTCTTCCATTTCAGCTCCGCTTCATCGCTTACGCCGTAATGGTGTTCCGTTCGTCTGGACAACGGAATGTGAACGCGCCTTTCGCCAGTTGAAATCGGCGTTGCTTTCCAATACTTGCCTTACGCCATTCGATCCCCAGAAACCCCTTTTGTTGATGGTAGATGCATCGGATTTCGGGATCGGTGCTGTGCTTGCGCACAAATATGGATCGCATGATCGCCCTATTGCCTTTGCGTCCAAATTGCTCTCGTCTGCGCAAAGAAATTATTCACAGATCGAGAAAGAAGCATTAGCTCTCGTATTTGGTGTTACAAAGTTTCATGATTTCTTGTATGGTCGTCACTTTACCATCATCACTGACCACAAACCTTTGACATCGCTTTTTCATCCGAACAAGCCTGTGCCTCCACGTACGGCGCAGAAATTCATTCGCTGGTCTATTTTCCTCTCGCAGTACCGCTACGATATCTTGTATCGGTCCACTGCTAAGCACGGAAACGCCGATGCGTTGTCCCGTTTGCCTGTTGCTGAGGATAGGGCATTCGATTCCTCCGAACTTGCTTGCATGTTCATTGATGCGGAAACCGATGTCGTGGTCGAATCGTTTCCGATTGATTTTCGTCGTGTAGCTACAGCCACAGCTGCCGACCCTGTCCTGGCTACCGTTCTGCGTTTTGTTGCCACGCAATGACCCTTGTCAAAGTCACGGATCGAGGATCCGTTGGTTCGCCGATTTTTTGCTCACAAGGAGAGACTTTTTGTTTGACGTGGTGTTTTGCTGTTGCGTTCTGATAATGATCAGTCCAGGGTTGTGGTCGCACGTTCGTTACAGTCCTCTGTCTTACAGCTTCTCCACCAAGGACATTGGGGTATAGTGAGAACGAAACAACTTGCTCGTCAGCACTGTAACTGGTTCGGAATCGATGCCGCGATTACGAATATGTGCTTTTCTTGCATGGTGTGTGCCGAACAACAATCAGCCCCACCGCAGAAATTCTTTGGATGGCCAAAAGCCACTTCACCTTGGCAACGATTACACATAGATTTTGCTGGTCCATTCTGGAATGCTCGATGGTTGGTTGTGGTCGATTCATTCAGTAATTTTCCTTTTGTTGTCCGGATGTCTTCCACGACTTCATCTGCCACCATCCAAGTGTTATCTGCTATTTTTTGCATTGAAGGTATTCCAAAGACTATTGTTTCCGACAATGGCCCACAATTCATGTCCGCAGAATTTCAGTCCTTCTGCAAGGCCAATGGTATTCAACATCTGATGTCCGCACCATTTTCGCCACAGTCCAACGATGCCACTGAACGATTGGTCAGGACTTTCAAGTCACAGATGTTGAAGTTAAAAGAGTCGCATTCTCGGGAGGACGCGTTGTTGCTCTTTTTGTCCTCGTATCGCTCTCAGCCCCGAGATGGTCGCTCGCCGTCTGAGTTGCTCCACGGTCGTCATCATCGAACCTTGATGTCTTTGCTACATCCGCCGCATCAGGTTCCTGTGCAGCGGCAGACACCTGCTTTTGCTCCACGCGACGTTGTCTACTATCGTCACTACCGAGGTTCACGTCGTTGGCTCGAAGGGCGCATTCTTCTCTGCCTCGGACGCACTATGTTTCTGGTTTTGGGGGCCTCTGGTGAGGTGCGCCAGCATCTCAACCAGCTGCGCCTTTGTCGTCGCATGGGATCTGCTTCTTGCCGTCTGCTTTCGGCTACGGTGCCGTCCGGTCAGTGCCCTGGGGACCCATCTACTGGCTCGCCTCAGCCCCAGGTGTTACCGACGCTGCCTTCCATTTTGCCCCATGGCGACGTGCCGCCGCCGCCGCCGCCTGTTCTCCCGCCGGCGACGCCCGCAGTGGACGCGTCGCTGCAACCGCCAGGCGCCTCCCTGGGTCAGGCGCCGCCGATCGCTTCCCGTGACCAGTTGTCCTCAGACATCGAACTCTTGCCCGCTCCGGACCATATGTCGTCTTCGCCCGTCGGGTGCCCCGGCCCGATGGAGGTCAACCATTCAGCCCCTCCTGTCTCTCTGTGGGCGCATACACCGCATGTTGGTGTGCACCCTGGAGCAGGTTTTAGGCGTTTCCTAGCTCCCTGCAGACCGAATGGCAGGGTGCAGGTGGCACAGCCTCGACTGTTGTTAGGCTCCCCACCTCGTCGCATACGTCAACATGGGGTCCTCCCCATGGCGGGCGGAAGCCTTATGCCACAACCGTTCGCCAATTTGCGGGGGAGGAATGTGGTGTCACCACCAGACACCACACTAGGTGGTAGCCTTTAAATCGGCCGCGGTCCGTTAGTATACGTCGGAACCGCGTGTCGCCACTGTCAGTGATTGCAGACCGAGCGCCGCCACACGGCAGGTCTAGAGAGACTTCCTAGCACTCGCTCCAGTTGTACAACCGACTTTGCTAGCGATGGTTCACTGACAAAATAAGCTCTCAGTTGCCGAGACGATAGTTAGCATAGACTTCAGCTACGTCATTTGCTACGATCTAGCAAGGCGCCATTATCAGTTGCTATTAATATTGTGAATCATGTAACGGCAAGACCGACGTTCACCATTAATCGATTAAAGTTAAGTATTCCACCAGCTATGTCCATTTTTTCTAAGTTCTAATTTCCTTGTCCTGTTCCAGAGCTCATGCCAGCCTGCGTGAGCTAAAACGTGGGCCTTTCGGCTTCCTCTAGTATTCCTGGGTTGGCTCTCTTGCCAATCCACAACACTGCTCATAGCTGTTCAACAGTAAACCATTGTAGCAGTTAGCTGATTTTGTCTGCAAACTATTAATGAGGCTTATCAACATTTAACAATAGTGAACAGGCCATATAATTGTGCACTATTGGGGGTTTGTGAACAGTGAAAGTAAAGAAATGTGAAACACAGCTGTGCAATTGCAGCTACATTAAATACAGTAGTCATTGTTGAACTTCCATCCCCCATTTTTCAGCCAGTATAAAAGTACTGTATGTCGAAGCCAAGGACTATCAACAAAGAAATAAAGCAGGTGAATGTCACACTGTGGTGCACAAAACTGAGTACATGGCTGTACAAAATTTTTTAAGAGTTTGTAGAGGTAAAATCACATTGCCCAGACTTTCTGTATAGTTCATTTTAGGCCATACATTATTATTTATGAAATGTAACCAGTCTATCTAATATCTAAATTGTATTTAAAGTTGGGAGCAGAATGATATCTCTTTTCATTCTTGCAATATTGGTTGTTATATCCATGGAAGGGTCACTCGCGGCGCACCCGCATCCTTTCCTGTGCACCGGGAATAAAATGGTCATAAAAATCGTCGTATCTCATAAACGTTTCAAGACATCGAAACGACATTCTTTGGGAATGACAACACACAGAAAGGACCATTTTATCGTGTGATTAACACTCGATACATTTTTGTCGAACATGTGAGCAGAGCAAAAACAAGACTCCCTACAAATTACACAGTGAGGTTTTGTCAGAATTTTCATAGTCAAACAAAGAGAGAAACAGGCAAATAGCGTATCGAAGTGATCAGCATGAGGTCTAGTTTTGCTTGAAAATATTTAATTGCCTCAAAGTAATCAGGATAATTGAGTAAAACATAATCACCGAGCAGAGGAAAAATCGAAATATTCCACAAAAAACTGCTGCAAGCTATGTAAATGAAGTGTCAAAATGTTTATCTGTTCAAGGCCTAGCTATTTTGCATATAAAAAGATACATTGGTGCAATATTTAAAAGTAAAAAGGCTTCCTTCGAATCAAGTACTAAAGTTAGAATTGTTGAGAAAAGAAGATGTTAGCATGGCAAATGAGGTGCCAATAAGAATACAACTGAGAAACATCAAATGTTTCTCTAGTACTCCTTATTTCATAGTTTAGACAAATAATTTCACGAAATGTTTGACTTTGTTCTCAAAAATCGTGTACGCTTTACTTAGACTTGGCCTTAATATTTACTGCTGATGAATTACATTCGCAACAATCGAGTATCAGTAAAATTTCATGGTTACTGATTGTATTTTATTACGAATTTAATGTGTGTGATATACTGAGATAGGTATATACACACTTATAGATCAAGTACTTTGACAAGAACTTACAAATATACTTGGCAATGCAGTGTAATCAGTGTACATAAAACTTAGTATACAGAATTGCAGCTGAGTCAGTTAAAATTTAAGAAACAGCCGAGAACCGAACCCATGTCCGTTAATCAACCACCCTTGTCAATCGAGTACGCTACTTTACACCACAGATAACTCCATGACACTATCTGCATTCTTTGTATTTAAGGTAGTTAGTCATTCTTCCGCATTAAAAGTTCTTGATCATGTAAAAAACATTCATCTTCAATTTACTGATGAGAAAGTTGAACGCTACTCTGCTCATTTACGTTTATTTGAAAAATTTGTCTGGTGATCTTCATAGTTGATGATAAAAATTATGAAATTCTCAATGAAGATTCCTCTCTTCGGAAATTTCATGCACAGCATTCCTTTTTGCTTTATTTACCATTGTAAAGCTAATTTTGTTCATTTACTCTTGAGCTACAGTATTCTACAGTTTAGGGTGCCGTTTTGTTGAAATAGCTGGTTGGCTCTACATAGCCATCTTGTAGCGGGTGATTGTCGCTCACATGCAGGAGACACAAACTTTTCACCCAATGCGGCTGCTTTTAGCTGGAGTGTTGCGTATCCAGGAATCCCTCGCTGTCAGTCACTTCTGATGCTTACGTAGGACACAGCCTAAATGACTTCAGTTTGACTCTGGATAAAGTTTTTGACTGTGAAAAAAGTTTTCCACAGCTGCAACTGCCTTGTCACCACTGGTGGAATGCTATCCACACAATGTTCCTTCAGTTTTCGGAAGAGTGAGAAATACTGTGTGTTATTTCCGGCAAATAATATGGATGAGGTAAGATTTCATCTCTTGAGCACTGCGAGCAGGCACATTGTTATGCAGGAGTCACATATGTTTCACAATCTCTCCTCAGCCTAATAGTTGGTTAACATCATTTCCCACTCATCACAAAAGAGAGACAGTATAACCTTCCCAGAGAAGGACTTCATCTTTGTCTTCCTTGGTGGAGAAAAATCTGTGTGTTTCCATTTTTCACTTCTTTTTTTCATTATGGACTGTAAGGGTGAACCCAACATTGATTCACAGTGATTGTTGTTGTTGTTGTTGTTGTGGTCTTCAGTCCTGAGACTGGTTTGATGCAGCTCTCCATGCTACTCTATCCTGTGCAATGTTCTTCATCTCCCAGTACCTACTGCAACCTACATCCTTCTGAATCTGCTTAGTGTATTCATCTCTTGGCCTCCCTCTACGATTTTTACCCTCCACGCTGCCCTCCAATACTAAATTGGTGATCCCTTGATGCCTCAGAACATGTCCTACCAACCAATCCCTTCTTCTGGTCAAGTTGTGCCACAAACCTCTCTTCTCCCCAATCCTATTCAATACTTCCTCATTAGTTATGTGATCTACCCATCTAATCTTCAGCATTCTTCTGTAGCACTACATTTCGAAAGCTTCTATTCTCTTCTTGTCCAAACTAGTTATCGTCCCTGTTTCACTTCCATACACGGCTACACTCCATAAAAATACTTTCCGAAACGACTTCCTGACACTTAAATCTATACTCGATGTTAGCAAATTTCTCTTCTTCAGAAACGCTTTCCTTGCCATTGCCAGTCTACATTTTATATCCTCTCTACTTCGACGATCATCAGTTATTTTGCCCCCCAAATAGCAAAACTCTTTTACTACTTTAAGTATCTCATTTCCTAATCTAATTCCCTCAGTATCACCTGACTTAATTCTACTACATTCCATTATCCTCATTTTGCTTTTGTTGATGTTCTTCTTATATACTCCTCTCAAGACACTGTCCATTCCATTCAACTGCTCTTCCAAGTCCTTTGCTGTCTCCGACAGAATTATAATGTCATCGGCGAACCTCAAAGTTTTTATTTCTTCTCCATGGATTTTAATACCTACTCCGAATTTTTCTTTTGTTTCCTTTACTGCTTGCTCAATATACAGATTGAATAACATCGGGGAGAGGCTACAACCCTGTCTCACTCCTTTCCCAACCACTGCTTCCCTTTCATGCCCCTCGACTCTTATAACTGTCATCTGGTTTCTGTACAAATTGTAAATAGCCTTTCGCTCCCTGTATTTTACACCTGCCACCTTTAGAATTTGAAAGAGTATTCCAGTCAACATTGTCAAAAGCTTTCTCTAAGTCTACAAATGCTAGAAACGTAGGTTTGCCTTTCCTTAATCTTTCTTCTAAGATAAGTCGTAAGGTCAGTATTGCCTCACGTGTTCCAGTATTTCTACGAAATCCAAACTGATCTTCCCCGAGGTCGGCTTCTACTAGTTTTTCCATTCGTCTGTAAAGAATTCGTGTTAGTATTGTTCAGCTGTTGCTTATTAAACTGATTGTTCGGTAATTCTCACATCTGTCAACACCTGCTTTCTTTGGGATTGGAATTATTATATTCTTCTTGAAGTCTGAGGGTATTTCGCCTGTTTCATACATCTTGCTCACCAGATGGTAGAGTTTTGTCAGGACTGGCTCTCCCAAGGCCGTCAGTAGTTCCAATGGAATGTTGTCTACTCCGGGGGCCTTGTTTCGACTCAGGTCTTTCAGTGCTCTATCAAACTCTTCACGCAGTATCACATCTCCCATTTCATCTTTATCTACATCCTCTTCCATTTCCATAATATTGCCCTCAAGTGCATCGCCCTTGTATAGACCCTCTATATACTCCTTCCACCTTTCTGCTTTCCCTTCTTTGCTTAGAACTGGGTTTCCATCTGAGCTCTTTATGTTCATACAAGTGGTTCTCTTATCTCCAAAGGTCTCTCTAATTTTCCTGTAGGCAGTGTCTATCTTACCTCTAGGGAGATAAGCCTCTACATCCTTACATATGTCCTCTAGCCATCCCTGCTTAGCCATTTTGCACTTCCTGTCGATCTCATTTTTGAGACGTTTGTATTCCTTTTTGCCTGCTTCATTTATTGCGTTTTTTTATTTTCTCCTTTCATCAATTAAATTCAATATTTCTTCTGTTACCCAAGGATTTCTACTAGCCCTCGTCTTTTTACCTACTTGATTCTCTGCTGCCTTCGCCTTCACTACTTCATCCCTCAAAGCTACCCATTCTTCTTCTAATGTATTTCTTTCCCCCATTTGTGACAATTGTTCCCTTATGCTCTCCCTGAAACTCTGTACAACCTCTGGTTTAGTCAGTTTATCCTGGTCCCATCTCCTTAAATTCCCACCTTTTTGCAGTTTCTTCACTTTTAATCTACAGGTCATAACTAATAGATTGTGGTCAGAGTCCACATCTGCCCCTGGAAATGTCTTAAAATTTAGAAGCTGGTTCCTAAATCTCTGTCTTACCATTATATAATCTATCTGATACCTTTTAGTATCTCCAGGATTCTTCCATGTATACAACCTTCTTTCACGATTCTTAAACCAAGTGTTAGCTATGATTAAGTTGTGCTCTGTGCAAAATTCTACCAGGCGGCTTCCTCTTTCATTTCTTAGCCCCAATCCATATCCACCTACTACGTTTCCTTCTCTCCCTTTTCCTACACTCTAATTCCAGTCACCCATGACTATTAAATTTTCATCTCCCTTCACTATCTGAATAATTTCTTTCATTTCATCATACATTTCTTCAAATTCTTCATCATCTGCAGAGCTTGTTGGCATATAAACTTGTACTACTGTAGTAGGTGTGGGCTTCGTATCTATCTTGGCCACAATAATGCGTTCACTATGCTGTTTGTATTAGCTTACCCGCATTCCTATTTTCCTATTCATTATTAAACCTACTCCTGCATTACCCCTATTTGATTTTGTGTTTATAACCCTGTAGTCACCTGACCAGAAGTCTTGTTCCTCCTGCCACCGAACTTCACTAATTCCCACTATATCTAACTTTAACCTATCCATTTCCCTTTTTAAATTTTCTAAACTACCTGCCCGATTAAGGGATCTGACATTCCACACTCCGATCCGTAGAACGCCAGTTTTCTTTCTCCTGATAATGACATCCTCTTGAGTAGTCCCCGCCCGGAGATCCGAATGGGGGACTATTTTACCTCCGGAATATTTTACCCAAGAGGACGCCATCACCATTTAATCATACAGTAAAGCTGCACGCCCTCGGGAGAAATTACGGCCGTAGTTTCCCCTTGCTTTCAGCCGTTCGCAGTACCAGCACAGCAAGGCCGTTTTGGTTATTGTTACAAGGCCAGATCAGTCAATCATCCAGACTGTTACCCTTGCAACTACTGAAAAGGCTGCTGCCCCTCTTCAGGGACCACACGTTTGTCTGTCCTCTCAACAGATACCCCTCCATTGTGGTTGTACCTACAGTACAGCTATCTGTATCGCTGAGGCACGCAAGCCTCCCCACCAACGGCAAGGTCCATGGTTCATGGGGGGTCACAGTGATTAGACGGCAGAAAAACTCTCATCCAACACTCATTCAAGGGGAGGAGAGTGTGACATCTGCAGTGAAAATGTCACACTCTCCTCCCCTTGAATGAGTGTTAAAATATGAGGAACCCATCAAGCCTATGTTTTTGTCATTGTCATTCATATAGTATCACATGCACTGATGCTTAGCTAATGCCAATCTAATAATTATTTGGGTTATAACGCACCTACCAAATAGTATTACAACTTACACTTTGCAAGACCCTTGGTTAGTTTATCAGAGATGATATGCTGCTCCGTGGTTGTGCTTTCAAATCTTTGAGACCACAATGAAACAATCTTCTCAAACTCTCCCAATGTCTACAGTGTTTGCTCATTATCATCGTACCTAATCACAATAAATTTCGATCCTCTACATTCCTTGACAACACAAATGCAAATCACAAACTATTCCATGCATAGCCACAGTGCTCACCACAGTATTGCTTCTTTCCACTACAGCAACACCGCCAAGTGATGCAACTTGGAAAGAAACACATTAACAACAGAAAAACAAACTGCACTTTCAATACTTGCACTAAATAGCTGAACCACCTTGAAGCAAACAAAACTACACCCCTTCATCAATTTCCAAGTCAGTTTCAAGTAGTACTGTGTGGCATTGGCACACCTTAGCTCACATTCAATGTGGACCCCTTGCATAATGAATGGTCCTATGTGACTGTCAAAGGTGCAGGTTAATCCCATACAGAAGAAGAGAGAAATAGAAGAAACGTGCACAATTATATACCAATATCTTAAATGCTGGTCTGCTATACGATCCTTGAGCACACCCTCAGCACAAATACAATGAGTTCCCTAGAGAGAGAAGATCTTTCCACAATTCCAAAAGGATTTAGAAACTAGTCCACACTTTTCACATATGATATCCTACAAATGGTGAGTGCAGACCAATGGCAAGATTCTGTATCTCTAGATTTCCAGAAAGTGTTCAATGGGGTACCACGCTACAGAATATTAACAAAGGTCTGAGCACACAGAATAGGTTCTCAAATATACGAGTGGCTCGAAAACTTTTATACCGAGAGAACTAAGGACACTAGTAGCTGAATGTAACTTCGGAAGTGCCACATCGAAGTGTCACAGGAGTACTCCTGTCCTCCACGTACATCTGCCAGAAAACATAGGCAGCTACCTGAAACTATTCGCCCGCAAAGCTGTTGTGTACAGAAAACTGATGTCACTGGGTGGGTGTAGGAGGATTAGGGATGACTTGGACAGAATTTCTTTTTGGTGCAATGAATAGCAAGACTGCTTCAAAGGTGAATGAATGTAAGTTAAATTGGATGAGTAGGAGATATATTTCTTTGCTGCCTTAATACAATGTTAATGGTATGTTACTCCACTCAGTCTCATGTGTCAGCTATTTAGCTATCCAGTTACAAAACAGCATGAAATGTAGTGAGAACATAAGGTTAGTCGTAGAGAAGGCATATACTGGGACTAAAACAGTTTACTCTTAGTTTTGTGAATGTGCAGCACATCTATAAAAGACACCATGTTCAGGAAGCATGTGTGATTCACTCCTCAATACTGCTCAAGTATTGAAACCCCCATTTGATCGGATTTTGGGTCGACATTGAAGCAATTCAGAGGCACGTTGCTAGATGTGTTAGCAGTCAATTTTAACAATATGAGTATGTGGAAATGGAGCAATATGAGAGTTTTATGAAAATGGTTTGCCCAAAATTTAATGAGAATCCTAGGAGCGAAGAGCAAGAGCTTTTCATGACCTGGTATTGAGAAAGTTTAGAGAATCAGCATTTGTGACAGCCTGTAGAAGGGCTCTACTGTCTCCAAACTTGAGTAAGGAAAAAAATAAGGGAAACTGGAGCTCATACCGATACCGTCCCTCATTCAATTTGCGAGTGGAACGTGAGAGAGAATGACTAGCAAAGCACCCTCCAACATGCATTGTAAATTATGTAGATGCTCATTATATTCCATATCTTACATTCTTGGTTATTTCCGAAAGTGATCACCAAATTGCATTCAAACTGCATTCTTTCTTCTCTGTTTTGATATGCTCTGTTCACTTATTACAATTATGACTTCTAGTATCATCAAGAATACTTTTATTTTCCTTGGTCCCACCTTGTACTGTTGTGATTTCTTACAGCAGATCGTCAATATGTATGGTAAGTGAGAAAATGAATAGTCCAACTATATGGATTCATATATTTACCTGTGGATCGTAAAAGGATGCTCCTTACCTGCAACACCTGGTGTTGGGCTGCCCACAGCAGTATTACCAGCATCAGAGGTGGAAGCCTGACAAGCAAAAGAAAAGAAGCAAATAACAAAATAATCTTTTTTATTTGAAGATCTCTGACCTGACGAATATATTCATCAAGGCTTTATTAATACTTAATTAGAGTACCGAACTACTCTAAATCATTAAACATTACAAATATATCAACATGTGAAACATCTATTGCATCTAGGTACAAACACACACGTTAAAATGTTACAAAAATCATTTGTTGTTTTCTTTTAGATTATGTTGTTCTGCAGTACACTCGTTAGTGCCCATGTCTCAATAATTAAAAACACACAGCAAGTTAATTAAGTAACAAAATAATGATTCTAGGCCGCACCTCCAAAGCGAAACAAAGTTGGTCCATTGTAATATGAGACACAATTTAGGTCGAATGAATGACGATACAACTACAGTAGTTTGGTTCGAGTCTTAAGCTTAGCAGTTAAGCTTTACCAGGTAGCCATTGCTATGTGTCAGGCACTCTGTCCGCATTTATATGGGTACCATTCCTTTTTCACATGCTTTGTCTGGTTTGAATTGATTGCTTATTTTTCTTTGATCTGATAAGTGCCGTTCTCTTTCTTATAGGTGTTTACGTCACTCTAAGCTGAAAATGCATTACTGTACTGTGTCATGCGTTTGTTTGTCGCATTCTGAGTGTTTACGGCCTGTCGGCTCTTTAGTATATTACATTCTGCACAGAAATTAGAGTCATCTTAAATTTAAAAATCTAGTCAATTGCCATGCTTCATTTCTGACTGTATCACTATCAGGCATAAGAATAATACAAATATAAACATGACATGATATGTATATTCTTCCACATTTGCTGTTGTCTCACTCTAGTTTCGTAGTTTATTAGGCACACAGGATTTAAATGAGATAGCAGCAAACACGAAAGAATACATGGAAAAATGTTTATATTCGTATTATTCTTATGGTGAGAGAATACTGCATGTGATTCACAATTCATAAAAGTTCCTATTAGCAACTACCTCTTCTCACAGGTAGGAAAAAATTCAGGACATAGAGTTGGCCACATTGACAAACATCCCAAACAGTCTTGCCAGTCGGATTTTCGTAGTACATTGAAATGCCTCTTTAATTTATTTACTGACGCAGAGGTTTTGGCGCCAGTAATTATCTTTGTGCCTGCAAAGCATGCCTAAGTAGTGCTACATATATTCGACGGCAGAAGTTAGTTGTGGCGGCACCTACCAACATTTCTCAGAACTTCCACTTACTTTGCACTCGATTCTAAGCCGCAGGCTGTTTTCTGGATTACAAAAACCGGAAAAAGAGTGTGGCTTAGATTCGAGTAAATACGGTATACGTGAAATAGACCTGGAGACACCTAAAGGTTTCAGATTGATTATATAATAGTTATACAGAGATCCAGGTTTTAAATTGTAAGACATTTCCAGGGGCCGATGTGGACTCTGACTACAATTTATTGATTATGAACTGTAGATTAAAACTTAAGAAACTGCAAAAAGGTGACATTTTAAGAAGGTGGGACTTGGGCAAACTGAAAGAACCAGAGGTTGTAGAGAATTTCAGAGAGAGCGTTAGGGAACGACTGACAAGAATGGAGGAAAGAAATATAGTAGAAGAAGAATGGGTAGCTTTGAGAGACGAAATAGTGAAGGCACCAGAGGGCTAGTAGAAATCCTTGAGTAACAGAAGAGATACGACATTTAATCAGCAATGAATGAAGCAGGCGAAAAGGAGTAAGAGAGAGAGAGAGAGAGAGAGAGAGAGATAATGACAGTGCAAAATGGCTAGGCAGGAATGGCTAGAGGACAAATGTAAGGATGTTGAAGTGTATATCACAAGGGGTACGACAGATACTGCCTACAGGAAAATTGAAGAGATCTTTGGAAAAAAGAGAACCACCTATATGAATATCAAGAGCTCAGATAAAAAACCAGTCCTAAGCAAAGAAGGGAAAGCAGAAATGTGGAAAGAGTATATACAGGGTCTATACAATGGTGATGTACTTGAGGGCAATATTATGGAAATGGAAGGGGACATAGAGGAAGATGAGAAGGGATATATAATACTGGATGAAAAACGTGACAAAGCACTGAAAGACTTAAGTCAAAACAAGACCCTGGCAGTAAAGCTACTGATAGCCTTGGGAGAGCCAGCTATGACAAAACTCTTCCACCTGGTGGGCAAGATGTATAAGACATCAGACACTTCAAGACGAATTTGATAACCCAACTCCAAAGAAAGCAGGTGACAACAGGTGTGAAAATAACTGAACTATCAGTTTAATAAGTCATAGCTGCAAAATAATAACACAAATACTTTACAGAAAAATGGAAAAACTGGTAGAAACTGACCTAGGGGAAGATCAGTTTGGATTCCGCAGAAATGTAGAAACACGCAAGGCAATACTGACCCTACGACTTTTCACAGAAGATAGGTTAGGGAAAGGCAACCCAAGATTTATAGCGTTTGTAGATTTAGAGAAAGCTTTTGAAAATGTTGACTGGAATACTCTCTGAAATTCTAAAGGTGGCAGGGGTAAAATACAGGTAACAAAAGGCTATTTACAATTTGTACAGAAACCACATGGAAGTTGTTAAGTGTCAAGTGGCACGAAAGGGAAGCAGTGGTTGATAAAGGAATGAGACAGGGTTGTAGCCTATTCCTGATGTTATTCACTCTATATATTGAGCAACAGTAAAGGAAACAAAAGAAAAATTTGGAGTAGGAATTAAAGTCCAGGGGGAAGAAATAAAAGCCTTGAGGTTTGCGATGACATTGTAATTTTGTCAGAGCCAGCAAAAGACTTGGAAGAGCAGTTGAACAGAATGGACAGGATTGTGAAAGGAGGATATAAGATGAACATCAACAAAAGCAAAATGATGATAATGGAATGTAGTCGAATTAAATCACATGATACTGAGGGAACCAGATTAGGGAATGAGACACCTTAAAGTAGTAAACGAGTTTTCCTACTTTGGAAGCAGAACAACTGATGACTGTTGAAGTAGAGAGGATATAAAAGTAGACTGGCAATGGCAAGGAAAGTGTTCTGAAGAGAAATCTGTTAACATCAAGAACAGATTTGTCAGGATGCCTTTTCTGAAAGTAAATAAAAATGCCATGTGACTAGGGCCTTCCGTCGGGTAGACAGTTCGCCAGGTTCAAGTCTTTCGATTTGACGCCACTTCAGCAACTTGCACATCAATGGGGATGAAATAATGATGATTAGGGCAACAACACCCAGTCCCTGAGCGAGAAAATCTCCGAGCCAACAGGGAATCAAACCTGGGCCCTTAGGATTTTTCTGAAAGTATTTGTATGGAGTATAGCCATGTATCGATGTGAAACATGGACGATAAATAGTTTAGACAAGAAGAGAATAGAAGTTTTCAAATGTGGTGTTACAGAACAATGCTGAAGATTAGATGGGTAGACCATGTAACTAACAAGGAGGTACTGAACAGAATTGGGAGAAGATAAATTTGTGATACAACCTGACCAAAAGAAGGGATTGGCTGGTAGGACACATTCTGAGGCACCAAGAGATCACCAATGTAGTGCTGGGGGGGGGGGGGGGGGGGGCATGTGAGGTAAAAATTGGAGAGGGAGATAAAGAATGAATACAGTAGGCACATTCAGAGAGATGTAGGTTGCTGTAATTTCTCAGATATGAAGAGGGTTGCACAGGATAGACTAGCATAGAGAGCTGCATCAAACCAGTCTTTTGACTGAAGATGATGACAACAACAACAATAAGCCTACTACTACTACTACTACTACTACTACTACTACTCATATTACGAGATAACTGGAAAAGCAAGTAAAATATAGTTAGAGTGCAAAAGTTAGGGATATTTTATTTCTGTGCCACTTACCTGTTTAGTCACAGGTACCATTTCGACATTTTTATTTCGTTCTCTCTGTTCTATTTTCAGTGTAAGGTACAATGTCCTTATGGGGAAATAAACTGCCTGAGGGAACATTCGACCAATCTGGAAATGAATTAATTAATTAAATGTAACAATATTTGTCACAACAACTTTCACACATAGCACAGCATACACGTAACAACTGTAAATAAATAAATAAATAAATAAATAAATGCTGCAAAGAATTAAAAGGAACAATATTTCAATTATTTTAAAAACTTAGGCAAATTATCACTTCATATAATAGAAAAGGAAATGTCACATTTCTAAGGAGGAGCACATTAATTATTTCTGTGAACAGAGAGCTGTTACACTATTAATAAAATTACCATATTTACCCAATTACAAGACAAGGGTTTTTCTCAAATCTGTCCTTCAAAAAATACAGGGTCACCTTACATTCACAGATTGAACTACTGCTACTGAAGTCACTGTGTTTACATAGTGCAACTGATTAGGCAAAGGTTTTGTATTCCAAAGCAGCACTTCCTGCCAATTTACCACATCGAACTGTACCAAAAATAGCATTTTGGAGAGATCTTTAATGCCATCTACCGCTGGAACTGCATACTTTTGTAACAAGCAATTATAAATAAGAAAACGTTTAAATACAGCATATGTTACCTTCACGAGAAATTAAAACAAGATGGCAGGTACACGATTTGCTTCTGTTAGCGTATCGCACAACAGCAAACATGATCATAACTTCCAATAATATCATATAGATGATTACGCATGCATTATGAATAAAATAAGAATAGTTTATGTCTAATATTCAAGGTATTTTAAACCTTGTCTTTGCAGCTACAAGAAAACATATTTTGTCACCAAATCCATTTCATTTTACTGAAATAATAATAATAATAATAATAATAATAATAATAATAAAATCATCAGTGGTCTGTAATGAGAAATTTGAAATGTAGCTTACTTTCTAGATCAGAAAACAGTTTGTTACAAAAATGTTGATTTCATGTATGACAATTTATGACTGATTTTCATTCACATCGTGAAATGCCATTTGCTTGCATGTTTTCAAGGCAGTCCTTTGTTTGGCACTGTTGATTCCTAGCGGCAAACACAGGAGTACCTCAAAAACGTCCAAGCACGCAGTTTCCTGATGTGAACTAAAACCGGACAACAAATACCACAAGTAAAATCAACATTTTTTGTTATGAATTGTTTTATGATCTAGAAAGCAAGCCAAATTGTAAATATCTTTCATTACACACCACCAATTATGTTTTACTTCAATTTTTCAAAAAATGCATTTGGCGACAAAATGTGTACTTTCTTGTAGTTGCAATATTTATAAAGCAACTACGGACAATATGATCACACAAAGTTAGTATAACAAACTAAAATATAAAGAGCATTGTAAAGGAAAGCTATGGCTTCACAAATTGTAGTAAGGTAGGAACCTAATTTCACAGCTCAGGCTGTCAAAAATATTTGGCGGTTTATTTCTGACAATGTTGCGGTTTACATTGTTCGTGTGGGCCCTTAAACTGCCACTGTAGTAAGAGCACTGTTGATTTTTCGAAGTTGGTTACAGTGTTAATCCAAAGTTGTACGATTTCTGCCAATTCCACTATAGGAAGCTGACAGGACATTGTATACCTGTCATTTATGCTTATATTGGCAGTGCTGTAAGAACTGTAAATTGTAGGAAACAATAGAGGATGCAAACTACAGCTGTGACTCAGCTACGAAACATGGACCTACAAGTTCACAGTTCCCAACTGGTTCAAAAGACAACACAATGCTAACTTTAAATTAATGATGATTCATGAAGCCGAGGCCACAAACAATTGAGCAGAAGGATGAAAATTTGTTGTCGTAGATATGAATGTTCACAGGTGGCATCAAGACAAAGAATAAATTAATGATTATCAGTTCTACGTGCCAAACTCTGACGGGAAAAACATAGGGAAAATTTCATGATTTGGAGCAGCAGGTTGTCCAATATGTGCAAGAGAAACGTAATGAAGTCTTCCCGATTACTTGAGAAGTTATCCTAATGAATGTGCTGGACACACACAAGAATTTGCCAACTGCGTGTGTCATAGAATTCAAAGCAAGTAATGGTTAGTGCATGAGGATGAAAAAGAGGGCAAGACTTAACATTATGACGCATAACTACACTCACTCAGTGACTTCCCATGGCAAATGTAGGAAACTACTTGCATGTCAGCTTCATGTGGTCAATCTTAGGAAATTGCATGACTATTTGCTAAGTCATATGGGCAATACTGATCAGACCTTCTTATTTTGATATGCCTCCAAATGCTAGTGACCTATAATGAGTTCTAGAAATGAAATGAAATGAAATGACCATATGGTATTATTCGCCAGGTGGCCAAAATAACAGTAATGATGGGTACACTGGAAGAGGGAAGCAAGCATCCCCTCAATATGTGATTCTTTGCAGAAAAACGATATCAAAAGAAAAACTGCCTCCAGCGCAGATCAAAAGGGATGGATGATTACCTGAAGCTGGATTGGTCAAAGGTTGTTTCGACCAGAATACCAAGTTCTTTGCTTAAAAAAAGGAAAATGGTTGTGCTGGGTCCTTTCATGAAATTAAGAATCTGACAGCAAAGAACAACATAGATCTGGTAATAATTTCTGGTTGCACGACCTCGCAACTTCAAGTATTAAATGGACACTATATTGTGGCAGTTTTAGGTGGAAAGTGTTTTGAACTACGGTTGTGCACGATACCAAAAGAGGTCGGGCATTAACTATCACTGCCAACCAAAGCAAATAACTGCCGTGTGTCCACTACCAAATGCTTTGTGTTGCGGATTGCGTGTTTTCTTTTTCTTATTATGTACATCTACATCTAAATTTATACTCCGCAAGCCACCCAACGGTGTGTGGCGGAGGGCACTTTACGTGCCACTGTCATTACCTCCCTTTCCTGTTCCAGTCTCGTATGGTTCGCGGGAAGAACGACTGCCTGAAAGCCTCCGTACACGCTTGAGTCTCTCTAATTTTACACTCGTGATCTCCTCGGGAGGTATAAGTAGGAGGAATCAATATATTCGATACCTCGCCCAGAAACGCACCCTCTCGAAACCTGGACAGCAAGCTACACCGCCATGCAAAGCGCCTCTCTTCCAGAGTCTGCCACTTGAGTTTATTAAACATCTCCGTAACGCTATCACGGTTACCAAATAACCCTGTGACGAAACACGCTGCTCTTCTTTGGATTTTCTCTATCTCCTCCGTCAACCCGATCAGGTACAGATCCCACACTGATGAGCAATACTCAAGTATAGGTCGAACGAGTGTTTTGTAAGCCACCTCCTTTGTTGATGGACTACATTTTCTAAGCACTCTCCCAATGAATCTCAACCTGGTACCCGCCTTACCAACAATTAATTTTATATGATCATTCCACTTCAAATCGTTCCGCACGCATACTCCCAGATGTTTTACAGAAGTAACTGCTACCAGTGTTTGTTCCGCTATCATATAATCATACAATAAAGGATTCTTCTTTCTCTGTATTCGCAATACATTACATTTGTCTATGTTAAGGGACAGTTGCCACTCCCTGCACCAAGTGCCTATCCGCTGCAGATCTTCCTGCATTTCGCTACAATTTTCTAATGCTGCAACTTCTCTGTATACTACAGCATCATCCGCAAAAAGCCGCATGGAACTTCCGACACTATCTACTACGTCATTTACATATATTGTGAAAAGCAATGGTCCCGTAACACTCCCCTGTGGCACGCCAGAGGTTACTTTAACGTCTGTAGACGTCTCACCATTGATAACAACATGCTGTGTTCTGTTTGCTAAAAACTCTTCAATCCAGCCACACAGCTGGTCTGATATTCCGTAGGCCCTTACTTTGTTTATCAGGCGACAGTGCGGAACTGTATCTAACGCCTTCCGGAAGTCAAGAAAAATAGCATCTACCTGGGAGCCTGTATCTAATATTTTCTGGGTCTCATGAACAAATAAAGCGAGTTGGGTCTCACACGATCGCTGTTTCCGGAATCCATGTTGATTCCTACATAGTAGATTCTGGGTTTCCAAAAACGACACGATACTCGAGCAAAGAACATGTTCTACAATTCTACAACAGATCGACGTCAGAGATATAGGTCTATAGTTTTGCGCATCTGCTCGACGACCCTTCTTGAAGACTGGGACTATCTGTGCTCTTTTCCAATCATTTGGAACCCTCCGTTCCTCTAGAGACTTGCGGTACACGGCTGTTAGAAGGGGGTCAAGTTCTTTCGCTTACTCTGTGTAGAATCGAATTGGTATCCCGTCAGGTCCAGTGGACTTTCCTCCGTTGAGTGATTCCAGTTGCTTTTCTATTCCTTGGACACTTATTTCGATGTCAGCCATTTTTTTCGTTTGTGCGAGGCTTTAGAGAAGGAACTGCAGTGCGGTGTTCCTCTGTGAAACAGCTTTGGGAAAAGGTGTTTAGTATTTCAGCTTTACGCGTGTCATCCTCTGTTTCAATGCCATCATCATCCCGGAGTGTCTGGATATGCTGTGTCGAGCCACTTACTGATTTAACGTAAGACCAGAACTTCCGAGGATATTCTGTCAAGTCGGTACATAGAATTTTACTTTCGAATTCACTGAACGCTTCATGCATAGCCTTCCTTAAGCTAACTTTGACATCATTTAGCTTCTGTTTGTCTGAGAGGTTTTGGCTGCGTTTAAACTTGGAGTGAAGCTCTCTTTGCTTTCGCAGTAGTTTCCTAACTTTGTTGTTGTACCACGGTGCGTTTTTCCCGTCCCTCACAGTTTTACTCGGCACGTACCTGTCTAAAACGCATTTTACAATTGCCTTGAACTTTTTCCATAAACACTCAACATTGTCAGTGTCGGAACAGAAATTTTCGTTTAGATCTGTTAGGTAGCCTGAAATCTGCCTTCTATTACTCTTGCTAAACAGATAAACCTTCCTCCCTTTTTTTGTATTCCTATTAACTTCCATATTCAGGGATGCTGAAACGGCCTTATGATCACTGATTCCCTGTTCTGCGCATACAGAGTGGAAAAGTTCGGGTCTGTTTGTTATCAGTAGGTCCAAGATGTTATCTCCACGAGTCGGTTCTCTGTTTAATTGCTCGAGGTAATTTTCGGATAGTGCACTCAGTATAATGTCACTCGATGCTCTGTCCCTACCACCTGTCCTAAACATCTGAGTGTCCCAGTCTATATCTGGTAAATTGAAATCTCCACCTAAGACTATAACATGCTGAGAAAATTTATGTGAAATGTATTCCAAGTTTTCTCTCAGTTGTTCTGCCACTAATGCTGCTGAGTCGGGAGGTCGGTAAAAGGAGCCAATTATTAACCGAGCTCGGTTGTTGAGTGTAACCTCCACCCATAATAATTCACAGGAACTATCCACTTCTACTTCACTACAAGATAAACTACTACTAACAGTGACAAACACCCCACCACCGGTTGCATGCAATCTATCCTTTCTAAACACCGTCTGTACCTTTGTAAAAATTTCGGCAGAATTTATCTCGGGCTTCAGCCAGCTTTCTGTACCTATAACGATTTCAGCTTTGGTGCTTTCTATCAGCGCTTGAAGTTCCGGTACTTTACCAACGCAGCTTCGACAGTTGACAATTACAATACCGATTGCTGCTTGGTCCCCGCATGTCCTGACTTTGCCCCGCACCCGTTGAGGCTGTTGCCCTTTCTGTACTTGCCCAAGGCCATCTAACCTAAAAAACAGCCCAGCCCACGCCACACAACCCCTGCTACCCGTGTAGCCGCTTGTTGCGTGTAGTGGACTCCTGACCTATCCAGCGGAACCCGAAACCCCACCACCCTATGGCGCAACTCAAGGAATCTGCAGCCCACATGGTCGCAGAACCGTCTCAGCCTCTGATTCAGACCCTCCACTCGGCTCTGTACCAAAGGTCCGCAGTCAGTCCTGTCGACGATGCTGCAGATGGTGAGCTCTGCTTTCATCCCGCTAGCGAGACTGGCAGTCTTCACCAAATCAGATAGCCGCCGGAAGCCAGAGAGGATTTCCTCCGATCCATAGCGACACACATCATTGGTGCCGACATGAGCGACCACCTGCAGATGGGTGCACCCTGTACCCTTCATGGCATCCGGAAGGACCCTTTCCACATCTGGAATGACTCCCCCCAGTATGCACACGGAGTGCACATTGGTTTTCTTCCCCTCTCTTGCTGCCATTTCCCTAAGGGGCCCCATTACGCACCTGACGTTGGAGCTCCCAACTACCAGTAAGCCCACCCTCTGCGACCGCCCGGATCTTGCAGACTGAGGGGCAACCTCTGGAACAGGACAAGCAGCCATGTCAGGCCAAAGATCAGTATCAGCCTGAGACAGAGCCTGAAACCTGTTCGTCAGACAAAAGGGAGAGGCCTTCCGTTCAGCCCTCTGGAATGTCTTTCGCCCCCTACCACACCTTGAGACGACCTCCCACTCTACCACAGGTGAGGGATCAGCCTCAATGCGGGCAGTATCCCGGGCAACCACAGTCGTAGTCCGATCGCGGGATGCGTGGGATGAGCTGGCCGTCCCTGACAAACCCCCATCCGGACCCCCACAGTGATGCCCATTGGCAACAGCCTCAAGCTGTGTGACCGAAGCCAACACTGCCTGAAGCTGGGAGCGAAGGGATGCCAACTCATCCTGCATCCGAACACAGCAGTTGCAGTCCCTATCCATGCTAAAAACTGTTGTGCAAAGAACTTCTGAACTAATCTACAGAGAGCGCAAACAAATCGACAAAATTTAAACGGTTATTAAAATACAAGATTGCCTAGTAAATGCAGTAATGCTGCTACTTGCACACTGCCGACACACTGCTCGGCGGTGGAAGGAGACTACGCGATTTTACACTATTCAGGTACTAAAACGCGATGCTACAACTCTCAAATACTATAATACGCCCGAAATTTATGAATTAAACAATGCTAGTACCAAAAACACGCAAAGAAATTAAGAATTAAACTATGTAACAAATGAGTGAGCTAGGAGTATACGACTTGCTGCTGCAGCTGCTTATCCAACGGCGGCAGGGAGCACACTGTAAATGGACCGCAAGTAGAGGTGGTAAAGGGAAGGACTCCAGTTCGGAGAGAAGGGACCGCACGCGAACCGCAATTGTTAGCCGCGATCTGGGCCGCCGATGCGGGAGATGGACTGCCGCGGGCGGGAAAAGGAGACGGTAATTCGGATGCTCAGGGGAACTATGAATGTCTGCTGCGTAACTGGCGAGCAGTTGTGCACGTGTGATGTGCAGTGGAGGGACACCAGCTCCACCAGTACGCTGGTCACCGGACTCGCCCTAAAAGCTCCTGTCGCTAATCGAGCCCCACAATGGTGGACAGGGTCAAGTAAGTGCAATGCTCAAGGCGCTGCCGAACCATAAGCCACACTTCCATAGTCAATTCGGGATTGGACAAAGGCTCTGTAGAGCTGCAGCAGCGTACAGCAAACTGTAATCAAATTGGTGTTGCTCAGGCAACAGAGGATATTGAGGTGCTGCCAGCACTTCTGTTTAAGCTGACGAAGATGAGGGTGCCAAGTCAATCGAGCAACGAAAGCCGGTCCTAGGAATTGATTGGTCTCCACTGCAGTGAGTGGATCGTCAGTAAGGTAAAGTGTGGGTTCCGGATGAACGGTACGACACTGACAGAAGTGCATGACACACGACTTTGCAGCTGAAAACTGGAAGCCGTGGGCTAGAGCCCATGACTGCGCCTTGTGGGTAGCTCCGTGGAGACGCCGCTCAGCAACAACAGTACTGGAGCAGCAGTACGAAATGCAGAAGTCGTCTGCATACGAAGTAGGTGAGACAGAGGGCCCGACAGCTTCTGCCAGACGGTTAATGGCCACTAAAAATAGAAAGACACTCAATACAAAGCCCTGCGGGACTCCATTCTCCTGGATATGGATGGAACTAGGGGGGCCACCAACTTCGACACAGAAAGTACAGAGCGACAGGAAGTTTTGAATAAAAATCGGGAGTGGTCCCCGGAGACCCCACTCATACAATGTGGCAAGGATATGATGTCACCAAGTCGTGTCGTATGCTTTACGTAAGTCAAAAAAGACGGCAATCAGGTGTTGCCGTCTAGAAAAGGCTGTCAGGATGGCAGACTTGTTGGACACAAGTTTATCAGTGGTAGAGCGACCTTGGCGGAAACCGCCCTGACATGGAGCCAGCAAGCCACATGACTCCAGAACCCAACCCAACTGCCTACATACCATACATTCCAGCAGCTTACAAAGAACGTTAGTGAGGCTGATGGGCCGATAGCTATCCACATCAACCGGGTTTTTAAAAAGGTTTGAGCACCGGAATGATGGTGCTCTCACGCCACTGCGATGGAAAGACGCCATCGCACCAGATCCAGTTGAAGATGACGAGAAGATGTCTATTCTAGTCAGATGAGAGATGTTTAATCATCTGGCTGTGGATGCCATCAGGCCCAGGAGCTGTGTCGGTGCAATGTGCATGGGCACTGAGGAGCCGTTTAAAGGCTATGAGGTGCTCAAGGGAAGGGTGCCGCTTATGCCACTGTAGAGTTCGCCAATGCTCCTTAATTGCTTCAGCGACTTCCGGCGACCACCACGGGACTGCCTTATGCCTCGGGCACCCTAAAGAGTGAGGGATTGCGTTTTCTGCCGCAGAAACAATTGTGCTAGTCACCTGCTCAACCATCACATCGATGTTACCGTGTGGGGGAGATTCAGCGGTGACAGCAGAGGTGAAAGTTCCTCAGTCCGCCTTGTTCAAAGCCCATCTGGGCAGGCGTCCGTGCGCCTGACACTGGGGCAGTGACAGGAAGATGGGGAAGTCATCACTACCACACTGGTCATTGTGAGCTCTCCAGTGGATAGATGGGAGAAGTCCTGGGCTGCAAATTGATAAATCAATGGTCGAGTAACTACCATGAGCCACACTGAAATACGGCCCCAGTATTTAAGAGGCAGAGGTTGAATTGTGACAGTTAAGTTTCGATATCTCTGCCTTGGCCAGTAAGCATGGTACCACCCCACAAGGGGTTATGGGCATCAAAATCTCCCAGAAGTAGGAAAGGTTTAAGGGGTTGATCAATCAGTGCATCTAATACATTCAGGGGTGCTGCACCATCTGGAGGAAGATATAAATTGCAGACAGTTATTTCCTGTGTCATCCTTATTCTGACAGCCACAGCTTCAAGAAGGTTTGAAGGGGCACGTGTTCACTACAGACCGAGTTTAGGACATAAACGCAAACTCCACCTGGCACTCGATTACAGTCACTATGGTTACTGTAATATCCCTTATAGCCGCGGGGGGCAGGGGTCCGCGTTGCTGGGAACCAGGCTTCCTGGAAGACAATGCAGATAGCAGGTATAAAGCTTAACAGTTGCCGTAGCTCAGCCAGGCGGTGGAAAAAACCACCGCAGTTCCACTAGAGAATGACATCGAGAGACTGGGAAGGCATAGAACATTCAATGAGGCAGTTTACGCCTCAGAGTCACCTGCTGCATCCGATTTATTGCCTGAGCACTCTATATCCATTGTGTCTGAGGGTCTGGCGAGATCTAGGTCCTCAGCGGACGCCAAAATCTCCACCCCATCCTCAGCCACAGAGCTTGCAGGTAGAGGTGGTGTGGGTGCCACCACAGTTTCCTTGGTCTTAAGGGTTTTATTTTTGGATTTCTCTCGATTCTCCTTGGGTTTACCTGGCTGGGTGGACTTCACTGGCTCAGTCTCCGGGACTGAGCATGAGCGTGAAGCCCTACAAACAGCTGCTTTTGGGCTCTTCAGCCACTGGCAGGTGTCGTCTTTCCCACTAAAAGAAACCTGCTAAGGGAGTGACCCAAGGGACCCCTTCCTAGCGAGAGAAGCCGAAGAAGACTTATGCTTCTCCGGCTTAGAAGTGGGGACAGACGTCCCCGATGGTTGGGGGGGTGTTGCTCCCGAAGTAGGTGGTGCAGGAGCAACAGGGAGGGAAATGCCCCCCACCATCTAGGGGGCAGGTGCAGTCTTCCAGCTCTGAGAGGTGACGTGGGTTGGCGGAGCTGATGGTGCCAGAACTGTTGTAGCGGCGGCGTAAGACTATGTCATACGCACAGAATGCAGGCGTTCAAATTTTCACTTAGCCTCAGTGTAGGTCAGTCTGTCCAGGGTCTTGTACTCCATGATTTTCCTTTCTTTCTGGAGAATCCCACAGTCAGGTGAGCAAGGCGAATGGTGTTCTCCACAGCTGACACAGATGGGAGGCAGGGCACATGGAGTATTGTGACTATTATGAAAGGGTTCAGAAAGTGCTGCATATCCAATGCTATGGATGGTTCACAAATTATGGGACTATGGGAGGAAGAAGTGGCAGTAGGCTTAAAAATGAAGATGAATTGAAGACAATTAAAAATACTGATATGGCAAAAATAGTACGCAAAAAAGGAATTGAAAATAAAAATTGAGATAAATTATTTCTCTCTGTTTATTTTCTTTCTCCTTTTATCATCAAAATGTAGACAATCAGCGAATGAGCTAAGTTTAGAATATTATACATTAATTTTTAGGCACATACTTTGAATCAATAAAACAGTTTCTACTTATGATTAGTCAGATTATGTTAAAAATACACTTTTCCCACTGGGTCTGTTTAAAAAGGGTTGGGGTGGCTTCATCTTATATTCAGGTAAACACAGTTCTGTCAACGTCAGTAGCAAAACATATCACAGCAAAATCTATGGTACAAATAAACTAAAACATTGAGACATATTTGTAAAACTAAGAATATTTTCCACAAATGAGGGTACATTCTCCTTATCATAAGCAGTATATTGTCAGTTGTTCACACATGATAGGGCCTTGAGATTACCTTGATAGGGCCTTGAGATTACCTTGATAGGGCCTTGAGATTACCTTGATAGGGCCTTGAGATTACAACTGAACAATAATGAATAGGAGTGCCTACTTACCAACTGTCGAAACACGGACAGCGGGAGCACAAATGGAAAAAAAAAAAAACTTTCAGAACTTCTTACAGTGGCTGCTTGATCAGAAGAAAAAGGAAGATAGCAAATAGGAGAAGGTTAAGGAAAGTGATAAGAAAAAGATGCTCCGAACCCTGCATAAGGAGATTCAATCACCTGATGCAGGGTTCAGACAGCTAAAAGATGCCTAAATTATTTTGATATCAACATTATGCATAATGATGAATATGGAAATAGTCTTTTCAATAAATATTATGAGTTCAATATTCCTGAAAAAGGGAAAAATGCAACCTAACTTACTATTGGGCAAACCTAATAGACTTTTACTGCAAAGAAAATTTCTGTGTAAGTGACAGAGAGTATGTACTGGCAACACATAGAGCAAACACTGTGAGACAATAGTAGTTATCTCACTGTGTGTTCTACCAAGTGTCCAATCTGTATTCTCCCTGCTGGGACCATAGGCAGAGAGGACTTGCTGAACAACAAGTGGTTGTTCTCATTACCGATTTTTACACATTTTTCTTCCTGCCAGGAATTTTTCCTGTATTTAGTTTCCTCCCTCTTTTTGGGTCATTTATAATGTACTTCCCTCATCCCTAACTTGCCTACTATGCTCTCTGCCACTTCAAAATTGTTAGGTTTTTAAATCTTCTGTCATACCACCAGGGCTAATTTCCCAATCATCTAGTACAATTTGTCTCCTGTGACCAGGTGTCTTGGTTGACATTTTATGCACTTAAGCCTCAAATCCTTTCCTATCTGCTGCTCCTGGCACTGAAAACTAACCAGATTTATACATTCAGTGCATTTATATCTGGTGACTAGGTTTTCTCTAGCAACATTATAAATAAGAATATTCTCTGAAAGGAATGCTAATCCAGTGCTCACTAAATTAAATGTTCTGAAAGAATTTTCACCAAAATGAGATTTATACAATATACTCATTGTCAGAAAAAAGGCTAAGTACCTGTAAGCAACAATTTTATGTAGATGCTATTCCATACATTTAGGCAACTTCAGTACATATGTGAAATGATTATGTCACCCTGTAACCACGTTATCAGGTCTCTCAGGTTATGTAATGCGCACACAATCTGTCAAGATGGTTAAAGTGGATTAAGAATGACCACCCAGTGTGCTTTACACCACTGGAGGGAGACAGGCACCAGTTGGGCCATTGAACTGCCATCCAATGAGCATTAAATCCACAAAACAGACAGCTTCTTTTGGAGTGGAGTAATTCACAGAAATAATGGAATGCCAAACAGTAGTACCACATCATTTTCGTTGACGAATATCAGTTTTGTACCCCTGGGATTATCGCTATCAGTGCAGGTGTACGGCACCTTCAAGGTAAGAGGACCCATTGTGAGTTTACAAGCCCTGCTGCTCACGACATGGCCCAAGTGAAACAGCACACAGCAAGGTGGATCTTCAGAAGCGTGGCCAGAATTTAGCACCGAGATAGGTGGCCACATGTAATGGATGGAACTTCACAAACAAGTTCTGGTTCCTGCAGCAGTTCCAAGTACAGTTGGAACTGTCACTTTGCAGCTGTAGAATATTACTTGCAAATATTACAAGGAAAAACACTACACCTCCATAATAAGTGCCAATATCAAATTGTGTATAGACAATGATAATAAAAACACTTATGACACTCTTGTATATATGTAAATAGTTACTTGTATTTTGTTCAATGGCACCATCTTACTTTTTTATTAATGTTTACTCTAATATGCACATAAGGGTGTTTTTTTCAGGTCAAAAAGTGACCAGTATGGAAAGGTGCTCATATCAATATGTCTAATAGAAAGAAGAACCAATTATTTCCAACTGTGGTCATTTATTATAACGAATTATCATTACAAGCTACGACCATGACTAGCGCAATCTGGTTTCCGAGGTGTTAATCATACATCGCTGCTGCATCTCGTGGTCTTTATTACCTTCAGTCAGTCACAAGCAGTCAGCCTGTTTGCAAGGGCAGTTGTTGATGAGAACAAGTAGTTTTTAGGAGGAGATGAACTTCATGTATGCTTTCACAACTGGAGAATCTTACTCTGGCTTGAGTATTCGTTTACTTCATGATGAACTTAAGCGGACAAGGAAGCAGCATCACTGATTAACTTGTACAGTAACACATAGGCGGGACTTGGGACTTTGGTTTGCTTGCAACATACCTGATTTAACTGAGCATCCAGGCAAATATTATTCACTATTTCACAGAATCTCAACTGCATTTGGCTACAATTTCAATCCTTAAATTTAATGTGAACCCTACATACATTTAATAATTTTGTGTAAGGCTACCATACGTCTTCTGGAGTTAGTAGTGAAAATACAGTATTCAGTCTTCCCCATTGTGCAGAATAAATTATTTAGTATTTTGTTTCCATTGAATTTCTTATTTTATTCAACTTATTTTACTGTTCACTGATCACTGCAATAGATTTCTATATCTACATATTTACTCTGTAAGCCACCATACGATGTATGGCGGGAAGTACCATGTACCACCACTAATCCAAAGACAAATTGAGTGAAGGAAAAATTACTGTCTATATGCCTCAATATAAGTTCTAACTTCTTTTATCTATTCTTTGTGTTGCTTATGCAAAATGTACATTGGTGGCAGTAGAATCTTTCTGCAGTCAGCTACAAATACCTTTCTCTAAATTTCCTCATTAGTCTTTCGCAAAAAGAACTTAATCTTCACTCCAGTGATTTCCACTCGAGTTCAAAAAGGCTCTGTATAACACTTGTGAAGATCGAACCTACTGATAACAGATCTAGCAGCAAGCCTCTCAATTTCTTCAATGTTTCCTTTAAGCCAATGTGTTGGGTATCCCAAACACTCTAGAACAACACTCAATTATTGGTCACACAAGCATTCCACATGCAATCTCCTTTTTAAATGGATTACATTTTCCTAAAGTTCTCCCAATAAGGCAAATCATTCGCCTTCCCTACTTCCATCCTTACGTGCTCATTGCATTTCCTATCATGTTGCGATTTTACATCTAGATATTCAATTGATGACTGCATCAAGCAGCACACCACTAATAATGAATTTGAACAGTAAATGACTGTTTTTCCTACCCATGTGCATTAGCTTTCATTTTTCTGCATTTAAAGCAAGCTGTCATTCATCACACGTAACAGAAATTCTAAGTCATCCTATACCTTTCTACAGCCACTCAAGAACAATACTTTCCTGTATACAACAGCTTTGTCAGCTAACAGTTGCGAACTGCTGTTCACCCTACCCATCAGATCATTTTTATGTAGGGATAACAAGAGCTGTCCTATCACACTTCTCTGGGGCACTCCTCATGATACCCTTGTCTCTTATTAACAATAGTGTAGGGCAGCCTATTACTTAGTCTTCGAGCCACTCACATATCTGGGAAACTATTTCATATGCTTGGACCTCCGTTAACAGTCTGCAGTGGGGCACTATGTCAGTGATGCACTGTGTCAAATGCTTTCCAGAAATCTAGGAATGTGGGATCTGCCCGTTGCCCTTCATCCATCGTTCATAGGAATATGTCAAGCTGAGCTTAGTGTGAGCAATGCTTTCCAAAGCTGTGCTGATTTGTGGACAGAAGCTTTCCTGTCTCATGAAAATGTATTATATTTAAAATTAGAATAAGTTCAAGAATACCAATGATAAGAAAATGTGTCTTTAATTTTCATGTCCATTCTTTTACTTTTCCCATATGTTCGAGTCACCTGCACTTTTTTTTCCAGTTGCTTGTGACTTCACGCTGGGTGAGGTATTTGCAATAAATGCAAGCTAAATAAGGGGCCAATGTCATAAAGTATTCTAGATAAAACCAAACTGGGATTCCGTCTGGCCCTGGTGAAAATTTGTTTTCAACTCTTTCACTTGCTTCTCAGTGCCAAGAATGCCTATTTTTGTTTCCTTCATACTGGAGACTGTAGTATAGTCAAACAATGACAGGTCTGTATTACCATCCAGTATGAATTCTTATTTAAAACTTCAGTTTTTATTTTGTTGTCTTCTATTGCCACAGAAGGGGTCGACAAGTGACTGGATAAAAGCCTTAAACTCACTTAATGATTTTAAGTAGGACCAGAATTTTATCAAGTTCTCGGCAAAACCCTACTCTAAAATATGATGGTGGTAGTAGTTGTATGCTTTGCGCTTCCATATTCTTATACACACATGAATTTCTAGTAACTTCTGCCTGTAGACATTTCCACATTTTTGACCTGAAAGTACAACAATCTCTGCTTCCTCAGGATTTTCCAAATAAATTCATTTCTTTTATCGGAGCTTGCCCAACAAAAAATTTATAACACACACCTGGGACCATTATTAGGGCAGAAGCCCAGCAGTGGATGACCCTCTCTGAAGAATGCAGAGCCACATTTTGTCACCAGGGTCCTCTGCTGGTACAGCCTCCAATATATCCTAGCACCAACTGAGAACAAAGGCGCAAACTGACCTGATTGTTTTCTCAACTGGAGGGGTCGGCCTGCAAAATTCTACCAATGTTCTCATGAGACAGCCAGGAGGTACAGCAACGGGTCACCTCCAGCAGTGGCTCAGGAACACTTAGCAGCACAGCAGTGTCTTACAGGTATCCCTTGTCCTCATGTGCTATGTCTCCTCTCATGAGAGAGTACCCTGCGACCATGCCCCCCTCGCACACACACACAGAACAAAATTTGTCCACACACCTCAAGTGCCTTCATAAACTGCCTGCATGTTGCAGATGTGCTTCATTAACCAACAAAACCCACCTATCTGCCCCCAACAGAATGTGTGGGACCAGCAAGATCATCAAATGCATCCCAGTGCCAAAATCGAGGACCACAGGAGCAGTTAAAGCAGTTATGGGCCACCAAAGGCTACGATCAAACAGTGCATCAATACAAAATGACATAGACATAAAAGCAATGATACGTAAAAATTTCAGTATATGTTGAGGCAACTTACACTTACTAGAATGACTCAACTGTAAATTTAGTAAACTTGGGCTATTTCGGTCTTGAAATGAGAAAAATTAGAGCCACAAGATGTTTATCAACCATCCATTCCAACCCCCTGGGTCTTTTCAACAAATTCACAATACCCATGAAGTCATCCATATATGTACATTAAAATTGAATGACATGGTTTTTATCAGCTAATTACTTACTACAGCATTACTGTACAATATTTGGAACATCAACTAAAGGTTCACAACATGAAATTTCTACTGTCTAAAGTCAGAGCTAGCTCCTTCAGATGTAAATGCAATTTCTCCACTATGTAGCATATTTTGCATCAGATTTCAAATGGCATGATATGTTACCTGGCTGATAAGATTCAGCACGAGCTTGCCTTCAATACGGAGAATACAGCCGAGCAGCTGTGGAACCCATGGGAGCCACATCAGTGGAGGAATACCAATGGAATATTTATCCATTGCTTCCGCCAATCCGAGGCGCTCATCATCAAACGTCAACAGCCACAAAACCTATAGAGAGATCATAATATTTTATATATAAAGGCACTAAAACCCTGAACACAAACAGTCATTCATGTTAACAAGCAACAACAGATGCAAAAGTGAATTAGATCTTTTTGAATCTCACAAAAACTCATAAGAATACAAAGAAAATGTAAGTTAATCTAACCACAAATGCAAAAATAGGAATTACAACTACATTCTTTTAGAAAGATACTACTGGAGAAACTTAAGCACAGCAAAAGCTAATAATAAACAGTTTTCCAAATACAGAGGGGCTGATATTTACATAAAGCAGTAAAAATTTTAAACTTCTGTTCTTCTTCGGAATGGGAAGATTAAACATGTAAAAAACCACACGTATCTGACACCGTAGCATTACCAATCTATGTCATGGTCCACAACAGGCCTATTTGCAGAACTACTCGTGCACCTGAGCCCTGGTGCCATTACATTATACCCTCATATCGCTTCCCCTATCCATTCCACATTGTCCTGCTGAGTCCAGTGTGGCACTTTCCTTGAGTCTGACCTCCATCTCTCCGACAGCTCGATAAAGACCTCCATACTTTTCAATCCTCTCAACCACCAACATTACTTTTTCAATAGCCGATGTTCCTTCCAGACTAAAAGGTCTCACCCATATAGGTTACATCTGCAGTGAGGAGAAACACTTCACTATCACTATATGTGCTGATGTCTCACAAAGTCCTTCACAGACAGGTGCTACCGTTCAAACATACTCCAAAAACAAGTCTACCACGTCATATCAACACATGCCATTAATTCTACAACCACCTATGACAACCAGTTGCAAAGAAGCAACTACACCCCCTTCCCCCCTCCTTCCTCTGTTGGTACCAAAATGCAATCCACGACTGAAACAAATTAACCTATATTATTTATTACAGCTTCAACTACCTTCAATCTTGCCCTGAAATGAGGAATAACTTCCACATTTCTCCCAGTGGTATCCCACAACTCAATTTACAAATATGTTGGCCCATCATGAGGCCACACTTACGGTCTTATCCAATGGAAGACCATGCTGTTGAGTGCAACATGTCCCACCTCAGGAGCTGCTTCACAACCTGTGACATCCAGATCTAGCCCTCCTGTATCCGACACCCTGAGTTACTGCATTGGAATTGTCCTTTCCTTCAATCACAATTCTCCTGGCCTCCATCTCCACTGGCCTCTATGCAATACCATCTACACTCCTGTCTCCCGTGCCTCTAATTTCCCTCCATTAATCTACATCTACACTGTTCCCTCTTCACCTATCTTATCTCTTCCCACAACTTACTCCTCCACATAGTCGTGCACTTCACATGACTCTCCTGCTTCTGTCAGGGTGAGCTCATAAGTGCCACAGTCGTACCTTGTCTCCTTACTACAGGAGGGTCCCTCTCACCCTGGGGTCTCAGTGACACCCCCCCTCCTCCTTTTCTTTTTAACTTTTCCCAGTCTATCATTCTCCCTCACATCTGCGAAAGGAACAACTGCTTCCAAAATTTAGAGCTGTGTATTTAGTTTCATACATCTCTATCGGCAGTACAATCATTTCTGCTCAAGATAAGCACTGGCCAGTAATTCTCTCTCATAATTTTATTTCTGATTGTCTTGCTAGTTCAGGCTCAAGAAGTAAACCGTCATGTTTCAATTTTTTAACATCAATTACTAAATGACATTATTTTCAAATGCACTCAAATTATTCACCATTGTAGGCCTTCCTAGACTAAGCTCTCTTCAGTGCGATTTGCAGCAACTTCACACAGTGATGTGCAAAACTGAAGTAACTTTTGCATGACGTCACTGCCAAATAACATAACTTGATGAAAGTTGTATGATTCAACACAAAGAACTGCTACAATATAGTACAAAAAGTAACACAAAAATATGCAACAAAACAAACAGAAATTACAATTTTATTCAAAGATAATAATTACACTGAAGACACCGCGATTCATGATGAGCCCCAGAAGGTGGGACATGGTTTTAATAGGGTGTGTGAGCACCATGGACAGCAATGTGTGCTGTACAGTGTGCTCCCATGCTGGCCATGAAGTTAGTGTGAAGTTCTTGTGGCAGAGTGTTCCATTCCTCCACCAGCACATTTGACAGTAGCTGGACGGCATTGGAGTATGCGGACGTGCTGCAACACGTCGTAGGTGGTCGATGTGATTTAAGTTGGGGTTTGTGCAAGCCTGTCTATTCACTGAATATCTTCTTATTCCAAGAGCTCCTCCAACTGTGCAGTCCATTGCAGTTGCACTCTGTCATCCATAAGAATGACATCAGGACTGTTTGTACCCCTGAAAACAGATGTTGACTGGTGAGTGTATGGTGTTCGAAGATTAGGAGCTGCCAACACCGTAAAACCTGGTCCACCAAAATGATGATGTTCGACAGTGTTTCTAGGTGCATTATGAACCCTCATATAGTAAAAGGTGGAACACGTAATGCATCCAGGAACACTGACAAACATGATCATTTTGGAAATCTAGGCATTATGATGTGGAGAGACATAATGTAGCAAAGTAGTATTGACCTTCAAATCTCTGAACACGCTACACTCAATGGTCAACATAATCGTGTGACTCCACTCCTTCCCAATGTGTCTTTTCATGGGTGTATTCAGCTGTGACTCCATTTTTATAAATGACTATGTGTGACCGCATTGAGTTTTGCAGGAATCCCATTGAGCATGTGTGGGATGTGTTGAGAATACATATTAAGCAGGTCCACGTGCACCAACAACCATCCAGCAGTTGTCAACAGTGCTGGAGGAGTATAGGACACCTTACCACAAAAATGCCTTGCCAATGTTGGGGCCAGTATGAGAGCACTTTGTGCAGTATGCACTGCTTTCCGTCCTATTAAGAACCATGCCCTACCATTTTTAATGTCTAGGGAACGAACATAATTCGCAGTGACTTCCCCATAATTACTGCCTTTTATTAAATTTTGTCATTTCTGTTTGTCTCATTGCATGTTTCTTTCAGCTACTTTCTGCACTATACTAAAGCATTTATTTCTGCGTATAGTTCAAGTTTCATTGAGTTATGTAATGTGGCAGTGACACATCAACAAAAGTTACTTTTGTCCTTAAGTTTCACACGCCAGTGCGTTATAACCATATATTTAACGAAAACACTTTTTACACAAAATCTGTCAACAATTATGTAACTAAATGAGACACTTGTAGACTTTTTCGACGAAATTCATGAATTACACATTTCTGAATTTGTAGCCGATGTTAGGATAGCACACAGTTCGGTCGAAGCTGAGTGGCATGTGACAAAATCTACATTTCATACTGGGGAAGTTGTTGAAAAGTAACGGAAGCAAAACTGCGACATTAACTCAGGTGCAGACCCACAAACTCTGCCCCACTGCCGGTGAGCGTACCTTGGCGATGTACTTGCGTGACTTGTGCTCGTTCTGGTGCCGGCAGGCGTGCAGGAAGCAGGTTATGGTGGCATGCCCAATCTGCAGATTGGTGGGCTCCTGCGTGAACACCTGCTCCAGGTAGTCCCCCCAGTTGGCCCACGCCTTCAACAGTGTGTCATGAAGCTGCACAGCTGCCGAGAATGCTCTGTTGGCCTCGTCCGAACGTCCTGTGGGACAGAGGAGGTAACAGTCAGAGCTATGTTTGCGACTGATAAGACAAATACACTGACACTAACTCAAATTAAAACTACAGCACACTGAAACTGTATATATGTCTCAAGGGTTTCATTCCTTAGATTGGATTTGTGAACATGCTGTTTTGAACACACAACCACACATAGATCATACAGATTTTTATATGACTCGTTTCAAATGTTTTACAGGATTACCTTCAGGTCCTTGCGCAATGTAATAGCTTAAGCCTTATTAGGGATCGTGCATCAGTAACTCAATGCAATTGGCACTACACAGTACTCAACTATGCTAAGACTAATGTGTCGTAAAGTGCTCCAAAGGGTGCACATGTGTGCTTGTATGCACACCTATCCACCTGCCCACACACACACTTCATATTGCTCTTCTCATCAGCATTTACTGATTCTCTTGGTATATTCACATTTTCCTTCCACCTGTCCTCTATTTGTTATTAATTTCCATGTGAAGTCCCAAAAATCTCACAAACATCTTGGTATAGTTGGTTAACTACCCTCTAAATCTAGGTCATAACAGATCTCCTGAACCTGTAACAAAAATGCCCCTTGTTCTACAACCATTCTCAGAAACACCTGCAAAGGAATATCCGTACTGTTTACGGCCAAAATATCCGTGTACTGGAACAACATAATAACCAAATCCCCCCCACACACAGAGGCTACTACCTTGAAAATGAGGAACACCTTTCGCACATCTCCCAAAATGGTATTCCACTGCTCATCAAATATGTTGGTCCACCCTTATGCCACACTACTCTATAACCCTTTTCCTCTGCTGAGGACTGAGGTGCAGGGTCTACCCTGTGTACCCACCAGCACATCCTACTCCAGTCCTGCAACATGCAAATATCACCGTTACGAGTGGCAGGTCCACCGCTGAAAGCAGTCGTGTCATATTTCAGCTCCGCTTTAGCGTCTGCACTGCTTTTTATGAGGGAATGACCACCCACAATCTGTGCACTCTAGTTGATGTCCACTGCCAAACTGTGGCCCAGAACAGAGTTTATCATTCCGTGGCACAACTTGCTGCTGAGCCAATTCACAATCTGTGTCAACTTGATCCCCACAGCCCCTTCCCTCCCAAGTAGCTTATCTGGAGAAGGTGGATGGGGATTCTCCACACAACAAATCCTTTCAACCCTTACTTCTCTCAGTCCCAATCTCCATCAGTCACAGTCTCGCACCCAACTCCACGATTATCCTATCCCCTTACTTCCTACTTCACTCTATCGAGTTACAGTCACACTATCCTCTCCGCAGTCTTCTTATTCCTCTATCTTCCCCCAAAAGAAGGATGTTTGGATGGAGATCTGAAAGAATAAGTAAATGTCGCTCCTCCCACAAGCGAGCTCATATTTCTCATTCTCATCCTTTATTTCTATCATTAGGTTCATACACTAATTATCGATAATGCTGGCCCCTCCCTCCTCTTCAAGCAACCGTTGAAAAATTAATTTTTCTTTTATGCTAAGACAATCAAAACTGATTTTTTACATTCAGATGTACTCTATACAGTAGATATTAGAGGATAATTAAGCTGACAAAGAACTTACCTAGCTGCGATAGCAGCATGCCTTTTAATGAGTAAAGTTCTGCAGTCATTTCTCTTGTGAAATATTTCAAATTTGTGGACTCTACGAGATCAAGAGCCTGAAATACAAACAGATAAAAAGAGGGCAAAGCATTGTACATCACATTTAAAAACTTGTAAAAATGATATACACTTATCTATTAAGAGTCTGTACAAGGGACATATGCAATTCTACAAGTAGCAACTATAACCTACTCTAAGTAAATGTGAATATTCCCTTTTGGCACGTGAAATGAGTAAAGTAACCAGTAACAGTAGACATATAGAAAATAACACTTTCTTAAGTAAAATAGTCTACTTAATATCGTAAGAGAAGACCTTATCAATCTGTCTCATAGTTACGGCAATTTATTAAATCTAAAACAATTTCTCACATTTCTGAAGAGATATGATTTGACATTCCTATCTCTCACTCCTCTCTGACATCTAGAATATATACAATTCATGCTAAAAGCATATGTCACTTGAACAGTAAACAAAAAAGTTTTTTTTTTTAAACTATCTTTTACATCCGTTCAAGTCTGCTACCAACGTCTAATTTCTAATTTATATTTTACATTTATTTATTTTTTTATTTTTTTTTTTTTTTGGGGGGGTTGGAGGGGGATTAAACAATTAACACCAAATTTCTGATAATTATAATTATATAATTAATGATATGATTATAATAGAGGGAAACATTCCACGTAGGAAAAATATATCTGAAAACAAAGCTGATGTGGCTTACCAAATGAAAGTGCTGGCAGGTCGACAGACACACAAACAAACACACACACACACACACACACACACACACACACACACACACACACACAAAATTCTAACTTTCGCAACCAACGGTTGCTTCATCAGGAAAGAGGGAAGGAGAGGGAAAGATGAAAGGATGTGGGTTTTAAGGGAGAGGGTAAGGAGTCATTCCAATCCCGGGAGCGGAAAGACTTACCTTGTGGGAAAAAAGGACAGGTATACACTCGCGCACACACGCACACACACATATCCATCCGCACATACACAGACACGAGCAGACATTTGACAAATGTCTTTCAACAACATCTTTGCCTCTTTTGCTTCCGCCTCGACTGACATCTCTGCCCAAACTATTTGCCTTTACAAATGTCTGCTTGTGTCTGTGTATGTGCGGATGGATATATATGTGTGTGTGTGTGTGTGTGTGTGTGTGTGTGTGTGTGTGTGTGTGTGTGTGTGTGCGCGTGCGCGCGAGTGTATACCTGTCCTTTTTTTCCCCCAAGGTAAGTCTTCCCGCTCCCGGGATTGGAATGACTCCTTACCCTCTCCCTTAAAACCCACATCCTTTCATCTTTCCCTCTCCTTCCCTCTTTCCTGACGAAGCAACTGTTGGTTGCGAAAGTTAGAATTTTGTGTGTATGTTTGTGTGTCTGTCGACCTGCCAGCACTTTCAATAGATATAATTATATAATTATAATTTTTTAAAGAATTTGACAGCTATCACATGGTCTTGTGACAGTGCTCCAATACAGCAGAGGGAATACTCACTCCAATCATTCCATTTGGAGGTCCAGAAAAATAGCAGACCAAAAGCAAGCAACATATTTGCTTACAGATGATGTCTTTGGCACAATTATTTAACAAATGCAGCAATTAAATTTGATAAATTAGTTATTACCTCTTTTAGTTCAGGTCTTCCTGCAATTGTTGATAACTGCACGTAACACTTAATTTGCTGGCGTAATTTCTGGAAGCAATCCACTATTAACAAACTTGGGACGGTATAAATAAGTCCCATTGCAACACTTGTCAAATTTTGTTTCCTGGCAATTTTGCCAAAGTGTAGGATTGCCTGGAATAAAAGGACACATGGTTAATAATGAAATAGGTATGATTAGAAAAACTAAGGACCTTCATTTATACGTCAAACTTTACAAACATTTCTCAAAACAAAATGATGACTTTTTAAAGCATCCAGTGAGCAACAAAACAGCAATTTGAACAGCACAATTAGCAGATCTTTTAAGTTATATAATTGTATTGTGATTATTTTCTTACGACAAATTAGTAAGATCATATATATATATATATATATATAGTGTTTCAAGCAATTCTATTATCTAGAAACAAGACAATTTTCAATCAAAAATAGTGATAACAGAAAATTTCTTACATAATAAAGAAAGCACTATGACTTAAAAATCAAAAAAATAATAATAAAATAAAAAAATGGTATACAGTTTTAAGAAATGTGAAGGCAGGGGGAAAAAAGAAAACAATAAAAATGAAAAGGAAATGGTCATTGACTGTGCATTTGTACATTTTATGGGGAACCATTTTCAATAAATAATACAGAATTAAACTCAGCACAAAGAAGATGGGCAGCCACAGTGAATACAGCTTGGTATCTTTATCTCCCTCCATCTTCTAAGGTTGAGAAACCATGTGGATGAGCCGCATCTTATTTTAAATTGTACTTCTTGTGATATATCTGGATATCGACTTCACAAGGAGCACACACAAACAGCCGTGCTGCAGGGGATATAACCGCTTAAAACATAACAGAAGGGAAATGCAGGGCATGCTAAGTCTGCTGTTAGCTGATATGATTCCTTGAAGGGCTGCTTGCTCACTCATCCACTCACTCACTACGTCTGTGCTACAATGGTTCTAGATGCCATTACTTTTTGTACTCTGTATGATCATGCTCTTGTGAAAACTATAATTTCTGGATTTCCACATACACTGTAGTACTTTCACTGCACTCTATTCAGTACCTCTTTGCATTTACTGCAACACCAGATTCCTCGAACAAGTGAATATGTTTTCATTACTTCTCAATAAAGATCAGCTTCCACACAAACAAAATTTACAATTAGGCACTTCCTCTACAAACTACAAATACAAATTGGAACACTACTAGCTGAAACAATGCAATAAACCCCTATGAAGCTAAGGAAACAGCAGGATGATTATCATGGATAATTAAAAGCTTGTGTCCAGCAGCAACTAGTGCTGCAATGAAATCATCAGTACCAAATGGTGCTGCAGGGGCAGCAGTGACAGTGGTCCCAGTAGTTCCAAAATTACTGACTCCTATCTTACATTCCCTCTCCCCTCCCCTTGGGGCAACAATTAATGAAACAAACAAAAATTTGTAAACATGCGCCTGTCATCTCCAGCAGCAGCATTCCTGCTGACTAGTTCACTAAGTAGAAAGGCTTTTTCATTTCTAGCGCAGGTACTGAGTTCTGTCCATTTCCTCGTCTGAACAGTCAGATCAAGCACAATTCAGTTTTCTACACACACTGCTACTCACAAGAGCGCATTTGCCAGAGTAATTTCTGACCAAAGCTGAAGACTCAGTCTTATCTGTCATTCTCCAAGTGTTTTTAGACCCATACTAAATAAACAAATCTGTTCCAGCACACATGGTGTCATCTGACAACACATTAGGGGCTTGCTGCAAAATCAGAAAGACATTTAACATAGATTTAAGTGAAGTCAAAGCTCTTCTGTCACACAAAAACTGAAAGAAGCCTGAATGAGCAGAAGGAGAGATTTTGATGACTTCTGAAGAAAAATTTTGTTGACTGATCTGACTTTAAATAAGGTACAGTCTTGCATGAAGTCAGTAAACAGGTACAAATAATCATTAAGTTGCTCGGTGATGGTACTGGCACTGAAATAGATGATGGCAGCAGAGAGAATGCAGAAATACTAAATTTGGTCTTCTAAAATTGTTTCATATTGGGGAACTGTACTGGCAATGAGTGCAGAATAAAAAGCCTACTGAAATTGCTCAAAAGAGAAAATGCCTGATGACACACAGGTACACACATTACTTGAAATAACTTTCTTTGCACACTTCCGGTACCAGTTCATCATAGGTTATTGGAGCAACATCTTTCCACTCTTATAGTACCAGTTAATTGTACGTTATTGAACCAACAAAATGTACCAAGTGAATGGAAAATTGCACAAGCATTGCTGCTGTACAGAAGTATCGGTTGACAAATGTGCACAACTGTAGGACTCAAGTCCAGGGTGGAATAACAAAAATATGGAAAGGATACAATACTACTCACCATGTAGGGGAGACGCTGAGTCGCAAACAGGTGCTATGAAAAGCAGTCTTTACATTGTGGCCTGTCTATGACTCAACATTCTCTCTATATGGTGCGTAGCAATCTGTCCTTTTCATACTGTAATTATAGGCCTCCACTGCTGAAGTCAGTCTGCTGTATAATTCCGAGTGGCCTTATGAAACTCAATTAGCATTCTTCACCCAAGAAAACAAGAAGGCAATATACAACACTGCTCAGGTAACCATGTTCCCTGACTTAGCAAGGCATTCAAAACAGTTACACACAGTTGCTTACTTTTCAAAATACAGTTTACACAATATCACGCTAGCTTTACGATTGCATTCACAACTTTATAGCAGATTGAACTCAACAATATGTTCTGAATACTGCAACATTAACTGATGTAAAAGTGACTTCAGCAACACAACAAGAAAGTGTTACAGAGCCATTATTGTTGACAGAAAGCTCTGTGTAGCTGCTTACATTTGATACAGCTGTAGAAAGGGCGATCAAAAAGTTTATGTTTGAGGGCACTGTTGCAGCATATATGCAGTTAGTGCGTGTCTGATGCGGGTACAAAGCACTGATATGTAGGTAAGGGATTAGTGTGGCAATAGTGTCTTTCCAACATGTACGCAGTAAATGTGGAAACATGAACCATGGCGAAGTTAATACCAAATGTGGCAAACAGGATCAAATGATCAAAATGCTGTTATTCTTTTCTTGACTGCCAAAAGGACAAACACTGCCAGACATCCATCGTATGGGGCAGCATGTCTTGTCAAAAACCACAATAGTCGAATTATGCACCAAGTATAGTGCTGGTCGCAATTCAACACAAGATGCCAGTCAATCTGGTGAGCCAGCCCCATTCATTAGGGGCAACGACAAGCAGGTGGTTGACGATGTGGTTAGAGCAGACTGTTGCATAACCATTCATGTGCTAGCAAAGAATTTCAGCATTGGCTTTGGGAGCTGTCAACACAATGTCTAGCAGCAGTTAGGCTACCCTACAGTCTGCGGGCACTGAATACCCCTGGTGCTGAAACCAAACAAAAATCAAAACAGATGACCATTTGCCTGAAGAATTTCAGTCTTAAAGGCAACACATTCCTTTAGTGCAATGTTGCAGGCAGTGAAAGCTGGTGCCACCATTGGGAACTGCTGTCTAAAGCATCCAGTTGTGTCATAAATCATCCCCTCATTCCAAGAGTCAGCCACCTGTCGGAAAGGTGATGCTTACCTTGTTCCTCGATTACTGGTGTCCACTGCTTATTGAATTCAAGGAACATGGTGCCTACATCACTGGGGAACACAACTGCACAGTGCTGGAGAAAGTGTGGCATGCAATTAAGGCAAAACATCTGGGAAGGGGGTCCTGCTGCCACATTATGATGCACAACCCCACATCACAAATGTCGTAACTCAGAAGTTACATCGACTCAAGTGGGAGACACTTTAGTAGCTGCCCTATAGTCATACCACTCCACACACGATTATCACTCTTCTGCTCCCAGCAGGAGGTTACAGTCTTCTTCATGCAGCATGACACCAAATGGGTATCTTCAACCTGGTGCACTGGTAGGAAGATTTCCTCAATGCTCAAGATGATTTTGCCTCATTGGCATACCAATTCTGGACTGTACAGCCTTTGAACGGAAATCTTTAGATTGCCCCTGATGTACAGTGCAGTAGCAATGTCACACAGTGCATCAAAATGCAGGAAGAACAGCACAGGATCGACACCTGTTGCTGTGACTAGTAGTTGACCCTGAACATACAGAATTGCAACATATAGTTGCCTGTTCGATTACACTATTGGCGTCAAATCACATGAAACAGTAATTACAATAAATACCAAGGAATAACCATCTAGAGTTAAATGAGGTGGAAAGACCACAAAATGGAGAAAGTAGATGCCACATCAAGAATCACTGCAAAATCGTAATGAAATACAACTGAAGTGTGTTGTGTACATATTTCCGCGTAGTCAGCGTGTACACAACTTTCCCAATAGAGCGCGCCCCGCTAAGCACAACAGCGCAGGCGCAGCGCTCATCTGTCTCCGCACTACGAGATGGCACTGTCATAGAGACTGTAACGCCGGAAATGCATATCCTCCTATTTCCATCTATTGCACTGCAAATTTTTTTCCTTATTTTGTTACCTGAAGATATAACATTTCTGTGTCTTTGTATATTGTAATTGTTTTACTATTTGTATATATATGCATTTATGTCGATTCATAATTGGTTTGTTTTGTGAATATTATTTGTATTTATACGCTGGGTCTGGCCTATGGAGAACTATGCTATCGAACGAATACATCGATAGGTCGTGTGGAAAACCAAAGTGTTTAGGATCTTTGGTAGTGTTAACTCTGTCGCGTGGAGCGCGGGCAGAGGGGGAGTCTGGCTGGGGTGGTGCAGTGGAGCAGGTGTGTTGTGTGCGTGTAATTGCGCTCGACTTGCGATGATAGTTTCTGACATGGTGTCGCGGACGGGAAGCATTAGCTGGCGCACATCAAGAGCCCGTTTCGTCTGGTGACCGTGTCGAGAAGAAGGCGCGCCAACATCCAGCTTCTGCAACAGTGACGGCCGACAATGAGTGACTGTCGCCACCACCTCGATCGACGGCTTCAAACCTTCAATCAACCAACAAGGAAGACTGGAAGCACGTAAAGTTTTAGAACTGTATGGCAGACCTCAGCTTTTCAAACTTTTAAAATTGTTTCATAACTAAATTACAGCAACTTAGCATGAACCTTTGTTGCTCATTGTCCCAATTGCATTGCCAAGCAGGGTCCCTTCCTTTTCCGAAATGAGCCCGAGTGTCGTTGAAATTCAAACGCCAGCATCATTCGATTTCACTGCTTTAATTTCAAAGTTCAGTTAAGGTATTCATAGCTGACTACAATATTTAGATTGCACAAGCACAAATTAAGAGTGCGAGTTTTGTTACCGTATTTTAGTTACCTGCGACTGCAGCTCGGCTTGGTACGTACTAAATTTTACTATTGTTAATTATTCAGAATCATTTAATTCAAGTTCAAAGTTAAATCTCTTATTTCTAAATTGCGTAGATTCAAGTAGCTTTTGAAATGATTGTTGAGGTAGTCCAAGACTAACCGTATTTTACTGAATTTCGATGTGCTTCAGAAAGAAAGCTCACTATTAACTCCAGTCACTAAATTAACTTTCGATTTTCCGGTTTTATTAATTCTTTTGCTAAATTAAGTCAGAGTGTAGCGAAATTTATTACTTCTGACAAACTTTCAATTTTCACACTACACGTGTCAACCTTCAGTTGCCACGCTTCTAGTGCTAATTATATGTGTAATAACCTTTCTTTTTTCAGTTACTATAGTAATTGTCCTTAGGACTGGCGACCATAATTTCCCCCACATCTCAAATATCTAATTACCGCTAGTAAATTGTTAATGTAACGGCCGCACGTTTACTTTCTTTATTAACTTTAACCCTTTTCAAAATTAATTTCCACCAGTTTCATTTGCATTTTTCCTTTCATTTAGATGTAACACTTTCCTCCCTCTTTACCGACAAATTAACTTCGGTGACGATTGCTTTTCCCAAATTTCCATTTAGTACACGCGGTTTAATTTTTCACTGTCATTAAGGTCGATAAGTGAGGCGGAGGTTACACGTGGCGGCCTGGTGACAGGACAATCTTCGGATTTGAGGTTGTTCTGGACACGAATTTTGCATTGTGCAAATCTCGTAACAACGTACTGGTTACGAAATGGTCGATACGTCAGCGAGAATATTAGTGTGAGGAATCCTAATTGGATTTGAGATTTGGCATTTATATTGAAAATTATTAAAATGAGTGAAGGCAACAATTACCAAAATTTGGTAGGCTTGGATACGGAACACTCGGTCGAACAGTGGGAAACGCGCACCGCGGTACCCACTGTTCAGGGGCAGGCGGCTAGCATGAAAGACGCAACCGCCGAAACGCAACAAAGAGCAGAAATGGAATTCCAAACATTAGAAAATGTTTCGGAATCTGAAGTGAAAATCAAATCGGAGTCCCTTGATGACGAATACGGGGGGACAATTAAAGAGGAAGCCGCTACGGAAGTAAAACTGGTAGTTTCCGGGAATTTAACTGATTTATTGAATGTTTTGATTAACGAAATCAAGAGCCAATCGGCAGAAATTAAAGCTCTGTCTGCCAAGCAAGAAGCTCAGGCTGCCAAGCAAGAAGCTCAGTCTGAAAAAATTGAACGAATGCTAGACAATCAGAACAAAGCTATTAATGTTGTTAACAACAATGTTGAAGTGGTTAACACAAAAGTTGATAAAATCAAAGAAGATATTGTTGTAATTAATACCGAAATCGGTAATCTTAAACAGGAAATGATAAGCGTTCAGGCGGAAATTGCGAGCAAAAATACTCGTTTTAATTCCGAAATTAGCAGAATCGAGAAAAGTGTAGGAGAAGCAGTTGCTCCGATCATCGAGAATAAGGTGACGGAACAAATTCAATTAGTGAAAAAAGAGGATCAACAGAAGGTGGAAACTTTAAAGGCTCTAGTATCCGAAGTAGATACTAAAGTGAGGAAGCAGGTTAATACCTGCAAAGAGAAAAAGAGGGAAGTGGAAACGCTTGCGACAACCACTTACCAAGTAATTACGGGAGTGTCAGAATTAGAAAAGAAACTTGACGAAAAACAGAGCTATGTGCCAATCTGTGCACATAGTTCGGAATTGTTGACGAAAGAGGAGCGGTTCGACCCCTTGAAGAAAGGCGGTATACACGTGACGGATTTCATTAAAAATTGTGAGAGAGTTTTACTCAGATCATGGACTAATGAGAGAAAAATTAATGCGGTTATTGACGTGTTGGCTGGTGATGCCAAGCGTTGGGGCTTAAACCTCATTACGAACCTGACTTTTGACGAGTTTAAAAATTTGTTTCTGGCTGAATACTGGTCAGAGCAAAAACAACAAAGTGTCTGGCGCGAATTTGTCGTATCGAGGCCTTTCAATGCGAATTCACGCGGCTCAATGAAGGAGTTTTGTGAGGGCTGGATCCGCAAGTTGGAATATTTGCGTGATCGCCGCACGGAATCCGAAATAGTCTGGGAACTCTACAAGAAGCTTCCAGATGATACAAAACGCTACGTAGGAAGCAATTACAGGACAATCAATGATTTCTTGGAAAGAGTTGAGGACGAGGACAATCGGCGCAATAATCGCGATACTGGAAGAGGCCGTGGTAACAACAACGGGTACCACAGCAACCACAACAATGATAACTATGGGAATAATGCATACCACAATCTTGGCAGCAGTAACAATAATGGTTCGGGCCGTAATGACAATCGATACAATGCAAATAATAACAGGAATGACGGAAACCAGTATCACACTAGCGTGATACGGGCTTCGCAGAATAGTAATAACGCCAGAGGGTGTGATCAGCCGCCTCAGCAGCATCCGGGGAGAGGATCTGCTGGGACGAGACAGGGAAACCCTTAGCCGCGCCAGTGAGGGGCCGACCGGGCGTGGAGAAATTTTGGCGGCCCAATAACAGTAGAAACCGAGGTGTCGTCGTTATGAGAATTCCGTATGGAATAATCAACGGCGGGAGAGTGTGCCAGTGTTAGGAGAAAGGAGTGCACCCACAAGTAGTAGATCAGCTGTAGACACGGCAGTAGAAAATACATTCACTGTCAGTGAGAACAATTTAAGTAGTGTTCCGGAAAACGATTATAAAGTGGCAGCTGTAACACCCACAGCGGAACTGGAGATTAAGAATGATTCGCAATTGTCGAGAGAAAGTCAGATGTCGGATAACACATCCGTCATCGAGCGAGGGGATGCAGAGAGGGATGAGGTCTGGTTAAGGCAATTCAGTCGCTTATACGACGAACTAAGAGATTATAGGGGCCTGTACGGGAGAAGTGTTTATGGGGAGCGCGGGCAGGATTTGCCGCGTCTCGTCCCGCAGGAAGATAGTGTTTGTGAAATGATAGAAAGTTCTGGCCCTAACCGGCAGACTTTACTAGATATAGTTTATGTTAATGGGGAGCACGAGCAAGATGCGTTGTGTTTCGTCCCGCAGGAGTTGAATGTTGAAATAGTAACGGAAAGTTCTGGCCCTAACCGGCAGACTTTACCGAAAGTTGTAGTGGTGGAAGTAGCCGACCCATCCGACGCGAACATCCAGTTTAAACATTGCGAGAGTATTAAGGAGAAAGATTACGAAAATTTTAGTGATAGCCGGACACGATTGGTAGAAAAGCACGTAGATTACAGCATGTATGAGGTTAGAGCTGACGTTATGCGGTCAGACGGTAGCAGTGTGGGTTGCGCAGATCCAGAGGAAGTAATTTCAGATGCTACTGGGCACATTCCTCCAGGTAGATTGGCAGATGAGATCAATCTGGCCAAAGAGGAATCAACAAAGGTGACAATTAGTGAATTGATAGCAAAGCAACACTCACTAGTTGACGAGTTACAGGAAAAGGTTTCGGTATTGGAGGCGAAGCTACAGACTAAGCCTCAGGACAAACGTGTTGAAATTAAAACTGTATGTGAACAGAGGCTGAAAAAGCCGCCAGATAAGCCGGATTTACGATCAAAGCCGGATGGTTTTTTCTGGAATGACCTGGATATAGACGAGGATTTACTGTGGGAAAATAAAGAAACAGTCGAGGACAAGTGTAGACAGATAGTAGTGTCTGTTAATATGCACGACCTACAACTAAACGTGTTGATTGACACCGGTGCAGAATTGAGTGCTGTATCTGGGAAAATATTTGAGTTACTGAAAGACAGACCTGGCATCGTAGTTATGCCAGTAACAGGAGTGAAAATTGTCGGTGCTACTGGGAAGGTCAGTAAACTGGCCAGAAAACAGATTTTTGTCAACTTCGAGATATGTGGGGCACGATTTGAACAAGAGTTTGTCGTTGTGCCAGACTTAACTACGGAAGTAATTATCGGGTTAGATTGGCTATTAAAGTACCGTGCAGTGATTAATTGCGAAAACAAAACTTTGACATGTACGTCACAAGATAAATCAATAGTAGTTAGTTTTGACGAGGCAGGAGACGGTGTGCATAGGCAATACCAGCCTATACACATTGTTAACTGGCCGGATGACATTGGCGTAGGAATGAATTTGAACTGCCGTAACGTGAGGAATCTCGGCATTGACAAAAGTGTAGAAAGTGAATTGGAAGAGATAATCAAATTCCACGGATTGACATTAGTATTGGTGTGAAAAAAGATCGTTTGCGAGAAGTAATGAAGCTAAGAGCCGATGCACGCTTACGTCGTCATGACGCTAAAGCGCGTTTTGCTAAGTTTGCAATTGGAGATTTAGTACTTGTAAAAGCTCATGAGAAATCGAGCGAGATAGACAGTGAAATCTCTAAATTTAAGTTTGTTAAAGAAGTTGTAATTAACAAGTGATTAATTTTACTAAATGATTTAAGAGAGAGTGATTATTTATCAATTGAAAAATCCAAGCTGCTAGTTTAAGTTTTCAGCTGAGTCACAGTAGATTAAGCAATGTAAATATGATTTTGTAACTAGCTGCAAGATTTCATGAATATGTGTTTTACTAGTCATTGCCGATGTACTTAGACGCTGTTTTAAGTTTCAGGCTAGTACATGCGTGTGATGATGGACAGTGTTGAGTTATCCACTGTGATAATGTTAATGGACTCCTTGAGATTACTCGGGAGTGAGTTTTTCCCAAAGAATTCAGTGAAACGGACGTTCTGGAAATGCCGTTACAAGGGCGAATGAGATCAAGCGTGCCGCACAGGCGGGCGCAACAATACTGGCGAGGCGGAGCCGCTGTCGGCTCTTGTGCCGCTGTAGGCTCTCCGTGCCGCTGTCGGCATTCTTTGTACTTGCAAGTACGGAAGGTGGAGTTGTTTTTCTTCCCGGACAGCTGAAAGAATTCTGCTGTCAATATTTATGGTTTCTTCGATCTGCTGAATATTATTTTAATTGGACTCTCATGACGAGAATATTAATTATGAAAAGGTTACATAAAAATGTGTATAATATGTAATTAATAATTAATTTGCGTATTTTGATCTACCTGTTTTTATGACCATGTACTCTGGTTAATTTTGTAATTGTAGTACGTTTCTTGATACTGTCAGGAATTTTGACGATTTTAGAATAGCTAAACCATTTTCTATGCTTTCTATGAATTTTAATATGTTGTCAACCTGTTTTATTTTGTGCAAGATGACAGAGTGGAATAAGATTAGGACTGTCTCCACTCAATTTTTATGGTCTAAAAATTGATTTATGCTTAATTAGACGAATGCTAAATTTTGATGATGTTTTGAGCATATGCATTTCCGCTGTTTCTTTTTTTGGACATTTTCTGAGTCTGTTTAGGTTACACGAACATCCTCAGACAATGTGGGGCACGTGTAACGCCGGAAATGCGTATCCTCCTATTTCCATCTATTGTACTGTAAATTTTTTCCTTATTTTGTTACCTGAATATATGACATTTCTGTGCCTTTATATGTTGTAATTGTTTTACTATTTGTGTGTGTGTGTATATATGTGTGTATATATGCATTTATGTCGATGTATAATTGATTTGTTGTGTAAAGATTATTTGTATTTATATGCTGGGTCTGGCCTAGGGAAAACTATACTATCGAACGAATACATCGATAGGTCGTGTGGAGAACGAAAGTGTTTAGGATCTTTGGTAGTGTTAACTCTGCCGCGTGGAGCGCGGGCAGAGCAGAGTGGGGGTCTGGCTGGAGTAGTGCGGTTGAGCAAGTGTGTGTGTGACGCCCGCCGCGAGTTGCCGCGCTTTCGGGGTTTGGCAGCATGTAATTGCGCTCGACTTGCGATGATAGTTTCTGACATGGTGTCGTGGACGGGAAGCATTAGCTGGCGCACATCAAGAGCCCGTTTCGTCTGGTGACCGTGTCGAGAAGAAGGCGCGCCAACATCCAGCTTCTGCAACAGGGACGGCCGACAATGAGTGACTGTCGCCACCACCTCGATCGACGGCTTCAAACCTTCAATCAACCAACAAGGAAGACTGGAAGCACGTAAAGTTTTAGAACTGTATGGCAGACCTCAGCTTTTCAAACTTTTAAAATTGTTTCATAACTAAATTACAGCAACTTAGCAAGAACCTTTGTTGCTCATTGTCCCAATTGCATTGCCAAGCAGGGTCCCTTCCTTTTCCGAAATGAACCCGAGTGTCATTGAAATTCAAACGCCAGCATAATTCCATTTCACTGCTTTAATTTCTCACTTTAAGTATTCATAGCTGCCTACAATATTTAGATTACACAAGCACAAATTAAGAGTGCGAGTTTTGTTACCATGTTTTCAGAAATTACTGCAACCAGTCGCCTTTTATGTAGATGTATTTTATTTAACCATGACCGGTTTCGAGCTGCCTAGCAACTCATCATCAGATGGTGTATACTTCACCTTCAACAACAAAATATATATTCAACATGATGGTCTAGCAATGGGCAGTAGTCTAGCTGGCCTTCTTGCTGACATCTACATTAATGATCTTGAAATTAAATTCTTTAAAGCAAACCCAATAGAAACAGACAAGATCATTTATTATAAACGATATGTTGATGACACCCTGTTGTTATATGATGGGACAGCCACTGAAATTGAGGCCTTAGCTGGTAAACTTAATAATGTTCACCCCAAAATACAGTTCACAGTAGAACACCAAACCCAAAAAGGTATCTATTTTCTTGACCTAAACATAACACATCACAACAACAAACATAAATTTCAGATATATAGGAAACCCACCACTTCAGATGTTATAATAAACAATACATCATGCCACCCAAATCAGCATAAACTAGCTTTTTTCAAATCAGCACTTAACCGTATCAACAAGATTCAAGCTGATCCTACTGCAAAAATTAATGAAATCAATATATTAAAAACAATAGCATCAAACAATGCTTATGACCCAAGCATAATTGAAAAATTAGATAAAAACATTATATCTAACAAAGCAAAACTAGCAAGCCAGACCTCAGTAGCAGAAGAAACCAAATTCGTTTGTATGCCGTTTCTCGGCAATATCTCATACAAACTCGCTAAGCTATTCAAACCACATAATGTCAAAATAAGTTTTCACACTAACAACAAAATACAGAACAAAATAGTCCACAACACCAAAAGAGCCAGCACACCCTACCAAAAATCTGGTATATATAAATTAAGATGTGACAGCTGCTCCTGCTACTACATAGGGCAAACAGGTAGAAATTTTGAGATCCGATACAAAGAGCACACTGATGCACTTCGCCTAAACAACTTAAATAGATCCACTTTTGCTACCCATCTAGCAGATAATAAACATTCCATAACAGACATTAAAACTAACCTTCAAATCCTACACACTGTAGACAAGGGATTCAAGATGGATCTTCTCGAACAATTAGAGATTTTTACCCACAAACATAATTCCCCACATACCATTTTAAATGAGCAGACAGAACTGGCGAATAACTCCTTCTTTCAGAATTTTAAGGATTCTTTGAACTTAAAAAACTAAATAGTTATTCAGTAACAAAATGCCCCCCCCCCCCCCACACACACACACACATAAAAGCTTGTACCACTTCTGCCCCCCCCCCTTCAGCTCTCTTCTCTCTCCACATCACCCTCTCAACCCCCCCTCTCCTTTTTCCTATACAACCACCACCCCCCCCCCCCCCACCGCCAACTCCTTTTCCACACCCTTATAAGTTCCAGCATTACTTATTATTTTAAGTTAACCATCAACCTCTCATCCCAGACATCATATGCCAAGATCAGCCAATGGAAGGAGCAAGAAATTAGCTGTCATAATACTCTCAATACCAATAATCTTAAATGTAACTGAAATATAATGTATAAAATCTAGTATTATATACCTGTTAAATTGCACAGCTAATTTATAAATAAACATTTTACTAGTTTAAGCTAATTTACATTTATTTTCTATGTAATAAAGACAAATCTCTTGTCAGTGTGTGTGTTGACTAATAATGCCTCTGGTCAACTTGAAATCTTTGATACTGTAGTTATATTGCAATCTTTGGCTTGTTTATAATGTGTAAATCCTGTATTCGTATCTCTGGCTAAGTGTGTTCAGCGATGTTTACGAAAAACGAGATATATGTTTCCAACAGTGCCTCATAAAAGTAATATACATCTAGTGAAAGTTTTAACTTGTGAAATTGTGAAAAACAAGACACAATGGTTTCAAAAATACGTCCTAAAAGAGATATATATACCTGCAAAAAGATTTATTTGTAAGTAACACCTCAATAACGTTAATTAAACTGTAAATATTTCATGTAACTGTACCACATGTAGTGATTATTTGCTCTTATACGTTAAACATAAATTATGCTGTAAATATTTCGTGTTACTGTACCACATGTAGCGATTATTTGTTCTCGTTTCTGTCTAGCCACAGATACTCAACCACCCACACAATGGGTACAAAAAAGCACTAAATGTATACACCATCTGATGATGAGTTGCTAGGCAGCTCGAAACCGGTCATGGTTAAACAAAATACATCTACATAAAAGGCGACTGGTTGCAGTAATTTCTGAAAACCTGTTCACACCACAGTCGCAGTGCTCCACATCCACAATGGATAAAAGTCTTATTTTGTTACCATATTTTAGCTTACCTGTGACTACAGCTCAGCTTGGTACGTACTAAACTTTACTATTGTTAATTGTTCAGAATCATTTAATTCAAGTTCAAAGTTAAATCTCTTATTTCTAAATTGCGTAGATTCAAGTAGCTTTTGAAATGATTGTTGAGGTAGTCCAAGACTAACCGTATTTTACTGAATTTCGATGTGCTTCAGAAAGAAAGCTCACTATTAACTTCAGTCACTAAATTAACTTTCGATTTTGCGGTTTTATTAATTCTTTTGCTAAATTAAGTCAGAGTGTAGCGAAATTTATTACTTCTGACAAACTTTCAATTTTCACACTACACGTGTCAACCTTCAGTTGCCACGCTTCTAGTGCTAATTATATGTGTAATAACCTTTCTTTTTTCAGTTACTATAGTAATTGTCCTTAGGACTGGCGACCATAATTTCCCCCACATCTCAAATATCTAATTACCGCTAGTTAATTGTTAACGTAACGGCCGCACATTTACTTTCTTTATTAACTTTACCCCTTTTCAAAATTAATTTCCACCAGTTTCATTTACATTTTTCCTTTCATTTAGATGTAACCCTTTCCTCCCTCTTTACCGAAAGATTAACTTCGGTGACGATTGCTTTTCCCAAATTTCCATTAGGTACACGCGGTTTGATTTTTCACTGTCATTAAGGTCGATAAGTGAGGGGGAGGTTACATCACCTCAAAACTGTCCACATAAGTAGTATACAGATTTATGTTTATGATCAGTACCACTTGATGCAACCAATGCTGGAATGTGCCGTGTACACGATAAAGAAGCAGCCACTACTTCATCCTAGCACATATCGCAGACTAAGTGTGCACTATCTGTCTTAGCGACTATGTAAACACCATAAACAATCTGAAGACTTACAGGACATGTCCAAAACCGGTTTAAATGGCTCTGAGCAGTATGGGACTAAACATCTATGGTCATCAGTCCCCTAGAACTTAGAACTACTTAAACCTCACTAACCTAAGGGACATCACACAAAACCGGTTTAAATAAATACAAACATAGTAAGAAATGTATCTGGTTGACTCCTTTTCAATGCAAGAACTGAAGGAAGAATTGAAGACTTAAGATCTCAGCTGGGAGGGCAAGAAGAAGAAGAAGAAAATAAAAAGAAAAAAAAAGCCTCATACCTGTGCAGACGCATGAATAATTCCTCGTACCTGTGCAGACGCGTGAACACCGAGCATGCCATGATTACTCGTCTGTTCATGTTGCGAATCACAGTGTGCAGAAATAAAAGAATAGTGGTGCTGTCTCCAAGTGAAAATATCACTCCAGTGGCTCAGATCATCAGCAATTACGGGAAGCCTGTTCCGCCACGTCTTCACTGTAGCCTTCATGTCTCTCAGAGAATCGTGTATGGTATCGTGCACTGATGTGGCACATGCATGCAGCAAACTTTGATGTATCTGGGCTGCCTCCTGCAGTTCTATTATCTGCAAAACGCATGAAAAGTCAGTGAGCAAAAGAAAAATTTACACACACACACACACACACACACACACACACACACACACACACAGAGAGAGAGAGAGAGAGAGAGAGAGAGAGAGAGAGAGAGAGAGAGAGAGAGAGAGAAGCACATATGCAGTGTTATCTATAACTTAATTTATTTTTAATAATCCAAACACAGTACTAAAGGGCTTTAACTGTATTCAGTTACCTGCTGAGCGGCCTGTAGCAGCGGTAAATGCACGTGAGAGACAATACTGGGAAGCCGTCGCCATTCGCGCATGCATAGCGTTGAGGCAATCTCCACATATCGATCAACAACATTTAAATGGTTCTCATCAGGATGGCAAACAGTAATGTATCCTCTAAACAGGTGAAGCTGTTAAAAGAAAAAGAGCAAATATAATCAATCAATCAATGTCCTTGAAGCTACTCAAAATTGAAATTCATGGGATGGACAGACCTCTTAGGAATTTTCTACTATGAGGGAGTGTTGAAGAAAGGAGACAAATTGTCCGCTAATATCTTTCTGGAAAATGAAATGAAAATTTGGAAGAGGGAGGTTTTAACATAAGGTTCTAAGTTACATCACCAAGCCACCAACACCATTTAAGAGAAAGTAAAAATGGTTTTCTATGTGCCTACCATATGCTAAATACTTCTAATGAGACTGTGACATAGTATCAAATACTTATTACATTCAAGCCTGCATTTTCGTGAAAGGATACAAATTTCTTATTAGACCACCACCCCATACATCCGACTTTGGTCCCAATAAATTCTTTCCTTCCCCAATTTTCCTTCACAATGTCAAGTGGTAGAAAACTGCACATCCAACCTCATTACTCACCAAGGCAGCTATCTTACTTCTTTTCTCCAGAGCAACACCACCGATCTGCATGGCTTGGAAAGAGTTACCAGAACAACAAAAAATGAACTGTGCTTCCAATCCATAAACAAGCTTTCAATTAATAACACAATTTCTAGTTAAACATAAGAACTTGATTTATTCCATTTGCATTATTTACCAAACTTGGGACAGAACAGCCCACTTCATTGATTATGTAGTTACAGGTGACACTGAATGGTGGTGAGCATCTACGACGTACTGTGAGGCTAGTCTTGGGTACTGGAGACAGTAAACCCCCCACATGCTTGCTGAGTAGGTTGCACATGGAGCAGCCGACTGTCAACAGCATCTCTGCATAAACCATCCTCACATGGGGTGCGTTTCTCATGGGGAAGCATGACAGATGTGGTACGCATTGTGGTTGTTGTATACTTTGAAATGATGTGCTACAGCTCACAAAATGTGCTCCTCTTGTGAACTGTGACCTTAGTGCTCCAGTGGCAGTCAGTTCGTCATTGATCCATTAACTCAGATTTTTTTTTTTTTTTTTTTTAACAGAGGGCAGCTAACCCTCTGACCGAACATGCTGAGCTACCGTGCCGGCAGTGGCAGTTGTCAGTTGCATCTAGTGCACAAACTACAAAGATTGTTTACAAAAATGGACATGACAGTTGTGCTTATTCTCTAAGCCTGTACGTTGCACAATAATGAATATCACAGTAGGCAGCTCAGATGAAGAGGAACGGACATCTCTAATCAAAAAGCACTCACAGAAGTTGGATATACAAATGTATGTGCAATGAAGAACCTTTGGGTAACAGAAAAAAAGACATCAATTGATCAACAACAAAAGAAGGAAGTACAAATATGCTACAGAAAAAAAGAAGAATACAGAAATATATGTCACTAAAAAGTGAAATAAATAGGAAGTGCAGGGAGGACAAGGTAAAATGGCTGCAGGAAAAATATGAAGAAACAGAAAGAGAATTGGTCATCAGAAGGATAACTTACGCAGCATATATAAAAGTCAAAACAACCTGAGGTGAAATTAAAAGCAAAGGAGTCAATATTAAGAGTGCAAGAATATTTCAATTGTTAAATGTAGAGGAGACAGAGTAGACAGGTGGAAAGAGTACACAGAAGGTCTCTATGAGTGGAAGAAACTGTTTGATGACATGACAGAAGAAGATTTTTAGCAAAGTCTTAGAATAGTTGCAATCAAATAAGATGGACAGCATACGTAACATTCCTTGCAAATTTCTGACATCAAAGGGGGAAGTGGCAACCAAATAATTACACAAGATCATGTGTAGAATACACAAAAATGGAGACATACCATCTGAAAACATAATCCACACAATTCTTAAGACAGCGACAGCAGATAAGTGTGAAAAGTATTGTACTATCACTTTGATAACTCTTGTATGAAAATTTCTGACAAGAAAAATATACAGAAGAATGGAACATAAATATGAGGATATGTTATTTGACAATCAGTAGGTAATGTAAAGTCACCAGAGAGGATGTTCTAACACTGCACTTACTAACGGAAACAAGACTCTAGAGAGAGAAGAAAACAAAAATCAAGACACCTACAACCTATGTAGCATTTGATGACCCAGGAAAAATGTTCGAAAATGTAAAATGATGCAAGATGTATGAAATCATGAGAAAAATAGGTGCAAGCTAGTGGGAAAAAATGAAAAATATGCATAATACCCAAAAAGGAACAATAAGTATGTAATGCCAAACACAAATTGCTTGGGTTGAGAAGAGTGTATTATGAGGATAAAGCCTTACTCCCCTATTGTTCAATCGGTACTTCGAAGTAGCAACAACAGAAATAAAAGGTAGGATCAAGAGAGGGATTAAAACTCTGAGTGCAAGAAAATCAATGATAAGCTTTGCTAATGACCTTGTTATCTTCCGTGGGAGCAAGAGAGAGTTATAGGGCGTTCTGATAAAATGAACAGTCTATTGGGCGCAGAGTATGAAATAAGAGTAAACAGACACGAGGAGTAGCAGAAACGAAATTAGTGATAAAATTAACATCAAAACTGGGGACCACAAATTAGAAGTAATGGAGGAGATCTGCTACCTTGGAAGCAAAACAATGTATATGGGCAATCAGAGAATGCGCAGTGGAGAATCTACATGGCTGTTACAAAGAATATATCATCTACGTACATTCAGACAGCTAAGCAGCTGCAAAATCTCTGTCAAGCGTTGCAAAGAGATAAAAAATTATTGCGCAATCCCATGAAGCCATTGTGAGGCTAGAAGAAACGTTCAATAGCCCTGGGCTTGAACTGTAAGCACTTTGAATCATGGTAGGTCAATAATTGGCTATAGTAACTTCAAGAAACATCTGCACATGATGAGAACAGAGAAAGAAGTCTCTAAAGTGCATACTATGTCGTCTCAGGGATAAAACCGCATCACATTTAATCTTCCATTATGAAGGACTGGAAGACAAAGATACAAAATATTTGGCTCATTAATTCCTAAAGAAATTGTGGCTAACAGAGCTCTAATAAATGTACAAGGCAAGGAGGGCATAATAACGCACACAAGCATAGGCAAAGAGGGCATTCCTGCCAAAAGAGACCTGCTCGTATCAAACATTCTTTTCTCTCTGTATTCCCTAAATTGAGGAAGAAATTTCTGAAGCTGTACATCTGGGGCACAGTATGGTACGGAAGTGAACCAAGGACTGTAGGGTGGAGTGGAGAGAAAAGACTAACAGTATAAGATGTGATGCTATAGAAGGATCCTGAAAATCAGATAGACTGATGAGATAAGAAATGTGGGGCTTCTCCACCGAATTGGCGAGGATAAAAAAAAAATGTAGAATACACTGACAAGAAGAAGGGGTAAAATGAAAGGACATATTAAAACATCAGTTAATAATTTCCATGGTACTACGGGGAACTGTAGAGGGTAAAAACTGTGGCGGAAGACAGAGGAGGAGGAGATTAGTGTTTAACGCCCCACTGACAACGAGGTCATCAGAGAAGGAGCACCAGATCGGACTATTGGACTAGAGATGGATGGAGAAGGATGATGATGATGATGATGATGATGATGTTTGGTTTGAGGGTCGGCTCAACTGCGCGGTTATCAATGCCCATACAAATTCCCAACCTTTGCTCAGTCCAATCTTGCCACTTTCATGAATGATGAACACCCAGTCTTCTCGGTGCAGGTGAAAATCCCTGACCCCGACAAGAATCGAACCTGGGACCCCATGCTTGGGAAACGAGAACGCAACCACAAGACCACGAGCTGCGGACTGGATGGAGAAGGTAATGGCCGAGTCCATTCAAAGGAACCAGCCCAGCATTTGCTTAAGCAATTTAGGGAAATCACAGAAAACCTAAATCTGGATGGCCATAAATGGGTTTGAACCGTCATCCTCCTGAATATTAGTCCAGTGTGCTAATCACTGCGCTACCTCGCTCAATGTGGGAAGATCAAGATTAATAAATCCAACAAATAATTGAGGTCTTTGTGTGTAAGTGCTACTCTGAGATGAAGAGGCGGGCACTGGAGAGAAAGCAGTGGCAGGGCACAGCATACCAGTTAAGATGACTGATGACAACAAGAAACAGACAGATGGGAAATTACATTATATTCATCATGTTTTCATTGGTACTGGCATTACAGAAACACATTCCCCATGATAATATTGATGAGGAGAAGAATCTGACATCATTTGACAGCAAGATTAGTGGTGACCTGGAGTACATCACATTGCTTGAATATTTAGGAGTAAGGCAAGGAAGTATGCGAAATACATAATATGTAAGGTGAAAGGAAGACTTAGATTTCTTTGACGAGTTCTGGGACAGTACTGTCCATCTGCAAAGTAAATCGTGTAAAAGATGCTACAGCGACCATTCCTAGAACATTATTATATAGAAATGTGGATAAGAAACCTGTATTAATTTTTTATAACACATCATTTTTCTCACAGGATGGAAACGGATATGAAAGTAGCTAGGATGATTGCAGGTACTAGTAGATGGAACAATGGCAGGAGGGTGTCCACAATGAGGAAATCAAAGAAAAACTGGGAATGAACTCTATAGATGTAGCAGTCAGGGCGGACAGGCTTAGATGGTGGGGTCATGTTACAGGCATGGGAGAAGCAAGGTTACCCAAGAGACTCATGGGTTCAGCAGTAGAGGGTAGGAGGAGTCAGGGCAGACCAAGGAGAAGGTACCTGGATTCGGTTAAGAATGATTTTGAAGGAATAGGCTTAACATCAGAAGAGGCACCAATGTTAGCACTGAATAGGGGAGCATGGAGGAATTTTATAAGGGGGACTATGCTCCAGACTGAACACTGAAAGGCATAATCAGTCTTAAATGATGATGATGATGATTTTTCGCAATTTTGTGGTGTTGCAGTTTTTGCATTACACCACTTTCAAGAGTAAATAATCAACATTGTGAATGGCAAGTACAGATGGAAAGTTGTAACAGTACTAAAGTAGGGTTGTGTACCATTTCAAGCAATGGATGCAACAGCTGTGATTACTGAGTCAGCAGCACTTTACACCTTGTATAAGAATTATAAGAATATGAAAAAAGGTGGCAATGTGCAGAGGCATATAGACAGTCACCATTCTATCATCAAATACACAATGGAACAGGTTAGAAAATCACTTACACTGGTACAAAGTACCATCCACCCCACACATATAGGTATGAACATTTACTTAATGTACATTACAGGATCATGATTTTATTTAACTGCTGTTATAAAACCACTGAAAGTATCGACAGTAGATAATTATCACAGTACTGACAGTAGCGAATTATCACAGCTTTACATATTACCTTCCAAGCTACGTCTTTTGGGCAGCTTTGCTCCAGCCTTGTTAAAGCTTCCTTTGTTGTATTCCAATTGGGAACTCGCCATGATGTTTCCAGCAGCAGTAGAGGATTGCAAGCACTTTTGTCATTTGCATACTCTAGAAGTATGTCCCATTGATTCAGTTCCTTTGAACACCTGAGTAGAGCAATAAAAATTGGATTGTCATTAGTATCTGCAAGCCGTTCCTTCTCACATCTTTCCATCTTTAGTATTCCATTTAAATTACTTCACTAAATGTAATCTGTTTGTAATTCTCGAATTAAGTGGACGGAAGGGGGCAAGATCCACAGAAAATATGGTAAAAATTAATTAACTTGTCATAGGATGTATACGTGGACAAAGGAAAAAAATTTCCTGGTTTTTCCCGAACGTCCCAGTTAAAAATACATTTTTCCTGGGTAAAAATATACTTTTTCCATGTTAGGTGACGGTATACTTACCCTCTGAACTGTAAAAACTATCAGTCCTTTGAATGGTTAATGTTTTATACACCGGCATAGAACTTCCCGGCATTTCAGGACACGAAAAACAGCATTAAAAAAAAAAAAAAAATTAAAAACTAAAGTTTTGGAAAGATCTCTGATGTGCAGCAACACGTCCGCAGTATATTTCGTTATTACGAAAGCATAAATTAGAATTCCACAAAACACAGCTTGTTAGTTTTCAAAGTGTTGAAATCGATACTGCGATGACCTCTTGTAAGCAAATCACGGATCACGTCACATGATCTCACCAGCCGATGACAGCAGATATTCAGAACACAAGACATGTGATGTAGCCAGTCAATAGCAAACATCACTGTGAAGTAGCACAAATAGGAAAAGTTAATGGTTTAAATTAATATACAAATTGTAGCTACAAGAAAAGCTACGCTTTCACATATAATATTGGTCTCCAAGATTAATAAGCTACATGAGAAGCTAAGCTTTCACATGTAATATTAGTCTTTTTTGCGTGTGTTATGCTTTAAGATACATCACAAAAACGTGCCAGTAAAATTTTAAAATAATGACATAAATATCCGGTCTTCGGGGCTCTAAGTTCTTCTAAGTGGCTGGTCCTCAAAGTGTTAAGTTTCAAAAGTGAGTCAAACTCTCTACGATTTAAGAAACTCATTGCACTTTCTCACACCTAACATAATTCATTTTGCGTAAAAGGAAATTTACTTTGAAAATAACACTTTTCAAATCACCATTCGTAATATTTTCTCGAGACCTGTTAGAAATAGGTTCATTTCAGTAGTTGCCAGTGAAGGCCAGAAAACAGGCATTAATGCTCGTGCTCAGCTATGATGATGTAGGAAGCCCGTATGTTCATATGTATAAAGTATAAAAAAGATCTTACAGTAACTCATAAAAGAAACAGGGCATCAGAGCATACTCCAAGAGCATTGGAATTTTATAAACCATACTAAAATGCATAATTCGGCTTGAAGCGCATATTCGTATTTTTATGTCCAAATTCACAATGAAGTAGGTCCCAACCTGATATAAGCTTTTTAGTGTTGTTTTCGGGATGTAAATTTTCTTTGAGTACCAGAGCCATACTATCTCGTGTTTCATTCTTTATTATGGCATAATGCCATACATGCCAGCAGATGACTCAACTGTGCACATGTATGATCCTGCTGGCAACTGCTCAAACAAACCTAATGTAAACAGCAGTGACGTCACACTCATCGGAAGTAGTTTGTTGTTACGAAGTACTGCATAAGTTTTCATCCTAAGGCCTATGATACATTTTGCCGTTGGCAGAAGCTTGTGTGCGCATGGTGTTTTGTTGTTGTAAATGGCACATTTCCTTTGCAGCTCAAGTTTTATTTTGCTTTTTTTCTCTCGTTTATGTTTTATTGCTGCAGTATTACTCTGCAGCAGCGGGATACAGTAACACTCTTTGTTAGAGTATCAGTTCTTATAAGCCAAAATAACAAAAACTCAACTGAAAATGAAAACAATGAAAAATTCCAGGACTTTTCCCGATTTTATCCCAGATGAAAAGATTCCCAGGCTTTTCCCGGTTGTCCCGGGTCATTAACACCCTGACATAGTCAACAGTCAAGGAGCTGTACTACTTAAAAATTAACAATGAAAATTGCAGCACACTAGATCAGCTGTTAAATGATTTCTACAGCCACCACTAGCTCCTCCAAACAATATAGGATGGTGTCCTCTTTAAATTCCACATTACTTACCCATCTCACATCAACATCTCTTCCAGCAAAAGCCTTTAATCTGCCTTGTACAGTCTCATCTTGGAGTAGTGTCTTTGATTTCTAATTATAATGTCTTGCGTCCCGAGTTCGCTACTAGCCACTGCTTGGATTTTGAACAGAAATCATCAGCAACTGCTGCCCGATAATTCCAGTATAAAGAGCCATCCCCCATTCAACTAATGGTCTTGTCAAAGAGAACAAAGAAACAGATAGAGCACGCTATTACAATGCTGCCCACCACACACAGGCATCCAAGAGTGCCATAAACTTATCCACTGGCTTGCACAGGTAGAATAGGACCCATGTAGGGAGAAATTTAGAAGGTATGTCACTCAAGAGTACACTGCCATTCACCAGCGTCCTCTTATCTCATCAGGCCCACAGTGGTGCCACCGAATTCAGTTGCACTAAGCTGTGAATGCAATGCTGTTCCTTAGTACATTTCCCATGCTGATCACAAACAATTATATCTTTTAGCTCGGATAAATTTTAAAACTACTACTGTTTTAACTAGTCAAGCTGTAAGTCTTACATAGTGACAGAAGGTATTTGTGAAAACGTACTCAGCTAGTCAGGTGATACAGACATGAGCTCTCCTTTGGAAATCACAGTAATCCTGTCATGATCTGCAATTTCTTTTGCACCAGGCTGATAATTTCTTGTTTGACCTCCCTGTGGACTTTCAAAGTTATTGCATTTGAAGACCGTGTCCTGGCAGGTACTTCGATACACTAAGTGCCTCATATTCAGTGGAACATTATGAACAACTGGACTCAACATTTAAAAGCAAGTTGTCTTCACTTAGAACTCAGATGTTGTTGTAACAATGGTCACTGTTTAAATTGGCACCTAGTTTGACAGGCAAGTGACTGGAAAAGCAGTTTTTGTAATCTGCACTGATTCTCCCACAGCATACAATTATTTGAGGAGACAGAACTATTCTTTGCCCTTGTGTTAAACACTACAAATATGCGCAAAGCAGCTTGAGTGTAGTCTAGGAATTTTAAAAGAGGTAACAAACTTACTTACAGCTGCAGGATAAATGTTTGAAACCTTGAAAGAGTTACGTATTCTTGCCTTCAATAAAACAAGCATTGTTAATCTAATAAGTAACATCATCTGATGCAATACTTCAGAACACATCCTGCAGCTTACTTTCAGCAAGGAAGCAGCTAGTACATCATGACTTTGTCATCACAATTACCAGTGAGCTATTACATACAATACTAATAGAACAAGAAGGATCAGAATTATGTTGCTTGTGACACAGGAGCTCAAAATTTAGAAGTATGGAAGCAGCTGGGACTATCAACACACAAAACTTATTTCTCAAACCAAGCAGATCCTAACAGGATAGTATGGGCATTCCATAATGTTCACATTCTTGACACTGCTAAGAAACTGCAAACTAGATAAAGAACTCGTTTTGCCAGGTGTAATGACCATGACCAGGAGCTTGGTAAAGGATCTGTTAAGAGTCTAAAAAGAGAGATCTTTCAATTGCATTTCTTATACAGAGGTAAATCTTGAATATTACTGGGTCTGCAAGACAAAGTTTGAGGATAGTTGTACAGTTACTTTCATGCCACTTTGTGCAAGCTGTGAAAAATGTGCTGAAGTAAATGTGATGGTGCTTTTACTGAACTAGTAAACTATACTTGTCAAACTGAGACCCCGAAGAAGAGAAGATTTTTCTGAGAAGTGTATAAAACTTCAAACTTAAAAACAGGAATATACTTTAAGACCATTTTTTTTAACTTCGTTCATCTATGACTGTAGAAAGTAGAATAAGTGTCCAAGCATTTTAGAAAAGGAGTTTTGACATCAGTCTTCCACATCTCCAAAAACTTTCTCCATCCTCCAGGAACACTCATCCCATAACACTACCGTCAATTTTAACACTACCGTCAATTTTAACACTACCGTCAATTTTAACACTACCGTCAATTTTTCTGCCAAAAATCTGACCCCTGCAGCAGCTCAGTACTTTCTAAGTCTCACCTTCAGCCCTACACCTAATTTCAACCATGCTGGATTTGTAGGGGATCTTCTTTCCTTTACTCATTCTCTGCAGTGGAAACATTTCTTCACAACACACCGCACAGACAACAGCCACACTGAAGCCCAAATAGAACCTTGTTTACAGCAATTCCAACCTCCCACCAACTGTTATCCACATCCACTTCCACCCAGTCATCCTCCGGTAATTTTCCAGGAATTCCTCACTTCCAACTTGGCCTACCTTCCTTTCCTAAATGCTTCCTAGTGAGTATAACATTCCTCCTGTGCAACACACTGCTATCCATAACCTGGAAAACAATCCATACCTTCTCATTCTTCCCACCTACAATACAAAGTCTACACCGCAGTGGTCATGAATCATACTGACTCCACCAATTTTTCGACACCTCTGCAAACTAACCTTACAACCATGATCCCATCCCAGAAGTCCATGACCTCAAGCAGCTTCTCAAGACCTTAGGTCCATCCCAAAACTTGACACCTGAATGTCTTCATCTTGGCACCAGCAATCCCAAGCTCTCCTACCTCTTATTTACTCCATAATCCCAATCCCACAGGTCTCTCTATTGGGCTTCACATTGTGACTAAGTACAATACTTTCACAGAACGAACCTCTGTCTTTGTTGATCAACACCTCCAAACTACAGTACATAGCCTCCCATCCTAGATTCGAGACATTGCTAACTTCCTTCACCACCTCTTGACAGTTCATGTCCTGTTACCAACAGGCTCCTTGTTGGTCCTTGCGGCCGCCATATCCCTGTACACCAACATCCTGCAGGCCAATGGCTTTGCAGCCATGGAACACTATCTTTCTCAACATCCTCCTGTTACCAAACCACCACCTCTTATCCTCTTGGCTAGGAGCCAACCACATCCTAACCTACAATTATTTCACTTTCAAAGCCAAAACTATGAACAAATACATGGTACTGCCTTGGGTACTTGCATGGCATCATTCTATGCGAACTTATTTATGGATCACTTGGATGAATCCTTCAAATCCGGTCAACACCTAGATGCTGATCTCCACCTCTCACTTAGCTCCATAAATATGTTGGTTGGCTCACCAACCACCAACAGTACTTCCACTTTGGCAACTGTCACCCATTCGATATCAAAAAGTCTTTTCCCTACAGCCTTGCAGCCTGTGAATGCCGCATGTGCAGTGGAAAGTGAAATATACCAATAACCTAACCAGAGCCTTTACTAACAGACTATAACCTAAATAGCTCATCCATAAACAAGTCTCCTGTGCCATCTGCTCCTTTGATCATCCAGTATCACTCCAGCCTTTGAAAAGCTCAACCACATCCTCCCCCAGAGTTTCAACTTCCTCTTGTCATACCCTGAGATGAAGGATATCCTACCCACATTCCTGGAAGTAGTGTTCTGTCACCCACCCAACCTATAGATATCCTTGTTCATCCCTATTCCAATCCTATTCTATACTGCACCCCATGGGTTGTTCTCCTGTGGGCGGCCCAGGAGACCTGTTCCATATACCCTCCCATCAATTCTAGTACAGTCCAGTCACAGGCATTTCCATCCCAATAAAAGCCAGGGCCACACGTGAAAACAGCCATATTATATATCAACTAAGCTGCATTTCCAGTACAGCATTCAGCATGGCCATAACAAGAAACCAGCTGCCAACTTACATGAATGTCCACTGCCAAACTGTGGCAAACCACAAACTTGACCATAAAGTTGCCGAACATGCTGCGTATCACAACACAAATTACTTCAACAGCTGTTTAACTACACTGGCCAATTGGGTACTGTCTTCCAGCATAAGTTTCTCTGAACTATGCAGATAAGAAGTGTCTCTACAGTACATACTATGCTCTTGCAGTCTACGTGGCCTAAACCTAAACTAACCTGTTCATACTAATTCACCTTTCCTTCCCTTTTTGCTACCCCGTTCTATCCATACCGCTCCCTCCCCATTCGGAGCATGCACTTTCTTTTCCCACCACTTACACCCCCCCCCCCCCATGGGGGCAGCTGTAAAGGGTATAAATATACTATCCATTAGTGACATATGAACATTTGTGCTGGACAGAGACTCGGACCAAGATTTCTTGCTTATTATCTAAACCACTTCAGCTATCCGTGCATACTCCCCAGAATGCTCCAAACCTCCACGTCACACTGTCTACATCCTTAATGTCATGGTCAACTATAATCACCACCTCATGCCGCAACATTACTTGTATTGTCACAACAGGGAGAAAGACATCACAAGGTATCGAGACTGGTGCTGTTATCGTTGTATTTCAGACTAAGCTGAAGGCACAATGACTACAGGTGTGTGACTCTAGCACAGTATGACACAAGGAAGCGTAACATGTACGGGTTTGGGGTGATTCAGGGAGCATGCACAGGTACCTGAAGTGGTTAAGGTGACCGCTCGTGACAACCAGAAAATCCGGGTTTCAGTCCTGGTCTGGTACAAATTTTCACGTCATTAATGGGTTGCACATCTATACCAAATACAGCTGGTGCTAAGGAATTCGTAGTCAGTGGATACAGATTGAAATTCCATGCAGTTGGAAACTTCTACACATCGTAAAGCAAAATTTGATTTCTGGCACAAGAGGCCTAGGCACGTTGTAGGGAGCCACACTGTAATTAAACTCACTGACCAAATCTGGAATGAAGATACACTGAAGTGCTAAATTATACACCTACTCTAAGAATGCAACCAACAGCAGATTGCATCGTATGGAGCATGCTGCCCCTTTGTTCCCAACAGAAGCACCAGAAAAGGTTTGTCGTGAAACATGTAAGGCATTTATGTTTACATTCAACCTCTCCAAAAAAGAATAAGCAGCAATCAGAAATCTGTGGTATGACAAAGAAACTAGTTCTGCTAAATGATAAGGGGCAACACTATTACCCTTATGTCACATGTGGACTACAATAAGGAGATTTTTTCATTCTTTTGAATGCCTAGAGACAGACAGACATCACTCCTACAAATAAATCCTTGCAGGAGTCATGTTGTGGAAAGTAATGGACTCCTTTATAGTGGCCTGGTGCCCACAACTGGTCATGAAAATAAATTTATTTTTAAGCATATGGATCTGCTATTTAATCAAATCCTCTTTATTTTATTACACTTTTGTTGGAGTTTCTAGTAATCCATTGTAGTCCACTAACAAAATGATTGACTCTTCAACACAAGACTCATACATACCGAATCCAATGGTCCTCCCACAGCTTCATCTCCGTCTGCACAACACCTGGTGTAGTTGCGCCAGAAAAGTCGCTGCGAACTTTACTCATTGCGACTTCATAAGCTCCCTGAGCGTGTTCAAAGAAGCCTTGCTGCTCATACATGATGGCAATATTCGTCTCGCGGTAGCGAGCATGTTTCTGCCACAGGCCAGCCCACATGTCCTCCTCACTCAACATTGAGTACATGTCAGAAAGAGCATCAAGAACTTCTTGCCACTGTAAGGAAAATATTCAAAAATAAAATTTCTATGCTCAGTAACATTAAAACTTGAATATCACTTTCCAGGAAAGTTTCACTATACTAACAACCAGAATGGAACAAAGCAGTTTATCACAGGATAATCAGAAGACCGGGGTAGAATACAAACAATGGAAAATATAAAGGCAACTGGGCTGTCGTGCCTAACAGTTTAACTATGTGTGTATGTGGAAATGCTTGTCTCATTTCTCTGTTAGCTCTGAGAAAGGACACTTTCCGAAAGTTCAACTTTCACACGTCTGTGCTGTCTACAGCTCATTCTCAATGACAATTTGCAAGATTGAAGATACAAATATACAACATGCCTTGCAAGGTTCATGCTTAGTATCACAAGTTAAAGAGAAGAAGAAGAAGACGACGACTTGCTGAAATAAACTTCTGGCAATGTTAATAAAGATGCTGAATATTGCTGGAGAAGGTTTCCACACAAAACAATTTTTGCAGCAATTAGCAAAAAAATATGAAATGATAATGAATAAAATCTGTCTTTCTTTCATTGCTCGGATTTATAAAAATTCTGTGGGGTAGTATAAGTGTCTCATTCATATCTTTGTCACTATATGACAAACCTGTACTGCAGAGAAACAAACTTGATTATTTGCTACAAACTGATAAGTGTAGTGACTTTGCTGTTCCAATTGTAATTGTAAAATAATAAGAGGCATATGTACATATTAATAACTAGCAGAGTTGTAAAAATACTCTGATGCTCTGCAGAGCTCTGCAGTATTGTATGAAAGGAGTGAGGCAAACAGATTATTGCAATGTGCAGGACACCAACTGTCACACACAAAGAGCGGTTGCAGTGCAGGGAGAGGCTGTAGCTGGAAAAAGTCACCACCATCAAACAAGTTGATTTGGCCCACCATCCAATTGAGATCTGAACATGTTGGAAAAACACTTAACAGCTACACTCTCACAATAAGTGGGAGCTGTGCAATTGCTTGTAAATGTCGATAAGTAAGGAAAGATGGGATAAAACAAAGTTTTGGCATTAATCTCCACATTGCCAGAAGATGGTATTGTCACAGTACAGCCATCAGTCCTTAAATCTCCTTCTCTTTCTCTTGAACTGAAGTTGTAATACACATTTCAATACCGTAATTTTTCTTAAAATAACGCTTAAGACTCAAACCGTCCAATGGGCCTGAATAATACACCAAAGTCAAAATATAAACAGTCCATTCCACAGGAAAGGTGACTTATGTGAAATAAAATAAAAGGTGCTGTTTATTTTTAGTTTACATGACTTTTTATTCAAACTAGACTGCTTGTGAGTCAATACGCATCTCTAAGCACTATTAAGTTTTTCAAAACAATTGTGATACTGTGATACTCAAAATTTGAAATTGTTACAGTACTATGGTTGTAGCCTTTTAAATACATAAATTCATGTCAAAATACTTTCCTTTCATTACCATTTTCAGTTTGGGAAATAACCAGACTTCACATGGAAACAAATCAGGCAAATAAGGAGGGTGTTCAAGCACCACCATACATTTTTGAACCAAGAAATCATATATGATCTTGCTTTTGTGCACCAGTGCATAGTTGTGCAACAAATACACGGTGAGATGTAATATTGAATGATTTTAAAAAAAACATGTGAAACAAGCTGCATCGGAGAGAGGTGGAGGGGATAGTGACAGTTACGTTTGGCATGAAATAGCATTTAGTCGTAATGAAGCACTGGACTCTGTGGGGTACGCATGATGCTGTGCATCATGCGTACGCTGTCAAAGCATTTTATCAAAACAGTAGTTCATACTAGCTAGAATGTCGTGCATTCCGCAAGCACTTCCAACATTAATTGGAATAGGCCGGTGCCATCTGTCATTACAATTAAAACGTGGGTTGAGAACTTTGAGGTGACAGCGTCAACGACAAAGAAGAAAACTGGGAGACTAAAAACTGTGTACACACCTGAGAACATCGAGCGTGTAAGCGTTGCCACTGGGAGAACCTCTCGTTGCTCAGCTCACCCTCACAACACTATACTTGGCATTTAAAACATATCGTTATGAAGACTTTTACACCAAGATTTGCACTTTCAGCCATACAAAATCCAAATGGTCCAGACCCATAAGGAAACAGATTATGTGAGCCAAAGCCAGTTCTGCTTAGAATTTTTGGGCAAGATTTATCAAGATGAGGACATTGTAAACCGTTTGTGGATCAATGATGAAGCTCATTTCCTTCCCTCCAGTTATGTGAACAAGCAGAACTTTAGATTTTGGTGTGACGTTAATTCTAGAGAACTGCATCAGCAACCATTGCACTCTGCAGAAGTTTCTGTGTGGTTTGCCATGTCTTCATTAGGGATCATAGGAATATACTTTTTTGAAGATGGCCTTGGCAATGCTGTAACAGTGACTTTGCAAAGATAAGCAGACATGTCAGAAAACTTTTTTACTCCACAACTTGCACACTACGGAGTGAATGATGAGATGTTTTTCCAGTAGGATGGAGCAACCTCCCACACTATTCAGGTAAGCATGAATATTGTCAATCATTTGTTTTCAAATCATGTGATCTCCCGAAACGGGGATATTGCGTGGCACTCTCATTCACCACACCTCACAACGTAACATTTTTCTTGTGGGGTTATCTGTAAAGCGAAGTCTATCAAGAATCCTCCTCAAACAATTGAAGCCCTGAAAGATCGGATCCGACACGAAGTTGTTCAAATACCACTGGAAATGCTGCACAATGTGATGAGGCACTTCAAGGTTCGACTGGAGGAATGTGTGTGTCAAAATTGACACCATCTTACCAGAGTTACCTTCAAAAACTAACCGATGTTCTACTACTGCAGAAAATGCTTTTTCATGTATTTTATGATAACAAAATTAAAAAACATTAACAAAGTGTTTTTACTTAACATCCTTTTAAAAATCACTCTTCATTATGCCTCACCCTGTACCATGTTCCTTGATGCTGGTATTCAGGTCGAACCTGAACAGTCCTCACCCATAAACGGTTTAAAATGTCCAGGCAGTAATCCGCACTCACCATTTGACCTTCTGAAGCAATTCCTTTTGAATCAAGAAAACAGTGAGCAGTGCCTTGACACGACTTTTCTGAATGTGCACTTTTTTTCTGTCCCCGAGATTCTGGACCTTTTCACCCAAACTTTGGCACTTTATAAGTAGCTAATATTGACAACAACAAGTTCCATCATCAGCTGTTATGATGCATGACATTAAGCCTGGGTCCCTAGCAGCCAGTATTTTCACATCTCTCAAGTGTTTCGGTCTGTAATCTCTTTGATTGTCAGTAACTGAGTGGGGCACAAAGTGACAACACATTAATTTTTTGCCTGAACTCTCAGTTAGAATGTGATGCACAGTTGTTTTAGCAGTACCTTTGAGCTCCTCAATCAACCTAGTAAATGTACACCAGTAATTTTGAAGCATTTCACCCACATTCTGAACGTATTCTTCAACTCTTTTTGTCAATGATGCTCCTGGATGTAGATCATCTCCTCTCTATCATCACGAAACCTTGCATACCACTTAAAAATGTTTTTATGACTCCTGCTTCACTCCCATAAACAATTTGACTCCTTTCAAAATTGTCTGTGGTACTTTCACCAAATTTAAATCATTACTTAATGTTTGCATGTTGCAACATTGTTTCTTACTAAAGTCCAAAACATACTGCTAAAATTTCGGTTATTACGAGCAGTCTGTGATGCCATCGTTGTTAAATTTAAAATGAAACATAGTTGAAATACCTTGCTGGTTAATTCACTCATCCATTAACAGATGGCTTTCAAAGTTACACAAATATAAAATCAGTCAAGTTTCCTGTGGGGTGCACTGTGTACAGCCTCAGCAGAACCAGTGTTTCTTCAAAACTGTGTCTGGCAATGAACCTGAGCAAAGGATAGGAACATGAATTCTTGTGTGTTACATATATAATTAACCAGAGTAATTTTCTTTTTCATGCGAGTGTTCGACACTCAAAAAATTCATCTTCATTAACAAAAATGATTTGTTGTAACCACCAGTTTAGAAATTAACTTCCTTTTGACTACTGAATCCTGCACTAAACAAAAGCAGCTTTCTCTAAATCTTTCAATTAAGTTTTCATCAGTCTGACTGGAATATTATGACACATGGCACCACCGAGTCATTCTTAATAAGTTTCTGTCATGTTTATGCTGGTATGACTGAGAATGACTGCCATCTTTTCTCAGTCAATAGCCTGTTCTTCCACTCTCCTAATTTATGTGCAGATGTTTATTCTTAACTTATGTCCTGATGTTACAACATGACAGAAAAGTATTTCACATATTCCATGCAAAAGTTGTATAATGCATAATAATAATAATAATAATAATAATAATAATCCCAAGATCAAACTAGTATCACAAAGGGTGACTTACTTGATACACAGGAGCACTGGGTTCAAATTCATAGCAGTCACCGATGTCTCTCTTATTTTTCTGCAGGAGGCTCAAATTACCTTCAGCGATCATTTTTTCAAGTATTAGTGATATTCTGTGCCACAGGTTATGACTTTTACCTATGTATTTCATAAGAGAACTGGAAAAATACATCAAAATTAGTCTGCAATAAATTTTAATTTATGAAACATTTATGAACGAGAGGGTCTCAAAACTAAACTATAAGGAGGCAGATGAATGAGACTGTCACATGAATAATGCAAGAAAATTGGAAGATTGTTGTGGACCATATGTGGTAGGAGATTGCAAGTTTGAACAAAAAAGAAGGCATAAGAGAAAAATCAATATAACAGTATTTTGAGAAGGAAAGGAGCTACTCATAATATTGTTACATTCCATCTTGGATTTTCCACTGTTTGAAAAATCGGTACAAAATATTGTAATTACTTATCACACAATGAGGACAGCAGCAGCGAAGATACAGAAGCTTGTGTGATCACGATGAAACATTATCAATCAAATAACGATGATCTTCGGTTTTCTGTTCTCACACATGAAAAATAAAGGTAATGTCTTCATTCGATATTTTACACGTAACATTTGTGCATTTTGCTGTACCTTGTTAATGGCAAAATAAACTATAATTTATACATGGTGATTATGCTAAATGGCAACTTTGCAGCTATGGTTCTCTGCTAACGTATCATTCACATACTGTGTCTTCTATGGTTTGTATTGTTTCACTAATTCCAGACATTCCACTTTTTACATATTCTGTTCAAAGCATATGTTATTGTCTTTCAACCAGCTGACTATTTGCTCTCTCCTCGAGGAGCTGATGGTGCCTTATTTAATTGCAAAGAATGATATGGCACACTGTCCATTACAAAAACACTAACAGCACTGAGATTTGGTAGCAAACGAGTAATGGATCAGTCTTTAAAGGTATCTGCGTTTGTCCTTGCAACGGATTGTGCATGATGCACATTGACCCATGTTTCGTCAATCCATATTACATTCTTAGGATCTAATGCTAGCAACTCGCACAGGAAACGACATATCCATGCCACAATGTCTCTGTGTTTCATTAGTAACTTTCTTCCTGAGAATTTTTTCTACTGGAGTTCAATTTTTTTTATTTTTTTATTTTTTATTTTTTTAAGTGATGAAGAGACTTGTCATTCTGCCTGTTAAACCAATGTCCTACAATAATGACATCAACTTTTTAAGTGTCGAGTATTTCTTCCTGCTGTAGTATGTGTACATATGTTGCCTGATAGCACTTTTGTCAAAGTTGTCTGTTTCAGTCACATGACACAATCTCTCCCTTGACTTTCCAGGAGTCAGAATAACAGAGCTGCCAAACGAAGTGACAGCCTCTTTATCATTTCTGACTCACTTCATTGTCGCTGTAGATATGTTCAATGCTTCTGACCCCCTCCCAATCACTTTACACACTGGTATCGAAAGCCCACTGTTGTCCCTTTCCATTTCACAGTAAATATGCAATCTGTACATAAATTCATGTGCTTGATATTTCAACGTAAGTCCTTTTCAGAAAGTCCTGTTCTCTGCACTACAGGAAGCCATTTTCCACACACACGACAAGTAAATCTGATTAGCCACCATGGACGCATGAAGTTAATACTCTTCTCTCACCATCGGAGGTGGCCATTATTTTTTTGATTTCTTACATAAAAATGTATTCCTATTATTTTACTAATAAAAGTGTGTGGATCAAGTATTTCAACATGACTCTGAAAAGTGAACAATAAGCATTCTTGTATAAAATACTTATTCTGTATTTTCAAATCCTCCTTCCTGATATGTACAGTATTCACAAGTATTTTGTCACTATGGGGTTTAGGGGCAAAATCTAAGCTAATTTAAATTGCTACCTTTCAAAACCAGAAGTTTCTTGAGCCTGCTAAATGGAATTGTAGGAAACAAGTTTATTGAAAATAAATAGAAATGGCATCCAAGATTAGGTACCTAGGCAGACACAGTGACTGAAGATCACTCTATTCTAATACACATGCAAGATCGAAGCAGTGTTGCTAATTCCCCCTCATACGCAAGTGAATCATTACTTTTTCGAAAGTATCTTATATAATGCTGTTGATAATTAAGAACATATTCATGGTGTGGGTTCCTGTAGTCATGTCCTAGTACATGAACCATGGGCAATGTATGAGTGGCCAAGTAAGTGGTCCCGACAGTCGAGATACCAGTTACTTTGGAATAAGGCTGGGCATCTCGGACATATTCTGAGTCGTGGTCACCTCTGTGCTCATACAGCAAAGACTACCAAATCCACTGGTTAGTCCCTCAACCGTTAGGGGTAAAACCCAATGGGACTCTGGGCAAGTAAGGCTAGCAACCTGCTTCCCTGGTACTTTAAATATGATGCTGGCAACAATCAGAGCAAAATGCCTCAGACCTTTGGAGGTGACTGAGTCCCACCTCTAACTGACAAACCAGGGACTCCTAAGATACAACTTGGCAAACAAATGGTAATGAGATGGGGAGCTATTAATATCAATGGGGGCTACTCTGGGAAGAAGGTAGAGCTGGCAGAGGCTGCAAGTAAGATGGGGCTCGACGTTTTAGCTGTTAGTGACATTCGGGTAAGGGGTGAGAAAGAAGAGGAAGTGGGAGAATACAAGGTCTACCTGTCAGCAGTCAAAGCAGGAATAGCACAATGGGGTGTAGGGCTTTACATGAAGAAAGAAATGGAACCCAGCGTAGTTGCAATAAGGTATGTAAACGAACGACTGATGTGGATAGATTTGACAGTGTCTAGCAAGAAAATTAGGATTGTGTTTATTCGAATTGTGAAGGGACAGATCAAGATAAGATGGATAGTTTTTATGAGGCACTCAGTGATGTAGTTGTTAGAGTAAAGGGCAAGGACAGTTGTTCTGCTCATGGGTGATTTTAACGCCAGGATTGGAAATCGAACAGAAGGGTATGAAAAGGTTATGGGTAAATTTGGAGAGGTTATGGAGGCCAACAGGAACGGGAAACAACTCTTGGATTTCTGTGCCAGTATGGGCTTAGTAATCACAAACTCCTTTTTTAAACATAAGAACATTCACCGATATACTTGGGAAGGCAGGGGAACTAGATCTGTCATTGACTATATAATAACAGATCAGGAATTCAGGAAGGCTGTGAGGGACACATGTGTATTCAGGAGATTCTTTAATGACACTGATCATTATTTAATCTGCAGTGAAATTGGGATTGTGGGGCCGAAAGTGCAGGAGGTCAGGTCCATATGTGGGAGGATAAGAGTGGAGAAACTTCAGGATAAGGAAATCAGGCACAAGTACATAACAGCGATCTCAGAACGGTACCAGTTAGTTGAATGTAGTCAATTACAGTCATTGGAAAAGGAATGGACAAGGTGCAGGGACACAGTACTAGAAGTGGCTAAAGAATGTCTTGGAACAGTAGTGTGTAAAAGTAGGATGAAGCAAACAGCTTGGTGGAATGACACAGTCAAGGCAGCCTGTAAAAGGAAAAAGAAGGCGTATGAAAAATGGCTACATACTAGAACTCAGGTAGACAGAGAAAGTTATGTTGAAGAAAGAAACAAAGCCAAACAGATAATTGCAGCATCCAAGAAGAAATCTTGGGAAGACTTTGGAAACAGGTTGGAGACTATGGGTCAAGCTGCTGGAAAACCATTCTGGAGTGTAATTAGCAGTCTTCGAAAGGGAGGTATGAAGGAAATGACAAGTATTTTGGACAGGTCAGGAAAACTGCTGGTGAATCCTGTGGATGCCTTGGGCAGATGGAGGGAACATTTAGAAGAGTTGCTCAATGTAGGTGAAAATACGATCAGTAATGTTTCAGATTTCGAGGTAGAATGGGATAGGAATGATGATGGAAATAGGATCACATTTGAGGAAGTGGAGAAAATGGTCAATAGACTGCAGTGCAATAAAGCAGCTGGGGTGATGAAATTAAGTCGGAACTCATCAAATACAGTGGAATGTCAGGTCTTAAATGGCTACATAGGATAATTGAAATGGCCTTGGAGTCGGGACAGGTTCCATCAGACTGGACAAAAGCAGTAATCACACCAATCTTTAAACATGGAAACAGAAAAGATTGTAACAGCTAAAGAGGTATCTCTTTAATCAGCGTTGTGGGTAAAATCTTCTCAGGTATTGTTGAAAGGAAAATGCGAGTATTAGTTGAGGACCAATTGGATGAAAATCAGTGTGGGTTTAGGCCTCTTAGAGGTTGTCAGGACCAGATCTTTAGCTTACGGCAAATAATGGAGAAGTGTTATGAGTGGAACAGGGAATGGTATCTATGCTTTATAGATATAGAAAAGGCATATGACCGGGTTCCTAGGAGGAAGTTATTGTCTGTTCTACGAGATTATGGAATTGGAGGCAAACTTTTGCAAGCAATTAAAGGTCTTTACATGGATAGTCAGGCAGCAGTTAGAGTTGACAGTAAATTGAGTTCATGGTTCGGAGTAGTTTCAGGGGTAAGACAAGGCTGCAACCTGTCTCCACTGTTGTTCATATTATTTATGGATCATATGTTGAAAACAATAGACTGGCTGGGTGAGATTAAGATATGTGAACACAAAATAAGCAGTCTTGCATATGCGGATTGACTTAGTTGTGATGGCAGATTCGATTGAAAGTTTGCAAAGTGATATTTCACAGCTAGATCAGAAATGTAAGGACTATGGTATGAAGATTAGCATCTCCAAAACGAAAGTAATGTCAGTGGGAAAGAAATATAAACGGATTGAGTGCCAAATAGGAGGAACAAAGTTAGAACAAGTGGACGGTTTCAAGTACTTAGGATGCATATTCTAACAGGATGACAACATAGTGAAAGAACTGGAAGCGAGGTGTAGCAAAGCTAATGCAGTGAGCGCTCAGCTACGATCTTCTCTCTTCTGCAAGAAGGAAGTCAGTACCAAGACTAAGTTATCTGTGCACCGTTCAATCTTTCGACCAACTTTGTTGTAAGCTGGGTGGATTCAGGTTACCTTATCAACAAGGTTGAGGTTATGGATATGAAAGTAGCTAGGATGATTGCAGGTACTAGTAGATGGGAACAATGGCAGGAGGGTGTCCACAATGAGGAAATCAAAGAAAAACTGGGAATGAACTCTATAGATGCAGCAGTCAGGGCGAACAGGCTTAGATGGTGGGGTCATGTTAAACGCATGGGAGAAGTAAGGTTAGCCAAGAGACTCATGGGTTCAGCAGTAGAGGGTAGGAGGAGTCGGGGCAGACCAAGGAGAAGGTACCTGGATTCGGTTAAGAACGATTTTGAAGTAATAGGTTTAACATCAGAAGAGGCACTTATTTTAGCACTGAATAGGGGATCATGGAGGAATTTTATAAGGGGGCTATGCTCCAGACTGAACGCTGAAAGGCATAATCAGTCTTAAATGATGATGATGATGATGATGATGATGATGATTAAACAGAATGTCTATATAGCTCTTATTAAAAACTGAAATCAGCATTACAGTCTTAATTGTTTTCCTCTCCTCTGCTGCCAGAAATGTTTATACTAATTATACAATCGAAAATCCAGGATGGAATGTAACAATGAAATGAGAACTGTCCTGCCCACTATTCTTCCCGATGCTCCTACCGTGGTATTCCACAGTCCACCGAACCTACACAATATGCTCGTCCATCCTTACACAACCCCTGCTCCCAATCCTTTACCTCATGGCTCATACCCCTGTAATAGACCTAGATGCAAGACCTGTCCCATACATCCTCCTAGTACCACCTATTCCAGTCCGGTCACTAACATCACCTATTCCATCAAAGGCAGGGTTACCTGTGAAACCAGTCATGTGATTTACAAGTTAAGCTGCAACCTCTGTGCTGCATTCTATGTAGGCATGACAACCGACAAGCTGTCTGTCCGCTTGAACTGCCACCGACAAACTGTGGCCACTAAAAAAGTGGACCACCCTGTTGCTGAACACGCTGCCAAACATGATGTCCCTCATTTTAATTACTGCTTCACAGCCTGTGCCATATGGATCCTTCCCACCAACACCAGCTTTTCTGAATTGCGCAGGTGGGAACTTTCCCTGCAATACATCCTGTATTCCCGTAACCCTCCTGGCCTCAACCTTCGTTAGTCATTGTCCTCCCCCATCCATCCCCCTCCCTGTTCCCACTCCAGCACTACACAGCCTTCACTACACTGCCACACCCAGTCTTTTATTTTCTCTCCTTTCCGCTACTTACCCCCTCCCCCCACCGCACCTTCTATCCTGACCTCTGTCTAAACTTCAACACTTGACTGTCCGCCACTCCCACCATACTATCCTTCCCCCTCCCCGCCCCAGCCTCCTCCTTACCCCCACCCAGTCGCCACTCCCATCATGCACTGGTGCTGCTGTTCGCAGTGTGGTCTCAGCTCCCTGAGACTGCAGATTTGTGTGCAAGTTGTGTTTGTGTGTGTGTGTGTGTGTGTGTGTGTGTGTGTGTGTGTGTGTGTGTGTGTGTGTGTGTGTACTGCTGACAAAGGCCTTAATGGCCGAAAGCTCTAATTGTGTGAATCTTTTTACTGTGCCTATAGCGACTCAGCATCTCCGCTATATGGTGCGTAACAACTTTCCTTCTCTGGTATTGTTATATTAATTATAGTCATTTATTCATTTTTACATTGTGTTCTGTAAACCGTGTCATGAAGGAAAGCCTTCGGGGATAATAAATGACTCAAGTTATACATTAACAGGCAGAAGCAGTCAAAATGACCGACTTCTGCAAAGAATACTAAAACAAACTAGGACTAGTGCTAATCTATTCACACTGATAATTATAGGATTTGAAGGGTTTGCTGAAAAAAAGAGGGAGCTTCATTCTGGAGGCACTGGAGTTAAATGTACTTCTAATGGGAGTGGAAAAACCTCTTTCATTTTACCCTAGAATTATGTAGCTCAAGCCTTTAGTTTTCTCAAACCCAAGAAATAGAGGATCCAGTCACATTAGTTTGCTAGATGTAAGAGTTACTTCTTTATTATGTCGAATAACTGCTGGTATTTCTTTGTAAGGACATTACACAGCAGTATTATCAGAAGTGTGGTGTTTTCCAGGTGTGCTTCATGTTTCAATTTTTATAAAGATAATAGTGAATACCGTTGAAATAATAATAAGTGATTCAGAAAGAAACATTATTTATCTCTGGATCTAGCATTTTATGAGTGACTTATGATTACTTTGTATAGTTATGAGTATATTAGAAGAAAAGAAGCTGCACTGATAAAAAGCCATTGCTCTTCCTCTTACACTATTCAGCTGCTATTTATATCTTCTACTTCATATTAAGTATTTATATAATTTTTCTGATTTTCGAGACCAGTATAAAAACCTCAACCCCAACATCATCAGCAGCAGCATTATCATGTACATTTTCCAGATGCTTGTCAGGTCTGACTACAGCAACTTATGTACTGGGAAATTACCGGCGTTTAGCATCCCCAAGTTAAAACAGCCTGATACATTATAAAACGAGTGGCTCTCAGATTACCATTTTACCTTTTTTGTATAAATAACTGAGATTTCCAATTGTGATGTATCTTTACAAATTATGCTTTTGCCAAACAGGCCAATGATAAAGTTAAATCTTAATGTGAAACCAGAACTTCTGTACTTACGGCTTTAAAGGCAAGTTGTCAATGCATCTTGTGAGGCCTTCTGTGAAAGAATTCAGTGCGCTTGGATGGCAGTCCTTCTGGATAACATGTGCACCACTGGCGAGGAAAGGCACTAAGTCTGTGATTAGAGCCTAAAACATGTTACAGCTGCTGAGTACACGTAAAGGGGAAGAAACACACACACACACACACACACACACACACACACACACACACACACACACACAAAAGCTACTTACTGACTGCTGCCTGTCGCTTAGTACTCTCCATACTCGAGGGAAGAAATCCAGCCACACACACTCAGCTAAACCAGTGTCCATATGACACAGCTGTGCCATTGCAACCAGGAAATGGCTCGTGTACGTATTCCGAACAGATTCCATGAATTTGCTCTGCCGTATCAACATCTGTCGCAGAGACGTCTTTCGGTTGTTCCTCGCTTCCTCACCATCCTTTGCTTCTACACCTGATACTATACCATCCAGGTCAATTTCACTCTGTCAAAGATAACAGAGAAAAAGAATTAGTGTACTGTAGTTGATATGGTTCACTTTTTACAATTATATAAAATAATAAGTGACACAAATGATAGATCATGATATTAGATGTATTGATATAAACTAACAAAAACTGGAATTTATCTACGATAGAATTTTACAGAAAATTAACTCTTTCCAATTCAGTTTTTCTACTACCTTCATTCGTACCAACCCTTTATTTATTTTATACTTGTAAGGCTGTAAGACATTAAGAGTTATTACACTACTGTTTAAAAAAATGCAATACGAGGTCACTTGACAACTTTATCACCTTTTACACTGGTTTTTAAACTACGCTGTTTGGTTGTTCATCATTCATTTCTGTATGGTACTTCTTAAAACACTCTCCAGGCTTCCTCTTGCATGTTACACAGTAGAAAATTGTTTCCCTTCTTCCTCATTTCTTCTTGCATTTGCTGCAAACCATGCAGTCCTTAGTTGACTTTTTTCCCACTTTGCACTACAAAATGCTTCTTCCCACATAGTCTCTCCTTGATGTCAGATGATGATGGTCTTCCTCTTTTCCTTGAATTTGTATTTCTTACCTGGCTGACTAGCTGTCTGATTAGATTTCTTCTGTAGGAAAGGTGACTCTTTAGTTGTTCTCCATGTTTGTGTTTGTCTATTGAGTAATATACCTTTTCACAACAACAACTTCATTCAACCAGAATGTACTGAACAGTCAGTAACCTATTGTCAAGGAATGAAAGTCACCTAACTTTCATATCACTTTGATAGGCACATAACTACTATCAGTAAAAATGTGATAGCCTGAACAACACAAGCTAGCAATTGCTGGGCCAAATGAACCACTATTCAGACTGGAAAAGGTAAATTAGGACAAATTACAGTTTCTCTGTTGTCATTCCATAATAGGGAACATGAGGAAAAATGTAACTATTTTCTGAATCACAGACAGAAAATGCAAAAACCCCATTTCGTAGGCTTCTTTGGATTTTAGCACTTTCAATTCTTCTTTTGAATTCTAATGAGCTCTCACCTATAGCCACATTTCTTTTTGTACATAAGTTCTTTGAATTTACTGTCAAGAATAAGAATCTTTATTAGCCGTTCAGTATTTTCTTATACAATGGGCTTCGTCAATAAGTTCAATTACAGTATAAAGATGGTTATATTCTCATAACAATGTATATATAAATCATATGAATGTTAGTGTAGTACAATAGCACACATTTGGAGTTTTATATATTGTTAATTTTACAATAAAAAAGAAAACAGTATACAGATTTATATTAAGAGGGGAGTATTCATGTTGATGACACTATGTCATTATCATATACATGTTGATAACACTATGTCATTATCTTAAGCTATTGATACAAATATAGAGCACTCGAAATAGGTCTATTATGCCTATATGTTAGATATTGTTTTTCCAAATTTAGGTCCTACTTCAGGCAGAGGTACCTTTCTCTATGTTAAAACAGCAAATCTGCCATATTACCATCTTTATATTCATCAACTGAGTAAAATGCTTTACCTTTGAGCCATTGACCCAAAGTTGTCTTAAATTTACTTTTAGATACTGTTTGTACAATTTTAGGAAGCATATTAAACAGTTCGAGGCCTACATATTTATAACTATTATGTATCTTGGACAATCTGGAGTATGGCAGATCAATTGTGTGGTTTTGTCTTGTATTATGGGTGTGGACAGATGACCTAAGGGGATGTTGAGCTATGTTTTCTTTTACGTGTAATAAGCAATAATAGATGTACAAACAAGGAACTGTCATGATAAGTTTTTTGAAATGTTCCCTGCATGTATCCCTAGGAGATAAACCCACTATACATCGAAGAGCTTTTTTTTTTTTTTTTTTTTTTTTTTTGCCATCTGAAAATTGATATTGAATTGGGAGAATTTCCCCAGAGCAGAATACCATATGAAAGATGGGGATGGATATAAGTAAAATATGAATGCAGCAGCAAGTTTTGGCTGACATTACTCCTATGCTTATTAAGTAGGAACATAGCACGTGCAAGTTTAGAATAGACGTATGTGATATGTTTATCCCAGCTAAGTTTCTGGTCAATCATCATTCCTAACAGTTTAACGGACTTATTTTCTTTGTTTGATACCTTCAAATTAAAGAATATTTCTTCAGTTTTTGTTTCATTTATGAATAGGGAGTTTGCACTAAACCAATGAACCGATTTTTCAAATATTATATTATTTTTTTCTCGTACAGATTCAAGAGTCTGTCCTGAATTGATAAAAGTTGTATCGTCCGCATAGAGGACTGTTTTACAGGTTAAATGCTGTGGCATATCATTAACGTACACTACAAACAGGAAGGGCCCAAGTATGGAGCCCTGTGGCACACCTCTTTTTATTGTTTGTGGGTTTGACAGCAGCCCATTTACACTAACAAACTGTACTCTGTTGCTTAAGTAGGATTCTAATAATTTCAGGGTGTCCTCTTCCATGCCGTAGTGTCTTAATTTCATGATCAAAGTACTATGAGATACAGTGTCAAATGCTTTACTCAGGTCTAGGAGAGTAGCACAGGAGGTTAACTTATTTTCAAAGCCATCATATATATCACTTGCAATATTTTCAACTGCTTTAACTGTGGATAGTTTAGACCTGAATCCATACTGTGAGTTACTTAACAAGTTATTCCTCTCAAAATAGTGTTTCATTTGTTGGTGAACACAGTCTTCGATTATTTTAGATATTATTGGGGTTAATGAGATAGGGAGATAGTTACTTGGATTTGATTTATCTCCTTTCTTAAATATGGGAATAGTTACTGCTATTTTCAAACAGTCGGGGAAAATCCCTTGCTGTAATATAGGGTTAATGAGAGTGGTTAGAGGGGACAGAAGATCACTTGATATCTTCTTTATGACAAAGTTTGACAGACCATAGAAGTCCTCTGCTCTGGAATTACTTAGTTTGCCTATTGCTTTGCTAACATCATTTTCAGTTACTGTTGCCCAGCAGAATTTATGGACTACATACTTATTTGAACCTAAAAGAGTTTTAGCATCAAGCATGGCGTTGAGGGGAGACAAATCTTGTTCTTATTCAATATAGTCACTAGCATTCTTCACCTTGCTCCCTTCGTACCTTAACACTCCAGAGCTGTGGTAGGTAAAACTAAGTGCAGCATCTAAAATATTGACGGTGGAACCTTGTTGCGTGACAGAAAAGGGAACATGAAGGGATCACCATTGCCACCACAATAAATTTTCCAGGTAATTGCGACAGGTTGTGTCTCTTCATCACTGTCTGCTCCATGAGTAGAACCTGATTCTTTACAACTTGTATCACTGCACACAGCTGAAGTTTCTTCCCAAACACTTTCATCAATAAATTCTCCTTTGTCCTTAATGTCTTTGAGAAGCCACCTGGCAATATCATCATCACTCAAACGGTTTCTACTGGCCATTACCGTACTATAAACGTGTGAATGCAACACGCTTTGAGTTGTCAGATCTTCATACTATGTGCTGCCACACGTAGCAAATTCTAACAATGAAGTGGACAGAAAGCACAATAATGGAAAAATGTCTGACATTGTCTTTTGCACGATATAATTACCACAAATAAATTACATGGACAAACTAACATATACAAAAAATTTTATAGTTCACTACAGCTTACACACCTCTTTATCAGAATCCATTTCATCCATGTCGTCCCTTATACCTTGTAAGTACATGAAATAATTGGCTTTGTCAGTGCTATCTGCTTGGCTTAAGACATATGTAATGGGAGGCAACCTCAGGCTTTCATCACTGAGTCGTACAGTTTCACCTTTGAAAAGAAAACACCAACAGTTACTAACATTGCAAAGAGGAAACACACAAGTTTCAGGTAAAAAAAATTAACCTCACTATGTGTAATAATGATAATGACACACTTAAAATTACTAGAGAATTAGTGGTAAAGGAACAGACGCCACCATCAGCTAATACAACATTATATTGCTCTAGACTGTTACCTGTCCCTCCTCTAAAAACAACATTACACAAATAAAGTAAACGGACAAGTACTACCAGAAACAATAAACACTGGGAACTGCTGTGACTGTGGCTATGCACCTACAAGACAGCAACCTGTCTTACACCTGCATCCCGCAGTTGGCCAAGAGTCAGCCGTCAGCTGTTGTAGTCAGCTTACAACCCAGCAACTCCATCACGAACCAATGCTTGCCTTGTGCAATAGTAAACATCCCAGACAGTAACCAAAAAGGCTGGTTTTTTTGCCCATCTGCAGCAGACACCTCGAGAGCAGCGCACACATCCACAACCACAGCGATGCTATCATGGGCCCTAGAGATTTTATCTCCACTTGTGACATTCCCGCAAGTAGATAGAACTGTATCCGTGTGTCACGACCTTATTTATGCCAGCAAACAACCACAGAACACCAGTTCACATCATGCTCTTCAAAGACAAATTCTCTAAGCTTTACACCAACCACTGCCACAGTCAATGTATCAAGAGTCTCTCCTAGTACCTCCAGTGGCCCACTGTCTGATGCAGCCAGTGTACCCACCTTGGATGTTTGCCGCCGATGCTATGTGGGGCTACCAGCAATTGTCATCGTGATACATCAAGACTTGGCCTCTATCACTGTGGACCTCCAGGACTTTGGTATTATGGGGTGTCAGAGTCCATGCAAACACAGAAAGGTTAGTGCATCATGTGAAGCATTAACTGACACTTCAGTAATGGTGAGTCAGTCTTCCGTAACTGACAGTACACCAGACTTACTGGGTCTCACCCACTTCAAGACAGAGACCCTGGCAGAACGACTACTAGTGTTTGTGTAATTAAACTTCAAAGAAGAAGAAGAAGAAGAAGAAGAGAAGCTTTCATGTTATCATCAATGAACTTGTAAATAGTTCTCATGGGTTTGCCACCGGATCACGTTGTGCAAATTCCACAATATTTCCTCAGAGCAACTGTCTGACATCTTCAGGTGGTTCAACCTGATGTCGGACAGATGCTCCGAGGAAATACTGTGGAATTTACACAAGGTGATCCGGCAGCAAACCAGTGAAGACTATTTACAACATATCCACCGGGAAAGCTTGAAGAGTCACATCAATGAACTTGTTAATCACAGGCTACCTGAGCATCGAATTTTCTGACACCAAACCTGACATGGGCTATAACAGGAACGAAACTAGAAATCTTATATAACAGAAACTACTTCAAGGCAAATTTTACAATGTTGCACTGCAGCATTTGGAAAGTCACTGACAATCTTATCTTCCTTTATCCTCTGGTGAGGTACTCTGAATATTTCTGTATCTTAGAACTGTAATTCTCAAAATATTAAGATTGAGAATCTCACTGCAACTGAACACATACATGTGTAAAATTCAGGGTTTCCCCCCCAACAGCACTATATACTTTCCAATCTGGTCGTCAGCTACATCTACACTTATACACTGCTCTTTGCTGATGATTCAAGTATTACAATTAAGCCTAGTGTGGAAGTTTCACTACTTAAAATGTAAACGAAGTGTTCTTCAAAATTAAACTGGTTCTCTGCAAATGGCCTCGAGTTTAGAAAAAACAGCACGCAATTCTGTTACTCCCCAGTGCTGAATACTGCAGTGCAACAAGATATTTAACCTTTCACACTGCAGTATTTCTCGCGTAAATGATTACAAGTGAGAAGATGTTGTTGTAATGCATATATGTGCATACATACATTGAAGTCCCCCCCTGCGCAGTTCTGTCGGAATGTATGGGGGTGATGTCTGAAACTTTTAAGGATTTTGTTATGATTTTCACTAGCTGAAAAACTGATTCAGATATTGTCACACCTGGTTCACAGTTCTGTGACCAATCTTCATGCTGACGTTTGTTATTATGATAGGCTGACTTGTATGTGTTTTTGTACCACTGCTGCCGCTGTCTACTCACAGAGTGATGCATGTGGCTTCTGTCGTGTCAGTTATGTTTGCTTTGATTATTATGACGACTTCTCGTGTAATGCGGAATGTTGCTGTGTGATTAACAGCATCTACATGATCACCATCCACACTGTGGCAGTGATAATAGTTCCCTGCTTGCTCAGAGGAACCATTGTTGAGGTTGTGTGAGAAATTTTTTTCCATTCTCAGATTTGTACATTTCGTACTGCCTGTACACCTTCATGGATAAAGCTAACATTGTCCAGTACGGACGTGTCGTGGAGTCTAATTGAAAGCCTGCACTAGGCCATTGGGCCATGCAAAATTATTATTACCAAAATCTATAAATAGTTTAAGTTATGTCTTGCTTTCTCTGTTTCCTGTCACGCACACAAACAATGCAACATGAAAGCAGCAGAATCTTCATTGTAGCGGCCATACACAGTTTACATGACAGCCAACAATCACTGGAAGATTCCACCGTTCTTTGTTGCTGAACTTTGACTGTTGTGTCTTTCAAAATTACAAGGGGGGAAAAATATACATGTATGAATAACTGACACTTTTTATGTAATATGTCATGTTGTAATGCTTCACTTATATTTGATCTAGGTTATAAGCACTATTCTTATAAACTACATACATGTACACCTACGTAAGTGATAAGGATAGATTGCTTCTCACCATATAGTGGAGATATGTTATTTATTCATCTCATTACGTACAATTTTCAAATAATTTGATTTGCTGTACAGGAGACATGTCAAGTTTTACAAAAGAAATTTTTTTCACGTTAAGAGAAATACAAAAGTTTACATTATATTTTACAAGTTACAGCTACACATGTACATAAAATAATACATGTAATACAATCCCTGTGTTCAGACTGTGAAGCTGTCCTCAATGAATTCGACAGAATAAAAACACTTTTCCAGCAGAAGAGTAAAGAGCAGTCTTTTCAGTGAAACAAGCTCCATTTTAAATATATTACTGCCTTTTATTCGATTGAAAATTTTTAACCCCATACACTATGGCGTTTGGGCATCAAGTTTTAAACGATGTGTTGGAAGTTTGAAGTTATCTCTGTGGTGAGTGCTGTAGTTGTTGTCAAAATGGAAAGTGTCTAGTGTATGTTGATTTTTATATAAGAACACCACCATCTCATATATGTTAAGTGAGGAGATAGATAGTATTTTTAAATTTTTTAACAGTGGTCGACAGGATTCCCGTTTTTTTGCAACACACGTTTCTAATTACTTTCTTTTGTAATACTAGGAGCCTAGTGACATTTGCTGAATTTCCCCATAAGATTATGCCATAACGAATAACTGACTCAAAGAAGCAGTGATAAACTATCTTTCTGGTATCCATGTTTGTGGCACCCGACAAAATACACATTGCAAATGCTAAGTTGTTCAGTTTATTTGCTAAGTAATCTATGTGTACCTTCCAATTTAAATTTTTGTCACGATTTAGGCCTAAGAACTGCACGTGGTTTGGTTCTGTGATATCCTGATCATTGCAAGTTATCTTTATTTCAGTCCTTTCTACTGATTTAGCTTCAAATTGCATCATTTTGGTTTTAGTTACATTTAGTTTTAGTCCATTTTGATAGAAACAAGATTCAAGTCTTTCTAAAATATTTTTGTTTTTTTCTGGAATATTTTCAGATACCTCATTCTCAATTAGAACTGATGTATTATCATAATGAGGCACAGCAAAAATATTGTTAAACAAGTAAACTTTCAGCCAAAATGCCTTCTTCTGAATTAGACGTGACCCCCCCCCCCCCCCGCCCCAAACACACACACACACACACACACAGGTTCACACAAACGCAACTCACACACGTGACCACTGTCTCTGCCTGCAAAGGCCAAATTGCCAGCAGCTGCCATGACGGGAGAAGCAGTTTGGGTGGTGGGGGTAAAAATGAGATTGGGGCAGGGGAATGGGAGGGAAGCAGGATAGCAGCTGGGCATGATCAAGTGCTACTTGTGGGAGTTTACAGAGACAAGTTGCAGAGAAGGTAGGGCAGCTAGGTGTAGTTGAGAGGTTAGATGGAGAGTGGGGGTGGGCGGGGGGCAGAATGGAAAAGGAGAGAAGTAAAAAGACTGGAAGAGAGGACTGTGTAATGCTGGTACGGGAACAGGGAAGGGGATAAGTGATGAAGTGCAATTTCTAATGAAGATCTAGGCCAGTAGGGTTACGGGAATATAAGATATATATAGCACGGGAACTGTTCACACCTGTGCAATTCAGAAAATCTGGTGTTGGTAGGAAGGATCCGGGTGGCACAGGCTGTGAAACTGATTCTTGGTGCAACATCTCACAGCCCACAGTACACTGGCTGGTATCATTAATCCTAGACCTTCAAACTGATCACTCATCCTGTGTCATTCTCGTATATTTTTGTGTTATTTTCCACACCTTCCTGTACCACACAAACCCCCACCTCATCCTTACAAATCCCTCTCCCCAGTCGTCCTCTCTTATTCCATTATGCACATACTAGCCTCACCTAATCTAGTCGTGTCTGCTGCCCCCCTTCTTCACACGTACTCCCCCGCCAAACTGCAACCCACATTACAATCTTTTTACTAATTTATTTTTCTTTCATTGTGTTTTCACGTAAATTTCAGTTGGTTTTCACCTTTCACTATAGGCCTGCTCCCACAGGTTTCATCGTGTTTCCCCATACTTCATCTATTCCGTCCTTTTCATGATTTTTTCCTATGTATGTAGGTGTATTTTTACAAACTTTTATGAATGTTTTTCACATTATTTACATATTTTTACATGGTTTTATTCTCCAGCATGGATCCTTGGTCCTTCCGTCTGGGCCAATACAGAATATATTTCCTTATTCATAGCCAGGGCCCAGTCCCACATACTGTTCTTCCATCAGTGTTTGCCTCATGGAATCAGACCAAATGGCCTTACCATTGAATTACCCATCTCTGGTTGCAGCCCCTCCTTGCACAATAACCTCCATCTGTTCAGATTCTGCCAGTGTTTGATCCTGACTAATATTATCCTGCAAAACCATGTCAATCAGGCCCAAACCACTTGCAATACCTCCTCCTCTAAACAAAACCAAATTTCTGGACCCCATCTCACACATAAACTCTTGGCCTGTATGAACTGGAGCAACATGCACAGCACCATCTACACCTACACGGATGCTCTGCAAATCACACTTAAGTGCCTGGCAGATGGTTCATCGAACCACCCTCACAATAATTCTCTATTATTCCACGCTCGAACAGTGCACGGAAAAAACAAACACCTATATCTTTCTGTGCGAGCTCCGGTTTCCCTTATTTTATTATGATGACCGTTTCTCCCTGTGTAGGTTGGTGTCAACAAAATATTTTCGCATTCTGAAGAGAAAGTTGGTGACTGAAATTTTGTGATAAGACTCCGACGCAATGAAAAACGTGTTTCTTTTAATGATTACCACCCCAAATCCTGTATCATGTCAGGGACACACACTCCCTTATTTCTCAACAATACAAAATGAACTGCTCTTTTTTGAACTTTCTCAATGTACTCTGTTAATCCTGTCTGGCAACGATCCTACACCGCACAGTAGAACTCCAAAAGAGGGTGGACAAATGCAGTATAGGCAGTTTCTTTAGTAGATCTGTTGAATCTTCTAACTGATCTGCGAATAAAACACAGCCTTTGGTTTGCCTTCCCCACATTTTCTGTGTGTTCTTTCCAATTTAAGTTGTTCATACTTGTAATACCTAGGTATTTAGTTGAATTTAGGGCCTTTAGATTTGACCAATTTATCGTGCAACCAAAGGTTAATGGATTCCTTTTAGCACTCATATGGATGACCTCACATTTTTCATTATTTAGGGGCAATTGCCAATTTTTACACCATACAGATATCTTTCCTAAATAGTTTTGAAATTTGTTTTATCTTCTGATGAGTTTACTAGACGATAAATGACAGCATCATCTTCAAACAACCAACACAGCTGCTCAGATCATCTCCTAAATAAGGAACAGCAGAGGGCCTATAACACTACCTTGCGGAATGCCAGAAATCACTTCTGTCTTCTGTTAATAACTATGAACTTTGACCTCTCTGAGAGGAAATCACGAATCCAGCTGCACAACTGTGATGATATTGCATAAGCACCCAATTTGATTACAAGCCACTTGTGAGGCACAGTATCAAAAGCCAATTTGAAATCCCTTGTCCACAGCACTTAACACTTACTGTGTGTACAGACATAGATGTGTTTCACAAGAACGATGTTTTCTAAATCTGTGTTGACTTTGCGTCAATACATGCATCAATAGAACCTCTTCAAGTTAGTTCATAATGTTTGAACACAATATATGTTCCAAAATCCTGCTGAAAATCGACGTTAATGACATGTGCCTGTAATTTAGTGGATTCCCCCTACCCCCTTTCTTGATTATTGATGTGACCTGTGAAACTTTCCAGTTTTTGGGTACGGATCTTTCGTCGAGTGAGCAGTTGTATATGACTGTTAGGTATGGAGCTACTGCATCAGCATACTCCGAAAGGAACCAAATTGGTATACAGGCTGAACCAGAGGACTTACTTTTATTAAGTGATTTAAGTTGTTTCACGGTTCCGAAGATATCTACCTCTAAGTTACTGATTTTGGCACCTGTCCTTGATCCAAATTCTGGAATATTTACTTTGTCTTCTTTGTTGAAAGAATTTCACAAGGCTCTGTTTAGTAACTCTACTTTAGCAGCACTATCATCGATAGCATTTCCATTCCTATCATGTAGAGAAGGCATTGACTGTGTCTTACTGCTAACACTATGTATTACCAGAATCTCTTTGGTTTGTCTACCAGGTTTCCGGACAAAATTTCATTGTGGAAACTATTATAAGCATCTCCCAGTTAAGTCCATGGCAAATTTTGAGCTTCTGTCAAAGATCACCAGTCTTGGAGATTTTGCATTTGTTTAAAGGTGGCATGCTTTTTTCGTTGTTTCTGTAACAGTGTTCTGACCCATTTTATGTACCAAGGGAGATGAGTGCTATCGTTTGTTAATTTATTTGGTATAAATCTCTAAATTCCTTTTGATACTATTTCTTTGAACTCAAGCCACATCTGATCTACACATACCAGTACATTGTCTGTCAGGAAGGTATCAGCTGAATTTTCATCCGATTTTTTTGAATAGGTATATTTATCATTTATTTCTGGAGGATTTGGGAGTAACAATACTCAGTCTCACTACAACCACCCTGTGTGCACTAATCCCTGTATCCATTTTGGTGCTTATTATTAGCTCAGTATTAATTGTTGCTAAGAGGTCAAGTGTGTTTTTACAACCGTTTACTATTCATGTGCCCTCATGAACTGACTGCTTGACATAACTTTCAGAGAATGCATTAATAACAATTTCAGACTCTGTTTACAGGTTCCTCCATATTTAAACAAGTATTTTTTCTAACATATTGATGGTAAATTGAAATAACCACCAACTATAATTGTACGAATAAGGTACAGCCAGTGGCGTATATAAAATTCCGTGTACATGTGGTAAAGTTTATGTTGGAACAACAAAAAGAAGCGTAAATACACAGTTAAAAGAACACAGAAGTCTTTGCCGATTAGGAAAAACAGATAAATCGGCTGGAGCAGAACACGCTTTTCAGCCAGGAAATCATCAAGTGAAGTTTTCCGAAACAAAAATTTTATCTACGATGACGAACTATTACCCACGGCTTTGTAGAGAAGCAATTGAAATATATAAACATAGGGATAATTTTAATCGGAAAGAAGAGACCATGAAACTTAGTGATATTTGGACAGTAGCACTACAGAATTGCTAGACAGTTTTATCCGTGACGAGATTACGATCGATAGTTAAGTTTTATCTCTGACAAAGATTATCTCTGCATATCACCCCTCTGAAGATGTCCAGCGCAGCTCTGGACGAAACGTTAGGAGCTGAAGAGTTTCATGGACCACGACCTTACATCCCGGAAGGTTTACCAGAAGATATGTCATCCGGACGTGAAAGCTTTCATACTAACACCAACTGTGTTTAGCCTATCCTTTCTGACCTCAGTTAGGTCCTTCACAAAACTTTCGGCTGAACTTATCTCTGCTGTTAGCCAGCTTTCAGTTCCTTTTATGATTTGAGCATCAGCTACGACTTGCTTGGAGCTCTGGTACCTTCCCAACACAGCTACAACTATTTACAACTGTTATACTGATGATAACCTGTAGATTAAAACTGAAGAAACTGCAAAAAGGTGGGAATTTAAGGAGATGGGACCAGGATAAACTGACTAAACCAGAGGTTGTACAGAGTTTCAGGGAGAGCATAAGGGAACAATTGTCACAAATGGGGGAAAGAAATACATTAGAAGAAGAATGGGTAGCTTTGAGGGATGAAGTAGTGAAGGCGAAGGCAGCAGAGGATCAAGTAGGTAAAAAGACGAGGGCTAGTAGAAATCCTTGGGTAACAGAAGAAATATTGAATTTAATTGATGAAAGGAGAAAATATAAAAATGCAGTAAATCAAGCAGGCAAAAAGGAATACAAACGTCTCAAAAATGAGATCGACAGGAAGTGCAAAATGGCTAAGCAGGGATGGCTAGAGGACAAATGTAAGGATGTAGAGGCTTATCTCACTAGGGGTAAGATAGATACTGCCTACAGGAAAATTAAAGAGACATTTGGAGATAAGAGAACCACTTCTATGAACATCAAGAGCTCAGATGGAAACCCAGTTCTAAGCAAAGAAGGGAAAGCAGAAAGGTGGAAGGAGTATATAGAGGGTCTATACAAGGGCGATGTACTTGAGGACAATATTATGGAAATGGAAGAGGATGTAGATGAAGATGAAATGGGAGATGTGATACTGCGTGAAGAGTTTGATAGAGCACTGAAAGACCTGAGTCGAAACAAGGCCCCCGGAGTAGACAACATTCCATTGGAACTACTGACGGCCTTGGGAGAGCCAGTCCTGACAAAACTCTACCATCTGGTGAGCAAGATGTATGAAACAGGCGAAATACCCTCAGACTTCAAGAAGAATATAATAATTCCAATCCCAAAGAAAGCAGGTGTTGACAGATGTGAGAATTACCGAACAATCAGTTTAATAAGCCACAGCTGAAAAATACTAACACGAATTCTTTACAGACGAATGGAAAAACTAGTAGAAGCCGACCTCGGGGAAGATCAGTTTGGATTCCGTAGAAATACTGGAACACGTGAGGCAATACTGACCTTACGACTTATCTTAGAAGAAAGATTAAGGAAAGGCAAACCTACGTTTCCAGCATTTGTAGACTTAGAGAAAGCTTTTGACAATGTTGACTGGAATACTCTCTTTCAAATTCTGAAGGTGGCAGGGGTAAAATACAGGGAGCGAAAGGCTATTTACAATTTGTACAGAAACCAGATGGCAGTTATAAGAGTCGAGGGACATGAAAGGGGAGCAGTGGTTGGGAAGGGAGTGAGACAGGGTTGTAGTCTCTCCCCGATGTTATTCGATCTGTATATTGAGCAAGCAGTAAAGGAAACAAAAGAAAAATTCGGAGTAGGTATTAAAATCCATGGAGAAGAAATAAAAACTTTGAGGTTTGCCGATGACATTGTAATTCTGTCAGAGACAGCAAAGGACTTGGAAGAGCAGTTGAACGGAATGGATGGTGTCTTGAAGGGAGGATATAAGATGAACATCAACAAAAGCAAAACGAGGATAATGGAATGTAGTCGAATTAAGTCAGGTGATGTTGAGGGTATTAGATTAGGAAATGAGACACTTAAAGTAGTAAAGGAGTTTTGCTATTTGGGGAGCAAAATAACTGATGATGGTCGAAGTAGAGAGGATATAAAATGTAGACTGGCAATGGCAAGGAAAGCGTTTCTGAAGAAGAGAAATTTGTTAACATCGAGTATAGATTTAAGTGTCAGGAAGTCATTTCTGAAAGTATTTGTATGGAGTGTAGCCATGTATGGAAGTGAAACATGGACAGTAAATAGTTTGGACAAGAAGAGAATAGAAGCTTTCGAAATGTGGTGCTACAGAAGAATGCTGAAGATTAGATGGGTAGATCACATAACTAATGAGGAGGTACTGAATAGGATTGGGGAGAAGAGGAGTTTGTGGCACAACTTGACCAGAAGAAGGGATCGGTTGGTAGGACATGTTCTGAGGCATCAAGGGATCACCAATTTAGTATTGGAGGGCAGCATGGAGGGTAAAAATCGTAGGGGGAGACCAAGAGATGAATACACTAAGCAGATTCAGAAGGGATGTAGGTTGCAGTAGGTACTGGGAGGTGAAGAAGCTTGCACAGGATAGAGTAGCATGGAGAGCTGCATCAAACCAGTCTCAGGACTGAAGACCACAACAACAACAACAACAACAACAACAACAACAACAAAATACTGATGATTCCCGTATCTACGTTCTTCCTGTGTTCGAACTGCACCCTTTGAGACTGAAGCCCTTTTTGTGTTTGCCTGAGACCTTCTAACCTGAAAAACCACCCAGCCCACACCACACAGCCCTTGCTACCCATGAGCAGCCTCCTATGTATAGAGGATTCCTGCCCTGTTTAGCGGAACCCAAAACCCAACCACCCTATGGCACTGGTCGAGGAATCTGCAGCCTACACTATCGCAGAACATCTGAGCCTCTGCTTCAGATCATTCAGCCCTGTAACAGAGGTCCGCAACTGATCCTGTCAACAATGCTACAAATGGTGAGCTCTGCTTTCATCTCACATAGAAGACTGGCACCCTTTACAATTTCCGATAGATGCTTGAAACCAGAGAGAATCTCTTCAAATCCAAAGCAACACATTTAATGGTGCCAAAGTGAGTTACCACCTGCCGCTAGTTGCACCCCGTGCTCTTCATGGCATCCAGAAAGAATCGTTCCACTTCTGGAACAACTCCATCTGGTATGCACACGGAGTGCACACTGGCTTTCTTTCCCTCATTGAGAGCCATGTCCGTAAGAGACCACATAATGTGCCTAACATTGAAGCAGCCAACTACTAATACTCCCACCCTCTGTGATTTCCTGGATCTTGCCAACTGAGAGGTTTCCATTGAAACAGGACAAGCAACTGCATCTGGCTGAGGGACAGTGTCAGTCACTGACAGCACCTGGAACATGTTAGTCAGAGTAACTGGGGAGGCCTTACGTTCAACCCCTTGGGAAGTCTTTTGTTGCCTGCCACACTGAGGCAACCTTCCACTCTACCACGGGTGAGAAGTCGACCTCACTGCGAACAGTAACTGGGCTGGTCATCGCTGCAGACCGATCACTGGATTCAGATGTCCTGGATATCCTTTGAATCCCCATGGCCAGCCCACAACAATGATGCCCGTCCACTGCAGCTTCAAGCTGTGTAATCGAAGCCATCACAGCCTGGAGCGATTTGTCACCAACTTGGATAGCATCTGCACAGAGCGGTCACAGTCCTTATCCATACTAAAGACTGATGAAAACTACACTACACAGACAAACAAAGAACTATCGACATGTGCTATGCAACTTTATGTAGACGCTGTCAAGAACATAAGAAATGTGTCCAATAAATTAGGTTAATACGCAGAGGTTCAAAAACTAAAGTACCAAAGCACTCAGGTGAGACTAAATAATTCGCTCCTGATAAGGAACTCATACTGTCACAAAAAGAGTTTACTTTCAGACACTGTGTTTATTAAATATCAACTTAAAATACAGAAATTCTAGATACTAAATTACCGAAGCACAAAGATGAAACTATACAAAGGCTTTCCCGGCATAATAATTGATAATATTCTTCTCGGGTGTGCAGCCGGATCATAACGTCTTCATGACAATATTTCAGCGGTCCAACTGGCCGCCATCTTCAGGTGAGAGTGCTGGTAGACGATCTCGCTGGCCAGTTGGACCGCAGAAATATTGTGTCATGAAGACGTTATGATCTGGCTGCAAACCCGAGAAGAATATTATCATGAAACTATACAATTTGCTACTAGGTAGGAACTTTTAAAATGTCACAAAATTGGTTACTTCCCTTTTACTGCTTTGTGTCTTGGCCAGCTGCCACTGCTTCCAACCTGTTCACCACCTACTCCCACCTTGGACTACCAATATACACCATCTCTGCAACAACCTACGAACCTCCCTCATATCAGCTCACAACTGACAAACCCAGCCTCGCAGACCTACTCCATTTACCCCACCCTGAAAACCCCTCCCAAATTTTAATATAAACAATAGTGTGTCAGAGGTTGACAGCAGTTATTAATGAATATAATTCCAAATGCAAACTGAAATCACATCTGCTTGACAACTAGGGTCCTGAAAGTTTGTGGCCCATCTACGTGGTCTGCAAGCATCTGTGGTGTATGAGAGAGAGCACAAACAAGCCTTCGCAAATGTTGTCAGAGGTTGCTGAAGGCGATCAATGCTGTTTCACCTAATAACACAAGTGAGCGTACACTTGGCAATGACCGTGTGGATGTCACTCACTTGTCCATATCCATGCAGAAATCACGAGCTAGCACTCACATGCATACAGAGTGCAAATTGGAGGTGTGCGCATGAACAACGTGTTTCCTTTACCACTAGAGTTACACAAACAGGTAAAAATTATTTTCTGTTACTTGTGGATAACAAGTACAAATATCCATTTGAAACATTATTCGTTTACACAAATGAAAACATTTATTCACTGTCTGTGAATAAGAAGCATTGCATATAATAGATAAATTTGAACTCCAATGACATTTAGTGCTCCAATTCTTTGTTAATTATTAAATAATTTGTTTATCATTTAGTTTTCGAAACAACTGTTTTTCCCCCATTCACCTGGAAGTTCATTTGATTTTCAAATAATTGCCATTGTGAGACACTAAAGAAAATATGTTCTGCATCTTCAAAGATGATATCAGCATTTGTAACTCCTTTCAGGATAATGATACAAAAGTTCCAAATCACACTCGTCTTCTGCTGAAGTTCAGAAATTCCACTCTAGTTTTGGCAAATAACTTTGTTGTGATTCCACAGTGATTTTAATTCCCAAATCACATTCAACATGAATTTTCCTAGGGAAACTATTTATTTTTTAATTGTAGGTGAGACATTGCTGTAATACTTTCAGGTGTTGCAGAAAAGAAAAAAAACATCTTTCAATCACTTCTTGACAATGTCTTGATAAAGTTGGTAGTTCTGCAATATTATGAACTCGTCTTGTACTCAAACAGAGTGCCTCTTCTGAAACTTTTGAATCTCAAAACTATGTGTAACTGCACTGATGCATGTAGGATCTTCTAAAGGATACCTTACTCAGAGTTAGCCCTAACACTTTTTGATAACATTTGATGTCCAGCATAATTCCACAAACATTTCTGGAGACTTTGGATTAAAAGTGAGTTAATGTTAGTTGTTAGCAACCACCTAGTTGTTATTCTGTTCAATCATTTTTAACAAACAAACTCAAATGACTAGCATCATTATATCAGAGACAACCATATCTGACAGTTAGCGATCTTAATACAATGGAGGGCAATGCATATCAAGAGTTTCTGTTGGCTGCAATCTCACCTTTGGCTACTTACGCAGAGTACTTCCACATGTTAGCAGGGGGAGGGGGAAGTACTGGCAAGTGCAGAATCAGTTAAATTGGGCTCTGTCAGTAGTGCACCTGCTAAAGCCACCCCACCAATGGAGTATTTTTATGCTGTATTTGTTACGCAGTAAAGCAATTAAATATGTGCTCAATCCACAGGTTTGTGTGAACACTGCACTGCTTTACCAGGCATGGTGGTGTGGCCTTGACTTCTTGCTGCCTCTGAACCTAGTCATACATCCAGTTAGAGGAGGACCTACAGTTCAATGTGTACCGTATTTACTCGAATCTAAGCCGCACTTTTTTTCCGGTTTTTGTAATCCAAAAAACCGCCCGTGGCTTAGAATCGAGTGCAAAGCAAGCGGGAGTTCTGAAAAATGTTGGTGGGTGCCGCCACAACTAACTTCTGCCGTCGAATATATGTAGCGCCACACAGGCATGCTTTGTAGGCACAAAGATAAATACTGGCACCAAAATCTGCGTCAGTAAATAAATTAAAAAAAAAAAAGTGGAAGACGAGCCTTTTTCCTCCGCCCAGAGTTTCGACCACTGCATTTTGGTACATTATCCAATGAAGTAAATACAAATTCTGTATTGTTGATCTTCGAATGCAGCAGCATTCCAATGTACTACGAAAATCCGACTGGCAAGACTGTTTGGGATGTTTGTCAATATTCTCTACGTTCTGAATTTTTTCCTACCTGTGAGAAGAGATGGTTGCTAATAGGAGCTTTTATGAATTGTGAATCACATGTAGTATTCTCTTCGCCATAAGATTAATAAAAATATAAACATTTTGCCATGTATTGTTTCGTGTTTGCTACTATCTCATTTAAATCCTGTCTGCCTAATAAACTACGAAACTAGAGTGAGACAACAGCAAACACGGAAGAATATACATATCATGTCATGTTTATACTCGTATTATTCTTATGCCTGATAGTGATACAGTCAGAAATGAAGCACGGCAACTGACTAGATTTTTAAATCTAAGATGACTAATTTCTGTGCAGAATGTAATGAACTAAAGAGGCACCTGCAAAGATTTTCAAACGGAGAAAAATTTTCGCTAAAATTTCGTTCAGAACATCATCTATCATACGCAGTCTATTATTTGGTTCTTGTTGATCATTATCAAAGAAAGCAGTAGTGTAAGTAACAACAAATGTTTCGCTAATGAAACGATTCCTCTCTATTTTTTATTTGTAAACGGCGGTAGCGCGCACAAAAGCAAGCCACGCCGCGAGCGGCGACAGGCCGTAAACACGCACTATCAGAATGCGACAAACAATGCATGACACAGTACAGTAATGCATTTTCAGCTTAGAGTGACGTAAACACCTATAAGAAAGAGAACGGCACTTATCAGATCAAAGAAAAATAAGCAATCAATTCAAACCAGACGAAGCACGTGAAAAAGTAAGGATATCCGTATAAATACGGACGGAGCGCGTGACGCGTAGCAATGGCTACCTGGTAACCCGTAACTGCTAAGCTTACATCTCGAACAAAACTGCTGCAGCTGTATCGTCATTCATTCGACCTTAATTGTGTCTCATATTACAATTAGACGAACTTTGTTTCGATTTGGAGGTGCGACCTAAAACTTTTCTCTCCCCTTGAATTTCGAGTCTCAAATTTCAGGTGCGGCTTAGATTCGGGAAAATTTATTTTTCCTTGATTTCGAGTCTCATTTTTCAGGTGCGGCTTCGATTCGAGTAAATACGGTACTCAAAAACAAGTGCAACTTGGCACTTCTTTAATTGTTACCAAAGAAACAAGTGACAAGAAAAAGAAAAACCCGATCAACCAACAGAAGACTGGCCACCTAACCTTCAACAAGAAGTTAACCAATTCTTTTTTATATATTCCTTTGTGTTCTGTGCGGATGTTGCATGATATCTTTGGAATTCAGTAAATGAGAACTGTAGTTTTTTTCAGGTGGCCACTCCTCTGACAGAACACGCTGACCTATGGCAGCAACCACTACGACACCAAGGCACATTTTTGGACAAACCATTAACAAGTCATCTGTCAAACAGAAGCTGCACTGAGAAAAGGAAACAAACACTAGTTATATACTTCTGTGCAAGAAGCAAACAAACACTACAATGACGTTCTATATTTAGTTATGAATAATATCTTCACAAAAAATGTCTGAATGCTCTACTCATTCAAATAATTATTCAGATAATTCCCATCCCTGCTTACCACTAAATCTTGTGCTTCCTTCCTCTTTCTGGACAGTGCAGTTAATATTATCAATTTTAAAGAGTCCTATTAGTTCATTTTCTATATTTACTCAAAAGAGTCATCCTACAATATAGCTGGAGTGAAAGTTTTTTGTTAATTACAAACAAAGTTGACAATTATAATAAGTCTTCACACTTTTCTAGCTAAATCATTTTCATGTGTTCTGTACAAAATACATCTCATTGTCAGTGCAATTTTAGCTGTGGCCTAATTGCAAGCACTATGTCACCTGTTACTCATTCACAAAAGTTTACAATTCCTCATCTAAATAATTGACCTTCAATAACATTGAATATTCAACTCTCTCTCTAATTTTTGTTGTATTTAATCATACTTGCAGGGTATCTACTGGTTTTCAGAGCATCAGATTCCTGACTTTTTTTCCACTATCTTCCATTATCTCTTTAATTAAATTCACAACAACTCATAAATAAGGTTGGTAAAATTTTCCTTAATACAACAGCAATTATGAAACAATAAAATCTTCTCTATTTACAAGCCAAGTCACTTCAAACAAAACATTTGAGCTTTTAATAGCTATTTCCGCCGTCGTCATCAGGAGCTAAAAATCATTGAGTGCCGGGGTTGGCATGGTGTTCTGCTGACAAAGATGCAATGGTAGCTTCTGGAACCTTCCTAAGAGGGCCAGAGTAATGCAAGCACTGAAGGCAAGTTGAGCAGTTCTTAACAGCTTCATCATACCATAGGACGGAGTGATGTCAGATGACGTAAGGCCCTGCGCCACCATGAAAGACTCTGAAGACACAACAATTATGAAAATACAATATGGATGCCAAATGTCAAATATTACAGTGTAAGATTCAGTGTTTACATTTTTACTCAACTTGAAATTTCAGCACCTAAGTTTTAAAGAAATGCCTTTAAGAAGAAAAAGATGATGAGGAGTGGGATTTATGTCTGGTAGTTCTAACAGATACTCCTCTAACAACACATTAGATGGCAGCACTGCCTCAGGCAGAGCTAGTCTAAATGTAATTTCCACTAGGTGTATACACCTCTTAAGGCTCTTTGTTAACAAAGTCACATCTCCAAATTTCTCCCTCCACACCTGTACCCTCAAGGTTCCAAATGCAGATGCAGACCCTGTGCTAACATGGCTTGCACATACAAGTTCCCTAAATATATATTTTCTTGTTTATTAAATGAACTGGATACAACATTTTTGGGCATAGTGCTAACTTGCTTCTTCCCCCTAGAATTGCACCTGAGTGATACATAAGACCGAATTCGTGGCCACATGATCAATTTCGTGACTGTCTGTTCATTTTCATTACTTTTATGACCAGCAGAAACCCTGATTTAGTCGCTGTGGTAATATTTTATGAGTTTCAGATACACATTATACAAAATACGGAAATTTGACAGATACAAAGAAATTCTAAATGCATTCCAATGCTTGCCAGGCCTGTTAGTGCCACTAAATGGTAATGAAGCTACACAGAGTCCATGTCTTCTTAGCCACATGGCAGAGCCACTGAGTGAGTATGGGTCCACATGATGGCGAGTGGGGCAACTGCTGTCTGTGCTGCACTCCTGCAATGAGTGATGGGGAATGAGCATCTGTCACACAGTTTCACCATGTGAATGAGTGATGGGGAACGAGCATCTGCCATGTCATTTCACCAGGTGGGTAGAGTAGTGTTCTACTGACAACAACGACGACTACTACTACTACTACTACTTCATTACATTCTACCACAAAAGGACTGCGATTGAAAATTAGCTCATTCCACATCACAACTAGAGATCACAATTATGATCCATAAAACACAAAACTAAGTAATTAGCCACCGTACAGCGTATGTGCCAGAGGGTACACAGTCAGTGTCCTACCACTTTTCTTATTCCATTTGTGAATGGTATGTGGGAAGATACATGTAAGTACCATTCTGTATGCACCTGAATTCCACTAATTTTAGTTATACATTCCTTTCACAAGATTTATGTTGGAAGAGGTAAATGTTTCTTCATGTACTCGTATTCTGGAAGTGGGGTCTCCGAATTCTGAGTGTAAGAGACTTTGCAATGCAAAACTCGTTCCTTTCAAATTCTGTCATGGCACTTCATTTTGTAATTCTGTGACATTCCCAGTCAGCTAACCAGATCTGGTGTCAGCTTTCTCCATTGCTACAATTACTTACCCATTCAAGACAGGGATTCCTGGATACTGTAGGATGGAACTTGAGTAAATGAAGGAAAACATTAGGAATTTTATCCAACTTCTCTGATATTTACCCTATCATTTCATTATGCTGATACTTCAAAGCAGCTGACATGTATCTCCCATTCCAACTGTAGTGACATGATGTATGATACAGTCATCAGAAACTGGATGGCTATGCTGTATACAGTAGAACTGCTGTGTTACTGTTAAGACTGGGAAGATCTAATCAAACCAACATGTCAAAGTTAGCAAATAGATGTTACTCAGAAATGTCCTCTATTCTGTGTCTGCATACAATGTTGGATGCATTCTAATACAAAGTGCATTAGTGTTGAATGTGTATAAATGGAAGAACAGTTTTTAAAAGTTTTATTACAACTTTAAAGTAGGGGAAGGTCAACTGCTGTTCTCAATCTCAATAAATGGTTTAGGAAACAATCTGAGCAGCAATCTGACATCGTTTGCAGATAATACTGTCATTTACCATTTAGCAAAGTCATCAGAAGATCAAAACAATTTGCAAAATTATTTAGACAAGATATCTGCATGGTGCAAAAAGTGGCAGCTGAGTTCCGTTTTCGTGTGCTAAATTGTGACAGTCTTTTTGTTGTACCTATCTGCCGCTCAGAATCTCCGCTAAATGGTGAGTAGCAACTTTCCTTTTCATAATATTGTTACATACCATCCCATTGTTTGAAATTTGTGAGATCATACACATAAGTAAAAGGCATCTGTTAAGTTTTGGTTACATAATAACTCACACAAATCTAAAGGATATCAATTCAACTAAATACCTAGGGATTACAATTACAAACAACTTACACTGAAATGATTCACACAGATAATTTTTGGGGAAGGCATGCCAAAGATTGTGTTTTATTGGCAGAACACTTAGAAGAAGCAATAAACCCACTAGAGAGACTGCCTACACTATGTTTTTCCTTCCTCTTCTGAAGTACTGCTGCAAGGTTTTGGACCCTTACCAGGTAGAACTTTATCAGAAAGTAGGGGGAGAGTGTTACACATATGAAATGTGAACTGGCGTGGCAATCATTGAAACATAGGTGTTTTTTGTTGTGGCGAGGTCTTTTTGTAAAATTCCAATCTCCAGCTTTCTCTTCTGAATGCGACATTATTTTGTCGAGGCCCACTTACATATGGAGTAATGATATCCTAATAAAATACAAGGAATCAGAGCTTGCATGGAAACATTTAAGTGTTCATTTTTTCCTCCGCACTTTTTGAGAGTGGAACAGTGCAGACAGTGTGAAAATGGTTCGGTAAACATTCTGTCAGGCACTAATATTGAATTGCACAGTAGCCATGTAGACGTAGATGAAAATAAGAAGCAATAGCCTGACCTGATTTTTATATATAAAAAAGAGACTGCTTTTTTGCTTATCTTCATGTCTTCACACTTTTTCTTCTTACTGCAATTTTGGTGTTGTGGGCAATATAATATTTAAAGAAATCTTATCACTTGTAGTAGATACGAAGTGAATAGTTAGGAAAAGATAGCAGTGTCTGATGGAATCCCACAGTTCATTCAAACTTCAATAAATAGGATGTCTTGTCAATGTTCTCTTACGTTTTGTTCCTTCATTTTTACAGAGTGTTAAATTCAGATAATGCCCTTTTAAGCCCAAAAGTTGTCCCTAAAATGTTAGACACCACACAACATATAAGAAGAGAACTCAATACAAATCTTCCACCAACCAATTAAAACATCTTGCAAGTTCTCAGTCACGATTATTCCTAATAGCAACATAAAATCCACACTGCTGACACACCTCTGAGGTATACATTTGGTTGGCTGCAAAGGAATTCTGACAGTTGTTGCTAATACAAATCTGTTTAATACCCAAAATAAAATATTAAACTGTATAATAAAAACTAATGTGGACATATATACACACCTGGATTTGCAGTCATGACTAGGAGTTCTATACACTGTTTTATCCAGTAATGTGGTCCCATAGGCTCCCAGTTCTGAGAAATCATGATGTATAACAGACGGTCATGCAATTTTCGTTTCATACTTGCATCAAATACCTCAAAAAATTTAGCTCTGATTGGAGGCTGGACACATCTTAAACCTGCCAGGAACGCAGGCTCTAACTTTGTTCCCAGTTCAGATTGCTTCAGATTTTCATCTCTGCAAGTCCATTATTTACAGCCATTACAATACATTTTTGAAGTCTGGTGTTTTGTAACTACTCAGCTAACAATACAGTTTCTGAGTCTAAATGTGTTTTCCTTACCTGTACACAAAATTAACAATATCAAGGAACTGGGCATTCAGTTCCAATTCATCAGGAAACCTTTTTTCAACGTAGTGCATCATTTTAACCAGGAGTATGGATTTTTCTCTCAGTGTTGGAGTCTGATTAATAGCAATAGGGTTCTTGTTCTTCATCCAGTCCTCTAGCATCTATGTAAGAATTGATTATACACATATTTTGCTCCTCATGCAACATAATTCTTAGCCTAGCTATTTAGTAATATACCATCTCACCTTAGTTATAGCCTTCATAACTTTAATATCTGGTGATTTTTCAATCAGACCAACCAATATTGTTCCAATGAACGTCTTTCGCATATCAGCACCCATGACAACTACACGGTTCTTTACCATGTCTAAACTGAGAATCAGCAGATCACTTCCTGCAACCAAAGTTAATGTTTTAATACATTCTATGCGTAATAATGGGAAAAGTAAGAAGACATGTAATCAGATTCACAGAAAGTTAAATTTGCTCCTTTTAAAGACCTCTTCAGCACTGTTTGAAAGGTTATAGTCAGTTTCAAAGCCTATTTGGAAGAATATAATTTCTTTATCAATCAACAGGAAAGAATTCATGCCTCCACACAGTTTCAGACTTGAATCATTAACAACCGGTATGAAGGTTGTTTTCTCTTTTTTTTACATGATAAAGAGACACTCAACGATGCTAATTATGATGGGGTTCCACTTTGGCATCCTTGAACTTTTTTTTTATATCAAAAAATAACTTTTTATTCTTTAGTAAAATGATAATAAGCTTTTAAGATTTGGTGTGTTTACAATTTTACATTTACAATTACATTCCATTTTTGCACATCATACGATTACAGTAAAGTTATATGCCTGATGTGAAAACTTATTTTATAAAATAATAAGTGAAAATACTACTTTCACTGTGTTTTGTTTAATGTTACTTTTTTCACATTGTAGTATCAGTCAATATTCTCCTAAAGTGTGTCATATGTCAAACTGTCAATATCATCTTCAACTTCACCTTCATCACTGCTGATGCAGTCCTTGCTACTTCTGGTGGCTGTGAAAATATTCATACAGATCTCTGACGAAGCACATTTATAGTATGTTGTGAGGATAAATTAAAAGATTGGCACTTGCAATTACTTCACTCTCATGTCATACGTCTAGATGCTACTAATTCCATTAAGGAGGGCCTAAGAAATTCATTGTCGTTAAAGGAATGCACAAGTATTTTCTACTTTCCACCCATAGTCACTGAGATACAACATAGGGTGTGACAGCTGCTCTGCTGATTTATAGTAAGTTACTTGCAAGAGAGCATGTTTTATGCAGTTTAGTGCGACTTCATCTGTTTGTGGAAGTGACTTCAAGTTAAAAGAGATTTCTATCTTGGTTGCCAGAATTTTGTCCCAGTTGTGTCATTGGTTCACGTGGTCTTTCGTTATACAAAAGTGAAAAAAGTTTATACTCCGCTTTCATTATCTGATGATGATCCGTGTAAATCTCACTTAGGAATTCCAAGTCTCCAACAAAGTGCACTCAGCAGCACTGTCTTCCAGATTGAGTAAAAGACAGAATCGTAGCCTCTTAAAAGCACGCACAGCTGTTGCATAGGTTAATGTTACTAGTTTTTTTTTTAAGACCACTTATATTAGTAAACCTCAACGTATGCTCCCTTGGTAGCACAGAGAACGTCGAGGCAGTATTCCAGTTCTCGCCAGGTGTTTCGTAACATGCGTTCTGTCACATGTACCCACAGCAGCTTCTATCCTAGCCTTCGGTTCATCTCTATCCTAGCCTTCAGTTCATCGACGTCAGCAGCTGGCAACTGGCGTGATGAAGACTCTGTCCTTGATACAGCCCCCCCCCCCCCCCCCCAAAAAAAAAAAAAGGTCAAGGGGTGTAATGTCTGGAGAGCGAGGTGGCCAGGGTGTTGAACTGTTCCTTCCAATCCAAATGTTTCATCCAGGAAATCACGCACTATCAAAGCTCAGTGGAAATGGGTGGGGGGTGCTCGCTCTTGCTGGAAGAAAAACGGTCCTTAAACCTTGTTATGCACAAAGCCGTACCAAACATTCACTTTTTTTGCTGTCACGCTTTAACTATACAGTAGCATGTAGAGACTCTGAACCCCATATGCGGACATTATGCCTATTTACCATTCCACTGATATGAAAGGTGACTTCTTCAGTAAAGCATATGCGACGCAAGTAATTGTTAGTGCCATCAATCCTGTTAAGAATCTCAGTTGCAAATTCAGCACGTGTCAGTAAATCATTTGGTTGCAAGGCCTGCACAATTTGCACTTTGTAAGCATGCAACCTAAGCCCTTCATGAAGAATCTTCACCACACTTGCTTGCGGTATTTGAAGTTCATGTGATGCTTGATGAGTTGATTTAGACGGACTCCATTCAAATGATTACCGAACACGATCAACAGTTGCATCACTCACAGGAGGCCTGCCACTTCGAGAATGATCTTCAACGCTGCCTGTTTCATTAAACTTTGTATACCATCGTTTTATTGATTTAACATCAGGAGGGCCGCGTCCATAAGAAGCCCGAAATTTACGCTGAACACTGATGGGCGATTTCGTTTCGTGAAACCACAGCACACTTTCCTCTGCTTCGGTGCCATTTCGCCAGCAGCCAGCAACTAACGTGACCTAACAGACTGCGTCGGTGTTATGGAGCACTAGCGCCATCTATTGGTCACAATAACTAGTAACAGTAACCTATGTAACGGCATCAAATGTAACTTACTATGTCAAACGGTTATTCTGTTATAAATTTTTATAATCAAGGCAAGACTTTGTGCTCACCCTGTATAACCTTACTATTGTCACCAAAATTATTAGAAGTGTCCATTTCCAATAAAAGTATAGTATTACAGGAAACACATCTATATCATCATTAACGATCTGGATGTTCTTTTTGCCACTTTGAAAAGGCAGATGTAACATGTGGAGAGTATAGGAAAGTAGTGTAACATAGCTTTCTCATGAGCAAATGATGACTTCTTGTTGGCGAAATGTACTTACGATTACCTCAATATTTGATGGAAAATAGGAAATAAAATAAGCTGTTCTTTATAGTGTATGAAGTGCTGTTGTCAATGTCTGGGGTTAATTGTTTAACGGCACCAGCAACATCCATCTTCCTCATTCATGGTTTTCCATAGATTCATGGTTTTCCATAGATGGAGTCTCCTAATTATCAAACACAACATATGTGTTGTAATTTCCTTTCGCACAATTTATTATGATGGAGTGGAGGAGAGATGCCTGTAGTATCTTGTCCAGCTAATAAAGGATGCGGTGTTGTGAGAGAGCAAACTGTATCTTCTTGTTGTTGTGGGCATCTGACATTTATCTATGATTTCCTGTCACTTTATGGGAAGTGGCTGCTGTTCATCTTGATGTTTCAAACAGTAGGTCCATTGACATCAATACTTCATTACATGTGTGCTGGGAAAGTACCCAACCAGTTATTTTGATCAGGAGAGAAAGCCATCCCTAGAAAACTCACTCTCATTTTTCCATAGTTGATGCAAGTCTGTTCACCAAACTGGTCAGGGGGTACAGAATTCCAAACCTGAGTCAATATACGTGTGCTCCCGTTCTTACAAGAATTTTCATAATTTATAGTAATGTATTTCCCATTTCTAGTACATGAATTGTTATATACCTTGCGTAATTTCAGTGGCTGGCTGCAAAAAACATATGGCAGCATAAGTTTTAAGTAATATATTTCTAACAACCAGTCTTCTTTTCTTTGCAATCTTATGAAGAGATGGATGATTATAACGGGATAAATAAGAATATCTACCTGTAACCTACTGGTGGGATTATCTCCAATTTTCTTCAATATTTTCTTAAGTTCATCCATATTTGGAAGATCAATAGTGGTGACAGCACGAAGGAAAGCTGTGCCTATCATAGGTAAACCTCTAACAACTTTTCGCCTCGCTTTTCTGGACAACACACTAGGAACACAGACATGTAAAAAACAAAGTAACATCAATCAGATGTCTATTCTGTACATTTTTCCTGGAGAATGGGATTTTTCACATCATTTTCTTTCCCACTGTGAGTCTAACACATTTTATGACTCATTTTCTTTGAGCCAGTGCTAAGTTTTCGAGATATTGAAATATCTTCAGTAAAACTGACACACAATGTATTTGTATAGGAAGTCATAAAAATTTATGCCTAAGAGTGCCGAAGTGGTATCTGTCAGAATATGAATTCTTTCATGTCTAACTATCAGCTGGAAAAGAAAAAAAGAACATGAATTCTTTCATGTCTATGACCTGGTCAAGAAAAAAGAATTTTACACCACATTACAGTGTCACTAATTTTTACACTGATCACTGCTAGACTATTTCGAAGTAAAGAACATTTCGTAGCACTGAAAGATCTGATTCCATTCACATTTACTGTGTCATAGTTGGTTGGTTGGTTTTTGGGGAAGGAGACCAGACAGCGAGGTCATCGGTCTCATCGGATTAGGGAAGGATGGGGAAGGAAGTCGGCCGTGCCCTTTCAAAGGAACCATCTCGGCATTTGCCTGGAGCGATTTAGGGAAATCACGGAAAACCTAAATCAGGATGGCCGGACGCGGGATTGAACCGTCGTCCTCCCGAATGCGAGTACTGTGTCATAAATACTAATAATCTGAAAAGGATAGACTGCTGCCCACCATATAGAGGAGACATTGAGTCGCAGATAGGCTCAATGAGAAGACTGCTATACATTAAGATTCCAGCCCCCCCCCCCCCCCCACACACACACACACACACACACACACACACACACACACACACAGCAACTGTGTTTCCAGCCGCTGTGGCCGGACTGCGGACCACAACGGCAACTGAGGGAGCAGCAATCTGGCATCAGTCATACACAGGAGGAGGCGGCATAGGGTGGGGAGTGGCAAGGATAGCGGGGTAGGGGTAGGGGGTTGTGTCGCTTGTAGGAGCATGGTAGGGTTGCTACGTGAGTTGTCCATGCCTCCTCCTTACCCACCACATTTCGGATGAAGGCCTTTCGGCCAAAAGCTTAAATGTATAACAGTCATTTCATTGTGTGTGCCTGCAACTCAGTGTCTCCATATCGTGAGTAGCAATCTATCCTTTTCATAATATTATTGTTGTTCCACACTGGACCCTCCATTGTGAATGTCCGCAGCTCGCGGTCTAGTGGCTAGCGTTGCTGCCTCTAGATCACAGGGTCCCAGGTTCGATTCCCAGCCAGGTTGAGGATTTTCCCTGCCCGGGGACTGTGTGTGTGTGTGTGTGTGTGTGTGTGTGTGTGTGTGTGTTATCATCGTCGTCGTCGTCGTCGTCATTTGTGACTGGCTACATTGGACTGAGTAAAAACAAATTGGACTGTGTAACAATTGTGGCTTTGTACGGACGCTGATGACCGCGCAATTGAGCACCTCACAAACCAATCATCGTCATCCATTGTGAAATATTGATCATTAATAGTTGCTACCACCAAGTTGAAATATAGCTATAAAATCATACCTGTGCTAGCTGCATTCTGCTCTTGAATACTCGGACTCAGATGCTCCCTTGTTAATTTCTGTAGCACTCGCATGAATGGTGTGATCAGCCGGTCGATATAGGTCTGGTTGTTGATGCATGCAGATTTGAGCATCATGAGAGGGCCATAAAGCATTGTTGGGCTGGCACTGGCCTGCTTCTCGTACTGAGACAGCCCTTCGCAAACAAACTGGAACAAAATGCCACAGTATTCAGTCGTGCATCTTTCAGGAAAAAAGGAGCGTGCAAGAAAGTGGCTGAATAGTGCCCTTAGCTGTGTTAATGATTCTTCCTCCAATGCTTAACAAAATGTTGCCAAAAGAACATGTTAAGACTCACCGGAAGAAGCATGCAATTTTATTCCATTTTTCATTATGTTCAGTGTGCTTGTAGCTAGTGTTTACAGATCAAGATGAAACTATTCTTGGATTATCATCACATTTGAAGATGGAACTAACACGCCAAAGCTGGTAATCTGAATATTTACAGAAATTAGTGGCCGTCTCGACATAATAAATTATTGTCCTACAAGTTAAAAGTGCGAGTCATTTATGTGGGCGGCCGAGTCTGTGCATCAGACGTCACAAAACACAGTCAGCCAATGAACAGAGAACAACGTTGCCAGATCTCAACTGCAGTGCAGAGCGTGGACGAGTGTCTTCAGTTTTAGAAACGTTCAGTCATAAATAAAGTAATAGAACAAAAGCAATGTCTTGATAGCAGACTTTCTTTTATACTGCTTTTTCGCAATAAAGAACAGTGGTAATTGTTTATTTCCTATTGTACTTCGACGAAGCGTGAGTAAATCATAGTTATACTAACAGTGTTTACCAGTATTTTGCTTGACGTGTTAGACTCCTCATGGCATCCTATAGGCGGACGAGCCGCGATAGCGTAACGGATAAGCTGTTTGGGTTCTATGTGAAAGGTTATGAGTTCAAACCTTGCGTGGTGCTTAATATTTTCATTTTTTAAAAACAATATCGAAGTGCCTTACTTCACGAATTATATTCGTTTGAATGCAATTTTTTGAAATTTTTAGTGTTTTGTCTCTTCATTAACCCTTTCGCTGCTGCAGACACGTGCTCCCCGCATTCCGCGCTGTGGGTGATTTTGTCATCACTGCACTGCTCGCCTGTGCAGACACATTGTGTTCCCACTGCTTTGACACGCTTATCATTCGATTTCACAAAAACTATTTGGCCCAAAAATTTGATTTTTACACGTCGTCTTGACTGATACCTTCCCCCCATAAATGACTTAATTATGTTTCGATGTTCAACGCAGTTATTATGCAGCATTAAATGTAGTAAACCATTGCACGAAATTTTGAAGAGTTTGCACAGCTAATAGTCCATAGCGTATACTTTCCGTATGGTCGATTTTAGTTGCGACAATGTTGAGAATGAAATGTGGACAATATACCTAAATTTCATATAAAATTTACTGTATAACAATATCTCATTTAATTTAAGTACCACATAGGTGTCGTATGTAATATTGAGAAATATTCCGTCTTTCGAGACTGCAATAAAAGTTTTATTTACACCGGACGCGTTTGGCTTTATTTTAAAGCACTTCAATCAATGAAAGGTATGGCACATACACAATGGTACTCATGTTCTCTTTCTTGTTTTTGTTCCACAGTCGCAGTTTTACCAATGGTAGTGAAATATATTCCTCTTCTGCAACTGTAATAAGCGACTTATTTAGACCAGACGTGTTTTCCTCTTTTGAAGCATCTTCAGTGGACAGTATTTTGTCTCCTCCATTGCCAAGTCACCTTTCGTAGTTTTGTGCTGCGGTAACACAATATTCAACGTTTGTATTGGCTGATCAGTGTTTTAGTAAATGAATGATGTTTGTGTGTGCCACACACAAAAATTATATTTGACATAGCTCAGAGCACTTCACTGTTAGACGGTATATTCAAGTCCTAATGTTTTTGTAAGTCCTCAGTTTTGTTTAATGTATTTTGTCTACTTCCTTTTGATTGACTGAAGGGCTTTAAAATAAAGCCAAACGTGCTCAGTGTGAATAAAACTTTTGTTACAGTCGCGAAAGACTGAATATTTCTCAATATTACATACGACACCTATGTGGTACTTAAATGAGATATTGTTATACAGTAAATTTTATATGAAATTTAGGTATCTTGTCCACATTTCATTCTCAACATTGTGGCAACTAAAATCGACCATATGGAAAGTATACTCTATGGACTTTTACCTCTGCAAACTCTTCAAAATTTCGTGCAATGGTTTACTATATTTAATGCTGCATAATAACTGCGTTGAACATCGAAACAAAATTAAGTCATTTATGGGGGTAAGGTATCAGTCAAGAAGATGTGTAAAAATCTAATTTTTGGGCCAAATAATTTTTGTGGAATCGAATGATAAAGAGTGTCAAAGCAGTCGGAACACAATGTGTCTGCACAGGCAAGCAGTGCAGTGACAAAATCACGCACAGCGCAGAATGCAGGGAGCACGTCTTTGTAGCAGTGAAAGGGTTAATGCGGCCGTGGTGGCTTTACTTCATGAACTGCGCGCTCCCCCCTAAACGTAAGCTTGCGAACTATGCTATACTATGGCACTGCTTCTATTGGCGCGCGCGTTGTGTGCAACTGGCAACGCAGCAATCTCCTGCGTCTGGGTGGGCATGCGCGACCCGCCAAGATAAAAGAACTGAACTATAGTAAGCACTCCATGTTCAGTATCCATCTGAATGTAAATAATGAAAATCATTGTAATACTTCTCTTTCACCTTCCACGTAATCCGTTTAAAAGTGTACTACTTATAATTTCTACCCTATGCTGCAAGCCAACTACTTTTAAAGGTTTTACTATACTTCTGCATGCACAAAATTTGCAAATGTTTTGATTTTTAAGATAAAAACACAAGCTGTAAGTCACATCGACAATACTTTTATAAACATTTTTGGATTACAGGGCCATCATCGGGGCATAACAAGACACGGACATCTGTTCTGCAGTCAGGGGTTACTCTCAACATATAACAACAGTGGATGACACCACGAGTATACACTGAATGATTATATGATCATGTACAGAAAAGCAATGATTAAAATAGTCGATCATTTTATTTTTTGTCTTGATCACTGGAAAGAAGAACAGTTACCGGCTCCAGTCATTTAATACCATTACCAGTCCTGTGAAGAAAAATACACGACAGGCACTTTTAAATCCCCAATTTCAGTGCATATGACCATATCTTTGAACTTAACACGAGGATATGTATTGGATGGAAAGCAGAGTGTGGAAATCACTGAATCAGCACAATGGAGATCGATGGGAAATTGTGTGGGCTTGAAATTGGAATAAAACTCCATCACGGGTTCATGATGATTACGACTCTTTAACATGTTCCTTGTAATTTTGATTTCTTGTGCTTTGTTACAGGAATTTCAGATGACTTTTGAAGTACATCAAACAACAGCAAATTTAGGAGATAAAAGGTTTTGCGTACATGCCAAAAAAAGTAGCCTGAAAAATGCAATGAGCATGACTTACCTTTCCAAGACTAGAGTATAGACATTCCAGCTCCTCATATTTGGAAGCAACAGTTGCTGTAGTCGACTCAGTGGGGAAATAGCTCATGAGTCGTGTCATGAGACTGTGAGTCAGTCTAATTACCTGTAATTAAATTTATGTAGTTTTATACTCCCAAGTATAAATGCAATTAAATATTAAAGCAGATACAGCAAGCAGAAGGCAACTAACCACAATGTGATACATACAAACAGAAAAGACATTCACAGCCACTGAGTGCCAGTAAACTTTGGTACTGCTAACAACCACTTGCTTGTAGCATTAGTCCCCAGTTCTATTTCCCTATGTCACCAACAGCGCAAGTGAAATAGAATGTCGAACTCTTACTCCATCTATTAGATGTTGACATTAAATTCTTACTGCCCAAATGTATCAAAAGTGAATCATATAAAAATAATATATAATTTACATTTATTATAAGCAATTAACTAGGATATTTTTTTTTTAATTTTCATATTTGTTTATGTCCCTATTAGCCACTCAATGCTCCAACACAGTGAGTTGTTATCTTTGTTCCTTCTGTAATTAATGGTTTCTTTTCTGCCCCCGCCCCCCCTCCCACTCCCCTACCCACCAATCATAAAACAGATAATAATCGTGAGCACTGGATTTCACACCTCACCTTGGTATTGGAGCTTGTCACACAAGCCGCGAGACCTCGCTGCAGCGGTTTGATGTTTGCCAGAATTCTCTCCTTCTTCATAAGTGTCACCAGGTAAGCAAGAAGATCGAGGGCAGTGCAGATGTTGCCATAGTTGGGAGTCGCCGACTCCACACTCAAGAAGATTTTGTCAAGCCAGCCAATCTTCAGGTCATTGGCACGGGGCCACACCTCGGGCTTGAGTGCTGTCTTCAAGAGGGCTACACACCGACGTGACAGCAACTCTCCAGGGGAGCCCAGAGCTGAGCTCGTGTCATTCACCTGAAGAAGGGGGCAGAAAACATTCTGAAATGAGCTTCAATAGCTATTGATGGAATCTTTAACCTAAGCTTGTAACTGATGAAACACAGGAATTTTGTGTAATCTGTCAATATCAAAATGCCATACGTTTGTGCCAAACCAACATAGCTAATTGCTCTGTATCTAACGCTAACTTTTTTTAAATCAAATTTTAATATGTTTGATTTGTGGACACTTAAATTAATAAGAAACAGGCCTACTGAAATTATCTATTGAATCTTTGTGGATTTTTTTTCTGTGCAATGTGCAGCGTTTCTGGCATTTATTTAGTAGGTAGTACCCAGGTCAGACAGCATCCCAAAGCAACACTGTTAAATATGATGTCCGAGTCAGGGAAGGAGAAGACCATTTGCCTTTGTTTGATTTCTTAGAGCCTTTACGGTTGACAACAAAGACTCAAGACATTTGTTGGCTGGAAGGATGTAAAAATTCTTTGGGGAAATGTTTCGTTTGTTCTTTCTGGCCTGCTGGTTGTGTAGCAGCTGAATATTTGGTGGCTTGTAGCGCAGCTGTGGGAGGAGACGGGGATGCTACCGTGATACTGGGTGATTTTACAATTGTAGTACTGAATTGGAGGTCGCAAATCTAAGTGCCCATGAACCCCGTAGAGCGAGCCGTATAAGAACGATGCTGTAAGTGCAGGGCTTTCAACTAGCCAACAACTTGCGAGTGAAGGGGGTGGGGTACTTTTTCCTTCTTCCAGATCTCCTGGACAGCCACTCATTGAGTACATGGGAAACTAATAGGATGAGGCGGCACACTGATACAGCTGGTAGGACGAGGCAGGCAGTCATCCCCATGAGCATCTCTACCACAAGAAACACCCAAGTGTGGTTATAAACATTCACAATGGTAGCAAGGCAGGTTTGGAATGTATGGTCAGGCAGTGATGACTCCATAGCCTGGCCTTAATCTTCGATGGAAGCACTTTTCAATCAAATGTGAGAAAAAGAGTTCACGTAGGCACTAAAATTGCATCAACCTTTTTCATTACCTGATGGCCTGCAGTATCACCCTAATCAGAGAGATAGTGCTGGATTTTCCCCTTGGTCGGACCATCAAGCAGCCAAGTGTAAATAACACCACGCAAAGAATTCAGCACAATGGACATCAATATGAACGGGACAGCCCTAGAGGAGCGAAGTGGTAGGCTTGAAAATCACAATTGGTCTCCAGAAAAAAATCCCATTGCATAAGCAAGAGCAGGATTTCATAGGGCCTACAACTGCATCAACGTTTCTCTGCATAACAAATGGATTAACTGTAGCAAAAGACTGACCTCCTTTTGTACATAATACCACCAGGAACCGAGGTGCAGCTTAGAGAGTCAGTGAAGGTTAGCCTCATTCCATTTACTTTTGGTACATGTAGATTGAGATGAAGAAGATTGGCTCACTGCGAAAAAATCCCCCATGGCAGCCAGCATCTCCGATGCTGTGCCCCTTCCGAATGAGGGCCTACTCAGAGATGGGTTCACCTGCCTTAGGCGATTGTTCACACCTCAGGTCCCGCCTCTAGAACTCCAAACAGAGGGACCAAATGCAATTGGGTAGGTAACAGCTCAAGCAATCACCCCTTCTTGCACCTGGTCGGTAACAGGGGGGTACGTGCAAACCCTACCTGTCGACCTGGGGATGGAATGACCCATTACTGAGTCACCAGTTAAGTGTCAAACGCATTGGCCGCCCTTCAGGAGCACAGAGGGTGGTAGAAGAAACAAAGAGTGGCCTCAAACGCCGAAGGAGAGGAAGGGGAGAAGATGGAGTATGAAGAAAGAAGGATAAAACAGACACGGGACTGTTACTATGCTCGGCCACCGAAACTTCAGAACGCATTCCCAAAAATAACCAAGACATGTTCCCCAAGGGAGAGGAAAAAGAATAGCAGGCTGACAGACATGGTGCAAAGAAAGGGAAGAGGTGTTTCAAAGGCTGGGAACCCGTGGTAGCCAAGCACAAACTCACCAAAGGGTGGTGAGCCCTCTGGGGGCTCTGTACAAGTTGTAAATAGCCTTTCATTCCCTGTCTTTTACCCTCTGCTACTTTCAGAATTTCAAAGAGTATGCTGGTCAACATTGTCAAAAGATTTCCCTTATCTATCTTCTGAGGTAAGTCGCAGGGTCAGTATTACCTCACATGTTCCTACACTTCTCAACAATCCAAACTGACCTTTCCAGAGGTCAGCTGCTTCCAGTTTTTCCATTCTTCTGTAAAGAATTTGTGTTAGCATTTTGCAAATATGACATATTAAACTGATAAGTTTGATAATATCCACACCTGCCAGCACCTGCTTTCTTTTTAATTGGAGTTGCTATATTCATCTTGAAGGTTGAGGGTATTTTGCCTGTCTTCTACATCATGCACACTAAATGGAAGAGTTTTGTCATGGCTGGCTCCCCCAAAGCCATCAGTAGTTCTGATGAAATATAGTCTATACCCTGTGCATTGTATCAACTTAGGTCTTCCAGAGCCCTGTCAAATTCTTTTTACAGTATTGTATCTCCAATCTCATCTTCATCTGTCTTCCTATATTTCTATAATATTGTCTTCAACTACATCTCATTTGTACAGACCCTCTATATATACTCTCACATTTTACCTTTCCCTTCTTTGCTTGGGACTGGTTTTCCATCTGGGCTCTTGATATTCATACAGTTGCTGCTCTTTTCTCCAAAGGCCTCCAAAGGCCCTGGAGAAATAAGATGTCTGTTATAAAAGTGTCTGACCTTCGACCGGGAAAAACAAATTGGTTTACGTGGAGCCTTGGCCACCTAATCGTCTTGAAAGTATTTCCCTTAGAGCTCCAAACTTCTCCAAAGGTGCCACTATTGTTGGAAGCATTCCAAAAAAGCCTCTTTTGGAATGGACTTTAGCTTGGCTGGCACTGCTGCCATAAAGTCCTCTCTTGTCTGAAATCATATTTCTTTCAATGAGCTCTTGACTTTACGAGAAAAATCAGGAAATGCAGGGCTCCATATCAGGAGAGTAAGAAGTCTTTTGAAGCACAGGAATCTGGTTTTTCACCAAGGGGCATTGTTGTGATGGAGGCGCCAATTTTCTGTTAACCGCAAGTCCAGTCTCTTGTGCCACACAGCATCACGTAGTAGGTGACGGAGGACACCACTGTGGTACTCTTTGGTGATTGGGTGACCCTGTGTTGCATACTGATGGTGTACCACACCGCAGGGGTCAAGGAAAGCAGTTAGTATCACTTTGATGTTGCTGCGCATTTTGGTGGGCCTTCTTTGGTCTTGGTTACAAGGAATGCTTCCCTTGTGACAAATGGGATTAGGTTTTCGGATCATATCCATACAACCATGATTCATCAACAGTGGTTATCCTGTTCATGAAGTCAGGATCACTGTTTGTGGAGTCCAGAATGTCCTGAGAGACTTCAACACAAAGTTGCTTCCGCTCTGCCATCAGCAGCTTCAGCACAAATTTCGCCGACACTTTTTTCGTGGCCAAATCTTCGGTCGCAATGGAATGTGCCAAAAAAGTGCTGATGCCCACCCATTATTCTGCAATTTATTTGATAATCACAAGATGGTCCTGCATTACCAGAGAGTTCACTTTGGCAATGATCTGATCATTTTGGGAAGTTGATGGCTGACCAGAGCGTGGCTCAAACTCCACTGATGTGCAGCCGTCTTTATCTGGTTGTTCCACTCCTTAACCCGTTTGTTGTCGAGAGTATCATAACCGAAAGCCGTCTCAATCTCTCGAATGGCTTCCACGTGGCTGTCACCCAGTTTCTGATAAAATTTGATGCAGCAGCACTGCTACAGTCATTCCTTCACTTCCCTTGCAACAAAAAACCAATGCAGGCACTAAACACCATCTCATTCAACTGCTGCTTGCCAGCAACTGATGCTATGGACAGGTGGGAAAGAATTCACACATGCACACGAAAGTTCAAGGTCAGCTCATGCAAGCATGCTAGATTCAAATCCACTAGCTGTTCCTGTTCAGCCATTTTCCACTTACTGTCAATCTCATTTTTTAGATGTTTGTATTCCCTTTAACCTGTGTCATTTTTCTATTTTCCTCTTTACCTCTTTCATCCTATGCTGCCTTCACTATTTCATCTCTCAAAGCTATCGATTCTTCCTCAACCATGTTCCCTTCCCCTGTTCTACTCAATCATTGCCTAATACTCCCTCTGAAACTCACAACGACCTCTGGATCTTTCAACTAATCCAGTTCCCATCTCCGTAATTTCCTATCTTTTTTGCATTTTCTTTAGTTTTAATCAACAGTTCACAAATAAACAGTGGTCAGAGTCCACATCTGGCCCTGGCAATGCCTTACAACTTAAAATCTGGATCTGAAATTTATCTTACCATCACATAATCACTCTGGTACCTTCCAGTGTCTCCAGGTCTCTTCCATGTACACAACCTACTTCCACTATTCTTAAACTAAGTGTTAGCAATGATTAAAATATGCTCTGCACAAAATTCTACCAGGTGGTTTGCTCTTTCATTCCTTTCATCTAGTCCATTTTCACCTACAATTTTTCCTTCTCTTCAGTTTCCTGCTACCTAATTCTAGTCCCCCATCACAAATTTTCATTTCCCTTAACTATGTGAATAATTTCTTTTACCTCATCATACACACCAATTCTTCATCATCTGCAGCCCTAGTTGGCTTATAAACTTGTACTATTGTGATGGGTCCCGAGTTCCTGTTCATCTTGACTACAATAATGCATTCACTATGATGTCCGTAGCAGCTTACTCGCACTCTTATTTTCTTATTCATTATAAAACATACTCCTGCATTACTCCTATTTGATTTTGTATTTATAACGCTGTATTCACCTGACCAGAATCCTGTTCCTCCTGCCACAGCACTTCAAGTACTAGTGGAGTAAGACAATTTTGGTTGTTCCACAGCCAGATCAATCAGTCATCCAGACTGTTATCCCTGCAACTATTTAAAAGGCTGCCACCCCTCTTCGCACTGTTTGCAGAGTATGTAAGTACACATGCAGGTGTAGAAAGCATTACTGAAACCACAGGACACCCTAACACACTGCTTTGAGACAATTACCTGACACGCTAGCCGCAACAAGAAGTTGAGCACAGCATCGGCATGGACCGTATCGATTGGTGTAGTGGAGTCTGGCTCCACTTTGGTGACCAAGGCAGGCATCATGCACGGACCAGGCATTGTGGCATGCCTTTTCCGAGGATTTTCCAGGTTCATACCAGGGTCGTCGACAGGTGTTCGTTTTACTGGAGTACCGAGCGTAACAGACTGTTCCTACAAACAGAATTTAATACTATTTTAATGACGATTTAACTGAATTGCTGGTATTTCGCTAAGTAACGCAGAAACATACAGTCATAGATGTGGATTCAGCTTCATCTTTGATACGCTGGAGGTCCCACTTGATGATAACATCAGCCAATTCTACGGCGAGTCTCCTGTGCTCTATGGATGAATTAGGACTGAAGCCAAGGCGCTGCATGGCATTCACCATGTGCTGCACCAGGTGATGGCGAACTGGGTAATAGACCTGCAAAGTGAATGTGAAACGTACCGAGATTTTCGTAAACTGTGTGTTAATACATATGTTAGTTTATGAAACAAAAGTTATACCATTCCATGAAAGGCAACAATTTGATTAAGAAAACACATTACAAGGAGATGAATGGTGAGCCAGTACTTACTAACACAAGAACTATTCCTCACACAGAAAAAAGACATACTTAAAATAGAAAATACTAATCCAAGATTTCAGAATGTGAATGTATGTGTGTGTGTGTGTGTGTGTGTGTGTGTGTGTGTGTGTGTGTGTGTGTGTGTGTGTGTCCGTCCGTACATGTGTGTGACTTCTTGGACCACACTGCACACTTCCACAGGGTGTATACATGTACAAGGAAAAAAAGTTCCCAGATTGCCTGGTTAAAAATACACTTTCTCCCGAGTACCAGTATATTTTCCCTTATCAATCCTTTGAATGGTTATGGTTTTATACACGGGCGTTCAATTTCCCAGCACTTTAGAAAACGAAACTCAGGTAAAAAGACACGTTTTGGAAATATCTTTGATGTGCAGCTACATGAACGCTGCGTATTTTCGTATTACGAAAGCATACATTGCAATTCCACCAGACACCACTTGTTACTTTCCGAATCATTGAAATTGAGATTTCGATGCACTTTTGTAAGCCGTTCGTAGCTCATGTCATGTGATCTCCCAGCCGATGACAGCGGATATTCAGAGCATAGGACATGTGATGATGCTAACAGCAACATCACTGTTAAGTAGCAAGAACACACAAACAGGGAAAGATAATACAGTAGTTTAAATTAATATACATAGTGTTGCTACAAGAAAAGCAAAGCTTTTACATATAATATTGATCTCAAGCTGCAAGAGAAGCTAAGCTTTCGCATATACTGTTGATCTTTTTTGTGCATGTTACACTTTGAGATCTATCACACAAATAAGCCAGTAAAATTTTTAATAATGACATAAATGTCTGATCTTCAGGGTTCAAAATTCTTCTAACTGGCTCATCATCAAAGAGTTGATTTTTAAATGAGAGTCAAATGCTCTGTGATTTAATAAATTCATGGTACATTCTTGCACATAGCTCAACTTACGTAAAAGGATGTTTACTTTGAAAGTAACGCTTTTCATACCACCATTCACAATATTTTCCCGCGACCTGTTAGAAATAGGTTCGTTTCAGCAATTGCCAGAGAGCGCAGATAACAGGCGACACCGCGCTTGGGTAGCTATCATGATGTAGGAAGCCCGTATGTACGTACGTGTAAGACATTGAAAGATCATAAATTATGTCATAAAAGAAAGAAGACATCAGAGGATACTGCAAGAGCATTGGAATTTCGTGAACTGTATTAAAATGTGCACATTTAAAATGCATAAATAAAGGCCACATTCGTATGTCCAGATTCCCAATGAAGTAGACCTCAACCTGATATTAAGCTTTTCAGTGTGGTTTTCAGGATGTAAATTTTCTTGGAGCACCAGTACTGTATTTTATCACGTTTGGTTCTTTATTATGGCATAATGCCATACATGCTAGAAAATGAAAATGTGCACTTGAAATGCAGCGAACAGTTGAAACTAGCCAGTACTGTGGAATTAAACATTTCGTTTCAAATACATTGACTGCCTCTGCGGAAAAGGTTAACAAAAGTCAAATTTCTTTAGCAAACAGACAAAAATAGCTTCATTGTTCCGCAAGGCGATTAATGCTTGACTGTCAGAAAGGTGGAAATAAAATAAAATCTGAAAATTATGACATATTTGAGCCTTCCGTAATTATGTGAATGTGTTTCAATTCACTTGATAGCTCCCGGCCACAGATATCCATTTTGTTTTCATTTGACTGCTCTGCACATCAGCCCCGGATCTACGATGTTTACAAACCGTGTCATATATATCGAATTTTCAAAACATGTTCGTTTTGTAGAACACATCTTTCTGAAAAGTCTGAAACATAAAACACATGTATTCGAGGAAATGTAAGGCATATTATTTGGTCTTAAGTATGCCAAATTGTAGTGCCATGCCTCTTCATAAAGCATTTTCCTACTGCACGTCCAAACTATATTCAGGGGAGTGGAAATTGAAATTTCCTGTGGTGTCTCTCCTGCTCCAAGTCGGCCGGTTTGACAGCCTGCCCCTCTTTTAAAAAATCGAACAATTAATAGCGGATGGGATTATTTGTAACCGAGAGAACAAGAACTCTTCAGATTTTCTGAACTCTTTAGTGCCTATTAGTTAATAACTTGCTGTTTTGTGTGACATAAAATTAAATATAGGATATATAAAACCAAAACTGACAAGAGATAAGCAAGAAATTACACATTTCTTCAAACCTTAGCTCCTAGCATTTTTTCTCTCTCTAATATTGCTACAGCTTTACATGGCGTGCTTTCCTTTCTGCGAAAGAATCTATTACCTCATCAAAGTTCGTCAAACGTTTTGCTACATGAAAAATCGAATGTCGTTATCTAATACTGAAAAAGCTGTTAACACAAATAATGCCCAAGATTGGTGTGGTTTCTCGATATGATTACGTCTATTTTGTCACTGTCTGCTAGATAAAACAAAATAGGCCTTTCTAATATGGCAGCAATTTTGTAACACACCAAATAAACGAGACTGTTTTGGCACGAATGGCCATTTTTATAACACGAGAGAATATAAACCAATATGTACCAATATCAAATGCCTATTAGGCCCAATGCAAGCAAAACACTTTATGTTAGGAAATAGTTTCACATTTCATTCATATGCACCAGTTTCTCAAGCACGAGATTATTCTTCCATAATTTGTGTGATGTCCCCGTTTCTTCTCCTTCCTCGTTCTAACAAACAATCTTGTCATCACCAATTCTGTAGCTATTGCTGCCACTGTCAAAATTTGTTCACCGATTAACTTCACTAACCCTGCCAGAATCACAGGTTTAGTTATTCCGTGATTATTTTCCAGTTAGGTGTTGTTACATGTTGGTACAACACGTTTTCTGCGTTACTTCCAGAACAGAACTTACGCAGCTGCTAGCCGGGGACTGTACTTCTGGTCCTTACTTGTGTAGCCATCTGGCCAAAAATTTTTTGTCAAAATTTCGTTTTCTTGGAGACACTGAGAAGACAATACGTGATCTCTCTCACCTGTTATTCCTGTCAGTCGTTTATTTCCATCCTGGCAGTCTGAAGCTAGTAATTATAACAACGCTGATCATTTGCAAACCAAATCAACCTCATAATCAGACAGCAATTGCTATTCATCCATTCTGCTTTAGTCCCTCAGCTCGTATAGCCCTGTCTCCTTTTGTCTGCGGAAAGTTTATTTCTAGATGAGACGAGGATCCTCCTGACGGAGACATCACATACACTATGCATGCATTCAAAAGTCAACTTATGATTCATTCAGAAATCAACTTAAAATGTGTTCAAAAAAGTTCAAAAACCAACAGGGAAGCGTTTCAAAATCATATGAATAATCGATAGGCAAACGTGTGCTGGACGTAGGTGCTTTGGGGGAGAAAGTTTTTTTCTCGAGAATATGAATTTGGCACCCCCTTTTACCGGTAGCATCTAGCTGCTTGCTGTGACTGCTTGCACAGCCAACAGCTACATTCCTGTTGCCAGAAGCGGGAGAATCTACTACTCAAACATGACTTCAACTGCGCATGCGCATGAGCCACTGCGTAACTGCTAAAACAAATCAAACATAAACAGTTGCGACTTCACGCTCATTGGAAGCAATTTCTTGTTATGAAGCATTGCATAGTCTTCCTAAAGCCTTTGACACATTTTCAATCGGCAGACACTTGCATGAGCACTGTGTGTCGTTGTTGTATATATGGCGCATTTCCTTTGCAATTTAAGTTATTTTCGTTATGTTTTATTGTTGAAGTATTATTCTGCAGAGGTGGGATACAGTAATATCCTTTGTTAGAGTATCGGTTCTTACCAGTCAAAATTACAAAAACTTAACTGAAAACTAAAACAAGGAAAAATTCCCGGAATTCTAAATATATCCCAGGTTTTTCCCGGTTTTCTCCCGGATGAAAAAATTCCCGGGTTTTTCCCGGATTTCCCGGGTCATATACACCCTGTTCCAGTCAGCTACGGTCCACTTTTTGTCGTCGTCTTGACAACTGAAGATGTGCAGTTTCATGTGCCACTGGGAAGAATGGCATTTTGCATGGTACAGTCTCAAAATGTCCATCATAAGCACTTGGCTTGGTAATGTTTGCCCAGAACTGGTCAAGATGGACCTGCATTCACTACCAGTGACAATACCACTCGTGTTTGAACCCAATTATCATTGACAAGGATTAGTACTTTTCTCTGATCCTTGTTAGCTAAAATCTCTTTACTATAACTGTTCTTATGCTGGGTTACACGACTGTGAGTGTTACATCATTCCTTGTAGCTACATCGGGCAGTCTGCAGTGACACACTAGCAAATCACAAAACTACTTACTATGTGGACGTAGACATGTCCAAATGCAATAGCTCCTTTCAGCCATTCCACATCTTAATGCACTAATTCCACAACCAACTGACACAGACACACGACTTTGTTGCCACGATTTGTCAGCAGTGGGCACCAAATGACTGCCAGGTCCCAGTTCTACACAATCTATAATGCTGCAAAGTGAACAGTGCACTTTTTAAAGGAGGTGATGGATACAGAGTCCATCGAGTTTACATCATTGTTTACTGGAGAGGCAGGGAAAACAACATTCATCTCACGAACATAATTCAGATGGTGGTTATGCTGCAACATCTTAGAACTTCAGTGAAATTTCTCTGCACTCCATCACACTAATGCCTCCAAACAGTGGGTACACACATCTACTCACATAATACACAATGTGCAACCAGATACTTATTTATTCCTGATTGCCATGCGTGCAATCGCTTCCCTGAACCAAAAATGAGGCAATATAAACACATTGAAAGAAGGATGATGCGGCACACGGTGACAGAGACATTTATTAGAAAGATGAGTGGCCAGATAACTTCATAGAAACAGTAATGGTGCCAAAACTGGGGAAAAAAACGGCATAAAATTGGGGAAAGATTAGTTCAGCTTCAGAAAAGATGCAATTGGATTATTAAAAACAAGCACAAAAAAGGAATCAGAAAAAGGTCATGAACTTTGAATGGTTGTTTTTGACTTGGAAAAGCCAGTGAAAGTTCAGTGGATTAAACTTTTATGAAGTCCTGAAGAAGGTTGTAAGTAACTGTAAGTAAAGGAGGCTAATAAACAATTTATACATAACGCAAAGAGTAAAACAATAGGTGATGAGATGACAGAAGGAATTACAAATTGGCAGAGGATTTAGGCTAGGCTGTTGTCTTCCACCTATGCTGTTTAACATCCATTACTGTTTCCAACGAAAGTGAAATGTAACAACAAGAGCAAGTTAACAACATGTTAAAAGAACAAAACACCAGCTATGACGAATATGGACTGAAGACAAATGTGAAGAACATTAAGACAATAACTTTTAAAGGGCAATCAAGAAAAATAAAAGTGAACATCTGTGACACGATTGTGGAACAAGTTGATAACATCAGGTACCTAAGATACAAAACTACCAGAAACATGATGCATAATGAGGAAATAAAGAAGATGACAACTGTTGTAAAAGAAATGTTTCACAGAAGGTAGACAACTTTCTGCAGTCCATTACATAAATAATTACGCAAAAGATTAGTGAAGTGTTCTGTATGGTGTGTCACCCTGTATGGTGTCGAATTCGGAGACTGCACCGGAGAGAGGAGAAATGCTTACGAGCTTATGGGCTGTAGATCTGGAGAAGAATGGAAGGTATGAAATATCAGGAATGACGAAATGTTACAAAAGCTGAAAGAGGCTAGGACACTAGACGAGAAGAGACTGTGTAATAAAGGACGGCCATGGAAGGCACGGCGACTGGAAAGAGGACTAGATGTACAAGTAGATCCTAATCAACTGACAACATCGAGACAAATGTATCTTACACAGCTATGAAAAGTATGGCAACAGTGATGGAACTGCTTGAAGGGCAAAACACATCAATCATCATGTTTTTGAGTGTGTACAAGGTGTATTCCAAAACTAAGGTCCATTTGGTTGTAAAAAAATAAGCTCAGGATAAAAGACTTTTACTTACAGTAATATTTTACTACATATCTACTTTACTTTTCCACACAATCGCCATTCACTTCTATACACTTTCTGAAATGCTGCACCAGTGTTTTTAGCTCTTCTGCTTAGAAGTCTGCCACCTGAGAATTGAGCCAGTTGGTAATACCAATCTTGATTTCGTAGTCATTTTGAAATCATTGTTCACCCAGCCAGTTTCTCAAATGTGAGAAGAGGAAATAGTTGGTTGGTGCACGGTCAGGACTGTACGGAGGTTGATCGAAAAGTTCCCAATGAAAATCTTGAATCTTCTCCTTGGTTTTGGCAGCAGTGTGAGGACATGCATTGTCATGAAGGAGGATTATGCCAGATGACAGATTCCTGTGGCTTCAATTGTGGATCACACATCTCAATTTGGTTGGCATTTCACAGTATGTGTCTGCTGTAACTGGTGATCTGTGGTCAATGAAATCAAAAGGATGGCCTTTTCATCCCAAAAAAAAGCAGCCATCTTTTTCAATGTAAGAATGGAGATCACTTAAACTTTTTTGATTTGGATGAACTTGAATGGCGCCACTACATTTACTGTCGTTTTGATTCTGCATCAGTGTACAATATACACATATCATCGCCTGTAATAATGTGAGAAAACAAATCACCTCCATCCTGCCTATAGCACTCCAAAAACTTTTGTGCACTATGCATTCTTTGCTCTTTGTGCTTATCAGTAAGCATGTTTTTAACCCATCTCAAACACAACTTGCGATATCCAAGCTGTTCAGTGACAATCCAATAAATTGTTGTTCGAGCAACATTTCTGAATTCATTGCCAGACCACTAATAATCAATTGCAGGTTACTTCAAAGCCATTGGTACACTTGATCAAACATGTCGTCAGTCTTGATACTGGACCTGCCACTCCACTGTTCATTGTGAACATTTGTGCTGCTATTTTGAAATTCTCGATAATACTTTCAAATCTGTTTGTCCCTCTTTATTTCAGGTCCATGCACTTAGCATAACTCATAATGGATGTCAGCAGCTGAAAACCCTTTTGCCAGCAAAAATCTAGTCACACCACACACTTCATAACTGATGGGATCTACAATTGTCTCAGCCCTTGCAATATGCTCTCAACGACTGCCAAACGACTAGTGAATCAAACTAACACTACAATAGTTTCCTAAAGAGTCAGAAGACATTGCTGCATATGTGAAACTTTATTCAGACCTATCATCAGTTAAACAGTGATCACCCGGACCTTGGTTTTGGAACATACCTCATTTTAATTACACTGCATATGTCTCAAGAATTTGGTAAAGTTATCTACACAATCCGCTGCATGTCTCTTCTTCATAAGCCGCCCATAGATTAAATCTGTACATAATGAAGCAACACCCACACTTATTTTGATTACAAGCAAAAAGAGACATAAAACACTAAAAAAAGCTAAATTTCTAACCTTGTAGTGCCTCACAACCAGCTGTAATATATGAAACAGCTGTTGCATTGAATGCCCCTCTTCCACGATAATTTTTTTAGTCCAGTGCGTCAGCATTGTGTAGCCATCTTCCATTCGCACCGGCATTAAAGGAGTGAGGATTTCTAATGCCTGCCGAACAATAGCCCGTGCCTCAATTGCGTGTGCTTTCAGTAGGCTGTGAAATACTGGTGGGGATAAAAGAAGAAGTGAAATCAGAACATGCTGCAATTCAGAACAAACCAGCAGCTAGCTCTAACATACAGAAACTTCAAACATTAAATTACAAACTGGAACTTACTATAGCTGTAACAAACCTTGCAACTTAATTCTTTTATGGATAGCAAACTTGGCTATTATATGTGATAACAGAAGGTGCCCATGGTAGCGTGTAGCCTGGTCGACACAGTTCTTCCCCATGAGGCATGGCCATGCAAACATCAGGAGCCGGCGCACCTTGAGGCCTAATAGGGGTACGAGAAAGAAAACATGAAGAGTAAATTGCTACTGTTGCCAGTATTACTTGTAAGTATTGTCAGTAATATATTAACACAAATCAGTTGTGTTTTCAAATCCTATATTCTGGCAAAAACTTAAGATTGTGGATGATGCAAGCATACTGATGAAGTGCAAAAGGGCATGCACAATAAATACAGCAACGATAATAGTAGGATACACTTGTTCACAGCGAACAACTTAACTCTCAATCATACAAAAATTCCCAATATTGCAAACACTCACATTAAGGATTTTCAAATTAATAAAAATGACTTACAGGTACAAGACAGATTAAGGGGGCACACATTAAATGAAACTCTACGCATCCAGATGGATAATAATTTGAGCTGGCACCAGCATATAGATACAAGAAGTTCAATTCTGCCTGCTTTGCAGTTATAAATCTCTTTCTCTCACTTAGATGATCTGCAGATGGAAATGCTTGTATACTTTCAATCAATTCTGCTCAACAGCATAATCATCTGCAGTGACACAGTACAGTCAAAGATGTATTGATTTTATAGAAGTGTGTAGTATGAATATAGCGCAGAAATTGTTGACCAAATGCCTTGTAAAAGCCTCAAATGGCTCTGAGCACTACGGGACTCAACTTCTGAGGTCATTAGTCCCCTAGAACTTAGAACTAGTTAAACCTAACTAACCTAAGGACAGCACAAACATCCATGCCCGAGGCAGGATTCGAACCTGCGACCGCAGCGGTCTTGCGGTTCCAGACTGCAGCGCCTTTAACCGCACGGCCACTTCGGCCGGCTTGTAATAGCCTCTTCCGGTGCCTTGGAACTTTTGCACACCTAATGCCACTGTGTTCACTCCCTTATGATGTTTTTGGTTAATAAGAAGAGTGAATTTGTGATGAAGTGTGAAATTCATCACAATGCAAGAAGCAAAAATAAGTTCCTTTGCATCACAGTCTACATATTATGTGATTATTAGAAGTATAGTCTAATTTTATTTGACTGTACATGTTTGTAAAGGGTTGAGTATAATAAGAGTAATGTGTAGTGTAAATCCAAGAACATCATGTCGAAACCAATTCAAAGAATTGGGCATACTAACCACAGCTTCTCAGTATATTTATTCCTTACTGAAGTTTGTTGTACCTAATACATCTCTTTTTACAACTAACTGCTTAGTACACAGTATCAATACTAGGAATAAGAACAATATACATAAAGATTTAAAATCACTTACTCTTGCCCAGAAAGGAGTCCAGTATTCAGCATCGCATATTTTCAATAAGTTACCAGCAACCATTAAGAGTTTAGTTTCAGACAAGGCACAATTTAAACATAATTTAAAAGAATTTTTGGTGGCCAACTCCTCCTATTCCATCCATGAATTTCCCAATAAGTGCAACAGACCATTTTAATGCAAATGTATAATACTTTAATTTTTGACAACACTTGGTTGTAACAGCCAAGTAACTACCTACTATGTGAATGATGGATGTATGGAAAGCAGGTGTAAGTCTTAAGTCTGTAAATAGTGGAAGTTTAATTTTAAATCTTGTACATATTTTGACTGGTATTAACTTAGGATAATTGAAATGAATAATTTTTAATTTTTGACAATACTTGGTTGTAATAGCCAAGTAACTAGCTACTGTGTGAATGATGGATTTAATGAAAGCAGATAAAGTATGAAACCTGTAACTATTAGAAGTTTAATTTTAATTCATGTACATAATTTTACTGTTTATTGACTGAGGATCATTAAAATTAATGAAACTCAAGTTTTTCTAATTACATTTTGTCATTTCCCTGTCCTAGCTAATTTTTGAACGCAATATTACATAAGCCTTTAAGAGGAGAAAAAGCTATATGAAATACTTTTTGGGTTCTGCCCCTCAATTCGTAAAAACAGAACCTTGTAGGATAATTTTTTGTCTCCTCCTGTCTGTATGTCTGTCTGAAAGATTGTTAAAAATCGATTTTCTCAGGAACAGTCCCAGGTCAAGTTGAAATTTATGCCACATGCTAAGGTCTACAGTCCTTAGCATCATAAAGAATTGAAGCCTTCAAGTCAATACAATAAAAAGATTGGCCCGTTTCTGTCCCATATTGGGATACTTACAAACTCACTTGTTAAAACCTATAACGTACTTCCATTGACCTATAATCATAAAACTCGGCAAGAAGCAAGGTTTCACAGCACAAATAAAGGGGGGAAAATCTGAAAATTGTTAATTTGTAATTATATCATAGAAAAAGTTATTTCTTTTATCATCTGTTATCCAACTTCAAACTTACAATTAAAATATTCTTAGAAGTATTGAAGTTCCCAGGACCAATATTAAGCCAGTATCAATGTTGGTAACATGTAAAAATCGTTGAGACACTCTATTCCCGGGATAGATGAACTGCCAAAATACATAATTAGTTTTTACAGAACCCTCAGAGCAGGCAGCCATGTTTGGCCATTGTTATGCATGGTAATCAGGAATGGAAGCAAGAGGGATGTGAGACAGCTAGAAGTGGTCAGAAGCTGTGTCCTGGATAGGCGCAAAAGAAGCATATGAAACATTCAAGGCGGCTTGTGTAAGAATGCTTCCAGTGAAATTAAGAAGTAAGACACAGTTGGGAGGGGGGAGTGCGGGGGTGGAGATACAAACCTTGGCAACAGTAGAATGAGCATGTCTGTTCTGAATGGGGAAAGATACAAAATAGACTGTCAGTAAAAATACTGTTTCTAAAATTCTTGCAAGAGTTACTCCCGAGTGCATTGAAATGTTAGTCACTCACTAATGGAGCCTACAAAATTATTTTAACTATGTATATTACGGAAAGCGACTTATCTGACATCACAAGTGGAGAAAAGCTTACAAATAAGAGTAGAGTGGCTATGTTTGAGGGAGAACATAACAGGAGTTGGGCGAGAGCCGACCACATTACTGGAAGCAGTCCAACCTCATTGGTGCACTAAGCTGAATTGGTAATTTAGCCAACGTTGCAAAATAAAATCATGTACAACTGCGTAGGAAGAGACTCTAATTTTCTTAAAAATGGTGACAGTAACTACAGACTTAGACATCATTAGCTCAGATCAACAAAGCTTACGCTGGTCTCTCAAATGTATTCACAAGTAGGGCTATGCTCATTGTCTTGCTGTGTATATTATCAGTGGTGGGGGGAAATTGTGACTGCCTTATGGTTGCAGTTGGGTGGGGCAATGCAATAGCAGTGGAAAAGCTTACTGTGAATAGTGCCAAGAAGTATCTTAAATATTCCGAGGTTTCATGTATAAATTCCTGTGTAGCAGTATATCTTCTACACAGGACACTGAAAGTGTGGGTGTGATGCTCACCTGTTGTTTTATCTCCCACAGGAGTCATGAGTTCATATAGAGTACAGTGGGGAGATGATTACTCTGAAGAGGGGAGACAATTACACTGAAATAGTGGCTCCCATGAATCTTTTTAAGTCTGGTGTGTTACACTTATATCTTTGTTTTTGAACACGATACTTATTTATACCAACTTGAAAGACACATAGACTCAACAATATAATCATATACCTTGGGTATTTATTTACTGGCCAATCAACCACATCCCTATTATTTCAGTCAAAGTGCACGGATCTGCTATCAGCAGGAGCACGACATCAGAACCTGCACAGTGAACAAGCGGTAAGGGTGTTTTGCAGGTAGTAGCATCATTCATGCTTGTCGACTTGCAGGAACAAATAAATGAGCTCCTGCAGCTTAAACAACATGCACGTTTTTGGGAAGTCTGCAACTGTGTTATACACTATCTTTTTTAAAGCATTTTTTGTGATGTTTGCATATGTTCTGTTCTGCTTATCTTGCACTGTAGTTGTTTTTCTGAGGGTATAAGGTGTTGTGCCTCCTCCAATACCCAGAACCCCCCCCCTCCCCCCCCCCCCCACACACACACCACTCACAATGTGTGTGTATAAAACATCACAAACATACTTACGTAAATATTTCCACTTGGAAACGAGAACAAATTCTCAAAAAGCATTTTGTTAAGCATGAGAAAGCATGTAACTCATACAGTATTTCATTATTCAAACCACAAATATTTGAATAAGACACAAGGCACAAAGGTGTCAAGTAATGCTGCATGTGGCCAAACAAATAAACACGCATCTGAGTTGTCATGATGATCACACAGTTGCGTAAGCACAGTAGAGAAAGTTTGAAAACTGTTTTGATCGGTCATTATTCGAATGCCGTGCAGAGTTTGGCAGCGACAGGAGACAAAGCACAATTTGTTCCAACTTTCACCGATTCAGATCTGTTGATTAGAGCGTCCTCGTGTCAAGAAACTTAACCATCTAATGTTTGTAAATACTACTTTAAGATCAACGCCATGCTAGCATAATTTAATGTCAATTAAGTCCATTTTTTCTCCATGAACACTGTTGCATTAAGTGTAAATCACAGGAAAATTAGACGTATATTAACATTTTTCAGGTGGAATTGACATGTTAACATAGTACATTTGACAAGACCAATAAAAAATGTAGTAAACAGCGAGAAAATGTTAATTCCGGAAATGTAATAGGATAGTTATACTGTATGTTGTGATCTATACTGGTCTATTACAAGCCTAGGAGCGTTACTGTGAATTCATACCATATCCACTGTCAAGCCTACTTGATAAGGACTGCAAAGGTTGAAGCAGTATTCTAGAATTGGTACTTCATGCATGAGACTTCTCCCAGAATTCACACAACAAAGCCAAGCAATTTACTTACCATTTATACTGGCTCTTGTTCTACGTCATGGAGTATAAAATTTTATTATTAAAAATAAGTGGCAACTTCAGAAGCTAACCATGTAATTTGTGATGATCAGGTATTTTTGGGCAATTTCACTTTGTTATGTAAAATACCTTGAATTTATTGAAATCTAAAGAGAGCTGCCAATCGGAACACCAAGTCAAAATATTCTCATAATGCATCCCATTACAATCACCCAGCAACAATATGACCTCCCCATAGTTAAAAGTTTATTGAACATAGTACTGTCGAATTTTACAGCACAGTACTACAGAATAATTCTTCGATTGTTTTCAAAATGGAGGGATATGTGGGAAGGGGATTGACCACAAAGATAAGCGACATTAATTTATCTTGTCTTGTTTTTATCTTTTACGAATTAAGTGACCCACTATCTGCCACTACTTAAATACCTGTACTATCTCTCTGTAATTTGCTTCACAATAGTATTTACTATCGTTACATAACTTTACTATCATTAAAAAACTTTTTTTTAGCAGTAAGAATGCAACATGGCAGTAAAAAGAAATTTTGATTAGTGGACTATCAATTTCTTCTTATTTTCTTTTATCTCCCAAAACAAATCACATCATTTAATGGTTATTCAAAAACAATATACAGAAAGTAATCAAAGAATGTGAAAAACAAATCTGAACATACCTTGTCGTTTGTTTTGTGCGTCATGAATATGAGGAGCTGCCTGATCCACAAGCAAGCATGCAAACTGTAGAAGGAATATGCGCACGGAGTCCGAATTCCCAAATGGGTTATCAGGATCTATGATCTGAAAAGTACATGTAAAAATGGTCATTTCAGAAAACTATAGTTCTTTTACATAACAAGCATATTTATAAAAGTTACATCAACAATGATGATGTTGATTTATGTACTGTCTGTTTCTTGAATAACAGTATCATCCTGGACCATAAATTTCTGATGTGAGCCAATTTCCCTCTCTGTTAAGGACATATAAAATCGATGCAACACTTTTCTCTGTATTCAAATGCACCGAATTTTTCAATAGGGAATACAATGCACAATTTGTTGTTACAGTGCAACATGCAAAAACCAATAATTAATCTAGAAGAGGGAGAAAGAAGTTTGATGTTAAGTCAAGAATTTTAATCCACAAACTTTGAAAACTATGTTAGGTCAGGAATTTAACTGTCTAATTATTGTACAAGAGAACACTACTATTAAGGGGAGTAAAAAAAAAAACTATTAAAATTCTACGCTTCCAAAACAAATAGTATCATTACTAAAAGGGCTTTACGACAGTCATACTGCAACTATACAAGCAGAAGATGAATACGTGGAGTTTTTTGATGTGACAAATGAAGTGAGAAAATGCAGAGGATGTTATGTGGGATGCATGGGATGGCTGGGGTGGACAACTGATAGCAGGGTACTCAACAATCTATGGTTTGAGGAAGTGAGAAAGAACGAACTTAGTGGTCTGTTTTCCAGAGCGTAGACTGTTGATTTAAGTTTCAGTCTAGAGATAAACATGAAAAAGACAAAACTAATGGTTGTTAATTGCCAAGGTTTAGATCAAATTCAACTTACAGGTTGCTTGAAGGATCTGCAGGTAGTATACGATTGTGTATATCTATGATGATGGAAAATGTTACATGTACCATGGAGAGAGAGAAGAATCCATTCTTCGACTATAGAAGAACTTGGCATCACAAGGCAGATGATGTTGCAGGAACCATGGACAGAAAGAAGAATCAATACTTCCATTATTAAAGAACATGGCATCACAAGAAGTTGCCTTCTCATGTCAGCCGAAGATATTCCAGTTCCTAGGGCACATTTTGAGAAGAGAAGGAGATAATTTAGAATAAATCATCTTACAAGGCAAAATCAAACACACAAGGCCATGAGGAAGAGCAGCAAGCACAGGGTTGGATCAAGTGAAGAAGATTACGGGCCTAACTCTTCATCTTACATTAGGAAGACCTAAGATCACTATGGATGGAAGTATCCAGTCAAGGATTCAATTACTTAAGAAATGAATGAAGAAATGAGGTCACTACATTCAGCAATGAGTAAACATACTAATGATGATGATAACAATAAATTATTATTCTTTCTACCATCATGTAACAATGTTGAAACAATGATTTCCATATGCAAATCATTTGTGAATATGACAAATAATGGAAAATCAAGGGTGGAATAACGACAGACAATATTATGAAAAGTATAGACTGCTACTCACCATATCGACACACACACACACACACACACACACACACACACACACACACACACACCACACAAAATATCTCTCTCTCTCTCTCTCTCTCTCTCTCTCTCTCTGATGCAAATGCAACTCTCACACACGACCACTGGCTCTGGTTGCCAAGGCCAATAATATCAAGTAATAATCAAGTGACCAGGAGTAACTGTTGCAAAAATTTACACATTCGCATATGACATGGAAGAAATGAGCCTTTTTGAAGTTTCCGCTGAGTAATGCCACCCTCATGTTATTGTGGCCTTTATTGGTAAAAATACTGAAATGCTAATCTTAGAGATTGGATGCAAGGACTAGCCATGCAGCCAATAGACAAGGAGACGACTGCACGCACCTCATCATGGCAGCTGCTGATAGTTATAAAATTACAGCACTATAAATTCCAGTTTCTACCCATTCAATTGCGTTTGGAATTTAAATTTCAGTTAAAACTGCCTTCTTGTTTTGAACCTTATTCTCCCAACAAACTGTTCAGTTCCTTTGCTATGCAATTAGTTTTCAGCAATATGTAACTTCACAGTGCAATCGCACATTAAAGCCATGAACTGTTTATTTCAATGACTACATTATTCCTGCAACTGTTATTTTTTTACTTTAGTTTTGTAATATTGTACAATTTCAGTCTTAGGTACCTAGATATATTTGTTAGCTCTCAGAGCATAAAGTATCTGCGATGGCAAATATTGCCAATTATGCTGATATTCTATGATCAAATAGCTAACAAATATACGTAAGTATTCAAAAAGATGTACAATAGTATGAAAATAAAATCAAAATTAACAGTTGCTGGCATCACAGAGTCATCAAAACATTCATAGACCAAGGGTCAAAGGCACTCCAGATGACACTGCATGTCACTGCTACATTTGCTTTTAATATTTCAGCAGGTTTTAAAAACCATTATTATTATGCCACAATTTCATTCAGAAAAAGAGAGAGATGTTTCCTAAGCACTACACTGTCTGATTTGTATAGGAATTATTTAATACTGTGTTACTGCCACTTCTGTATTTATAGAGCAGGCTAAATTATTTAATGGGGTATTGCCTTAAACAGAAGAGACCGACTGTCACGAGACCTAACCAAGCACACAAATTACTGAAATTACTGTGGGCTTACTGAATACTGGCCATGGTATTGAGATTATTGTGTCTGCCTAATAATCAGCAGTTCAGGCTTGCGCATTAATATTCCACTACATATTTGCACTACTACTGATTTGTCACCCCAAACATACAGGTAGACGATGTGCTAGCTAGAAAGTGCTACTATTGTTTCCGGAGTCTCATTTTAAATGTACATATTTTGCAACCATTTGAGAAATTAACATCATTGTGAAATATTTTCATTTTTGCGACAGCTCTGTCCACTTACGAAATTTGAAAAAATAAAACTTTCATTTATGTGCTAGGCCATATTTATCATAGAACAAAGTGATGTGCAGAGACCCAACTACATCACGTAAGACAGCAATATAAGAAAAAGACAAATTGCTACTTACCGTACAGATGACACATCAAGTTGCAGACAGGCACAACTTCACATAAAAGCTAGTTATACTTAGTCAACAACAAATGCTCGAACTTAATTCTAGTTGTATATTTTTGAATTGTAGATGTTAATGAATGTATTACCTTGCTTACAAAAACAGAAACAACATTTTCAGGATTCTCTTGATCTGGAAGGGGTGGAGTACCAATTATCTTTTCTCCTTCCCCACGTTCAAAACTTTCAGCAAAGCACGGTATAAGTATCATCTGCAGAACCTTCGCTTTCAGGTCTTGTGACATCTTTGGGCTGTGAAACACATCCACAAAACGGAAAAATGCTGTCCTTTTCCATTCAACCGTATAGTTCTCTGCAACTGTTGTTTCCAGGAAATTCCTCAAAAACTGAAAATAATGAAACAAAATTACAAATGCTCTATACTTTATGTTAAACATTCATCTTTGACAACAAGAAAAACAAAGCGTAAGTCTGGTTTGGGTTGACTGTGATGTCTTTATTATTATATTTGTACATGTGATTTAAGTTCTCCTCATGGCTTAATTCAATATTTATGTACAAACAGTTCATGAAAGGGGTCTTGAGGAATACTGGGTGTTGATGAATTTAATATACAATGAAAATTTACAAAAAAAGTGACAGCTACCCTTAGTCTTCTGTTCAGTAACAATAAGCCACCACAGAGCTCACATTTGTAACATATCAAGCTATTGATATTAGTTAACAATCCTTTCTTTTAGTCAACTTGTGCAATAAATTTAAGTTCTTTCCAGTTTTATTCAGTACCTCATCATTTGACATTCTTCTATAGTGTCACATTTCAAATGATTTTATTCTCTTCTCTTTGAAGTGTTCATTCCTAGTCAGCATTTTATATTCCTTCTATATGACCATTATCACGTATTTTGCTACCCAAATCTACTACTTTTACTGTATCAATTTCGAATCTAATTCTATCAGCATCACCTGATTTATTTCAACTACACTCCATAATGCTTGTTTTACTTTGCTGATGTTTATCTTATTACCTATTTTCAAGACACTATTCATTACATTCAACTGCCCTTCCAACACCTTTGCTGTTTCTGACAGCATTAAAATGTCTTTAGCAAATCTCAACGTTTTTATTTCTTCTCCCAGAACTTTAATTCTCTTTCCAAATTTCTCCTTGGCTTCCTCTATTGCTAGCTCAATGTACAGATTGAATAATACTGGAAATAGCTCAACTATGGCTTCTCTTTCATGACCTTTGACTTTTATGACAGACTAGAGTATGTTTTCAGTACTAATCATAAGTAACTTTTTTCTCCGTGTTATTTCATCCTTGCTATAAACAAATTTCAAAAAGTGTATGTAGGCCAGTCACATTTGTCAACAGTGTTCTCTAAATCCTATAGACATAAATTTGCCTTTCCTCAATATCTTTCTTCTCAGAGAAGTAGCAGGGGCAGTATTGCGTCGTGTGTTCCTACATTTCACTGGAATCCAAATATATCTTCTCAAGGGTATTTCACCTGTCTCATATGTATTGCACACCACATGGAATAGGTTTGACAAGAGGATTTCAATAATGCTGAGGGAATGACTTCTACTCCATAGGCCTTGCCTGAACCAGTCCCTATGATCTTGTTTGCTGTAACGTGAAAAACTTTAAACTATCCCTCAACTTCTTTTTTATACTAGGCAAAATAATGAAAGGAAACAATGTGGAGAGAGATCTGTTTTCATCTCATACAATGGACTATCAGATGAGTGCCTGTCATCTACTTCTCACAGTATCTATTCTGTCACATTTAATTTTCATAGCCAGGTTTCTCTGCCACAATCTTACACTGATGAAATATGTGTTAAATGCATCCTGGTCTAAGGAACTAATTACTGGCATTACATACATAAGCAATCTGACACAATAAATCTAACTGTGGACCAGTTCTTTTGATTGTGGTGTCAATAATTTCAGCAAATTCCATACATAAAACAGAGTAATTTATACTTTCAACCTCTCTCAAATGCTACACAAATGTGCCAGAAAACAGTAAAGAGATGCTCACCTGGAAGTCTGGGATTACATGGTAGCAAAATGCACGAAGGAGTTGGAATAGTAAGTCAACATCATTAGGATGATGGCAGAAATAATGAAGCAGTATCTTGACTATAAGTTTTGGTTCACGCCAGTGTCTTGCATCTACTCCTTCTACTTTCTTGTGGAGTTCCTGAAAGCAAAAAATGTTCATGTAACTACAGTAACAATGCGTAAAAAAATTTCAATAACACTTAGATCACAAAAAAATGCTTGCAACAAATAAAACATTGGCTGTCATAAACAAAAATCATTTTATTTAGAATGTTATTATGACAGTGTGCAAAACTTAAAGACTACAATAACTTTCCCATGACTTCACTGCCAAGTAACATTACTTGATGAAACTTTGACCATATTTAGGAAGATGGTAACTGAAAGAAATACGCAATGAAATGAACAGAAATGACACTTTTACTCGAAGAAAATAATTACATTGAATTCACCACGATGTATGCTGGTCTTCTGGCATTAAAAAAAGGTGGAACATGGTTCTTAATAGGCTGTGCCATTACCACGAATAGTAACACAAGCTCCACAATGCACTCCCATACTGGCCACAAGATTTGTACAGAGTTCTTGTGGTAGGGCATTCCAATTGTCACCAGCAAGGTTGGGTTGCCATTGGTGCACATGGCCATACTGCAACAGATCTTCCTAACACATCCCCAACAGGATTTAAGTCAGACAAATGGGCAGTCAGTCTATTCACTGAATATCCTCCACCTGCACGGTTCAATGCTGTTGTGCACTGCCATTAATAAAAATGAAGTCAGGGCTGAATGGACTCCTCAAAAGCTGCACATGGGGAAGGAATATTCTGTCAAAATAATGTCTACTAATGCATGTACCCTGTTCAAGATTTGGAGTTTTAATGCCCATGCATCAATATGCCTCCCCACATCACAACACCTGGACCATCAAAGCTATTATGTTTGACAAGTTCCCACTTCTCGTTGTATGAAGATAGGTCCAGAATCGCTACTCAGATTGAATCTGCTCTCATCAGAAAAAGAGTATGGGATGCCAAACCTTACTGGTCCAGTCACTACACTATTGGCGCCATCATAAATGATGCTAATATGCAGGTGCGAACGTAACACAATGTACCGCGTGTCTGGCAGAGGGACACCCAAGTAGTCACCGCGCCACTGTGTAGCGTGAGTTTCCTTGCTTTGCAGTCCTGTTTAATGTGGTTGCAATTGTACCCACTGTTTGACATGGGTCCCTTCTTTCCTGTAGCAAAATATAACAGACGTTTGTCATTGTAGATGAGCATGGTCGATCAGCTTTCTCTACTTTTGGTAACAGTGTCTTTGGTTCCGAAAGCTCCCCATCCATATGAAACAATGCTGTAAGCAATACCAAATACCTGGGCTACACTCATCACACTTCATCTTTCCTGATGATTTTTCATCTGTGAAGTCATCCACATGCTGTCTCCAAGCCTTGCTGTAATGAAGAACATCGCTACACTGTAACTACTCGCTGATTGACATGCACTGTCTTTTCCGATTCCTCGAACTTTCTTTAGTTGCGGGGCCTGCCCCATTTGGCACTATAGTCATGCTGACTACTTTCTACGTGAACCTCCTCCAGCTTTCTGTGCTTGACTGGAAGACCTCAGGCAATATGTTCCCAACTTTCCAGTAAGTAGTTAATGTGTTGCATTACTTTATCTATCTCATTTTGCAGAGTAATGTATTTCTCACCATAATGTGCCTCAAAAGTGATAACCTTGTACTCTTTTGCGCAGTTTGTTTAAAAGGGGGCTTAGGGTTTATTGTCCCACTGAAAACGATGTCACTAGACAAGGAAGAGAAAGGTCCAGAACAAAATTTTCACTCTGCAGCGGAGTCTGCGCCAATAAGAAAACTTTCTGGGAAATTAAAACTGTGCTCTGGATCGAGACTCGAGCTTGGGACCTTTGCCTTTCACAGGCAAAAGCTCTACCGATAGAGCTACTCAAACACAACTCACAACTCGTCCCCACAGCTTCAATTCTGATAATACTTACCTTCTAACCTTCGTAGAAGCTCTCCTGCGAAACTTGTACGACTAGCACTCCTGGAGAAGAGGATATTGTGGAAACAAGGCTTAGCCACAGCCTCTTGGATGTTTCAAGAATGAAAGTCTGACTCTGCAGTGAAGTGTGCGCTGATATGAATCTTCCTGGCAGATAAAAACTGTGTGCCAGACCAAGACTTGAACTCTGGACCTTTGCTTTCGTGAGCAAGAGCTCTACTGACTGTGCTACCCAAGCACGACTAACGATCCATCCCCACAGCTTCACTTCTGCCAGTATCTCGTCTCCTACCTTCCCCTTTTAAACATTATTGAACAATTTATGTCATTGCTCCTTCTTTCTTCACTTGTTTAAGATTTTTACATTTTCCTGGCATCTTATTGCTGTACGTACTGCATAATCATAAGAAAACTTCCTCTTTAGCCCCCCTCGACAAATAGTGTGTTGTAAATATGATAGGTGTGCTGTATTTCTGCTAGTTTTTTAAGTTTTAACTCTACAACAGCCTGTAAAAAAAGCAAAACAACAACTCAGTTTGTGCAACTATCAACTGTAATGACCATAAACCGTGAGTCCCTTTAGCGTTGTTACAATCAGTTTCGACCCTGTTGCGTAAAAAGTAATGGCTCTTTTAACATTCCCTTGGGGTATGCCTGAAGTTACTTTTATTCTGACATTTCCTCTCTGTAGAGAATGACTTCCTGTATTCTTTTTGGCAGAAACTCTTCAATCTAACCACACAGCTGGTCCAATATTCCATACACTTATACATTGTTCATTAGACTACAGTGCAGAACTGTATCAAGCTCTTTCTGGAAGTCAAAGAACATGGTATAAACCTTGGCATTGGCATCAACTGCTTTCTGGGTCTTCCGAACTAACTTAGTGGACTGGGTTTCACAATATTGTTGTTTTCAGAAGCCATGTTCATTCCTGCAGAGGAGATTTTCTGTCTTAAGAAATGATACAAGGTGTCAGCACAAACTGTACAACAGACCAACATCAGAGATAGACTATATTACTTTGTGTGTGTTTAATGACTTCTTGAAAAACGAGAATGACCTGTGCTGTTTTCCAATCATTAGAAATGCTTCCCTCATCTAATGCTCTATGGTAGACTGCTATTAGAAAAGGAGCAATTTCTTTCATATACTCAATGTAGATTCACACTGGTATACCTTCAGGTTCCATTCGGTTACTCAGGCAGCACTAGTAGCCCCCGTCCCCCTCAGCCAATACCATGATCTCTTATTAAAGCCTGTGTGGACAAAAACTCACTCATGACAACAGCTGCAAGAACACTTCCAACTGGAGAGTATTCTTGATGAGGCAAACTTAACTTTATCTGGAGTGAGATCATTTAGCTTAATGGATGAACACATAAGAAATAAGTACTTCAGCTATATGCACAGCAAAAATACTTACCAGGTAATTGTCATCCATCCACACCTTCTTGAGGGAGTTAATAAGCATTTGCTGTGTAGACAACCATTGTCTATCAAATTTTATTATAGCTGCTAACAGCATTATTCCAATATACTGAACATCTGCCTTGTCACCTGTAAGCAAATTCCTCCAATACATCAATTTATAAGTGAAAGAAAAACAATTCAAAAAAATATTAAATTCACATGACTGAAGAACAAAAATAAAAAATACAAGACACAAAGAGAGAAATTTTACTGCTTTTTTTACTGCTTTCTTTTTATTTATGTGATGATAAAACCATACAGGAAAATAAAATAAAGGAGAAATAAGAAAGCTGTAACTGGAAGAAACATTTGATGAGGAGAGACAAGTTTTCGTCAGCACTGAAAGTAAAGTCAAAAACATTTAAAATACCAGACATTCCTAACAGGGAGACAGCATCCCGATAATTTAAAAAAGGCTATTAGACTGTGCACAAAGGAGTGAGCCTGTTAAATTTTGGTGACCTCTAAAACTACGAACCCCGATGCAGTTTTCATTCGTTCCTTACCTAAAAGAAGCACACTACTTAACCATAGGTTTTGCATACTTCTAACATTCTCAGTACACTCCTCTCCCTTCTTACCTCTTTCAGTAAAAGAGTATGGACTAGCAGTGCATAAAAACAAAACAAATAACACCTAGCTTCACTAATTTTATCATCAACGGTAATTTTGTTTAATACTTTGGATTACTAAAATCTCAGATTTCTGAAGAATAAATACAAGCAAAAGGAAAGTATTGAGGAAGTTACAGTGGTTGTTGAGACATGGTGTAATGCATCAAATGATGGAAACACAGACCAAATTAATTCTTACACTTTAAGCTCTGATAGTCCTGGTAGTTTTGTGTTTGCAAAAAGGGCACACAGTTAAAATCCTTCGGCACATTTGCCACAAAACCTGTAAATGATCACGTTATGTGTAATGAGACTCGAGCTTGGGATTTTAGTAATCCAAAGTATTAAACAAAATTACCGTTGATGATAAAATTAGTGAAGCTAGGTGTTATTTGTTTTGTTTTTATGCACTGCTAGTAATGAGAATAAATGATATGCATTATTATTACTTTTATCAGTCAGTCAACTCCTAATGATTAACAGCGACTGAGCTAGTCCACGTATACCAAATTTCTTGCACAATTTAAGTTCGGGTAAGAAACATGCGCTGAAAATATGTCAAAACAGCTTGAAATGCAAATGGAAGTCAAGCAAAACTTTTGTTGTGAAATATGAAGTAAACGCTAAATGCTGAAAGTTTACTTTCCACAACAAAAAGACATTACTCCTTTTTTCTTGAAACACACAGGGAGGAGAAGCATGTGGCATAGGAAACAGCAAGTGTGACATATTCAGAATCCTGTGAATATCTCAACTTTGACTTCTCACGGTTGACTCCTCATATTTGTAACGCTACATCAAGTTTAAATACTAATCTAGTGCTTGTTATACAAGGGATATTTTTGAGCAAAAATGTGCAACACCCACCAGCAAATTTCGAAAGTGGTTTTACTTTCTATATTCTCTTTTGTTGAAAAAATATAAGTCATAAACAGCATGTTTCTTGCTAGTAAATAATTCTACTTACTTGGATTTACATTCTGTGACAGGATGAGTGCAGACAATTTTGCTACACCTGGTGGACTCTGGAAGACATCTCGCAGTGGTTTACCCTCCTCAGATTTCACAATGTGTTCGAGAAATCTATTCCACTGTGGATCCTGCATTAAAATAAGCAGATGCAAGTATCATCAACTTCAACAGTTTGGCTCTGAGCACTATGGGACTTAACTGCTGTGGTCATCAGTCCCCTAGAACTTAGAGCTACCTACGGACATCACACACGTCCATGCCCGAGGCAGGATTTGAACCTGCGACCGTAGTGGTCGCGCGGTTCCAGACTGTAGCGCCTAGAACCACTCGGCCACTCCGGCCGGCAACTTCAACAGTTGATATAGGACAATTAAAAATTGAATCTTCATCTCTCCTTATTTTTAAATGACCCCAAGCAGTCAATGTGTTTAGTCAACTACATTATTATTTAGTATGTTTACAAACTACATGGTGACTGATGCCTACAATGAGTTTCCAATACACCGCTGCTATCCTTAGTTACATATTGTCATTCTAAGTAACATAAACATACAAGCTCTCTTATTTTTTCTTAATGTTTAACAGAAAACTCTGGAGAAATTTGTTCTGTCCCACAAACAGGAGCTTTAAGGAGAAAACTAGGGAAAAGGACAATAAAAGAAGTAGAATATCAACTTGCAGATTTTGGACATTAGGTAAGGAAACATAACTGTATTATCCATTGATCAAGTATATCCTTACACTATCAAGTAAGAAATGCACTCTGACAGAATGCATAAATACACTTATAATTTTCTCTCTCTCTTGCAGCGAAAGCTTTGAGCACAGTCCAAATGTGTAAATCAAAAGGACTGGGTATCTTCAGAGTGAAATAGTGCAGGGAGAAAAGGGGTGGAGTGCCAGCTTCTGGTGCAGTTATGCCTTTGAATAGCTGCAATTTAGTCAGAAGCCCTTTTACTTCAACATGGGCAGCCAGTATACACACAGTTCAAAGAGTAGATTTTATAGATCATGCTGTGCATCAAGTATCAAATAAATTCACAAACAAAACCTAACTGCACAGCTCTAGACTTCAGATCCACACCTAATGATGGGTCTTCTGTATAGGTTGGGCCTGTTGCAAAGATTAACTTCTTGGGCCATTAAAATTCTCATTCCTCTACCTCAACATCCATCAACATTGTTATTTCTGTGTGTCATTACTGCCACCACTGCTGATGGCATTTGGCACCTGAGTTGACAGTAATGCAGGATACAAACTTTCCCCAACTTCACCCTCTTACAGCCCAAAGCAGTCGAGGTTTACTTCCTTCTCACTCCACTCTATATGACACAGCTACACTGTCAGACTTTAGTCTTGTACAAATTGATTTGCTTTGTGGGTGAATAGATGTTATATTTCACTTTCAGAAGATAGGTATCAATTTGTGCAATTATTCAGAGTCTGGAAAGTTAATGTTCAAGAAACGTATCAATTTTAATAAAAATGTTCTGCAATTTTAATAATTATTCATCATTTCAGCACTTTGTGTTCAGCATATCTCTACTGAAACCATATAGTAGTAAAAATAAAACAAGAACTGCTGAGAAACACAAAAATTTCCAATAACAGTTGGAATTGGAGTTCTTTTTGCTATGAAGTAAATAATAAAATAACCTGCTTGATATGCAATCATGAACATCATAAGTCAACATATAATTATTACAAAGCTTTGGTATAATTACAAATAAGTAGGTACATGAAAATATAAACTAAAAAGATAGTGCTAAAAGTTGTTGATTTAAAAAAAATGTACGTGATTTGACAGACAGGAGTTTCCCCTCATCAAAACCTTGAAGGGATTTGCAACAGATACGAAAACTCTGGAAATAACTAAACAAATTCTTACAAACACAGTATCTGAAATGAAAGTTCTTGGAACAATTTCTTGTCCCTTCCAAATTGTGTCAGAAGTCTGCCAAGGAGACAGTTTGGCACCATTATTATTCAACTGTATGTGGAAAAAGGTAATGGAAAATAGAAGAAGAAAAACAAAATGTTACTAACTATGAGGACTGTGCAGAAAGTAACAGATGTTTTGGTCTATTGTGGCGGTGGGCAGGGCTACAGCGACCATCTTGGTGCCACAATTTTCCTATACTTAAAATTCATCCAGCGGTGTTAGCACGTGGTCTGTGTCTCTCCTTCTTTGCTTTCTGTGACGTGTTAAAATTTGCATTGCAACAGAAAATGGCACAACTTGTGAGATGTGTTCTGTGAATAGGTTCTGTTGCCAAAAAATTGCAAACCAAATGAAATTTATTATGACTTTTGTGATGTGTATGGAAGAGGAATAGTGAGTCGTGGAAAACTTCACACAAAAATTTTGTTTTTCACGACACATCCACACATGGCCAAAAGTACCCAAGAGTTCTTACAGGGTTTTGGATGGGAGGTGTTTGATCATCCACCATACAACCTTCCCAGCACTGAAGACATGGCTCACTACGCAATGCTTCGATACTGATGCTGAACTGCCTTGTCAGTATTAAACAGTAGTTGCAATTATAGGGAGCAGATTTCTAGAGAGATGTTACTGAAAAACTTGTGCCACCGCACAATACATGCCTAAATTTGAATGCCGGTTATGTAGAAAAATAGCTTAAGAGCGTATCTTTACAATGTATACAATAAAATTTGGTTTTCCCGCATTGTTAATTTTTTATTTCAGAAAGTCTGTTACTTTCTGGATAGCCCTCATACATGAAGCTGGGTACATTGGAAGAAGCAATAAATTGTTTGATCTTTGCAAATGATCTTGTAATAATAGATGGAACTTTAAAAAATGCAAAGAATAGGCTAGCACGTTTGAAAGAGACTGCAGAAAAAGCAGGTCTACAAATATTGTCTGAAAAGGCAGAATACATGACTCATGAAAGCAACTCACCGTGAATTTTGAAAGTCAAGTATGGCAACACCAAGAAAACAGACAATTTTCAATGTCTGGGCGAAAATATAAACATAAAAAGTGAAAAAGAAGCATTTAAATCACAAATTAAAAAATGAAAGGAGTGAACATGAAAGTGAGACAGTGGTACAAAACAAAAATGTTCTTATAAAAGATGTTAAATTAAGGCATTACAATGCAGTTGTAAAACAAGAAGTGCTGTATGAGTTGAACACACTGCGGGATGCAAAAGGGCATTACAAGATTTGGAACAGAAAGGCAGAGGAATCTTGCAAAAAATATTAGGTTCAGTCAAGAACAAGGATGGAAACCACTTTTTGTGACCAAATAAGGAAATATACTCATATTCTGCCCTAAAACAACAGACTGGATTAGGAAAAGAAGTGTTATACTCAATGGACATTCAGAGAGAATGGAGGAAGAAATATTAACAAAAATGATCCAGATATTCTTCCAAAACAGGAAAACAGACAGAGAAAATGGATGGGAGGTAAGACAAAATGGACTTAGAAGAAGTGCTGGTTAAACTGCACACCTTAAGAGAGACACATTCTGACTAGAAACAATAAATTACTGGAAGTAAGAAATTCTCAGGTTTTCAAGGAAGATAAAACAAATAGCAAAACAACTTGCATAAGATGACAGGAAAAGAGCTCATTCCGAGAAAAGAAAGGAGTTCTGAATGAATGAAGGAAAAGAGAAAAATAGTTATCTTAAAGTGGTCATCTGTTCACATGAAACAAAATTTAAAAAATAAAAAATTATGTAGGATTATCGAGACAAGAAAGTGGAAAGAGCTCAAATTGACACTGAAGAAACAACAGCTAATGTTTAAACCAATAACACAAGTGAAGTGACAGGAGAATGCATGTTACATCTTGCAGGCCTCAATAGCTGAACACTTGAAACCTTTTACTGAAGGTGATTTCATGTGTGTTTATTACTGTTTTTCCATAAAATTTCAAGGCTTTTAAGCAATCTCTTTCTATCAATTCACAGTCACAGAAAGAATTACTGATTTGGCTGGCAAATTTAAGTATTCAGATCAAAGCAAAATCAGTTTCTGCAAAAAGTAGTGTGGAACGTACTCAATCCCTTGGCACAATAAAAAAGGAAACGTTTACAAGCGATACACTAGAGGACACTGTGCTCGCATTGCTAGAGTATGATCCACTGCCATTGGCTACAGTAGGAAAAGGGCACACACTCCCAGATGTTAAATTCTGTTGCCTTTCACCATACTTCATAGTTTTGGGTTTAATTCACCATGTTCATCAATTTTAGCTTTTTCTGGGTGAGGTCAAAGGAAAGAGCTCTCAAAAATGCGTGTTTTGGTGTATAATTTGTGGTCATAGCATGTCGGAAAGGCTCAATTACCCTGTACCCAAAAATAAATTTCAGTTTTTTTGATGAGTTTTTACTTGCTGTTATTTCTTATTGTTATTTGTTATTTTTTAAGAGCCGATGAAATTAATTCTTTAGGAATCCTCTTTAGGAGAATACAAGATGACTTGGGCAGGATTTGTGATTGGTGTAAAGAATGGCAGCTAACTCTAAATATAGATAAATGTAAATTAAAGCAGATGAATATGAAAAAGAATCCTGTAATGTTTGAATACTCCATTAGTAGTGTAGCGCTTGACACAGTCACGTCGATTAAATATTTGGGCGTAACATTGCAGAGTGGTATGAAGTGGGACAAGCATGTAATGGCAGTTGTCGGGAAGGCGGATAGTCGTCTTCGGTTCATCGGTAGAATGTTGGGAAGATGTGGTTCATCTGTAAAGGAGACCGCTTATAAAACACTAATACGACCTATTCTTGAGTACTGCTGGAGCGTTTGGGATCCCTATCAGGTCGGATTGAGGGAGGACATAGAAGCAATTCAGAGGCGAGCTGCTAGATTTGTTACTGGTAGGTTTGATCATCACGCAAGTGTTACGGAAATACTTCAGGAACTCGGGTGGGAATCTCTAGAGGAAAGGAGGCGTTCTTTTTGTGAATCGCTACTGAGGGAATTTAGAGAACCAGCATTTGAGGCTGACTGCAGTACAATTTTACTGCCGCCAACTTACATTTCGCGGAAAACCCACAAAGATAAGACAAGAGCATTTCGCGGAAAACCCACAAAGATAAGACAAGAGCATTTTGCGGAAAACCCACAAAGATAAGACAAGAGAGATTAGGGCTCGAACAGAGGCATATAGGCAGTCATTTTTCCCTCTTTCTGTTTGGGAGTGGAACAGGGAGAGAAGATGATAGTTGTGGTACGAGGTACCCTCCGCCATGCACCGTATGGTGGATTGCGGGGTATGTATGTAGATTCTCACAATTTATTGTATAGCATTGTACTGCACACTTAATTTCCTTCACTTCTACAAATTTTATACAATGTATTCGAGAGGATTATGATTTCTTATCATATATGCCAAGTACATGTGTTTTTGCTCAAATTTTGGAGGATTTAACATTTTCCTCCATTCTGCATCTTCCTCATATTGCATTTTTTGGAGTCTGGACTGCGCAAAAACGTAAAATAGATTTCACTGTAGTTTCATTTGATTAGAACACCTATGTCTAGGTTTCAGGCAGGATTCCCCACTTCCTTTTTTCATTCAGTGCTCAGGTGCTATTCCAATGTAGTTGGTGAGCCTCTTCAATGCTGTTTGAGTTTAGGGGAAATACCAGTGGGCTGAGGTGTCAATGAGTGTTTGGATTGAGGAGGGAGGCATGCTAAGATAGTGTCTGCAGTTGTGCAAACCCCCTGTGCCAGGGTGGCATGGTGGTCAGCACATCTGCCTCATCAACAAGAGACCCAGATCCTGATTCCTCGGTACAAATTCTCATTCGTCACTTCAGTCTGCACATAAACACATCATTCCAGTTTATCACATTATATTGAGGTACACTGGCTATCCTACAGCACCATTCTTGAACAACTCTGAGACTTAAAAGCGGAAAAATGCCTGTTCTTAACAAGTAAAAATCAAGATGTAAGTCTTTTTCTTGAGAAAATTTGGTAGCAAGATTTATCCTCCATGGCTGATACAACAAAACACTTACTTTACTTGTATCTTAAACTTCAAGGAAAAGATCAGATCATCACAAACATGTGCAAGTAAGTTAAAGCACTCAAATGTAAGCTAGTTTTATGGGAAAAGGAGTTGGAAAATGAAGATTTAACACCCTTCCCCACCTGCAACTCGAAAAAAATCTTGTTCAGGTGAAAGAACATCACATGAAAAAGATGCAGTAAAAATCTTCAGAAATGAGTTTGAACCAAGAGTTGTAGATTATAAAATATTTAAAAGCAAGTTTTGATTTGTTGTCTCTCATTTATAGAATCAGAACCTAATCAAACTGAGATCTAGAGCGATTCAGATTTGAAGACAAAATTTAATGCAGTTTGTGTATCTGAATTTTATAAATACAGTATAACCTCATTAGCGCAAACTCGCATAAGACGAAATCGTGGTTAATGTGAAAAAAATATTGGTCCCGCCAGGAATACATTAGTTCTTATGGTATGTTTTATTGGTTAACACGAATTTCGGTTAAGGCGAATTACGAACTCTGTTATGTTCCTAGCGTAATTAAATTTCACTGCAACAAAAACTTCTGACCTTAGAGTATGAATAAAAACTACAGTTAAAACTGGTACCGTAACACGCGAAAATGGCAAAGAGGAAGCAGACAGCTCTAAATGTACAGTTAAAGCTTAAGATTCTAGATGAAGTGGACTGTGGTACCAAGAAAACAGCAATTGCAGAGCAGTTTGGAATACCTAAATCTACTTTATCTACGATTATTAAGAACCGAGAAAAAATCATAAATGCTGCGGCATCAGGTTCTGGAAACAAATCTAAATGACTTCATACCGCCAAGTATGAAGACATTGAGTCGTTACTGCTAGAATGGTTCAATCATATGCGTGCACCTAACATACCTTTAATTGGCCCTGTGATTCAGTCAAAAGCAGATGATATTGCTAAAGATATGGGCATCGAAGGCTTCCGTTGTTCTGCTGGTTGGTTGTATCGGTTTCAAAAGAGACATTCAATTTCACCTGTACAAATTTGTGGTGAAGCAAATTAAGTTGATGAAGAAAGTGTGAACAGCTAGTTGAATGAATTCAACGGAGTGAGGGAAAGGTATGCCTTGTGTGATGTGTTTAATATGGATGAAACTGGATTTTTCTACAATCTTTTTCCAAATCAAACCCTGGGGATAAGAGGTGGTAAGTGTCACGGTGGAGCACGAAGCAAACAACGTGTGACTGTTGTACTGTGCTGTAATGCTGACGGCAGTGAGAAGTTTTGTCCCTGGGCTATCGGTAAATCCGAGAAACCACGCTGTTTTAAAAACATAAATATGGACACTTTACCTTGCATCTACTCTCAACACAAGAAAGCTTGGGTCGATCGCACATCGTTTTGCAAGTGGCTTCTTCGTTTCAACAGTCGAATGGTTGCTCAAAATAGATATGTTGTTCTTACATTGGACAGATGTACTGCCCATAACGTTCATGATCTGAACCTATCCAACATAAAGGTTCATTTTTTTCCACCCAACACCACAAGCCGCCTTTGGACCAAGGCATAACCTCTCTCATACAGAGAGCTTATCGTAAGCGACTTGTAAGAGCTGCAATTTGTGCTGCTGAAAACAAGAGTGCAACCCCAAACTGCAATCTGCTTGACGCAATAAAAGCCATCGCAGCAGCCTTGAACTCAGTATCGCCACATCATATAGGGAAGTGCTTTAACAGAGTTTGGAGACATAGCAACACTGAAGATGTCCACGAGTTAGAAGTTGCCACTTCACCTGATGAATGGACAGTTCTGCAGAACGTTGCCGTATGTGTTTCTGTGGAATCAGATGTGCCAAAAGCTGTGAACGAGGTGCAAGAAGGGTCATCAGAAGAAAGTGAAGAGGAAGAGAATACAGATACCATTCCACCTACCCGTCAGGAGATGTTTACAGCCTTGGACTGTTTAGCACGGTTCGCCTCAACATTCGACGTCACTGCTGGGTTTACGGACACTATCATTACAACTGGTTGTGAAATTAGAAAATATTATTGTTCCCATGAATGTCAGCAAACCGTGACCGAATTTTTTCCAAGAAAGTAATGTACATAATTTGAGTACTTGGATTTACAAGCACTTTATAGTGTCATAAGTCTACAATAACGTGATTGATGTGTAGTGTATTACACATTAGTTTACTGTTGCTTATTAAAATCTGGTTTTTCACTTAACACGAATTTTTTTAACACGAACTCCTGATTTTTCGGTCTCTTCGGATTCGTGTTAACGAAGTTTTACTGTACTCTAAACTTCCTGGCAGACCAAAACTGTGCGCCGGACCGAGACTCAAACTCGGGAGCCCCGCATTTCTTTTACTGTATTCACCTGTCGGGTATGAAAATACTCAAAAATTTGTGTACGAAATTATTTCCAGGTTGGGAAGTACTTATTGATGTAAACAGCAATTTTCAATTATGAAAGGAGATATATCTCCTAACAGATTCAAAATTTCAGACATTCAATTTGGGACAAGTTTCAAAAATAATTACTACAAATAAGTTTTCTCCCGAAACAGTGAAGGTTGTAGCAGAAAAGAGATGTGAAGTTTCAGGAAGAAAACACAAAATTATCATTCTTCTTGTGCTTTGTACTACATTTCTTCTAAATAAATGAATGTTTCTTTGGAAACTGAAATCAAAACCCTTCATAATTTAAGTATTTGGTATAATGAAAGCAGCCTCATTACAGGTATACTGAAAATGGCCTCAAGATGCATTTACTTAATGGTGAAGTTTGTTGTCAGCAATCAATCAACTGTTGTTTTCAACATTCATAAATAGAATTCTAGAAGAAGGAGAAATTTATATTACCCGTGTGTGTGTGTGTTCCACATCATCTTCAAAATCCCTGAACCAATTTCAAACACATTTGGTACACACATCGTTTACTGTCAGGCAAGAATCACTGTGGAGTTAGGAACCACCTACCTATCATAGTTCACGAATGTGACTTCATCAACAATGAGATGCATGAGAAACTGTTGCATCATGAACGACATTTAAATTTGTAACTTCTGTGTTACTAACTCTATTTGTAATAAATTTTGCTGACAGTATAGGTGTACACATAGGCTGCTATACTGTTATATCACGGTATTACACACAGTTAAGGAGATATGACATCATGAACACAGAGATGGGTGAAAAATGCTGTGTCAAGCATGAAGTTTCAATACATTTATTCTTTGCTGTTACGATAGTCCTAGAGCCGAATCACTTGAAAGGAATCCCCGAAACCTGGCAGCGCTTTTGAAAACTTCTGTGAGGCACAAACAGCTGTAGGTGAAAACAATAGCCATCTATAGAGATACGAAGAGGCACTGCCGTGAAGAAATTTACAAAATTACTTTGTAGACACACGAAGCAGCAGCTCCCAAAACGCAAAAACTGTCCAGGATATTTGTACGACTGTTTCATTGCTTCACATGTGTTTTCAAAATGAAATATTTTTGATACTGCAGAACAAAATCAGTTATTTTTACTTTTCTTTTCTAACAGAAAACTGGAACATTAATACCCATCAATGCTGGGATTGTCAGATAGTATGCTAATAAACTGCTTGAAATAACCACATACCAAACATAGAGGAGGGTAATGGAACCAGTTTACAAGTGGTTCACAGCAAACAGACTCACTCTTAACCTTCCAAAAACTTGCATCTTGTAACTCTAAATAAATTAAAATGACTTGGAGGTACCAAAAGTAGCAATCAGTGTACACACACTATATGAAACTCCATGTGCGAAATTCCTTAACATCTGAGGTCATCAGTCCCCTAGATTTAGAATTACTTAAACCAAGTAACCTAAGGACATCACACACATCCGTGCCCGAGGCAGGATTCGAACCTGCGATCGTAGCAGCAGCGCGGTTCTGGACTGAAGCGCCTGGAGCCGCTCAGCCAGAATGCCCAGCCCACAGAAGAGGCACCGAATGGCAGACAACCACATTGAATGAACACTGCTAGATATTAACGCCTTAACGTAAAATTGTAGTTATCTAACTTTCATTATTTTGACAGAAACTTAAAATCCTGAGCATATTCGGACAACTTAAGAAAAGACATTCAAAACATAAAAGTTTGTATCTGTTTAAGCACTGACAAGTGTTTTGACACTAGAGAACATCTGGTAGTATATTTGTAGCCTGGATGTCATATTTTGGTTGTCACTGTGTGCAGCTTTGCATATTCAACAAAAACACACGGACTTTCACACTGTCTCCTGTATTGTTGTTTAGTCAATGCTTTCAAAAAAAGGATAGCTATAGTGATCCTGAGTTTGACATTAAATTTAGCAGCTCAGAAAATAAAGAAGAATGTGATGAAACTTCATTAGAGACTGAAAGTGACAACAGTTTGTCAGTTGAATGACAAGTGCTTGCCAGTGGTAAAAGATAAATATATACACTGGTCTCCAGCCAGCTCCTCCAAGATTTATGTTCACAGGAAACTGTTGTGAAATACATGGTTAGACTTCATAGCTACACAGAAACTAAAAAAGGAATTCAAGTTGCAGTCTGTTTTAGTCAAAACCCAGTGCACAAGTGTACTAGGGATTTTATTACTAGCGATCTTCAAAGTCTTGTAGCTCATTATTTTAAGCTTTAAAAACTGTCTTCATACATCTGTATGTAATGCCATTCATTACACAATGTTTTACACAAACAAAAAATATTATTTTTTGGAACATAATATACGAGAAAAATTTCATTAAGTTAAGGGGTAAAAACACCCCAGCCAAGTTCACTGCTTACCTCAGGCGCAGTCACTGTAGAGTCTTAGTGACAGCATACAACTCTGGCCATGTATGCCCATTTCAGCTCCATCCAACAAAAGACTTAATTTGATAGCTAAATACCATCTAGCTGTTGTTATTCAGTGTGCTTGTTTGCCACTAAACACCTCCTACGTAGACAGTAGCGGTATATTCTTACCATATTACTGTTATTCCAAGTCATAAAGACAGACGACAAACAAAAAGGTGGCAGTAGCTTGTGGATAAGTTAACCAAAAAGATCAGTTGTGCTTGCAATGCCCTTAGAGTCTGCCACACTGTGTTGATCCACCAACAGGATTACTGGTGTATTTCACTTTTAGCTGGTTAGTTATTTGCACATTTTGTGCATTGCGATTGAAATCTCTCGTTATGATGTGAAACAAGTCATTTTTATAATTACAGTACACTTTTTTAGTGAAAAGTCCTGATAGAACAAAATAATCTCAAGTGAAGACAACAAGTCACCAAACAGTTCAGGCATTAAGCCTTCAACAGGCACATAAACAAGATATGAAATTTTGCTAGCATTCAGATGAATCTTTTTTTTAGCCAGCTAAAACACACACACACTAAAATTATTGGGGGAGAAACCTGTGGTTTTCACAAATAAAGGAATTTTCTTCAGATGTTTTCTTTTTGTCTTCCACAACAAAGAAGATACCTGTTAATATGGCAAGATTTGTTCCTGATGCAACCTGTATTAAAGTATTAAAATGCTCACCATGGGTTTATCAGATAGACAAATTTAATCTAACTTAGTGCGTGCATCACTTCCCTGATGTTATTTGAACTTTGTACATTTTTCATACACCAATGGAAGGTGTGTCTATTACAAGTCTAAATCTATGAGAGCATCATATGACCACTAGGTACAAGACTAAGAGGAATAATATCGAAACAGTGATGAGGCACTACTGTGTAAACAAAACAGGATTACTATCATTAAAAACCTCTAAAAGGTTATTGCAGTCACATTTATCATTCCTGACCATCAAAAAGTTCCAAACACTTGAACACGTCACTGTGCATGCAACCACAGTTACACAATGAACTGAAGCTGTGGCTACTTGATCAGTCCACACTCTGAAGTCTATGTATCATTATGAGCTGCACTGTGGCAACTTCTTTGCTAAGTTTATTAAAGAAAGCACCAGATTCTATGACTTGTCCAAGCTGAAACCTCTTTTAATTTAGTTCTTTGCCAAACAAATTTTAAAGGCTTCTGCTTCACTGTTCCCATGTGGTGTCCCTATTCAAAAAGATTTCCATTTTAGAATCCTGATCTCTTATTGGCAAAAGTTTTGTTAAAAAGAGGTTTCAGTTTTGTTCAAACACGTTGTAACGACACACTTTTTATCTGGTAAGAAATTTTTGGAACAGACTGACAATGTCACCATGGACAGTTTCTTGTTGCTCTTGGTGGCCGATTTGTTTATGGAGGATTTAGAGGGAAAAGCACTGGAGTACTATAGTTTGAAGCCCACAGTATTTTATTGGTAATGTGGCCCCATGGTGAAGACAAATTACAAGAATTTTTAAACGATCTGAATTCCATTAACAAGCAAATCCAGTTTAGAATGGAAATTGAAAAGAAGGGATGCCTATGACATTTTGGTTCAGCACATGATGATAGTACTTTGTCGTACGCAGTATTTTGGAAGGTGACATATACAGATTCTAATTAACGAAAAGGCTTTTCCAGTTGCTCTGCATAACTTTCTTATTATTTATTACACATTATAAATATGTAAACAAAAGTTGCAGAATGAGATTTTCACTCTGCAGCAGTGTGTGCACTGATATGAAATTTCTTGGCTGATTAAAACTGTGTGCTGGACCAAGACTCAGACACAGGATCTTTGCCTTTCGCACACAAGTGCTCTACTAACACTTGCCCGTGAAAGACAAAGGTCCTGAGTTCAAGTCTCAGTCCGGCACACAGTTTTAACTGCTAGAAAGTTTCAAACAGTTGCAGATCACATGGAGAAACTAATAACATATGGATTTATAATTATGTGCAAATCATTCCCAAACAATGACCATTCTCAGAACTTTGGTTCACACAGCATGCATCATTGCTGAGGAGAGCAGTCTACAGGATGAGCTTCTAGTCTAGGGATTTTCTGAAGCTAAAGGGTATTCTCCACAGCACACACATAAGGCGCTACAAATGAAGCCAAAGGTGGGCATAAGGAATGCAGAAGAAGACTACAAAGATTTAAATTCCTGCCATATGAGGGAAGTGTATTGTCAAAAATAGGTTGCGTCCTCCACAAGCACAAAGTAAAAGTGATTTTTCGAACTCCACTGAAGACAGCAGCACTCTTGGATAATAGATGATTTGATTCCCTATAAACCATGGGTTTACAAGATTCCCTGCGAGTTTGGCCTTTCATGGATTGGATAGATAACTCTTACAATCCATGAAAGACGCACCAAGCACCACATGTACACCCAAGTTTTACAGGCCCAATAAATTGGCTGTAGTTGATCACTGCATCGTTGGTGGTCACACTATGGTGTGCGAAAATAACACAATTCTAGCATCAATGTAATCTTTTTGGGACTTTGTGGTTAAAGCAGAAGCTACAATTCATCTGGCAAAGAACTTAATTAACAAGGACCGCAAGTTTGGCATATACAAATCATGGAATCAGGCAGTTTCTTTAACAGACTTCTGAAGACATTGCCACAGTACAGCTCCTAATGTTACATCAACCCCCCAATATGGATTTACCATGTAGCCTCAGATTCAACCATACTAGTAAGCAGTAATAGTATACATAATACTAACCTTCAGGTAACATTCTTTCAAGAACATATCAATTGTTTCCTGTGGGTATCTTAAAAGAAACTTCATAAGAGGCTCACGAAATGGCGAACTTGCTTCAATATTTAAAGTTTTTTCTGTATGTAAAGTCAAACGACAGAGAGGTTCGATGTACTTTGAAATAACTGAAGGGACCTGGTGAAAAATATTAATTATTGTTGTTATCTTTTGCTCATGTTCTGTAGTCTTTGTTACACCTGAAACAAAAAAGATACAATATTTACGTCGAATGACAAATCTTACATCATATCACTCAACAGAATTTTAAAAAACAGACGAAGTGGACAAAACTAAGTTCAAAGCAATAAAAGGGAAAATATCACCATCTATCCAATAGTGTATTACTTAACTGACAACATGACATTTGGTAATAAAAGTGCTGTTACAAATCTGTGGAGTTTTCAACACTATTACTGAACCATGAGAACAGCTTGAAATTTATGCCACAAAAGCACCTTTTTATTTCAGACACTGATTCTGGTACTGCGAACGGCTGAAAGCGAGGGGAAACTACAGCCGTAATTTTTCCTGAGGACATGCAGCTTTACTGTATGATTAAATGATGATGGCGTCCTCTTGGGTAAAATATTCCGGAGGTAAAATAGTCCCCCATTCGGATCTCCGGGCGGGGACTACTCAAGAGGACGTCGTTATCAGGAGAAAGAAAACTGCCATTCTACGGATCGGAGCGTGGAATGTCAGATCCCTTAATCGGGCAGGTAGGTTAGAAAATTTAAAAAGGGAAATGGATAGGTTAAATTTAGATATAGTGGGAATTAGTGAAGTTCGGTAGCAGGAGGAACAAGACTTTTGGTCAGGTGATTACAGGGTTATAAATACAAAATCAAATAGGGGTAATGCAGGAGTAGGTTTAATAATGAATAAAAAAAAATAAGAGTAGGGTTAGCTACTACAAACAGCATAGTGAACGCATTATTGTGGCCAAGATAGACACAAAGCCCATGCCTACTACAGTAGTACAGGTTTATATGCCAACTAGCTCTGCAGATGATGAAGATATTGATGAAATGTATGACGAGATAAAAGAAATTATTCAGGTAGTGAAGGGATACGAAAATTTAATAGTCATGGGTGACTGGAATTCGTCAGTAGGAAAAGGGAGAGAAGGAAACATAGTAGGTGAATATGGATTGGAGGGAAGAAATGAAAGAGGAAGCCGCCTTGTAGAATTTTGCACAGAGCATAACTTAATCATAGCTAACACTTGGTTCAAGAATCATAAAAGAAGGTTGTATACCTGGAAGAATCCTGGAGATACTAAAAGGTATCAGATAGATTATATAATGGTAAGACAGATTTAGGAACCAGGTTTTAAGTTGTAAGACATTTCCAGGGGCAGATGTGGATTCTGACCACAATCTATTGGTTATGAACTGCAGATTGAAACTGAAGAAACTGCAAAAAGGTGGGAATTTAAGGAGATGGGACCAGGATAAACTGACTAAACCAGAGGTTGTACAGAGTTTCAGGGAGAGCATAAGGGAACAATTGTCACAAATGGGGGAAAGAAATACATTAGAAGAAGAATGGGTAGCTCTGAGGGATGAAGTAGTGAAAGCAGCAGAGGATCAAGTAGGTAAAAAGACGAGGGCTAGTAGAAATCCTTGGGTAACAGAAGAAATATTGAATTTAATTGATGAAAGGAGAAAATATAAAAACGCAGTAAATGAAGCAGGAAAAAAGGAATACATACGTCTCAAAAATGAGATCGACAGGAAGTGCAAAATGGCTAAGCAGGGATGGCTAGAGGACAAATTTAAGGATGTAGAGGCTTGTCTCGCTAGGGGTAAGATAGATACTGCCTACAGGAAAATTAAAGAGACCTTTGGAGAGAAGAGAACCACTTGTATGAATATCAAGAGCTCAGATGGCAACCCAGTTCTAAGCAAAGAAGGGAAGGCAGAAAGGTGGGAGGAGTATATAGAGGGTTTATACAAGGGCTATGCACTTGAGGACAATATTATGGAAATGGAAGAGCATGTAGATGAAATGGGAGGTAAGATACTGCGTGAAGAGTTTGACAGAGCACTGAAAGACCTGAGTCGAAACAAGGCCCCGGGACTAGACAACATTCCATTGGAACTACTGATGGCCTTGGGAGAGCCAGTCATGACAAAACTCTACCATCTGGTGAGCAAGATGTACGAGACAGGCGAAATACCCACAGACTTCAAGAAGAATATAATAATTCCAATACCAAAGAAAGTAGGTGTTGACAGATGTGAAAATTACCGAACTATCAGTTTAATAAGTCACAGCTGCAAAATACTAACGCGAATTCTTTACAGACGAATGGAAAAACTGGTAGAAGCGGACCTCGGGGAAGATCAGTTTGGATTCCGTAGAAATGTTGGAACACGTGAGGCAATACTAACCTTACGACTTATCTTAGAAGAAAGATTAAGAAAAGGCAAACCTACGTTTCTAGCATTTGTAGACTTAAAGAAAGCTTTTGACAACGTTAACTGGAATACCCTCTTTCAAATTCTGAAGGTGGCAGGGGTAAAATACAAGGAGCGAAAGGCTATTTACAATTTGTACAGAAACCAGATGGCAGTTATAAGAGTTGAGGGACATGAAAGGGAAGCAGTGGTTGGGAAAGGAGTGAGACAGGGTTGTAGCCTCTCCCCGATGTTATTCAATCTGTATATTGAGCAAGCAGTAAAGGAAACAAAAGAAAAATTCGGAGTAGGTATTAAAATTCATGGAGAAGAAGTAAAAACTTTGAGGTTCGCCGATGACATTGTAATTCTGTCAGAGACAGCAAAGGACTTGGAAGAGCAGTTGAACGGAATGGATGGTGTCTTGAAAGGAGGATATAAGATGAACATCAACAAAAGCAAAACGAGGATAATAGAATGTAGTCAAATTAAATCGGGTGATGCCGAGGGGATTAGATTAGGAAGTGAGACACTTAAAGTAGTAAAGGAGTTTTGCTATTTAGGGAGTAAAATAACTGATGATGGTCGAAGTAGAGAGGATATAAAATGTAGACTGGCAATGGCAAGGAAATCGTTTCTGAAGAAGAGAAATTTGTTAACATCGAGTATAGATTTAAGTGTCAGGAAATCGTTTCTGAAAGTATTTGTATGGAGTGTAGCCATGTATGGAAGTGAAACATGGACGATAAATAGTTTGGACAAGAAGAGAATAGAAGCTTTCGAAATGTGGTGCTACAGAAGAATGCTGAAGATTAGATGGGTAGATCACATAACTAATGAGGAGGTATTGAATAGAATTGGGGAGAAGAGGAGCTTGTGGCACAACTTGACTAGAAGAAGGGATCGGTTGGTAGGACATGTTTTGAGGCATCAAGGGATCACAAATTTAGCATTGGAGGGCAGCGTGGAGGGTAAAAATCGTAGAGGGAGACCAAGAGATGAATGATGCAGTAGGTACTGGGAGATGAAGAGGCTTGCACAGGATAGAGTGGCATGGAGAGCTGCATCAAACCAGTCTCAGGACTGAAGACCACAACAACAACAACTGATTTATAATTAACTGTGCTCATCACCCCCCACCAACCCTTGCCCCCTTCCGCTCTGTTTTCAAGCTATTCCTGGCTCAGGTGTGGCACTGTAAAATGAATATTTTTGGATTCTGTCCTTAATACTAAAGATATGTTCCAGTTTCTCAGTATATTATAAGTATCTGTCACATTTAATATCCCTTATGTCACTATTGCCACATATTTACTGATGGTATATTTTTAAGCAGCCCATTACATGTTGATTAAAATCTTCCAACTACTGGCTTAGAATTGAAATACTGTGCACAAAATGTAATCATGTTCACCTTGCTGGGGACATGAAAACATCCCAACAAGCTGTCAGACATCTGGAAAAGTAGAAATGATACCCTTCTTAAGCGATAAGGTTCTTTTGTACTGTCACTCTCCAGCTTATGGATCACATAGACTTTGAAATAAAATGGGTGGTGGTTGTTTGCATTGATCTCTTCCCCCCCCCCCCCCCCCCCAGCTATCTGTGTGTGTTTTATTTCTTCTTTGCTCCCTCAATTCACTTTATACACACTTTAAAATATTGTGGAACGTAGGCATATGCACTATTTTTTTTTTGTATTTCATATTTTTTGTTCTTTACAATTTCCCTTCACATTGTTATAATTTGACAAGTATTTTTACACAATAGAGAAAAAAATAGAAATCGCTCATGAAATCTGTCATTTTATTACAGAAGATGTAGATTGTAGCTATTACATATTCATCTCCAGTGATAAACATTACAAAACAGGAGAATCGGAAACAAATGTCAGATAATTAACACTAAGTCGCAAGTGCAAAGATAAACACCACACAGTTACATACCATACAACAACAAGTGATGTAAGTATAAAGTGTCACAAAGTAAACAACAATGGTTGTAGAGCATGCAGGAGTCTTAACATGAACTGAAGCCATTGCTTACATGGTTGAACAGGAAGAAAATGCTGTATTTATGATGTGTTGTGCCCTTTATTGAGGCACCAGTGAATAAATTAACTAATAGTGGAGGTATACAATTTCTAATTTTTTTTTAAATGCACTGAACAATAAAACCACAAGTAGTGATTAAACCATAGAAAACAAATCACATGTGTGAAGCCACAGCTGCAGCATGCTCAGTAATAATAAGTACGGCACAGTGTGTAATGTATTTTTGCATCAAAAACTAATGAAAGAAGATCCATTTACAATTCCATACTACAGTGAAAATTACAATATTAAAAACAATGTACCAAATTAATTAAAATATGAAGGAATGAAAATAGTACAATAAAATATGGTGCCTTCTCTGGTCATAAACTAAAATCATACAGATCGTAAAAATGCATTAGCGCCTACTCTGGGTTTACAATATAAACATGTGGAATACAAGAGCATTACAACATTGAAAGATATGAAGCTAGCCTGATGCACATAACAATGAACAAGTAAGTAAAATGAAGTAATGTCTCTGGGTTATGGGAAACAAAATATGTTCAAACAAAGTGGGATTCAGTGAGATGCTCTTAATGGGCTTATGTAAGTCATAAAACAAGCTAAGTAATAGGATAGCCACACTTTGTGTAATTTATTTATTTTTACATTATTTTGCAGAAGTAAATAAAGTATGAAATTAGTACAGTAAGTTAAATAAGCAACTATAAAAGGTATAATGTACCAGCTTGAAAAACAGATCTTGTTGTAGGCTATAAATTGACAACGTGACACTTTTAATTAATGTTAAATGTGCTGCATATTGAGATACAGTAGTACTTAAGAAGATGAAAACAGTAACAAAGTAAACAATAAAACCTTACTCAAATTTTACCTGTTAATCAGCCAAATAAGTATGCGACCCGGGTATGGAATTATTGAATCGAGTTTAGTTACCCTCATCTATTTACAAGATGTTCCTCGAAAGTTGCCACAAGTGGGTACTTTTCATGACAATTTGCCGACTGACTAATTGGACGTCAGAGGATCTCTTATCACAAAAAATCTCAACCTCCTCCAAAAGGTCCATCAACCATCCCTTCTCTGCATGATGCACCAACTTAACATGTGACAAGCAAGTTGGAATTGCATGTCCACTCTGGATCATGTGGGTAGTAGAATTTGATTTTTCTACTGCATTCCTCTGTTCTAGCTCTACATGTTCACTGTGCCGAACTGTGTAAAGTCTATCCATTGTAACAGTACTGTATCTGAATATGCAGTACATTTAACATTAATTGAAATTGTCATACTGTAAATTTATAGCCCACAACAAGATCTGTCCCACTACTTCATGCATTACCGGTGTTTCTGTTATTATCACAATATGAGACATATTGGAAGTATATATACCGTGTCTCTGTGCTGGTTGGCTTTTCAAGCCAGTACATCATACTTTTTATGTATGCGTTTTAACCTGCTATATTACTTTCATATCTTATTTGCTTCTGAGTATGTAATGTCAAAAAAATTACATGAAGCATGACTATCCTATTCCTCAGATGGTCTCGAGACTTATTTTATCCCAGTGAGGGTGCAGGTTTGAATACCACCAGCAACACTTAATCAAAGTTTTTTTGAGCATATTTTACTTCCCGTAATTGACACATTCCTTTATTTTGTTTGTTTGTTCAGTTTTATGAGCCACTGGCTAGCTTCATACTTTTCGACATTGTAATGCTGTCGTATTCCATGTGTTTATACTGTAAACAAATAGATGGTGTTAATATATTTTCATGATCTGTATGATTTTAGTTTATGACCAGAGAGGGCACACCATAATTTATAGCATTAATTATCATTGCTTTACATTTTAATTAGTTTGGTACATTATTTTTGACTTTGTACTTTTCGCTGTTGTATGGAATTGTGAGTGGATCTTCTTACATTAGTTTGTAACACAAAAATACATCACATATTGTCCTGCACTTACTGTTACTGAGCCTGCTATAGTTATGGCGCCACATGTGATTTGTTTTCTATGGTTTAAACAAAGAAATCTGAAAATTCAGCATTTTGAAAAACACACAGGCAACACGTAAATATAAAATTCTTCCCTTGAAGTTTGATTTTTTTTCCTTTTTCATTACTCACAGTTTAGGAAAAGAGAGAGAGAGAGAGAGAGAGAGAGAGAGAGAGAGAGAGAGAGAGAGAGAGAGAAGAAAATTTATTATTTCTGTAACACAATGCTATAGTGCTAGTTCTCAGTCAAATTAACACACATCACAGGCCTATGTACAAATGTACATCTTTGAAAAAAATTTAAAAATTATACAACTTCACTATTAGCTAATTGCTCATCAGTGTCTCAAAAGAGGGCAACACACATCTCTTTCTGCAGGTAAGCAACAGCTTCAATTTATGTTACACTCCTGTGTATTCTATATCAACCAATTTCACTTACTACGTGATCCTTTGGACTAATATCACCAGTTGGTACATGGTATGTAACTGTGTGGTGCTTATGCCTCTACTTGTTGTGAGGTAACGGACGAGTTGTGGCGCCCTGAAAAGTTGGTGGCCACCGCTCGGGCCGCTTGGCAAGCCGCGGCTCGTTAGCAACCGCGTGTTGTCACACAATGGTCGGACCATGTGGCCCATTGGCCGCGTGGCTGGGAATTTCGTGGTGACGCTGTGTCGACGAAGGAGACATGCAGGGAGTGTCAAAGATGGCGGACTTTGTGAAACCTTAATGGCAGACATTTCACAGTTTGTATAGAAATGAATAGTAGTCAGATGAATCACGATACATTAAAAAGAAACACGTACATTACCGTTATTTGCACGGCGATTCTGATTGTGTAATCAGATTTTCAATATCTTTATTAGTTTAAAGTTTAGTAACCGACTGTAAATTATACAAGTAACACACACCAACGAATTTCCAAAATCTAAACAGTGCATCCGATTTTGTCGATCGGTGTGTCTTTAGAAAGCTATTAGTGTAAACCTAAATTGGTATAAATTACAGGCATCTAATTTGAATAGTACACGAGTTATTGGAGGTCAAAGTGGGTGATTACTATCGATCGCATCAAGCCACAAGTACTCCACAGTTACACGAAAAAACGGTAGCAGCATGCTTATAAATATATTTATTGGTCTATGTCTTTGTTTATATCCGATATTTACTATTCATGAAGAAATTGGTTAAATATTTATTGTGTTTTAGAAAGCACAGAGACATTAGGCTACTGGCCTACCTTTTGTTTCTATTCCTTTAATATATGTTTATTTGATTTGTTTATGTATTTAATAATCTGTGTTAGAGCATGTTTATGGTCCAGCCTTAGGAATATTTATTTAATTTCATGTTATTTAAATGTAAATCCAGTATACCGAATGTGTTTCAAAATGTTTGTGAGTGCGCGCTGGCTTGGAGAGATGACAGGAGCGCTATCGCCAATCTCAGAGCTCGTTACTAAGGGAGGCGACTACTGAAGTGAATGGAGGGAGAGTTCTGAACAGTGCGGCGCGACGAACTGTCACAGAGGACACTGGAGAGTTCTGAACAGTGTGGCACAGGACACGGGAGGTGCTGGTTGGAGAGGGTCCTGGACAGTACGACACGGCAGACACACGGTCGCGAGAAAAAAAATGGTTCAAATGGCTCTGAGCACTATGGGACTCAACTGCTGTGGTCATCAGTCCCCTAGAACTTAGAACTACTTAAACCTAACTAACCTAAGGACATCACACACAGCCATGCCCGAGGCAGGATTCGAACCTGCGACCGTAGCAGTCGCACGGTTCTGGACTGCGCGCCTAGAACCGCGAGACCACCGCGGCCGGCCAGGTCGCGAGAAAGTATTGGAGAGTGGAGCAGTTTGGGTGTGGTAGCGGGAGATAGACACATTTTGTAGTACTGACTTGTGCACTTGTGAGATTTATGTGTCTTCTGCAGTGAAGACATAGTATGTGTTTAAGAGTGAATATCTCGAGAGCTACATTGTTGTTCATAACTTATTACATGAAGTAGGAATCTATTATTTCCCTGTTATTCAACTCATATTTAACTGTTGGACCATTGACACCAGTAGGTGTTTCGCAGTAATAACCGGCATTCTAAAAGGGACTTTTGCTATCATACTCATCATTTAAAGTCATTAAGATAGTACCTGCAGATTTTATTTAATTGCAATCTTTCATTTATAAATTACTATGTTGCATTAAAAATTCGCAATTGCCAAGAGATAGGAACCTTTGACCATTCGATTCATGTGTATATTCATATTGTATACAGTAGACTCAGCAGTATTTGGCTTGTAATGTGGCAACTACATATCCCAGCCCCTAGACTATGAAACCAGCCAAAACTTTTAATATTTCCACTCTGAGTCAGAGGGTACGTAGTTGAGGGCCACTCATCACATTTTTTTCTATTTGAAAGTCTGCATTGTGACTCTGTGTTAGCTATCTTACATTATTCCTGACTTGTCACTTTTAGCACTGGAGTTGCTATGTAATAGTTAAAATGTAGATCCATTTAAAAAATATTAAGGATTTCGCGATTGATTGCTGATCTTTTCTCCATCGTCTATATTCAACGATCCGTGCAAAGAATGGGGTCACAAGGATGCCTATCTAATTGAACTATTTTTAAGCAAAGACTTCTTGTAATATTTAACATTATATTTACCCTTTTGTGCAGCAATGATGAGGTCCAGCAATTTTTTTATATGTTGAAGCATTTGATCGCAAAATTTTGTATCCACACATGCAGGAAATAACTGTATTAAGTACGAAAGTCTCTTGGTCGCATTAAGGTTCAAAATGCGATAGTCTCCCAAAGCATCCAGTACTGGTTTTACAACATTTTGTACCTATAAACATAAGAACAAAAGCAAAATGGTCTACCGTTAAACATGTCAGCCATCCTGTAACTATTGCATAAAATTAAAATAATTGTTAAACTTTTAGGGGAAGATAAATGTGTATATATAGTCTTCCATTTTTACACATTCTGTGCAATGTCGTTTTCTAATAACCTGTGCGTTCAAGTATTTCAAGTAAAATATTTCTTACAAAACCTCTAAGGATGACCTGAATTGTGAACCTCAATAATGCATGAAAATTGGAATCAACATAGTAAACTTCAGAGTTTCTGGTGAGAAGAATGGCACAAAATTGGTACCACTGAATGAAACACTCAGAATACATTTTTGTCTGAAAAATTTTTTAGTATGCTGCAATGATTTGATAATAGTGTCAAAAAGTCCTTCTGTAATTGTTGCCAGTATACAATAATAAATGTGCAAAATGCTTATGTTTTATTCTATACATAATCATGCCCTACTTTTGTCCATTTGGGAGACTCCTAACTATTTCTATAGGTAATTTTGTCCAGCAATCTCTCTCAATATAATTTTTGACTTCCTCTCTCACTGTACCCCACAGTTGATACACTGGTGTCGAGATGAAGAATCCAGATGGCACATGTGGTAAAACAAGCACCAACGTCATGGCCGTTTTGTTGCGAAACAGACTTTGTTACAGGATACTGAGAGTTACCGGTATACATCCTCTGTCTCTGACCGTTCATCCCATCTACATCTGCATGATTACTCTGCAATTCACATTTAAGTGCTTGGCAGAGGGTTCATCGAACCACAATCATACTATCTCCCTACCATTCCACTCCCGAACAGCGCGCGGGAAAAACGAACACCTAAACCTTTCTGTTCGAACTCTGATTTCTCTTATTTTATTTTGATGATCATTCTTACCTATGTAGGTTGGGCTCAACAAAATATTTTCGCATTCAGAAGAGAAAGTTGGTGACTGAAATTTCGTAAATAGATCTCGCCGCGACGAAAAATGTCTTTGCTTTAATGACTTCCATCCCACTCGCGTATCATATCTGCCACACTCTCTCCCCTATTACGTGATAATACAAAACGAGCTGCCCTTTTTTGCACCCTTTTGATGTCCTCCGTCAATCCCACCTGGCAAGGATCCCACACCACGCAGCAATATTCTAACAGAGGACGAACGAGTGTAGTGTAAGCTGTCTCTTTAGTGGACTTGTTGCATCTTCTAAGTGTCCTGCCAATGAAACGCAACCTTTGGGTCGCCTTCCTCACAATATTATCTATGTGGTCTTTCCAACTGAAGTTGTTCGTAATTTTTACACCCACGTACTTAGTTGAATTGACAGCCTTGAGAATTGTACTATTTATCGAGTAATCGAATTCCAACGGATTTCTTTTGGAACTCAATGCGGATCACCTCACACTTTTCGTTATTTAGCGTCAACTGCCACCTGCCACACCATACAGCAATCTTTTCTAAATCGCTTTGCAACTGATACTGGTCTTCGGATGACCTCACTAGACGGTAAATTACAGCATCATCTGCGAACAACCTAAGAGAACTGCTCAGATTGTCACCCAGGTCATTTACATAGATCAGGAACAGCAGAGGTCCCACGACGCTTCTCTGGGGAACACCTGATATCACTTCAGTTTTACTCGATGATTTGCCGTCTATTACTACGAACAGCGACGTTCCTGACAGGAAATCACGAATCCAGTCGCACAACTGAGACAATACCCCATAGGCCAGCAGCTTGATTAGAAGTCGCTTGTGAGGAACGGTGTCAAAAGCTTTCCGGAAATCTACAAATACGGAATCAACTTGAGATCCCCTGTCAATAGCAGCCATTACTTCGAGCGAATAAAGAGCTAGCCGAGTTGCACAAGAACGATGTTTTCTGAAACCATGCTGATTACATATCAATAGATCCCAGCTGATAACTTGGTGGCTGTCATCAGTAGAGCTACTTAAAATTAGAAAAATGAACTTAGAAAATTCAGCATTATTAAAAAGACACACACAACATACAAATACAAAATTCTTCTCTTGAAATTTGACTTTTTTTCCTTTTTCGCTATTCACAGTTTTTCTATTTCATTTTTTATATTAAAAAAAGGGAAGAAATTGATTACTTCTGTAACACAACACTACAGTGCTAGTTCTCATTCAAATTAACACACAGTATAGGGCTACATACAAATGTTTGTACCGAGTGCCATCACGTAAGTTCTTTGAGCAGTGTCTGGCTTCTTACAACTAAATTGCATGTTGAGAAGTACTTCTCCACACCCACACTACTGACAGGTTTCCAAATAGCAAATAAAGCAGCTCTCCCAAATTCAACATATTTAAGGTTTTCACAGAGTAGAAGTTGCACTGTCATCAAGCTTCTTATCATGTCTCAAACATTTATCTGAAATAGACAGTTGACAAAGAAGGAAAGGGATGGGTGAGTGGGAATTCGGGACTTCCAGCAGCAAAATGCATTGTGGTAATGCAGTGGCAAAAGTTGAAATTTTATGCCAGATTGGGACTTGAACTCAAATTTACCACTTCTCACGAGTGGTTGCCTTAACCACTTCAACCATCCATACACAGGACAGACTCAAATTTCCAACTTCTCGCACTCTGCAACGCAGCATCCCTACTTAATGTCCGATAGAACAGACACCACAGTACACACACATTTCTGTAACAATGCGACAGTTCCTTGACATCCGTTTCAGTGAGGAAGCACTAATATCGCCCAAACACCTTCGGGAATCAATAGTTTGAGAGTATGTGGTTAATGGACAAGGGACGCTGCACTGCAGCGTTCAATAAGTTGGTAATATGAGCCAGGCAAGGACTGTGTCCAGATGGCAAAAGTGACTACAGCAACCATTCATGAGAAGTGGTGAATCCAGGTTTGAGCCCCAGTCGGCACAAATTTCCAACATTCGCCACTGCATTAGCATAATTCCCTGTGGAGGAGGAAGTCACGAACTCCCACCCATCCCTTTCCTTTCTTCCTCCTTTCTCTATTTCGTATAAATGTGCCACCAGCCACATCATCGCAAGTGGTGTCTGGTCTGTCAGGCATATCTGACAGAACAGACACCACTCAAATACATACATGCCTCAAACAATTAACTAGGTGTCAATGTAATGACAAATATGCTTCAAAAACACTGTCACATGGAATGCTTTCAAACTTTGGAATATTTTTTGCCTTGTTAAAGACACTAGAATTGGCTCAATAAGGCTTTGCACCACAAACTACAGAGTTGAAGAGCTTGCCAATGTTTTTGTAAAAATGTTAGCTGTGTCTGTTGTTGTGTGTTTACATTACTTTTATAAAATTTTCATAGCAGCAGATTTAAGACAATTTTTGCAGCTGGTTTCTCTGTCTCATTTTGTAGTGAGTCAAAGCAATTAATTGTGCCTGTTAAAAACAACCTTCAGAATTTATCTTCAACAGTAATTTGACAATTACAAGTTCCATCCATAACAAATATGCAAGTAACTATTTGTGCCTTCTATCATTGTAATTGTACTGAAAATGCTAGCACATGAATCAATTACAAATCTGCATTGTAAGAAGACTAAATCTGATGCAGCTTCATTTTTTAAAAAATTATCAAGAATGAGCTCAATGGTAGAATTTTTGTACTCCAATTATCTGAAAAATTCGATGGTAGGTGTGTGTTCAAATATTGCATAGCATAGAGCCAAGAATTCCACCTCATGATTACAGGGACAGGAAAATGTTTTTTTGGCAGGTAAGGAAATTTCTATAGAAGGAACTGAAGGTTCATTTAGCAAGAGTTCAGAAATGCTGTTTTCGGCTTCTTAACAACAAAATTTAGCTCTTTTAGTTCTCTGATGAAAAATCACCTATTAAGTTTATTTTGTTATTTGAAATGTGTTAAATGGTCTCCAATCAACTTTTTAAGTGTGTAAAAACAAGTTCCCATGTGCGCAGCAGAGACTGCACCCTAAACCCAGAAAATTTTCACATTTAATACTGGAGTCTTTTAGGGTGTCTATGACTTGGGCACAAGTGCTTCCTTTAGCAGTATCTAAAAAGTTACAGGAAGGCACATATACGGGGTGTTTAAGTCTCTCTGCAGTGCCCTATGATTGTTAGCCGCACGTGCTGTACGATTGTTCGCCTGCCTGGGTTACTTCCCTTCAAGTGGACTCTCCCAACATTACACTGTTTCGTTTATCTCAGCCAGTGTCAGTAGTATCATAGGTGTGTGTCATTACGTGTTGACGTGAACGTTTAAGTTTAGTTCCTTTGTTTCATTTTTGTCACTGTTAAAATGCTATCCATTGAAGAATGTGTGTTTTTAGTCGAACAAGTGTTCAATGCTAGCGGTAAATACACAGTTTCAATTCGTTGCATATTTAATTCAGTTTTCCCACAGACAACACTCCCACATTGCGATACTGCGCGAGATTTGATTAACAAATTTCGAAGAACGGGTTCAGTGACAGATGCACCGAGAAATGGTCATCCCAGCGTTTTGTCTGAGGATAAACTACTCGATATTTCCAATAAAATGTCCATGAGCCCAACAAGTCAGTAAGAAAACTCGCCCACGAAATCGATGTTAGTGTCTGAACGGTCCACACAGCTGTAAGGAAAAAAATAGAACTTTTCCCATACAAAGTGACAGTCGTGCAAGAACTGAAAAACACTGATCATGGCAAGAGACTGCACTATTGTCAATGGTTCAAAAATTTCATTCAACAAAATGGAAGGGATAGTCTTAATGAAACATTTTTCACTGATGAGGTGTGGTTTCATTTATCCGGGTACATGAACTCGCAAAATTCTTGTATGTGGAGTACTGCAAATTCATTGTGTATTCATGAGGAACCACTTCATTCTGTGAAAACAGGAGTTTGGATTGCAATTTCTAAATGTCGGATTGTGGGTCTCATATTTTTCAACGAAACTAATTTGACAGGGACTTTGGCCTCCATGATCGCCTGACCTACCATCACCTGACTTTTTCTTCTGGGGTGCAGCGAAAGCAATTGTCTATAAAATCTGTCCAAAATCCATCAATGAATTGAAAACTGCAATATCCACTTTCATTGCTTCTGTTACTGAAGAAATGTTACAGCTTGTGTTTGGAAACCTGATTAGGCTAATTGAATTGCGTATTCAACAACAGGGGGGACACTTTCAACATTTAATTTGAAAATTTATAAGTACAAGAGAATATTCAATAAATTAATAACTTGTATTTCACTGTGTTTCATTTAGTTATATTCACTGCAGCATACGGCACGCGCAGCTAACAATCGTACGGCACTGTGGTGAGACTTTTTGAACATCCCGTACTTCCTGTTATGATGTTGCAGTCACTGCCCTAAAGAAAACTGTAAATATGCATTTTCCATATATGTCACAAGTTGCATTAGCAATAATTACATAGGAACATCCTTCACAGAATCTTTGATTTCTTCTTTCATTTCGTCAGCATTGACCGATATATTCTCGAGGAGGTATGTATAGTCTCATCAAAGTATAAACAAACGGGGTATACAACTAGCACCGGGTACATATGTATTTAAAATGACCTAATTGCAACATTATCTAGTTTCGTGAATGCATTGTTGCCTTTAAACTCATTTTACATACATTGTGGTGCACAGATTCCTTCTGGATTTTCATTTTTTAAGCATTGTCTAGCGTGTCACCAACAGCAGCTTGCCTTTTAGAAGAAGTTCCTGCAGCCACTGTAGACACTTTTCTTTGCCTTATGGCGAGCACTTTTAATGTGTTTTTTCTAAATTGTCCTTCTCCCAGTAGAGTTTCACATTATAAAAGCTACACATAAAAGAATTTTTGTCATGAACATAAACACCTTCTTATTTTGAATGGGCATGGCACTGCTCCTGCAAAACGATTTTGTTCCTACTCATTTTTTAATGCACTACAATCACTTCACAACATTCACAAATTAAAACAACATTACACTGTAACAGTTAACCAACCACTTAAGTCCAGTGACACCATACCTGTATGGCAAAAATATTTACTTACACACACACACACACACACACACACACACACACACACACACACACACACAAAGGTAGCTTTACTCATATTTTAGGAAATCATCTTCAATAATTATGAAAAATGATGAATAAAGAAAACAGCAGACAACAGAAAAAAACAGCCATTCCAAAATTCAAGTGACTGGCGTACATACATTTGCCACATTCCTAATGAATATATATGTAAACATGTCTAAAAACAAAGATGATGAGACTTACCAAACAAAAGCGCTGGCAGGTCGATAGACACACAAACATATACACAAAATTCTAGCTTCCGCAACCAACGGTTGCCTCGTCAGGAAAGAGGGAATGAGAGGGAAAGACGAAAGGATGTGGTTTTTAAGGGAGAGGGTAAGGAGTCATTCCAATCCTGGGAGCGGAAAGACTTACCTTAGGGGGAAAAAAGGATTGGGTATACACGCGCGCGTATACCCAATCCTTTTTTCCCCCTAAGGTAAGTCTTTCCGCTCCCAGGATTGGAATGACTCCTTACCCTCTCCCTTAAAAACCACATCCTTTCGTCTTTCCCTCTCCTTCCCTCTTTCCTGATGAGGCAACAGTTTGTTGCGAAAGCTTGAATTTTGTGTGTATGTTTGTGTTTGTTTGTGTGTCTATCGACCTGCCAGCGCTTTCGTTTGGTAAGTCACATCATCTTTGTTTTTAGAAATATTTTCCCACGTGGAATGTTTCCCTCTATTATAAAAATACTTAAAGATGCGCAGAAGAATGCACAGATAGGCAAAAATATGCACAGAGATGCACAAATACAAAGATACACAAAAAATTTTAAAAATACCAACAGATACGTAAAAATACCCACAAATACAATAAAAGTGTAGAGAAACATGGGTGAAAAGGAATGATGAGGTATAGGAGTCTGTGTGTGTTTCTGTAAGTGAAGACAAAGGGATGGAGGATGGGTTAGGTAGAGGATCAAAAGTTCATGTGGCATGGGCAGGTGTGGAAAACAAAATGCTAAAGTACGTCAGGATGCAGTGGAATCAATAGGAATAAATGTAATTATAACTATCAGAGGAAAGAATCTGGGGCATTCGATGCTGCAAGAACAATCCGTGTGCATGAAGTCTGTGTTGCGTGTGGACAATTGGTGATACAGTGTGACTCTGAAGTATATGTGGTTTGGAAGACTGTGACTAAACACAAGAAAGAAGAGAAAGATCACACACTGAGAAGAGTAATGCTATGGCACAGCATGCAACTGAATATAAAACAATTGATTTCAATGGCTGCTATGCTACCTGAGCCATCGGGATCCTTCCCTCCACCTTTTCTGAACTGTGCAGATGGGAGTTGACCTTACAACACGTTCTATGCTACCACATTTATCACAGCCTCAACCTACAGTAACATTTTGTCCCGACGCCCCCCACCAAACAGTTTCCACCTCCTCTGTCCTATCATCTAATTCCCATTCTCATCTCCCACCCAGTTTATATGCAGCCCTCCGCCAACATAACCACCCGTCTTTCCCCTCTCCTCTCCTTTTTTCCCCATGTCTGCAGTCCACAACCTCCTGATGTTGCGCCTGTTGTCAGTCTATTTCCTGCACACACTACCAGGTAACGTTTGCGCTCTCCCCACCCATACACTAATATCCCTTCCCCTTCCCCACCCCCCTCCAGACTGTTGCTTCCATCCCACATGATGTTGCATTCCGGACTGAGATGCTGGAGTTGGCGGTTGTGTATGCATGAGGTGGTTTTGTGTGTGTGTGTGTGTGTGTGTGTGTGTGTGTGTGTGTGTGTGTGTGTGTGTTTCTTTTACTGATGAAGGCTGTGGCCAAAAGCTATATGCGAGTGTCTTAATTGTGCCTGTCTGCAACTTGACTTGTCTTTTTTACGGTGAGCAGCAATCTGTCCTTTCCTACATTGTTAAGTTATCTTTACACCTACTCAAAACGTATGCAATTTATTTGCTGTCTGTATTTTGATAATAAAAGGAGAAATAAAATAAACAAAAAGAAATTGTTAACATTAATTTTTATTGTCACTGCGTTTTTTGTTTAGCTTGTCGTTTGTGGTACTACTATTTTTAATCACCACTGCCATCACCCTAACAGGGCACTTGTGAAACTTATATCTTTGTTATCACAAATATTTGGCTGTTTCTTCTGAATCTCTCTCTCTCTCTCTCTCTTTTTTTAAACACATAGGGGATTTTGCTTCTATGCTGACAAGCGAATGTTACCATGCTACGATCATTTTTAGCCGCTTCCCACAGGTTTTAACGTTATTATTTCTCCACCAGACAATTGTTAGCCTCATTTCCATAATCTGCCACCACCATACCACTACTTTTAATACATCCTAACGTAGTTTTTTCGAAATTTTCCCGAATTTCTCCACCCTTTAACGTGTTTTGGCGGCAACACAACCACCTAACCTTTATGCACATCGTTTTCTACCTACACTATTTCACCACAGGATCAACATAACCCAGCTCCAACCAACCCCTTTTCGCCTCTTTTCACACCAGATCTCCATTTGCTTTCTACTTCACCTTTATCTCTCCCCACATATTTTTATATTCATTTTCATTTCAGCCTCACGTTACACTTTCGACCTTCTAGTACCATGTCACCCGCACAACAGCCCCACAACGACCCCATTAAGTTTTATTTACATTCCCTCCGCAGACATGCCTTCGCCCTAGCCAGATTACGCTCCCATATTCTATTTTCTCAGGCTTGTCTGACATTTGGCATTACCCCCAAAGGCCTCACAGTTAAAGTTCCCATCTCTGGCTGCAACCCTTCTTTCCATCAGTCCCTATACCAGTTCCAAACTGAACAATCCATTGCCCTCACCCACCTAATCCTTCACCTACACATCAACTCAGCCAATGAACACACCCGTCAACTCCTATCCTTAATAAAAGTCCTTAATCTTTCCTCTCCCACATCCACACCGGCTGTTCAGAGCATCCTCCTACAGGCCAACCGTAAATCAGAACAGCATGCCACCCTCCACCTCAAAAAACTATCCAATCTCCTGGTTTCCCACCTCCGGAAAGGCAACTCACTCACCCTTCACAACCTTTCCAGCAAACCTCAACCACCTCTCATTGCACACAAACCCAGTCTCTCCCATCTACTCAATCTCCCACTTCCAGCTCCACTCCCTCCAAAACCTCAAAATTCCTTTCAACACAATCTGGAACCACAACACCCTAATTCAGTAGTTAACCTTTCCTCCAAACCTCTCTCCCAATCCGAAACTTCTGTCCTATCCAAAGGCCTCACCTTCAGCCCCACTCCCAGATTCAACCAAACAGCCCTCGTCAAAGATTTACTGTCCTACACCCGTACTCTCTGCTGGAAATATCACTTTGCCACGAAGAAAAATGATCCTAATCCTACTCCTAATGATCCAACTCCCCAAGACACCATCCAAATTGAACCCTGCCTGGAACAGTTCCGTCCTCCGTCACAGCGGGACCCACCTCCTCTTCCTCAAAATCACCCTCTCCAAACCTTCCAGGAATTTCTGACTTCCAGCCTTGCATCTCAATCCTTCTTAAAAAGCCTTAATCCTACACCCAACATCACCACTGCTGAAGCCCAGGCTATCCGTGATCTGAAGGCTGACCGATCCATCGTCATTCTTCCGGCGGACAAGGGTTCCACGACCGTGGTACTTGATCGTCGGGAGTATGTGGCTGAGGGACTGCGTCAGCTTTCAGACAACACCACATACAAAGTTTGCCAAGGTAACCCCATTCCCGATGTCCAGGCGGAGCTTCAAGGAATCCTCAGAACCTTAGGCCCCCTGCAAAACCTTTCACCTGACTCCATCAACCTCCTGACCCCACCGACACCCCGCACCCCAACCTTCTACCTTCTTCCTAAAATCCACAAACCCAATCATCCCGGCCGCCCCATTGTAGCTGGTTACCAAGCCCCCACAGAACGTATCTCTGCCTACGTAGATCAACACCTTCAACCCATTACATGCAGTCTCCCATCCTTCATCAAAGACACCAACCACTTCCTTGAACGCCTGGAATCCTTACCCAATCTGTTACCCCCGGAAACCATCCTTGTAACCATTGATGCCACTTCCTTATACACAAATATTCCGCACGTCCAGGGCCTCGCTGCGATGGAGCATTTCCTTTCACGCCGATCACCTGCCACCCTGCCTAAAACCTCTTTCCTCATTACCTTAGCCAGCTTCATCCTGACCCACAACTTCTTCACTTTTGAAGGCCAGACATACCAACAATTAAAGGGAACAGCCATGGGTACCAGGATGGCCCCCTCGTACGCCAACCTATTCATGGGTCGCTTAGAGGAAGCCTTCTTGGTTACCCAGGTCTGCCAACCCAAAGTTTGGTACAGATTTATTGATGACATCTTCATGATCTGGACTCACAGTGAAGAAGAACTCCAGAATTTCCTCTCCAACCTCAACTCCTTTGGTTCCATCAGATTCACCTGGTCCTACTCCAAATCCCATGCCACTTTCCTTGACGTTGACCTCCACCTGTCCAATGGCCAACTTCACACGTCCGTCCACATCAAACCCACCAACAAGCAACAGTACCTCCATTATGACAGCTGCCACCCATTCCACATCAAACGGTCCCTTCCCTACAGCCTAGGTCTTCGTGGCAAACGAATCTGCTCCAGTCCGGAATCCCTGAAACATTACACCAACAACCTGACAACAGCTTTCGCATCCCGCAACTACCCTCCCGGCCTGGTACTGAAGCAAATAACCAGAGCCACTTCCTCATCCCCTCAAACCCAGAATCCCCCACAGAAGAACCACAAAAGTGCCCCACTTGTGACAGGATACTTTCCGGGACTGGACCAGACTCTGAATGTGGCTCTCCAGCAGGGATACGACTTCCTCAAATCCTGCCCTGAAATGAGATCCATCCTTCATGAAATCCTCCCCACTCCGCCAAGAGTGTCTTTCCGCCGTCCACCTAACCTTCGTAACCTGTTAGTTCATCCCTATGAAATCCCCAAACCACCTTCCCTACCCTCTGGCTCCTATCCTTGTAACCGCCCCCGGTGCAAAACCTGTCCCATGCACCCTCCCACCACCACCTACTCCAGTCCTGTAACCCGGAAGGTGTACACGATCAAAGGCAGAGCCACGTGTGAAAGCACCCACGTGATTTACCAACTGACCTGCCTACACTGTGATGCATTCTATGTGGGAATGACCAGCAACAAACTGTCCATTCGCATGAATGGACACAGGCAGACAGTGTTTGTTGGTAATGAGGATCACCCTGTGGCTAAACATGCCTTGGTGCACAGCCAGCACATCTTGGCACAGTGTTACACCGTCCGGGTTATCTGGATACTTCCCACCAACACCAACCTATCCGAACTCCGGAGATGGGAACTTGCCCTTCAGTATATCCTCTCTTCTCGTTATCCGCCAGGCCTCAATCTCCGCTAATTTCAAGTTGCCGCCACTCATACCTCACCTGTCTCTCAACAACTTCTTTGCCTCTACTCTTCCACCTCGACTGACGTCTCTGCCCAAACTCTTTGTCTTTAAATATGTCTGCTTGTGTCTGTATGTGTGGATGGATATGTGTGTGTGTGCGAGTGTATACCTGTCCTTTTTTCCCCCTAAGGTAAGTCTTTCCGCTCCCGGGATTGGAATGACTCCTTACCCTCTCCCTTAAAACCCACATCCTTTCGTCTTTCCCTCTCCTTCCCTCTTTCCTGATGAGGCAACAGTTTGTTGCGAAAGCTTGAATTTTGTGTGTATATTTGTGTTTGTTTGTGTGTCTATCGACCTGCCAGCGCTTTTGTTTGGTAAGTCTCATCATCTTTCTTTTTAGATATATTACCATGTCTTTTGCTACAAAAGCGTATTGTCTGCCCACCGCTCTGTCATTGGCTGTGTAGAAACAGTAGCTTACACAACCCAATTGTTTGCTTCATGTTATCACGGTGAACATCAGCAACACTGCTGCATGAAACACATTAAATAGGCCACTGGCCCCAGTCTAGCCTTTTGGTGGCATCTCCTGCAGAAATATATGCTACTGTAGAGTGTTTGTCCAATTTTAAAGTCAATTTGATTCCAAGTAAGTTTAAACATAGTAGACATTCATAGCCATCCAAAGTTCGCAGTATGGATTCCCACGCTTGGCAGCAAGACAAAATTTGCTGCCCGCTCACTACTCCCTTCCTCCACTCCTTATGGTTCTCACCTAAGCTCGTGGCACAGTTCCTCCTTCAAGCCTTCCATAGTGCTGTGTTTGAGCAACAGTGAAACAGGGATGGCTATATCTTCTAGGATGCAGGTCATACATAACAGCAGCAACTAATACATAAATAAAAGATCACAATCACGATTCAGTCCAATTTTTGAACTTTTGCTCATCTTGCAACTACCACCATCTGTTGGTACTATCTCCAAAATGGACTTTCCGCTATAACTTATTCTTGCAATAACAACTGCAGTCAGTTTACTGTCCTTTTTTTTTAATACATTTAATTCTGGATTAATATTCTTGCTAGATTCATCCGAATGTAACCATCTCTAAAGCTGATTAAAAGCTGGTAATGCGCACGTGTACAAGAACTAAGAGGGATTAATAATAACAGAAGACTAAGAGGAAGTGCTCGGTTTAAAAAGGTCTAATGCAGGGATCTAGTCTTTCATCTCTTGCAGTTCAGTCTGTATACCGAGAAAGAACCGAACGAAATAAAAGAAAAGATCAAATGTGGAACTAAAACTCAAGTAAAAAGATAGCAATGATAAGATTTGCTGGTGACATTTTTATAATCCGTGAAAAAAGGAATGATTAAATTGGAATGGATAGTCTATTGCCCACAGAATACGGACTGATAGAAAACCAAATAAAGAGGAAAATAATGAGAATAGTAGAAATGAGACTGATGACAAACTTTGCATCAAAATCATGGACAACAGAACAGCAGACTAGCACATGCAAAGAGAGTATTTTTCAACAAACGTAATTTACTAATATCAAATACTGGTTTCGGAGGGGGAGGGTGGGATCCTGAGAGTGTACAATGGACTGCACTGTATGGAACTGAATCACAGACTGTGGGAAAACAAGAGAATGGAAGTGTTTGAGGTTTGGTGTCACGGTACAATGCTGAAAATTACATAGACCAATACCGTATGGATCTCAGCAGAATTGTCACAGAAAGGAATACATGGAAAAGGTTGACTACAAGAAAAGGCAAGATGATAGCATATGTACTGAGACACTGGTACTAGACAGAGTCACACAGCATCAACACTGCATGGAAAGGCACTGACTGGAATACAAAAGCAAATAATTGAGGATACTGGATGTATGCGATTCTCTCAGAGGAATGAGCAACATCTACAAACCAGTCAGAAGACTGAATGTCACCAAATTTCGTCCCCCCCCCCCCCCCCAAAAAAAAAAAGTTCCGTAAATAAAATTTATTGCTCATTTTGGCTTACTTTATTGCTTGTTTTGTGAGTAATGATTCAGCTTCATTTGCGTATGTGATGAACCACAGTGAGCTTTATCTATGAAAGTGGGTTAAGTACAACTTAAATAAGAAAAAACTGTATTTACATAAATAACATCTCATATTATGCTTTATATAACAACGAAAATAATCAATTATTGATAATATATTGTTATTTTATGTTATCACGTTATTGTATTACCTTATTATGCTTTGTATAATAAGTGAAATTTTATACAGTAAGTAAAATTTGATTCAGAAGTACTTTAAATTCGCGAGAAAACTAAGAGAATGTCATTATTTACCTTTAGGAGGCACAACTCTTAGTATTGCTGATAGAAAGACTAAAATAGATAACAGTACTCCTAACTTTTGGAACAATAGGTTCCTTCTGTGTTATTGTTCCCTTTCATCTCCTTACAAGGTGAGTCCATCTTTCAAGTGGTGTGTGTGTGTGTGTGTGTGTGTGTGTGTGTGAGAGAGAGACAGAGAGAGAGACTGAAAAAAAATTATGACCATACTTACACTCTCAGCATCCACAGCAAATCCTGCTAGAAACTTCTTTGTACATTCAAAAGCAGCCTCCTGGAGCTCTGGACATGGCTTTTCCATAGCCTTGTAGAGTACTGTAAATATTTTCTCCCTCATGCTCGGTATGTAGTGACACGCAGCAAGTGCCTGCAATGCAGACTTGCGCAGAGCGGTTAGTGGGTGAATGTTCTTGTAACATGGCAACTTGGCCAGAACAGCATCATCTGCTTCACACAATGATATCAACTCGTGGAAAAACACTTTATGTTCTGTGACATTAAGATCTGAAAAAGACATTTACATGTTCCTGTTAAAACTACCTCATGCAATCACCTAAATACTTACACTCTCTCTCTCTCTCTCTCTCTCTCTCTCCCTCTCCCCCCCCCCCTCCCTCTCAGACACACACACAAATATGGAATGCAATAACCTAAATACTCTCTCTCTCTCTCTCTCTCTGAGAGACACACACACACACACACACACACACACACACACACACACACACAAATGGAATGCAACACAGTCTCCCGGTAAAACATTTGCAGAACCAAAGAAAATCATGTTATAGGTAGCTCAGTTGGTAGAGCACTCGCCCATGAAAGGTGTAGAAACCAAAACCAACTGCGGGAATACCTTGGGTTGCAGATCGGAGCTGCCAGGCGGGGAAGCCGCCGGCAGTGGAGCATGCACCACCGGGTAAACACAAGGACGAGTCGGACGACAGACCAACAACAAGCGACAACGACCGACTAAACAAGGAAGAGATAAACAATGGAGGCTTGTAGAAACCACAACACCAAACACCAACAGTAAATCCACTCGGAACCAGAGCCAGGCAAATGTCAACAACGAGCAACGACCAGAACGCAGTACCGCCGAGATAGAGACGCAATCCAGAGCGAGTACCAGACTGCCTGGACTAGGGCAGAGCGGGTCCCTATATACGAAACCGGAGGGAGTGGCTATTGGCCGCAGTCTGCACGTGGTGAAGCGGTGGCGCCCTCGCTGCGCGAGAGCCGCTGCGCGGAAAAGCCGCCACGGACGCGGAACCCTCTATGGGCTGGCCACGTCCATTTGTTCTGGCGCGTGTTCGACTTCCGCCGCGGGAGGTACTAGAAAAGGAAAAGGTCCTGGGTTCGTAATTTTGATCTGCCAGTAAGTTACAGCCCATCACTACTTTAATGACTACAAATTCCTCTTAAGACTTTCATTTCCTAAACCAATGACATTCTTCCAGATACACATCTGTTTGCTGAACAACGCAACATTGTCAGTTAGAGTGGTCACAAATCCCCTAGCAGAAGGTAGAAGTAGGTACTGCCTGTATGGCTGACCATTGTTGAAAGTCCATCTGAGTCAGCATGGGTTGACTATTTATTAGACTGTTCTTATAAAAAGGTCCATATGAATGCAGAGAGTTGGTTTGCTGATCGTTAGGAGCTCCAATAGCAGGTTGAGGGATGAAATCCCTTAGCGAAATAGCACGCTGGTTGAGATGGAAGGCAGGTGTCCACTCAGTTAGTTAGTTACATGTTCCATAGATCATCTGAACAAGTCTTATCATAATAATGTACAACGAGTCAGTTTACAGGGTAGGTACACATGATTAAGTTTGACAAGTCCTTCACACGCAACCACACTTAAAAACTTTTTTTTTCTTTTTCTTTATAGGTTACCAGTTTTTAAAGAGAAATTAATCCATGGATTAGAAGAAGTTGTACAGAATTGGCTTTAGGTTATATTTAAAACTTTCCTTGCTACCTATCAGACTTTTACGTTAATGGGCAAATAGTCAAAATTTTAACTGCTGCATAATGAACTCCTTTCTGAACCACTTAGAGCTTTAATAATGGGTAATAAAGGTCTATATGCTTTCCGAGGGAAAGGAGGGCGTATCTAAAAGCTGGAAGCATCCAGATGCAACTTGAGTCTCATGTCGGCTCCATGATGTGTGATGCCTGGGTTCATACTTAACATTCTCATTTGCATCAGTGACTGGCTACTTAGGTGAAAAGAGCTAGGTAGCACCACACACAGAGTGTCAGCAGAGCTACTGATTTGCAGCATTGTTCTCAGAATTGATTGCAGTCCTCTGGTTTGTAGGCGAGTGGAAGGTTCAAAACCACAGGCTCTGATGATTCTGTGATGATCTTTGATGCAGATTTCTTGGCCTAAGCTGTGAGGTGAAGAACTGTAGGATCCCCTTAATAGCTCAGGCATACACTGCACACAGTACTGGGCTACTAGAGAAGCAGTACATGTAGTGTGCATATACATGTTTTTTAGGACAGAAGAATCCCTTCACATGCCCAATAAATTGTGTTCTAAGTAACAGAAGGAAAAATATCAGCCCCAATCATTACAGACAATGGCATTCATCAAGGTAGATAAAAGAAAAGCTCTGTTAATACAGTATTAATTAACTGCAAGAGTGTAAAAGCATATGTCTCAGGAGAGCAGTGACAACACTTTAAGCATTGCCATGTAGAGATGTTTACAATACTGCATTATGGGATTGGGTGAGTTAGGCACGTGCAATTGCCGCACCCAGCCCACTGTAATTCTCATGTATCTTCTTGTGCCGATTCAACCATAGGGGTAGAAACCTGGCTGAAACCAGATGTTCACAGGAATAAATTGGAACATATATAGCAAAGATAGGTTGACGCTGGGGCAGAGGCAAATTTAGAGCCACAAAAAATATAATATCTAGTGAGGTTAGTACAGATTCCGAATGTGAAATCATATGGGTGAAAATAACTGTTGAGCATGGATAAAACGTGGTTATCAGATGATTTTATACGCCTCCTGCCTCAAGAGCAGAGAAGTCAGAACATTTGGGGAAAAACTTGGGGAGGATGAGCAGAAATTTTCTGCTCTTGCTATAGTATTAGGTGGAGATTTCAAATTAACAGCTGTACACTGGGGGACTTCAATGTTTAAGGTAAGTACCTGGACAGATTATCATGTGAATCTGATCAATATGCCTCACCCGAAAATTACCTTGAGCAGTTTTTAGAGAACCCACTCACGAGGGTAACATCTTAGATCAGACCACTTTACCACATGTCTTAGACGAGTGTTGAGAAAACTTGTAAAGAATAGGAAAGACACGCCATGGCTAAACACCTGTGTTAGAAAGTTGTTCCAAAAACAAAGAGAGCTTCACCATAGCCAAAGCCTTGCTGACAAATACTGAATGAAGCCAAAATTAGTGTCAGGATAGCTAACATGAAGTGTTCAATATCTGCAAAAGCAAAGTTCTCTCTACCGATCCTAAGACGTTTTGGTCTTATGTTAAATCAGTAAACTTATCAAAAGTCACCTGACAGAAACACAGGATCATAACGACATTGAAACAGAGGTTGACAGAGATAAAGCTCATATTCAGAATTCCTTTTTCCAGATTTTTTTACTGAGGAAGTTCGTGCTGTCGCTGCTCCTACCAATTGTGTTGCATAAACACCACAATGACAGATTGACCACAGTATAGAAAATAAATTAAAATTACTCACCATAAGAAATACTACTAGAACTGATGAATCTAAAGAGAGTACGTGAAAGAACTTGTTCCTCTCATAGCTGCTGTCTACTTTAAATCACTGGAGAAATGAAGCACTCTGGAAAAAGATGCTTACAGCATTCCCATTTTCAAGAAGGATCACTCAATAGATGCACAAACTACAGGCCCATATCACTGATGTCTGTCTGTTGTACTCTGAACACAGTTTATGCTCATGTTTTATCTTCCAAAAAATCTCCTCTTTATGAATCCCCATAGCTTTCGTCAAATATTTATTGTAACTCAGGTCACTCTCATCGTCCGCAAGACCCAGAAGGCAATAGATGCTGGCATCTAGGTCGATATCATGTTCCTTGAATTCTGGGAGATGTTAGATAGAGTTTCAAATTGTCACCTAATGAACAAAATATAAGCATAGGGAATTGTAATTGGATTGAGGAGTTCTTAGCAAATACTTGACAACACAGTGTGGAAATTCTTAACAGAGAAAATCTTCAGACGTAAAAGGAAATTCTGCTCCACACCATGGGAGTATAAATAATAGGATCATTGCTGTTAACAATATATACATATATATGAGCTACTGCATATGCCAGGAGTTCCATGAGGCTGTACATGAATGACGCTGTTATAAACAGAGAAGTCACCAAGCTGGAAAATTTAGGAAGACCTACAGAGAACTGATGGTTGGTGAAAAGTTTGGCAACTGAGCCTCAACAAAAACCAATTTAGGTAACATATTGCACATAAATAGGCAGAAAGACTGATTACTGAGGGATTCCAAGACTGCCAAACAATCACAAGAACTAGTCCCATCCATTAAATATCTGGGAGCATGTGTTCAGAAAGATTTACAGTGGAACGATCATAGAAAACTAACTGTTGAACGGCAGATAGCAGACAGATTCGTTGGAAAAATGCTCATGAACTGTAGTCACCAATCAAGTAGGCATAGCAACAATTATTCTTTCCATTTACCATTTGAAACTGGAACAGGAAAGAAGGGAAGTAACAGTGGTACACAAAGTAACATTCCCAAATACCAAAGATTGCTTGCAGAATAGAACACAGATATGACAATATTATAAAAATGATAGCTCCTACTCACCTTATAGCAGAGATGCAAAGTCGCAGGTAGGCACAACAAATAAGTTAGCTTTCCGCAAAATGGGCCTCCATTGGAATTAGATCTCTCTCTCTCTCTCTCTACAAATGTAACTCAAACATGCATCACATTTTTGTTGTGCCTATCAGAAACTCAGCATTTCCGCTATGTGGTGAATAGTAACTACAGAATTCTTTTCATAATTCTATCATTACTCCATCCTGGGTTTTCCATTGTTTGATAAATATAGATATACTACACATAATAATCGGCAAATCCTTTAAAAATTTAGGAAAGCCAAGACTTTGGTTTGAAGGCCAACCAGAGTTTGGAGTGGTAAATGAACTTAACAACAGTTATCATCATCATCACATCGTCATCATCATCATCATCAAGTATTACTAAAAACTAATGTTCAGGAACTTATTAATTATGATCATCAAATGACATTTCAAAATCATTTACTGAGCACTACGGCAGGATTTAATTGTATGCTAAGAGGTCTCCTCATTCTTTGTCACAACATTACAAACTAATCATCAAGTAACTTGTCTAAGAGAAATGCCTGACAAGATAAAGTAAGGAGCTTCCAAGATTCTCAGGCATACCGCCAGATCCAATCATCGAAGATCCACAATATTTTGGCAAATAACCATTCCGCCATGACAAAATAACATGTCTACCTGTGTGCTGGCGGTACTTACACCTGCTGGTCCCGAGTTTGTGCCTCACTGGCCCCACACTGTGCTCAGTGGTTGGGGGCATGCGGCTGCAATACTGGTGGGGGCAAGAGTCTCAGTTGCCCTCCACCTGCCGTCGCTGTTGTATCTCGTGTCCAGATGTCATGTTCTGCTTTGATGGAGCTTAGTATTGGCACCCACGCCTTACTCAGTTGGACGCCAGTATCCATGTTGAATAAATTATCAGCCACACAAATTTAAATAGTTTCTTTGAAAATTAAGTCCAAAAATTAATCGGTGGCAACCAGGACATTCGTTTGCTGGCAATTCATTTTATTTCCATTTTCAATGTAGAAGACTTGTTGGGAAACAGTAAGCATGTGTGGCGCTTATGTTCTGTATGTAAATCTTTGATTGTGCAAATCGTTTTTCCAATATAAGTTTTTCCATATTAAAATGGAACTTTGTACATCCTTGCTTTTTTGAGACATAGGTCAACTTTCACTATCTGTAAAACAGCCCATATTTTGGGTGGCGAGAAGAAAACTGATGTTATGTGGTGTTTTCACAGCAGTCCGCCAATTTTTGATAGTACCTTGCCACAAACTGTACAAATGCCATTTTCTTATTGTCTTCTTCTGTGTTTTCAGCCTCCATGTCATTCTTGGGGCTCTTGTGTTGCAGGGCCATCCGAATCAGTTGACTGCTGTACCCATTCTTGTGGAAGATGGATTCCAATTGCCACAAGTCTCTTATCAGGCTTTTTTCGTCTGAAATGAAGTACCTCCAGTGTACAAGACTGTTGAGCACTGTGGTGTACACTGGCATTCTTAGGAATACCCTGTTCCACTATGAGCCTTCAGGACAGCTAAAGATGGTTGTGACGTCCAATATGCATGCTCCGATCTGTGGCTTGGGCAGATGGCATGGGAGCAGTAACAGCGAAGGGCAGAGGCAAGCCATGACGTGAGGCAGGAGGAGTCACTTGCTGTATGGACCCAGTTATGCTTTGGGGCAAAGAATTATTGGTTTCCTGAACTCTTAGACGAGAGAGGGCCACTGGCAATGTCAACGGGGGTCCCAAACAAATAAAGGACAGAGTCAGGGACTTCAAACTTTGATGTCAACTTCGGATGATGTATATGTTATAAGATGGATATGTTTTGTTGATGTTGACTTATTAAGTTTTGTGTGAGCTATTTGATTTGGGATCTGTCTATTACCGAGTTGAAGACTTAAAAATAGGTGTTTTATGGCAGAGTTTAATTAATTTAGTAGTTCAGAAGAGTTAATGGTCTTTAAAGCACCACCTTGCCATGAAATGAATATCATAAGAAGACCTTACAGGCTATTGAGTGGATTAGCTGGACCACAAGAATAATCCAGAAAGGCGACCATATATTTACGAAATTTATTAATGTCAACACATACAGAGAGAGTAACAGATCGAATGTGACTGCGACAAATCACACATATCTATAAAAGACGCATTACATCATAGTACACTGTTCTTATGCAAGGGATGATGGCAGCTGAAGGCACAGAGATATAAAGCTGTATGCATTTGCAGCCAAGTGAGCCATATGCTTAACTAGGACATCAAGAAAACGAAAAATACAATCTTTATTATGGACAGTGACAGATGACACAGGTCTCAAAACAGTGGGAGTACCAAGTTCTGTGTGAAAACGGAAAAACTTATATCTGACAAATGACCTGCAGAATCAAAGATCAATGTACGAAAACAAAAGCTGCATACACTTAACCACAGATCAACATGTCTGCAATAGCAGAACACAGTATTTAAAATGGACATAAAATGAATTACCAGCAAATGACTGTCCTTTGCTTTCCAAAGAACCAATTGCTAGCCACGTAATTCATAATTTAATAAACAGACACACTTACTTCCAACTGAGCAAGGTATGACTGCCAATATTAAGCTCCATCAAAGCAGAACACAACATCTGGATGCAAGATGCAACAGGGATGGCAGGCAGAAGGCAACTGAGATTCTCACACCCATCATCGCAGCAGCAGCAGCAGCAGCAGCAGGAGCCGCCGCCCCCCCCCCCCCCTTTCTCCCTTGGCCCAGGGTGAGCATGCTGTGGGGCTGATGAGACCCAAACTCTGGGCCAGCATACATAAATACCATCAGCACACAGCAGACACATCACGTTGTCAGCACCACCTGATGATGGCAGAACAGTTATTTTCTGAAATGCTGTGGATCTTGGACAACTGGATCTGGCAGTAAACCCGAGAACTCTGGAAGCAGCCTATTAGTCGGGATACCCTCACCTCCTCTCCCCACCTGCATTACGACAACATATCATGACTTAAGGGAAACATGTTACTACTACTACTATACATAACAACACAAATTGAGAAGTAGGGATCGGCAAAGAAAATCTGTGCCAATGAATGCCAAGTATGGTATTTTCACAACCTTTCGTATTTCACTTCGAAACACTTTGTTGATTATCATGTTCGATTCCGTGGGAATGATTGTTCCCCACGACCATGATGTAATCCAAGGCAGAAAGAAGGTCAGCATCGATTGTAATCTCATCTGCCTTTTTTATTGCAGTGCAGATCTAGATTTCAACTGACAGGGTGTCTACCATCAGTGTGTTATAAATGGCCATGTAGATTGAACATAATTATAACTACCTAACCCACAATTAATGCTACAATGCTTGTATATGCCCTAGTTACATTGAATGTGTGCCATTATAATTGCTTTCAGTCTACATGACTACTTTAAAGCACCAAAAATATCTGCACTGTCAGTTAAAATCTGGATCTGCAATGCCTTATCCAAAATTCTTGAAAAAGTAATGTATTGTAGAGTAGCTTCACACCTTTGTAAAAATAAAGTTTTAACAAAATGTCAGTTTGGTTTCCAGAAGGGTTTTTCAACGGAAAATGCTATATATACTTTCACTAATGAAATATTAAATGCTCTGAGTAACCGGGAGTCACCTGTTGGGATTTTTTGTGATCTATCAAAGGCTTTTGATTATGTAAATCATGGAATACTTCTAGATAAGCTCAAGTACTGTGGTATGAATGGGACAGTGCTCAAATGGTTTAAATCATACCTCACTGGAAGAATGCAGAAAGTTGAAATAAACAGTTCACATAATATGCAAAAAACTGGTGATTTCTCAGCCTGGGGAACAATCAAGAATGGGGTGCCGCAAGGTTCGGTCTTGGGTCCTCTGCTGTTCTTAATATATACTAATGACTTGCCATTCTATGTTCACGAAGATGCAAAGCTGGTACATTTTGCCGAAGATACAAATATAGCTATCACACCTGACAGACAAGAATTAACTGGTGAAATTGTAAACGATGTTTTTCAGAAAATCATTAAGTGGTTCTCAGCAAATGGGCTCTCATTAAACTTTGACAAAACACAGTATATACAGTTCCACACAGTACATGGAATGACCCCATTAATAAATATAGACTTCGATCAGAAATCGGTAGCTAAGGTAGAATATTCAAAATTTCTAGGTGTATGCACTGATGAGGGGTTGAACTGGAAAAAACACACTGAGGATCTGCTGAAGGGTTTGAGTTCAGCTACATATGCTATTAGGGTCATTGCAAATTTTGGCGATATACATCTGAGTAAATTAGCTTACCACGCCTATTTTCATTCTCTGCTTTCGTATGGCATCATATTCTGGGTTAACTCATCATTGAGTAAAAGAGTGTTCATTGCGCAAAAGCGTGTAATCAGAATAATTGCTCGAGCTCATCCAAGATCATCCTGCAGACACTTATTTAAAGAGCTAGAAATCTTCACTGTAGCCTCACAATATATATATTCAATTATGAAATTTGTTATTAACAATCTGAACGAATTCAAAAGTAATAGCAGTGTACATGGCTACAACACTAGGAGAAAGGAAGATCTCAACTACTCAAGGTTAAATCTAACTTTGGCTCAGAAGGGGGTAAATTATGCTGTCACAAAAGTCTTTGGTCACTTACCTAATAGCATCAAAAGTCTGACAGATAGCCATAGAGCATTTAAAAGGAAATTAAAAGAATTTCTGAATGGCACCTGACACGTTCCACATCATTACGAAGTGTCGTATTCATGATCTATGGAACAAGTACTAATCTAATCTAATAAGACAAGACAGATGACATTACGACAGATGCTGGTCCTCGCTCCTTTCCTAGTTTGTTGACTTTCTTTTTACAATAATGGAGGGTGGTGGGTACAGTCGTTACTGTCATGTAGACAATATGAGGAGTGCTTGCACTACAAGTGATGTTGGCAACAAGTTTGACACACACACATTTTCTTTATATGACGGAGTGTAAATGCAGATTGCTGATTAAACATGCACTACTCAGGAATAAAGACATTGGACACCACTTGAAATCCACTCCTTACAGCCAAGAATTATCAAAAGGCAACTATCATTTTTTCAGACCTCTGGGGCAATAAAGACATGATGCTTCAGCGGGACAAGGTTTTGTTAGTAACTGGATGTTAACATCTCCATCTTCCATCAAGGGTGGGAGTAAAAAATATTCTGGATCTGAAAGAAAAAAAAAAATGTATTTCGAAATTAGGAGACCATGTATGGAAAAAATGAATTTACTTTGTTTCTTATCACAGTCCTTTTTAAAAAGTTCCTATTTGCATTGAATTCAGCCTTGACTATCATTTCACACTTGCAGAAATCTCACCAGTGCATAACAACAAACTCAGATCAGAAATATTGTTATGTTATTTGTATTGTATTCCATAAATTCTGGGGAGAGGACTCTCAAGAATGAGAAAAGAAGTTAAAAATGTCCAATTTCTTAGAGTGCAACACAACAGAATAATAACATCCAATATTTAATATAAAATTTTTAATATTAGTGGAATACACACGCACACACACACCACAAACCACAGCATTGCAGTCAATGTAATGTGTGTGTGCGCATGTGTGGTTTAGATACTTCTGAAGGATGATATTGCCTGGAAGCTCAGCAAAGTATTCAATCCTCACTGTGTTAACCTTTCAAAGCCTCGCCTGTACCGAGAGTGGTTAAGTATACTACTTCCTTTAAAAAAATGCAAACATTAATATATTACTAAACGACTAACCTGGTGAATTATGCACTGTCCCACTTGAAGCTTGCCTATCAACAGCTTCCAGGGACAAGAAAAATTTGATTTTCAGTATTTCATTTAACTACTGATGGAATTCAAAAAATTTAAACGTTGTCACAATCAACTCATTAAGAGGTATAAAAACTTATGTTAATGGTTTAACACAGTAGGATAAGTATTATACAAAGAAACTGTGTACTCTTACATGGCTCGAGGCAGCCTGACAAAGTTTGCGAATTATCCAGACTATATCCACCCAGGATTTGAGAACAGACGTATTTAGGGGTTTTACACATAATTTCAAACTTTTTGTAAACTTTCCTCACTTAGGGGCTTAATGTCAAATATTTAACACATTAACTCATTTCTTAAATAATCAGAGGTATAAGGCTGTTTTATACATGGGAGTTTGATTCTCTTACAGAACTGCGAATGGAGTTTACTAGTCACATTATAATAAAAAAAAGGTTCGCTTTGAGGCGTGTAGAAAATCACACCTGACTCACTGCTGCACACATTTTGCTCAGCAGTAGAGAGTATGCCACAGTAATGACAACATAACTTTTATCACAGCAGCCCAATTCCAATCCTTGGCAAGAAGGGGACAGTGAAATTAATGGAAAACTTTATGATAAAATGTGCCTGCAGTCTTTTTCTTTACTTCACCAGTGCACATTCATAAGTCATATCTTCATCTTCTATATGTTGTTTACATTCTTTATGCATAAACAACGTGTGGAAGTGACTTCACGTACAAAAGAAAGTAGGCATATTCTATCATTAAGTTAACCAACATTACTTTTACTGGTTTTGTCCACTCTAAGTAAAACTTGGCAACATAAGACATTCTACAATTATTCATGTTTCTCCTACAACTGGAACAGAACAACAAAGTGATTGACAGCTAGTTGTTTACACCTGCTATTCTGTCCATCACTGTTATTCTTGCTCTTCTACCTCCAGTGACAGTTGCCACAGTCAGTTCCAGAAGATGCTTTCGACTGGTAATGCAACAACTGTTGTCAGTTTTTGTCGTTTGCAGTGTTTCTGTGCACAGCGTTCTCATTTTACATGACAATGTCCTACACTAGCTGTGTAAGTGTGCAGAAAACTGGTATGACTATTACCACCCTATTGCATGTTAATGGACAGAATGTGACTATTTCCTGAAAGAAGCACTCAACTGCTGCTGGGGAAGCCATCTTCTATGTGGAGACTAACATGGACCGACAACATCACCCCCTCTCGTGCTTGACTGTTAAGCAGTTTTGTTATTTGGCTCAAGCTATAGACACAATCATAGAACATTCTTTAAGTTGCGAAGAGTCTTGAGTAGTGCTTGGTTTCTGACAACGGCCAGAGTACCTTTATATACAAAACTTGCAATGATTAAAAGCATGTTCTGTGATTGCACCTCTGAAGAATAAAAATAATTCTATAATAAATGTCTATCACTTTTCTCCAAAAGACAGAACTACCTACTATAAATTCTACACCTACTAATACATCAAATATGAACACAGGGACTGTATTCACAAAGTAAGGCAGATAGAATTACTTAGTAAGCAGAGGAATAGCTGCTTTCCGGTAGGTCTCTCTTTCCTAGGAGCTCTGGGTACCGTTTCCCATTTCCCATGCCCTTCCACCCTACCAGTTTTCTTTCCTCCAATCCTGTCCTCTTTTCAGTTATAAGGAGAGGTGCCTAGTCCTGAAAACTAACCGTTTCATATCTTTCTGTGTGTTTCTATCTGCTACTGATTGACAAGTACATTTCCTCAGTGCATATTGTAAATACTTTCAGAGTTCACTGTTTCATTTCATGCAAATTCATTAGCTGGTAACTTGAACACAATTTTCTGCTGATATCCTACACTGTCAATAACTCCGAACACCATTTATTCATATCCTTAACATTACTCATTCAACAGCATTAAAATGCTGCACCTATTGTAAACAGACGAGGCTCCATTGTCGTGCAGAAGGTGTTTCCATCCATCAGCCCAATCTGTGCGTTGGCTGGTTGGTGACGCAACAAGTGCTTTTTGGGAGGTATCATGTCTTCAAGAACCTCCTTGTGCGGTTCCATCACTTCTGTGACCGTCTTGTTCTGTATTTTAGCCAGTACCTCCAATGAATGCATAGTCTGAAAAATAATAACAATTTGGTGAGCAGCGAAATAACTAGTGATGGCAGAATTACAGCGAGTATGAATACAGACTGGCATTGGCCATAAAAGCATTCTGACAAAAATAAATTTATTAACACTGAATATAAATTTAAGTGTTAGGAAGTGTTTTCTGCAAGTGTTGTACAGAAGCGCAATTTGGACAATAATCAGTACAGAAAGGAGAACAGATGCTTCTGAAATGTGTGCTGCAGCAGAATGCTGAAGACTGTATGGCTAGATCAGATAAATAACCTATGAGATGGTACTGAATCAAATCAAGGAAGAAAATGTATACATCTTGACTAAAAGACGGGACCTCTTCATAACACACACACTGAAACATCAAGGAACAATCATCTGGCAATGGAGTGAGATGCGCATTTGTGAGGGGTGAGGTTGGGTGTGGGTGGGGGTATTTGTAGAGAGACTTCATTACTGTAAAAAGTTCAAAGGAATGCAGACTAAAGTGATATTTGAGAAAGAAAGTGTAGCCATTATGCTGCTATTATGTCTGATATAGTGACAATGAGAATATAAGAAGAATATTAGGGCATATAAAGAATGTTGTTTTTTCCCCCCTCACTCAATATGAAAATGAAATAAGACATAAGATCAATGATATTGGTACGAAATACCCACCAGAGTGCACGACTTGTAGAGCACATATGTAGATGTACATGAAAATACTGCAAATCATACAGCAAGTATCGCGTAGCAAAGAGGATGGTAGTGACAGAGAAAGAGCTTCAATTTGTTTATCAACTCCAGCCTCCCATATGGCTAGCAGACCTGGACTCCCACACGTAAAGATAAAGTCAAATTGACATGCAGGGCGTTAGTACCTTTATGTTAAATATAGCATGAAGAGAGAGATGTATAAAACATTCTCAATTTACTTGTCATGTCAAATCTGGGTAAAACCTGGAGCTTTCGATGACACCCTCAATCACGTTCATCAGGAATGATTACTGGTGGGGCTTGTGTTGTGATCATTCATAGCTCACACCCGACTTGTAACTGGTCGGTGTATGTCACCATTACACCATGCTGCCAGGGAGTGTCCTCCTCTGTAATGATGGTTCAGAAATCATGTAGAAATTTAAGCAATTCTGTGCATTTCTCTGTCTCCTCAGTGTCTAAGAGCACACTTCCATGCACTGCTAATTTCAGAGTTGCTGTCCTGAAAGTCGCTGTTTTCAAACTTTCTTATTTTATGTGCACCTTCAATAACAGAATCCTAGTATGTAGAAGTGTGGGACAAGATTTTAGTTTCATGGAACATTATTCTGTTTTTATTTGTGAGACTGTTCAGCAACTGCCGAGTTCCCAAATCCTCTATTTTTAATGTGCCTTTGTACTATTCTTGACCACTGTGGCAGATGTCAAACAGACTGACAAATGTAGTTGCTTCCACATTCTAAAAAGTCTTCTACCTCTACACTATGCAAGGCATGCCTTACAGTATGCAGCAGAGGGTACTTTGTGTACCACCATCACTTCCTCCTGTCCTGTTCCAGTCACAAATGGTTAGCAGGAAATATGACACGAGTCAGCCACCATGAGAGCTCAAATCTCTCTGATGTCTCAAAGATATATGTAGCAGTAAGCAATAAACTGGTTGAAAGTACATTCTCAGAATTTCAGCAGTAACCCTCACTGTGATGCAATATGCCTGCCTTACAGCGTCCGCTGCTTATAAATTCCAGAGCTTAGCAGGCTGTTCGATCTCCTTTGTATTCTTGTTGGTCAGAAAGAAAAGAGGTTTTATGCCTCTTCTTCCCAGGACCCAACATATTTTGCTATTTGCAGCTCTTCAGAAAGGAAGAATGCAATTGGTAGTCATCACTTGATTTTTAACTTTTTTACATTTTTGTTTATTGAGATTTCACCCAGATTTCATGCAATAAGCAATCTGAGAGTGTTTTACACAACTTCGATAACATGAAAAGACAGAATTAGAAATAAAGCTTTAGGAAAGAAAGGGTGGTATGGCATTGTTCACTGGGACACCTCAAGGGTTAGGCTGAGTTGCCTCATTAAAAAGGGTTCCTATCCTCTGTGAACAATGGTTGTATTCCTTGCAGTGTGCGACAGTTGCTTTCTATGTGTATCTGCAGAATTTAGGTGACTGTACTGGATGTATGCACAATGAGGTGATACAAGTCTTGACATACCTCCTTATAATGAGTCAGGCCTACCTTTGGCCTGGCTTAGTGCAACAACTCGACATGGTATTGACTTAACAAGTGATTGAAAGAAAGTCCCCTGCAGAAATAGTGAGCCATTCTGCCTCTATAGCCGGCCCTAATTGGGAAAGTGTCACCGGTGCAGGATTTCGTGCGTGAACTGACCTCTCGATTAAGTCCCATAAACATTCGATGGGATTCATGTTGGGTGATCTGGCTAGCCAAATCATTCACTTGAACCATCCAGAATGGCCTTTAAACTAACTATGAACCATCATAAACCAGTGACATGGCACTTTGTCATCCATAAATATACCACCATTGTTTGGGCATGACATCCATGAATGACTGTAAATGGTGTCCAAGTAGCTGAACATGACCATTTCCACTCAATGATCAGTTCAGTTGGACCAGATGACCCGGTCCATTCTATGTAAATATAGCCCACACCGTTATGCAGCCACCACTAACTCTCTTACCAATTAAAATCGAGACCCGTCTGAGCATGCTACAATTTTCCTGTCATCTAGAGTCCAACTGATGTGGTCACGAGATCAGTAGAAGCGATGTTTTTCTGTCAGCAAAGGCACTCGTGTCAGTAATCTGCTGCCATAGCCCACTAACACCAAATTTTGCCACACTGCCCTAAAGGACAAGTCTGTCATACATCCAAAACTGATTTCTGCAGTTATTTCATACAGTGTTGCTTTTCTGTTTGTACTGACAACTCTACGCAAACACTGCTGATCTTTGTCATTAAGTGAAGGCCATCAGCCATTACATTGCCCATGGCGAGAGGTAATGTCTGAAATTTGGTACTGTTGGCATACTCTCAACACTGTGGATCTGCGAATATTGAATTCTGTACTAATTTCCGAAATGGAATGTCCCATACATCTAGCTCCAACCACCATTCTGCATTCAAAGTCTGTTAATTTCCTTCGAGCGCCCGGAAACCTTTTTGCATGAATCACCTGAATACATACGACAGCTCCACCAATAAACTGCCCTTTTATACCTTGCGTGTGTGATACTACCACCATCTGTATATGTGTGTATCACTCTTCCGTGACTTCTGTCACCTCAGTTTACAGTTTTTGTACGTCTATCCTTTTCACAGGGGATCTTTGGGACAATGGCCGTTTGATATTGTGAGAAAATGAAAGGCCTACAGCCATCCTTATGATTTTATTTATTTCGCGGCAACCAGTTTCGGTACTTCAATGCGCCATCTTCAGGCTGTAGTTGACACGACCTATATAGCATCAGAGGTCAGCGTAACTGGTTGCGCAGATTATCGGAAAACTTTGGTGTTGGCACTCTAACCATACAAAGAGTTGAAATGGTTAGAGTGCTGACATCAAAGTTTTCGGATAATCTGCATAACCAGTTATGCCGACCACTGGTGCGGTATGTATAAGTATCATGTCAACCCCTTCCGCATTAACTACAGCCAGAAGATGGCGCATTGAAGCACTGAAACTGGTTGCAACAAAATAAATAAAATCATAATAATGCCTGTAGGTGTTTCATTTTCTCACACTCAGTTTATAGTGGCGTCATGTTTATGTTGTATGACGATGGGAGGAAGGACAGGGTGAAACCCAATGCCAGCGCATAGCACCAATGGGGCTGCCGAGTTTACCGATGGATGGATCACTGCCAACATTGCCACATGCTCTCACTCCTTACAACACTGAGCAGAATTTGCAGTTTTATCAAGGATTTGATGTGAAGTCTGGTGACAAGGAACTTTATACAACCACATCTCCCCCGCTTGTTGTTCAAATACCGCTACTGAAAATTTTTTTCTCCCACCAGGATTCAACCTGACTTCCTTCAAGTCTAACACCATTGGCCAGGTGTGCGTTGCTACGGTGGGTAAGAACTGTGACAAAACAGGAGTCAATCCATATGTTGTCATCAGCTAAAACACCAAAACCTTAGTGGGTGGGACATGAATGACATCTAATTTTAGATTAATAAGAGGTTGTCCTTAAAATGAAAAAAGAAAAGTGGAGGCAAAGGAAGAATATGGCAAGATCATGTGGATGACCATCAGGATCAACAGTGGTATGGGACAGAGACCAGTGGAAGGAGTTGAGAGGGGGCCAGCAATGAGACGCCTACAGCAACAAGGAGTATGGAATGTACAAACTGGTGAAAAGAAGTGAGGACGTAGGTCAAGGGAGGAAACATATACAGTGATATTTCTACTTCTCTACATCAGTGCAGCATTAAGGAACATTATCAACCATTTAATTGTCAGGGCAACATCACTTTTCTGAAGGAATGCTCCAGGAATAACATGAGGTTATTTACAAAAATTGTGGAAAGCCTAGAACACGTTATCTGGATGGGGATCTGAATCCTGCCTCTCCTGAATATGCTTTCAGTGTCGTATTTTCTCAGTTCTTGCTGTACGGAGTAAGAAGTCATCAGCATAATCATTATTAGCAAGAAACTCAAGTTACTTAACACCAAAATTTAAATTACGAAAGTAATGTAACAAATGTCTTAACCTTATGGGTAGCGAAAATCTCCTCTATAAGAGACAAAGCGGATTCTACAAAAAAAATCTTTTGAAACTTTTTGTCCATTAAGATCTGTACAGAAGTAGTTATAGCATGCAGTTTATCTTGTTCCTTGACCTTTGGTAGGCACTGTATACAGTTTTTCACTGTTGCTAAGTGAACAAAATATGAGGTTGCTGAATATCAGACCCGATATTCAACAATGCCTATCAAAGAATAGGCATTCTTTCCTAACTCACCTGCTCCCTTATAAGCGTGTTTGGCCTTGTGACTTGTCGCATCAGTTCATGTGTCACGTCAAACAGACTTTTACTCTGTGCATTTAGCAGGTCTTCATTATTTCCATCTCTTTCAATCGGTGCTGCAGCCAAAGTCAGCATTTTCTCTAAGTTGTTCTTTGCCAAATCGATAGCACCATTGGACACCTAGAATTTAATACTTCAACATTAGTATAACAAACAAGGATAACAACTAAAATTCCATATATTACCCTACATTCTATGAATATCTCTGTTAAATGTCCAGATCATCTACTACTAAGCCAGCAGCACAACTGCTGAAAACCTCTGGCTACCCTAAATCAAGGTAACAATATGTCATATGTAATGTTTCACCCAAGAATTTCCATTGTTGTTTTAATGAATATAACTTTGTATCCTACAAACTTTATTGAAAAACTAATTATTAAACAATGGAAAATCCAGGATGGATGGTTTCAGTTGCCTGAGCCTGCAGTCTGTGTGTGTGTGTGTGAGTGTGTGTGTGTGTGTGTGTGTGTGTGTGTGGTGTTGACAAAGGCCTTAATGGCCAAAAGCTGTTGTTGTTGTTGTTGTTGTTGTTGTTGTGGTCTTCAGTCCTGAGACTGGTTTGATGCAGCTCTCCATGCCACTCTATCCTGTGCAAGCCTCTTCATCTCCCAGTACCTACTGCAACCTACCTCCTTCTGAATCTGCTTAGTGTATTGATCTCTTGGTCTCCCTCTACGATTTTTACCCTCCACGCTGCCCTCCAGTACTAAATTGATGATCCCTTGATGTCTCAGAACATGTCCTACCTTCTTCTAGTCACGTTGTGCAACAAACTCCTCTTCTCCCCAATTCTATTCAATACCTCCTCATTAGTTACGTGATCTACCCACCTTATCTTCAGCATTCTTCTGTAGCACCACATTTCGAAAGCTTCTATTCTCGTCTTGTCCAAACTGGTTATCGTCCATGTTTCACTTCCATACATGGCTACACTCCATACAAATACTTTCAGAAACGACTTCCTGACACTTAAATCTATACTCGATGTTAACAAATTTCTCTTCTTCAGAAACGCTTTCCTTGCCATTGCCAGTCTACATTTTATATCCTCTCTACTTCGACCATCATCAGTTATTTTACTCCCTAAATAGCAAAACTCCTTTACTACTTTAAGTGTCTCATTTCCTAATCTAATCCCCTCGGCATCACCCGATTTAATTTGACTACATTCCATTATCCTCGTTTTGCTTTTGTTGATGTTCATCTTATACCCTCCTTTCAAGACACTGTACATTCCGTTCAACTGCTCTTCCAAGTCCTTTGCTGTCTCTGACAGAATTACAATGTCATCGGTGAACGTCAAAGTTTTTATTTCTTCTCCCTGGATTTTAATGCCTACTCCAACTTTTCCTTTGTTTCCTTTAGTGCTTGCTCAATATACAGATTGAATAACATCGGGGAGAGCCTACAACCCTGTCTCACTCCCTTCCCAACCACTGCTTCCCTTTCATGCCCCTCGACTCTCATAACTGCCATCTGGTTTCTGTACAAATTGTAAATAGCCTTTCGCTCCCTGTATTTTACCCCTGCCCCCTTCAGAATTTGAAAGAGTATTCCAGTTAAAGTTGTCAAAAGCTTTCTCTTAAGTCTACAAATGCTAGAAACGTAGGTTTGCCTTTTCTTAATCTTTCTTCTAAGATAAGTCGTAAGGTTAGTATTGCCTCACGTGTTCCAACATTTCTACAGAATCCAAACTGATCTTCCCCGAGGTCCGCTTCTACCAGTTTTTCCATTCGTCTGTAAAGAATTCGCGTTAGTATTTTGCAGCTGTGACTTATTAAACTGATAGTTCGGTAATTTTCACATCTGTCAACACCTGCTTTCTCTGGTATTGGAATTATTATATTCTTCTTGAAGTCTGAGGGTATTTCACCTGTCTCATACATCTTGCTCACCAGATGGTAGAGTTTTGTCAGGGCTGGCTCTCCCAAGGCCATCAGTAGTTCTAATGGAATGTTGTCTACTCCCGGGGCCTTGTTTCGACTCAGGTCTTTCAGTGCTCTGTCAAACTCTTCACGCAGTATCTTATCTCCCATTTCATCTTCATCTACATGCTCTTCCATTTCCATAATACTGCCCTCAAGTACATCACCCTTGTATAAACCCTCTATATACTCCTTCCACCTGTCTGCCTTCCCTTCTTTGCTTAGAACTGGGTTGCCATCTGAGCTCTTGATATTCATACAAGTGGTTCTCTTCTCTCCAAAGGTCTCTTTAATTTTCCTGTAGGCAGTATCTATCTTATCCCTAGTGAGACAAGCCTCTACATCCTTACATTTGTCCTCTAGCCATCCCTGCTTAGCCATTTTGCACTTTCTGTCGATCTCATTTTTGAGACGTTTGTATTCCCTTTTGCCTGCTTCATTTACTGCATTTTTATATTTTCTCCTTTCATCAATTAAATTCAATATTTCTTCTGTTACCCAAGGATTTCTATTAGCCCTCGTCTTTTTACCTACTTGATCCTCTGCTGCTTTCACTACTTCATCCCTCAGAGATACCCATTCTTCTTCTACTGTATTTCTTTCCCCCATTCCTGTCAATTGTTCCCTTATGCTCTCCCTGAAACTCTCTACAACCTCTGGTTCTTTCAGTTTATCCAGGTCCCATCTCCTTAAATTCTCACCTTTTTGCAGTTTCTTCAGTTTCAATCTGCAGTTCATAACCAATAGATTGTGGTCAGAATCCACATCTGCTCCTGGAAATGTCTTACAATTTAAAACCTGGTTCCTAAATCTCTGTCTTACCATTATATAATCTATCTGATACCTATTAGTATCTCCAGGATTCTTCCAGGTATACAACCTTCTTTTATGATTCTTGAACCAAGTGTTAGCTATGATTAAGTTATGCTCTGTGCAAAATTCTACAAGGCGGCTTCCTCTTTCATTTCTTCCCCCCAATCCATATTCACCTACTATGTTTCCTTCTCTCCCTTTTCCTACTGACGAATTCCAGTCACCCATGACTATTAAATTTTCGTCTCCCTTCACTACCTGAATAATTTCTTTTATCTCGTCATACATTTCATCAATATCTTCATCATCTGCAGAGCTAGTTGGCATATAAACCTGTACTACTGTAGTAGGCATGGGCTTTGTGTCTATCTTGGCCACAATAATGCGTTCACTATGCTGTTTGTAGTAGCTAACCCTACTCCTATTTTTTTTATTCATTATTAAACCTACTCCTGCATTACCCCTATTTGATTTTGTATTTATAACCCTGTAATCACCTGACCAAAAGTCTTGTTCCTCCTGCTACCGAACTTCACTAATTCCCACTATATCTAAATTTAACCTATCCATTTCCCTTTTTAAATTTTCTAACCTACCTGCCCGATTAAGGGATCTGACATTCCACGCTCCGATCCGTAGAATGCCAGTTTTCTTTCTCCTGATAACGACGTCCTCTTGAGTAGTCCCCGCCCGGAGATCCGAATGGGGGACTATTTTACCTCCGGAATATTTTACCCAAGAGGACGCCATCATCATTTAATCATACAGTAAAGCTGCATGTCCTCGGGAAAAATTACAGCTGTAGTTTCCCCTTGCTTTCAGCCGTTCGCAGTACCAGCACAGCAAGGCCGTTTTGGTTAATGTTACAAGGCCAGATCACTCTATCATCCAGACTGTTGCCCCTGCAACTACTGAAAAGGCTGCTGCCCCTCTTCAGGAACCACATGTTTGTCTGGCCTCTCAACAGATACCCCTCCGTTGTGGTTGCACCTACGGTACGGCCATCTGTATCGCTGAGGCACGCAAGCCTCCTCCCCACCAACGGCAAGGTCCATGGTTCATGGGGGGGGGGGGGGGGGGGGGGGTGCCAAAAGCTGTAATTGTAAAAATCTTTTTGTTGTGCCTATCTGCGACTCAGCATCTCCGTTATATGGTGAAAAACTAATTATGCTATTTCAATCACTTACAGACGTAATGAAGGAAGTTACTTACCTCCCCTGTGAGGTCCATCATAACAAACAGAAGTGCTTTTAAGAAAACGAAGAGATGTTCGAATATCCAGCGCATATCCATACGTTCATAGAAGAACTTTATTGCGACGCAGCCTCCCACTTTTGCGTACCATGCTCGATCGTAGCAGAGTGCACACATGCGCTCAGACAGGTACTCCATGAGTGGCAAACGGCATGCCTTTGAATCAGAAGAAAAGTAAAACAAATTATACAGCAGATGATAAGCTGATGTGGACACAAGACAGCAATGTATTTAATGAAATTAAAGAGTAGAAAAAAAGAAATTTTTGCATTTAACAAAGCTACATTACAACATGATTTGGTCAGTCACCAAAATACTCAAAATTACCAATAAATATCATGGACATAATTGTTAAATTAGAATGGCACGAATAACAGAAGTATGTAATATTACGATAGCTTACAGGACCAGTTTTCATAGCAACAGAAAACAATTTTCCACACTGCTTTCCCAGTCACTGGTTTTCAATACTGACTCCTAAATTACTCACATTTCTGAATGTCCTCCTACAATGATGTGTAACAGAATACAACACAGCCTCAGTCAGTGACCTGGATGGAGCATTGGGTCCTGACGTTTGACCACTGTGAGTCGATACCCTTGCTGGTACAGCAACTCAGCAGAAGCCACTACCTTCGTATCATCAGTTGCACGTGCCAATGACCTGTGATGTTAACCAGTCTCTGAGAAGTTTCTACAATTTATCCCATTGTCACATGACAACAAACAGACCATGGTCACTGCAGAGAGGTGTCCGCCGTCCTGTGTAGTCATGTGATGGTCCTAGGATCATGGTTTGGTGACAGCACTGATATAAAACTTTCTGGTAGATTAAAACTGTGTGGACCTCTGCCTTTCACGGCAAGTGGTCTCTACCAACTGACGTACCCAAACACGACTCATGTCCTGTTCTCAGAGTTTTTCTTCCAGTGAAATTTTCACTCTGCATTGGAGTGTGCGGCAATATGAAAACTTCCTGGCAGATTAAAACCACATGCCACACCAATATTTGAGCTCCGAACCTTTGCCTTTCACGGGCAGAAGTAAAGCTTAGAGGACAGGTCGTGAGTCGCCCTCAGGTAGCTCACTCAGTAGAGCACTTGTCCATAAAAGGCAAATGTTCCGAGTTTGAGCCTTGATCAGCCACACAGTTTTAACCTGCCAGCAGTTCCACATCAGCACTCTCTCTGCTGCAAAGTGAAAATTTCATTCTGGAAACATCTTCCAGGCTGTGGCTAAGCTACGTCTTCACAATATTCTTTCTTCCAGGAGTGCTAGTCATTCAAGTTTCACAGGAGAAGTTCTGTGAAGTTTGGAAGGCAGGAAACTAAGTACTGGTGGAAATAAAGCTTAAAGTTGTGAGGATGGGTCATTAGGCAAGCTTGAGTAGCTCAGTCAGCAGAACATTTTCCAGCGAAAGGCAAATGTTCCAAGTTTGGGTCTCTGTCCAGCCCACAGTATTATTCTGCCAGGGAGGTTCATATCTGCACACAGTTCTTAGCAGAATAAAAATTTCATTCCGGGCAGCGACATACAGGGGTGGTTTGAAAAGCCCGGTACATTTCCATGTAAGGACGGAAGACTTTTGTTGGACGTTCATGGTTGGTAAGCTATATTTTCCAAGGAATGTACAAAGAATTTCAACAACGAAAAGCATACATTTCACTGTCGGCAGCCGCCTGAGTTGGTCAGTGTTGACTGAGAATGAAAATAGAGAAAACAGAGTTACTTGCTGTTATTAAATATTTTCATCTGAAGGAATGGACTGCCGCACAAATCCAAACAGAATTGGACGAAGTTCACGCAGACTCTGCACTATCAGTGAAGACCATGACTTTAAATGTGGTTGGACAACTACTGAAAACAAACACACTCCAACCATCAAACAGGGTAGCCATACAGGAAACCACTGACAAAATTAACGATGGTAATGCAAGACCTCCGATAAAAAATTCATGAGTTCACCGAGACTGTAGGCATCTTAAACTGAGTCAGTGCATAATTTCCTGCACGGAGAATCGGCTACGAAGAAGCTGTGTGTGACGTGGGTGCCAAGACTGTTCACAGGCAACCAAAAGTGCATCTCGCAAAAACTGCAAGACAATGTCTGGCAATGTTTAACCACAGTCCGCAAGACGTTGTGTGTCGATTTGTCCCTGTTGATAAACTTGGATCCACGATTGCAAACCACATACAAAAGGGCAGTAAAAACAATGGACAAAAGCTGGCCAAAGTACACTGGAGAAGGCAAAGGCCATTTTGTCAGATGGTGAGTTGACTTTTTTTGTTTGCCCTCACCCCACCCCAAGGTAATCCTCTTAGATTATTTGTAAAAAGGCAGGACCATAAATGGAACATATTATAGTTCACTACTGGATCATTTGAAACTTGAGCATGGTTTCACCACAATAATGTACCATCCAACATATAAGTGATAACAATGGCAAAACTGCAGGAATTGGGCTTTGAATTGTTTCCTCATCTACCCTATTTGCCAGGTTTAGGCCCAAGTGACTTCATCCTGTTTCCTAACTTGAAACTTTTGCTAGGTAGGAAGACATTTTCATCAAATGTGGAAGTGATAGTTGCAGGCTACAAATATTTTTCAGTTTGACAGAGCCTATTTTTCTGATGGGATGAGAAAGCTGGAGGATTGCCAGGCCAAATGTGTATCCCTAAAGAAAACTTTGTCGAGAAGTATGGAGAGTTGTTTATAAAACATTTTATCTTGCGTTTTCACCAGACTTATCAAACCACTCTCATAAATAAACAATGTAGGAAGAAACAGACTGCTACTTACCATAAAGAAGACACATTAATTTGCACACAGGCACAAGTGAATTAAATGACACTTACGTCAGGCTTTCGGTCACACTCTCCATCAGCAGAAGAAAAAGACACACCATTCATACACACAAGCAAGCACACCTCATGCTCATATGACTGCCAATTCCTGCATCTCCCTCACAGGTAGGCGTGAACTCCAAAGCTACTTCAGTACAACTCTTCACAATGACTGACACATGACAGCTGATGTGTGAGGCCATGCTGTGCCGAATATAACATACGTAGCCGTGCTGAGGTTTAAATGCAGCTGCTTGGTGCTGACTTTGCAGAAAGGGCCGCATTTCTGTGTCAATACAGAAATGTCTGAAAAGGGTCGGTGACCATGACCTGTCTATTGTCACACAGCAGTGAGACGAACTGCAGATACTTCCTGGAGCCTGGTAAATGTCCCGTGTCATTGGTACACACAAGTGGTGGCTTCTATTGAGTTGCTGTACAGGCAAGGGTATTGTCCAGCAAACTCTCAGATCCCAATGCTCCATCCGAGGCACCGAACACGACTGTATTCTAGTCCTTTGCAGATGGATGAAATGAACTGTTTAGCTATCATCATGGCTGGAAGTAAATTGTAATTGTATTTTTAAGAAATATTTGCACATTAATTATTTCTATCACAGTTGTTCAGTGCATGTGTTATCAAATTAAAATAAACTGTAAATCACATCATACTGCTAGCTTATTCCTACATTTCATACTACTGACTGAGCTACTAGGTATACTGTTAAAATGTGTTTTATATAATGTGTCCGAAAGGTCAAACAGTATATCGAACATCTGAGTGAGTGTATATATATATATATATATATATATATATATATATATATATATATATATATATATATATATATATATATATATGTCTGCTTGTGTCTGTATGTGTGGATGGATATGTGTGTGTGTGTGCGCGCGAGTGTATACCTGTCCTTTTTTCCCCCTAAGGTAAGTCTTTCCGCTCCCGGGATTGGAATGACTCCTTACCCTCTCCCTTAAAACCCACATCCTTTCGTCTTTCCCTCTCCTTCCCTCGTTCCTGATGAGGCAACAGTTTGTTGCGAAAGCTTGAATTTTGTATGTATATTTGTGTTTGTTTGTGTGTCTATCGACCTGCCAGCGCTTTTGTTTGGTAAGTCTCATCACTTTCTTTATATATATATATATATATATATATATATATATATATATATATATAAAAAGACAGATGATGAGACTTACCAAACAAAAGCGCTGGCAGGTCGATAGACACACAAACAAACACAAATATACACACAAAATTCAAGCTTTCGCAACAAACTGTTGCCTCGTCAGGAAAGAGGGAAGGAGAGGGAAAGACGAAAGGATTTGGGTTTTAAGGGAGAGGGTAAGGAGTCATTCCAATCCCGGGAGCGGAAAGACTTACCTTAGGGGGAAAAAAGGACGGGTATACACTCACACACACACACACACACACACACGCATATCCATCCACACATATACAGACACAAGCAGACATCTTTAAAAACAAAGGGTTTGGGCAGAGATGTCAGTCGAGGCAGAAGTGCAGAGGCAAAGATGTTGTTGAATGACAGGTGAGGTATGAGTGGCGGCAACTTGAAATTAGCGGAGATTGAGGCCTGGTGGATAACGGGAAGAGAGGATATACTGAAGAGCAAGTTCCCATCTCCGGAGTTCGGATAGGTTGGTGTTAGTGGGAAGTATCCAGATAACCCGGACGGTGTAACACTGCGCCAAGATGTGCTGGCCGTGCACCAAGGCATGTTTAGCCACAGGGTGATCCTCATTACCAACAAACACTGTCTGCCTGTGTCCATTCATGCGAATGGACAGTTTGTTGCTGGTCATTCCCACATAGAATGCGTCACAGTGTAGGCAGGTCAGTTGGTAGATCACATGGGTGCTTTCACACGTGGCTCTGCCTCTGATCGTGTACACCTTCCGGGTTACAGGACTGGAGTAGGTGGTGGTGGGAGGGTGCATGGGACAGGTTTTACAACGGGGGCGGTTACAAGGGTAGGAGCCAGAGGGTAGGGAAGGTGGTTTGGGGATTTCATAGGGATGAACTAGAAGGTTACGAAGGTTAGGTGGACGACGGAAAGACACTCTTGGCGGAGTGGGGAGGATTTCACGAAGGATGGATCTCATTTCAGGGCAGGATTTGAGGAACTCGTATCCCTGTTGGAGAGCCACATTCAGAATCTGATCCAGTCCTGGAAAGTATTCTGTCACAAGTGGGGCAGTTTTGTGGTTCTTCTGTGGGAGGTTCTGGGTTTGAGAGGATGATGAGGAAGTGGCTCTAGTTCATCACGGCCAGCACATCTTGGCGCAGTGTTACACCGTCCGGGTTATCTGGATACTTCCCACTAACACCAACCTATCCGAACTCCGGAGATGGGAACTTGCTCTTCAGTATATCCTCTCTTCCCGTTATCCACCAGGCCTCAATCTCCGCTAATTTCAAGTTGCCGCCACTCATAGCTCACCTGTCATTCAACAACATCTTTGCCTCTGCACTTCTGCCTCGACTGACATCTCTGACATCTAGTTCATCCCTATGAAATCCCCAAACCACCTTCCCTACCCTCTGGCTCCTACCCTTGTAACCGCCCCCGTTGTAAAACCTGTCCCATGCACCCTCCCACCATCACCTACTCCAGTCCTGTAACCCGGAAGGTGTACACGATCAGAGGCAGAGCCACGTGTGAAAGCACCCATGTGATCTACCAACTAACCTGCCTACACTGTGACGCATTCTATGTGGGAATGACCAGCAACAAACTGTCCATTCGCATGAATGGACACAGGCAGACAGTGTTTGTTGGTAATGAGGATCACCCTGTGGCGAAACATGCCTTGGTGCACGGCCAGCACATCTTGGCGCAGTGTTACACCGTCCGGGTTATCTGGATACTTCCCACTAACACCAACCTATCCGAACTCCGGAGATGGGAACTTGCTCTTCAGTATATCCTCTCTTCCCGTTATCCACCAGGCCTCAATCTCCGCTAATTTCAAGTTGCCGCCACTCATACCTCACCTGTCATTCAACAACATCTTTGCCTCTGCACTTCTGCCTCGACTGACATCTCTGCCCAAACCCTTTGTTTTTAAAGATGTCTGCTTGTGTCTGTATATGTGTGGATGGATATGCGTGTGTGTGTGTGTGTGTGTGTGTGTGTGTGTGTGTGTGAGTGTATACCCGTCCTTTTTTCCCCCTAAGGTAAGTCTTTCCGCTCCCGGGATTGGAATGACTCCTTACCCTCTCCCTTAAAACCCAAATCCTTTCGTCTTTCCCTCTCCTTCCCTCTTTCCTGACGAGGCAACAGTTTGTTGCGAAAGCTTGAATTTTGTGTGTATGTTTGTGTGTCTGTCGACCTGCCAGCACTTTCATTTGGTAAGTCACATCATCTTTGTTTTTAGAATAATTTTTCCTACGTGGAATGTTTCCCTCTATTTTATATATATATATATATATATATATATATATATATATATATATATATATATATACGTCCTTTACACAGAGATTTGTTTGTCTCCACGCCATCCTTGACATCTTTCAGAGCATATCAGGAACTATAATTTGAAAGACTACCTTAACACTTTGGCACAATTTTTAACTAGAACATTATTCTCCATAATGAGTTGTATAGTGTGGTAAGTCCAGCCCTTGTTGTGCTCATTTCAGTGGGAGCTGGAGATGTTATTGAAAGAAGGCCCATCCAGCGGCCTTGAAACTGTTCATTATGTCACTGAAGCATTGGAATAGCAACATGTGCCACAGCTAAGCTTGTTGTATGCTGTAACCACACATAATCCACGATGCCCTGTCTTCAAGTTACATGTTAACCACATTTGCATCAAGTGCAAATAAAACTGACCATCACTATCCTTAAAAAAATAAAAATAGACTACTAGTACTGCGACGAAATCCAGCCCGTATCATAATATCAGGTGAATTCTTTTCTAGATCCTGCATATAACTGGGATTTTCCTTAAAACATAAAACCATTTTCTTACTGTGTGAAATGTGATTACAGCACATCAGAAAGTCACACTTGACCAAAAACGGTATTTGGAAATTCTGCCAACAAAGCAGGGCACGTTACTATTTGTTGCTCCCAGATAATTCAGCTGCAGATATAGGTCTAAATCCTTTGGAAAATTCAGGATGGAATAAAAACAATGTGAAAATAATAGACTGCTACTCATAGAGGAGGCACTGAGTGGTAACGAACTGGGAAGGGAGAAGCATGTTTTGTTTTGTCTAGATCTCATGAAAGACTTTGTCTGATAGCTTGCAATATCTAGCAGTCTTTTTTTCAATGCGCCTGTCTGCCTCTCAACGCTTCCTCTATGTGGTGAGTAGCAATCGGTCCTTTTCACATTGTTGTTGGTCTAAATCCTTTCATTTTTAAATCTTTTGTTTAATGAGGTCACACAACGCTCTTCCCCCCCCCCCCCCCCCCACACACACACATTTTATTTCATCCACTACGCAGCCTGTCTTTGATACTGCTTCAAACAAAAGCATGTTTTCCCCAATCAAACAGAGTTGCTTTGTGAGATGGGGGTCTTGTCAATGTGGTATCTAAATGCACTCATATCTCATCATTGTAATCAGTCCTGAACAGTGTACCTGTGTCCAATCACATCAGTCATCGCTTCACAACTTAAATAATGCATTACTGAAACAAAACAATAGAATACTGACAACAATGCTTTTTCTTAGCTTCAAAGGATTGGAGGTGATAAAACAACTATTTATTTCCGCAGTTGCACTAAGGCAAGGGGGGGCAGAAACTTTCTGCACACCCTATACTCGCACGGACTGTGTTGCATTTGTCAGACGTGGGTGCCAACAGTGAAACTACAACTACATGTTATGTACCTTCCATCCTGCAATTTTCATCATTGGAATGCCACGCAAAACAACCAAAGTAATTCTGAATGTTGGTATCACAAATGAAATAACACTCATGAGCAAATGAATATGAGACAGCAGCTGTACTCATGAGGAAGCACTTCTACTGCCATGGCAAATAGAACTGTCCGTAGTGTCCCACGATTGGCTAGTCATTGGACCCTATACTGGTCAGTGTAACAGTGAAAAACAATAGAGGAAACTCACAATATTTTGCCACATTCGATTGTGGTCACATCCTCAACATGCAACACGACACATTTCAGCTCCTGTGCCAGGTAGACATAGATCATCTCTTCTCTACAGCAATGTGTGTATCGTTTTGAAACATCCTGTCGGATGAAAACTGTGTGCCGGACCAGGACTTTAACCTGAAAGCTTCCTTCCACGGACAATGTTCCCGCTGACATTTATTGGATACAGCTCAATACCTGTCTACACCGATTCAATCTGCCAGGACTTGCTTGCCTACTTTCCAAACTCATCAGGAGCCCTCACATATATCTTGCAGGGTATGCACTCCTGGTAGGAATAATTGGTAGAGTAGTTATGTGGGCTGGGCAAATGCCCAGTGAGAAGGACATTTATAAACACACATTTGCCCAGGAATTTGCCCAAAAAAGTTCAAATGCCCAAAATCTAGGCATTTACAAAAAATGTACTTTTTAAAGTTTTCACTGATAGAATGTATAATTTACCAATTGAAATAAGGGCTTTATTACTTTATTACTACGAACAAAAGGAAAGAAGAGATAAGCATGCTTCAGTAGCCATAAGTGATGGACAATTTCCCTACATTGCAAGAAAATGTGCAGAACACAAAGAAGAGGAGGTATTTGTGGAGTAGCGACTGTTCGATCGACTCTAATGTTACTCCAGCATGTGTTAAAGAGGCAATAAAAGAAAGAATTGTTGACTAATATTACCAGTCTCAATCAAAGGGCTGTAATTTATGCCAATGTCATCCTCGCCACAATAGGACTCTTAAGGAGGGAATGCAAAAATAAACTGCATGGTTTACTGGAATCACCATGAAGGAAAACTAATAATTTTTGGATGAAACCCATCATTGTATACAGTTTCACTTCACAAAGTCGATCATTCGACAATCAATGGAGGGATTTTACATAAACCAAAAAGTAGTGCTGACATTTTAGAAATTACTTACTGCCGTGAAACAAAAAAATCCATTTTCCTTGGCGGGAAGGTGATTTACTCCAGACACTGTGTGAAATGGAATTTACCTGGAAAGGATCTTTAAGTAAAAGAAGATTCTGGTAGAGATAACGGATATGCTTGACTGGCAATGTAAGTACCTGATCCAAAGGAGGAAATTAAGGGAGCTACGCAGATAATTCTTTGAAACTTGGCTGGACAATAACACTGCTTATAGAAAATGTTGGCATGAACCTGGCATTGATGGCATTATGGACTATGTTAGCAGAAGCGATAGTATTATAGTGGTCAATATTAGATCAAAAGATGGGTTTTTACCCAATGCACAGTTGATTTATAAAGCGAGATGTGCAATAGGAGACTATCTGGGGCAAATGAACAATGAAAATTTTTCGAATTAGGTATCAACTAAAGTAATTCCGAATATGCCACCGAACACGGACAACGCTTCATATTACAATAAGGAGCATAACAAAAATCCAACTAGGGCCTCAAATAAAATGTAAGTGATTAAATGGTTATTAAAAAATAAGGTGGAAGCTGATTTGTCAATGAGAAAAACAAAATATTTAATTTAATTAAACAACATAAGCCAGAAAGTGAAATTAATAAAATACTTGAAGCTCATGGACACACTGTGCTGGGACTTCCACCACACTACTATGAATTAAATCCAATTGAAATAGCATGAGCAAAACTCAAAAATTTCGTCAGAGGAAGAAATAGTCTTGGAGATATTTGCATAACGAAACTGCTGCAGTTGGTGAAAGAAGGCATGTAGCAATGTTTTATGATTCCGTTTTTTATTCAGAACTAAATTTTGCAGCAACCGAAAAACAGCTTATACAAACACTTGTTCCAATTGTTAGAAGTTTTGAAACGATAACTCAAGATGACTGGAGTGCATACTGTCTCCAAGTGGAGAAACTGTAAAGAGAGTACCAGCTTAAGAATGAGATTATTGAAAACATACTAGACTCCATAGTCATTAATTTAGAAAATGACGACTACAACAATAATGACAGTGACACAGTTGATGATGACCTCTGAAATACGATGTATGTATGTATGTATGTATGTATGTAAATAGGCAATGAAAATTTCTTAAAAAATATGCTGTGTATGCTTTCAAGCCTGACTATGCTCATACAGGATAATGTTTCTTTTGGTGGAAATGTACTATATGATAGTAAAACTGTTAACAGTTTTCCAAGATAAATACAGTCAAAAGTAGTCCAAAGGAACACCTACCTTTATCACTAGTTGTACAAAATCAGTAATAATTTAAGAATTTCATGGTAAAATTAATTAATGTTTCCCTAATAGAATGTGATTCAATCATGTAAAACCTTTGATACTTATGGAACAGCAGCATTTAAATGTATTCTGTCACTAAATCTATCTCAGTTACTATTCACCTGAGTCTCAGACATATTGCTCTAACATGTGTGCAATACCTATTTCAAAGACTGCTGAAATTTCCTTCAAAACATGTACTCCCATTCTGGACTTATATGTAAAAAGCTTCACATGCAAGGCGCATTCACATATAAATTTTTATTTATTGTACAAAATTTGTTTGTTAATCTGCAGCAATGTTATCCTCTTACAAATATTCACCATTACATACTATACACTTTTTCCAATTCTCAAAACACTTTAGGAACTGTTTCTTTGGGATAGATTATAGGTCTCTTAATTGTGCATTTTTAATCTCATCCATGCTTGTAAAACAGCTGTCGTTTAAGGCCTGCTTTGAAATGTTTGTACCACTTATATGCCCTTGTTTTACTCATGACACCCACCAAAAGCAATATTTAACATTTCTAAAAATTTGATACACCTTATTCCATTCTTATAATAAAATTTAATATAGTATATCTAATCTATTTATATACAAAACAAATAATCATTGATACTATCAAAACACATGCAACCTTTCTGACAGCCGACAACAGAGAAAATACCCAAATGCATAAAAACTGTGCAAGTACTTTTCAGATATGTTTACGAAGACAGTGACAAAAAAAGTAGTGCAAATCGGACTAATAAAACACGCGAAATTATATGATTTCTGGTTGCTTTTTAAACGCTCTTCATGCTGCAAGAATTAAGTTTCAATGCAGCCCTTCAAAGAAAACTAGTAGAACACAAATAATAAGCCTTAAATTCTACAGATTGATTGCACTATAAGGGGTTCGTTTTACGAATAGCAGTAGAGGAATATACATTCACTTGAACAGGCATTCGGTTCTATGATTGTAGTAGAATCCTAACTTCCATTCTTATGTCAATATTATTTATTCTATAATGTTGTTTTTCAGAAGAAGCTATTGCCTTTTGTATTCCTTAAGGTCTTAACACATTTGTCTGTGTCAAACCTCTGAATATTACTGAAGAATGATTATTGATAACACAATTATTATTGGGTGTATTAAACAGATGGCATGCGTTTCTTGATAATAAATGTATTCTTAAATGGCAAATTGTTTCCAGTGAGGGGTTGGGGAGGAGCTGTATTATCAGATGTAGTGAACATTTCAGACAGATTACAATTTTTATTCTGCTCTTTTCTTTGCCTACTTTCATATGACTGCACTGCTGTGAAGATAAAATGAGAACACAAACATACAAAAGATTTAATAAAATAGAACTGATGCCAAAGACACTGGAATCATTCGATTCCAATACTAGCAACAGGGAATAACAATATTAATGTGGTAATAGTAAACTGCAGGAGCGTCTATAGAGAGGTCCCAGAACTGCTCTCATTAATAAACTATCAGTTTGCCCACATCGTACTAGGGATGGAAAGTTGGCTGAAACCAGACGTAAACAGTAATGAAATTCTAAACTCAGATTGGAATGTATACCGCAGAGACAGGCTGGACAGTGATGCGGTAGGCGTGTTTACAGTGATAAAAAGTGCAATAGTATCGAAGAAAATTGACGGAGATCCGAAATGTGAAATAATTTGGGTGAAGGTCACGGTTAAAGCAGGCTTAACATGGTAATTGGATGTCTCTATAGGCCCCCTGGCTCAGCAGCTGTAGTGGCAGAGCACCTGAAGGAAAATTTGGAAAATATTTTGAGTACATTTCCCGACCACGTTATAGTTCTGGGTGGAGATTTTAATTTGCCGGATATAAACTGGGAGACTCAAATGTTTATAACAGGTGGCAGGGACAAAGAATCCAGTGAAATTTTTTAAAGTGCATTATCTGAAAACTACCTTGAGCAGTTAAACAGAGAACCGACTCATGGCGATAACATATTAGACCTTCTGGTGACTAACAGACCCGAACTATTTGAAACAGTTAATGCAGAACAGGGAATCAGCGATCATAAAGCGGTTACTGCATTGATGATTTCAGCCGTAAATAGAAATATTAAAAAAGGTAGGAAGATCATTCTGTGCAGCAAAAGTGACAAAAAGCAGATTACAGAGTATTTGACGGATCAACACAAAAGTTTTATCGTAAGTACAGATAGTGTTGAGAATCAGTGGACCGAGTTCAAAACCATCGTACAATATGCGTTAGATGAGTATGTGCCAAGCAAGATCGTAAGAGATGGAAAAGAGATGGAAAAGAGCCACTGTGGTACAACAACCAAGTTAGAAAACTGCTATGGAAGTAAAGGGAACTTCACAGCAGACATAAACGTAGCCAAAGCCTTGCAGACAAACAAAAATTACACGAAGCGAAATGTAAAGTGAGGAGGGCTATGCAAGAAGCGTTCAATGAATTCGAAAGTAAAGTACTATGTACTGACTTGGCAGAAAATCCCAAGCGATTTTGATCTTATGTCAAAGTGGTAGGTGGATCAAAACAAAATGTCCAGACACACTGTGACAAAATGGTACTGAAACAGAGGATGACAGACTAAAGGCCGAAATACTAAATGTCTTTTTCCAAAGCTGTTTCACAGAGGAAGACTGCACAGTAGTTCCTTCTCTAGATTGTCGCACAGATGGCAAAATAGTAGATATCGAAATAGACGACAGAGGGATAGAGAAACAATTAAAATTGCTCAAAAGAGGAAAGGCCGCTGGACCTGATGAGATACCAGTTCGATTTTACACAGAGTACGCGAAGGAACTTGACCCCCTTCTTGCAGTGGTGTACCGTAGGTCTCCAGAAGAGCATAAAGTTCCAAAAGATTGGAAAAAGGGCACACGTCATCCCCACTTTCAAGAAGGGACATCGAACAAATGCGCAGAACTACAGGTCTACCTCTAACGTCAATCAGTTGTACAATTTTTGGAACACGTATTATGTTCGAATATAATGCCTTTTCTGGAGATTAGAAATCTACTCTATAGGAATCAGCATGGGTTTCGAAAAAGATGATCGTGTGAAAGCCAGATCGCGCTATTCGTCCACGAGACTCAGAGGGCCATAGACACGGGTTCCCAGGTAGATGCCGTGTTTCTTGACTTCTGCAAGGCATTTGATACAGTTCCCCACAGTCGTTTAATGAACAAAGTAAGAGCATATGGACTATCAGATCAATTGTGTGATTGGATTGAAGAGCTCCTAGACAGCAGAATGCAGCACGTCATTCTCAATGGAGAGTAGTCTTCCGAAGTAAGAGTGATTTCAGGTGTGCCACAGGGGAGTGTCGTAGGACCGTTGCTATTCACAATATATATAAATGACCTTGTGGATAACATCAGAAGTTCACTGAGGCTTTTTGCAGATGATGCTGTAGTATATTGAGAGGTTGTAACAATGGAAAACTGTACTGAAATGCAGGAGGACCTGCAACGAATTGACGCATGGTGCAGGGAATAGCAATTGAATCTCTATGTAGACAAGTGTAATGTGCTGCGAATACATAGAAAGAAAGATCCCATATCATTTAGCTACAATATAGCAGTCCAGCAATTGGAAGCAGTTAATTCCATAAATTATCTGGAAGTACGCATTAGGAGTGATTTAAAATGGAATGACCATATAAAATTAATTGTCCGTAAAGCAGATGCCAGACTGAGATTCATAGGAAGAATCCTAAGAAAATGCAGTCCGAAAACAAAGTAAGTAGGTTACAGTACACTTGTTTGCCCACTGTTTGAATACTGCTCACCGGTGTGGGATCCATACCAGATAGGGTTGATAGAAGAGATAGAGAAGATCCAACAGAGAGCAGCGTGCTTCGTTATAGGATCATTTAGTAATCGCAAAAGCGTTATGGAGATGATAGATAAACTCCAGTGGAAGACTCTGCAGGAGAGACACTCAGTAGCTTGGTACGGGATTTTGTTGAAGTTTCGAGAGCATACCTTCACCGAGGAGCCCAGCAGGATATTGCTCCCCCCTACGTACACCTCGTGAAGAGACCATGAGGATAAAATCAAGAGAGATTAAAGCCCACACTTAGGCATACCGACAATCTTTCTCCCTATGAACAATACAAGACTGGAATAGAAGGGAAAACTGATGGAGATACTCAAGGTACCCTCCACCACACACCGTCAGGTGGCTTGCGGAGTATGGATGTGGATGTAGATGTAGTCAATTCCTAGAGAACAATGCTTTTTGGAATTGTGGATTCAGCACATGATTCATGTCTAATTAAAACCATTATGGATAAACCTTTTTTACTCTAATATTGTTGCAGAAGTATAGTATAAGTGAAAATATTACCTACAAACTACCTACTTAATATAAACTATACTTTATTTCAAGAATTACTTTTAATCTTTATTATTATTATTATTATTATTATTATTATTATTATTTACTACCCCAAGAACTGATTTCATTAAAAATGTATAGTTGCGTTTACAAGCCAATTTATGTCCCTAATAACTCTTCCCCAAGCCTCAAGCAGATTTTTCAACTTGGTTACCCAAGAACTACAGAAGCAGTGTTGCAAAACACTTTTTACAATACAATACATCAGTTTAAATTTTTTTTATAAGTGCCACTTATCAATTCATCTTTAAAATGCATAAATGCCCTAGCATTTATGAATTTTGGGCATTTGCTCAGGCATTTATTCTGGGCATTTGCCCCAACTTATAAGTGCCTCTGGGCATTTCACATGACTAGTATAGTGACTTAGCATGGTGAAAGAACCATTGTGGGAAACCACACATGTTGGGATATCACATTACCATTTACACTCTGCTGCAGAGTTAAAACTTCATTCAATGTTAAAGGAAATTTGGGGTAATGATTTCTACAGATCCTTTATAAACGCCGACTTCTAGTAGTTTTTAAGACACTAATGACATTCACATAAGGTTTTTTTTTTCACATTAACAGTGAGTTTTCTTTTTTTTTTTTTTTTTTAATGGTAATATTATTGCAACAGAGGTATACTTCCTTTCATCACATCCTTATTGCCCTACCTGCTAGCCCAGTAGAGTAGGCAGGACATGCATGGGGTTTTAAAAACTGGCAGATGGGTCACGAATCAAAATTATAGAATTTGCTTAGGTACCTCTGTCGTGAAGAGTACTGCCCTTGAAAGACACATATCCCAGTTGAAGTCCCACTCTGGAACAAAATTTTAAACTGTCGGGACGTTTCTTTCTTACTTGCGAGACATTTTCTTGGTTTCCAAGCTATGTCAATCCAATAAGCATGCTCAAGGTGCTAACAAATGTCTCCACCATTTTCATCAGGAATAGGTAGTAAATGCCATGATTAGTATAGTACGCTCATTCTCCTTTTTTCTTCATTTCTTTGGCTATCCTTCATAATCAAAATTCTGAGGCTAGAAACAGGTTCCCCACCCAATAAGAGTAAAAGATGACTTACTCGCTGTTTTGTGCCCAGAATGTTGGTTGCTGTTTCTAGGATAAGTATCAAAGCTAGGTTGCCAGGTTTCAGCAGTTCTTTCTCTTCATGTCCCATTATTACCGCAAGGGCATCAATCAGCACGAGAGGATCCATCCCGACCAAAGCAGACTGTCTAGCGGACATTGAAAATGGACCTGTTGAAATAAAAATTTACATCAACAGACTGCAGAAAAAAAAGCCATATCCAATTAATTCATCTGTAACTCCACCAAATATGCAGAAGAATAGCATGTTACAGATTTCCCAAACGAATTTTTCAATTATTGTAGATAGGCTCCAAAACTGCATTCGAACTTTGAAATATTATTTTCAAACATGCCAGAAAATTAAAACAATTCATATAATAAAATGATAAATGTATGTCACCAAAGTTGTAAATATAGTATAAAATAATAATCAGTCTTGATTATTTGACCAAATTATCCAATCAAATCACTGTTTTATCCCATAAGTTTTCAAAAATTAGTAAATATAGTAACTAATAACTCCGTTGATGTTTTTTTATTCTCAATGTTGAGGGAAATGTGTCACCTTTCACTGACTGGTATCAACATTTCTTATGTAAATAAAAATTTATTTCACTATGTTTTCCCCCTGTATTGGTTTTGGCATGGTGGGCATCTCCCAGGTAATACAATTCACCAAAGTTTGATCAACTATGGATTCTGTCACCTTCCACTGTCCCACTTTCCCCTCCCTATCTTACAGAACACACATGCACCACCTCCAAACAGCATGATGCTGTGAAGTTATAGATGGTAAACAAAAACCACAAAATAATGTCGTGTGACGAGGGCCACCCGTCAGGTAGACCGTTCGCCTGGTGCAAGTCTTTCGATTTGACGACACTTCAGCGACTTGCGCGTCGATGGGGATGATATTATGATGATTAGGACAACACAACACCCAGTCCCCGAGCAGAGAAAATCTCCGACCCAGCCGGGAATCGAACCCAGGCCCTTAGGATTGACATTCTGTCCCGCTGACCACTCATGGGCTTGTAATAGCTACAACATGGGACGAAAAGAGGAAAACAACATGCGTAACAAAGAGAGGACTAACAAAAATGAAAGAGTACTAGAAATTCCTGAATAGTATATAAATAATGGAAATCCATATATACTGACTGTATACTGCCACACATTACTGTGGCTCAGTCTGACCAAAAGGACAAATGCTACACACACAAGGAAATTGGACATACATCTATCTCCTTCTTCCCACTGTCACTATCTGTCTTCCTCTCCCCTCTACCTTCTCTTCCCCCCTTTCTGTCCATTACCTCCCTCCCCCCCCTCTCTCACGACCTCCTCCTGCCCATCCTCCCCCCATTTCTCTGTGTTCATCATCCTCTCCACCCTTTCTCTGTCCATCCCCCCTCCCCCATCTACACCTTTTCACACTCAAGGTCTATTTCCACCCGCACCTCTGACCATATCTTTCTCCCCCCACTCTCTCTCTGATCTCGAGTCTTGTTTATTGTTATTGCAAATTCAAATTCTGCAGTAGTATTATAACTGTAAGCCATAATACAAGTTTGCTGTTTGCTATCAACATTTCACTATCTTTCTTACACACACACACACACACACACACACACACACACACACAGAGAGAGAGAGAGAGAGAGAGAGAGAGAGAGAGAGAGAGAGAGAGAGAGGGAGGGAGGGAGGGAGGGACTGCTTCTTCAAGGGACTATTTTTCATGAAAATAAAAAAAGGCCAATGTAACACGTGAGATATAACTTTTTATGCGGTAAAAGTTACATTTATGATCTACCCCTGCCACCCTCCCCTGTATTTTCGTAGTTTTTGTACAATATATGCACATATTAGTCATCGAAATACATGTCAGAGATTTGTTTATTATCCAATAAAGGTTATTTGAGTTTGTATTACATTTAGACGCTGGCATAACTGGAACTGGTAAGCATCTGAGAATTAGAAACATTTGAGTTAGTTTTATTCATCATAATCAGCCTGCAACTGTCATTAATTATTTAAATGATGAAACACTGCACTATTTACGAAATTTTTTCATGCTTAGCACAATGCGGTTCAAGTATTTATTCTCATTGCCAAATGCAAATACATAAGTATTTTGTGTGATGTCTGCATATACATTGTTCTGACCTCTTGCAGAGTAGCTGTCTTTTTGACGTTAGACAATAGCCTGCCTCCTCCATTATGTAGGAAAACACACACACACAAACCATCATTTACATTTTTTGTTTGTGAAACATTACAAGAAATACTTACGTAAATATTTGCACCTGACAACAACAAACTCTCAAAACATTTACTGCTAAGCATGAAAAATGTGTAACTGGCACAGCAGTTTACTATTTAAACCAGAAACATTTGAGAAACACAAAGTGATAGCAAAGGCAAGGAGGTTGGAATAACATCACTGACCAAAGGTGTCAAGTAGTGCTACAAGTGGCCAAACACCGAAATGCGCAAAATATTGGTCTGAGTAACACAAAGGCGCCATGATCATAAAGCTACGCATGCACAATAGAGAGCTAGAGACACTTTGAAAACAGTTTTAATCAGTCATGATACCTTTCTTCGAACAAACCTAGTTCCTCCTATCAGCCATACTGCTAAGGGGCAGAGGCAGGAGATAAAGCACAATTTGTTGCGACTTTTAACAATTCAGATCTGCTGACTACAGCATCCTCGGGTCAAGAACTTAACCATGTAATATTTGTTAACACTACTTGAAGGCCAATGCCATGCCGTCATTTTATGTCACACTAAAAACATTGATCATAAAGTGTAAATCATAGGAAAATTATGGACGTGTTAATGCAAAATTGGGCTGAACTGACATTGTTAGCGTAGGAAATTTGATGGGAACAATAAAAAATGTTGTAAATAATGAGAAAACATTAATTCTGCGAATGTAAAAGCAGTGTTATATTGTGTGTGTGTGTGTGGGGGGGGGGGGGGGCTGTGTGTATGTGGAAGTAAATTGATCTAATAATCTTTAAGATTTTCTGTAACAATGTACCCTGTATATATATTTCATGTATGATTCTGTATCATATATACACACACATCAAAAACAGTTTTGCATCACCTTGGTTCCAAGAGTTCTGGAACCCATACAGAAAATTGGAATAGAGAGCAAGAGCAACATCAACATCATTTCTGCCCTTTTCACTGCTGATGAAAAACCATACATGGCGTGTTGAACCATCACACAGCGAGACCTTCAGAGGTGGTGGTCCATATTGCTGTACACACTGGTACCTTAATACCTAGTAGCACATCCTCTTGCATTGACGCATGTCTGTTTTCGTCGTGGCATACTATCCACAAGTTCATCAAGGCACTGTTGGTCCAGATTTTCCCATTCGTCAGTGGCGATTCGGCATTGATCCCTCAGAGTGGTTGGTGGGTCACATTGTCCATAAATAGGCCTTATCAATTTATCCCACGCATGTTTGATAGGGTTCGAGTGATGACATTGCCCTGAAGGAAGCCATTCACAAGATGTGCATGATGGAGGCGTGAACTGTCGTCCATGAATAACATTCCTCGCCAATATGGTTGTTACGATGCCTTCCATCACCACCAGTTGCTTATGTCGGCCCCACACAATGCCAACCCAAAACATCAGGGAACCTCGACCTTGCTGCGCTCACTGGACAGTGTGCCTAAGGCATTCAGCCTAACCCGGTTGCCTCCAAACATACTTCCAACGATTGTCTAGTTGAAGGCATATGCAACACTCATCGGTGAAGAGAAAGTGATGTCAATCCTGAGCGGTCCATTCAACATGTTGTTGGGCCCATCTGTACCGCGCTGCATGGTGTTGTGGTTGCAAAGATGGACCTCGCCATGGATGTTGGGAGGGACGTTGCACAGTTTTAGTCATAACAAGACGTCCTGTGGCTGCACAAAAAGCATTATTCAGCATGGTGGCATTGGTGTCAGGGTTCCTCCGAGCCATAATCCGTAGATAGCAGTCATCCACTGCAGTAGTAGCCCTTGGGTAGCCTGAATGAGGCGTGTCATCTACAGTTCCAGTCTCTCGGTATCTCCTCCATGTCTGAACAACATCGCTTTGGTTCTCTCCGAGATGCCTGGACACTTCACTTGTTGACAGCCCTACCTGGCACAAAGAAACAATGCAGACGGGATTGAGCCACCACACCTAGAATAGTTTTCCGTTGCTCTCCCAATCTCGGAAATATTCTTGTCAGACCCTGCACCCATCTTGCTACCCTATGGGTACTACCCCTGTGACTATACCCACTGCAAGACTTGCCTTATGCACCCTCCTACCACCACCTATAACAGCCCTGTAACTGGCAAAACATATACTATCAAAGGGAGAGCCACCCGTAAAACGATACGTCATATACCAACCGTTATGTAAACACTGTTTAGCCTTCTATGTAAGTATGACAACCACAAAATTATCAATTAGGATGGATAGGCACAGGAAACTTGCAACATCCTGTTGCAGAGCATGCTTTACAACATGACATTCATGACCTCGGCGCCTGTTTCACCACATGCACCATCTGGATTCTCCCGCCAGACACCAGTTTCTCAGAACTCCGGAGGTGGGAACTAGCACTACATGTCCTTGGTTCTCACCATCCACCTGCTCTTAATTTATGTTAATTTGTTCTGTCTCAGCATTTCTTCACTGTTAACTACTCTTTGCTTCACTCTGTTTCAGCTTTCTACATCTTTCTTTGTCTCTCCCGTCAATTATTAACTACCCCCCTCCCACCTCTGTTACATACAATGCACTTAGCTTTTCACTCTTATTAACTCAGGCATGGTGTTTAAGCAGTAATCTCTGTCTGCATATTGCCCTCTCTTCCACCTTTAAGCTCTCAGGTTTTCAAATCTCGTCTGATGCAGTCACCAACAATCAGTCTTTCCTTCTTATCCTGTATGGATAGTCTCCGCTGATCTGCGGTTCTGGATTACTTTCTCAAAATCTACCCCTTTTCCTAGACCTCCCCAGTACTTTTCCTTCCCCTTCAACACTTCTGCCTAAAGAAGGAGTCACTGGCTCTGAAAACTTACCAATTACAACCATTTTTTGTGTGTGTGTCCTCCTGCCACTTGGTGAGTAGATTTTTTTATCTATCCAATTAAATAAAGATGCCTTTTTGAGAGACACATATAGTAACACCATCTATCTGAACTTCATGAAACTATAGGGGCTGAAGCGGCAATATTCCACCACGTTCCAGAGCAAATTTCGCATTGTTTTCAACCAAAATTGGGAGGGGGGGGAAAAAAAAAAAAAAAGTGTCACAGTATACATTTAACACCCCTCACATAAATAAGCATTTAATATGTAAGGGGAACATTGTTAACATATATCTTTGTGTGTGTGTGTGTGTGTGTGTGTGTGTGTGTGTGTGTGTTTGTGTGTGTATGGGGGGGGGGGATATGTTGTTAGCAAACAGAAAAATTGTATTTATGGCTTATGATTAGAACACTAATACAGAATCTGAATTTGTAACAAGATTAAACAAGACTCAAGGTCAGAGGGAGAGGGGGGGGGGGGGGGTTAGGGGGCTGGGAACGTCGCCCCTGGAGTAGGAGGATAGTGTTTAACGTCTCATTGACAATGAGGTCATTAGAGACTGAGTGCAACTTTGGATTAGGCAAGAAAATCAGCCATGCCCTTTAAAAGGAACCACCCGGCATTTGCCTGAAGCGATTTAGAGAAATCACAGTAAACTTAAATCTGGATGGTCAGACGCGGGTTTGAACCATTGTCTTCCTGAAAATGAATCCACTGTGCTAACCACTGTGCCACATTGCTTAGTAAGGGTGGGAGGAAACAACGTAGAAAGTGGTAAGGAGGAGATGGTCATAGAGAGAGGGTATGGAGAAGATTGATGCAGAAAGGGGGTGGGAGGAGATGGGATATAGAAACAGGGGGGAAGGGGCAGAAGAAGTGGAGAGAGGGGAGGAGAAGAATATGGATGCAGACACGGGGGAGGAGGTGATGTACAGAGAGGGGGGAAGGATGGGAAAGGGGGTGAAGGAGATTGCGACACAGAAACATGTGGCCAGCAACAGACACAGAGAGAGAGAGAGAGAGAGAGAGAGAGAGAGAGAGAGAGAGGATGAGTGTGCGCGCACAAGTTTGGGGCATTCCAGTAGTACATAAAAATGCCTGTATTCAAATGAAATATTGTGCCATAATTTCAAAGCAATTACTGAAGAACTTCCAGAGATACACAATTTTGTACAAATGAACATTTACATTTTTATTTATATGGATGCATGTTGTTGGTCAATAACTGGATGTATAAAGGACAGATCTGGACTGTCTTGGAGGAGAATCAAAGTTCACCATTAAAAATGACTGTTTCCTGGTTGAAGAAAGGTTGCACCACTGTTAACACTGAGTTGATGCAAGACAGTCTACAGTATGAATACAAAAATCATGGTGCAGGCTGCCTCCTATTGGGACAGTGTCATCAAAAGAGGCTGTGAAAATATGTCTTTCAGAAAATTTTATTAAATGGGACAATAGATATGCTATCAGTAAAGCAAATAACATCATTGCACATTTCACACCAGACACAAAGATCAATTTCTGGCCACACACCAGTAACAGAAGGTGATCAGGGGAGGTATAAACAATATCTGCAAATCAGACAAGCTGAGAGCAATGTCACCTCATCTGATTACCTGACGACGCTGTCTTGATTTGATGTCAAAACATCGTGCCACTTTGACACTCATCTGGTGTGATATCTAAGAATTTTTTTCTTCAAGTAATAAATTCACATAAATCAAATGAAGTTATTTGTCAGTTGATAACAGAAGAATTTCTTGAGCGAAGTTCATCAAGAAATTTGGCATTTGCATACACTGAATTCTTACACATACTGAAGAGAGACATATGAGTTGTTAGTCTGCTCATAATAAAAGTAATGAAATGAACACAGCAGTTAATTCACAGAAACATTTGCCTTACCTGCTTGCTGAGATATTGCAACCATCGTGTAGTGACTGATCACGAACAAAAGTGTCTGCAGAACATGCGAGCGTAGTTCCTTTATTGCAGCAGCTACCAACATTGCTGTGTGGGAAAAAGAAAAACAATGAGCTGCAGTGTCACCTTTTACATATTTGGCATGAGGTAATCGCTCCGGCTGTATAATACAATTCAGAAATAACATTATTGCATCGCTACTGCACAATAATTTAAAGAGCGTGGAACAGAACACAGTTATAAAGTTGACTTAGCAACTGGTTAGCATCCTTTTCAATGTGGGATACTTCAGATTACAACTATTAAATGCATTTCTGACAGGCAAACAATTTTGTATTTCACTTCCAGAAACTTAAGTGAGATTAAAGAACCATTATTCACAGTTGCTATGTTAACTCCATAACCCTAGAGCCTTTATGTTCTTCAAAGACAGCATTAATTCTCAGCCTGTTGTGTTCTCCACTTCCTGGATCACGATCATTTACCTCATCATCACGTATCATGTACCTCTGATCTCCTTCCAAATATGTCTGGGGGGGGGGGGGGGGGGGGGGGGGGGGATATAATCAGTCTTCTGACTGGTTTGATGCGGCCCACCTAAAACTCCTGTCCTATGTCAACCTTTTCATCTCAGAATAGCACTTATGCAAACGTATGTCCTCTGTTCTTTGCTAGAAGTATTCCAATCTCCATCTCCCTCTACAGTTCCTACTCTCTACAGCTCCCTTTAATACCATGGAATTTATTCCCTAAGGTCTTAACACATGTCCTATCATGTTGTCCCTTCTTGTCAGTGTTTCCTATATATTCCTTTCCTTGCCAATTCTGTGGAGAATCACATCATTCCTTACCCATATGAATTCACCTAGTTTTCAACATTCTTCTGTAGCTCATATCAAATGCTTCAATCCTATTTTGCTCCAGTGTTCCCATAGTCCATGTTTCAAAAACATACCTTGCTGCACTCCAAAAGAACATTTTCAGAAATTTTTCACTCAAATCCAGGCCTAGTTTGATAGTAGTTGGCTTTTCTTGGCCAGGAGGCATGCCCTTCTTGCCAGTGCTAGTATGTTTTCTACGCCCTTGCTCTATCCACTGTTGGTTATTTTGCTGCCTTGGTAGCAGAATTCCTTAACTTCCTCAACTATGTGATCACCAGTTCTGATGGTAAGTTTCTCGGTATTCACGTTTCTGGTAATTCTCATTATTTTCAGCTTTTTCACATTACTCTCAATCCACATTCTGTACACATTAGACTGTGAGCCATAAAAATGCAAAGCCAAATTATAAAGTGTTTATTAGCACACTGGGGGAAATATTTCACTGGAATAGGAATACCGAATAGTCCATAGTTTTTTTATTTATTTTTTATTAGTATCACTAAAGGAATTAGTGTGACACAGTCTGGCATGTTTCCACTGTCTAAGACGAATAAATTAAGTTAAAGAATGTCATATTTTATTCCAGAGAAATCTTACCAACTGTTATGGTTGATTTTGTAGTTAAATAGCTACAGTAGCAGTTCGGCTACAGATTAGTTTTCTGTGCAGTTGCGGCTGAAGTCTTACCACCCTACAGACCGATAGCTAACCAACACGATCTCAGTCAGATCTCTCAAAAATATGGGATGAGAGCTTATACCTGCATCTCCTGTAGTGCTCTGTCCAATGACCTGCTACCATTTAAAAAAGCCCTCTCCAAAAATCAAAGCTACTTGGTGGATTCACTTTTTTACTGAATTAAAATTGTACTGCTTTTCAAATAATAGTTTGCTACACTTTACTCTGAAATATAGCAGAGAAAATATTTTTCCAGTTCTTACAATAATCCATCTCCCTGACTGCCCTACAAATCTTGACATCAAGCTACAAATTAATTCAACAACTTTACTAATTTATTAGGCTTGTGTCTCCTTGGAAATATAAATTTTGGTTTTATAAAGAGAGTGCCAATTGTAAACGCAAAATCACAAAGCTGATCACTTATGTAGTTTACAGTTTGTTATCAGAGGGCTGAAGACAGTCATTACGAAACTGCAAGAAGAAAAAAGTGAACAGAACATGCCGAAATGTCAGCAAGATTGCTCAACTGCTGGAGAAGCAGACTTAAGTGAAGTTCAAAAGATGCAAACCGAAAGTGCAAAATCAAGAAAACTGTGAAAGGAACGTAAGTGAACTTTCTGGTTCTTTCAACTACTGATTATAATTGTGATGAGAACAGTTCAAGTGAATAATATGGAAAATAAAATGACTTTCTGAATCAGGCAAAACACAGAAAATTACTACCACAGTTAAGCAATAAATACATTAGCTAAGAAGAGAGATATTTAGAAATGCATAAAACAATGTTGCTTCTAACACTCGGACACGATTCGGCATAACATATTTAATTATCATCATTACTGATCACTCTTACTTTAGGTAAGCTTCATACTAAACGCACAAATATTACCCTTAGACTGCAGTAAACTAGCATTGGGGATAGTTCTCACAAGTCTCAGTTTCAAATATTAAATTATTTCGGGCCATAAATTGTTGACAGAGTGAGCTAAGTAGGCACATTGTGACATAAATTAAGACATTAATTCTGAGCAAATAGTTTGGATCGATGGAACGTGAGGAAGTGCTTGTCAAAAGATTATAAGATGTTGGCTTGATGACAAGGGCACTTCCTGCAGTTAAAGGTGATATAATTATTCTTCTGTGCAACTTTATTCCCGATTATGAAGTTATAGAACCTGCGCCTACGGTAGTGACTACTACTTTCATGACAATTTACTCTTTGCAAACTTCTTTCCCTATGCAATTGCATCACTCCACAGCAACCTAAAGCCACTAACGGGTTGCAGCATATCTGACAGAAAACGTGACAAACACTCAACATTTCCTGTCTAATGTGATGATGAAAAATTCGGTGGAGTTGTTAATATCTGTAGTTTTCAAGCTTTGGTTTCTTCCACAGACTGTCTATGTGAACAAAACATAAGTGAAACAGAAACACAGAATGTTGAATGTTTCTACTTGCATATTTGTACATTCTGCACCATACCTCAGCAAGTTAAACCAGACCAATAACCTCGCTGTCTGGTCTCCTCCCCCAAACAACCCAAGTTAAACTACAAGTTTCCTTTCCTAACATTTACAACTACTCTCTTATACATGCATCATCTCCCTCCCAACGCTAAGTAGAAATTATTCAGTTACCTGTAAGAGCAGTCTGATGAGTTGCCCTGGATCTGGCATCAGGGCATTTATACGGGACACCTTGTATTGGATTTATCTTGACACTCTGCTCTGTGAAGCTGTGAAAACAGATAAGTCTTACTCAAAACATAATTCTGAGGGAAAACAAAATCACAATCATCCTGACAGATCAAAAATATATGCAAAAACAGAACCGTGCCTTTTGTGGGCTACAGCCTTACTGACTGACCTATCAATATACAAATCTCGGCATGTTCTCCCCAAAGATTTGCATTTGCGAGTAGTTCTCACCATACACACTTATCTTACACTCTCCTGCATACTTTGATGGACTAGCAATTCTAGAACACAGGGAAGTTCATAGGGGTTCCAAGAAAAGCTCTGTTCACATCGCCTACAAAATGCAAGGGTCCAGTCCAAGGCACAAGCCGACACACGTGTTTCAAAATAAACAAAAATATTTTGAACTTCGACTGTCACACATGACTACAGTCTTTGGCATCTGAAGCCAGACCGCGAGCAGCAGTGCACCCAGGTTGTGGGGATAAAGTGGAGACAGGTAGGGACAGCAGGCCAGGTGTGGGGGATGGTAAAATGCTGCTCGTGGGAACATACAGGAATGAGGTGAAGAGAGGATAAGGCAACTAGGCTTAGTCTGGTGGTTAGACAGATGGAGGGGGTGAGGGGGAGGGTAGCAAAAAGGGAGAGAAGTAAAAAGACTGAGGGTGTGTTGGTGGAATAGAGGGCTTTGTAGAGCTGGAATGGGAACAGAGAAGGGGCTAGGTAGGTAAGGACAATGATGAACAAAGGTTGAGGTCAGGAGAGTTACAGGAATGTAGGATATATTGCACGGAGACATCCCATCTGCACAGTTCAGGAAAGCTGGTATTGTTGGGAGGATCCAAATGAGAGGTAGTTCTCCACCAGTGTTTCAACAACTATCTTTCGTCATGCCCTGAAATGAGAAAATGTCCTATGCACTATCCTTCCCACCCCTCCCACAGTGGTTTTCAACCGCCCACCAAACGTACAAAGTATCGTCGTCCATCCCTACTCAATCCCTGCCCACAACCTCATGGCTCATATCCCTGTAATAAACCTAGGCACAAGGCCTGTATTATACATCTTCCCATCACCACCTACTGCAGTCCAGTCACTAACAACAGCTATCCCATCAAAGGCAGGGCTACCAGTCATGTGATTTACAAGCTAAGTTGCAAGCACTGTGCTGCATTCTACGTGGGCACGACAACCAAAAAGCTGTCTGTCCCCTTGGATGGTCACTGAAACTGTGGCTAAGAAACAGCCGGACCACCCCGATGCTGAGGATGCTGCTCAGCTTGACATTATTCATTTCAATGACTACTTCACAGTCTGTGGCATCTGGATCCTTCCCACCAACACCAGCTTTTCTGAAATGTGCAGGTGGGAACTTTCCTACAGTATATTTTATGCAACCATAACCCACCTGGCCTCAACCTTCGTTAGTCATTGTCCTTCCCAATCTAGCCCATTCTCTGTTCAACTGCACTATTCCACCAACACACCCTCAGTCTTTTTACTTCTCTCCTTTTCTGCAACCCTCCCCCCTCACTCCCTCCATTCACCTAACTTCCAGACTGCACCTAGCTGCCTTACCCTCTCTCCACCTTGTACCTGTATGTTCCCACAAGCAGCCTTTTACTGTGCCCCATCCTTACCCTGCTATCCCTCCCCCTCCCCACTCCAGAGTCCTCCTTACCCCCAACCAACCTGTTGTCTCTCCCATTACACACTGCTGCTCATAGTCTACCTTCAGCTGAAAGAGACGGTCATATCCGTGTGTGTGTGTGTGTGTGTGTGTGTGTGTGTGTGTGTGTGTGTGTGTGTGTGTGTTATATGGTGAGAGGCAAGTATCCTTTTCATAACATAATTACAAATTAATGATTTTCAGATTTTTCCTTACTTTTACTGTGGCAGTTTGCTGCTTGCCTACTTTTGTGACTTTAGGTCAATGAAAAGTACTGTTTAGGTTTTGATGAGTGAATTTGTGAGATCAAAATGTGCAACACAAATGGCTGCATCTTTTGATTGCATCGACTTAGAAACTTACATTTACTACACTACCAAGTAACTATAGGACTTCAGCATGTGACATAAATTCAACTTGACAACATGACACGTCTACCCATTCTTGAGTTTCAACAGACAGATGGACAAAGTGATCCTGAAGTGTTCAATTTTTACCAAATGAAGTACGGAACCCTAAAAATTGTTGGAAACTATCCAGTACATAACAGAACTAACCCAAGTGGCATTAAAATGAAAGAACTATGCAAAGAAAGCAATATTATCTTAAAGCAAACAATATTATCTTGAAATCCACACCCTTTAAAAAGGTACCTTTAAAATAGAAAATATGGATCTCACCAAACACATATCTAGATAAATTCCAACTGTATCATGTGGCTATCGCACAAAAGTCCCATATAGAAACACAAAACGCCAAAGTCCTTAGAACAGCCAACCTACATTCTTATCACTACCTTCTTAAAATATAACTAAAAATCATCCTCAAAATCGAGCCACAACCCCAAAAGGAAAATACACAATCCAGAAAAGAATTAAAGGTCAAGAGCATTTCCCCTTGTGACGGAAGACGTGCAAAACTAAAACTAAAATCATATAAAAGAAGTCCTAATAACTAAAGCCAAATAACTAGCTCCCATAACAAAGGTCAAAACATGGCTGATGGGCAGAAGAATGTGACAGACTTCTTAACCCGACAAGCACTCATTCTATTATCATTTTGCTCACATAAATTTTAAAACACTCAGCATTTTGTGAACAATGCCTAGAGGGTTCTTGCTCACTCAGTACCGAGTTCATACGTCCCCTGACCCGTGTGAACTGTTGTCGTGTCAGTATGCAGGTTTTTTTATTATTTACGATGGCTAAGTATATATATGATCACTGAACAACATTTTGTATTTTTGTACATGGATATATAAGAAGAAAGAATTTTGGCGTGGCTAGGAGATGTATGTAGGAGCACAATCCAATTTCTTATCCTCTACAGCATGCTATAAAACGATTTACATTTACCAATGAAACTGATGTTTTAGGTGCTTAAAAAGCCAGTGGTACATGTCAACTCTGTTCATAATGCAAAAATTGGAATACAAGAAAGGCTTGTATCATTGCAAAAAACTTTGGTGTAATGAACATGCTGTAATATTATGCAAAGTGTGATAAGTGATAAACACAGATACTTGTTTTTTCAGTTTTTTAATAAGTGCCTTAGAGGATCAGTGATTTTTAACTGTTCTAAGGTTATTATCGACAATGTTGATATACTCATTGTTTTGTACTGCAAATAAATATTTTAAATACTAAAATATGAGTGTTTTATTATTAAAAAAGAAACATACTAATTTACATATATTAGGTATATTTCAGACTGCTCGTTGAGTGTGAGCAATAATAATGAGCAATAACAATTGGATCCTTTTACCGATATCTCAACTCAGATGATACAATTGCTGAACGGTTCAAATAAAACCTGAGTTTAATTTCAAACATGTACCCAACTCATACAATTATAGTTGGTGGTGATGTCAATTTACCATCAACATGCTGGCAAAAACATGTTTAAATTCGAAGGTACCCACAAAACATCATCCAAAATGTGCTAAATGCATTGTCTGAAATTTATTTCAAGCAATTGTTCATGAGCCCACTCGTATAGTAAACAGTTGTGAAAAAACACTAGACCTCTTGGCAAATAATAATCCTGGGCTAATAATGTTCATCAAAACGGACACAGGAATTAGTGAACACAGGGATTAGTGAACACAGGCTTGTCATAGAGAGACTGAATACTGTAACTCTAAAATCTTCAGAAAATAAACGAAAAATATATCTATTCAAAAAGGCAGATAAAAATTCACTTGGAGCCTTACTGAGAAACTACTGTACTCCTTCCAAATTAACAATGTAAGTTTAGACCATATGTGGCTTGAATTCACAAAAACAGTATCGACAGCAATTGGAGATTTATACCAAATAAATTAACAAACAGCAGAGCCCATCCCCCATGGTATACAAAACAGGTCGGAATATTGTTGAAGAAACAATGAAGAAAAAAAAAAAAAAAAAAAAAAAAGCATGCCAAATTTAAACAAAAGCAAAATCCACAACATTGGCGGACTTTTACAGACATTCAAAATTTATTGTGGACTTCTACGAGAGACACTTATAATAGTTGCCACAGCGAAATTTTGTGTTGAAATCTGGCAGAAAATCCAAAGACATTTCAGCTGTACGTAAAGTATGCTAGCGGCAAGACAAATTCAATGCCTTCTCTGTGTGATAGGAATGGAAATATTATTGATGACAGTGCTGCCAAAGCAGATTTGCTAAACACTGCCTACCAAAATTCCTTCGGCAAAGACGACGAAGTAAATATTCCAGAATTTACTAAAGAACAGCTACCATAATCAGTAACTTATGAGGTAGAGATCTTCGGAACAGTGAAACAACTTAAATTACTTAATAAAATGAAGTCTTCCAGCCCAGACTGTATACAAATTAGGTTCCTTTCAGAGTATGCTGATGTCATAGCTCCATACTTAACTATCATATACAACCACTCGCTTGACAAAAGATCTGTAACCTAAGACTAGAAAGTTTCACAGGTCATACCAACAAACAAGAGAGGCAATAGGAGCAATACACTCAATTACAGGCCCATAACATTAATGTCAATATGCAGCAGGCGTGATACAGGATTTGGGGTGAACATATTTAAAACAAAAACATATCTTGATGCAGCGAGATCTTAACACGAAATTTTGATAACCAACCTTCTCCTCTGAATGCGAAAATATTTTGTTGACACGGACCTACATAGGGAGAAACAATCACCATAATACAAAAAGGTACATCACTCGCACGGGGAGATATAGCTGTTCATTTTTTTCTGCGCAATGTTCGAGAGTGGAATAATAGACAATTATTGTGAGGGTGGTACGATGAACCCTCTGTCAGGCACTTAAGTGTGATTTGCAGAGTATCCATGCAAATGCATATGTAGATGCAGAAATGCTTAACGTGTGACCGACCATGTAACTTTCAAAGGCATGAGTTCTTGTGTGTTAAACTAAGAAGAAAGGAGTGGCAATAAGGACATAATAGACAAAACATTTCAAGTGCAAGGAAATTAGTGAACAAAAATCTCAAAAGAATTGAAGAAGACGAACTCCTCTTTCAGATCAACCAAGACAAAACAAAACCATCAAAATCAAAACAAGGGTTTTCAAGACTTTTAAACATAAAATAACCAAATACAAATCACTAACCCTACCACTTCATGATAAAAACCAAAATTTGTCCACAGCAACAGGGATTACAGCAAAATAGTGTCATAATATTTCAAAATGCTCCTCAACTGTGAAGAATCCATTGAAAAAATGGGTGCCCCTCAACAACAACCACCTTAACACGGAACCACCTACCATCGAAGAACAATTTTATCAAATCTCGAAATCTAGATGGCCTCAGGAGAACACCTAATCACAGCTGAACTCTGAAAGAATATCAATATAGAAATGTCATAGTCTCTCCCGAATATATCTGAATACATTAGGATACATGAAAGAACTCCAGATGAATGACAGATGGCCTTCATGCATCTGCTTCATATGAAAGGGTTCAAAACAGACCTAAAGATCTATTTGAGGATCTCATTCAAGTTATTCACTTGACTGTTACTAAACAGAGCAGAACCCAAAATCGACCACCAACTTGGAGATAACAAGCAGTTTTCAAAAATGGAAGTTCCTGCCCAGCACAAATACTAAATCTCAAAAATCTCGTGGCCCAACAAAACTAAAGAGCAGAGTCATATGTTATCATTTTCACTGACTTTCAAAAAGCATACTGCTCAACCTACATGACAAAACCACAAACCTAATCACAGAAATCTCTACCATCACATACTCAAAATTTAAATTCATGGGAGAACTCTCCAAATCTTTTCAGATAAAAACTGGTGTACAGCAAGAAGATGGACTCACCACACTGCTATTTAACTACACCCTAAAAAAAATACTCATTGAGTGGAACATGAAGTCCTGTAGTGGAATCCGACTAGAAACAAAAGGCATCAAAGTCAATGGCCAGGCTTTCACAAATGATATGGCCATATTAGCCAAGAAAACAGGTCTCAAAAGCTCACCTGAAAAGACAAAATTAGGACAAACATAAAAAAACCACCAAAACATTTTAATGTGGTGTGTGTGTGTGTGTGTGTGCGCGTGTGTGTGTCAGGCAAAGGATTCAAATATCTCCGAGAATGTATCAGCTGAAATGCCCCTCAGAAAAAAGCAACAACATTTAGAGGAAATACAGTTGAACTGGACCTCCGAAAAAACATAACAAGGAGTTCCTCTCATGGAATGCAAAAGTTAATGGAAGCAGAAGCCAAAACACTGTCCATACCCATCCATGACACAACTGAAATGTGTAGATGAAAGGAAGGGAGGTACTAAGAAAAATCCTAGGCCCTATGTTCCATAAAAGTGAATTAAACCCTTTATAAAGACAACCACAAAACCCTCAAGACACAATGAGGAAAAGAAGAATTTATTTTTATGGACACATACGCAGAATGAAGCCAAGTCGGCATAACAAACAAAAATTTAGCTACTTCTGAAGAAAAAAATAAATAATCACTTTAAGGAAGTGGAGGACTTAGCTGGACTCCAAATCACTGACAATATGCTCACAGATAAAACTGTGGGGACAGAAGGAAGGGGGTGGACGTGGGGTGCATAAAAACAAGAGGTTTCGAGTCAATATCAAATACAAACAAATGGCCCCAGTCTCTGAAGAAAAAGAAGAAAGGACGGCAAGATCGGAAAGAACAAAACAAATCTGCACTATGTAATGTAATTAACTGTCGGAGATAAAGTTTATCTCATGCGAAAAGTACGATGCCCACAGTAGAGAGTTAAGGTAACTTCATTATGTTGCCATACAATGTGTTTAATTTATTTATTTATGAATATTTTCTTTTATGATAAATAATGGATTTGTTTGAGATGTTAAATGTTGTATATTTATATGTATTTATGTATATGTGTCTTTGGAGTTTATTAAGGTCAGAAGACCAAAGAATCTGGAATGCAGGAATGTCTGCAACTTCCGGGCACATGTTGGCTTGCCCGCCACTTCTTTGTCGATATTGGAGGGAGATGGACGTGTTTATGTGACCAGTACAGTGTAATGCATTTTTAGGGTATCAATGTTCGAAGTGAAAATATTGTAGTTACTGAATAAAAAGTACGAATAAATATTATTTTTAGCCGAAAGTAATTCGAATCCGGTAGTGTTTATTTCAAACAAGAAGAAAACCCAGGCCATGCTAGTTAGAGTAATGTTTTGCAGACAAAACCCCTAGACAAACGAGATCTGCAGTGTGTAATCTTTCAGCAGCTACTAATAAATAAGCCTTGCTGAAATTGTGCTGGAACTACTCGTATTATTATCAATTACAAACACGTGGTGCGAATGTGGTCCTACCACAATATACCGCGTAAGATTCCACTTCATTGAGTTATCAAGAAACGAGATAGGTAACAACCAGTACAATATGGTGGCGTCGTCCGGGATTATTGAAAATGTTACCGAAATAAACTACCACCGAGATTGCGAAGAAAACGACAGAATTCGTACATCCTGGATGAAAATGTTCAAGGAAGTCGTATGCTGATACCTTCAAGACAAAGGAAATCGTATGCTGGTACCTTCAAGACATCGGAATGCAGTTACTGGAGCAAGAATAACGGCGCAATAAGTCAAGAAAGAAGAAAAAAGTGTAAAGTGTTGTGCAACAAAAAAGCAATATTCATATAAGTGTAGTGTTTCAGTGTTGTGAATTCCATCACGCACCAATCAACAAAGAAGACGTTATAAGATAAGAAAACCAGTAAACTGTGAGTAAGATAGTTTAGTATCCTTTAGAAAAGATAAATTTGTTGTGTTTTGTTTATTCCTGTGTAAAAAGATGACTATTGTAAAAGAGGAAGGTATTGACGACGGTGTCGCCAACGCTAGTACAGATGTAAATTTATCATACGAAAGTGAATCCAACAGTAATAGTCCGAATCCTGTAGACAAAGTTGAAACTCATCCGGAAAGACAGAATGAAGTTAAAGACATGCTATCAAAAATAATGAATTATATGGAGGGAAAATTTAAGGCAATTGATGACACTAACAGACAAAACGGACAGTGGTTAGGAAATATTAAAGACAGACTCGATGCTAATGAGATTCGTTTGGATCAAATGGAGCAAAACAACGCTGCTCAGTTAGACCAGACTCTTAAGCTCATGAGTGATAAATTTGAAAAACAGTTCAAAGAATATGAAAAGAAAAATGACGATCACTTTCAAAAAGTAGAAGCAAAAATTTCCAGTTTGAGTCGTAATATGGTTAAGATCACGGGTAAGGTCAATTATGTCGGGAGAAAAGTTAAAATGTAGATGCAAAAGTAAAAAATCTGAAAACTGAAGTTAGTACAGGTAGAGAGAAAATCCATAATGCGTTTAAAGTTGTGCATTCAGATATCAAACATGTAGAAGAAACAGTATCTGATCGTATTTCTCTTGTAGACGATAAAATTGTTAAAGTAGAAAGCAAATTTGAACAAAAGATAGGAATTATTACTGAAAAAATAGATGTAAATAATCAGATAAACAAAAATGAAGTCAAGAGTTTAGAAAGTAGTATTAATGACATCACTAAGAAACTTGAAAGTGTTAGTAGCAATATGGTCACCAATAGTTTGCCGAACAATATTGGCACTTTGTGGTACAATATTCCAGTAAAAAACTTTTCAGATGAGAGCAGTATGCATCCGGTAGATTTCCTGCAGCATTGCAAAGATAACTTTTTTCCAAATATGAATGATAATTTGAAAATTAAATTTGTGAAAAGATTTCTAGAAGGTGAAGCATTGTCATGGGCTAATCATTATTGTACGGAGGGAATGTCTTTTGCAGAGTTCGAGGAGAGGTTCTTAAGTAAATTCTGGTCAGAGACAGAACAAGCAAGAATAAAAAGCGAATTCTTGAATGGACCTGTTTATAAACACGAATTTGGTAGCATGAAGCAATTTTGCAGAAATCAGTTAAGGAAACTCACTCACCTAAGCAAACCTTTTGATGAACTCACTCAAATTGATGCACTCAAAAGGAGGCTACCATGTGAACTACAGTGGGAGTTAGCTTATGGTCCAGATGACACAATAGATCAGTTTTTGAAATATGTTGACAAACTAGACAGAATTATTGAGAAAACGGGTAAACCACCACACCATAGTCAAAACCATTTTCAAAAGACAGGGCATACAAATTGGGGAAACATACAACATGATAAAAAGGAAACACACAATTTTGGAAGTAGTGATTCTCATCAGAGAAATCACCAGTACAACTTCAAGGGATCACAAGGACACAATTTCCATTACAAAGGTCAGTATGGAAATAATCATAACCAATTTGGTAACAGACACTTTGGAAATAAACCAAAGGAGTGGAATAGTCATAATGGTATGGGGAGAACTGAACAGGAGTCAAAAAACTGAATGAGGCTCCATTGGCGGTCCGCAAGGTAGGAGCTACTTATACGCAAATGGAAAGGGCCAACCCAAAATGTCTAACTAAACAGAAAGATACCTGTGACATAATGAGTAATTATTTTAAAGAGAAGTGTTATCCCATTAATGTAGTATCTGTTACAAATAATATATGTCATACAAATAAACCAGAAACAAAAGGTAAGTTATTTAAAGACACTGATTGCTTAGAAAACTGTGAAGAATTAAACTTAGATTCATTCTATGAGTGGGCTGAGAGGAGCACCTTGCTGGAAAATAGTTGTTCAAATGATCAAAGTGTATTAGGAATCAGAGAACTTATGGAAGAGTCTGGTGGGCTAGGAATGAAAAGAGCACCTAGTAAGGATGATTTAAATGTGTATCTGCATACTGAAGGTAAGAGTGCAGAGGATAAAGATGATAATTTTTGTGATGTTGATTGGGAAGAAAAGGAGATTGAGGATAGTAGTGAAGATAGATGTTTTATTGGTGTAAGTGAGGAGTTGGAAGCTTTAGGGATTACTAATATAAAAGAGGATAGTAATGAAATTAGCGAGGTACACATGAACACAGTTGACAATTTCAATGATAAGGATGCTAGAATTTCAGCCAATGAGTTATTTGATCTTAATACATGGAAGAAAAATGAGAAGGAATTGACACCAGGTAATCTTAACAGCATTAGGGGAGTAGATGATGAAATGTCAGATAGTGAGCAATTTTTGTTTAACTTATGGGTTAACAGTAGTGCCATTAAGGATGATGAAAATTTCAGAAAGGTAACACTTGATATATGTGAAACTTTGTATCCAGACTGGTGGCATAGAATTAAGTATCACATTGCACAAATGTTAAGAGAGAAATATAAAGGAGAGACACACAATAGCACAAATGAATGTAGTTGGATTAATGAAATATTCAGGAATAGTAATCAGGCCAAAGAATTAGGGTAATAACAGCATATAACTCTGGTAGTAACGATACAGGTAAGGATACTGGAAAGGGATATGGATTCAGTGAAATTGAAGATGACTTATTAGATGAGAATGTTAACAAAAAATTTGACTTTGATGTAAGCAGTCCGTTTATTGATGTGCAGATAGGATCATGGAAAGGAAAGTGTTTAGTGGACACAGGAAGTCAAGTATCTGGGATATCAGAATCATTATGTAAAAAACTGAAAACTAATAAGGATTATGTCGAGTTACCTGTGGTAGGAATTAAAATAAGAGGTGCTACCGGGAAGCACAGTAAATCAATAAGGAGTCAGGCTTTTATTACTTTTGAAATTGAAGGAGTATCATGGTCACATGGGTGTCTTGTCATTCCTGACCTCACAGAGGATTTTATCCTAGGCATGTCTTGGATAACAAAAGTAAGTGCAGCATTTGATTGGGCAGGGCAGAAATTAATGATGACTCTACCAAGTGGTGAAGTCATCACTACGAAACTTCTTCAATCAAATGTGCTTTGTATGAATAAGACTGTGAACAGTATTGAATTTACAAAAGAAGGTAAGTACATTGAAAGCCATGTCACAGATTTTGATACAGATGAGATAGAGTTTGAAAAGTTAGTAAATGAAAAAGTAGCCGAAGCCAGAGAACTAACTGAGAACCAAAAACAAGATTTGAAATTATTTTTGTGGGAATATAGTGATGTATTTAGCAATATACCAGGTAAAGTAGTTGGATACCAATGTACTTTACAGTTGAAGCCACATGAACCTTTCTTTACAAAACCATACAGTATTCCAATCTCGAAAAGGGTAGCAGTGGAGAAAGAATTGCAAAAGATGGAAGTGTGTGAAATCATTGAGAGGAGTATAAGCCCTTATAATAATCCCTTAGTCACTGTAAATAAACCTAATGGGCAAGTCAGACTAGTACTAGATTCCAGACAGTTAAACAAATGTCTATACAGAGAAACTGACCACCCAGAGAACATCGATGAGTTGTTATATAAATTTAAAAATATCCAAATTATGTCAAGCCTTGACCTAACTTCAGGTTTTCATCAAGTACCTCTTGCAATTAGTTCCAGAAAGTACACTGCTTTCTTATACAATGGGAGATGTTACCAGTATTGTGTAGTGCCTTTCGGATTAAACTCATCAGTCGCCGAATTTATAAGGGCACTAGACTATGTACTTGGCCAAGAAGTTGTGTCAGAATTAACAATTTATGTAGACGATATTTTAGTTTCAAATCAAAGTTGGGAGGATCATTTGAAGTTATTGAAAAAGGTGTGTGAGAAACTCAGAAGAGGTGGTATGACATTAAAGCTGGAAAAATGTAAATTTGGTGTGTCAGAACTCAAATTTTTAGGTCATGTCATTACTAAGGAAGGGATAAGTGCAGATCCGGAGAAAATAAAATCTATCGTAAACTTTCCATCACCTAGAAACCGGAAACAATTAAAGTCTTTCTACGGACTCTGTGGATTCTATCGAAAATATGTAAATGGACAATACCTTAATGTAACATGTTTAAGCAACTTACTTATAAAAACTACTCCATGGAATTGTTCTGAAGAGTGCCAGAACGCATTCGATAAAATTAAGAATGAACTTTGTAAGAACAGTCTTTTACACAGACCAGATTTTAGTTTGCCATTTTGTCTTCACACTGATAGTAGTGATTATGGACTAGGAGTAGAAATATTTCAGGAGAAAGTTGTGAATGATAAAAATCTTCATTGCACCATTGCATTTGCCAGCAGAATGTTACTTAAACATGAGAGAACATACACTGTCACAGAAAAAGAATTACTCGCAGTACACTGGGCGTTTACAAAATTTAAAACATACCTGTTAGGACACAAGATAAAAGTCTATTCAGACCACAAAGCTTTAAGTTACTTGCAGGAGTGTAGACTATATCACAGTAGATTAACCAGGTGGGCAATGTTCATGCAACAGTTTGATTACGAAATTGTGTATATTAAGGGATCAGAAAACGTAGTAGCTGATGCTTTATCCAGGTTACCAGTAGGAGGAGATCAGGAAATGTTTGATCAAGAGGAAGAAAAGGAATTTAAAATAAGATACATGAAGGGAATCCAAGATGAAAAGCTCATAAAGACACTTTGCAATAACATCAGGAGGGGACAGAATAACGATCCTAATTGGAAATTGGTTAAGGACTGTTTAGGCAAAAGAGGGTATGATAAACTTGACAAGTACTATAAGGTCTTTAAGGGAACACTCTTTAGAAGAACAGATGTGGACTCTGACAATTGGAAGCTATGTTGGCCAGAGTGCGAGGCAGACAAATTAATAAAGTACACCCATGAGAGTTATGGTCACTGTGGAATACAGAAATGTGTAAAAAAGTTACAAGAAAATATCTACTTTTATAACATGGTAAAGAAGGTGAGGAACGAAATATCAACATGTGACAAATGTCAAAGAGTAAAAGTAAGCAATAGAACATGTCAGGGAGAAATGCAGAACATCATTCCAGATAAGCCATTAGATTTAGTAGCCGTAGACTTTTATGGACCTTTACCTAAAAGCAAAGGTGGCCATTGTTTTATATTCGTCATGGTTGATGTATTTTCCAAACTAATTAAACTTTATTCTGTGCGAAAAGCTACAAGTAAAGAGATCATTACAAAAATTGAGAGAGATTACTTCAAGAGTGTAGGGAAACCTAAAGCTATACTATCGGATAATGGTTCACAATTTGTTTCAAAAAACTGGAAAGCATTCATGGGAAAAACTAACACAAAACATATCTTGATATCCGTGTACAACCCATCTTCAAACCCAGCAGAAAGGTACATGAGAGAAATAGGGAGACTTTGTAGGACGTATTGTAGTCACAAACACCCTAGTTGGTCCGACCATGTAAACAACTTTGAGGATATCATGAACAGCTTGCAGCATAGCTCTACTGGGTTTTCACCATATGAAATTATGTTTCATCTCAGACCAGCAAATCTTATTTCTGAATTAATAGACTTTCCACAATGTAGCTTAATATCAATGAAAGAACGTGAAGAGATTGTAAAGAAAACCATGAAGAAACTAGGTGAAGCTAGGAAAAACAGACATAATAGGAAAATAAAGGCTACCACATTCAGAGTAGGTGACCATGTCTTAGTGAAATCCCACGAACGATCAAAGTTACTAACAGCAGAACTCAAGAAGTTCTTTGACATTTACATTGGGCCGTTTGAGATTATTGAGAACCCCCATCCAAATGCGTACCGATTAGTATATCCCAAGTCAAGAAAGCTGTTTGGCCTTAGGAATGTTGTTTCTTTGAAGCCGTATATTGAGAAAAGAGCAAACTGAGCCTAAAAACATGCCTTTATCTGGAAAGAATTTTACTGGAAGTAAAGAAAGAAAGAAAGAAAGAAAAAAATGCAGTCACCATACTATGCCATGTAACACATCTCGTGCAAAACGATGTTGTATCTAGACTGATTGTCACATAATTCTATTATAAGATTAGATTTCATGATTCCTATGTGTTTTTTTTTAAAGTAATTTTACAGTATTTAATGAATTGCAAAATATGTAAACTTGATAAATAAGGGATTTTATTTTACTGATGATGCTAGGAGACAAGACATGTCACCCACCCTCACAGTTTGAGAATAGCAAATCTCCTAAATATTGAAATCTTGTTCATTCTCTCAAATAGACCATAATGCTTAAAAAAATTGTATAGTTAATAGAATATATTTTTTTGTATATGCAAGTGTGCTTTTGTTTTACATCATGCTCACCATAACTGTTTTTATTCAGCTCTGTTTATAACACAACACAGATGCTTTGTTGGCTTATTCTGTCTCTTAATTTTGATATCACATAATTTACAAGGCTCATGAGAGAATAGTGTTGTTGAATTGAAATACTTTTGCAAACTCACTGATGATATAGGAGTTAGTACTATGTTTGTTCTATTATGAGAAAGTGTTTTAGCTTTAGTATTATTTTATAGTAAATTTCTGGGCAACAAATCGACATATGTATTTAGGTTTTGAGACAAAGGAGGAAGTCAATGGTTGATGAAAGAATGAACAGTTTACTACAGTTGTGATAAAAATTTGTATACAAGACAATGATGCAATTTCTGTATCGGACTGACAAGTGGACCAAGGTACACTTGTAAGTCCTGGTGGGCTATTGTAATGTAATTAACTGTCGGAGATAAAGTTTATCTCATGCGAAAAGTACGATGCCCACAGTAGAGAGTTAAGGTAACTTCATTATGTTGCCATACAATGTGTTTAATTTATTTATTTATGAATATTTTCTTTTATGATAAATAATGGATTTGTTTGAGATGTTAAATGTTGTATATTTATATGTATTTATGTATATGTGTCTTTGGAGTTTATTAAGGTCAGAAGACCAAAGAATCTGGAATGCAGGAATGTCTGCAACTTCCGGGCACATGTTGGCTTGCCCGCCACTTCTTTGTCGATATTGGAGGGAGATGGACGTGTTTATGTGACCAGTACAGTGTAATGCATTTTTAGGGTATCAATGTTCGAAGTGAAAATATTGTAGTTACTGAATAAAAAGTACGAATAAATATTATTTTTAGCCGAAAGTAATTCGAATCCGGTAGTGTTTATTTCAAACAAGAAGAAAACCCAGGCCATGCTAGTTAGAGTAATGTTTTGCAGACAAAACCCCTAGACAAACGAGATCTGCAGTGTGTAATCTTTCAGCAGCTACTAATAAATAAGCCTTGCTGAAATTGTGCTGGAACTACTCGTATTATTATCAATTACAAACACGTGGTGCGAATGTGGTCCTACCACAATATACCGCGTAAGATTCCACTTCATTGAGTTATCAAGAAACGAGATAGGTAACAACCAGTACAACTAACAGAAAAGCACAAACATTAAAAAATATTAAGCTACTGTACCCCAAAGTAAAGTGAAACAGAAGAAGAATTCAAGCCAAGTCTTGGAAGCAATGACAAATTAACCAGTTCAGGTTTCTATTATTAAATAGCATTCATCAAAGGTGTTGACGTTGATCAAAAGCTAAAAGTTTCAGCTACACATACAAAACTATTGTAATAAACTGAAAGAAAAAACAGTGTTTGCTTTGGAAATTATATAAAACCATGGTTCTGATCACATTTTTACATGTAAAAGTGAACCTGCAATGGATGTTTCTGCCTACTGCATTAGCGAAAAGATGAAGTAGACAGAGAAAATATGCCACAAGTAGTTTAGTATGTTTGGTACTCACAGGTGGTTATTCTTACAAAAAATTAGCGGGGGAGATGTAAACTGATAGGAAACAAGAACTATTCCAGTCTCTGTTGCATACCTTGGATGAGAGAAAAGCCTCTTCATATCTTTTTTATCATTCTCCAAGCTTATGGATGCAATTAAGTAGCAATTGACAACTTCCCAGCTCTGTCTCCTATAGAACGGATCAGTCGAGCTGCTCTTGAGGGCGGTGAATGCAGTTTCTATAATCTAGAAAAGACAAAAACAGCATTATGTTGATTTTTATCATAATAAACATTTGAACTTAAAACATACTAAAGTTAAGTAGATCCGCTATATTTGGGCATGGAGCCACCGAAACTATTTCTTCAACTGATATTTTAGCCATATACCAGTCTGCCATCTTCTAAATGAGTCGTCTGTCAGTTCACTTGAAAGATAGTGGAAAGGCATACGTACGCAATATTAACTGAAGAAATGGAGCAGTTGTACATCCAAAATCTAATTGATTAGTCAATGCATCACAGAAACATGAAGATGCACACAATGTTAAGTTACCTTCTCCACAGGTAAGTTTATCTGCCTGGAATGATCCTGGAAGCAGACTGCCATCTCAGGTCCGAGACTGTCAGTTGTGCTGTATGTCAGTTTCTGAGGCTCCACCATCATCTTACGGTTTCCTCCTCCAAATTTTCCAAGAACTCTGAAAAACAGGAGATATTTTTATTGTTTAAAACTATCAAATGATTTAAATAACATCATGACTATATATTTTTATTGTTTAAAACTATTAAATGATTTAAAGAATATCATGAATATTAGTTTAAACAGCTCTTTTTATAATCATATCTATTGACAGCAAGCAGTATGGTGTCACAGCAACACAAGTTGAAAGAAGTTTACCAACTGAAAGCAAACCAGACACAAGAAAATAGGACACAAAAATTTTGTGTAGGTGTAATACACAGTACTGCTGCACAGAGCAAGACTAAGTACTTGAGCACGGCATTGAGCTATCATATTTGTCCCTCTTTCCTTCCTTGAACGACCCATTTGGTAAGTCCTCTGAACACATTAAGTAAATTTAATAGCAGTGTAATCAACAACATCCTATTATCAGCCTAATATTGTACATAACAGAAAAGCCTTTGCCTGTGTGCATTCAAACAATATTCTTTATCAGAGTAGTAGTCAAATAATATGACAAGAACTATTATTTATGGTGGTTTGCTGACTGTGTGAAAAACATAACTGGAGATAAACAGCAACATCACATCTTAACAGTGCCATCCAGCAGTACTTTTAAAAAAACATCGATCCTCATAGCTTCTACTACACGAGTTTGTTGAGCATCTTCGTTATGATTTCACATTTACTGCATAAACCTGTTACGAAATGTACTGCTCTTCATTGAGATCTTCCTCTCTCTTGTATTAATCCTATTGGAAGGGGGTCCCACATGAACAAACAATACTCAGGAATCAGCCAAACACGTAATTTGTAAGCCACATTGTTTTGAAAATGAATTTTATTTCCTTGAGTTTCCCGAATGTATCTCAGCCAGGCATCTGCTTTTCATACTGTTTGGAGTCTGACTTCAGCTGCCAGAGACTGTGGTTATGTGTGTGCGAGTTGCGTGTGTGTGTGTGTGTGTGTGTGTGTGGGGGGGGGGGGGTTGCGTGTGTGTGTGTGTGTGTGTGTGGGGGGGGGGGGTTGCGTGTGTGTGTGTGTGTGTGTGTGTGGGGGGGGGGGGGTTGCGTGTGTGTGTGTGTGTGTGTGTGGGGGGGGGGGGGGTTGCGTGTGTGTGTGGGTTGGTTGCGTGTGTGTGTGTGTGTGTGTGTGTGTGTGTGTGTGTGTGTGTGTGGTTGCGTGTGTGTGTGTGTGTGGGGGTTGTGTGTGTGTGTGTGGGGGGGGTTGTGTGTGTGTGTGTGGGGGGGTTGTGTGTGTGTGTGGGGGGGGTTGTGTGTGTGTGTGTGGGGGGGGGGGTTTATTTTTGACGAAGGCTTTGTTGGCCGAAAGCTTATTTTGTGACAGTCTTTTTGTTGTGCCTATCTGCGACTCAACATCTCCGCTTTATGGTGATTAGTTAACTATCCTTTTCATAATATTGTTACATTCCATCCTGGATTTTACTACTGTTCTCTTTTACATGGTCATTCCACTTCAGGTTGCTACGGACAGTTACTCCTAGGTATTTTATGGTTGTCAAGTTTCCATTGATTTTATGCCAGCAGTGTAATCAAAATAAAACAATTCACCACAATGTGCAAACTCTCTCTCTTTTACCATTAATGTATGAAATATTCTTAGATATTGTATCACTGCTTCAGAAGGAACTCTGTCAGCTTAAGACTAGCGCAATATGCATAAAGCTGGCTACTGCTACATTTTCAGTGTAATGTCATCATTCTGGCAAGACGAACAATTGATCATACCTAAATGCCACATGTGCCACTTGCTCTGAGGGATTTCGAAGTGTCCTCCACAGTGCCTGCATCAGCTCTGCACGTACTGGCTGTATATGTTCATACAGGAAATCAGGCTGCAAGTTGTCCACACACAAGTCCAATGTTCTTAGGCCCTAAAAGGAAAAAAAAAAAAAAAAAAAACATTAAACACTGTTTATATTCAAGCCATATTGCTAGGAGTCACATTTACAGCTATCAGTCTCCAGTGAAACGAACTGACTACATGTGGAATCCTCAAGACCTTTGCGGTTTCTTGTGTATATCAGTGACCCTTTATTAGCAGCATTAGCAGGTGCCAAGCTTGTTTTGTCTACAAATGGTATAAATATTGAAATAAATAGCAAATCAAATTGTGGTTTCAGAAAGAGTTGATGTAATCTCGATCAACATTAATTAACAAATCAATTCTAGCTAAGGTATCATCATTAAAGTCAAAAAACTGAATGTACCGTATTTACTCGAATCTAAGCCGCACTTTTTTCCGGTTTTTGTAATCCAAAATACCGCCTGCGGCTTAGAATCGAGTGCAAAGCAAGCGGGAGTTCTGAAAAATGTTGGTGGGTGCCGCCACAACTAACTTCTGCCGTCGAATATATGTAGCGCTACAAAGGCATGATTTGTAGGCACAAAGATAAATACTGGCACCAAAACCTCTGTGTAAGTAAATAAATTTTTTTTAAAAAAAAAAGGTTGAAGACGAGCCTTTTTCCTCCTCCCCGAGTTTCGACCACTGCATTTTGGTACATTATCCAACGAAGTAAATACAAATTCCGTATTGTTCATCTTCGAATGTAGCTGCATTTCAATGTACTACAAAAATGCGACTGGCAAGACTGTTTGGGATGTTTGTCAATATGGCCTACTCTGCGTTCTGAATTTTTTCCTACCTGTGAGAAGAGATGGTTGCTAATAGGAACTTTTATGAACTGTGAATCACATGCAGTATTCTCTTCACCATAAGAATAATACGAATATAAACATTTTGCCATGTATTGTTTCGTGTTTGCTACTATCTCATTTAAATCCTGTCTGCCTAATAAACTACGAAACTAGTGAGACAACAGCAAACGTGGAAGAATATACATATCATGTAATGTTTATATTCGTATTATTCTTATGCCTAATAGTGATACAGTCAGAAATGAAGCACGGCAACTGACTAGATTTTTAAATCTAAGATGACTAATTTCTGTGCAGAATGTAATGAACTAAAAAGCCGCCTGCAAAGATTTTCAAACGGAGAAAAATTTTTGTTAAAATTTCGTTCAGAACATCATCTATCATACGCAGTCTATTGCTTGGTTCTTGTTGATCATTATCAAAGAAAGCAATAGTGTAAGTAACAACAAATGTTTCGCTAATGAGACGATTCCCCTCTATTTTTTTATGTGTTAAGCGGCGGCAGCGCGCACAAAAGCAGGCCATGACGCGAGCGGCGACAGGCCGTAAACACGCACAATCAGAATGCGACAAACAATGCATGACACAGTACAGTAATGTATTTTCAGCTTAGAGTGACGTAAACACCTATAACAAAGAAAACGGTGCTTATCAGATCAAAGAAAAATAAGCAATCAATTCAAACCAGACGAAGCAAGTGAAAAGGAAGGGTACCCGTATAAATACGGACGGAGCGCCTGACGCATAGCAATGGCTACCTGGTAAACCTTAACTGCTAAGCTTACGACTCGAACCAAACTACTGCAGCTGTATCGTCATTCATTCGACCTAAATTGTGTCTCATAATACAATTAGACGAACTTTGTTTCGATTTGGAGGTGGGACCTAAAACTGTTCTCTCCCCTTGAATTTCGAGTCTCAAATTTCAGGTGCGGCTTAGATTCGAGTAAATACGGTATGCAGTTTCAAACTAGCATGAGGCACCAATCCAATCTACACAGAAATGAAAAGAGCATGGATGTGGGAGATATAGACTTTGTTAAATTCCAAATATTAACAGCTGATACCAAAAATTCATAATGAACTCATTTTGGGAGGTGTATATAATGGTGTGAATTTAATGTTGTCTTTGAAGTTTATTTGTAAACTGGGTATACTTACAATAAATTCTCAGTTTATTTATTCCTTAATTTTGTCCTAAATTACATCTCTCTCTTTCAAACCAACACCTCTGTTCATGTAATTTATTCCAGGAATATGAACAATCTTCATAAAGGTACAATCACTCACTTGGCCTCGGAAAGTTACCCATTATTTAGGAACTTGCATTTCAAAAGCTTGTAACCAATCATAAAAAGTCTAGCTGCTAATCAAGTACAATTAAAGATGAGCCTAAAGAATCGGTAAGCAACTCCTATTCCACTAGAAAATATCTTAGCAGGACTAACTGATGCACAGTTGAACACTGTTAAGATGCTCCCACCTAAAATGGTTGCTGTTTGAAGTGTTAACCGACTCTCTCCTTTGGTGATATGTTTTCGTGAAGCTCTGTGGGGCTCACAAAATCTATCATATGTAACAGGTGATTTATCAGGGAAAAGATGTCCTGTTGTTAAATGGTCATGGGAAACCTCCTTCCTAGCCATACTCCTGACTTCTGCCTGCCAACTACATCCATCATGCATGTTTTTTCATCCAAATTTTTCTACCATACATACACCCACAAAGTGAAAGCCAAGAGATATATTGCACTCAAAAGGTTTAATTCAGTGTATACTCCAAGCGAAGCTACGGCTGTGTCAGTTTTTCTATGCATATTAGTAACCCAAACAAATACTCGAGAAATTGTGAGCAGAATCAAAATAGAAACTTTCACAGTGTACACAGGCTGGCTCAATAGGTTTGAAGGATATGCTCAAATTGTTTACCAAAAAACCATGGTGAGGTCAAAAACATGAATGAAAATTATATTACTGCCTACAAAAATGTGGTCTTGGTAGGCTTGACAGCAAGGTATGAAAGGTAATTAAGCTCTAATGCAGATATTTTTGGACTTACTGCAAAAACACTAAATTTGCTTTTCCTTCTCCCAATACAATCAGCAAACTTCAGCTCACGTTCCAAAAAATCATAGAAGTGACTAACAGACTAGTGAGCCAGAATCTGTGAATCTCCCGAATCCCTATTCATAATGAGTCTTATTTCATTTTTGCAGGATCACATAAAACTTCAAGTCATCAAAACCGTTGCCAGAAGGCTGAAATATTTTTGGAAGGAGTCTGGGAGTTACTGGTGAATATTTTTGTAGTGTATATTACTGACTAGATAGATAAATTTTTGTCATAGATATGTGAATGTACAAATGTCAATGTTAATGATCATGATGACTAGGACTGACATGCAGTCTGCCAAAAAGTGTAACATCCACTCATCTACTTTGAGACCTCCACTAATCTTTGTTATTGTAACCAATCACTTTGATGAAGTTATTTGCTGCACAAGCATTATTTGAACCAATGAACACTGATCATGAATATAAAAAGTTTACTTTTGCATTGTATTTGTATAATCTACGGTTTGACTGTATGTTTTATTTATGTGCATGTATCATGAAATGGGTATCTGCAAGCCGGGACGATGTTTGTGGTACCTGCTGGTTGGGCAGTTTATTCCATGTTATGTTCTGTCTTGGAGATATGGTGCAAGTCACAGAGGAAGAGAAGAGGTAAAAATGCCTATGATGCCATAGGGACAAGATAAGTTATGCATTCATTCAACTGCAACCTGTTAAACAAGACAGACCAGTTGTGGGCTTAGTCTTTTGCAATGTTATTGTGATGTTCCCGAAGTTAGAACAACTAATATTCACTGTACACAAGGTGCAATATACGATATGCCGATTATCAGAAACATCACATTTATTCTGACAGTTCGATGTTGGATTTGTACTCCAGCAGTAACTGCAGCACTTCGAGAAATGAAGGCTGTCAAGTGTCCTGAAATAATAAGGTGAACAAGATTGAATAATAGAAAATCTTAGCTCCCAATTAGACTTTACATCGCCTCCCAATATCGTGATGAAGAGCCAGCGGAACATCACACTGTGTACGTCCTTAGTACTGGATAGTAATAGCCAAAACATTGAGTCAGTTGCATATCTGTCAAGATATTCTCTATCCCCACATGTTAATTATCAGTCTGTGGTGTGGTAGAATGTCTAATGCCTTTTGAAAATCTGGGGAGACTGAATCCACCTGCTTACCACCATGTTGAATTGGAAGATGATGTGTGAATAAAGAAAACAGAATCTGTGATGTTTTGTGAAGACAAGCTTTCCCTCAAGAGATGTCATAACATTTGAGCCCAAAATAAGCTGCAAGGTCTTGCACAGACTGATGTCAGCAATATTTGCCTTCAAATCTGTGAACCCTATCTTTTCCCTTTTTTGTAAACTGTAGTGATCTGCGCGCTCTTACAATCACATGGGACTATTCGCCACACAATAGATTCTTAATACATGAGCTAGGGAAGAGGCTAATTCCACAGTATATTCTATGTAGATTGTCAAGTCACATTAACGTGACTGCTGCCTTTGTTCAACAGCCACTTACAGACGAAAACGGTACCATTGGCAGTGAGGCTCTAAAAGTGTGTCAGGGAGAGGGTGGCAGCAGCAGCAGGAGGAGGAAAACAATGCAGATTGTCATAATGCAGAAACAGAATGATTTGTCTGATATCCAGAAAGACAGATAATTGGCTTTCAAGCCAAGGTGGAAGCATTTCCAAAATGGGTAAGTTTGTAAGCCGTTCGAGTGTCACTGTAGTTTAAGTATACTGTGCACGGTAAAATGGTGCCGTTCAAAACTGGTGACGAAGCAACTGTGGTGCAACATGCCATAGATGACAGAGGTGAGCGATGGCTGCGGAAATGTGTGTGGGCGAATAGACATACAACTGTTGACCAAGTGACTGCCCAGATGAACTAAGGAGCTCCCAACTGTGCCAACTGGGCTACCAACAGTGTCAACTCAACAATAATTCAGCGAACATTGCTGTGTATGGGCCTCCACAGCAAGCGCCTCCTTCATGCGCATACGAGACGTGTTCATCGGCGACGAAGGCTGGAATTTGCATCCAAATACCGCGACTGGATGTCTGCTGAGTGGCAACAGGTGGCCTTTTCTCCATTGGCATGAAACGGCTGAAAGCAAACACCCTGCAACAATCATAAGAAGGGTCCAGGACGGAGGAGGGACTGGGTGATCCTGTCATTCTGGAAGGCACAACGGATCCACAGGTATACATATATCCTTGGGAACCATGCCCACCCATACATCCAGTTCGTTTTTCCTCAGCACTAAGATATCTACCAGCATGAAAATGCAACCTGTCACAAAGTGCACAGTGTACGTGCGTGGCTTGAAGAGTGCCAGGACGAATTTATCGTACCCCCTGGCCACCAAATGCCCCAAAATTAAACTCAATCAAGAATATGTAGGACCACTCAATCAGGCTGTTCACGCCATGGATCCTCAACCGAGAAACTTAGCACAGATGGGCATGGCACTGGAGTCAGCACGGCTCCACATCCCTGTCGATACCTTTCAGAACCTCACTGATACTTCCTGCATGTCTCACTGTGGTTCACACTGCAAAAGATGGTTATTAATCTTCTAACGCAGGGCCACATTTATGTGACTCTATAGAGTAAAACATAACAGGAATTCCACCATAGCCTGTTATGGAGTCTTCTCTGTTTATTAATACTTGGGTGATTATTCTGACCCCTCTTATTTATGAATGTGTGTAGTGGTCAGACTTTGATACAGTAATATCTTCATATATGAATTCATTTTTAAGAAAGCAATTTTGTCCTTATGAACATTTGTGATACCTAAATTACACTGGAAGAGTTGTGAATAAAGAGAAAATATAAGTAAGTAAAACAGGACTCGAGAATTGCAAAATATTTCATTTTTCACCAAGATAAATAACTGACCTGGCTAATGAGAGTGTGAGAACCATTCAAAGCAGATACGAGCGGATCCATGAGCATCGGCAGGTATGGCAACAGGGAGCTCAGTCTGACAGGAACTGTGAGGCACAGCTCCACAAACAGGTCCTTCATGTGTTGTTTGTGCAAACCACTCTGCAAGCTGTTCAGTCCTGTGAAGAGAATAGTTATAAGGAACAGATAGTCCTGCGAAATTCACATGCAAGTAACCACAAGATTAAAATAAGAAGAAAGAATTTCAGCCAATAATATGCCTTGTCAAAATTAAAGATCAATGAGAGGTGTTTCAAAAGAAACACTGAACAACTGCAATTTGAATCCAAGAACTGGAGAGAAATTGCCTCCAAGATTCAACAGACAGTTAGTAGCACAGTCCTTACAGCGAAAATTACAATGGCTAAGTGGACAAGTCCCAAACCGAAAACCCATAGCTCAGTCGGGTCCTCAGTCAGCCCAGCATTTCTTTTGGCACTTACTGTTTCCTTCACCAATGGCAATGATTTTTACATGACAAAAACCGTGAAAGTAAACATAGCAATACAATTCCTGCATACTGGATTTTGCCCTTATTCATCCCCGCCGGACCGGAACCCACAGATGGCACAGAGATATCTCATTTTCACAGTTTAGGAGTGTTTTGGCACCCGCAGGTTGGTGCAAGACAGTCTATATGGATCATCCAGTTGTTTACAAGGCTGCCGCAATAACAATAGTCAATCAGAGAACACACGTAGTTGCACCTTCTTCTCTGTTCACCATAGTCAAACCTCTCTGCTACTGCAGGTAGCAATTACTATACTCAGTTGCAGATGATACTCGTGGCTGATAAACATTAACAGTTGTGGTCCGCCTCCTTGTGTGCTTTGTTCCCCTGTGGGTAAGTTTTTTGCACTGCAGAATGTCTGAAGCATGCAGATGAAGTGTGCAAAAAAGGGGGCTGCTAAATGCAAAGTTTAACGATCTGTTCATGTTTTTAGTGTTCAGACACGAGTTAAGTGTGCTCTGTGTGCGATTCTTTTGAGAAGAAGAGAGACAATGGTGCGACTCTACTGCCTCTACTGAAGTTAGACAAAATAACTGCAGTCACTTTGAAGATACATAAACAACTATCGTCAAATTTTGTAAGGAAAAACAACAAGGCAGTTATTCGGTGGTAGCAAGATTTCTTTGTTAATGGTTATCAGAGCATTTGTGGCATTATGAATAACCTCAAAGAAAATCGTCTATTGACACACAGTCAACATGGGTTTAGAAAACATCGTTCTTGTGAAAAACAACGACCTCTTTATTCGCATGAAGTGTTGACTGCTATTGACGAGAGATTTCATATCAATTCTGTATTTATGGATTTCCGGAAGGCTTTTGACACTGTACCACACAAGTAGCTTGTTGTGAAATTGCATGACTATAGAATATCGTCTCAGTTATGTGACTGGATTTGTGATTTCCTGTCAGAGAAGTGACAGTTCATAGTAATGATGGAAAGTCATGGAGTGAAACAGAAGTGTTTTCTGGCATTCCCCGAGGTAGTGTTATAGGCCCTTTCCTGTTCCTTATCTATATAAACGATTTGGGAGACAATTTGAACAGCTGTCTTGGGTTGTTTGCAGATGACACAGTTGTTTATCGACTAATAACATAACCAGAAGACCAATACAAATTGCAAAATGATTTAGGGTGTGAAAATTGGCAATTGACCCTAAATAACGAAAAGTGTGAGGTCATCCACATGAGTGCTCAAAGGAACTCGTTAAACTTTGGTTACATGACAAATCAGTCAAACCTAAAGGCCGTAAATTCAACTAAACACCTAGGAATTAGAATTACGAACAACTTAAATTGGAAGGAACACACAGAAAATGTTGTGGGGGAAGGCTAACCAAAGCCTGCTTTTTATCAGGACACTTAGAAAATGAAACAGATCTACTAAGGAGAATGCCTACACTACGCTTGTCCATCCTCTTTTAGAATACTGCTGTGAGGTGTGGGATCCTTACCTCGAAGGACTGAGAGTACATCGAAAAAGTTCAAAGAAGGGCAGCACATTTTGTATTATCGCAAAATATGGGAGAGTGTGTCACTGACATGATACAGGATTTGGGCTATGGATAATTAAAAGAAAGGTGTTTTTCGCTGCGATGGACTCTTTTCACGAAATTCCAATGACCAACGTTCTCCTCCAAATGCTCAAATATTTTGTTGACACAGACCTACATAGGGTGAAACGATCACCACGATAAAATAAGAGAAATCAGAGCTCGTATGGAAAGATACAGGTGTTTGTTCTTTCCGCATGCTATACAAGATTGGAATAATAGATAATTGTGAAGGTGGTTCGATGAACCACCTGCCGGGCACTTAAATGTGATTTGCAGAGTATCCATGTAGACGTAGATGTAGATCGTAGCATGGTGTAGTCAGTTTTTAAGAAACACTGTTAAAAGAGCTGTTTGAAGACATTGTGAGGCTTGACAAAACCTTGCTAAATGCCAGTCATTATCTAAGAAATGACTGATAATGACAGCATGTGGAAGTTCTGCTGTTGGAAAGGATGCAAGAATTATTGTCTAGCATGCTGAAACTGCATCTGGTTTCCTACATACCTGTCTCCATGTTTACAAATTGGAGAAAAAAGAGAAACTACTATGACGCGATGAACCACAATAATTTTCTGAAATGGTTCTAAAGTCAACTACTGGAAAACTTAAATCAGCCATCTTTCATTGTAATGGATAGTGCCTCTTACCATAAAGTTATTAAAGATAAAAAGCTCCAACAACCACAATGAAAAAAGGTGACATTGCTGAATGGTTGAAATGCCACAATGTGGAATTTCAGGACGATTTATGTAAAGTGGAACTCATGTAATCTTGTGCATCACACGGAAACAGTTCTTAAAGAAATGAGTGTAGAAAGTAATATCGAGAAATATAATTGTATCCTTCGGCAATTCCAACAACATGTCCACAGACCTGAGCTCGTAACAACAGTGTTGAGAAAGAAAGCTATTTTGAACTAAGTGCCATTTAACCTATGCTGTAATTCGTCCATTTTTGTTGTGTGTTTCATATTTTTGACTGAATGCTGTGTATTGCATTTTTGCACACAAGAAATCTCATATTATATTACGGAATACATCTCTGCACAAGTATGACATACCAAATGCACTGTGATTGGTAAGTAGTTAAGCATTTTATATTATTTTAATATTGTGAACTACTGTATTTACATGAATGAAATTTTGATTCAAATCTATTTCAGCAGCCATTTCCTTAACAAATACATCAACTAAACATAAATCACGCTGATTATTGTAAAGGACAGTGCGCTTCCAGTTGCTTTTGTTGAGATATACAAATAATAGGAACAAGGTATCACCTGAGTGCATTAAGTAAGTCACAAGGATATTATGATTCTATAAAGTGAACTCAAAATCACACGTTACAAGCCAGCGTAGGAACCTAGTCAGTGAGGAACTGCATAGTTCTGTTGTTATTGCTGCTGCTGCTGCTGCTGCTGCTGCTACGGCCATACTGCAGGCACACACACACTGGCAAACCAACAACATCACACTCATTATGTACAACGATGATTCATGTCAATCACTTTCTTATCCTCATCCAGGTATAGTGTGGAGGAGTCTGCAGAGCAGGCTGCAGAGGAGTACTTGTCAATCCGAGTTAGCTTTGCACGAGAAGCAGAAAACAGAGTATTCTACAGCAAGTACATTGAATCGGAAAGCAATGGGTAACTCTACGGGAGTTATGGAATCGTGTGGATGCCACTGTGCCATGAGTGAACTTCAAAACATCACAAGAAATTTTTCTGTATAACAAACTCAGCGTCTATAGTGTGTTCATCATAAGAATAAACCTGATGTAAACATTGCGCCATGTATTCTTCCGCGTTTGCTCGAATCTCATTGGATTTTGTTTCACACAGAGCGAAAGCTAAGCCGTGACTAACACCGTCAAGTATAATCACAAAGACACGTTTTATGTTGTGTTACATACACATAGATTGAGTGATAAAGTGGGACAATAGCTTTACCGGCACATTAAACTTTGACAGCACTGGCTGGCCAGTGGTCCAACTAAGCTGCAATGAAGTGAGCAGTTGCAGTCCACACGGAAAAAGAGACGAGCAAAGAAACAATATAGCTTTGAATGTCATGTAATTTTTAAAGAGAATGAAATAATATTCGGAGAAACTCCAGCACTAATGTGCGCTTCTTAGGTGACCAGATGAAACGCACTCAGTCTCACCTGACATAGTATTCTAATGACAAACAAGAGTGAAGAAAATTTCTAACTGAAACATAGGGTAATTTTTCTAATTGAGCACAAGCATAATGCAAGGATTTCACCATACTGTTGAATACTGAAGCCAATGACAGTATTAATTACAGTCAGTCATCTGGTAATCTCTTAGCTCCTTCCTTACCCGAATCCGAGAAATACATTTCAGTTCTGGAAGTTTCACCTGCTACATTGTTAACAAGCATATCAACAACAGAATCTACAGAGCCAACCTGGTGCCGCATTTTCTCTTCTTCTTCTTCTTCTTCTTCTTCTTCTTCTTCTATGACGAGTCATTCTATATCCTGCCAGCGTTCAGCAGTAACAAGAAAAAGCTGCAGGCTTTAGTTCCAGTACATTTGGCAGCTGAACAGTGTTGTTACTTCTTGGGCCAAATCACACAACGTGGCTCCAGATCAGTTCTGTTGGTTTCATATTGTAATGGTACAGTAGCAATTGTAAAAATGCAGCATTTGTATGATGTGCTCGATGCTGTGAAAATGATTATTTTTCATGTTTCTACAATAATTATCTACCTCTGTGGTATAAAACGATGGACGAAGTCCAAATAAAGAGGATTTGGTTTTTCATTTTTGCCCTAAAAAATTAAACAGTTCTGTTTTCTTAATTTAAGCAACTTTTATGAACAGTTAATAATTAATAATTAAGAATCTGTATTTAAAATGAAAACAGGAATTTCGCATTCAATATGTAATTAGAAACAAGAAGACCTGCAGTATTCATAAAACAAATTGAACAAGGAAAAAAAAAATGATATTGGGGTGATTTGAAGCACCGAACAATTAACTGCATTTGGTTAACATTCCGTTACGCTACCAACTGTGCTACGTGTACGATATGGGTTTGTACATCAACTGTATTACATACAGTCGTTGCGCAAATTTCAAAGCCGATTATCTCGGTAAATTTATGAAAACCATTAAGAACAGCCTACTTCTCAGCACTTATTAACCGTATTCCACACACCTGTTTCACTAAGGAACAGAAAGCAGCCTCAGCCATTTTCATCGGACTGTACACGATTTTTGAAATTAAAAATATGTGGCTAAAGCGTGATTAAGAAAAATGTTGATGGCTGTTAATACATTTGAATATCTTAAAGTTTCATTTAACGTAACTTAGTAATAATATATCTAATACATAAGTAGGACCCACTTCCAAGAGTAACAACAACAGTGTACGTGTGCTACGGCTTCTGACCAATCATCACATTTGTGTTTGTTTACAGGTTTATTCTTATGATGAACAGATTATTGTATAAAGTGTTTCTAATTTCAAATACCCTTTTTCATCATTTTATGGTATTATTGAACTAGTTACGTGGAGACCTGAGAGTAGGAGTGTGATAGGGCACGTGTCACTAAGGCAGAGAGTTAAGAACTATATTACCGCAATATTTGTACCCTGGGAGTAAAGTTACCCGCCAACCGATGCTGCTAAATCAAGAGTCTGAAGCCAAACTAATGGGACAGTATTCAAGATACAACATTTACTCCAATTACAGAGTGGGGAACTTAAAAAACAATGAAGTTGCATTATAACAATATTAAGAGAAGGAAAGTTGCTACTCACCATATAGTGGAGATGCTGAGTCGCGATAGGCACAACAAAAAGATTCACACAATTATAGCTTTCGGCCATTAAGGCCTTTGTCAGCAATACACACACACACACACACACACACACACACACACAACTTGCACACGTCTGCAGTCTCAGATAACTGAAACCACACTGCCAATGGTGGATGATGTGTGGTTTCAGTTATCCGAGACTGCAGACGTGTGTGTGTGTGTGTGTGTGTGTGTGTGTGTGTGTGTGTGTGTGTTTTTTTGTGTGTGTTGCTGACAAAAGCCTTAATGGCCAAAAGCTATAATCGTGTGTATCTTTTTGTTGTGCCTATCGCAACTCAGCATCTCCGCTATATGGTGAGTAGCAACTTCCCTTCTCTTAATATTGTTACATTCCATCCTGGATTTTCCATTGTTTGAAATTGCATTATGGTTCACAGTCCCAGATAAACTGCGGATGGCCCTCAACTGTCTGGGTCGGTCAGTTCAAAGATCAGAGGCAAGGAGAGAGTGTATCACCTCTAGTAGGACTATGCCTAGTAAAGCACTGTGGTGATCCAATCGCCTTTTTTTGGGTTATGACAGCTTTACCTAGATGCTGCAGTACACCCTGCAACAATACACTGGGATGCAGAAAAGATACCAGAAAAGAGGAACAGCAAGACTGGCAGGTTTTGTATGACTAGAAAGAATATAGCCAAAGTATTCTCACAAGTAAAGCACTGCTGGAACAGATTGCCCGGCACTGTTGGAAAAACAGATACTGCAATTGTTATCAAACTTTCAAGCCTAGCCGAAACGTGGTATCAGATTGCAGTCTGGATTTTACAGATGAAAATGGCATATTTCTGTATTTTTTGGGACTAGATTCCCAAGTTTTGATGTATCATCAAAGACTGAAATGGAATGTGTCACCAAAAGCCTCAAAAGCAATAAAGTAGGCCGAGATGATTCAATAGTAGTAGAGCTGCCAAAGAGCGTAAATGATAGTACCATAGTCAATACAGTCAAGCTTATCTAGAACATTTGAAATAATATGTTGCATCGTTATGTTTGTAAGCAACTGATACTGACAAATGGGCAATGAGGAATGTGATACATTACACACTGTGTTAGTTGATCATACTTCTGAATAAAGTAATGTAAATCTTCAAAGCAGAAAACACAGTCAAACTCTTGCTCTTTCAATACGTTTATCCAACATGCAATAAAAAATGACCACATTTACAAACATAGTGTGTTGTTTTGCAACACTAATATTCAGATAGAATAAACAATCTGTTATAACTATAACAAACCTTGTAACAAGTTGGGAAGGAGCGGTAAAAATTCTTGATACAGTAAGTCATGACTGCCGCCACCAATCGATCTAAACAGGGCACGCAGCAGGAGGAAATAGTTAAATGGCTCTTTCGCGGTCATCGCTAATTCCATTGACCTGCATAGAAAATAAAAGGAAAAAATCATTCAGTATGTCAAATTATCTCACAACTGGAGAAGAAATCATATTTGAAGCATGAAATATGGATAGCATATAAAAAGTAATGCGAAAGAGTGGCAGTTTCTGCAGGAAGTTAGCCACCTATCTTTCAATCCTATGTACTACATCAGCTACTGCCTTTAGTTATCTCTCTTACTTCCAGCAGACATTGCCTGGATCACAATACGAATTCATGAAGTGCTCTCCTGTCAGCTTTTTATGAGGCCCACACTACACAACAGTAGTTGGCTATAGTAAAAACAAATACATTGACCAATCTTTCAGTTGCACATGTCCCTAGGTTCAGGGGTACAGTCAATATGGAGCTAACTTGCAAAACTTTGCACAATGCCTCATTCATACAGTAGTTGTACTTCTTTACCGATGACAGCCACATGATACTAATGTGTTTCAGTGTACTACAACACCAGTATGGGAATGAACAGATTATTTCCTTTTCTCTTGAAAAAAGGAAAAAGATAGTAACAGATGCTGACTTCAATATTAATATTACAGCTGACAGCAATGGCGTGTCCACATTCACTGACTTAATAAACTTTGGCTTCAAAATAAATGTCATGCAACCCACTAGAGTAAATGCACAGTCAGCTACCTGTGTTGATAATATTCTAACAAATTATGTATTTGAAGATCTTTATAAATTTTGCATAGATTTAGGAATCTCTGACCACAAAACTACCAAAAACTAAGAAATTTCATGTAACAAAAGCCATGTGAAAAGGAACTTCAATGAAAAAAATTCAATTACATTTAGAAATAAGTTAAGAGAGGTTGAATGGCCTTACAACAGCTGTATTTCGAGTAATAGCAACTTTAACCATTTTTAAGTAGCTTTCTTGAAATATTTAATGAAAATTTTCTGCTTAGAACCATATGCAACAAAATGACCAATAAACTTAAATGGATAACCCAGGGTATAAAAATATCTAGTGCCAGGAAGAGGGAACTCCACAATGAACTGATATATAACAAAAACAGATGTTTTACGAAGTATGTTCATCATTATAAAGCTACATTTAAAAAGGCTGTGAAGGCAGCCAAACAAACAGCAAACAAAAAGTTCATTGCACAACATAAAAGCAAAATAAAAGTAGTGTGGTCTGTTGTCAAATCATAGTTAGGTGCTAAGAGTTAGTAATAATGAAATATCTAGGATTAAAGTAGATAAAAACTTTATATGTAAACCCGGCTCAAATATCATTGTGTTTCAATTAATTTGTCATAAATGTGGCAAAGTCAGATGTTGTTGTAGCAGAGAATCACAGTAAAGTAAATCCCTCTGGAATCCACCACAGAGCTGAGTATCTTAAGGATTCTTAAAAAGTCACAATAAAGGAAGTGGAAAATGTTATATTATCATTAAAAAATAAAAACTCTGCTGGGTGGGATGGGATACACACCAAAATATTCAACCAGTCTTTTGAACAGGGATGCTTTCCCACTGTTTTGAAGTCTGGTGAAGTCAGACCTCTATTCAAGAAAGGGTCGAGGGAAGACGTGGGAAACTATTGGTCTATTTCTATTCTTCCAGTCCGGTCAGAAGTGTTAAAGAAAGTAGCTGCAAACCAGATCAAAAATTTTATTGAAAAAAATATTATCATAAGTAACCAATTTGGATTTCAGCCAGGAAAAAACACACTAGATGCAGTAAATAACTTTATTGAAAAGATAGGCAAATCATGGATCAGAGGAGTAAAGCTGCGCCGGTATCTTCTATGGTCTCTCAAAACCATTTGACTCTGTGAACCATGACGCGTTTATCTACAAATCAGACGAATATGGAATTAAGGACAATGCTCTAAACTGACTAACATCACACTTTCACAACAGAAAACAAAGGGTAACCATACCTCAGAGGCAGTGAATTATTATTCTGAATGGAGTGCAGTATCACAAGGTGTGCCTCGAGGCTCCATTTTTGGGGTCAATCCTGTCCCTGTTCTACATAAATGACTTGCCCATAAATATAAATTCCCCATCAGTTGTGTTTGCAGACAATACTTCTGTTTTAATTGAACATGATGATGCCGAAAAAATTCCGAGCTCCATCGTAAGCACACTGGGTACCTTAGAAAACTGGTTCCAGTTAAATGGGTTGGAACTGAACATTGCAGAAACCCATATGGTACATTTCAAAACCAAACATTCAAAATGTACGGAATTTAAAATACGACATAGCAATCAACCTATGAAAGAAGCTGACATGGTCAAATTCCTGGGACTAAATGTGGACAAGAACTTAAGCAGGAATACACATATTGACCTCCCATCAAATAAACTATGCACTTTTGCATTTGCAATGCAAATGCTAGCAAATTCCACTGACTTGAGTACTTAAAAAAATTGCTTATCATAGTTATTTGGAATCTGTCATTAGATATGGGATAATTTTCTGGGGAAGTCCAAGTTGTGTATCTCGAATACTGAAACTGAAAAAGAAAATTGTCTGATACATGACTACAGCACAGCAAACAGAGTCTTGTCATCCATTATTTTGGAAATTACAGATCCTAACTGCCCCTCCATATACATTTGTGAAATTATAATCTTCCTATACAGTAGACAAAAATTGAGGGGAATCCTTTTAACCACACATATAACACACAAGAAATAAAATAATTTTACGCTACCCACACACCAGTTGAATTTACATGCATGGACTCCACAGTACATGGGGATGACAATATAGGACAAGGTAATGGGCAAAAGCATATTTCATATGGGGGGAAAAAATAAAAAAAATAAAAATAAGAGGCAACAGCAGATTCTGTTGGAGAAATGCTATTATTCAAAACAGAATTCATGGAGGATGAAATGATAATTTGAACCAGGGGGTAATTAAGTGTTAGATTTTATTGTATGTATGTATATCTAAAAACAAAGATGATGAGACTTACAAACAAAAGTGCTGGCAGGTCGATAGACACACAAACATATACACAAAATTCTAGCTTTCGCAACAAACGGTTGCTTCATCAGGAAAGAGAGAGAAGGAGAGGGAAAGACGAAAGGATGTGGGTTTTAAGGGAGAGGGTAAGGAGTCATTCGAATCCCAGGAGCGGAAAGACTTACCTTAGGGGGAAAAAAGGACAGGTATAAACTCGCGCGCACACGCACACGCACACGCGCGCGCGCACACACACACACACACACACACACACACACACACACACACACACACACACACACACACGCAGACATTTGTAAAGGCAAAGAGTTTGGGCAGAGATGTCAGTCGAGGCGGAAGTAAAGAGGCAAAGATGTTGAAAGACAGGTGAGGTATGAGCGGCAGAAACTTGAAATTAGCAGAGGTTGAGGCCTGGCGGATAACGAGAAGAGAGGACACACTGAAGGGCAAGTTCCCATCTCCGGAGTTCTGACAGGTTGGTGTTAGTGGGAAGTATCCAGATAATCCGGACAGTGTAACACTGTGCCAAGATGTGCTGGCCGTGCACGAAGGCATGTTTAGCCACAGGGTGATCCTCATTACCAACAAACACTGTCTGCCTGTGTCCATTCATGTGAATGGACAGTTTGTTGCTGGTCATTGCTACATAGAAAGCTTCACAGTGTAGGCAGGTCAGTTGGTAAATCACGTGGGTGCTTACACACGTGGCTCTGCCTTTGATCGTGTACACCTTCCGGGTTACAGGACTGGAGTAGGTGGTGGTGGGAGGGTGCATGGGACAGGTTTTACACCGGGGGCGGTTACAAGGGTAGGAAGGAGCCAGAGGGTAGGGAAGGTGGTTTGGGGATTTCATAGGGATGAACTAAGAGGTTATGGAGGTTAGGTGGACGGCGGAAAGACACTCCTGGTGGAGTGGGGAGGATTTCATGGAGGATGGATCTCATTTCAGGGCAGGATTTGAGGAAGTCGTATCCCTGCTGGAGAGCCACATTCAGAGAGTGATCCAGTCCCGGAAAGTATCCCTGTCACAAGCGGGGCACTTTTGGGGTTTTTCTGTGGGAGCTTCTGGGTTTGAAGGGATGAGGAAGTGGCTCTGGTTATTTGCTTCTGCACCAGGTCGGGAAGGTAGTTGCGGGATGCGAAAGCTGTTTTCAGGTTGTTGGTGTAATGGTTCAGGGATTCCGGACTGGAGCAGATTCGTTTGCCATGAAGACCTAGGCTGTAGGGAAGGGACCGTTTGATGTGGAATGGGTGGCAGCTGTCATAATGGAGGTACTGTTGCTTGTTGGTGGGTTTGATGTGGACGGACTTGTGAAGCTGGCCATTGGACAGATGGAGGTCAACGTCAAGGAAAGTGGCATGGGATTTGGAGTAGGACCAGGTGAATCTGATGGAACCAAAGGAGTTGAGGTTGGAGAGGAAATTCTAGAGTTCTTCTTCACTATGAGTCCAGATCATGAAGATGTCATCAATAAATCTGTACCAAACTTTGGGTTTGCAGGCCTGGGTAATCAAGAAGGCTTCCTCTAAGCGACCCATGAATAGGTTGGCGTACGAGGGGGCCATCCTGGTATCCATGGCTGTTCCCTTTAATTGTTGGTATGTCTGGCCTTCAAAAGTGAAGAAGTTGTGGGTCAGGATGAAGTTGGCTAAGGTAATGAGGAAAGAGGTTTTAGGTAGGGTGGCAGGTGATCGGCGTGAAAGGAAGTGCTCCATCGCAGCGAGGCCCTGGACGTGTGGAATATTTGTGTATAAGGAAGTGGCATCAATGGTTACAAAGATGGTTTCCGGGGGTAACAGACTGGGTAAGGATTCCAGGCGTTCGAGAAAGTGGTTGGTGTCTTTGATGAACGATGGGAGACTGCATGTAATGGGTTGAAGGTGTTGATCTACGTAGGCAGAGATACGTTCTGTGGGGGCTTGGTAACCAGCTACAATGGGGCGGCCGGGATGATTGGGTTTGTGAATTTTAGGAAGAAGGTAGATGGTAGGGGTGCGGGGTGTCGGTGGGGTCAGGAGGTTGATGGAGTCAGGTGAAAGGTTTTGTACTACAATGGGGCGGCCGGGATGATTGGGTTTGTGAATTTTAGGAAGAAGGTAGATGGTAGGGGTGCGGGGTGTCGGTGGGGTCAGGAGGTTGATGGAGTCAGGTGAAAGGTTTTGTAGGGGGCCCAAGGTTCTGAGGATTCCTTGAAGCTCCACCTGGACATCAGGAATGGGATTACCTTGGCAAACTTTGTATGTGGTGTTGTCTGAAAGCTGACGCAGTCCCTCAGCCACATACAAATTGTATTATTATTACTATTAGTATTATTACTATTATTATTTCTTTCCTTTCTCAGACCTTAGGTCTGGTTCGAAATGAAAGTGACGCAGATCTTGATCAAGCGTCACTTCCTTTTAACTGTACGGTATATGTTATATTGCATTTAGGAACTTTCGGGTAATTGAACATGTATCAATAATTACGGATTTCTGTAGTTGTATATATAAGGTTGGATGTAGCTGTATTGCATTGATGTACTGGTGGATATTGTGTGGTAGGACTCCTGTAGTTGATAGTATAATTGGTATAATGTCAACTTTATCCTGATGCCACATATCCTTGACTTCCTCAGCCAGTTTGATGTATTTTTCAATTTTTTCTCCTGTTTTCTTCTGTATATTTGTTGTATTGGGTATGGATATTTCGATTAGTTGTGTTAATTTCTTCTTTTTATTGGTGAGTATGATGTCAGGTTTGTTATGTGGTGTTGTTTTATCTGTTATAATGGTTCTGTTCCAGTATAATTTGAATTCATCATTCTCCAGTACACTTTGTGGTGCATACTTGTATGTGGGAACGTGTTGTTTTATAAGTTTATGTTGTAAGGCAAGCTGTTGATGATTTATTTTTGCTATATTGTCATGTCTTCTGGGGTATTCTGTATTTGCTAGTATTGTACATCCGCTTGTGATATGATCTACTGTTTCTACACTCCTGGAAATTGAAATAAGAACACCGTGAATTCATTGTCCCAGGAAGGGGAAACTTTATTGACACATTCCTGGGGTCAGATACATCACATGATCACACTGACAGAACCACAGGCACATAGACACGGGCAACAGAGCATGCACAATGTCGGCACTAGTACAGTGTATATCCACCTTTCGCAGCAATGCAGGCTGCTATTCTCCCATGGAGACGATCGTAGAGATGCTGGATGTAGTCCTGTGGAACGGCTTGCCATACCATTTCCACCTGGCGCCTCAGTTGGACCAGCATTCGTGCTGGACGTGCAGACCGCGTGAGACGACGCTTCATCCAGTCCCAAACATGCTCAATGGGGGACAGATCCGGAGATCTTGCTGGCCAGGGTGGTTGACTTACACCTTCTAGAGCACGTTGGGTGGCACGGGATACATGCGGACGTGCATTGTCCTGTTGGAACAGCAAGTTCCCTTGCCGGTCTAGGAATGGTAGAACGATGGGTTCGATGACGGTTTGGATGTACCGTGCACTATTCAGTGTCCCCTCGACGATCACCAGTGGTGTACGGCCAGTGTAGGAGATCGCTCCCCACACCATGATGCCGGGTGTTGGCCCTGTGTGCCTCGGTCGTATGCAGTCCTGATTGTGGCGCTCACCTGCACGGCGCCAAACACGCATACGACCATCATTGGCACCAAGGCAGAAGCGACTCTCATCGCTGAAGACGACACGTCTCCATTCGTCCCTCCATTCACGCCTGTCGCGACACCACTGGAGGCGGGCTGCACGATGTTGGGGCGTTAGCGGAAGACGGCCTAACGGTGTGCGGGACCGTAGCCCAGCTTCATGGAGATGGTTGCGAATGGTCCTCGCCGATACCCCAGGACCAACAGTGTCCCTAATTTGCTGGGAAGTGGCGGTGCGGTCCCCTACGGCACTGCGTAGGATCCTACGGTCTTGGCGTGCATCCGTGCGTCGCTGCGGTCCGGTCCCAGGTCGACGGGCACGTGCACCTTCCGCCGACCACTGGCGACAACATCGATGTACTGTGGAGACCTCACGCCCCACGTGTTGAGCAATTCGGCGGTACGTCCACCCGGCCTCCCGCATGCCCACTATACGCCCTCGCTCAAAGTCCGTCAACTGCACATACGGTTCACGTCCACGCTGTCGCGGCATGCTACCAGTGTTAAAGACTGCGATGGAGCTCCGTATGCCACGGCAAACTGGCTGACACTGACGGCGGCGGTGCACAAATGCTGCGCAGCTAGCGCCATTCGACGGCCAACAGCGCGGTTCCTGGTGTGTCCGCTGTGCCGTGCGTGTGATCAATGCTTGTACAGCCCTCTCGCAGTGTCCGGAGCAAGTATGGTGGGTCTGACACACCGGTGTCAATGTGTTCTTTTTTCCATTTCCAGGAGTGTATTTGTTGTTTGCAAAGTGTGCATTTATCTGTTGTGGTATTGGGATCTTTAATAATATGCTTGCTGTAATATCTGGTGTTTATTGTTTGATCCTGTATTGCAATCATGAATCCTTCCGTCTCACTGTATATATTGCCTTTTCTTAGCCATGTGTTGGATGCGTCTTGATAGATGTGTGGCTGTGTTAAATGATACGGGTGCTTGCCATGTAGTGTTTTCTTTTTCCAATTTATTTTCTTCGTGTCTGTTGATGTTATGTGATCTAAAGGGTTGTAGAAGTGGTTATGAAATTGCAATGGTGTAGCCGATGTATTTATATGAGTGATTGCTTTGTGTATTTTGCTAGTTTCTGTTCGCTCTATGAAGAATTTTCTTAAATTGTCTACCTGTCCATAATGTAGGTTTTTTTATGTCAATAAATCCCCTTCCTTTCTGCTTAATGTGAATCTTTCTGTTGCTGAATGTATGTGATGTATTCTATATTTGTGGCATTGTGATTGTGTAAGTGTATTGAGTGCTTCTAGGTTTGTGTTACTCCATTTCACTACTCCAAATGAGTAGGTCAATATTGGTATGGCATAAGTATTTATAGCTTTTGTCTTGTTTCTTGCTGTCAATTCTGTTTTCAGTATTTTTGTTAGTCTTTGTCTGTATTTTTCTTCTTCTTCTTCTTCTTCTTCTTCTTCTTCTATTATTATTATTATTATTATTATTATTATTATTATTATTATTATTATTATTATTATCTTTACTTTCTCAGACGTTAAGTCTGGTGAGGAATGGAGTGACGCGGACCTTTATCAAGCGTCACTTCCTTTTTGCTGTACGGTATATGTTATATTGCATTTAGGAACTTTCGGGTAATTGAACATGTATCAATAATTACGGATTTCTGTAATTGTATATATATGTTTGGATGTAGCTGTATTGCATTGATGTATTGGTGGATATTGTGTGGTATGACTCCTGTAGTTGATAGTATAATTGGTATGATGTCAACTTTATCCTGATGCCACATGTCTTTGACTTCCTCAGCCAGTTGGATGTATTTTTCAATTTTTTCTCCTGTTTTCTTTTGTATATTTGTTGTATTGGGTATGGATATTTCGATTAGTTGTGTTAATTTCTTCTTTTTATTGGTGAGTATGATGTCAGGTTTGTTATGTGGCGTTGTTTTATCTGTTATAATGGTTCTGTTCCAGTATAATTTGTATTCATCATTCTCCAGTACATTTTGTGGTGCATACTTGTATGTAGGAACGTGTTGTTTTATAAGTTTATGTTGTAAGGCAAGCTGTTGATGTATTATTTTTGCGACATTGTCATGTCTTCTGGGGTATTCTGTATTTGCTAGTATTGTACATCCACTTGTGATGTGATCTACTGTTTCTATTTGTTGTTTACAAAGTCTGCATTTATCTGTTGTGGTATTGGGATCTTTAATAATATGCTTGCTGAAATACCTGGTGTTTATTGTTTGATCCTGTATTGCAATCATGAATCCTTCTGTCTCACTGTATATATTGCCTTTTCTTAGCCATGTGTTGGATGCGTATTAATCGATGTGTGGCTGTGTTAGATGATATGGGTGCTTGCCATGAAGTGTTTTCTTTTTCCAATTTGCTTTCTTCGTATCTGTTGATGTTATGTGATCTAAAGGGTTGTAGAAGTGGTTATGAAATTGCAGTGGTGTAGCCGATGTATTTATATGAGTGATTGCCTTGTGTATTTTGCTAGTTTCTGCTCGTTCTAGAAAGAATTTTCTTAAATTGTCTACCTGTCCATAATGTAGGTTTTTTATATCGATAAATCCCCTTCCTCCTTCCTTTCTGCTTAATGTGAATCTTTCTGTTGCTGAATGTATGTGATGTATTCTATATTTGTGGCATTGTGATCGTGTAAGTGTATTGAGTGCTTCTAGGTCTGTGTTACTCCATTTCACTACTCCAAATGAGTAGGTCAATATTGGTATGGCATAAGTATTTATAGCTTTTGTCTTGTTTCTTGCTGTCAGTTCTGTTTTCAGTATTTTTGTTAGTCTTTGTCTATATTTTTCTTTTAGTTCTTCTTTAATATTTGTATTATCTATTCCTATTTTTTGCCTGTATCCTAGATATTTATAGGCATCCGTTTTTTCCATCGCTTCTATGCAGTCGCTGTTATCCAATATGTAATCTTCTTGTTTAGTGTGTTTTCCCTTGACTATGCTATTTTTCTTACATTTGTCTGTTCCAAAAGCCATACTTATATCATTGCTGAATCCTTCTGTTATCTTTAGTAATTGGTTGAGTTGTTGATTGGTTGCTGCCAGTAGTTTTAGATCATCCATGTATAGCAAATGTGTGATTTTGTGTGGGTATGTTCCAGTAATATTGTATCCATAATTTGTATTGTTTAGCATGTTGGATAGTGGGTTCAGAGCAAGACAGAACCAGAAAGGACTTAATGAGTCTCCTTGGTATATTCCACGCTTAATCTGTATTGGCTGTGATGTGATATTATTAGAGTTTGTTTGGATATTAAGTGTGGTTTTCCAGTTTTTCATAACTATGTTTAGGAACTGCATCAATTTAGGATCTACTTTGTATAATTCCAATATTTGTAGTAACCATGAGTGGGGTACACTATCAAAAGCTTTTTGGTAATCAATGTATGCGTAGTGTGGTGACCTTTGTTTAGTTTTAGCTTGATATGTCACCTCTGCATCTATTATCAGTTGCTCTTTACATCCTCGTGCTCCTTTGCAACAGCCTTTTTGTTCTTCATTTATAATTTTGTTCTGTGTTGTATGTGTCATTAATTTCTGTGTAATGACTGAAGTTAATATTTTGTAGATTGTTGGTAGGCATGTTATGGGGCGATATTTAGCTGGGTTTGCTGTGTCTGCTTGATCTTTAGGTTTCAGATAGGTTATTCCATGTGTAAGTGTATCAGGGAATGTGTATGGGTCTGCAATGTAACTGTTAAATAATTTAGTTAGATGTGAATGTGTTGAGGTGAACTTCTTTAGCCAGAAATTTGCTATTTTATCATTTCCAGGGGCTTTCCAATTGTGCGTAGAATTAATTGCTCGGGTGACTTCATGTTGCAAAATTATCACTTCAGGCATTTGTGGTATCATCTTGTATGAGTCTGTTTCTGCTTGTATCCACCGTGCATGCCTGTTATGTTGTACCGGGTTTGACCATATGTTGCTCCAGAAGTGTTCCATGTCTGTTATGTTTGGTGGATTGTCTATTTTAATGTGTGTGTTATCTATTGTCTGGTAAAATTTCTTTTGGTTTGTGTTGAATGTTTGGTTTTGTTTCCTTCTATTTTCACTTTTTTTGTATCTTCTAAGTCGTTTGGCCAATGCTTGTAACTTCTGCTTCTTTTCATCTAATTGCTCCATTGCTTCTTGTTGTGAGATTTTACCTAACCTTTTTCGTTTTTTGTCTGATATTTCATTTCTTATAAATTGTGTTAGCTGTCCGATGTCTTTTCTCAGTTTTTCTATTCTGATCTGTAGCCTGTGTTGCCATGCTGGTTTTGTGGGTTTCTTCTGTGTGTTGGTTGGTTCTGATCTCTGCCTAGTGTGTATATTTAGTGTAGTGAGTGCTCCTACATAAACCAGTAGTTGTAACTCTTCCATTGTTGTATTTTCATTTATTTTGTTGTGTATGATTGTGTTGATAGTTGTTATTGTTGTTTCGACTTGTGGGTTATTTGGTGGTCTATGCAAGAATGGTCTAATGTCTGTATTTGTGTCTTTGTATTCTATATATGTCAGCTGAAATTTCTCTTCTATATCTAACATGTGTGTCACTTCGTGTTCTATTTGTGCTTGTTCTGGTGGCTGTCTTAAGATGTCGTTTTCCTCTGATTGTTTAATTGATGTGTGTTGTTCTTTGTTTGTTTGCTCTGGGATGTTTGAGTCCATTACTGTATTTTCTTCTTCTTCTTCTGATTGCACATTATTTTGTTCTAGTATTTGTTGTACTTGTTGTTTGATGTTTTCTAATTCTGACTGGGGTATCCTGTTATTTTTGATTATTACACGGATCTTATCAGCTAGTCGTTGTTCTGTTAAAAATTTTAATTCTGGGTATCTGGTAATAAATGTTGTGTGTACTTGTGATCTGTATCCAGTTGTGTTGGTTCCTAGGTTTGTTGCTTGGTAATAACAGAACATGAGGTGTCGATTAACTTCATCTGACCATCTCATCCTCTGTCTTTGTTTTCCTTCTAGGGTGGTTGCAGGAAGCATATCCTGCAAAACACCTCTATTTGGATTTAAATCATTTTCCAGTTGGCTAGCAGTGTCGTTACCATTGTGGGCGGGCATAGGGTTCAAGCGTCGTCCCCGACCATGACGGCGCTTGTCCGAGGCTTCTTTAGTTCTGTCCTGAACCAAGTAATCACACTAAAAGGGGGGTTAGCCCTATTAGTGGTTTGTTCTTTTCGTCGCCTTTTACGACTGGCAGAACATACCGGAGGCCTATTCTTTATTTATTATTATTTCTTTACTTTCTCAGACGTTAAGTCTGGCTGAGAATGGAAAGTGACGCGGACCTTGATCAAGCGTCACTTCCTATTAACTGTACGGTATGTGTTATATTGCATTTAGGAACTTTCGGGTAATTGAACATGTATCAATAATTACGGATTTCTGTAGTTGTATATATATGTTTGGATGTAGCTGTATTGCATTGATGTACTGGTGGATATTGTGTGGTATGACTCCTGTAGTTGATAGTATAATTGGTATGATGTCAACTTTATCCTGATGCCACATGTCTTTGACTTCCTCAGCCAGTTGGATGTATTTTTCAATTTTTTCTCCTGTTTTCTTTTGTATATTTGTTGTATTGGGTATGGATATTTCGATTATTTGTGTTAATTTCTTCTTTTTATTGGTGAGTATGATGTCAGGTTTGTTATGTGGCGTTGTTTTATCTGTTATAATGGTTCTGTTCCAGTATAATTTGTATTCATCATTCTCCAGTACATTTTGTGGTGCATACTTGTATGTAGGAACTTGTTGTTTTAAAAGTTTATGTTGTAAGGCAAGCTGTTGATGTATTATTTTTGCGACATTGTCATGTCTTCTGGGGTATTCTGTATTTGCTAGTATTGTACATCCGCTTGTGATGTGATCTACTGTTTCTATTTGTTGTTTACAAAGTCTGCATTTATCTGTTGTGGTATTGGGATCTTTAATAATATGCTTGCTGTAATACCTGGTGTTTATTGTTTGATCCTGTATTGCAATCATGAATCCTTCTGTCTCACTGTATATATTGCCTTTTCTTAGCCATGTGTTGGATGCGTCTTGATCAATGTGTGGCTGTGTTAGATGATACGGGTGCTTGCCATGAAGTGTTTTCTTTTTCCAATTTACTTTCTTCGTATCTGTTGATGTTATGTGGTCTAAAGGGTTGTAGAGGTGGTTATGAAATTGTAGTGGTGTAGCCGATGTATTTATATGAGTGATTGCTTTGTGTATTTTGCTAGTTTCTGCTCGTTCTATAAAGAATTTTCTTAAATTGTCTACCTGTCCATAATGTAGGTTTTTTATATCGATAAATCCCCTTCCTCCTTCCTTTCTGCTTAATGTGAATCTTTCTATTGCTGAATGTATGTGATGTATTCTATATTTGTGGCATTGTGATCGTGTAAGTGTATTGAGTGCTTCTAGGTCTGTGTTACTCCATTTCACTACTCCAAATGAGTAGGTCAATATTGGTATGGCATATGTATTTATAGCTTTTGTCTTGTTTCTTGCTGTCAATTCTGTTTTCAGTATTTTTGTTAGTCTTTGTCTATATTTTTCTTTTAGTTCTTCTTTAATATTTGTATTATCTATTCCTATTTTTTGTCTGTATCCTAGATATTTATAGGCATCCGTTTTTTCCATCGCTTCTATGCAGTCGTTATGGTTATCCAATATGTAATCTTCTTGTTTAGTGTGTTTTCCCTTGACTAGGCTATTTTTCTGACATTTGTCTGTTCCAAAAGCCATACTTATATCATTGCTGAATACTTCTGTTATCTTTAGTAATTGGTTGAGTTGTTGATTTGTTGCTGCCATTAGTTTTAGATCATCCATGTATAGCAAATGTGTGATTTTGTGTGGGTATGTTCCAGTAATATTGTATCCATAATTTGTATTATTTAGCATGTTGGATAGTGGGTTCAGAGCAAGACAGAACCAGAAAGGACTTAATGAGTCTCCTTGGTATATTCCACGCTTAATCTGTATTGGCTGTGATGTGATATTATTTGAATTTGTTTGGATATTAAGTGTGGTTTTCCAATTTTTCATTACTATGTTTAGGAACTGTATCAATTCAGGATCTATTTTGTATATTTCCAATATCTGTAGTAACCGTGAGTGGGGTACACTATCAAAAGCTTTTTGGTAATCAATGTATGCGTAGTGTAGCGACCTTTGTTTAGTTTTAGCTTGATATGTCACCTCTGCATCTATTATCAGTTGCTCTTTACATCCTCGTGCTCCTTTGCAACAGCCTTTTTGTTCTTCATTTATAATTTTGTTCTGTGTTGTATGTGTCATTAATTTCTGTTTAATGATTGAAGTTAATATTTTGTATATTGTTGGCAGGCATGTTATGGGGCGATATTTAGCTGGGTTTGCTGTGTCTGCTTGATCTTTAGGTTTCAGATAAGTTATTCCATGTGTAAGTGTATCAGGGAATGTGTATGGGTCTGCAATGTAACTGTTAAATAATTTAGTTAGATGTGAATGTGTTGAGGCGAACTTCTTTAACCAGAAATTTGCTATTTTATCATTTCCAGGGGCTTTCCAATTGTGAGTAGAATTAATTGCTTGGGTGACTTCATGTTGCAAAATTTTCACTTCAGGCATTTGTGGTATCATCTTGTATGTGTCTGTTTCTGTTTGTATCCACCGTGCATGCCTGTTATGTTGTACCGGGTTTGACCATATGTTGCTCCAGAAGTGTTCCATGTCTGTTATGTTTGGTGGATTGTTTATTTTAATGTGTGTGTTATCTATTGTCTGGTAAAATTTCTTTTGGTTTGTGTTGAATGTTTGGTTTTGTTTCCTTCTATTTTCACTTTTTTTGTATCTTCTGAGTCGTTTGGCTAATGCTTGTAATTTCTGCTTCTTTTCGTCTAATTGCTCTGTCGCTTCTTGTTGTGAGATTTTACCTAACCTTTTTCGTTTTTTTCCGAGATTTCATTTCTTATAAATTGTGTTAGCTGTCCGATGTCTTTTCTCAGTTTTTCTATTCTGATCTGTAGCCTGTGTTGCCATGCTGGTTTTGTGGGTTTCTTCTGTGTGTTGGTTGGTTCTGATCTCTGTCTAGTGTGTATATTTAGTGTAGTGAGTGCTCCTATATAAACCAGTAGTTGTAACTCTTCCATAGTTGTGTTTTCATTTATTTTGTTGTGTATGATTGTGTTGATAGTTTTTATTGTTGTTTCGACTTGTGGGTTATTTGGTGGTCTATGCAAGAATGGTCTTATGTCTGTATTTGTGTCTTTGTATTCTATATATGTTAGCTGAAATTTTTCTTCTGTATCTAGCATCTGTGTCACTTCGTGTTATTATTATTATTATTATTATTATTATTATTATTATTATTATTCTATTTGTTAACATCAGCTGTTCTCTGTTCAAGGTGAAATTTTACCACAGTGTGACATGTCTCCTGTACCTGAATCAAATGATTCAGATTATGTGCGTTATGAGACAAATAAACCACAATTCACAATTAAGGAACTCTTACAAATTTACATAAATTACATGTAAGCACTGCTAATCATTTGTAATCATACCAGGGCTTTGTTGTAGGGTTTTTCTTTTGTTACACATAGAACAGTAAATCTATACAACAGAATAATATATAAAATTTAATATATCCTGGATTTGTCAATTTAGGCTGGAATTCAGCTCAAGACAATAGTGATATCATTGCTCATCTGAAAGGAGGATCAAAATGTATATTCATTATCTGAAGGACTGACCAATAAATAAGCACAAAGCAGAATGGTGTGGAGTTCTAGTATCTGATAATGAGCAGGCAACAAGAAGGGAACAAAATAGAAAAGGGTAAACCAATAACAACAAATCATGAACGTACCTGTTAACAATCTTATGCAGGTGGGGTCTGAGCATGTGTTTGTTCTCCTCTGGAAACAAAGAAACGCTACCAAACACCAACTTGAAAAGTTTCAAGTACAAGTTGCTCTTCTCCATGCCATTTCCCATCTCTTCCATTCTTTTCAAGAGATACTCAAGAAGAACAGTGGCAAACACAGGTGATGTGGTTGGATTTGCAAGAAAAGAGTTTGCCACAACTTGTAGTGCTGAATTCTTGTAGATTCGATCCACTACAAATTCTATTGTCGTTGAGAACACTTCATTAAATGTTAGGGGATTCATCATAGAGAACTGAAAACAGGAATAAATAATTAACTTCTGATTTCACCAAATACAAGTGTGTCATTGTTATAGGTCTAAGCTGCTCAAAATTTAATGCAAATAAAATCACACATGGTTACACATTTTAAAGATTTTTTTTTGTCACGAAGTTAATTTTCTAGCCCACACTGCAGGTATTTATTACTTTAAATGTATTCTGCTTGTTACAAATATACTATGTTTATGGAAGATTCTTGGTGCTGTAACAATACATTATGTTATATTCTGCATTATAACTTGAAGATCCACAAATATACACTGAATAAAACACCCATACCAAATATTGGCATTAATGTTAGTCCTTCCCAAACATCTCTTTAACAAGGTGCTCTATTTGGTTTACCTGTAAGGAAGAGCTGTGCAAAGTGGCCATGGCGTGTGAAGTGGCCATTGGGGTTCTTGGGGTGCTGGCATGGGGCAGGAAATTAACTTATTCTCCCTAGAGAGCCATTCACTCCATGAAGTCTAACCTGTCTGCTGTGCCACTCTTCGGAGTTATAATAATTTCTGTGGATTGTAGATATATGACTTTACAAATGAACCATTGTGGCATTTGCCTAGAGTGATTCAGGGAAATCACGGAAAACCTAAATCTGGATGGCCGGACACAGTGGGTTATGTGCCAGTTGGTGCTCCCTCAAGATTATGAATTCTGTACATGAGTTTGCGAATGAAGTTCGACTTTTATTTGTGGAAAATGTAATTCAAACCATGTTTCACACTGAAATATATTCTGTTCTTTGTTAAAAGAGATTTTTACCCCTTACTTTTTGCTTTAAAACTAAGTAGCCACCTTGCCTACTTATGTCGGGCAAAGTGGGCATTTTACCACTTTGTGAAAATAGAACTGTTTAACTTATTAGGTTTTAATAAAGCGAGATGTAACATAAAAATTCCAACAATGACTCATTGGTATTATAGTCATAGGAGACTACGTTTCTTCATTTTGTGAAGTGCAAAATTTTATGTTTATGAACATTTAAAACAACTTGTCAATCTGTGTACCAATTTGAAATCTTATCAAGATCTGACTGAATAGAGGAGATAAAGTGAAGTAACTGTAACGATGAAAAAGATTTTTTTGGATTTCGATGTGTAGAAGAGAAGGATCAAGATGATCTAATGGACATTGAGAGTGACAGTGACTAGGGAAATTACAAAAAGATTGAATTTGGAAGGTAAAGATGCTGTATTCGTGTGTGCAAGTTGTGTGTGTGTGTGTGTGTGTGTGTGTGTGTGTGTGTGTGTGTGTGTGTGTGGCTGCACAGGCTTTAATGGCCGAAAGCTATAACTGTGTGAACCTTTTTGTTGTGCTTATCGCGACTGAGCATCTCCGCTATTTGGTGAATAGCAACTTTCCTTCTCTAATATTGTTACATTTCATCCTGGATTTTCCATTGTTTGACCTTTTGCCTTTTAGTAGTTTTAATTTGATTTTTATAACATTTTACATTCTGGTTATTTTTCTGATGTTTTTATTCAATTATAATATTTTTATTTATTTATTTCTTTTTTTTTTCAATCATACAACTACCACACTGACCTATTAATCTGAGCAATTTTGTTTTTAAAATTATAAATTCCCAAGAATTTTATTTAATTATAATTTTATCTTAAAATATATTCCAGTTTTTGAGTTTGATTTAGCCATATCATTACTGCTTTTATCAATTAACAATTTTTTGAGCTAGCTTGCTAATTAAATCATAAATTCCCAGGAATTCGTGAATTTTGGGAATATTGTCATCAGTGAAGTGTTACAAAAAGGAACAGCAGAATATAGATCAACGTTAGGCTGTCAAGTTTTGCGTGAAACTTTGGGAATCCGTTAGTGTGACCCTTGAAAAATTGAAATAGCCCTCTTGGGTACATTTATTATCAAGAGCTCAAATTTTTCACTGGCACAAATCATTTTTGAAGGCTGAGAACATGTTGAAGATGAACCTCATTCAGTGAGACCTTCAAATTCAAAGACTGATGAAAATGTCAAATGTGTGTATGCTTTTGTAAAGATAAGACCGGCATTTAACAAAAGGATGATGGGTGACCTGTTTAACTTAAACACGTTCACCATACATCAAAGTTTGACCAACGTTTTGCACATGCAAAGGGTCTGTGCCAAAATGGTGCCAAAAAACTTCGCACCTGAGGAAAAGAACAATTGAAGAAACTTGGGTATTGATCATCTTGAAAAGATTGCCAATTACCACACAGGTGATGACCCCTGGATTGTTTTAATACAATTGTGAGACAAAGCGCCAAAGCGAGGAGAGGCACACTTCAGACATCATCTCAGAAAAAAAGCCCGAATGAGCAAAATGATGATAAAAACATGCTCCACAACAAACTGTCAATGAGGTGTTTTACAAATATGTCCTAGAAAGGCTCAGGAAATGGGGGAATCTTGTGAGACCAAACGTTGCACGCAAGTGGATGCTGCATCATGATAATGCCCTATATCAGATGGTCACTTCCATCACGAAATTTTTTACCTCAAAAAGCATTTCTGTTGATCCACAGCCCCTTGGAACAATGACACTGCCATTTTATAGCTGTCCAAGGGAATTGCTGTGAAGGGGACAATATTGTTACTTGAACAAAAGAAATCTTTGATAGATAAAAAACCAGTCTCATTACTTTTCTCACATCCCTCATATGCTGCTATTGAATCACAGTGAGATCAAACAAAAAGACAGACAAATATTCATTTATTTTGTGTTACTGCTTATAAGATGCAATGGTTGTGAGGGGCTATTAAACTATATGAAAGTTTACACATTCAATCCTTCGTATCATAAGGCCATCTCATTTCTCAGACAAACACATTTTATTTAAGAAAGAAACACATAAAGAAACCACTGTTTATGTTCACCCAATATGAGAGTACTGCTTAAGAAATGGCATTTACAGTCAATCAGTTGCACAGCAAGACAAAATACATTACAATCAGATGTTAGTTAAAATTCACTTGGTTATTGAAACAGCTTTTTGCTTAATCTTCTACATGAAGTATCTAAGAGATACAAATGCAGATAATTGGATTCAGTGTTTCTAAATGTTCAAAATGCTTTTCATTCAGTACAGCAAAGACAATGTGATCAGTTGGCATGCTTGTCTGATATGCAAGAGCATGAAATAAACTTTCTTAATCTTAAGTGGCACACATATCACTCTCATAATAGCCCCTGCTTGTAAAGAAGCTTATGGAAACTCATTATTCCCACGATCCATCTGTGGATGGAATGTGAAGAAAACTTACCATACAGTACACTAGAAAGCTAATTATATCACACAGTTTAGTTATTTGGAGTTATAAGTGAACACACAAATACTCACAACTCCTGAGAAATGTTCCAACACTTCTTTTTCTTCTTTTGAGCGAACAGTTTGGTTAGCAGCATTCCTCTGAATAGCAGGCAAAATGAGGCCCGGTAACATGGGGTTTGCACTAAGAGTGTATATATCGAGAGCCTTCATCCCCCACTTAACAAGACGTATAAACATTAGTGTTTCTTTTGGATGAAATAGTTTTCCTTGTGTTGATCCTTCAATGGTTGGAACCTTAAGAAAACAAATTACAAGAATTAGACTTCAATCACTTTGCTTCAGATGTTTTGAAAAAACAATTTTGTCAGTTGTGCCTACATACTTTATACTAAATACTTCTGCAATACAAAACAATTTCACTGACTGATTACAATGAACATGCACTGTACAAGCAAGTTTTAAAGAAAATGCTGTATCACTGGAATGCTACTCAGGTTTTAAAATCTCGTCAGAAGCACACCCCAACAATCAGTCTTTTCTTCTGATCCCGTGCGGTAAGTCTCCCCTGACCCACAGTTCTGTGTGACTGTCCCAAAATCTATCCCTTTTCCTAGACCTCTCCAGACCTTTTCCTTCGCCCCTCTTCCTTTCCCTTCAACACTTCTGCCTGTAGGAGCCACTGGCTCCAAAAGCTTGCCTAATTACAACCTTCTTTAATGTGTGTGTTCTGCCGCCGCTTGGTGAGTAGATTTTTTCATCTATCTAATTACATTCTCATGATTAATTTCTAAGATGTATGTGTACTTTCCATGGTCTAATTTATGAGGATGGTTCGAAAAGTTCTCGGAACGGAACAGAAAAAAAGTACTTACATCACTGAAACTTTTTTTTATTTTTCAAAGTAGTCTCCTTGTAGATTAATGCACTGGTTCAACAATGTTTCAGTGCCTTGATCCCACCTCAAAAATGAGTTTCCTCCAGCCCCGCAAAATAGTTGTCAACTCCGGCTATCAATTCTACGTTTGAAGTGAATCTTTGTCCACCAAGAAAAATTTTCAGTTTTGGGAAGAGATGGAAGACTGATGGAGCCATATCAGGTGAATAAGGCAGGTGTGGCAACAATTCATACCTTAGTTCGTGTAATTCTGCAATGGCGATGGCATGCGTTTTTTATCCAGCGTCAAGAGTTGCGGCACCCATCAGGCAGATAATTTTTTCATTTCTAATTCTTCAGTTAAAATTTAATATACCTTTTCATATGACATCTGGCAAGAATGAGCAATTTCACACACTTTCAATCGGCGATCCTCCATGACCATTTTGTGCACTTTTGCAATGATTTATGGAGTAGTGACACATTTTGGCTGACCACTGCGCGGATCATCATCTAAGCTCTCCTGACCAAATTTAAATTCATTTCTCCACTTGGCAACAGTTGAATATGAAGGAGCACAGTCCCCCAGTGTATTCTGGAAATCGGCATGAATGTCCTTTGCTTTGATACCTTTCTTTGCGATTTTTTCCATCTTCGCAAATCACTAAGCAGGAACAACAAAAGAGCCATGTCACCGTCACAGCTCTCTTCAAAGAGCACTGACATGGCACGTGTTTATAGGCAATGGCCCAACGAATATCATGTGAACAACTCTCATGGTCTCATGGTGATTCCGAGAACTTCTCAAGCAATGCTTGTAATTCCCACGTGGGTAGACTGTTATAAGCTTTTTATTGCATTGGTTAAATTGTTTGGGACTCGGCACTTTTTTAATATTTGCAGCATCATATGTCTTTCTGGGTCTGCAGCTCATGGGCTCGTGGTAGCGTTCTCGCTTCCCGAGCACAGGGTCGTGGGTTCGATTCCAGGCGGGGTTAGGGATTTTCACCTGCTCTGAGATGACTGGTTGGTGGTGTATCGTCGTCGTCGTCATCATCCATCTCCATTATGGTCCGGAGGAAGGCAACGGAAAACCACCTCCATTAGGACCTTGCCTAGTATGGCGGTGTGGGTCTCGCTCTGTCAAGAAGAATGGGACTTCATTTCCATTTCCATGTATTTCTGGCTCAGACTTAAGCCTTTTTGAGATCTAAAATTGAGAGTGTATAGACAACAACTAAATTTCTTTCTGTTCTCTATAAATTACAGCTTTTCTACTGGAACTAAAATGTGCAGCGCTTAATAGTGAACCTGTGAAGTTGGATATAACAATATTCTTTATTGCAGTCTGAGCAACGAGCACATCTAAAGGACGGTGCATGTATCATCACCCGACGAAATGACTACAAGAGCTATGGAAATTTTGTGTGCCTCAGCCTCTTACTCAAAACTGTAATAACCCAACAAACCTCACTCACCTTGCAAGCAGCACAGCCCCATGTAATCGTCTTTGCACCACACACCAAAGTTTTCACAAGGGCACGGCAGTCTGTTACTGTGTAGTTACTGCCCTGTGTCTGAGGAAACCCGAACTTCTTTTCCTCCTTTTCTGTTGGTAGCTTCCCTGTAGAAAATGAGTGTAACAATGTTTTATTATGAGTGGGTTTACCGACAAATTTTTATTTAAAATAATATGCAGAATGTTTAACGTATCACAAGATAAAAAAAAATAAGATAAGGTCTACACAGATCATCATTTATGTTATTGTTTTCATCTGGATCAGAGCAAACAACACTGATTATCAATTGTCAAGTTCAGAATTTTTGGCTGCCTTGGGTCCATACCTCATTAAATTTATGAACAATGAGGGTGGTCAGCTGCTGGCCACACAGCTTCTGGTACCAATGTCAATTATACTGGAACAATGGCTCGAAGTGAGTGAGAGGCCAGTTATCTTCTGGCTGATACGGATTATCCCTGGGTTAAGCTGACAAGGAGTCAGCAGACATGAAAAATGCAATACTACACAGAAAATTAATTTAACTATATGGAGTCAAATGAAACAGCTAACTTTAAGATGATGATTTTGGAATTCAGTGACTGATTGTTTCACTTGAGGATGACCCTTTAAACTTATTAACTTGGGCTTTCATAGTTAATTATTTGCACTGCTTCAATTCAGTTTGATTTGGGAAAGTCCTTAAATGAACTGCAATGTGCTCAGATAGACTGTTTGCCAACCACAGTGAGCCAAAAAAATTCTTTGAACAGTGTGAGATGTTAATGCACTTAATATGGTGAACAGTATACAAGATGTGTTAAGAAAGTACCAAACCTTTGGTTGGCAGATACACATTTATTCATTTGGAGGTACAAAACCCTAGACCCCTCCAAAGTAGTCTCCTTGGTAAAGCCACACTTCTCATTGTGCTCCCACCACTGTTTGAAACAGTTCTGGAACTCATCTTTTAGAATGGTTATCAGCTGGGCTGTCACATTCCATATGATGTCCTCTCTTACCTCTAATTATATTGCTTTCAGAGGCATTTTCAGCTTCAGAAATAACGAAAACTCTTTCAGTTGAGAGCCTGACTAACAACAGGGACGTTGCATTTTACAAGGAAAGTTGAATCAGATGCACAGAATGGATGGGTGCATGATCATCATGGACCTGTTAAATTTTTGCTGCCCACAGATCCAGTCACTTGCACCATGCAGCATGAAAATATGATGAATGACCTCCTGACAGTATTTCTTTGTTATTGTTTGGCCTCGTGTTGAAACCTAAGATGCAACACCCTACGAGAACATGACCCTGAATTTGTTGTGGACCTGCTGTGCTCTTTTGGCCTCCTTCCACTGTGATGCCTGCATCTTGGTCCCTGAATTGTGCCAGCACCACCTAAGAAACAGAAAGCCTATTCACACTGGACGTGATGTCCCAACACGGCGTCATCTGTAGTCTCCAAAAGCTTGTAAACATCGAGCTGCATGCTACTGTATTGTAATCTCTGACATTTGTGACGGGAGTTAATAAATATCGAGTGTGGAATGTTTTTGTTTCCTTGGCGTGCACGAGACTGGCTGATTTGTTTGCATTCTGTCACATCTTGTTATTAGTATAATAGTCAACAGGCGGGCACTATGGCAAATGTTACATATAACCCTCGACCAATGGAAGCCTAGTAAAAGGGTCGCTTGGTATCTCGAATGCAGGCAGCCATGATCAGAGTGGAGGCACTTTATTCTCTTTGCTGCTTGCTCCTGATCCAACAACATGTCTTTTTCCTACTCTCCTATGAGCCACCCTGAACTTCAGCCATAGCGACCCCCTCCAGTTGTATGGCCATCGGATTTTTACCAGACTTTCTGTGTTCTCATTTGAAAAATATCTCCCCAGGATGCCCACATTCCACCACATCCATCCAGCACACCTGGTGTCACAAACGGAATGCTCACAACTTTGAAACATTGGCACAAGAGTTAGCAGAGCAGTATTTCGATAGGAGAGGCATCAATTATTACAGCAATAAACTCTCCACCTGAGATAGACAGCAGGGCAAGATCTCAAGGTGTTTGCTGACCTAATCAGAACTATTTCCTGTTGGAGCATGGATGCGGCGGGTAATGAAGTATTACAGCAAGAAGTCAAAGTGAGAGACCTATGTGTATTTATCCACAGCATCAACCCACAAAATGGGCAAGGCGGCAAGGTGCAGTATCCTCACACCTCACATGCTCAGGCACGTGACACCTCGAAGTGCAACTGCAACTGTACCTGTTCCAAACACTATCCCATTTGCATTTAAGAGCAGGCTCGTATCCCGTATCTTATAGGAACCTACTACTTACCTGAATTTCATAACTTGATTTGACCCTTCCCTGTCCATTCCCCTTCTGTGAACACCACCTTGTCTCCAGTTTGAGCTGGAGCGGGAAGTCCTAAGTAGGGCCCATAGTGTTGGATTGCCTGAGACACTTTGGGTTAGATGGGGAGTTATGTTTCTGGCCCTATCCAGAACATCTCGTCTGGTTTATCAGCAAAATACTCCATTTAATATTCCTTGGCACACACCCAGTACAAAGCTGCTCATCATTAGCCTCCAGCTGAGTTATGTTGCAGATGCCAGTTTCACATTTCCCCTTCTCTCCTTTCCAGCCTTTGGTGTTGAAATTGAGCATCACATTGTAAGCATTTCAGGTTACAAACGCCAATTCTGGGTTCTCACAAGAACCAGGATTTAATGCTGACACTTTATTCATGAACATTTGTGTCTCGCTGAAAGCTGGCAGAAATCTAGTGTCTTAACACTCAATCAAAAGTAAGTGGGTCTGCACCTGTGAGCAACTTTTAATCAAGCAGTGCCCTGTCTCCAACCCCCCCCCCCTCCCCCCCTCGACCACCTCTGTTGCTATGAGCCTTTACAAAGCTTAGCCAATCAGATAGTTGAAAATCTATGAGACTGTGCTAATCATCATCATCATCATCATCATCATCATCAGTGTTCTGTTATATTAGAAGATCCTTCGCATCTCATTTCATGTGATCCATTGCTTCCTCTTCAATGCCAGTGTATATGCTGCTGTCCATTACAGCATCCAGGATCTGAAATGTCTTGCTTCTTCACCTCCTCTTTCCTTCCACATACTCTTCTAAGACTTATTATAAGCCCTTCCTTCTTTCTTAATATGTGTCAATCCAGTTTCAATTCCTTCTTTTTATTGCATCCAGTAACTGTCTTTACTCTACCACTCTTCTCAATAACTCTTCTTTTTTCGCTCTATCCATCCAACTTAATCTTTCCATCCTCCATCACATCCACATTTCAAAAGCCTCCAGTCTTGCTCTACCTTTCTTCCTCAGTGTCTACGTTTCAGCACCATACAGCAGGACACTCTTCACAAAACATTTTATTAGCCTTTTCCTCGAATCTTTGGCCATAATGCTGCAGAAAATTTCCCTTCTTATAAAATGTCTCTTTCACCATTGTTATTTTGGTTTCATTTTTGTGCTGCTCTCCTAAGATTTGAATGTGTTCTAATACTTCTACAGTCAACATTATCTTTACCTTTTTATTTCCTCTTGGGGCCATTACTTTTGTTTTCTTTGTATTTCTTTTTCTTCCACATCTCTTCCCTTTAGCTTCAATGGTATTCATTACATCCTGCAAATATTTTTGATCTTTTGCTAGGAGGACAATATCGCCTGCAAACTTCAAACGTCATTCTTTTTCCTCCAATTTTTACCTCTTTGTTGTCTAGTGGGCAGTGGTCAATCATACTTTCTAAGTACAGACTGGAGACAGACAGAAGCCTTGTCTGACTCCTTTTCCTAGTTCTACTGAGTTGGTACTTTCTCTTCACACTTACATTGATGCTCTTTGATTTAAATATAATGAGTTTACAAGTCATCTGATTTTTTTGTCTACTCTTTTTTCTCCTCATTATAGTTGCAAGTATATCCCACACCACATCATCAAAGGCATTTTCCAGGTATGGAAAACGCATATGTACGTCTCTTCCACTTTCAGTAAACCTTTCTCCCAAAATTCGCAGAAGTCCTATTGCAGCTCTAGTGCCCATATTCAGTGGAAAACCATATTTCTCTTCAGCTTGATTCTCCTCCATTACCTTTTTCCAGCCTTTTATTAATGACTCTTAACATAACATTGGCTGCATGTGAAATAAATGTCCTGTGCTCAATGTGTTTCTCTGTTCTTTGTCAGAAACTTCTCTGGACATTCACCACTGTCTCGGATATTTTGTTACATAACTTTAATCTCTCTCTTACATCTTCTTGGCTCAAAAATTTTTTTCCTCCCTGGAACTGTATTTGTAGCTACCAGTTTCCCATTTTTCACTGCAGTTATGGCACTCTTTACTTCTTCCATAATGATTTTTGGTCATTTCTCGCTGTCATTTACACTGGGCATGTTCTCATTGTTATTTATACTGTGGATGGATTCAAGTTCTAGGGATGTTGGTTTGTGATTTGGGTCATACAGCTCTTTTAAACAATCCTCCCAACTCTGTAGGATGTCCTCATGACCTCTGTACACTACATTTTTGGCTATACAGAGTATTTCCATACTAGCTCTCCATGCTCTGTTTTCATCTCCATGCTGCAATACTTACTCTGTTGTATACACTCCTGGAAATGGAAAAAAGAACACATTGACACCGGTGTGTCAGACCCACCATACTTGCTCCGGACACTGCGAGAGGGCTGTACAAGCAATGATCACACGCACGGCACAGCGGACACACCAGGAACCGCGCTGTTGGCCGTCGAATGGCGCTAGCTGCGCAGCATTTGTGCACTGCCGCCGTCAGTGTCAGCCAGTTTGCCGTGGCATACAGAGCTCCATCGCAGTCTTTAACACTGGTAGCATGCCGCGACAGCGTGGACGTGAACCGTATGTGCAGTTGACGGACTTTGAGCGAGGGCGTATAGTGGGCATGCGGGAGGCCGGGTGGACGTACCGCCGAATTGCTCAACACGTGGGGCGTGAGGTCTCCACAGTACATCGATGTTGTCGCCAGTGGTCGGCGGAAGGTGCACGTGCCCGTCGACCTGGGACCGGACCGCAGCGACGCACGGATGCACGCCAAGACCGTAGGATCCTACGCAGTGCCGTAGGGGACCGCACCGCCACTTCCCAGCAAATTAGGGACACTGTTGGTCCTGGGGTATCGGCGAGGACCATTCGCAACCGTCTCCATGAAGCTGGGCTACGGCCCGCACACCGTTAGGCCGTCTTCCGCTCACGCCCCAACATCGTGCAGCCCGCCTCCAGTGGTGTCGCGACAGGCGTGAATGGAGGGACGAATGGAGACGTGTCGTCTTCAGCGATGAGAGTCGCTTCTGCCTTGGTGCCAATGATGGTCGTATGTGTGTTTGGCGCCGTGCAGGTGAGCGCCACAATCAGGACTGCATACGACCGAGGCACACAGGGCCAACACCCGGCATCATGGTGTGGGGAGCGATCTCCTACACTGGCCGTACACCACTGGTGATCGTCGAGGGGACACTGAATATTGCACGGTACATCCAAACCGTCATCGAACCCATCGTTCTACCATTCCTAGACCGGCAAGGGAACTTGCTGTTCCAACAGGACAATGCACGTCCACATGTATCCCGTGCCACCCAACGTGCTCTAGAAGGTGCAAGTCAACTACCCTGGCCAGCAAGATCTCCGGATCTGCCCCCATTGAGCATGTTTGGGACTGGATGAAGCGTCGTCTCACGCGGTCTGCACGTCCAGCACGAACGCTGGTCCAACTGAGGTGCCAGGTGGAAATGGCATGGCAAGCCGTTCCACAGGACTACATCCAGCATCTCTATGATCGTCTCCATGGGAGAATAGCAGCCTGCATTGCTGCGAAAGGTGGATATACACTGTACTAGTGCCGACATTGTGCATGCTCTGTTGCCTGTGTCTATGTGCCTGTGGTTCTGTCAGTGTGATCATGTGATGTATCTGACCCCAGGAATGTGTCAATAAAGTTTCCCCTTCCTGGGACAATGAATTCACGGTGTTCTTATTTCAATTTCCAGGAGTGTAGTAAACCGTATCTCCTTTCTTCTTCAGTTCTTCAATTGACTCTCACTCCTCCTTTAGCCATATTTTTTTTTCCCTGGCCTGGTCTGTTTCTCTATGCAGTTCATTATTCAGCCTTCGGCGCATTTCTTGCGGTTTCATCATTCACTTCTTAAATGAAAAGATGTTTCTGACTTACTCAACATCAGCAAGCATCATTTCAGTCAATATCTCTGGAAGGAACTTTAGCAGATCTCTTTCCATGTTTTCTTTTTGTAAATATGTATTATGTTTTATAACATATTCTTATTTTATAACATGTTCCACATTCTTGAGGGTTTTCAATAAGATGAAGTCCATATGAATTTAATGCTTTAAAGAAATTGTACAACAGAAGAGTGCAGGCAACAAGAACTCACCGTCTGCATTAGCAAGGGCCTTTGTCAGCTCCGAGAACGTGTTTGCGGCAGACGCGCTCACTGCCGCTGCAGAGTACTGCTGGGTGGCAGTCTCCTTGGCGAACCCTCTGGGTAACGCCGCACCAGGTGTCGCCGAGCCCGGAGTCGTGGGTATGGAGCTCATCAGTGGGATGAATGGGGCATTCGTCGCCGCAGCTGTCGGCACCCCTGCCACCACCGTCCCTGCCGATGCTGCTGTGGCTGCAACATTAGTGGTGGCGGGGCTGGTGGCAGCTGTGCCAGCAGGAGTGACGGCCGGGGCAACAGTGGCGGCGGATGCGTTCGGAGTGATGCTGCCTCCAGCAGCAGCGCCCACAGGCAACGACGTTCCTGCCACTGCGTTCCCACCGGGCTGCACTTTCAGGAGGGCTGCCACATTGGGGTTTGGTGCGCCAGGCACCTGGCCAAGTGTCGTAGCGAGTGGTAACGGGGCTTTGCTGTAAATGCAACTAGCTCTTATTCCCTGTACAATGTCATTACCAATACAGAAAATGAAATTAAACACAACATGTAATTAGCGGCCCATGGCTTCCAAACAATGTGTGGGGCTCATTTTACATGATCTCTTGCCACGAAATGTTGGTCAATGGGGACACATTAAAGAACTAGTAAATTGAAATCGTATTGTCACAGGGTGTATACGCAGACAAGGAAAAAAATTCCCGGATTTTTCCCGGGTCTCCCGGTTAACCATACATTTTCTTCCGGATGCCGGATGAAAATACACTTTTTCCGTGTTATGTGACAGTATACTTTCCGTCAAAACTGTAAAACTTATCAATCCTTTGAATGGATGTAGTTTTATACAGCGGCGTAGAATTTCTCGACACTTTTAGAAAACGAAACTCAGGGGAAAAAAACACGTTTTGGAAAGATCTTTGAAATGCATCAACACGTACAGTGCATAATATTTGTCTCGAAGATTAATAAGTTACAAGAGAAGCAGCTTTCACATATAATGTTGATCTGTTTAGCGGATGTTACACTTTAAGATACGTCACACAAACACGCCAGTAAAATTTTTAATACCGACATAAATCTCTGATCTTCTGGGCTCGAAATTCTTCTAAATGATTTGTCATCAAAGAGTTGGTTTTTAAATGAGAGCATTTGTCATCAAAGAGTTGATTTTTAAATGAGAGCAAACGCTCTGTGATTTAAGAAATTCATTGTACATTCTTACACATAGTTCATCTTGCATAAAAGGAAATTTACTTTGAAAATAACACTTTTCGAACCACAATTCGCAATATTTTCCCGCGACCTGTTAGAACGAGATTCATTTCAGCAGTTGCCAGAGAGCGCCAGATAGACGTCACCGCGCTTGCGCAGCTACAGTGATTTAGGAAGCCCGTATGTTCGTAAGTGTGAAACATTAAAAGGTCTTTCTTACATTATGTCATAAAAGAAACAAGACGTCAGAGGATACTCCAAGAGCGTCTGAATTTCGTGAACCATACTAAACTGCATAGTTAGCCTTAAAGCGCACATTCGTATGTTCAGATTCCCAATGACATACGCCTCGACCTGATATTAAGCTTTCCGGTATGGTTTTCGGGACGTAAATTTTCTTGGAGTACCAGTACGTACTGTATTATCTCATGTTTCGTTCTTCATTATGGCATATTGCCATATGTGTTAAAAGATGAAAACGTGCACTTTAAATGCAGCGAGCAGTTGAAACTAGCCAATAGCGTGGAATTAAACACTTCGTTTCAAATAAATTTACTGCTTCAGCACAAAAGCTTAATAAAAGCCAAATTTCTTTAGCAAACCGAGAAAAATATCTTTATTGTTCAGCAAGGCCATTAATTCCACTGCTCCGACCACCAGAATGTCGAGGGGGGGGGGGGGGGGGGAACGCAATTAATTATTTGTAACCGGGGGAGGGAGAACTCTTCACAAAATCTGGACTCTTTATTGCTTATTAGCTAATAACTCGCTCTTCTGTGTGACAAAATTAAACATAGGATACCTAAAACCAGTACAGACAATAGACAGGCAAGACAGTACACATTTCTTCAATCCTTGGGGCCGGCCGGAGTAGCCAAGCGGTTCTAGGAATCGCGCGACCGCTACGGTCACAGGTTCGAATCCTGCCTCGGGCATGGTTGTGTGTGATGTCCTTAGGTTAGTTAGGTTGAAGTAGTTCTAAGTTCTAGGGCACTAATGACCAAAGATGTTAAGTCCCATAGTGCTCAGAGCCATTTGAACATGGGGCCCCAGTGGTGACTACACGTTCAGAATACACTGTACATGAGCCAATGACTGGAAGTACTTATTTGGCCAATAGTAGGACCGGATTATCACACAAATCTAGCATTGACACTAGTCGTCTGAGTAATAAATACTTTAATAAAAATATAGCTGTGGTGCTCCATTTCCACAACTTATATTGGCCGCTGTCCCATGTCCACAAGAAAGATAGACTTTTTCAATTTGTTATGAAACACGTCCTACATCTACATCTACATTTATACTCCGCAAGCCACCCAACGGTGTGTGGCAGAGGGCACTTTACGTGCCACTGTCATTACCTCCCCTTTTCTGTTCCAGTCGTGTATGGTTCGCGGGAAGAACGGCTGTCTGAAAGCCTCCGTGCGTGCTCGAATCTCTCTAATTTTACATTCATGATCTCCTCGGGAGGTATAAGTAGGGGGACGCAATATATTCCATACCTCATCCAGAAATGCACCCTCTCGAAACCTGGAGAGCAAGCTACACCGCGATGCAGAGCGCCTCTCTTGCAAAGTCTGCCACTTGAGTTTGCTAAACATCTCCGTAACGCTATCACGGTTACCAAATAACCCTGTGACGAAACGCACCGCTCTTCTTTGGATCTTCTCTATCTCCTCCGTCAACCCGATCTGGTACGGATCCCACACTGATGAGCAATACTAAAGTATAGGTCGAACGAGTGTTTTGTAAGCCACCTCCTTCGTTGATGGACTACATTTTCTGGTACCCGCCTTACCAACAATTAATTTTATATTATCATTCCACTTCAAATCATTCCGCACGCATACTCCCAGATATTTTACAGAATTAACTGCTACCAGTGTTTGTTCTGCTATCATATAATCATACAATAAAGGCTCCTTCTTTCTATGTATTCTCAATACATTACATTTGTCTGTGTTAAGGGACAGTTGCCACTCCCTGCACCAAGTGCCTATCCGCTGCAGATCTTCCTGCATTTCTCTACAATTTTCTAAGCTGCAACTTCTCTGTATACTACAGCATCATCCGCGAAAAGCCGCATGGAACTTCCGACACTATCTACTAGGTCATTTATATATATTGTGAAAAGCATGGTCCCATAACACTCCCCTGTGGCACGCCAGAGGTTACTTTAACGTCTATAGACGTCTCTCCATTGATAACAACATGCTGTTTCCTGTTTGCTAAAAACTCTTCAATCCAGCCACACAGCTGGTCTGATATTCCGTAGGCTCTTACTTTGTTTATCAGGCGACAGTGCGGAACTGTATCGAACTCCTTCCGGAAGTCAAGGAAAATAGCATCTACCTGGGAGCCTGTATCTAATATTTTCTGGGTCTCATGAACAAATAAAGCGAGTTGGGTCTCACACGATTGCTGTTTCCAGAATCCATGTTGATTCCTACAGAGCAGATTCTGGGTTTCCAAAAACAACATGATACTCGAGCAAAAAACATGTTCTAAAATTCTACAACAAAATGACGTCAGAGATATAGGTCTATAGTTTTGCGCATCTGCTCGACAACCCTTCTTGAAGACTGGGACTACCTGTGCTCTTTTCCAATCATTTGGAACCTTCCGTTCCTCTAGAGACTTGCGGTAAACGGCTGTTAGAAGGGGGGGGGGGGGGGGCAAGTTCTTTCGCGTACTCTGTGTAGAATCGAACTGGTATCCCATCCGGTCCAGTGGACTTCCCTCTGTTGAGTGATTGCAGTTGCTTTTCTATTCCTTGGACACTTATTTCGATGTCAGCCATTTTTTCGTTTGTGCGAGGCTTTAGAGAAGGAACTGCAGTGCGGTCTTCCTCTGTGAAACAGCTTTGGGAAAAGGTGTTTAGCATTTCAGCTTTACGCGTGTCATCCTCTGTTCAATGCCATCATCATCCCGGAGTGTCTGGATATGCTGTGTCGAGCCACTTACTGATTTAACGTAAGACCAGAACTTCCGAGGATATTCTGTCAAGTCGGTACATAGAATTTTACTTTCGAATTCACTGAACGCTTCATGTATAGCCCTCCTTACACTAACTTTGACATTGTTTAGCTTCTGTTTGTCTGAGAGGTTTTGGCTGCGTTTAAACTTGGAGTGAAGCTCTCTTTGCTTTCGCAGTAGTTTCCTAACTTTGTTGTTGAACCACGGTGGGTTTTTCCCGTCCCTCACAGTTTTACTCGGCACGTACCTGTCTAAAACGCATTTTACAACTGCCTTAAACTTTTTCCATAAACACTCAACATTGTCAGTGTCGGAACTGAAATTTTTGTTTTGATCTGTTAGGTAGTCTGAAATCTGCCTCCTATTACTCTTGCTAAACAGATAAACCTTCCTCCCTTTTTTTATATTCCTATTTACTTTGATATTCAGGGATGCTGCAACAGCCTTATGATCACCGATTCCCTGTTCTGCACTTACAGAGTCGAAAAGTTCGGGTCTGTTTGTTATCAGTAGGTCCAAGATGTTATCTCCACGAGTCGCTTATCTGTTTAATTGCTCTAGGTAATTTTCGGATAGTGCACTCAGTATAATGTCACTCGATGCTCTATCCCTACCACCCGTCCTAAACATCTGAGTGTCCCAGTCTATATCTGGTAAATTGAAATCTCCACCTAAGACTATAACATGCTGAGAAAATTTATGTGAAATGTATTCCAAATTTTCTCTCAGTTGTTCTGCCACTAATGCTGCTGAGTCGGGAGGTCAGTAAAAGGAGCCAGTTATTAACCTAGCTCGGTTGTTGAGTGTAACCTCCACCCATAATATTTCACAGGAACTATCCACTTCTACTTCACTACAGGATAAACTACTACTAACAGTGACAAACACGCCACCACCGGCTGCATGCAATCTATCCTTTGTAAACACCGTCTGTGCCTTTGTAAAAATTTCGGCTGAATTTATCTCTGGCTTCAGCCAGCTTTCTGTACCTATAACGAGTTCAGCTTTGGTGCTTTCTATCAGCGCTTGAAGTTCCGGTTACGTACTAGTACATTTTTTGCGACTAAAATTCCCCCTTGTAGAAATCGACACGGTTTCCATGATCAGCAATTTTGTGACACTCATCTCACTTCACAAGATACTGGCACCTAGGTTGATGCCATGTTCCTTGACTTCCAGACACTATGCAATGCATCTGTGCACTGTAGATTGGTGAACAACATACAGGTTTTCAAAATATTGAACCAACTTTGTGACTAAACTCAGGATTTTCTAGCAGACAGTGACACATTACTCTTAACCTTCTGCTGTTACGGATGAGCTTTCTGCTGAGGCAGCTTTTATAATAGTTGTACTGCTCACCAAATGCTGGTGCATGTGCTGAGAGATGGTGTTCTGGCCAATATGAAATGCTTTATCACCCAATTTTTCTAAAACAAAAAGATGAAAAAATTTTATTTTTGCACATCTTAGTGTCCAATACCTTCACTCTATAAAGACCTGAATTTCTTTTTGTTATTTGCCATACTTGCTGCATTGCATAAAATTAAGTAAAACACTGCATGAAATTTCAAAGATTTTGAAGAGGTAAAAATGCATTGCATAAAGTTTGCTGATTTTATCTCACACACTGCAGTGAATAAAATGCAGATACCAAAATTTTAAAATTTAGACCAGAATGATCTCTCAATTCTGTTCTTGAGTTATTGGTTTTATACCCACATACAAAATGTGTCCATTCACATCGTTGCAAGTTGCAAATCATGTCATTCGAGATAGCGAAATTAGATTTTTTGCAAATGACAGTGGGCAATGAAGCGTGTATGTTGTATAATAAATACTTGTAACTGTTTTATTAACAGACATGGAAATAACTCGTCTGCACCAGTGAAAGGTTGGTGGTTCAGTGCTCATACAGACATCAGTAGCACTGTAGGGAAACACAAGTGGCATGTGTATACAGGTTCACAGTACCTGGGGAGCGGCGAAGAATGACCTTCAGCCCTCAGTGACAAAAGGGTTAACAGGTCGTGACTGTCACATGTAGAAGTAACTCTGGGAGTATCCAAATGTTAGATATAGGGCCAGGAAGCCCTGTGAGGCTGCTATATATATATATATATATATATATATATATATATATATATATATATATATATATATATATACACACACAAAAGTTGCAATGTCAGGAAACTGTAATGAAATGCAGAAAAACCAACAGAGGTTGAACAATTTATATAGGAACAGGCACCTGGTTCTGAAGGCAAAAATATGAAGTTTTGCATACAAATAAGCAGTTCATAAGTCATTCACGTGACTGATAATAAATCGCTGGAAATGGTGCTAACTGTAAAAGATCTATGAGTTACCATCTGGAGCAACCAACAGCCACATGAAGCTAGTCACCAAAAAGGTGAGCCCGGGTCTCAAAGAATCCTATAGAAATGCAATTCATTAATGGGAAAAATAGGATTCACAGGAACGCTCATAGGCCATCTCTTGAGTACTGCTCATTTTTCTGGCACCATTGCCAGGTAGGATTAATATCTGAGAAATGGAAGATCCATAAGAACAGCAGTGTTTCGTCACGGGTTTATTTAGTAAATGCAAATGAACTATGTAGGCACTCATTGAACTCCAGTGACAAATGCTAAAAAGAGACATTTGTACATCACAGTGAGATCTACTGACAAAATTCTGAGGCAGTGTATTTTATAAATGCTATTGAGCATATTACATCTTGCCTCAGACATCTCAGGAAATTACTGGAAAGGGACAAATTTCAAATTTTGTCCCTTGTTATAATACTAGAAAGCACAAGTTGCAGTAATAATTTACTAAAAAAAACCTCTTGTTTAACAGAGACACTTTGCAATCGAGTCTTTGTCAAGTGTCATACCTAAACAGAAATGTGCACCTCCCGTATAAATATATGACATGTAGAAATCAAACCTTGCATTATTCCCTCATGGGAGACAAGAGTCTGCATTCGACTGAAAACAATTTACATCTACAGCTACACACATACTCCACTAAAGGATGGATAATGGAGGGTACCTTGTACCACTGTTAGTCCTTTCCTTTCCTGTTCCTCTCACAAATAGAACAAGATAAAGATATCCATCTCTATGCCTCTGTAAAAACCTTGATGTCTCTTATCTTGCCTTGTCTTATTTTGTCTTACACATGATGTAACTTGGTGAAAGTAGAACTGTTCTGCAGTCTCTTGCAAAAGCTTCTTCAATAGTGTTTCATGAAAATAAAGTCATCATCTTTCCTGGGATTCCCATTCGAGTTCACACAGCGTTTCCATAATCCTTGCTTGTCGATCGAACATACCGGTAATAATTCTAGCACCGTGCCTCTGAAATGCATGAATGTCTTCCTTTAATTTGTCATGATGGAGAACCCAAACATCTGAGGAATACTCAAAAATGGGTTGCACAAGGGTTCTGTATGTGGTCTTCTTTATAGTTGACCTACACAAGCCTAGAGTTCTCCCAACAAACTAAAGTAGACCATCTGCCTTCCTTGCAGTCAACATTATCTGCTTCTTCCATTTCAAACGGCTTTGCAACATATTTGAACATAACAGAATTTTTTTTCCTATTCACCTGCACTGGTAAACCAGATACATGTGGCTGACATGAAGTTCATGTCAGAGTGGACATGTGATACACACAAAAATGATTAGTATTGCAAAATTGTAGGTAATCTCTGACTTTGGAAACCCTGTATGATGTGAAGCCTTCATATTCTGTAATCAGAGACTCTTAATGCTACAACATAAGATCAACAAAGATCTGGATATGTTCTCCATGTATGGGAACAAAGCTTCTGGTTACAGCAACCTCATATAAAATATACCTGGTACGGTTCCAAAGTCAAATTAGAGAAAGGAAATTAGAGCTTTCAGCAATAACCTCCACAGTCTTCACCAGGAACAAATAAATGACATCATGCCGTCAGAGACCACATTATGTTTGCCATGCTAGTGGCATCTGTTGCAGCATAACTAACTCTGCAAATCCATCTGTAGTATGATCATACAATGGAGGCTTTGACGGCTAGTATTTGAGTGCTTGGTGAAATTTTTGTTGTATGGGCATTAGGCCCTGGTCCAAGGCATGACATTTCATCTCCTAATGCCATAGACACCAGAGACTATAAAGAGTCAGATGCCATATACGCATAAATATTTCAGCTTGCTAATGCTTTTTAAGTTTGAAACTGCTAGAGGAGTCTTTATAGCCTCTGATAATGTTTCCAGCATTGGGAGGCAAAACATCAGGCACAGAAATATGCTTTGATGATTGCCTTTAATGACCGTACAACAAAATTCACCTAAGACACATCTGGTCCACTTCCATGCACCACTAAAATTGTAGATACAGTCCTGTTTAAAGACACTACTGCACAGTCATATCTTTATCGCCTCTTCAGGATTGCCACAAGTTGCCCTAAGTGAAATTCCCTGATATTTCCCGGATTTCCCAACAAGTTTTAGCAATTTTCCCCGATAAATTTAGAGATCTCAAAGGTAAGTTAAGACTTAAGTTGACAATCTGTCTTCACAGCTACGGTACAAGAAACAATAGTGCAAATGAGGAAATACCTAAAAAAACTTGCAAGCAGATGGCGTTTCCTGATGTGAGCAAAAATCTTAAGTACTGACATCAACATCTTTTGTAATGAACTGTTTTTAGATGGAGAAAGGAAGCCAAATGATATAAGTGTTTCATTAAGACTACTGATATTATTTTATTTCAATAAAACTTAACACATTTGGTGACAATAAGCATTTCTCTGGAGTTGCAAGACAGATTTAAAATACTTTGACTGATTTCAGAAGTAACCTCAGAAAAAAGTAGACTTCTTGAATGATGTGTATCTGGCAGGGAAGAATTGTGTAAACCAAAACTGTAGGTGATCACCAATGAAATGTTGGTACTACTATGTTTGTTTTTGTCGGTTATTACCCACTATGTTACATCTATTATTTTACAGGTATTGCGTGATAAACTACTTCTGAAGTGCCAAAATGCACTAGAACAAATAACATGTCTATAAAACACCACACTGTACAATATACTTGTGGTGAGACAGTCAAATTCCTTAAATACATTGCACATGGCCTCCGGCCTGCTGAGGAGCACCACAGTCCTGGGTCCATGGATAAACCATGAAAATCTGCTGCATTATGCCATACACAAACAGATCCAGCCTGCAATCAGATCGGTGAGACTAGATTCGCTGGGCAGGGCCTACACATTAGTGGATGCCATACGTCCTCCTACAACCACCTACTCCAGTCCGGTCACTAACATCACTTATCCAATCAAGCTTTCTGTCCGCTTGAATGGCCACCAATAAACTGTGGCCAAGAAACAAGTGGACCACCCTGTTGCTGAACACGCTAAACATGATATTCTTCATTTCAATGACTGCTTCACAGCCTGTGCTACATGGATCCCTCCCACTAACACGAGCTTTTCTGATGTGCAGGTGGGAACTTTCCCTGCAATACATCCTATGTTTCCGTAACCCTCCTGGTCTCAACCTTCATTAGTCACTGTTCTCACCCAACCAGCCCCTGTCCTGTTCCCATTCCAGAACTACACAGCCATCATTCCACCACCACACTCAGTCTTTTTATTTCTCTCCTTTTCCACTACTTCCCCCCTCCCCTCCCCACCTCTCCCCTGCCAGAGTCTAACTTACAGCACTTTGGTGTCCGCCACTCCCACCATACTATCCCTACCCCTCCCCCCTCCTCCATACCCTCAACCAATTGCCACTCCCATCATGATGCACTAGTGCTGCTGTTCCAGCGTCGTTTCAGATGCCCAAGACAGTTGTGTGTGTGCAAGCTGTGCTTGTGTGTGTGTGTGTGTGTGTGTGTGTGTGTGTGTGTGTGTGTCTACTGTTGACAAAGGCCTTAATGGCCAAATTCTATAATTGTGAGAGTCTTTTTGTTGTGCCTATTTGCAACTTGGCATCTCCGCTATATGGTGAGTGGCAACTTTCCATATCTAGAAAGTGAATAAATTTTACCGACACAAAACAGATGGCAATGATGTGGATGAACTGAATGAAATTCAGTGACATAAAATGATATCAGTGAAGTATGCTAAGAAAATGTTGAGCTCCAATAAAATTAATGTGTCGTGAATAATATGGAAATTTGTGCCAGACTGGGATGTGAACCTGGTTTTTGTTCCTATACACGAGCAGCTAACTTAACCACTGGGCTCTCTGAGGATGCCTGCAGGGCAGACGGAAAACTTCACAGTCACTCACTGGTACGATAGGTTCTCCATCAGAGGAATGACTGTAGGTTTGCCCTGCCACAGGGCACCCTATGGGAGAATTTCACCATATTGGAAGGAATGACAGCAAATGTGAATAAGAACTGAAGTTTTAGTTAGGCCTGAACTGCTGTGCTCAGGCAGGCAGTCAAGGCAACAGCTCATGCTAAGCAGCAAATCCACGTCTGAATCCCAGTTTGGCACAAATTTTCATTAGGCACAACATATTCAAAACAATTTTATTTATGATATTATTAGCATTGTTTTCAAAGAGAGTTCATTTAATGGCCTTTCCAACAATTCTCTGTTGCAGGCAACTGTAAGAAGACAATCATTATCTGAGTTAACCTTGAATTTATTTCAATTCTGATTAGTTGTGTATGAACAAAAGGTACCCTTAGCTTCATACTAGCATCAAAAAATGGTGTTAGTGACTACATTATAATTTAAAAACTGTGTGTCTGTTCCTCTACCTACTCTGGCCCCGGTGCAAACAGAGGGGTGTTTGTCTGTGGCATCATAGCTCCCAATGAGAGGTCCAATGATTTTAATACAATCTTTTTTAATTATAAAATGCTGGTTTAATCGGGATGGTTCTTAGCTATATTTCATGGAAGTTTCTTCAACCATTTAAATTTAAACAGCTAAATTAGTAAAAATGTTTTCTGCCCACACGTTCTGTTGATATAAGTTACATAATGCCTAAGAGCTACATAAAGTAAAGTAGTACCAGATTCTAGAACCCAAAAAGATCTGAGTATAAGTGTCTGACAACATATGTTTATCTGTTATAGCTGACCAACAATGAGGATTTTTGGCATTAGAAGTCACTTTTCAGCACCTACAAATCAAAGAAAGGGTGATTATGACTCAACTGTAAAAGATAAACATATTCTCTTGCAGATTTTTTGTAGTTCCTTTCAAGATCTATAATCCAGTACTGATAACGATGGTACTAAATCAATTTATTTTGCCCTAATAGTTCAGGCAGCCTATTGCAAGAGAGTGCAATGACGGACCACTGTCTTTCGATTTGACTGCGAATTATCAACACTGCTTATTGCTTGTTACCTAAATTAGCTAACTATTTACTAAAACATAGTCAATGACTATGTGTGAGAATTACAAAGAGGAACACATGAAAAATATATTGCATTGCAATTTCATGTTTTTCCCCACTACTATTTGTGTGAATGTGGGGATAGAGCATTGATCGGACCATGTCTACTGGTAAAATATGAAGTTTAAAAAGCTTGAAATAAAACTTCAATTAAAATAAAAAAACTGACACAAAAAACCTCTAAAAAGTAGAAAAATATGTATTGCCACTAAAGTTTAAGATAAGTAGTAATATTCTGATCCAAGCATCTTCAGGTTGGGGAGATTGCTAATAAAATAAAACAAAATCAGAATACATCTAAAAATGATACAGTATGAAATTTAAATACATGTAAGCTACCTAGGCAACTTAGGTACATATCAAAACAACAATACCACATTGCTGAGTCTAAGTTTTAATTAATTTACTCTGAAAAATTCGCAACATAGACAACTTTCAATGACGACTGCCCTCAGGTGAATGCCTGTTCAGGTCACCGCACTTACGTCATGCCCCATGCATCGCATACTGTGCACCAAGTGATTCATGGTTTAACAAAGCACATGGTAGTACGCTATCATCAAACCAATCCAGGGCATAGGCCTCATAAGACGGATTAATGCATGAAACTCAGTTTGTACTTGTTGTTGTTGTTGTCTTCAGTCCTGAGACTGGTTTGATGCAGCTCTCCATGCTACTCTATCCTGTGCAGCTTCTTCATCTCCCAGTACCTACTGCAACCTACATCCTTCTGAATCTGATTAGTGTATTCATCTCTTGGTCTCCCCCTACGATTTTTACCCTCCACGCTGCCCTCCAATACTAAATTGGTGATCCCTTGATGCCTCAGAACATGTCCTACCAACCGATCCCTTCTTCTGGTCAAGTTGTGCCACAAACTTCTCTTCTCCCCAATCCTATTCAGTACCTCCTCATTAGTTATGTGATCTACCCATCTAATCTTCAGCATTCTTCTGTAGCACCACATTTCGAAAGCTTCTATTCTCTTCTTGTCCAAACTATTTACCGTTTGTTTGTACTTAATTACATAAAAATACAATATAAAATAAATAGGTAACTCAATTTCTCAATTCTTTGATAATGTTAAGATGTGCGTATGTGGGACATGCAGGCCCAAAAGAGATGATGCCAAACAGAAGAGGCTTATATCCAGCAATAACGAAGGTATGCTGCTCTAGAAAGGATAGCTGCTGTTAACTTCTCTTTTGTTTATTTACTTAGTAGTCTCCCAACCGGATGATGCTTGGATCAAAATATTACTACTTATATTAAACTTAAAAGGGCAACACACAAGGTTTTTTGTATTGGGCTTTTTATTAAATTTAATTTTTAATTTAGGTTTCATACTTTAAGTTCTGCAATGGCTTGTACACAACTTTTTATCAGTCCGCTACTATTTTTTCTGATATCCATGTAAACAAAGTCTGCCAACAATCTAAGAAAACACAAGAAATTCAAAGCCTGACAATCTATAATTAATTAAAAAAACTCTTACCATTTATTTAGAAGTGTAGGCAACTGGTGTTTTGAAATATTTTTGAATTTGATGATGAAGGTTTCCAGCATTCTCAACAGCAGCTCCCTTCCTCTTCCACTTTCAATTTCACTGCGGTGCCTTATACAGTCAACCAAGTTGAGTAACAGTTTACAGGACATTGTTTGTATACTGAAATGAAAAAGAGAGTAATAGGTGACAAAGATCTTGCTCAATTGTAGTAAAGTATATTAATCATGATATAACTTGGTAAAAATACCAAATGCAATATCTCTCACACACAAGTGTTTTAGTTTCCGTCTTTAATTTATTTGTTGCATTGTCCCTCCTTGTGACATATAATATTAATGCTGATAATGGTGTTGAGGTGCTGTCATCTTTTGGTAGCTTGCACAAGTTTTACATGGAATTCTTCTCAATTATGATCACTTTCTGATGATTTCTTGATACAGTGGACTTGCTAATCAAGGCCACTGATATCATGAATGGCTCTTCTCCGTACAGTTGGTCCAAAGGCTTTAAGAGTGTTCTAAGTATGTACAGCAGCTCAACATTCTCTCACAAAACTGTTGTATTTTAAATCATTTTGAACAATCTTGGTAACAGATCCCGCATTTCAAAGTCATTACATCAACATATGTCTAGTGACCAAAGTTCAAATAAGTAGTGAATGAACAAATCATTTTTCAGTCCTCTTTTGCTTTTACAACTGTTGATGGCTGCTCTTCTTTGAGATGTCAAAAACATCTCCAAGTAGTGACTGCACAGCACAATTAAACGTCCACATAGCAAGCAAGTCTGCTTGGGTGCCGTCACACCTGGTAGATATTATGTATGCATCCCGTTTCTTGGATTTTACCTACAAATAACAACAACCTCGAACAGTGGGTACTCCAACCCACTACTAAGCTACTTATGTTTTTACACAAATAATCTTTTTTCTAACATGAAGCATTAGGTACATATTATACCTCTGGATGAGCATCTGACAACTACACACACCATCCTTTATAACCTGTTTTGTATAGTCTAGACTCTGTCTGCTCATTATGTTGCTCCTTCTAACACCAACTTAACCAATTCTGGATGTCACAGCACGTACCACTAACCTGTCCTTTCCTCTGGTGTGGGTTTTCAAAAAAACTACATTCCTCACCTAATCTTTTTACCAATTCTTCCTTTCATATCTTTTCTGTCCCCGTAATTGTTAATGTTTCTCGACGACACCAAATTTGAAACACTTCCAGTTTCTTCTCTGGATTCAAAGTGTACCAACGGCTCTCAAATAATTAAAATGTCGGACAAAATGACTCATAGTCTAGGCATGATCAAAAATTAAATTTCTCGCTAGTGGAACATTCAAACTTGCTCATACATTAAAAGAAAGCCTAGAACCTGGACAGCTTCCCATAAACAGGCAGGGATCTAAGTTCAGTTCCAACCCAGTTAACAGTTTTAAATTATCATTTACATTCAATTCTTCCCTGGAAAACAATGTACTTGAGGTTAAACTTTCAAGATTACCCATACATTCTTTAAGCCTGCTGCTGTGTAGTCTATACTGCATTAAGACATTATTCATCAAAGACACACCAATGCAAAAAATAATAATTTTCACTTTTTTAATTTTGAAGAAAGTGCTAACAACAAGGTTTGATGTTGCAATGCAAAAGCAGTTGAACGAAGTACATAAAATGTGGTTACCTGGTGGGCAGTGAATCATCTTGGACATTACGTGAAAAGAGATGCACAGCACGCTCCAGGTCAGCGAAAGGCAGGTGCTGCCGTACATGGTGCACCAGATCAGCCAAGGTGCTGTATGCTAGAGGCCGCAGGGTTTCATGTGTAGTAAAGCCCTTACCCAGGAGAACATTTTCATCAAAGAGGCGTTCCATTATAGGCACAAACTCTGTAATCACAACAACAAGCAATTAATTGTTAGAAAGGCAAAATGTTTGAGAAGCATAGCCTGTTTTTGTTATGCTGGAAAGCTCGGGGTTACAAGTAATGGAATGAATAAAGACAGCCACTCATCCTACAGTCGAGGCAATCAGTGGTCAACAGGCACATAAACTTAATGGAACAAAATCAACACATGTAAAGGTAAAGTTGGGAGTATTTTTTCAAACTAAAATTCAGTCAACTGCTGCACAACTGAAATATTTTATTGCTCTTAACCGGTTACAACATGTTAATTTGCCCACTTTGGAAGCACATAAAATTTAGGAAAACATAAATCATTAAAACACGACCGTACATGTATGCAAAGTAAAGAAGCATATTCCAAAATATGTTACTCAGTATTGGCTTATAACACTGATAATAGAGCATCAATACCCGACAACTGTATTTTATTATTATTTCTTTTTTTGTGGGGGGGGATGCGGCTGAATGGACTGTTATAGGGCCACTACTGCATACAGGATGATGATTATGGGTTTAAAGTGACTAAACTGCTTGATTATCAAGCCTTTGATTCACAGGAAAATGACGTAAAACAATATGAGGCAAGAAAAGTAGAATTTTCAGCTTCAAGGCCTGTGACCATGTCATTGTGGTTGTAAATGTACGTGACAGTAGCTTTAGCCAGATAGTTACAAGTGTTTAACGACAATATTTTGAAAAGGTAATACTGCTACTAACCATGTAGACTGGAGATTTCGAGTCACAGAAAAGGCACAACAGAAAGGCTGTTATACATTTCAGATTTCAAACAAAAGGCCTTCTTCTGAAATAAAAAACACACACACAATCATGCATGCACAACTCAAGACACCTGAGCATTGTCTCCACAGCGGTCGTGTGTGGAAGTTGTGCTTGTGTGAAAGTGTGTCTATGTGGTCCAGCTTCAGTTACCAGAGACAGTGATACAGTGAGAGTGTGTGTGTGTGTGTGTGTGTGTGTGTGTGTGTGTGTGTTTTATGCTTGAGTGGATGTACGAGTGTATTCTACTTTAGAAGGCCTTTAGGCCAAAAGCTTAAATATATAGTAGTCTTTTTGTTGCGACCATCTGCTACTTACCCTATAGAGGAGATGTAGAGTAACAATCTTTTCTTTTCATAATTAGCTTAAGCAGTCAGATAAGTAAAATACACACATAAATGTTTTAAAGTGCATGACAGTGGGGATGGAGAAAGTAACCTGAGGCCATCTGGGGCACACACTGCAACAAGAGCAACTCCACGCCTACAACCACCACAGAGACCAAGCATGGAGGTACATTAAATTTTGTTATAAAATCTGCTTTCCCTAAGAAAATGTATGCCTTTGGTAGCCACTAACGCATAATCCGCTAGTGTCTGAGGTACTGAGGTAGACAGGTTGAGTGCTCTTCTCAGATCTGCCAGCAGGGCACACACTGCAAAATAAATGAAATGTGGGTATGGCAGGTTTCAATTGATGAGTCTCCTGAAAGAAGTGCTGACCAAGTCAACAACCAAACACCCTTAGTATCAAGATTCATCAAGACAGAACTAGCAACTTGCAGTCTTGCATTATCTTGTTCAAAGATAAAGTCACAGAGGCCATGAAGGCATCAGAAATATAATGGCTGTTGTCTGCATTAGCAGCTATGGGAGCTAGAGATGATCACATTGTGTACCCAACGGCACCCTATACCATCAGACAGGTAATGAGACTGTAATGGTGACAAATGTAATATGGAAACAACATTCGTTCTCCTCAAAGTCTCCACAAACATATTTCTTTCACAATTCTGTGGAAAGAAACAATATTTGTACGTAAAGTTGACATATTATCACTCCTGCGTCCACTGTTGTCACTGGGCACACCACTGTCGGCATGCCTCTCTCTGTTGCTGTGTCAAGGGGCATTATAACAAGAGTCTCTGTGATGCTGCAGACATCACATTGTAGGCGTGGACCCTTTTCTTGCTGCAAAGAATCCCATTGCCTGACGAGATGTGGATATACGGCCCTGCTTGGCAGAGTGAACACTATATCAGTCCACTAGGATGCTAGTCACATGATACCACTGAGATACTGTATGGTGTTGAGTACGGTCATCCTGAATCCATCCCACATTCAGAAGACAGTCGTGGGATTCCAAACAACATAAGAAGCAACAGTGTGGAACAATGAAACACTGTCTCAACAGGCCACAATCCTACTGCTGTCAAAATCTGTAATGTGCTGGCAGATGTTTGTCATCCTTATAAGAAGATTAATACTATCTCATATACAATCAACATTCACATGCGATTGCAGTCTTTCTTGGCGTATTCCACTGATGAATTCTTCTCAGGTTATCAGCTGATTGGTGGCGTTGTCTTGACGCAATGTTTCAATGAGTTTCATACCCGTCATCTTCGGCCGAAGACGATGGGTCCGAAACTCATTGAAACGTTGTGACAAGACGACGCCACCACTCGGCTGATAACCCGAGAAGAATTCATCGATCAACATTCTCTGAATGAGGAACCTGGTTTGTAAATTTTCCTTGTATGCAGAAGATAGAGGACATTATATACAGAAGGTACATGGCATTATTCAAAACTATTTGGTACAGTTGTGCAAAAAATGCAAATCAACTATGTATCCAAGTTTGCACTGCACTTCATGCTAAACTGGCACTGTTTGACATCTTCACAGTGTTTAAGTTTTAATCCCATCAACGTACTTGACAGATTTGGGACAGTGATAAGCTACTGAATTAAACTTTTCCGCAATGATGGCACTAAGTGTAGATATGACTGTAATATCGTCATTCCATTTGCAAGCTAAGGAGAGGAAAAGGAGGGAGAGTTGATATCGAAAGGAACCAGATGTATTGGTGTTTGACGTCCCACAGATGATAAGGCCTTGGCCTGGACAAGGATAGTGACATTTCAAAGGCACCATATTAGCATTCACCTCAATTGATTTACAGAAACCATAGGAAACCTAAACTTGGAGAGTCGAATGGGACTCGATTCTCAGTCATCGCAAATGAGAGGCCAGTGCCTGAACAATGTGCCACTTCGATGACAATGAAGTTGTTACTGATATCTCAGCACTTACCATTGTTGATAATAAGTTACTTGCTATTCACTTCACACTTTATTACGATCCACCTGGACAAACACAAAACCAAAAGCCACAGAATATTTCCTCTTTTCTACATATACCAGACGGCAGCATGTTGCTGTTAATTTTTTTTACTTGCCTCTTTCACTACATCTATTTTGTACTAATCAACCAACTGCATTACAATTTCTTACTGCTGAAATATAATGCTGGTAATGAAGCCATACTTACTAGTTCTCAAGTCTGTTGCTAAGATATGACGTGCTGCTATCATCAGTTCCTTTCGCAAATTAGCAACCTCCATAGGACACAAAGTAAGAAGTGAAAGCATTCCTTTCACCATCTGACTTGCATGTTGGGCTACAACTTCTTGGTAAATTCTAATAATATATGCCAAAAATGATAGTGTTTTTATTTGAGCTCCCATGAAATCCACAAAAACTTCTTTATTAAATGAAGGACTCATTCTATATAAAAGAAAACGAAGAGATCATTTTTACAAACATACAACGAGCCAAAACTAATTCATTTTTTCACAAAAAATTAGAGTAAATGAATATAAAGATAAAATAAAAAATTTTGAATGAAGATTACAAAAATAATAACATTACACAAAATACAAATAGGCAACAACTGCACATTGTGTGTGTTGTCAACTGTTAAATACCTCTGTTGTTGAGTTGGCTGCAGAGATATTGTCGTCATTATCAGTGGAATGAAATCAGCCACATCTTGATGAACCTGTTGCTTGTACAGCTGATACATGAGCACAACTATTATTGGTAGTTCCTGGAGAACTTTCAGGGACATAACTGCTCTTGGTATTAAATTATACTGTTAAACAGGAAAAGTAAAGAATTCAAGATTAACAACAGACCTTGGAATGCTCAAATTCACATGCAATTTTTTGTGTATAATTCAATAATAGTGTTCTATTTGATTATCTCATCAAGGAGGAGAACTTTCAGGGACTGGAACAAGTCATGGTGATGGTAGTGGTGGTATGGGGGTTGTTTTCAGTGCAAAGACTGGTTTCATGCAACTCTCCACAATAAACTATACTGTGAAAGCCTCTTCACCTCTGCATAACTACTGCAACCTTCATCTATCTGATCCCACTTAACTGCATTCAAGCCTTGGTGCCCCTCTAAAATTCCTAACTGCAGACTTCTCTAGAATACTACAGTGATGAATCCTCGATGCCTCAGGGCGTGTCCTATCAACTGATTTCTTTTAGCCAAGCTGTGCCACAAATTTGCCCCCCCCCCCCCTCCTTATTCAACTTAGCAACTCTTCGTAAGTAACTCAATCTACCCATCTCAGATTCCTCTGTAGCACCACATTTCAAAAGCTTCTACTCTCTTTGTGTCTGAACCACTTCCAAAAAGGTTACACTCCAAATAAATACCTTCAAAAGACACTTCCTGATGTTTAAATTTAAATTTGACATTGACAAATTTCTCTTTTTTCAGAAATGCTTTCATTGCAATAGTTAGGCTACATTTTACATCCTCCCTACTTGGCCATCATCACTAATTTTGCTGCCCAAATAGCAAAGCTAATCTACTACTATTGGTGCCTCATTTTCAAATCTAATTCCTCAGCATTGTTCGACTTAATTCAACTGCTTTCCATCACCTTTGTTTTCATTTTTTTTAATGTTTGTCTTAAAGTCTCTTTTTACACACCATCCATTCCACTCAACTGCTCTTCCAAAATAACAATATCATCAGCCAAACTCAGAATTTGTATTTTTTCTGCCTAAACTTTAACTTCTTTCTAAAGTTCTCCTTGGTTCCATTACTGCTTGTTCAATGTACAGACTGAATACAATAGTGATAGTAAACAACCCTATCTCAATCCCTTCTCAACCGCTGTTTCCCTTTCACGTCCTGCATAAAATGTTAAGAGAGTTCTAATCTTTAACTGCTGTATCAAAAACCTATAAAAATAAAAAAGTAAAATTTAAAAAAAGTTTACAAAAACGAGAGCAAGTCAGCACTTGCAGTTTACAGGAAGTTATTGCCAAAACTGTACAACACAAATGTTACCCTAATAAACCTACCAGTGCGACATGGGGGAGGAGATTAGTGTTTAACATCCCATCGGCAACAAGGTCATTAGAGATGGAGCACAAGCTCGGATTAGGGAAGGATTGGGAAGGAAACTGGCCATGCCCTTTAAAAGGAATCATCCTGGCATTTGCCTGGAACAATTTAGGGAAATCACGGAAAACCTAAATCAGAATGGCCGGGGACAGGTTTGAAGCGTCGTCCTCCCGAATGTGAGTCCTGTGTGCTAACCAATGCACCACCTCGCTGAGTCAGTGCGACACGATCTCCCGCAGTGATCATGTGTTAATACAGAAAATCAGCGCTATAATTTAGAACTGCAGAAACTATGTAAAAAATTAAATCATGTGCACTTGCTAGACATGAGCAAACAGAAATGTGAAGAACATATCAGGCGTGGACTTCACTTAAACAAAAATGGAAAGCTCAAGTTAGTGAACCAGATAATGGAACTTTGTAAGGATCTGCATAAAACCACGGACTCAATCATCTTAGATAATAATCAACAAGTTTTTTTAGGCTCAATTTCAAGCAACACAATTTTACTGAACTAAACCCTTTGGACTAGAAAGAACGCTGTTCACATGCCGAAGAAACCGACTTGGAAGTGAATAAATTTCATTAAAATGCAGTGTTAAAAACTTGTGTAATAATTCAACTGATCCAGAATACCACATCACAAATTGTTGTAAAATATCGGTGCCCTTTAGGATAATGCATCCAAATGTGAGGTACCTTAGGCATAAGCTCAATCTGCTGCAAGTATTTTGGAACAGAATTCACCACACCTGTTAGTAATTACTGAACATGGACTAAAAGACAATGAAATTGAGTATTACAAATTAGATGGTTATGTGTTAGCAGATAATTACTGCAGGCAACAACACAAAGGGAGTGGAATGGCAATATTTGTAAATGAACATTTTCCATTTAAGGAAATGTCATTTGTTGAACAATACTGCAAAAGAAGGAACAATTGAAATGGCTGGTGTTGTGTTGTCCACATAAACACTCATTCAAGCAGGTTAGTTAAGCATAAAGTTATTTGTATGTACCACCAACCAAATACAGACATGTTGTACTATCTTGGTAGACTTAACAGACTGTGATGAAGCAAGCTGGGATATTTTTACTTCCCCTCTTGTTTTGCATATCTGCCTCCATAAAATTCATTTTTTCAATTTTAACAGATTACCATCAATATACGTGAATATAATCTGCATTTCCATGAAAGAGAAAGGTTGGCCCTCAGTTTTAAAGAGCATAACACCAGGTCTAATTTTGTGCTTAGTTATGTATGTAATTGATTTCGACCTAACCCTTGTAGTAGAAGAAACTGTTACAAAGAACCAATCTTTCAATGTATTCAGTTGATTTATTGAGTTAAGTTTTATTTGTATTTTTTGTAAATTAAACATCAAACAATGTGTAGTTTCAGTACCTTCTATTGTGAGGATATATAAAGGCCCGATTTTTGGTTACAAGACAGTCAGTCCACAGCCGAGTTTCAGACGAGAAACCTGTGTTGGTTAGAACAACAACAATGCAACAGTGAAATAAATGTTACATCAATAGTCCATGTGTAAAAACAATGACATTGTCTGTTTCCATACATACCTTTCTATTCTGCAAGAACTGAACTTTGTGGTTAGGTCTTTATTGCTCACAGATGTTCAATAGTAAACTATTGTAGTAGTATGTGGAGGTTTGCCTGCTAACTATTAATGTGGCTTATGGCAAGTTAGAACATTACTGCACTGGCCACATATAACTGTGTATTATTGGGGGGTAGTGAAAATAAAAGACTGAAATGAAATGCAACTGTCCATCTGTCAGCTACATTATTTAGTGCACTCAGTGTCCAAATTACAAACCCCATTTTTCAGCCAGTGTAGCAATGCAGTATGTCGACACCAAGGACTACAGCGAAAATAAATAAAGCAGGTGGAACTGCTACAAGAGCAATTAGACAAACAGGCCCCACTGACCTTAGCATAGTTGGAGACTTAAATACTGATGCAAACTCTTGTAGTATAACCTATTTGGAAATAGATGTATTAAACTCATATAATCTCACAAATACATTGAACTCTGACACTACAGTAACAGAGTCAAGCTCCAGTAAGATAGATTATATAATAGTCAACAAAAATGTAAAAGACAGTGTTAACTTTCAACGTGTTGATTTTCATCACTCAGATCACTATTGTTAGGTGTTAGAATATATAAGGTTTGCTGTCTCAACAGCAACTAAGATAATTGAGAAGAAGCGGATCCTGAATAGCACCAACATCAGCGCCTTCAAAACTAAGTTAGCCGAGGACGAATGGGACACTATTTACCAAACTAAAGGGTCCAAAACAAATGAGAAGAATTTTATAAGAAAGTGCTGAAGCATTTCGACTGCTGCTGCCCTCTCAAAAAAAAAAAAAAAAAAAAAAAAAAAAAAAAAAAAAACAGGGTACAAACCAACTAATACTAGGCTGAAACTTACACCTAGGCTGATTAAGTTAAGGCAGAATATATATGATCTTGACTGTTTGTTTAAGGAAACAAAGCTACATATAATTAAGGAAAAATACAATCCAGCTAAAAAAAACTTTTTAAGACAGACCTTTTACACTTGAGGAAACAGATAAACAATGACGCAACAGAGCGGTCAGCCGACATAGGTAAGGCATCCTGGAGACTAATCAATCAACATTGTAAAGCCACCAGCAAGGAACAGAGTGAACCAGTTAGCATTAGACACGAGGGCCATCTAGTGAAAGATCCAAATGAAGTATGTAATTTATTCAATAAGCATATTATCTCTCCTTTTGACCAACCAGCCCCTACTACAGATCTACAGGCTGGAACACCAAATGATGTCATGGATGGTATAGAGCTCAAATTTATGCAGGTGAATCAACAGGAAATATTTAACACAATACACAAGCTAAAGAAAAAGCATTCATCTGGATGGCATGATATCTCAAGTGTGGTATTAAAGAAATGTGCCAATGAAATAACTAAAACCCTTACCTACCTTTTCAACTGAAGTATTACTGAAAACATATACCCAAATGCCTTAAAAATAAACGTCCGTCCACATCACACCCACCAACAAGCAACAGTACCTCCATTATGACAGCTGCCACCCATTCCACATCAAACGGTCCCTTCCCTACAGCCTAGGTCTTCGTGGCAAACGAATCTGCTCCAGTCCGGAATCCCTGAACCATTACACCAACAACCTGAAAACAGCTTTCACATCCCGCAACTACCCTCCCGACCTGGTACAGGAGCAAATAACCAGAGCCACTTCCTCATCCCCTCAAACCCAGAACCTCCCACAGAAGAACCACAAAAGTGCCCCACTTGTGACAGGATACTTTCCGGCACTGGACCAGACTCTGAATGTGGCTCTCCAGCAGGGATACGACTTCCTCAAATCCTGCCCTGAAATGAGATCCATCCTTCATGAAATCCTCCCCACTCCACAAAGAGTGTCTTTCCGCCGTCCACCTAACCTTCGTAACCTGTTAGTTCATCCCTATGAAATCCCCAAACCACCTTCCCTACCCTCTGGCTCCTACCCTTGTAACCACCACCGGTGTAAAACCTGTCCCATGCACCCTCCCACCACCACCTACTCCAGTCCTGTAACCCAGAAAGTGTACACGATCAAAGGCAGAGCCACGTGTGAAAGCATCCATGTCATTTACCAACTGACCTGCCTACACTGTGAAGCTTTCTATGTGGGAATGACAGCAACAAACTGTCCATTCACATGAATGGACACAGGCAGGCAGTGTTTGTTGGTAATGACGATCACCCTGTGCCTAAACATGCCTTGGTGCACGGCCAGCACATCTTGGCACAGTGTTACACCGTCCGGGTTATCTGGATACTTCCCACTAACACCAACCTGTCAGAACTCCGGGGATGGGAACTTGCCCTTCAGTATATCCTCTCTTCTCGTTATCCGCCAGGCCTCAACCTCCGCTAATTTCAAGTTTCTGCCGCTCATACCTCACCTGTCTTTCAACAACATCTTTGCCTCTTTACTTCCGCCTCGACTGACATCTCTGCCCAAACTCTTTGCCTTTACAAATGTCTGCTTGTGTCTGTTTATGTGCAGATGGATATGTGTGTGTGTGCGCGCGCGAGTGTATACCTGTCCTTTTTCCCCCCTAAGGTAAGTCCTTCCGCTCCCGGGACTGGAATGACTCCTTACACTCTCCCTTAAAACCCACATCCTTTCGTCTTTCCCTCTCCTTCCCTCTTTCCTGATAAAGCAACCGTTGGTTGCGAAAGCTTGAATTTTGTGTGTATGTTTGTGTTTGTTTGTGTGTCTATCGACCTGCCAGTGCTTTTGTTTGGTAAGTCACATCACCTTAGTTTTTAGCAATATAGAATGGGGTATGTATGCACACAGCCAGAATATTCCTGGACCTGAGCAAAGCTTTTGACTCAGTAATGCGGACATACAGTATATCAGTGATGCATCAATGAAACTTCTACTCACCTATCTCATGAACCAGAAACAGTGTACCAAACTTACCCATCAAATCGCCAATAAGATTTTAACTTTTAAATCCACAAGTGAAACAGTGACACAGGGAGTTCCTCCAGGTTCAATTCTTGGACTTTTCCTCTTTTTAGCATATATCAATGATGTCGCACACCCCATTAACTCACACATTGTAAATTACACCTTGTTTTATTTCACGGTAAAGGCAGTGAGGAACTGAAATTTTCAGCAAGTATTGTTGTTGTTGTTGTTGTGGTCTTCAGTCCTGAGACTGGTTTGATGCAGCTCTCCACACTACTCTATCCTGTGCAAGCTTCTTCATCTCCCAGTACCTACTGCAGCCTACATCCTTCTGAATCTGCTTAGTGTATTCATCTCTTGGTCTCCCTCTATGATTTTTACCCTCCACGTTGCCCTCCAGTACTAAATTGGTGATCCCTTGATGCCTCAGAACATGTCCTACCAACCGATCCCTTCTTCTAGTCAAGTTGTGCCACAAGCTCCTCTTCTCCCCAATTCTATTAAATACCTCCTCATTAGTTATGTGATCTACCCATCTAATCTTCAGCATTCTTCTGTAGCACCACATTTTGAAAGCTTCTATTCTCTTCCTGTCCAAACTATTTATCGTCCATGTTTCACTTCCATACATGGCTACACTCCATACAAATACTTTCAGAAACGACATCCTGACACTTAAATCTATACTCGATGTTAACAAATTTTTCTTCTTCAGAAACACTTTCCTTGCCATTGCCAGTCTACATTTTATATCCTCTCTACTTCGACCATCATCAGTTATTTTGCTCCCCAAATAGCAAAACTCCTTTACTATTTTAGTGTCTCATTTCCTAATCTAATCCCCACAGCATCACCCGACTTAATTCGACTACATTCCATTACCCTCGTTTTGCTTTTGTTGATGTTCATCTTATACCCTCCTTTCAAGACACTATCCATTCCATTCAACTGCTCTTCCAAGTCCTTTGCTGTCTCTGACAGAATTACAATGTCATCGGCGAACCTCAAAGTTTTTACTTCTTCTCCATGAATTTTAATACCTACTCCGAACTTTTCTTTTGTTTCCTTTACCGCTTGCTCAATATACAGATTGAATAACATCGGGGATAGGCTACAACCCTGTCTCACTCCCTTCCCAACCACTGCTTCCCTTTCATACCCCTCGACTCTTATAACTGCCATCTGCTTTCTGTACAAATTGTAAATAGCCTTTCGCTCCCTGTATTTTACCCCTGCCACCTTCAGAATTTGAAAGAGAGTATTCCAGTCAACATTGTCAAAAGCTTTCTCTAAGTCTACAAATGCTAGAAACGTCGGTTTGCCTTTCCTTAATCTTTCTTCTAAGATAAGTCGTAGGGTCAGTATTGCCTCACGTGTTCCAATATTTCTACGGAATCCAAACTGATCTTCCCCGAGGTCGGCTTCTATCAGTTTTTCCATTCGTCTGTAAAGAATTCGCGTTAGTATTTTGCAGCTGTGACTTATTAAACTGATAGTTCGGCAATTTTCACATCTGTCAACACCTGCTTTCTTGGGATTGGAATTATTATATTCTTCTTGAAGTCTGAGGGTATTTCGCCTCTCTCATACATCTTGCTCACCAGATGGTAGAGTTTTGTCAGGACTGGCTCTCCCAAGCCTGACAGTAGTTGTAATGGAATGTTGTCTACTCCCAGGCCTTGTTTCGACTCAGGTCTTTCAGTGCTCTGTCAAACTCTTCACGCACTATCATATCTCCCATTTCATCTTCATCTACATACTCTTCCATTTCCATAATATTGTCCCCAAGTACATCACCCTTATATAGACTCTCTATATACTCCCTCCACCTTTCTGCTTTCCCGTCTTTGCTTAGAACTGGGTTTCCATCTGAGCTCTTGACAAGTAGTTCTCTTTTCTCCAAAGGTCTCTTTAATTTTCCTGTAGGCATTTGTCCTCTAGCCATCCCTGCTTAGCCATTTTGCACTTCCTGTCGATCTCATTTTTGAGACGTATGTATTCCTTTTTTCCTGCTTCATTTACTGCATTTTTGTATTTTCTCCTTTCATCAATTAAATTCAATATTTCTTCTGTTACCCAAGGATTTCTACTAGCCCTCGTCTTTTTACCTACTTGATCCTCTGCTGCTTTCACTACTTCATCCCTCAGAGCTACCCATTCTTCTTCTAATGTATTTCTTTCCCCCATTTGTGACAATTGTTCCCTTATGCTCTCCCTGAAACTCTGTACAACCTCCTGTTCTTTCAGTTTATCCAGGTCCCATCTCCTTGAATTCCCACCTTTTTGCAGTTTCTTCAGTTTTAATCTACAGTTCATAACCAACAGATTGTGGTCAGAGTCCACATCTGCCCCTGGAAATGTCTTACAATTTAAAACCTGGTTCCTAAATCTGTCTTACCATTATATAATCTATATGATACCTTTTAGTATCTCCAGGGTTCTTTCATGCATACAACCTTCTTTCATGATTCTTAAACCAAGTGTTAGCTATGATTAAATTCTACCAGACGGCTTCCTCTTTCATTTCTTAGCCCCAATCGATATTCACCTACTAAGTTTCCTTCTCTCCCTTTTCCTACGCTTGAATTCCAGTCACCCGTGACTATTAAATTTTCGTCTCCCTTCACTATTTGAATATTTTCTTTTAGCTCCTCATACATTTTATCAATTTCTTCGTCATCTGCAGAGCTAGTTGCATATAAACTTGTACTACTGCAGTAGGCGTGGGCTATCTGCATCGATGAGGCACGCAAGCCTCCCCACCAACGCCAAGGTCCGTGGTTCATGGGGGGAAGCAGCAAGTATTGGGATACTAGAATTAAGTTCATATTTTCATGCACAAAGAGTAAAGGCCAATGTAAATAAATCCCAGATGCTAATATTTACAACTGGCAGCTCACACTACTCAAAAAAATGGTTCAAATGGCTCTGAGCACTATGGGACTTAACTTCTAAGGTCATCAGTCCCCTAGAACTTAGAACTACTTAAACCTAACTAACCTAAGGACATCACACACATCCATGCCCGAGGCAGGATTCGAACCTGCGACCGTAGCAGTCGTGCGGTTCCAGACTGCAGCGCCTTTAACCGCTCGGCCACTCCGGCCGGCTCACACTACTCACGCATAAATTAAATGAGGTATTCAGCATAGTGGCAGCGGAAGCAAATGAGTGTAAATTTCTAGAGGACCATCTGGATTCAAACATCTGGTGGATTAGCCACATAAACGCTGTATGTCAACAATGGGCTGTATCTTCTTAGCCAACTGCCCAAAATGGTGCCCACCCACATGCTTAAAACTGTGTATTATGGGACAATCTATCATCATCTTAGCTAATGTATAGAAATATGGGGTTGTGCTGTAGACATTCACCTTAACAGAGTACTATTGCTACAAAAAAAGAGGGTTAAGGATTATGCATGGCTTAGACTATAAAGACTCTTGAAGTGATGTTTTCAGATAACACAAGTACTTCACCATATACACTTTGTATCTTTATAAATTAATTACTTTTTTTGTCTCACAGAAAACTGAAGTAACTAAATGTAATGTTTAACGTGACCACAACACCAGGTCCACAGAGAATTACTACTGAAAAAGAACAAGATTAAAAATGATGGACCAGAGCCCATATACTAATGGACTGATATGATATAATAAACCGCCAGAGTCCATGAAAAACAATAATAAAAAGCAATTCAAATCAAAATAAAAGAATTCTTAATTGAAAAGTGTCTCTATTCACTTAATGAAATTTAAATGGCTGAGTTTAAGAGCTGTAAAATAATGTATAAAAAAACTGGCTGTATTAATATATGTAAGAAGTAATGTATTTTTAATAATAATAATAATAATAATAATAATAGTAGTAGTAGTAGTAGTAGTAGTAGTAGTAGTAATAATCCAAATAAATAAACATTATAGGGCAGATGACCAAGCGGGGTAGTGCAATGGTTAGCATTAGAATACTAGACTTGCATTCGAGAAGACAACGGTTCAAACCTGTGTCTGGCCATCCCAATTTAGGTTTTCCGTGATTTCCCTAGAAATTGCTTAATGCACATGCCAGTATGGTTCCTTAGAAAGGGAACAGCCACTTTCCTTCTCCATCCTTCCCTAATCTGAGCTTGTCGACGCGACATTAAACACTAATCTCCTCCTCCTCCTATAGGGCAGATGAACAGCTAATTTTACAGTAACCTACACATCTCCTTCCGAACCCAACGTAAATCCCTCAATGCAAAGTTTAGTTTCTTGCGAAGACATAGGGTTTGCAACTCTTCCTCCCCCCCCCCCCCCCCCACACACACACAAAAAAAAGCAGGAAAGAGAAAGAGAGAGAGAGAGAGAGAGAGAGAGAGAGAGAAATAAAACATCACAAAATTGAAAGAGCACGACATATCTTACCGTAACAGTCATGTCATCTGACTTCTTGTCACACTGGATGACAGTCATTGTAAATGTTTCCTTCAGTAGTGCCTCCACATTGATTTCCGATATGTCAGAAACTCTTATCGCAGCACGAGGTTCAAAAATTTTTGGCATATGGTTTGGTAGTTCTCGATATATAGATTTAACAAAGTGTAAAAAATTCTGAATCTAGAAAAGAATTTGATAACTATATAGTAAGTTAAGACTTATCAGTGAATGTGTAAAACTATTTACTTGAGATTGTGATACAATTATGATTGCCTTCAATTGTTTAAGCCCAGCATACCACTTACTTCTGCATTAAACACAGGGCGATACTGTTTATGCAGTTCAATAATTATCCTCAAACACACCAAAACGTTCTCTTCATTTTCAATCTCCAGAAGCCGCATCATCAACGAGATTATAGACTTCACATATGGCCTCAAAACTTCATTTGTTGGAAGCCTGTGTATAACTTCCAATATAAGTTTCCGCACTTGCTACAAATAACGAATACAATAAGTCAATTATTGCCAACATAGTCAAAACTGACCACTGACCGACAGGAAACAAGAAAATATACATTCCACTTACCTGAATACTGTACTCTGCTATAAAATGTGTTTCCCCTTCCTGAAGGATTTTTATAAATATCTTCAGTGTATAGTCAAGGAATGACTGGTAAGCAGGATGCATCAGGATAGTCTTAAAAAATAAAACAATAAATAAAATGCTAACGTACTTATGTATTCTAAGCAAGATCGTAACATTAACATTCAAAACACACACATTGAAGCTACAACTGAGACTTTAAAATGGACTACAGCAGTAAATGACACTCTGAAAGAAGCACAGATAACACAGTAGGAAATATACGAAAGAAAATTTTTAGATGCGATTACAACTGGGCAATTGCTCAACCTGAAAAAACCCTAGATGACTGGAAATACTTGGTTGAGGGTATAAAACGAGTGCATTTTGAGTGAACAAAAATGGTAATGGCACAAAGAAACACTAAAGCAAAATTCTAAAATGTAATTTGTTACACCCTGTTTGGACCAGCAAGGCCCAAACAAGAATATAAATAAATTAAATATTATGCCTGTACCATTCATACAGATTTTATTAACAGTTAAGTAACTTCTATAATTTTTATACTATAGAAGTACAAAAACACTCCACACAAAAAATAGAGCTTTTCAGCACCATCACATCCTCCGTCTATGGACTAAGAGGAAAGAGTTTAGAAGTCTGATATCATCCATAGAGTACGAAGGAAAGTTAAAGAGAGCGGATGAGTTTCGAAGTTCCTAAATTGGTTGGAGGTTATTTGTTATTTATTTAACGTGCTCCATTAGCTTTAATGTTACATGTGCGAAGGTTAACTTAAAATTTTATCTGCAGAACTGCAGATTAACAAAGGTAATACAGCTCATATGATTGTATCAGGTACATTTCTTTCCAAACACTAAATTAGAATATATAGAGACTTTACAATTTACTGAAATAATACATTTATACCTTCATCTACAAATCTTTGTTTTGAGCTACAATTACAAATATGATACTCACTGGGCATAGATCCGGGTTTTTCACAGTTGACACCAAAGGATTATCATACAACTGGGAATCTTATTGAATTACAAAAGTCATATAAGTATCAGTTTCAATTTACTGACTGTGCCATTGATGCCCCTTTTTAGTTAATTGCTTCCTAGGAATGTCTCTTTCGTGAAGTTACTGCAGGCTAAAGCAGCTGGTCAACAGTTTGGCATCCTCCAGTGCATGTGTACAGTACTTTTCAATTATTCTGAACCATTTCAATTATCCATGGTCTGTTAACATGACTGTGAAGTTCAGTGATAGCGGCAGCTTAATTATTAGATGTTGGCAGATAAAAGGAAAATAGGCTTTCATGTTTCCCCCATTTTTAGTTTGTTGCCACACAATCTCTAATCTGTTTCTCCACTCTTATCATTTATCTTTATCTTACGTTTTTCTTTATTGCAGTTATAAGTATTTTGCTGCAGCTTAGTGTTCTTTGTGATCGACCTGCTACCTCAGTTAGATTATCGATTAGTTCACTGCCCTGCATCCTTGTATGAGCTCAAATCTATACAAAATCTAACTGCTGACTGCAATCTTCTGATTCTACAGCATACTGCTTCAACCAAGAAGTTATGATGCTTTGGATTTCATAACGAATACAGTGTTACAACAAATCTGTCAATATTCATTAGTGATCACTTACTCAATCGTATTTAGAAACACAAATATTGTTCGGCTTGATTATATGATTATCCAATCTGAGCTGTAATTAGTGAGTGAGCTGCTGCTTGATAAATATTGCTTTCTCTGACCCCACTCTGTCATATAATTCCTCCCATTTGTGTTTACTTCAACATGGTAGTAGTTCATCTTGTTTCCCAATCATTCTTTAATAGTCTGCTGTATTACACCAACTACTGTATTCTAGAGTAATAGTGTTTTGGCATAACCACAAGTGCCGGAACGAAGACGAAGAATGCAAGAGCAGAAAAGGTGGTGAGACGACGTCGGCCAATGTTGCGCTGATTAGGACCGCGCCACGGCGGGAGCGTCCTCTAGCCGAGGAGAATATAAGCGCCACTCCTGCCAGCCTAGGCAGACAGTACTAGACAGGAACTTGTAGACCAACACTATGACAGCAGTTATTAGTGATCCATATTCGTTGCTTACATGGACATTGCCTATAGCAAAGAACATTACTTGTTTGCATGACGCCCATCGCTTGTGACACCGTTGTAAATGCAAAGTTAAGTATTGTCAGTCTCCTTATTTGTAATAAAACCTATTAATGTGATTTGGCTGAATTATTGTACAGCATTCCAAGAACACAACAATCCCTTAGGCACCCTATATGAGACGAGTGGGCAGGACCCCACAAATGGATACCGTCAGTCTGGCTTGTTTAGATTAGACTACATTAAAACAATTGACCATTTCTTTTATATTTAAAGTTATGGGCGCAAGGCCTGATAAAATGCATAGTGATTCATTGGGTGTTGTCCCATATGCTTTCACTATCTTTAAATCCATTAATCACTGTGCTCTACTAATTTTAGTGCAGTTGTATTGTCATTTCAGTGCTTTTATTCACTTAGGGAATACTGCTCCTTTATAAATAACTCTTACTGGTTCAGTGCATAAACCTCAATTGAGTCTGCCAGATTTTTAATATGCTTTAATTAAAGCTGTACATCTATTTGTCTTGTGCTGAATGGGTTTGTTTATTACAAACCTATCATCAATTATAACATACTGATATTTTAGATAATGTACCTGTAGAAGTTCTTTATTCTTAAGATAAATGATAAAGTATTTTTTTGTGAGTGACATCACCTTTTCCTTGTGATGAGTCTAACTTTTGATTTCTGTTTACTGAATCTGAATTTTTTGTGGTTCTGTGTTACAGATGTTCTCAGTTTAAAGGGTGTTTCTTCATTTAGTTAGTAGAATCAGATAGTCTATAAAAGCAATTACGAGAGAAGGCAAGCTAAATAATGACTTATCATACAGTCCATAAACCTACACTGCAACAAGACTTGTAGACAACCTCTGGTGGTGGTTCTGTCTTTTCCAATGTTGTTGAAGGTTAGTTTTGTAGTTCTGTGGTATGTCATTAAGAGATACAGAATGGATAAACTAAAAATAGGAACTTTCCTTATCTCTGATGCCATTTCAAGCACCTTAGTTATTCAAATATCATCACTGCTGATGTCATTATTGCCTTGCCCAGATGAGTCTCATAAGCCAGTGTTTACGGTGACTGAATATCTCTGTGCGCCAATCTGCTTAGCCACAACGGTATAAATAAATGAAAACTTCCAGGGCTTTTAAAGCTCTGCACCAAACTACGACTCAAAGCCAGAGCCTTGTTTTTAGAGGCGATTCTGTTACTGGCTAAACTATCCCGGTATAGCTCCCTTACCACACTCACAGCTTCAAGCCAGCCAGCACCTCTTTTTTACTTAAGTTCACTGAAGCCCTGTTGTATACCTTTAGTTGAGACAGCGTAAGAATAGCCCTGACAGCTCACAGTGTTGTTGTCAGCTTTCAGCCACAAAGCATCGACAGTTGCAGGTGAAAACAGTCACTGACTACAGCGCTGTGACAACAATGAGGCACTGCCACAGAGTCATTTACAGAATCGCATTAGGTTATTGGTCGAGACAGGCACACAAAGCTGCCATGCCCAGCACACAGCAACTCTCAGGGATCAAGTTAACGCCAACTCAATTATGGCTGACAAACATCCTCGGAAGCTGTGGGGGAGGGTCATGAGTCTGACCTGGAAAGCGCAGTCTGTAAAGTCATCCTCACACAGGAAAATTTTTACCATCTTGAAGCACACCAGTTGTGGCATCTGTCATGGCTGCTGCATGCTATGAAATGACCCGCTACATCTCTCAGAACATGCTCCTCAGCATGATTGGTGACCACAGCACTCTTGAGCGGCAGTTCTTGGCAGCACCTGGCATGCAAAACACTCAGCTTCTGTGCCAATATGGACATGCGTAATATACTTTAGCTGCGTTCACTCTGTTAGTGATTGTCAAAGAAGAGTGGAGAAAATCGAGGAGGAGATTCTGGGCTCATTAATGGCTCGAACAGTGAACTGCTGGTACTTGAACACTACATAATGCTGTACAACGATCTGAGATACATACTACGAGAAATTGTTTGTTAACACAGTTGAAACTCCATCTCATTTTCAGTTTTAAACTGACTACTGTTGAAGAATAGTGTCCACCATAGGTTTGAAGCTCAGGAATCATTTTGCAATTTCATTTGAATGAAACAGGAGATGCGCGCGCACATGTATTTTACACAAAGTTTTGTAATAGCGAAAACTTCCAGTGTGTAACCTGTGTTTACTTGCTGACACAGAACGGCAGTCACATTAAGACTTTTGACCACTGGGAAACATTCCAGCCATTGATCTATGCAACAAGAACGTCAGATATAATAAAGAACATCGACTATTGTAGATAACACAGAACAAGCTACATGCGAACCTGCTGCCTTTCTCTTCATAGTTCATGACACTATCAACCACATTATGCTTGGACACGAGTACATCACCTCAGTTACATGATATATATTGTGTAATGGTTGTATCTACTAATGTCATTATTTGATATTTCATTATGACAAATTGTACCCAAAACAACACTTATTCGATAGGTCATCATTGTGCTGTAGCATTGAAACGATATACTTATGTAGTGTCCTGTAAGTTTATTATAACAAATCGTTCTTAAAATGATGCATTTTCATGACTTCAAGACAGCATCAATGATCTGAGGCTTTGAAACTGCTTTTTTTTATGCCACGTACTCTATAATATTTTTTACAAAAAAAAAAAAAAAAAGGAGTTTAACTCTGTAGAATACAATGTCTCCTAAGTTCTGCTTGTGACATAAAACTGTTGCTGCATCTCATTGGTCATGTTCCTCTCCACAAGGCAAAAATGGACATGCCAGATACACCTCATGCTTTGCTATGTAATGAAATGTGGAATTCCACACTGTGATTTTACCAATTCCTCATCCACATATGTTTTCGCTTTCTGTGAGAGGGCGTTTAAGAGCATTGCCTGCTAAAGACAAGGTTCTCTGTATAATTCTCAGCCTGTTACACAGTCTAATCTGTAGCAAAATTTTACGAACAGTGCACACACTGCCGCATTGTGGAAAGATTTGTACCAGCAATGAGACATTACGAGAAGCCATCACACAGAGCAACAGTTTTGATAGCTCATCCCAGCTAGCCAGACAGGCAACAAAGGCAGGCAGGCTGGTGGCCAAGTGCCGGAATGTGAAGTTTTCTACCAAGGCCGGAGCATGTGCAGCTTGACTGAATGGTGAGACAACTCAATGATAGCTAAGATGGAAGAAACGAGAGATCATTTTTATATCTTCAATGAAACTACACTACAGACCCTCAAACATTATACAGGTAAATCAATGAAAGTTTCTTAGTCACAGATAGGCACAACAAAAGGACTGTCACAATATAAGCTTTCGGCCATCAAGGCCAAAATAGACAACAGACACACACAAACATACACAAATGCAAACACAACTCACAGACACAACTCACAGACAACTCCAGCCTCTGGCTGCTGAAGCCACACTCTTAATTATTACATTCCACCCTGGATTTTCCACTGTTTGATACAGACAAATCAAGTAAACCAGAAAAACTGCAGTGATGGAATGAGCTCACTGCAAAATCAAGCACTTTTCTAGATTCAATTTTAAGGAAGATACAATTGTCTGAATTACAACAGGTGTTAAAATTAGTAACGAGTGTACCACTGGAGCAATTATGAAGCGTGAAAACAAGGCTGACAATGTTAGTAAACGCCACAACAAGCTATCTTTCAAACCACACATGTGCACAAAAAATTACAAACAAGTTTATGTGCCAAGATGCCAATACTGTAAATCCTCCACATTATCACACATTATGAAGATAGCACGAGTTTCCCTTATCCTCACCTAATCTTCCTAGTGGACAAGTACCCAAATGGACAAGTACCCACAATTTACTATTTTATATGCTTGATAGGTAAGTTATGTAACTACCCATTAATAAAAATTGTGTAAATAACTGCCATGGGTGCACAAATTGCAATGAATAAAACATGAAAGAAGATATATTCCAACTAAAGAGCAGGTCACTCATTGTCCAAACTGGCCTTACATAAAGGGTGTCTCAAACCTTTGGAATCAGACAAACTGGTGATAGTGGGTCCACAACCAATTTCATTGAGACAGTGATGGTCGGAAACACATTATTTGTTGTGTTGTGGACATACAGAGCATACACCACACAGCAACAATGTAGCTCATTTGACTTACAATTCATGTAAAGCTACCATTTCCACTTGTGCAGATAACATTCCATGCACATTTATTTGCTTTAAAATAAATCCTTTGGTTTTGTCAAAATCATTACTCCCATTGGCTTTATCCAGTTATTTCACACATCTATATCTTATTGGCTAACTTGTCAACTTATTGACAAGAGTCTGAGAATAAAGTCTACATATGAGCTTTAAAGTGCCCATGCGTTACCAACCCCTATGATGTTATGCCAAGTCAGGCCAAAACGTTAGGTTATGCACGGGCCATTCTAACGGTAGCCAATAAAACTAGTGTACTCGCAGTAAGTAGACATTGTTTCCAACCATACTTAATTACATTTACTCAAAGCAGAACACCCTCTGCCCCACCTCCCCTCACCCTAATGTACAACCTTTATTCTGTTAATCATTTTCAGTGATTAATTAATTCTGACCCATTGGTCATTCTGAAGTACACACAATAATGTAAATGCACAATATAAGCAAACACAATGTTAGGATTTATATAACGCCCCATGAGAAATTCATTTCAGCTCTGGTCCTGAACATACAAAAGAAAATATTATGTTCTACACCTGCAATAGTTATCTTTACCAGTTCCTACGCCAAAGGAAGGAGCAGGACTGCTAGTTCTCAGCAAGTTATGCATAAGAGCTCCTGAGGAATTTAGAAGGTACAAAGTACTGGCAGATGTAAGATGTGACGGCCTAGTCATCAGTTGCATTGGATAAAGTAGCTGATAAAAACATTGCACACAGAATATGAGATATTTGAGTGAAAGTACCAGTCTGTCATACCGTTTGAACTTAGCCAAAAGAGTCTTAACAACCCCTACCATTAATCTGCCTCCACCTGTTCCCACCCTCCAATCTTGCTCATTCATTGTAACCTTATCACATTTTGTTCCCTTGCTTTAGATTCCCCATCTTCCGCCTGTACTTTTTTTTTCTCAATGTTTTTCACAGCAGTTCCAGGCTCCCAGAGTATATGCCAGCCATATCCCCTGCATGAATACACACATTCCACACTAGCATGCCTCTCTCAGCCCATTCTTGTCATGTTCTTCCTTTTTACCTATTCCACATTTATTAAATTTGCCCAACAGCCACCTCAGGTAGTCTGTAAACAGCAGGATGCAACACAGGTGTTTCTCAATTTTCTTTTAGCGGTACCTAGCTAAGCAATAATTTATCATGATTTCCAGGTGTCTACTGTGCAGCATCTCTGTTATTTGATGAGTAGTGAACCATCCACATACACACTATATCCGGTCCTGCACATTCCACTTATATTTATTACTGATGTGTAATGAGGTGTTCAGCTACCCAGTTCGTTTTTCTTCTTGCTGGAGTATGAATATAAACTTAAAAAATAAATAAATAAAATTATAAAAAATGCTGCAAGAGAAAAGAATCATTTAACTTGTTTTAACAGGAAGTAGCAGTGCATGCAATACATTGTGCCTTACCTCGAAATTTTCACTTATTTCTTGGGCTGCCTTGAGTTTAATTTCATCCTTTGTGCCTGGATCTGCCAATATGGCAGCACATGATCGGTATGTTGTCATCTGAGCATAATGCTCTGGCAACCCTGGCACTGTGGCCGCTGGTGCCCTTCCTGAAAGCAAGAAATTATACTGTAACAACACAGTAGCAGTAGTAATACTAACAATAATAATAATAATAATAATAATGCTTCATTCGATATCAAATGGTTTCCAATATACTGAACATGGTTAATTCTACAGGTTTTAGATCAATTTCAAACATATCTACATGTACGTCAGTAGTCCAAACACCATCTTACAGTGTGTGGCGGAGGGTACCACCACCACTCTCCCCTCCCATTTCCAGTTATGTCGCAAATGTCTCATGACAAGAACGAATTTTGGTAAGCCTCCATCTGACCTTGAATCTTTTTACTTTTATGTTCATGGTCTTTTTACATGTTACACGTAGGAGGAAGCACAAAGCCACACCTTACAATTACTTCCCCCCTGTCCATTTTTTCTGTAGAAAATACCACCAAAAATCATCAAAATGTAGTAACCAAAGTACAAAAAGCACTTCACCAGATGAAACAAATATTAACAGAGAAGTGCATGTGTAGCTCAACAAATATAAAACAAAAATCAGGAAGTGCAAAAGCAATGGAAAATAGAACACAGCTATGCACCTTATAGGTGAAACTCTGACAAGTGGCTACCTTCTAGTAGCTCAGAAGTTTTATCAAAGTGGATGGTGTAAGTACAATGAATAATGAAAACCAAAAGGCCAGACAGAAGAATCGTGTATTCAGAAAAGAACATTCCTGACATCACTGTCTCCTTGGCCACCTGGGGCAATTCTTAAAGTGGTACATTTGGAGCATGTGCTTTTTCAGAACACTAGGCCTCTCTTCGTTCGAAACAATCTTTCTCTTATTTCATTGTACAATTCTGTGCGAAATGGCTCAGTTTGAAAATTTCCAGGTGCTCACAAAACTATATTTTCATAAGTTACTGGTATGAGTGTTTTGAATACATAATTTATTTTGTAGCGAATCAGCGTTTGTTGTTTACAGTTCAGCCAAAGAATACATCACCTGTGAATTTCATTGTATATCAACAACGGTGCTTTTTTGAGAATTTTTGGAAGCTACCATTATCCTTTGCATAATCAACAAGCAATCTGTAGCAAATTGATGTTTGTGTTTTAGTTACTGTAGCAGATTTTCTAACTAACATATTGTGTTACTAAGAGTTTTTCCTTAAAAAGGAGTTGCCCTATATATTATCTGCATTTATCGTAAATTAACTCTGTTTTCGAGTTTGCAAACAACTTCAAAGACCATCAAAACATTTTAGGAAACCAGTAATTCTTACCACAGGTTTCTGTGTTGCCTTTACAGAAATCTTGTTTTTGTATATCTGCTTCAGTTCTTATAGGGAATCAGCAACTTTTTTGCTCAACAAATTAGAAGACAATCAGTGGGCTAAATTTAAAATTATTTGTTGACTGTCTTGTAATAATGCAGCCCCACTGTGAATGCTGCTCTCAAACATGGGATGATTTGGCTGACATACGTAAACATCCGGAAATTGCCCTGACTGCTGCTAAACAATTGGCAGCTGCTGCAGATCAGTGTGTTAGAAGAGCTCCCAAGAATTGTGTACCTGTGATACCTATACCAGAGGTACCTCATAAGTACTATCCTCTCTTGTGGATCTTGTCATCTCTGCTGAAAGTACAGGCTGTCATTACCTGTCCATTTGACTGCAAATGACATGTCAATGGTAGATCTAAGCATCCAGCATAGGGTGGATGGGAACCAGGGAGGACTCGAGGTGTTGAGATCCCCATAACCAACAACTCTGAAGTGCTGTCTTTCACTGAAACAGAGCCAGTGGGACTCACTTCACCTGTTTTGGGGAAACCTGTTTTGTCTGGTGTCATGGGCAGGCAAACACAAACAAGTAAGGGTCTATTAATCATTGGCAGTTCAAACGTAAGGCAAATGATGGTACCCCTTAGGGAAATGGCAGCAAGGGACAGCAATGGACACCAGGTGCACTCAGTGTGTATGCCTGGGGAACTCATTCAGCATGTTGACGAAGCTATTCCAACAGCCACTGAGGGAACAGGATGCAACCGACTGCAGATTGTGCTGCACGTCGGAACAAATGATGCCTGCTGTCTGGGCTCAGAGAACATTCTTAGGTCATTCCAGAGACTAGCAGAGAACGTTATGAAGACCAGCCTTGCAGGTGGAGCTTCAGTGAAGCTCACAATTTGCAGCAATATCCCCAGAACTGGTCATGGCCACTTGGTTCTGAATCGAGTGGAAGGACTGAACCAGAGACTTCAAAGGTTCTGTGACAAGCTAGGTTTAGACTTCCTGGACTTGCGTCGGTGAGTTGAGAACTGTAGCATTCCCCTAAATAAGTTAGGTATGCACTACACATCAGAGGCTGCTACTCAGGTAACTGACTGTGTGTGGGGTACACACAAGGGTTTTTTAGATTGGGGGGACCCTAGATCCAATCCACATAACGACAGCTGTACAAAACCCAGAAGTGTCAGTGTAAAATCAAAAGAAATGCCTCCTACAGGTGAGAGTTTTAAAATCTTAATGGTAAACTGCTGAAGCACTCTGAACAAAGTGCCAGCATTTAAAGTGCTCATGAAAAGCAGTAAAGTTCACATAATACTGGGTAGTACAGAAAGCTGGTTGACACCTGAAATTGATAGCAGTGAGAGTGTGTGTTCTTCCCTCCCTAAACTTAAGAACCTTACGAAATTTTTAACTTCAAGTGTTACAATGCTAGTGCTCCCACTGGTAACATTAGGTATCTTAGAATAATCTTTTAAGTTAGTGTGTAATAAAAGCAATTCCAGCCCTCCTCCTTCTTTTGGATGGCATTATGAAACTCGCAGAATGCATTCTCATTAGTCAACTGAGCATGTCCAGAGCTCTGAGCTATCTTTCCAACTGTCTGCTAGTAAAAAAAAAAGTCTGAAAACAACTAACAGAGAATGCCCAGGTCAGTCGCTATAGAAATTGCAAAGAGACATGATGACTGGTCACTTTCTTCCTTAGGCAGTTGATACCGCAGCACTGCCAATACAAACATTGAAAGTAACAGGGTGGGTGGCGGGGCGAACTACACCTAGTTTTTGAAACTTTCAGTTCCTTTGCAAAGGAGGAAAGGAGGACAGGTTTGGGAATGTGCTATAGATCACTCAAGCCCCACTTTGAGAAAGAGCCATTCATCGCAGTACATTATTACTGAACTATAACTACTGCCTTCTCTCGTCTGGTTCCAAAATGTCATATCTGTATCAGCAGACAATTTTTCATCTCTGAATAACTACAGCAACCTACATCCCTCGGAATCTGCTTACTTTATTCATCACCTGGTCTCCCTCTACGATTTTTACCCCACATGCTTCTGTCCAGTACTAAATTGGTGATTCCTTGATACCTCAGAACACGTACTACCAACTGATCCCTTCTTCTAGACAAGTTGTACCACAAAGTCCTCTTCTCCCCAATTCTATTCAGTACCTCTTCATTAGTTACATGATCTACCCATCTAATATTCGACATTCTTCTATGGTACCACATTTCAAAAGATTCTATTCTCTTCTTGCCTAAACTGTTTATTGTACATGTTTCACTTCCATACATGGCTACACTCCATACAAATACTAGCAGAAAAGACTTTCTAACACTTAAATCAATACTCTATGTTAACAAATTTTTCTTCTTCCGAAATGCTTTTCTTGCCATTGCCAGTCTACATTTTATATCCTCTCTACTTCGACTATCATCATTTATTTTGCTTCCCAAACAGCAAATCTCATCTACTACTTTAAGTGTCTCATTTTCTAATCTAATTCCCTCACCATCGCCTGATTTGATTTGGCTACATTAAATTATCCTCATTTTGCTTTTGTTGATGTGCATCTTATATGCTCCTTTCACGATAAAGTCCATTTCATTCAGCTGCTCTTCTAAGTTCTTTGCTGTCTCTGACAAAATTGCAATGTCATCGGCAACCCTCAAAGCTTTTATTTCTTCTCCCTGGACTTTTAATTCCTACTCCAAATTGTTCTTTTGTTTCCTTTACTGCTTGTTCAATATACAGATTGAATAACACTGGGGACAGGCTGCCTCTCACTGCAACTGGGAGAAAATTTGCGAAGCAGGATGCTAACTGCCAATGAGCAATACGAACTGAAAAAAGTCTGACACTTACCCTCCCAATTCTTACATATTAACAATTAAGCTAATCTTGAGTACTCATTTTGCACGATTTGCTGGAAGACTGACAACAGGCATAACATAATTGAGTACCACGCAATAAAAATTCGACACGACCAACTGCTGTATGCTCGTGCTCACCTGCCACTTAAGGTCTACCTAAAATGTTCATTTTTCTGGTACTCTTTCATTTGTATTAATTCCAATGCAAACTGAAGTTAGTTTGTAATTGCAGACAGTTAAACATTTATCTAGTGCCACAACAGTTTACACCATTTCCTGAATTCTGAGCACAGTGGTTATCTCAATAAATGGTAACATAGCTTTAGGCAGAAGAACAAGCATTCCTTGAAAACCTCCAGAAAGTAGCATAAACATACAGGTATGTCTTCCTTACAAAATGAAAAACAAAGAATCAGTTGACCATACCATACACATTTACTGTAGAGTAAGCACATAACCAACACGGCAGCAGTCAACATATGGAATCTCTTTCTGTAACTAAGCACATGGCTTTTACCCATTTTATTCCTCCTCCAAGAAATGTTCGTAGCTTCCTCACCTTGTAGTTGCTGGGCCTGTCCATCATCAGTTGCCACGGAAACACCTGGCTGCCTGGCATATGGCTTATCTGGAACAAAATGGGATATGAAATTGGCACAGCTATTAGGTATTTCATAATTTGGGCACAGCCTATTGTTCCTTAGTGTAATACACACAAAGAAAATTTCACACAACACTTAAAGTTGATATGACTGAACACAAGTGCAAACATTGCCTTATAGAGAACTGATGACAAGGACAGAAGGACACACTTCCAATTAAGCCCTTGCTCAGCAAATTGTATAGCAATGCTTTCTCTGGCATCCAATGTATGTACCACTAACACAACATTACCATAGCTGTGGTAGATGTGTGATATGCTGATTTTAAGTTTGCTATTCTTATGTATATTCACTTTGTTTACTTTAAAAATGGGATTTTGTGGGATCTGATCCATGAAATTGTTCTGGTACGTTAGCAACAGGGAGTGACTGCATATCAAACGGAAGGCATAATGACCCTCTTACAAATTCTAAAGTGAAAAAAGTGTGAAAATATGTGCATCAAAAGGAAGTCTTGTATAGAAGTATGGCTTATAGAAACAAAAGTTGAAAACCTTGTTGTGTAACTTTGGAGAGTCATATCACAGTACTTCTGGTAAAAAAATGTTTACTATCATCTAATTTTCAGCACCTTTGTAATGCTTTGATGTGTGTTAACAGCAGTCAAGAGAGCTAAGTAAATATAGACCATTTCACCCAATATATCTATGCAAGAATAGCATCAAAACTTATTAATTCAATAAAAATTTGTTCTATCATTATTGCATTATCCTTTTCAGTCCCATAGCAATATGCACAATGACTTGAAAGGAAAACTTTTTTTATTACCCTTGATGTACATGAATTAAGATACAACTTTCAAAAACATTTTTCATTGCAGAAAAAAGGGCCTAACAGGAAGTACATCATACTTTGGGTTTTAAGCTATACAACTGTCATACATACGCACTTCAATTATAACTCTGTGTGAATTTGCTAAAGCAATTTTTGTTATTGTAAAAACAAAGGAACACTTTATATGACATGCATCTCAAATTTAAATTAGTTGCAGCCTGAGAGTCCAACACTTCGATCTGTTTTTCCGCTTTCAGGCATATGCTTTGGACAAACTTTTCTTGCAGTTGTGTGGTATTGGTGCCACTTCCTTGTTTTAGCATTTCTGCAGCTTCTATTTCAACAGCCTATCCACTTGAAATTGCTTGCAACTGGGTGGTAAATTTTTGTGTGTAGACAGTGTTCTGCCACAGCTGCTTTGAATTGGTCATAGTTGAGAATATCTTTCTGCTGGAGACTGCTGCTGATACATTAGGTGGCGGTTCTGTGTCGTAGCCAGGACGCATCAGACAGATACCAAAGAAGTGAAAAATTGTTCTTATTGTTGATTTCTTTCGATTCTTATCACATATTTACTTATTACTGTATCTACCATACTGGATCTACTACATCAATGCCTCTCATATGTTAGTGTTCTATTCACATAATATGGACGGGCAGTCTATTTCCACATATTTCTTCTGTTTTTGCACCACCGCATATATTTATCTGTAGACTCGATACCAAAATTATTTGAAATCAGATATAGGCTTATCCGTCTTTTATATAACCACTTAATTATGTCAATTTTTTCATCCCACCAAACCACCTGATTGTGGTTGATTCTTCCAGTGCTCTTCATAGTAGAATTTGTTTATAACAATATCAATTTTGGTATTCAACTGTACATAACAGTACCCGTTGCAGAAATATTTTTCAGTAATTCACCAAGTAATGAGATCAATGTAAGATACCTGTTAATAAGGACACATGACCCTGCAGGAACAGTGTCACGCAGTTCCCTCTAATGTGTATACTTTAGGGAACAGAATTAACTGTGCTTTCAAAAGACGTTGCTGTCCCCTGATACTCAAAGTTGAAGGGTACACCATTCGATAATGCTACTACAAAAACCTTTATTCCAACAGGATTTGATTTGTCTCTAAAATACCATCACACACCAACATGCCCATGAAGGGATCACTTGTTCATCAATGCCAATGTTGGTAGGTCATAATCAACTACTTTCAGGTTGACCTGAAGGAGGAGGAATCTGTTTCCGGTAATGTTGGCTGATAGCTTGGGAATTCTTGTTCCTCTAGTCCGAAACATTTCCAAACGAGGATAACAGATTATTGTTGTGGAAATGCAACATTCAAAGAATTTTTTCACTTAATCTAAATTGGTATCAAATGATTTTCTGAAAAGTTCTACTACCTTAGATTAATAAACTCAGCTACTTTCACAAGAAGTCCTGAAAGTATACTAACAGCTTCATAAGATTATAATTAGACACTGACTGTGACGCAACAATTTGTGTTAGTGAATATCTGCTTGAGAAAAAAGAAAAAAATTGTCTTTTTACAATCTGTTGTATCAATAATGTAGCTAATTATTAAATATGTCATTAGAGTAGTCTAAAGTTACATAACCATGTGCCTGTAAGAATCCTGTTCATTTCTTTTCCATACTGGTTTAAATTTCGCTGCGCATGACTACGAGGTTCCTTATTGGAAGTTGCCTACGAAAGTTACCAGTTTCCTGAATCTGTCCGACTTTTATTTCAGAAGTCGTTTTCGTTATCTTCGAACTCAAAATCATAGTTCTGTGCCCAACTGATTTATTATTTCATCGTCTGTTAGTCCTGCCAGTGAACGAAAAACACCAATCTCTGTTGAGAATGTTGTTTTCTTTGGCGTGTTAATAAAGCGAAGTACCAAATCCAATATTTGACCGTTTTGACGTATGTATTCCAATTATCCAACACAACTGGCTGGCATGACTAGCCAACTTATAAAAACGTAGTAAATGGAAACCGCTTTCAAACCTGAAGAATAATATTTTAATTACCTCTGTATCTCCATGCAGATAAGCACCAGCCCTTACACTTCATTTTACAATGATCTGTGGTAACGCTCGCAACAATTACCGCTCGCGTTCTGCAGGAAGCACCGCTTGTGACATTGTTGGTTCCAGAGACAAACGCACTCCGAGCTGTACGAAAAATTTAGCTGTACGAAAAATTTCGATAAGATACCTGGCAACCGAAGGCGCTAAACATCTTGTTACGCACTAATACAACCCATGAAGATAATCTGGAATGTTTTATTGCTGAGATGAAAACGACCGCTGGTCCAGGAATTGCAGTAACAACGTACCTCTCTTGAAGAAACACTCGAATTCTGGAAAGAAGGGAACCCAAGAGACTTTTTTGGTCATCTTCAGAAGAACTATACAGTAGAAACATGCAATAACGAAGACAATGAATTGGGATTGCTTCTGGTCCCATTGTATTTGCAGAAAAATTGTCCTAGACCTATACGCTGATCTATTGTTTTGAAAGTTTTCCAATCTGTTTTACGTCTCTCCAAATTATTGTGGAACTGGCTGGGCCCGCTACAACGTTCATTGTGTATGAGAAACGCAACACAAATGTTCACCATGTAGTTTCTACATATCTTTATTTGCACAAAGCAGTTTCAGAGCGTCATAATTCCATTCTCAACGCAAAATTCATTTATTTCATTTAATAATGGCGGCACAAGTAGTGTACTAACTCCATGTCAGACTACTCATCAACTGGTAATGTAAAAACAATAACCATATGTTGATCAAAGCGCACACACACAAGAATGAAAAAAAGAAAATACTGATGACCAGTGCCAGGGCTTTTTAAATGTCGAGCACACAGAAATGACAGAGACGTGGAAGTATTACGTTGACCGTCATCACCAAGCCAAGTGGTTCTTCTCAGCTTAAATGATGAGTGTGTACTAAAGGCTTGTCAAGCATCACTGCCAATCACCAAAAACTGAGAAGAAAGCCCAAGAAAAGCTGCGAATTCATCTGACCTCGTTTCTCTTGTGGCCGCCGATGATTGTAAGAGAACACACTTAATGACAACATGCGTATGAAAGAGCCAATGAGTTCCAACCTATTGTAGAAAGCTTACCAGCCCAAAGAGTGTCGTTCATAGTGATTAGGCACCTTCTCATACAATGGTACGCGTAAAACATTGTTCGAAACTGTACTAAAGACTCTTTCCAAAAATTAAGGAGCAATCAGTTCAGGAGCCCACACGAAAAGAAAAATGCATCAAATGTATTCGCAATTGCGAATAAGGACAAACATCAGCTGTAGAATGGAATGACAATGAAAATTTGTGCCGGACTGTGACTCGAACCCGGATTTGTCGCTTACCGCGAGCGGTCGCCTTACCACTTGGCTATCCGTGCACGACTCACGGCCAGACCCAAACTTCCAACTGTCGCCAACCATTTGTCTACGACCTGTACTCGTATGTTACGTATATTCCCGTACAGGTCAGACGTGCATGCGTGTCCAAAGGACCTTTGCACCGCAATCAGAATAACAAATACACTGCAATATCGTATTTTTCTGCCGGTACCGGGCAAGCGACCTGTACGGGAATATGCATAATTGATTTACGAGTACAACTCGTAGACGCGTGGTTGACGACAAATGGAAGTTTGGGTCTGGCCGTGATCGTCCGAGGATAGCCAAATGGTAAGGCGACGGCTCGAGCTAAGCGCGAAATCCAGGTTCGAGTCCCGGCTCGGCACAAATTTCCATTGTCATTCCATTCCACAACTGATGGTTGTCTTTATTCGCAATTGCGAAAACATTTAATGTATTTCTTAACGGCTGTAGTCGCCGCAGGCTTGTTCATTTGGACATGCTTGCATGTAACAACATATGCATGCATGCTCTAAGGAACTTTGCGTCGTAATCAGAATAACAGAGGCACTACAATATCGAAAAGAAAATGGTTGTGGTAACGTACTAGAACAAACAGAATAACAGAGGCATTACAATATCGAAAAGAAAATGGTTGTGATAACGTACTAGAGATCTTCGTGAAAAAACAATCCTGGGCAAATAGGGTGTGTCATCATTCATACATGGATAAGTGAGCCTTAAGGTCGCTGTAGCGAGACTGAATACTGTTAACCCCCAAATCCATCAAAAATAAACGCAAATTATATTTACGTAAAAAGCGGACAAAAAGTCGTTCGGCGTCTTTCATATTAACTACGTAAGAACCGATCAAAAGAGGTTTACATTCAAAGAAATAGTGTTGATTGCAATTGGTGGTTTTGTAGCAAATAAATTCATAAGACGCGATATTGATAGTTTTATACCAGGTAAATTAATAAGAGATGGAAAAATTCCGCCACAGCCAATCCTAATCCCTGTTGAGAGTAACACCTCGTTAAAAAAACACAGGTTCACGTGGGCCGGGTAGTAATATCTTGTGATTGTAAGGTGATGCTAAACTGAGCAGAACCAAGAGTTTGGAATTGACAAAAACAGAGGGGTCATTAAACGAACACTGACAGATACGATCTGGAAAGTCACGTTCTTCATAGAAGTTTCTAATCCGTTTGAAATTGCGACAGAGGTCAGAAAAGCAGATGCATTATCCCTAATCCTCTTCCACATCGCACTGGAGAAAAAAACGCAAACCTGGAAGATGCTCTGAGTTTGGAAGGAATAAGAGAAAAAGACAGTACCTGGAAATCAAGTGGTTAGCTTTTGTCGAAGTCCTTGCTCTTCAAAAAATGGTTCAAATGGCTCTGAGCACTATGGGACTTAACATCGGCGGTCATCAGTCCCCTAGAACTTAGAACTACTTAAACCTAACTAACCTAAGGACATCACACACATCCATGCCCGAGGCAGGATTCGAACCTGCGACCGTAGCAGTCACGCAGTTCCGGACTGCGCGCCTAGAACCGTGAGAGTCCTTGCTCTCTTAGCCAACAACGGAGCAGACGCTTGAGAGAGAAATTGCAGAAAAAAATGGGTCCCCAAATCTCCTACGAAAAGATATACATCGAGTACAGGCAGTGAGAAATGCATGGAAGTACATCATTGGATAATTAAGAGGGCAGAGAAGTTTAAATGGATTCAACCCAATGGACTGGATAAATAGGCAAATGGTGGGAGAGCTGGAAAACTAGATCCGGCCTACAAGCTAACACAGAACAAATACAACAAACGGGCGTTATCCTACAAGGCCAAAATTAGACACACTAACTCGGTAGATGGATTATACGCTTCGGAGTGTCTTTTTTGCGAATAAAAGACGGGAAGACCTTCACGAACTCGAAAAGATAGGAGGATTCTGAGGAAAAATACTCTGACCACAAAAGACTACTGATGGGACTTGCAAGAAGAAGAACAACAACAAAAACCACGAACTCTCCCAGTACACTGAAAAGATGATGGACGCTGTGAGGAAGTGGAGGTTTATGTTCTACAGACAGCGACTTAGTCAACGGATGCAGACTGACCAAAGTATCTTCAACTACGTCGTGAGGTTAAAGGCCACATCTAAATCGGTAAATGAAATAAGAGAGATGAGCGGAAGTTGGACTTAACCACGGATGGTCCACAATCGAAGAACGTTCAGAAGCTGAGTTAACAGTTCAAAAATTGTTTCAAGAGAAACCATCAAACAGGACGCCCAAAAGGATCATTTCCGAGGAGAAGAGAGAGACAGAAAAGAAAGAATGAAGAGGTTCTGGGAGGAGAAGAAAAGAAAAGCCAAGAAGTCTTTAAGTTCTTTGCAATTCATAGTTGGCAAAATTCAGAAATCAAAAAAAATTAGATTAAATAAAAAAAAAGTCCCCTAAGGTAGGCTAAAATGGCAAAGATGACACCGTTGCAGAACCTACAAAACATTCATGACAGACTTAAAAGAACACAAAATCTCTAAAACACCGAGCGAGGTAGCGCCGTGGATAATACAGTGGACTCTCATTCTGGAGGACGACGGTTCAAACCCGCGTTCGGCAATTCAGATTCAGGTTTTCCGTGATTTCCCTAAATCGCTTAAGGAAAATGCTGGATGGGCTTTCAGACGCTCGAAACTTGGCGCGAACTTCAACGCAAGATGCAAGAAACAGTTTCCACAACAGGAGTGTCTCGAAATCTAGCAGAAAATCCAAAGAAATTCTAGTCATATGTACAGTACACCAGTGGCACGACTTCAGTGAGACCTCTGTATGATGGTACCAGTAATGATTTGTATATATGCAAAATTCATTGTTGCCCAAAGTTCCTACTTCACTTTAAACTGTGTATCTCCCTGTGAGTGGTTGGGTGACTCAGTTGAAAAGTCATATAAAAGCAAGGGCACAACGTCTACAGTAAAGACTTGCCTAGTAGAGCACTCTAGCGTCCAAACTAACCTACAGTATGGAATTCCTTTCTCTTAAGATCGTAATAAATACATGACAGAAAATTCATGCTAATTAAAGATAAGTAAAGAAAACCAGATCCCGAAGAAAGAGGTGGTGTATTAACTCAGAAAGGACACTTACAATAAAATATCACTCTCTCTAAAAGCGAAAATAGACTGTGTTAATCAGTTATAAAACTGTAAGTCTTCTATGCAGCAGATTGTATACCACACGTAAAATCAGAGGAACACAAAACTGAGAAAAAATGGAGAATCCTTGGAAAAATTTGTGGCTCACCACAGACGAAAACGGTAACAACAAATTAAACAACACAAAGTAATACAAAAAAATTTACAAATTCTCAAGACACAATCTGGTAAAGGGGTGCCAGCTTCTTTCGATATGTGCAAAGAACCAGAGACAATATATCAACCAAAAGAATCTTTCAATGTTTTAATAACAACAATCGAAGGCTTTAAGATACTCAAAACGACTTAGAAGGAAACAAAAAAAAAATTGAGAACCAAAATTTTAAAAGATAAAAGGTTTTGTGAAAAGGAGACGGAATATGGAAGAATCTTCACCTACAAACAATACTAACTGTAAAGTGAGAGAATATAAAAGTACTAGGAAGGTAGGAAGAAGAACCTCATTTGAAATAATTCCTGTGAGTAATTTTTACCAAGTGGCCCATTGTTTGATGATGATTGGTGAGCTGGTGTGCTGCAGGCGCCACTCTCCATCGATTGTCATGCCGATCGTTGAGAGTCGATTTTCGGTGTTTTTTTTTTATTTGGTTTTAGGGCGCAAAACTGCTATGGTCATTAGCGCCCAGCCTGTGACTTAGGAAACAGTAAAAAAACCGAAACTGAAAATCAGCAGCAATGGGAACAAAGTCATAAAATTGGAGAAACTAAAAGCAGAAGGAAGGCTTAAAAATCCACTACAGAAAGGGGGTGGTTGTCCCCAAAAAAAGCTTCAAATGACTGACGTCATTTCACTAGCACTAATGAACTGGAGAACGCGGTCGGCTGAGCGCGTGTCATCTGCTAAAATCGACGATAGATCAGGCGATAGCTGTAGACGGGCGCGTAACGGATTAAAATAGGGGCATTCAATTAAAAGGTGTCTTACCGTCCACAGCTGAGAGCAATGGGGACAGAGTGGGGGAGGATCGCCGCTTAAAAGATGTCGATGGCCAAAAAGACAGTGCCCTATCCGGAGTCGAGTTAAAATTACCTCCTCCCGACGACGCGTTCGGGAGGAAGAAGTCCAAGCGCAAGGAAGAGCTTTCACTTCCCGCAATTTATTATTGGGAAGTGTTGACCAATGCGCATGCCATAAATGAGCAACTTTGCGACATAAACCGCTCCGTAGATCGGTGAAGGGAAGCGACGGAATAGCTGGCCGAGGAAGAGAGACTGCAGCCTTGGCCGCTATATCGGCCGCCTCATTCCCACAGATACCAGCGTGTCCCGGGAGCCAGAGGAACGCCACCGAGACGCCCCCCAGATGGAGCAAGCGCAGACAGTCCTGAATCCGGTGGACCAGAGGGTGCACAGGGTAAAGAGCTTGGAGACTGAGGAGAGAGCTGAGAGAATCTGAGCAGATAACGTACTGTATCCGCCGATGGCGGCGGATGTAGTGGACAGCCTGGAGAACAGCGTAAAGCTCCGCAGTATACACCGAACACTGGTCGGGAAGCCGAAATTGATTTGGGGAGTCGCCAACAATATAGGCTCTCCCTACACCTAACGATGTTTTCGAGCCGTCGGTGTAAATAAATGTGGCGTCCGTCATTTGTGCACATAGAGCAGCAAATGCCCGACGATAAACAAGTGTAGGGGTACCATCCTTGGGAAATCGACAAAGGTCACGGAGCAGGCAGATCCGGGGACGGAGCCAAGGCGGTGCTGTACCCCAAGTTGTCAAGAAGGTTTTACGAAAGTGGAAGGAAAGAGAATGGAGCAGTTGACGGAAGCGGACTCCCGGGGGTAGTAGGGAGGAGGAGCGGCCAGCACACCCTACATCAAATGAGGCGTCGAAAAAAAGGGCATGGGCTGGATTAGCAGGCATGGAAGACAGATTGCTAGCATAACGACTTAGAAGGACCGCTCGCCGATTGGACAACGGAGGTTCAGCAGTCTCAGCATAAAGGCTTTCCACAGGGCTAGTGTAAAAAGCTCCAGACACTAAACGTAATCCACGGTGGTGGATAGAGTCGAGACGCCGAAGAATAGACGGCCGAGCAGAGGAGTAGACTATGCTTCCATAATCCAATTTCGAGCGCACTAAGGCGCGATAGAGGCGGAGAAGGACCACTCGGTCCGCTCCCCAGGAGGTACCATTCAGGACACGGAGGGTGTTAAGCGATCGCAGACAGCGAGCCGAAAGATAGGAAACGTGGGAGGACCAGCACAGTTTTCTGTCAAACATAAGACCCAAGAATTTAGCGACGTCTGAAAACGGAAGGTTGACAGGTCCTAGATGTAAGGAGGGCGGAAGAAACTCCTTACGTCGCCAAAAATTAACACAAACGGTCTTACTGGGAGAGAAACGGAAGCCTGTTTCGATGCTCCAAGAGTGGAGGCGATCGAGACATCCTTGAAGACGTCGTTCAAGAAGGCTGGTCCGTTGAGAGCTGTAGTAGATCGCAAAATCATCCACAAAGAGGGTGCCCGAGACATCGGGAAGGAGACAATCCATAATTGGATTTATAGCGATGGCAAACAGTACAACACTCAGCACGGAGCCCTGGGGTACCCCGTTTTCTTGGGAGAAAGTGCGGGAGAGAGTAGTGTTCACCCGCACCCTAAATGTGCGCTCTGCCATAAATTCGCGAAGAAAAAGGGGCAGCCGGCCTCGAAAGCCCCAAGAGAACAGTGTGCGGAGGATGCCTGTCCTCCAACAGGTATCGTATGCTCTCTCCAGATCAAAAAATATTGCTACCGTTTGGCGTTTCCGGAGAAAATTGTTCATGATATAAGTGGAGAGAGCAACAAGATGGTCAACTGCAGAACGATGCTTTCGGAATCCGCATTGGGCAGGTGTTAGAAGACTGCGGGATTCCAGCCACCACGCTAAACGGTAATTCACCATACGCTCCAAAACCTTACAGACACTACTCGTGAGAGAAATGGGGCGATAGCTAGAGGGGAGATGTTTGTCTTTTCCAGGTTTCGGAACAGGAACGACGATAGCTTCCCGCCATCGTCTGGGAAAAGTACTGTCGGTCCAAATTCGATTATAAAGGCGAAGGAGGTAACGCAGACTATGGGTTGATAAATGCAGCAACATTTGGACGTGGATACCATCTGGTCCTGGGGCGGAGGAGCGAGAACAAGAGAGTGCATGTTGGAGTTCCCGCAAGGAGAAAACAGTATTGTAGCTTTCGCGATTTTGAGAGGAGAAAGCAAGAGGTCGCACTTCCGCTGCACGTTTCTTCGGGAGAAACGCTGGCAGGTAATTTGAAGAGCTTGAAATCTCGGCAAAGTGCTGACCCAACGAGTTAGAAATTGCGATGGGGTCCACTAATGTGTCATGCGCGACAGTGAGCCCAGAGACCGGGGAGAAACTAGGCGCGCCTGAGAACCGTCGAAGCCGACTCCAAACTTCCGAGGAGGGAGTGAAGGTGTGAAAGAATTTCCAGCTTGCCTTCTTGCTATCGCGGATGACACGACGGCATCGCGCTCGTAGCTGCTTATAGCGGATACAGTTGGCCAAAGTAGGATGGTGGCGGAAAACGCGGAGAGCACGTCGCCGCTCACGTAGTGCATCACGGCATGCCTCGTTCCACCAAGGAACTGGGGGGCGCCGGGGCAATTCGGAGGTGCGTGGTATTGAATGTTCCGCAGCTGTAAGAATAACGTCGGTAATATGTGTGACCTCATCGTCGACGCTGGGAAAGTGACGGTCATCGAATGTCGCTAGAGACGAAAAAAGTGTCCAATCGGCTTGAGCAAACTTCCAGCGTCGCGGGCGCATATATGGCCGTTGAGGCTGCAGTCTAAGGACACATGGAAAGTGGTCACTCGAGTGTGTATCATCAAGGGCGAACCATTCGAAGCGCCGAGCTAGCGGAACAGTACCGACCGCAAGGTCCAAATGAGATAAATTTGCCGTGGAGGCAGACAAAAACGTAGGGACCCCAGTGTTGAGGCAAACTAGATCTGCTTGGTGGAAGACGTCTAGCAATAGTGAGCCACGTGGACAAGGATGTGGAGATCCCCAAAGCGGGTGGTGGGCATTGAAGTCCCCCAACCAGCAAATATGGGGGTGGAAGCTGACCAAGAAGATGAAGGAGATCAGCTCGTGCCATTGGTGTGGACGATGGAATGTATACAGTACAAAGAGAGAACGTGTATCCGGAAAGGGAAAGACGGACGGCGACAGCTTGGAAGGAAGTGTTTAAATGGATTGGGTGATAATGGACAGTTTCATGGAGAAGAATCATGAGTCCTCCATGTGCTGGAGTGCCTTCAACAGAGGGGAGATCATATCGGACGGACTGAAAATGAGGGAGAACAAAGCGGTCATGGGGACGCAGCTTTGTTTCCTGAAGACAGAAGATGACCGGCGAGTAGGATTGTAAGAGGATCGACAATTCATCCCGATTGGCTCGAATACCGCGGATATTCCAGTGGATAATGGACATAGGGTGAACAGAAAATGGAGGAATGTGACCAAGGTCGCTGTCAACTCAACGACTGCTCTGAGCTTGCGACCGACAGCATGGAATGGCATTCAGCCGAAGGCAGAAGATCCTGATCCATAGGTTGGTCAGGAGCAGCTCCTGCCACCAGCGACCGGCCGGTTGATCGGCCGCCAGCAGTGCGCCTCGGCGACACAGAAGACGGCCGAGGGCGACTTCCGCCAGGTGGTACTGTAGATGGGACACGCCTTGGCGGAGAGGGAGAGGAACAGGGTTTCTTTGTAGCCTTCTTGGAAGTATGATGTTTAGAGGAAGGAGGAACCGATGGTTGGGAAGTTGCCGTACGTAAAAACTCTTCACGAGTATGCTCTTTTTTCGAAGTCTTGGTGTCTGACTTTTGGGCTCGAGATTTAGCAGAACTCGACGAAGGGTGAGCCAGAGAGTGGGCAGGCGAAAGTGGTGAGGTTGAACGGGCGATCTTTGCGCTGGCCGATCTGACGACCGTGGCACTAAAGGTGAGGTCGCAAGTCTGCGTGGCCGCCTCCTTTGTTGGCCGATGAGAAGCAAGGACAGCGCTGTATTTTCCTTTCTGAGGCACGGTGGGCTGTCGACTGGCGAATAATTTTCGAGCAGCAAAGGTCGACACCTTTTCCTTTACTCTAATTTCCTGGATGAGCTTTTCGTCCTTAAAAATGGGACAATCTCGAGAGGAAGCGGCGTGGTCACCCATACAGTTGATGCAGCGAGGGGATGGAGGTGGACAAGCACCCTCATGGGCATCCCTGCCACACGTAACACATTTGGCCGGATTGGAACAGGACTGGCTGGTGTGATTGAACCGCTGGCACCGATAGCAACGCGTAGGGTTCGGGACGTAAGGGCGAACGGAAATTATCTCATAGCCGGCTTTGATTTTCGATGGTAGTTGAACTTTGTCAAATGTCAAGAAGACAGTGCGGGTGGGAATGATGTTCGTGTCAACCCTTTTCATAACCCTATGAACAGCCGTTACGCCCTGGTCAGACAGGTAGTGCTGAATTTCTTCGTCAGACAGTCCATCGAGGGAGCGTGTATAAACGACTCCACGCGAGGAATTTAAGGTACGGTGCGGTTCCACCCGGACAGGGAAGGTGTGTAGTAGTGACGTACGCAGCAATTTTTGTGCCTGGAGGGCACTGACTGTTTCTAACAACAGGGTGCCATTCCGTAATCTGGAACAAGACTTTACAGGACCTGCAATTGCGTCGACACCTTTCTGAATAATGAAAGGGTTGACCGTGGAGAAGTCGTGACCTTCGTCAGACCGAGAAACAACAAGGAACTGTGGCAACGATGGAAGAACTGACTGTGGTTGAGACTCAGTGAACTTACGTTTGTGAGCAGACATAGTGGAAGGTGAGGAAACCATTGCGGAAGAATCCCCCCATGATTACCGGCGTCTCCGATGGCGCGCTCCTCCCTTGTGGGGGCCCTCTCTGAGGGCACTCCCGCCTTAGGTGATTGTTCACACCTCAGGTCACACCTCCCGACAAACGGACGGAGGGACCAATCGGCACTTTCGGAAGGTATCAGCTCGGGTAATCACCCCTCCCTGGGCCTGGCCGTTACCAGGGGGTACGTACGTGTCCTACCTGTCTACCCGGGGCGGGGAATTACGCGTTACCCCGTCACCGGCTACGCATGGAAGTGCGTGGGTTGGCCTTCAGACACGCACAGGGAGGAAGAAAGAGAAAGGGAAAGGGAAAGGAAAGAAGAGAGGTCTCAAACGCCGCAGCGGAGAAGGTAGAGAGAAGAGGTAAGGAAAGAAGAAGGACAAAGGAAGGATGAAGACTTACAAGCAAGGAAGGAAGGCGAAGAATGTAGTATATGTACAAGCGTCCGTCTCCGGACGTAGGCACAAACCATAACCCCAGAGAAAGGGAAGAAAGAGCCAGAGGTGAAGGGGGGGGGGGGGGGTGGCGAAGATGGGGGATGGGGAAGGATGCGGAAAGGGAAGGTATGCAGCCCGGAAAGGAAGGAAGGCCACATCAGCTCGGGGTCCCGTGCTCGCTACGCACGTATCCACAAAAGAGTTGTGGATCCCCTGGGGGGTCGATTTTCGGTGCTTGCTTGTCTTCTTCGCATCTTTAGCGGATGGCTATTTAACTGCGGCGGGCGCAGCTGTGTGAGAGACAGTGACGTGTGGCGATCTGGATGTATGCAGTGTGGCGAGTGGCCGAGTCGGTACGACGGAGGAGCGTGGCCAGCTGCTGCAGCGTGTTTAGTCGATAGAATGCAGATCCGCTGCCTACAGTGATTGGGATTTTCTTGAGATTTGAAGAACAGATTTCCTTCGCGTCTGTTACATGCTACTCAAGGTGAATTAATTGGAGTCGTCGAATTGTTCTTTGGTGGGTTCTGTTCATGTTAATTGAACACCCAAGTGCACTGAAAACTATCTTGATTGTTTCGGTTACTTGTCACTGAATTTGGTCTGGCCGCCTGATATGTTGACGTCATTTAACAGAGTGCCAGCTACGCACAAAAAATAGACATGAAGCAGTGCTTAATGCGTAGCTAGAAGTCATACCAAATAGTGCGTAAGTCTGTGCCTGGCGTTCGAAAGCGGGCCGAAATAGTTTTCCCTATTTCCTTTTTCTATGTTATTATTGTATTTGTTTGTCCTAGAGACTTGGCTATCAAATTTTAAGAGCGGTTACTGGGCATGTGGTAATGTAGATTAGTTCTGCTTGGGTTCATTTTGTGCCGTACATAATTAAAAGTTTATTTATAACCAGTTAGGCAGATATGTTTTGTGTATCTGACGCGCCAGAATTTTGTCTGTCGCTGATGTTTTTATGTTTCAGATAATTGGCAGTGGTCGACGCGAGCAAACTCCGATCGGGGTATCACGGAGGATAAGGGAAATTTAAGGACCTGGATCGGTGTCTATTGTTACATTGTTAGTATCGGCAATTCCATCTTTCCGGTGGAGCGTTGTGGTTTTCCGGAAGCTTAATTATAGCTCATAAGTTTAGTTCTACTTCGCCTTCTGGTCCGTGAATCTCTTGTATCTGTTAGAAACTTTTGGTCTGCTCGCGTCCCTCACTAATTTTCAACATAAAATAGAAACGGCCCCATTTTAAGACTATTTAATATTGTATTATTATATTCTGAGGATGAAATGTGTGTGAACCTCATACCTGTAAGTAATACTAAAGAGAAGCCTAGTTGAGTGTATTAATCTGATAATACTTTTAATCTTTTAGAATTGCTTCAGATCAGTCCATGGAAAATGTCTTAGTTCTTGAAAGCAGTTTTAGAATTTGATATGAGTTATGTGAAAGCCAGTTTCTATTTAAGTCATGAAGCATGTTTAAAGGGTTTGTATGATTCAGTTATGTCAGTTAAATTTGATTAATGGTGGTTTAATGAACATTGTTTTAACTAGTGAAAATTGGTTTAGTAAATTTTGAAAGATCTGTGTCTATAGGACTTAAATGGATTAATGTTTTAATCTGAGTCCTGCTAGTGGTACTGTAGGGCAGGTGCCTTTTATTATAATCACTGTTACTGTTAATTTCATTAAGGGCCTGTGTTTGTGATGAAGTGTATGCCAACTACAATTGGGTTATGTGTTTAATTTCGATGTGTCGAAAGGAATAACACACCGTTTGGTTTGTGGGGCACTCAACTGCGCGGTCATCAGTGTCCATAAGAAGTTCCAAATTTTACGTAGTCCAACTAGCCACTGTCACGAATGATGCTGATGATGCTGATGAAATGATGAAGACTACACAAACACCCAGCCCCCACACAGAGAAAATCGAACCCAGGACTCTGATCAATAGGTAGCAATGCTAGCCACTAGACAACGAGCTGCGGACAGGGTCCCTATTCTGTATCTGTCCGCCATTTTGCAGATCGGTTCGGTACGCGAGCGTACCGAACGGTCTTGTTTTCGAAGGAGAGTCCCAACATTATTCTGTGAGCATTTCGGAAGCGATGCCGAACTGGCCTAGCGAAGCGAGACGCTGTTGTCAGTTCCCCTCGCGCAAACCAATCAAAAGCACTCTGCCTCACATCCACGGATGCGCACTTGCAGCGCCACAGTGGCACGAACCCGAAGCGGCTAGCAGCCGACACTGGCACGCTATTCTTCACCGAAAAGTGTTGTTACAGTACAAAATACTGTTCAAATTTTGCTGACCACTTACTTCCATGAATGCATGATAACGATAAAATATTGACTGTGTTGGAATGTAGGACCGCATTCTACAAATACGCCTATAGAAACACCCAAAAATTCGTCATTTTTTCTTTTTTCCGTGGCTACTTAGTTGCTTCAAAATTCATGAAGGTACGTTCCGTCTGTGCAACTAATTAAAGGCAGTTTGTTTATTGTCTCACGCGTTTCGCTTCTTTTCTGTGTGAAGATGCTTTACAAATAAAAGAAGCGAAACGCATATGGTAATAAACAAACTGCCTTCAATTAGTTGCATAGACGCATATCTCCACGAACCCGAAAAAATTGTTTAAGAGAGTGTCAAAGAATAAGAAGATGCATAGAATGTGGCTGTAACTCGTTCCTAGAGATCCAAATGTTGAAGTAGCCTACTTCCGTATATTATACATCAACGATTTGGTTCATTAAAAAAATTTTAAAAAAGCATTTTCGACAGCGTGTGGCGAGTGCAGCTACAGAAGTTCGTTCTGGTTTACAACATGCATCTGATGAACCAAAATGTTTCATATATGGTGGTACAGTCTGAAAACATTGTGGCGGGAATCTTTCAGCTCTGTATACTGTTTTAAGGCTGTATACTGTTTTAAGGATTCGATCGCAGATAAATACTTGTGACAAGCTAGAGTATAAAGATGACTGCTGCTAGTTTCATTCGCAGTACTTTATGCTGCGCTCTTAGATTCCTGTCTTACCACACACTCGGAAATCGCCACATATTCAAAAAAAGTGGTGAGTTATTTTTGAGAAGAAAGAGTATAAACGTCACTGTCAGTTGTTTCAGCCACAGCAATTTCATCTTTGGTTTTTAAAACATATGGAAGTCACGAAGTCAAAGTTACTAGTTACTGAGAATGCGCGCTCTTACGTATAAGTAACATCGAATATTTCAGAAAACGCTTAACTTTGACGGCGATTAACGAAGTCTCAGAATGTGTTACAAACACGAAGAGGAAAAAAAAAAAAATTTTCCTAGCCAGCGGTATCCGAACCAACGACCTTGCCTTCAGCGCTTTATTCCATGTAATTGCTCTTGGAGAGAGACTCGGGCTGACTTCGTTGGCGAATGATGCGGACGTAAGCCATAAATACATGAAATTCGGTTTCCTCCATCAGGCTTCACAAAATTCTTTTGCATTGTTACTTGAAAGCTTTAAACGCATTTCGATAATTAAGAAGTAAACCATTTGCGGAAAACAGTATGCGAAGTCACTAGTAATGTCAGCTAACGCTCGTGTGATATACGTATGCATAGCCGACCTTTTGAAATTTAATGACTTTTTAAACTCTTAATTACGTAAAAATAACGGGTATTTTGTGAGAATATTGACCGAAACTTTTTTACGTAATAATCAACCACAGTAACAAAATACAAACCATATTTCTAACAAAGGAAAATAGTTTATTATGAACTGACTTTCCACCTGGACGTGACCTGGTGATTCTTCAGCAACACAATCACTAAATCCGAAGCTGAAACCGCTCAATATGTTTAAAATAACAAATTCTAGGTGTAAATAAACCACACCGAACCGAACGAGAGGGCCATACCGAAATCCAAAACTACTTAGTATAGTTGTCGAAAAATCGGCAGGAGGACCGCTCTCAGAAGCTTACAGAATTGGAACTTCGAACCTACTGCACCAATCGGTATGAACGAAACAGAAAAGGGCCCCAGGGCCACAGTTTGTCAGACAAAAGGAAATACGCTTTGGTGTCCAGCAGAATATCGTCTTCTCTGCCTCTGTAAGAAGAACAGTGGATATTGGATGTGGCTCTGCAGGGAATATGCACCAGACGGCATGCAGTGAATCCAGGGAGGTGGAGCAAATGAGGAGTTCTGCCAGCTCACATGTGTGTCAGTCATTCCCACGCCATCAATACTGCACGAACTTCTGTGTCACATACAATGAATGTCTTTAGTAAACAGAACTTAAGGACAGAATTGCAGTACACTGCAGAGCAACCAAGATTGTTCCCGACTTATAACCATCAGCATAAACTGGTAAATAATTGTGATTCTGGCGCGCGCACACACACACTATTAAACCTATTTACTAACACCTGACCATATAAAGTGAGACAGTAGTTGAGTAAAGAGCGAGACACGATAGGAGCCGCCATATTATTCAGTCTGTGTACGCTGAGTAAGCAGTGAAGGAAATCGAAGAGAAATTTAGAAAAGAAAGTTCAGAGAGGAGAAATAAAAACTGTCATTAAATGTATTCGCTATTGGGAACATGGACAGCCACCAGCAGTAGAATGGAATGACAACAATGAAAATTTGTGCCGGACCGGGACTCGAACCCGAATGTCCTGCTTATCGCGAGCGGTCGCCTTACCATCTGGATATCTATGCAAGGCTCAGAGCAAGACGCAAACTTCCATATACCGTCAACCACGCGTCTACAACCTGTACTCGTACATCCATTATGCATATTCCCGTACAGGTGAGACATTTTACTTTAAAAGTCGCTCGCCCGGTGTCGGCATGCATGCAAACAAAAGAACTTTTCGTCGTAATTCAGAAACACAAGCGCTGAAATATCGTAAAAACTATCAGGTTTGCCAGTGGCAATATATTTCCACACGAAATAGGAAGTTCTTTGAAGATTAGCTGAACGGACACAAGATTAATGGAGTCCAGTCTAATTCAGTTACGTGATTCGAAACTAACTAGATTACTAAACGGGACACTGAAAGCAATAGGCAAATTCTGATATTTTGGCAGTAAGATGGAGGGTGTAAAGGGCACATAAAATGTACACTGGCAACTGCAAGAAAAACCTTAATGTGAATTACAAATAAGTTTATATTTAATATAAATTGAAGTATTAGGAAGTTTTTTTAAATGATTTGTCTTGAGTATAGCCTTAAAGAAATTTGAAACATGGACATTAAGCAAGTGGTACAGGAAAAGGATAAAACTTTTGGAATGTGTTGCCACAGAAGAATGTTAAATATTTAGATGGAAATTTCAGATGACTAATGAACAGGTACAGCATCCAAAACAGGAGAAAAGAAATTTAAGGCACACTACAATAAAGAACGGATATGTTGACGGACACATCTTCAGTTATAAGGGGAAAGTTAATTTAGTACTGGAGGGAAGGTGTAGGTGTGTGTGTGTGTGTGTGTGTGTGTGTGTGTGTGTGTGTGTGTGTGTGTGTGTGTGTGTGGAGGGGGTGTGTGTGTGGAGGGGGTGTGTGTGTGGAGGGGGTGTGTGTGTGGAGGGGGGTAAAACTGTTAAGCAGAACCAAGACTTCTACAGCAAACAGGTTCAACTGAATGAAGGTTGCATTAGTTATGAAGAGATGCATACACGTGCACAGAATATAGTAGCATGGGAAGCTGATCAACCAGTCTTCTGACTGAGGAAGCCAAGAACAACCTCTAAAATTTTTATTTGCTTTAAATTAGAAATGTTTATTTCTATCTCTGTTGGTCTACACATAATTAGATTCACAAGTTTTTAATAATCACTTCCAAGTGTTATTTTTTTCAGTAATTGATTTTGTAACTTTTCATGTACACAATATCTGTGGCCAATAGTTGCATCCATTTACCATTTATAACTTGTGTATTTCATCTCGTTTGTTCGTAAAGTTTGTGCACTGGTTCTATGGCAATGTACAATTTTATAACATGATCTTACGTGTCCATGAACGATTCTTATTGTAATTTTATCAGTATGTCAATAATTGCCTTTTTAATATGATGTGCTAGACATAAAACACAACACAGCAACAACAACTACCCATTAGTTAAAAGACCTAAAAACCACATTGCCGCGCGTTAAGTTTGTTTTGTTTGTAAGATGGTATACACGTTGCAATAAATGTCAAATAATTATAGCTTTATTCAGAGGTGTTAATAAATTTTCACAGAGAATGTTTTTCCATTATTCCACTGTCACTATACTTCAAAACTCACCACATGAACTTTGAAAGTTGCGAGAGATTTCCAGTCAACAAGTGAACGAAAGGAAGACATGAAGATAGAAGAGGTTGACTGTTAAATTCTTGGGGTTAAAACTTCACAGTGCATTCAACTGGAGAGCACACAACAGAACTGATGGAATCACTAAACACGACTTTTGTTTGTAATGTCATTACCACCATCCACATGTGACGTAAAAATAAAAAAGGTAGCACGTTTTGCTTACTTTCATTTCATAATGACATACAGTCTTATTTAAGGGACAGTTTAAAAGTTAAAAAATATTCTGGATCCAAAACTGTACAATATGAATTATAGACGGAAGTAACGGTGGCAGAGTGAAAACTGTAGAGGGAGACCTAAGCCTGAACACAGCAAAGAGGTTCACAAATGGTTTTAGGTTGCAGCGATTTCGCAGAGGTAAAAAGAGCCTTGCACAGGACAGAATGGTGTGGAGAGCTGCAGCAAACAATCTCTAGATTGAATACCGCCACAACAACATCGAAACTCATAACTAGTTATTTGTAACTCAGATGATTATACAAATCACAAATTTCACGAATTTTTGACAATCACTTTGAAGAAGTGTTGCTATTTTCCTTTTCAGTGACTGTGACTTTGGAACCTTTCACGTACACAATAACTCCAGACATTGATTACACTCATTTACTATTTATTCATGTTTGTATAACTCATGTTTCTGTCTCCCTTACCCATACGATTCACTTGTTCTGTGATAATGTACACTTTTTAACCTTATCCTATCACTTTGTCCAGCAAGAGATTAATAGGATAATATTGGAAAATCTTAATTCTCAAACACATGGTGAAAGATGCTGTGAATTAGGCGGGAATCTGCTTAGAAAACTTCAACAAGTGCCTGTCAGTGGAGGGAATTACGAATATTACGCAGCCCCTTACGTATCTAATCACGTAGATAAAATTACCTGAATAGTTCTCCAGAAACTATGTAAAAGCACTATTGCATTCCACATTCCATCTGTAAATGGAATGTAAAGAAAGCTTAATATGTGGTATATCTCTACCATATACTTCATAGTGATTCCCAAATTACATATTCAAACGTAAATCTTCCATTGCATAATTCTATCTGCTTGCTGACTGCATTTCTGTGTTTACTTTTGTAGTATGACGAGCAGGACACGAAAATAATCGTAAAACGTTATCAATTAATTACATATTTCATTACGTTACAGTTTTTATAAAGAGAATAACAATCTGGACACCTGAGTTGTTTGGCAAACGCAGGCAGGCGCCGCAATGGCAGGAGTGGCGCGTGGCGCAGCCGCTAGCCCTAATGCAGCTGTGGTGAGTCTCGGTGACGTGTGCAGCTGCTGAGAGGCTGGAAGCGAACTCACGTGCCGGTGCCGCCGAGTAGGTCCTGGCCTGGGGTCGCATGCTGCAGCCGCCGCACCTATTGACCCACCCCTTACGACGCACCCTGTCCCTCCACAGGCAGCATCCCAACTACACTCCAGCACCCCCTCCAAGAACATCACACCCAACAGCACTGCCCTACAATAGCCCACCCCACAAAATGCCTTGCTAAGGGATTTCGGAAATTTGGGCGCCCGGATAAGGAATGTAGTGATTCTGGAGCCACTGCTCTACTCTTAGCCTAAGCTATTACAGGCGACGCGAAGTAGCAACACTAAATATACGATGCGTGGTTTTATAAGTAATATAACAGGGTGCTACAAAAAGCTACGGCAAAACTTGAAGGAAACATTCCTCACACACAAATAAAGAAAAGATGTTACGTGGACATGTGTCCGGAAACGCTTACTTTCCATGTTAAAGCTCATTTTAGTTTCGTCAGTATGTACTGTACTTCCTCGATTCACCGCCAGTTGGCCCAATTGAAGGAAGGTAATGTTAACTTCGGTGCTTGTGTTGACACGCAACTCACTGCTCTACAGTACTAGCATCAAGCACATCAGTACGTAGCATCAACAGGTTAGTGTTCATCACGAACGTGGTTTTGCAGTCAGTGCAATGTTTACAAATGCGGAGTTGGCAGTTGCCCATTTGATGTATGGATTAGCACGGGGCAATAGCCGTGGCGCGGTACGTTTGTATCGAGACAGATTTCCAGAACGAAGGTGTCCCGACAGGAAGACGTTCGAAGCAATTGATCGGCGCCTTAGGGAGCACGGAACATTCCAGCCTATGACTCGCGACTGGGGAAGACCTAGAACGACGAGGACACCTGCAATGGACGAGGCAATTCTTCGTGCAGTTGACGATAACCCTAATGTCAGCGTCAGAGAAGTTGCTGCTGTACAAGGTAACGTTGACCACGTCACTGTATGGAGAGTGCTACGGGAGAACAACTTGTTTCCGTACCATGTACAGCGTGTGCAGGCACTATCAACAGCTGATTGGCCTCCACGGGTACACTTCTGCAAATGGTTCATCCGACAATGTGTCAATCCTCATTTCAGTGCAAATGTTCTCTTTACGGATGAGGCTTCATTCCAACGTGATCAAATTGTAAATTTTCACAACCAACATGTGTGGGCTGACGAGAATCCGCACGCAATTGTGCAATCACGTCATCAACACAGATTTTCTGCGAATGTTTGGGCAGGCATTGTTGGTGATGTCTTGATTGGGCCACATGTTCTTCCACCTACGCTCAATGGAGCACGTTATCATGATTTCATACGGGATACTCTACCTGTGCTGCTAGAACATGTGCCTTTACAAGTACGACACAACGTGTGGTTCCTGCACGATGGAGCTCCTGCACATTTCAGTCGAAGTGTTCGTACGCTTTCTCAACAACAGATTCGGTGACCGATGGATTGGTAGAGGCGGACCACGCTCTCCTGACCTCAACCCTTTTGACTTTCATTTATGGGGGCATTTGAAAGCTCTTGTCTACGGAACCCCGGTACCAAATGTAGATACTCTTCGTGCTCGTATTGTGGACGGCTGTGATACAACACGCCATTCTCCAGGGCTGCATCAGCGCATCAGGGATTCCATGCGACGGAGGGTGGATGCATGTATCCTCGCTAACGGAGGACATTTTGAACATTTCCTGTAACAAAGTGTTTGAAGTCACGCTGGTACGTTCTGTTGCTGTGTGTTTCCATTCCATGATTAACGTGATTTGAAGAGAAGTAATAAAATGAGCTCTAACATGGAAAGTAAGCGTTTCCGGACACATGTCCACATAACATCTTTTCTTTCTTTGTGTGTGAGGAATGTTTCCTGGAAGTTTGGCCGTACCTTTTTGTAACACCCTGTATAGGGCGACTCTTGTGATCGTTTAAAAACTCCCGAAGCGACTTAGATGACGCTGGGGCAAGTAATTTAATATAGGACACAATCATGGGGACCCAAAAGTCAGGGAATACCCCAAAAATGGATGAGAAATTTTGAACATATGCCAGCACCAGATGACCCACCTCGCCGCAACAGCAGCGGTTGGGCTTGGGAGCGGGTACGGATGATTGAGCGATGCAATACTTGCATTCTAGCAAACGGTGCAAATTTCAAACACCTTTTATACATGTGATCTTTTCTAAACGTAGAAGTTACAAAGTTATTGGCCTCGCTGTAACCAAGTAAAAGCTGTTCTTGTTTTGTGTTTTTAATTCCTTTTTGCCTTCGTTTTTTGTTTACAAACATGATTTAGTAAAGAAAACGTACATCATTTATTGGTAACAACGCAATTCGAAAAGTTATACTGATTTACTTGTGACGCAATACGGTAGGTTTTTGGTCTATTGTGCACCGGCCAGTGTGGCCGAGCAGTTCTAGGCACGTCAGTCTGGAACCGCGCGGCCGCTACGGTCACAGGTTCGAATCCTGCGTCGGGCGTGGATGTGTGTGATGTCCTTCGGTTAGTTAGGTTTAAGTAGTTCTAAGTTCTAGGGGACTGATGACCTCAGATTTTAAGTCCCATAGTGCTCAGAGCCATTTGAACCATTTAATCTATTGTGCTTTGCAATAAACAGGCGGAGACCGCGAGACCGGTAAATACAATAATTAATCTTATCTCTGTCTAACACAGTAAACAAAATACTACCTACCAGACGCAAGACTCGAACCTTGAGCCCCACGCGCTATAGTCACGCACGTGGGCCCATATCAACACAGACGTGAATAGTATTATCCATTTCATAATGATTCACCCCTGACTCTCAACTCATCTTTTGGTCACATCGCATGGTGAGCAACGATGTGTTATACCCTGCTGGAAAGGTGGAACTGTATACTTATATTTGGTGTCTGAATATTACATTTTAGTTGAAAAGGGGGGCGGCATACGCGCGCTAATATTTAACCCTAGCATTACCAACGTATTTTTTGTTACATGTAATACCAACCGGGGGGGGGGGGGGGGGGGGGGCTCAAAGGCCCATAAAGAATACCACAATTTATTTTATCATAAATCAAGTTTATTTACTTCTGATACCTCTAATAACAATTCAAAATGCTTAGACATTGTTTTTGTATACTGGATAATAAAAGATATTATAATAGGAATAAAATGAACAAATCACGAGATTCAGTTTATATATTTTTTGGAATAATGTTTCAAAATAGTGTTTTCTTATAAAAACGACTTTTTTAATTCGATACACTACATGAAGCAAACAAAATTTACTGACTCATTCTGCAACGCATTTTTCACACAACACTGTCTTCCTGCAGTGTTTCCCACAGACGTGTTTGTGGCACTGAGAGCAGGTAACAGTTGACTTTCCCAGCTTGTTGTACTTTATCTTTTTAGATGCAGCTTCTTGGCAGCATAGGTGGCACCGTCCACGTGTTCCTGGTTTTGCTGTTGAGGATGATGGTTCTACAGAGCAGCTGAGCTTCCGTTGTGTGATGCTTTCCATTGCCATTATTACTGGCTTCTGAAGTCCATACAAATTTTGTGCCCGTTTATCTACTTCAGATCTTATTAGTTCGAGACCTAAGTTAGTGATAAAAACTCTTCTGCGGTTTAGCAAATTCTTTTTCCAATTCGGAAAGTTGAGGAGGAAGAGTGAATATGCATTTATTGCTGCTATGTCAATGAGTGTGTAGAAGAGGGACAAAGGCCATCTTCTTGTTCCTCTCTTTGTGCTGTAGTGTCTTGCCATCTGGTCTATGGTGTCCACGCCTCCCTTTGTAGAATTATAAAAAAGATTTATGTTAGTCTTTTTTCAGTCTTCATTCAACACCCCTTCTGAGTGATAAGTTGAAAGCATCAACAGCAGTCGTTTTGGCTTCTCGCGGACTAGCGTTGATGCAAGAGTAACTGGTGGCCTCTGTGTCTGAGGGTCAGTATAAGCAAAGATGGAAGAGTGTAAACTGCGGCCAGTTGTAGTCTTCAGCTCTTCAGGTATGTGTCGTCTGTTAGACTGTAGGGTGCCAACAAGTGTGAGGTGAAAATCATTCCATAGAGTCTCAGCAAGCTCCACTGAAGTATAGTACCGATCTGTGGTAACATTACGGCCTGATTTTTCAATAGGTTTTATTAGTCTCTTTACAATTTCCATCGGTCCATTTGAATGCTGTGTATTTCCTGACTTGCCTGTATAGATGTCCATGCTGATCACATATCTAGTCTCAGAATCAGACAGCATTCGAATTAGAATGCCGTATTTTCCAGGTTTTTCTTTTAGAAACACCTTGAATGGACAGCGACCACGGAACAAAGACAACATCTCATCCACTGTTGTATGTAGACCAGGAATGAAATACAATGGAAGTGAAGAATTGAAGCTTTCAAAAATTTCCCTCATTGGAGCAAACTTGTCAGTCTGGCGACGAATTTCTCTTGTGTTCTTATCATCAAACCTCAATATTTTAGTCAATTCGAAAAATCGGGTCCGACTCATTGATCCATAGTACACTTGTCGGCCCTGAAGCAAAGACCATAAATCTTGGACAGGTATCTTATTGTCATGATTTGAACCCATGATTAGCAAGAGTCCTATATAACAAAATAACTCATCTTCATCTGTGTGCTGAATACCTAGTCGAGAAGCCTCTTCATTTGAGTGTAGTTTTATTAGATTCATAATTTGAGGTGTAAAAAAGAGCTCTATAGCCTCTTTCGGAGACGCAATTCTTCCTTGTTGTCCTAGCCCCATTCTTTCTCGCACTATATTTTGTACAGAACGCCGATATTGTCGAGATGGCTTCGTAATATACTCTCGTCCACTTTTTGCAATGAATTTATCACATTCCGTATCATTATCATCTGGTGGATTGGCTTCAACCTCATCTTCATTCTCAGACGATGAATCAGTTCTAATTTCTTCCACATCATCATCCATTTCACTTTCCTCTAAATCTGATTCGTTCAAAACTTCTTCTAGCACTCTTTCAATGGAACTATCACGTAAACGATGTCTACTCATGTTGCTGGTTCAACAGCAGCAGAAACACTGAAAATAACAATGGTCCGCTTCATAATAATATGTCTGAAGGCAACAATGCCAAAATTCGTTTCATGGTAAGAATTTGAAACGAGAGACTCAACCTCGTATATCTTTCCTTGCTATTACCAACGGGTGGGCTTCTAAGGCCCACAGAGAATTAAATCAAGTAAATGAATTTTAATTACATTTTTATTCCGAAATTCTGTAATGACTCAATAGTACATTCAATAACGAACAATTACCTTTGCTTTCAAGTTCATATATCAAAGGGTGTGGATACAACATAGAAAAACTGAGTCAGTGGGCCTACGAGGCCCCCCCGTTGGTATGCTAGGGTTAAGAAAAAGCGTGCTTTTTCGACCAAATTTGAGAAGTCATAGAAGTCGACCGCAATTAGGAGAAAAATTTCCTTTGCACAGTTTAGAGATACGACCATACTCAACTTCCAGACGTATCGTCGTTGCTTTTCAATTAGTCGTTTTGTCCTAATAATGATGGGCGCAGATTGCTGTAATTCGCCTAATAGTGACACATATCAACAAGACGAAAAGTGTAAATGCAAGCTCTGTTGTTGCCTTTCACAGCTCTTATGTTTTTACGCACGCAAATCTGCATAAAGCGCTAATGTCACATTTTTATTTGCTTTTGCGTTTCTATGAGCCTCGTGCACTTCAGTGCTGTGTTGTCGACACTCTGGAACAGTATTTCCACTTCATTGTTGCAGCATTGACGCAGCTTCCCGTCAAGATGGGAAACAACCGTGCTCCCATTTGTTGATGTGTATTCGTGAGAGACAATTCTCGCAACGTAATTAGTTGGCTTGTACTTGTGTGAAACCATGCATTATTTACGGAGTAGCGAAAAAAATTGTTCAAATGGCTCTGAGCACTATGAGACTTAACTTCTAAGATCATCTGTCTCCTAGAACTTAGAACTACTGAAACCTAACTAACCTAAGGACAGCACACACATCCATGCCGAGGCAGGATTCGAACCTGCGACCGTAGCGGTCGCGCGGTTCCAGACTGTAGCGCCTAAAACCGCTCGGCCACAACGGCCGGCCGGAGTAGCGAAAAGTCTATGGTGATCAGTGCAAGTGTTAATTTTGAGGCCAAAAAAGAACTGGGCGCGAGCAGTTCCGTATCACAGCCAGTAAGGAGTACCGCACTTCTAAATGTCTCAATGTAAGTGAATTTCGAGAGAACATATAGAAACTACAAGTCTTCTGTCACCAAAAAGGAGTTCTGGCAGGCGACAGACGTTTGTATTGGACGAGTTTACACAGGCAGCCATAAGACGAAAAATCCACGACTTCTATGTGGCAAAGCAGTTTCCAACAGTGGCAGCCGTGTTGGAAAAGCTAAAGACTGAAGTGGAACGTTTTCCCGATACGCGTGAAACAACACTTTGGCGTGCTATTCGTACACTGGGCTTCAGACACAAAGTCCAACCAAAAACTTGTGCTGATCGTAAATAACGAAGTAGCAGGAAAGAGAGATCGGTTCTTGCGGGAAATAAGACACTTCGGCAACACTGGATGGACTATTTACTACACTGATGAGATTTACTACTACGACGAGAGCTGGTATGGTGCATATCATTCCAGAAAGTTTGCTTGGTAGGAACAAATAATGCCTTATGCACCAGAAAATGTATACGAATACCACAGAGGAAGTGTTCAAGAGTGGAACGGCAGGAAAGGAGGAATTCAAACACCGTCCCGTTGTAGAGAAAGGATTATAATGTGCCGCTGGGAACCAAGAAGCGCTCGTGCAAAATGCTGGCTTATTTTTTACTGGGCAAAAAGAAGGCGCAGATTATAATTCTGAGATGAATGCCAGACACTACGAAGAGTGGTTTTGGAGCGTTCTTGAAAAATTACCAAACTGACTGCGATTGTTTTAGATCAGGCTCCATATCACACCATGATAAATCCAGTATCACGAAATCCATTACGAAATGGAGAAAGGATTCCATTATTGAATGGATCGAAGAAATAGTGTAGAGCTTCCATCTAATACCACACCGTATCAGCAATTTACTAAAGCTGGCATACTGGAACACACGCGACCGCACTTCCAGAGCGCAGAAATACCTTTTGGAAAATGTACTGCGATCGGCGCGTAACGAAATTAAACTTCTGTGGTTGCCTGTAGCGCACTGTGCTCCACTACAGCCTCGCATATACTGTAATGCAGCTACTAAGGGTCGTCGAGCAGATGCTCAAAACTATAGGCCTATATCTCTGACATCGATCTGTTGTAGAATTGTAGAACATGTTATTTTGCTCGCGTATCATGTCATTTCTGGAAACCCAGAATCTACTCTGCAGGAATCAACATGGATTCCGGAAACAGCGATCGTGAGAGACCCAACTCGCTTTATTTGTTCATGAGACCCAAAAAATATTAGATACAGGCTCCCAGGTAGATGCCATTTTCCTTGACTTCCGGAAGGCGTTCGATGCAGTTCCGTACTGTCGCCTGATAAAGTAAGAGCCTACGCAATATCAGACCAGCTGTGTGGCTGGATTGAAGAGTTTTTAGCAAACAGAACACAGCGTGTTGTTCTCAATGGAGAGACGTCTACAGACGTTAAAGTTACCTCTGGCGTGCCACAGGGGAGTGTTATGGGACCATTGCTTTTCACAATATATATAAATGACCTAGTAGATAGCGTCGGAAGTTCCATGCGTCTTTTCGCGGATGATGCTGTAATATCCAGAGAAGTTGCAGCATTAGAAAATTGCAGCGAAATGCAGGAAGATCTGCAGCGGATAGGCACTTGGTGCAGGGAGTGGCAACTGACCCTTAACATAGACAAATGTAATGTATTGCGAATACATAGAAAGAAGGATCCTTTATTGTATGATTATATGATAGCGGACAAACACTGGTAGCAGTTACTTCTGTAAAATATCTGGGAGTATGCGTGAGGAACGATTTGAAGTGGAATGATCATATAAAATTAATTGTTGGTAAGGCGGGTGCCAGGTTGAGATTTCATTGGGAGAGTCCTTAAAGAATGTAGTTTATCAACAAAGGAGGTGGCTTACAAAACACTCGTTCGACCTATACTTTAGTATTGCTCATCAGTGTGGGATCCGTACCAGGTCGGGTCGACAGAGGAGATAGAGAAGATCCAAAGAAGAGCGGCGCGTTTCGTCACAGGGTTATTTGGTAAGCGTGATAGCGTTACGGAGATGTTTAGCAAACTCAAGTGGCAGTCTCTGCAAGAGAGGCGCTCTGCATCGCGGTGTAGCTTGCTATCCAGGTATCGAGAGGGTGCGTTTCTGGATTAGGTATGTAATATATTGCTTCCCCCTACTTCTACCTCCCAAGGAGATCACGTATGTAAAATTAGAGATTCGAGCGCGCACGGAGGGCATCCGGCAGTCGTTCTTCCCGCGAACCAAGCGCGACTGGAACAGGAAAGGGAGGTAATGACAGTGGCACGTAAAGTGCCCTCCGCCACACACCGTTGGGTGGCTTGCGGAGTATAAATGTAGATGTAGACCAACACGATAGCTTTACAAACTCTTAACTAACAAACACGAGGAGTATTCATTAGTAAAGACATACTATATAACAAAAAAAAAACTTCAAGCTTAACACATCAGCGCATTCTCCGTCGCAACAGCTACAACGGCAAGCTCAATCGCAGCGCCTTGCGTTTGACAAGGTTATCACTTTATTGTGTTTATTTACTGGATGATGCGTTTGACACTACAGTAATGAAAGGAATAATCAGAATATAACGAAAAGCCGCCAGTAAATAGAATAAGAAAGTATCTTTAAACTGTGCACATGGAATTTTTTTCCTTATTGCGGTCTGATTTTTATGCGTTCTTAAAGTTGACACTTGCCGAAAAATGTTAGAAAACCATGGTTTCTCTTAAATATTACCGCCTATGTTGTCCTGATTTCAACTAAGATGTAATTCATACACTGAATAAAAGTAGAAATTTTCATGATTTCGGCAAAGCATAACATATCGATGTCTGTAATACAATGTGACCAGAATGTTAGCTTGAAGTTAGGAGCTTATCATCATGAAATGTACAATAGGGGCTGGGATGATCAGGTGCGACACACTATTAGATCAACCTCTGCACGTGCAGCGAGGTACGGCATCTGGTGACGTCCAATGTTCAACATTTGTCATCCACTTTTGGGGTATTTCCCGAGATTTGCTGACATACGTGTCTTATATCAAATTACTTGTCTCAGCTTCAGCTAAGACGCTTCGGGAGTTCACCATGTTGTTCTATTCCGTCTTTTGTGACTGTAGTAAATACTCTACGACTATTTAACAGTATTAAATTAAAACGATTACTCACTTCTTTTTGGTTCCTACTGCAGTTCTTACGCTCTTCCACCGATAGGGGCTCGATAAACTAATTTAATACTGTTTAACAGCAGTTATGTAAAACATGAAAACTCTTTACGATCCTGACAAACAGATCTGTAAGACAAACCAAACTATTACAGTAACCACTGAATACTTTGAAATAGAGAGAGGCGCGTATGGTCTAATAACATGCTACAGTCGCAAATAACAAAGTGTAGCCCATATTACTCGCGTATTTGTTCCTCGGGTAAAAAACCTAAAAACGAAAAAGACAACATTGGTTTCATATGTATTTAAACGATTTGTGTGTTACGATATTATGTGAAACACAACCCAGTAAATGTTTTATTTCTGTTTCATGCCGAATGCACGAGCAACGCAGCATTCCGACGGCAGTCGCTGCAGCAGCCATATACACAGTGACAAAAGTCATGGGATACCTGCCTCCTAATAATGCTCTGGACCACCTTTTTGCCCGGGGTAGTTCAGCAATCCGACGTAGCAGACACTTAACAAGTCGTCGGAAGTCCCCTGCAGAAACACTGAGCCATGCTGCCTCTACAGCTGCCCATAATTGCGAAAGTGGTGCCTGTGCAGGATTCTGTGCACGAACTAATCTCTCGATTATGTCCCAAAAATGATTGGTAGGATTCACGTCGGGCAATATGGGTGGCCAAATCATTCGCTCCGACTGTGCAGAATGTTCTTCAAACCAATCGCGAACAACTGTGGCCCATGACACGGTACATTGTCATCCACAGAAATTCCATCGTTGTTTGGGAACATGAAGTCCATGAATGGTTGCAGGCGGTCTCCATGTAGCCGAACATAACCATTTTCGATCAATGTTTGGTTCAGTTGGACTAGAGGACCCATTCCGTTCTGTGTAAACCCAGCCTACACCATTATACGAGGGTCACTCCAAAAGAAATGCACACTATTTTTTTTAATCCATCTTTTATTCTACATGTCTGAAAGTTTTACAGTGTGTAGATACATCCTTTAGGAACAATATTTTCATTTCTCCACATAATTTCCATCCCTGTCAACTGCCTTACGCCATCTTGGAACCAGCGCCTGTATACCCGCACTGTAAAATTCTGGACCAACCTGTTGGAGCCACTGATTGGCAGCGTGCACAAGGGAGCCATCATCTTCGAACCTTGTTCCACGAAGAGAGTCTTTCAGTTTCCCAAAGAGATTATAGTCACATGCAGCCAGGTCAGGATTGTAAGGCGGGTGTTTTAGTCTTGTCCATCCGAGTTTTGTGATCGCTTCCAAGGTTTTTTGACTGACATGCGGCCGTGCATTGTCGTGCAACAGCAAAACATCCTGCTTTTGCCGATGTGGTCGAACACGACTCAGTCGAGCTTGAAGTTTCTTCACTGTCGTCACGTATGCATCAGAATTTATGGTGGTTCCAATTGGCATGATGTCCACAAGCAAGAGTCCTCCGGAATCGAAAAACACCGTAGCCATAACTTTTCCAGCAGAAGTTGTGATTCTGAACTTTTTTCCTTGGGTGAATTTGCATTATGGCACTCCATTGACTGCCTCTTCTTCTCCAGTGAAAAATGATGGAGCCATGTTTCAGCACCTGTCACAATTCTTCCAAGGAATTCATCTGCACCATTCTCGTACTGTTCCAAAAGTTCGCTGCATACCGTTTTTCTTGTTTCTTTGTGAGCCACTGTCAACATCCTGGGAACCCAACTGGCACTGCACTGTACATTTGTCGTGGAGAACATACTCTGTTGCAACCTACCGCCGCATACGACAACACTTTCAGTATTCTGCAAACACTTCCTTCCCCTATCCCAACGTACCGCGACAATTCGTTCACTGTGACGCGTCTGTCAGCAGTCACCAATTCGTTAACTCTCTGCCCATTCTCTGGAGTGTGTGCAGTACGAGGCCTGCCACTGAGAGGACAATCCTCAATATTGCCGTGCCCGCTATCAAATGGTGCAAATGGCTCTGAGCACTATGGGACTTAACATCTTAGGTCATCAGTCCCCTAGAACTTAGAACTACTTAAACCTAACTAACCTAAGGACATCACACACATCCATGCCCGAGGCAGGATTCGAACCTGCGACCGTAGCAGTCCCGCGGTTCCGGACTGAAGCGCCTAGAACCGCACGGCCACCCCGGCCGGCGTGCCCGCTATCATCGCGTAACCTGCTTGCCCACCGACTAACTGTACTGCGATCGACAGCAGCATCTCCATACACCTTTTTCAACCTCTTGTGGATATTTCCCACTGTCTCGTTTTCACAGCACAGGAATTCTATGACAGCACGTTGCTTCTGACGAACGTGAAGTGTAGCAGCAATCTTTAAGACATGCTGTGACGGCGCCACACACGGGGACAGGGTGAACTAAGCTTGAAAACAAGCGGGAAGGATGTATCTACACACTGTAAAACTTTCACACATGCAGAATGAAAACTGTATTTTTACAAAAATATTGTGCCATTCTTTTGGAGTGACCCTCGTAGATCCACCACCAGTTTGCGAGTGCTTGTTGACACACGGCTGCGTTAGGTCTGCGCCACACACTAACCATACCATCAGCTCTTGCCAACTGAAATCGAGACTCATCTGACCTGTTGTCTATAGAGTCCAACCGATATGGTCACACGTCCAGGAGAGGCGCCGCAGGCGATGTCGCGCTGTTAGCAAAGGCACTCACGTCGGTCAGCCGCTGCCAGTGCCCAATAATGCCAAATTTCGTCGCACTGTCCTAATCAATACATTTGCCGTGCACTCCACATTTATTTCTGTGGTTATTTCTTGCAGTGTTGCTTGTCTGTTAGCATTGCCACTGCCCTCGGTCGTTAATTGTCGGCCACTGCATTGTCCGTGGTGAGAGGTAACGCCTGAAATTTGGTATTCTTGGCACACACTTGACGCTGTGGATCCCGGAATACTGAATTCCCTAACGATTTCCCAAATGGAAAGTCCCATGCGTCTAGCTCCAACTACCATTCCGCGTTCAAAGCCTGTTAATTTCCATCGCACGTCCATAATCATGCTAGAAACCGTTTCACATGAATCACTTGAGTATATATGACAGCTCCGCCCTTTCATATCTTGTGTCTGCAATAATACCGCCATCTGTATGTGAGCATGTTGCTGTCCCACGACTTTAGTCACTTCAGCGTATAATGCAAAGAAGAGGACACGACTGGGTAAAAAAGGACGTCTGGCGACCCTAACAAAAAGTTGTGACGCTTTTCAGTGAATAGTAATTCGCATACCACACAACACACTCACTGTTGCATAGCCACGCACTGTTGCCTGCAGCTGCCATGGAACTGTGGTCGTGTGAGCACTGTACATTTGTCGTGGAGGACATACTGTGTTGCAAACTAACGCCACATACGTCAAATCCACTGCCTCTTCAAAGTGGGTCGAGGAGGACGTGACCCACCCCATAACAAAATCTAGTTAGAGGTACAAAACTTCAAATAACCAGATTCAACAATAAAATGTCAGACAGCAGGTCATCCATAGTCAGTCGTATCTCCAGCAAACTTCCAGGAAACTCCGACCGAGTTTAGGTTCACTGGGAACACCGTAACATGACACATATGTATGCAGGTTATTCGGCTGCTTGGAATTGATACGAGGTGAGGTCAATTTGTTTGTGAGACTGAGCATCGGCAGCCCCAGTGACGCAGAAGTGCCACGGTCGGTCCAGCCACAGCGACAGTCGCTGGCGAGGCCAGGTGTGTGTCCAAAGACTTGACAGGAAATGGGTAAACCCTTACATGGGAATCTGGACAGCAGTTGGTCATTTGGAAGAAGAGGCTATGCATCAAACATGACGAAGTGTCAGAGAAGCTAAAGATGTCTTCTTACAGCTCTTTGAAAATTCACACTGTGCAGTGGTTAATAAATTGCGAGACTGGATCCACCATACCAGCAGGGGATGATTTATATGTTCAATCACCTTGCAAATACAGCTGGTGAGAGAAATGGGGGCGACAACTAGAAGGAAGGTGTTTTTCCTTACTGGGCTCTGGTATGGGCATGACAGTGGCTTCTCGCCAGCGTCTGGAGGAAACGTGCCCTCAGACCAGAAACGATTGTTCGTATGAAGGAGAAAGTGCTTCCCCACAAGAGAAAGGTTCTGCAACATCTTAATGTGAACATCGTCCGGCCCTGGGGAGGAGGATTGGCATGAAGTAAGAGCATGATCTAGCTCCCTGATACTAAAGGTGGCATTGTAGCACACACAATTCTGAGAGGGGTATCGTTCGAGCCGCCTCCACTCGTTTCCGATGGGGGAAAGCAGGGTGATAGTGTGTGGAGCTCGAAATCTCCGCAAAATAGGGGCACAAGGTGTTGGAGATATCAATAGGGTCCACTATGACATCATCTGCTACTGTCAGGCCGGATATTGGGAAATGAACCATGGTCCCAGAGAGCCGTCGGAGGTTGGCCCACACAGCGGAAGAGGTAGTGAACCTGTTAAAAGAGCAAGTAAAGCTAATCCAGCTAGCTTTTTTTGCTATACCGAAGAACGCGACGATACTGTGCAAGCAATTGTTTATAACGAATGCAGTTTACCCTCATAGGATGACGGTTAAAAACGCGAATTGCGTGGCGGCACGCCTCAATTCACCAAGGGACCGTGACACAGCGCGGTAAACATTAAGTGCGAGGAATGGAACGTTCTGCGGCGGTAAGGATAACGTTTGTAAGATATTCGACCTGGTCATCACACCTGGGGAAATGTTGTTCGTCGAAGGTCGCCAGGGAGGAGTAACGCCTCCGCCGTTTGGGTGTACACGTAAGTGGGGTAAGAGTCAGCAAACGGGAAACGATCGCTCGAGTACATGTGAAAGAGAACGGACCACTCGAAACGACGAGCAAGCTGGGCAGTGCAGAAGGAAAGGTCCACATGGGAATAGGTGTGAGTGGAGTCTGAAAGGAATATGTATGCTCCCTTGTTAAGACAGATGAGGTCAAGTTGATTGAGAAGGTCAGCCAAGAAGGGCATCTCTTGGACAGGTTTTGCGAGAACCCAACAGGAGACGGTGCGCATTAGTCACCGAGCAGCAGAAAGGGGTGAGGGAGTTTCCCAATAAGCTGCGGGAAGTCTGCCCTGTGCTAACGAATGACGGAGGGATCTAAACGGTGCAAAGGGAGGAAGGAAAATGCGGACTGCAACAGCTTGAAGCCAGGTAGTCAGGGAAATGGAATTGACTGTGAACTCATCCCGGGTGAGAAGCATGAGTCCCCTATGAGAGCGAATGCGTTCCTCTGAGGAGGTCACAGCGGATCAGGAAGAAATGCAAGAGCTCGAAGTGGTCGTGAGGGCGCAATTTTGTTTCCTGGAGGCAGAGACCAAGCGGACGCTGTGATTCCAAGAGCAGCTGTAAGTTTTTGTTACATCGAAGATGCCAACTGCGGGGAGGGGGGAACAAACTGGTTGCCTAATAAAAAAAATATCAATATAGCGGCTACTAGTGTAGTATTATATCATTTTATTGTAACATGTGTCGCCTCAGTGAGAACTGCACCTAAGACATATACTTCAAGATAATTTACACTTTCGACTCTAAAAAGAACAGGCCGTGGTCCCAGACTCTCCAAAATATTTTCAGAACAAATGCTTGAAGTGGTGGATGCAACAATTTGCAAAGAAGTGAAATGGAATGATCACGTAGGCTCAACCACAGGTAGGGCGGGTGGCAGGTTTCAGTTCATTGGCAGGATACTGGGAAAATGCAGTCGGCCTATAAAGCAGACTGCTTACAAATCCACACTTTTCATAGGACATCCGCAACTGTTATTCTTTGTCAATGATACAATCCTGTACAGTTGTAAAAATTATTTATTGCTAAGAACGGAAGCACTACCCTGTTCCAAGACATGCGTAACCACGTAGTCCTTCCCTTTTTATAAATAATGATTTTTACAAATGTAGCGGATTTTATCATTGACAGTGCTTACAAATCACTTGTGTGTCCCATCTCAGAATATTGCTCAAGTGTATGGGGTCCATAAGAAATAGGACAAACAAGTGTTATACAAAGAAGAGTGGCATGAATGTCACAGGTTTGTCTGATGAGAGAGCGTCACGGAAATGTAGAAAAATCTGCATTGGCAGACTCCTGAAATAGACAAATTACCTCATGAAAGCGTACTTACAAAGCTTCAAGAACCAGTATTATGAGGAGGTTGACGAGATATTCTTTGGGCCCCTACATGTCGCTCAGGTAGGGACCTTAAAAACAAAATTAGGACTAATTAAAAGCCGCACATACGCAATTAGGAAGTCATTCTTCTCTCGCTCTATACGCAATAGTAACGGGTAGAAACCCAATGCATGTGGTAGCATGATAAGCATGCACTTCACAGAAATTTGTAGATTTTGTACATATATGTAGACGACTGCTGCTTTGGTTATCATAATGAGCGACGGAGCTTCATTTCTTTGGTTATATCGATGATCATAACCAACGCTGTTGGTCAGACAGAAATCCTGAAGTGATGCCTGAGCGTCCCGTGCGCAGTAGCAGGGTGACAGTCTAGTGTGGAGTTACGAAAATGTGTGTACTTGGGGGAGGGGAGGGGGGGGGTAGAACTTCCTTGAGAGGTACTATAGACAAAAAGTTAACGGTGACTGCGCAGCGCTGCCTGTCAACGCTTCAAAAACTTAAGAGGACAACTGACACCGAATGAGATTCACTCGAGATGGGCCAACTGCCGACATAGTTACCATTGTTATGAATGCTTCGAAAGTTACATTTCCTGGTTGCCTAATTTCTTGCAGCTGTGACATTACTTGGCCAGAATTAGTAAAGATTCCGGGCTATTATGTCGTGGTCGAATGGATTTCGCACTTAAACCCAACGTTTCGACCCCATCTGTCGAGGACATTTTCAAAGGGGATTGTAACTTCTGCGAGTGTCGGATTCACACCCTGGCTCACTACTGACTGCAGCAAAATTTCGTTTACGGGTGCTTCCGCGCAGTGGCGTGACGTCACATGTGTCGAACACCCGAGCACAATTGGCCGTTGTCGACTGCCGTCCTCTGCTGTTGCTATAACCCGATGGTAGAAGACGTACATCACCATCTCCAGCACCGTAATCCAGCATTTTTAGTATGTTGCTCATGAGCCCCGTCCCTTACCACTGTGCAAAGTTTTGCAAGTACAAGAACCTTTTTCGAACTATGAACGTCTGGTTCTTTTCATATTCTATTCAGCGTCCATGATCGGTAATTAAAAAGTATTTTATAATTACGTAAATTATATAAAAATTACGTGGTATGTAATACACAAATCTTTTCATGTAACAAAATGGCATATCAGTTTACTTCACTACTTCGTAAAAAGGCAAGACATTTTGTTATTACACATGTAAAGGAAGTCGGCACGGCACACATGAGTGGCCATTTTCCGTCTTTTTTTTATCCAAGGTAAAAGAGCACGTTCATTGTTATGGTAGGCAGACCGACTCACAACCGAATGAAGCCTGCGCTCCATAATCAAGTCTCATTTTGTTAAGAGAGTGTGATAACTTCTACAATATTATTTCAGTGGTATAGGGTGGCACACGAAATATTGCCCCCGAGTACTAGACTGCTCACTGTTGCCCACCGATCGTCATCTGTTGTATTGGAGTAGTTGTTTGCATTAGCTTATATGTTTCCAGAATGAGATTTTCAGTCTGCAGCGGAGTGTGCGCTGATATGAAACTTCCTGGCACATTATAACTGTGTGCCGGACCGAGACTCGAACTCGGGACCTTTGCCTTTCGCGGGCAAGTGCTCTACCAACTGAGCTACCCAAGCACGACTCACGCCCCGTCCTCACAGCTTCAATTCTGCCAGTACGTCGTCTCCTACCTTCCAAATCTCATTCTGGAAATATCCCCCAGGCTGTAGCTAAGCCATGTCTCCGCAATATACTTTCTTTCATGAGTGCTAGTTCTGCAAGGTTCGCAGGAGAGCTTCTGTAAAGTTTGGAAGGCACACAGTTTTAATCTACCAGGAAGTTTCGGCTTATATGTTATTTCTTCACTGCCTAATTATTATGTGTTTATCTATTCTGCACGTAGCGGTCAACAAATCGTGCGTAATTGGCGAACAGTCAGCACTCGTGGCTGGTTTTTCTTGCGCCACTTTATATTATTTCACTGCGATCAGCTACACAACGCTACAGTTGGCCAAACGAGAGGTTTTGCAGAGTCACGAAAACTACAACTGTCTGAGAATGATGTTATGAATAAAAACTGTGTACTCCAGGGGCGAGGCAAGTGCCCCCTCTTGGCACCTATCTTCAGTCACCTATACTATTAATTTTCAGTTTTTCATAAGAGCCATATACCAAGCACAAATGAAAGGTGAATGAGTAAAAATGAACGGCTCCCAAAAAAGAGCGATGACCAGTGAACTAGTTCCCAAGAATGAACGAGTTTGCCCATCTCTACGTAGCATTGATTATCCGAAACAATTGGAACGGAGTGTTCGAATAACTGAGTTGCCGGATAGCTGATTACTTTTAGTCCTGGTCTTCAGTGCGGACACTGGTTTGATGTAGCTTTTCACGCCACTCCATCGTGTACAGGTATCTTCTTTTCGGAATAACTATAGCAACTCACATCTATTCAATCAAACCTTCTTACTGCACTCGTCGCTTGGTCTCCTGCACTTTTACCCTCCGACAAACACACAAAACTTTGCTGCCCCGCACAAACACACAAACTTTGCTGCAATACTAAACTGATGATTCCTTGACGTCTCAGAATGTATCCTATCAACCGATCCCCTCATTTAGTCAAGTTATGCCAAAAATTTCTTTTCCCCATAATTATATTCAGTACCTCCTCATTAGTTACGCGACATACCTATCTAATCTTCAGCATCCTTCTGTAGCACCACATTTCAAAAGCTTCAATTCTCTTCTTGTTCTGAACTGCTTACTGTCCACGTTTCGCTTTCATACGAAGCTGCATTCCAAACAAATGCCTTCAGAAAAGCCTTCCTAACGCTTAAGTCTATATTTGATGCTGCATTTATCTTCTTCGGAGACTGGCGCTTTTCTTACCACTGCCAGTCTAAATTTTATATCAACTCCGCCTCGAATATCAACAGTTATTTAACTGCCCAAGTAGCAAAACTCATCTACTGCTTTTAGTGTCTCGTTTCCTAATCTAATATCCTAAGCACCACCTGACTCAATACGACTACATTCCATTACCCTTGTTTTGGTTTTGTTAATGTTCATCTTATATCCTCCTTTCAAGACACTGTCCACTCCGTTCAACTGTACTTGCAAATCCTCCGCTGTCTCTGACCAGTGCAATATCACTGGCAAATCACACGCTTTTTTTTATTTTTATTTCTTCTCACTGAACTTTAATTCCTCCTCTAATTTTTTCTTTGGCTCGCTTAATACTTGATCGATGTATACGTCGAATGATACACAACCGTGTCTCATTCCCTTCTCCACAACTATTTCTCTATCATGCCCCTCGACTCATAACTGCTGTCTGATTTCTGCATAAGTTGTACATAATCTTTTACTCCGTGTCTTTTACTCCTGCTGCCTTTAGAAATTCAAAGAATGTATTCCAGTTAACATTTTTAAAAGCTTTATCTACGTCTACAAAAGCTATAAACTAAGGTTTACCTTTATATAACCTATCTTCTAAGATACAGTAAGTCGTAGGGTCGTGCGTTCCAACATTTCTCTAAAACTCAAACTTCCTCGAGGTTGGCTTCCACCTGTTCTTCCTTTCTTGTAAATAATTCGTCTCGGTATTTTGCAACCATGACTTATTAAACAGATAGTTCAGTAATATTCACAACTGCCGGCATCTGCTTTCTTTGGAATTAGAGTAATTACATCCTAAGTGCGTACTTATGGAATATCGTCTCAGTTATGTGACTGGATACGTGATTTCCTGTCAGAGAGGTCACAGTTCACAGTATCTGACAAAGTTATCGACTAAAACAGAAAAGATTTCTGACGTTACTCATGTTAGTGTTATAGGCCCTCTGCTATTCCTTATCCAACTAAACGATTTAGGAGATAATCTGAAAAGCCGTCTTAGGTTGTTTGCAGAGGATGCTGACGTTTATCGTCTAGTAAAGTCATCAAACGGTCAAAACAAATCGCAGAACTATTTTAAAAGATATCTGTATGGAGCGAAAATTGGCAATTGACCCTTAATAATGAAAAGTGTGAGGTCATCCACATGAATGCTAAAATGAATTCGTTAATCTTCGATTACGCGATAAATAAGTCAAATCTAATGGCCGTAAATTCAACTAAATACCTAGGAATTACAATTATGGGCAACTTAAATTGGAAATAACATATAGAAAATGTTGTGAGGAAGGCAAACCAAAGACTGCGTTTTACTGGCAGAACACGTAGAAAAATGTAAAAGTCCACTTAAAGAGACTGCCTGCACTACCCTTGTCCGACCTCTTTTAGAGTACTGCTGCGCAGTCTGGGGTTCGTGCCATATTAACGGGGTACATCGAGAAAATTCAAAGAAGAGCAGCACGTTTTGTTTTATCGCGGAAAAGAGGAGAGAGTGTCACGGACACGATACAGAATTTGGGGTGAACATCATTAAAACAAAGGCGTTTTTCGCTGCGGCAGGATCTTCTCATGAAATTTCAATCACCAACTATCTCCTCCGAGCGCGAAAATATTTTGCTGGCGCCGGCCTACGTAGCGAAAAACGATCATCATAATAAAATAAGGGAAATCAGAGCTCGCTCGGAAAGATATATATGTTCGTTTTTTTTCCGCGCGGTTCGAGATTGGAATAATAGAGAATAATTGAGAAGGCGGTTTGATGAAGCCTCTGCGAGGCACATAAGTGTGATTTGCAGAGTATCCATGTAGATTTAGATAAGGGCATTTCCCGTCTCTCACATCTTGCACGCAGACGGAAAGTTTTGTTATGACTGGCTTTCCTACAGGATGCAGCTGTTCTGAGGGAATGTGTTTACAGCCGGGGCCTTGTTTTGTATTAGGTCTTTCAGTGCTCTGTCAAATTCTTCTCGCAGTAACGTACCTACCATATCATCTTCATCTACTTCCTCTTCTCTTTTTGCCTTCAAGTTCGTTTGCCTTGTGTAGCTCCTCTAACGCCTCCTAAATTTTCCTTTATGCTGTATCTGTCTTTCCACCAGGTATGATTTTATAGACTTACACTTGTTCTCTAGCCACTCATGCTTAGCCATATTTCATTTTTTAGACTTTTGTATTCCTTTCGCCTGCTTCATTTTCTGCATTTTTATTTTTTCGTCTTTCATCGATTAAATTCTATATCTCTTGTGATATCTAAGGATATCTACTAGTCCTTGTCTGTTTACCTATTTGATACTCTGCTGCCTTCACTATTTCATCTCTCTTGGTCTTCTACTGCATACTTTTCCCTCATTTCACTTAATCATTGCTTCACACTATCTTTGAAACTCTCGATGATGTTTAGTTTGTGGGGCGTTCAACTGCGCGGTCATCATCGCCGTTACAAAGTCCCAATGTTTACACAGTCCAATATTTATACAATCTAGCCACTGTCACGAATGACGATGAAAAGATGAGGACAACACAAACACCCAGTCCCCGGGTAGAAAAAATCCCCAACCCGGCCGGGATTTGAAACTCTCGAAATCTCTGGTTCTTTTGACTTATCCATGCCCAATTTCCTTAATTTTCCCCATTTTCAAATTTTTCAGCTTTAATCTACAGCAAGCTGTTGTGGTCTTCAGTCCTGAGACTGGTTTGATGCAGCTCTCCATGCTACTCTATCCTGTGCAAGCTTCTTCATCTCCCAGTACCTACTGCAACCTACATCCTTCTGAATCTGCTTAGTGTATTCATCTCTTGGTCTCCCTCTACGATTTTTACCCTCCATGCTGCCCTCCAATGCTAAATTTGTGATCCCTTGATGCCTTAAAACATGTCCTACCAACCGATCCCTTCTTCTAGTCAAGTTGTGCCACAAACTTCTCTTCTCCCCAATCCTATTCAACACCTCATTAGTTACGTGATCTACCCACCTTATCTTCAGCATTCTTCTGTAGCACCACATTTCGAAAGCTTCTATTCTCTTCTTATCAAAACTAGTTATCGTCCATGTTTCACTTCCATACATGGCTACACTCCATGCAAATACTATCAGAAACGACTTCCTGACAAATCTATACTCGATGTTAACAAATTTCTCTTCTTCAGAAACGATTTGCTTGCCATTGCCAGTCTACATTTTATATCCTCTCTACTTCGACCATCATCAGTTATTTTGCTCCCCAAATAGCAAAACTCCTTTACTATTTTAGTGTCTCATTTCCTAATCTAATTCCCTCAGCATCACCCGATTTAATTTGACTACATTCCATTATCCTCGTTTTGCTTTTGTTGATGTTCATCTTATATCCTCCTTTCAAGACACTGTCCATTCCATTCAACTGCTCTTCCAAGTCCTTTGCTGTCTCTGACAGAATTACAATGTCATCGGCGAACCTCAAAGTTTTTACTTCTTCTCCATGAATTTTAATACCCACTCCGAATTTTTCTTTTGTTTCCTTTACTGCTTGCTCAATATACAGATTGAATAACATCGGGGAGCGGCTACAACCCTGTCTCACTCCTTTCCCAACCACTGCTTCCCTTTCATGCCCCTCGACTCTTATAACTGCCATCTGGTTTCTGTACAAATTGTAAATAGCCTTTCGCTCCCTGTATTTTACCCCTGCCGCCTACAGAATTTGAAAGAGTATTCCAGTTAACATTGTCAAAAGCTTCTCTAAGTCCACAAATGCTAGAAACGTAGGTTTGCCTTTTCTTAATCTTTCTTCTAAGATAAGTCGTAAGGTTAGTATTGCCTCACGTGTTCCAACATTTCTACGGAATCCAAACTGATCTTCCCCGAGGTCCGCTTCTACCAGTTTTTCCATTCGTCTGTAAAGAATTCGCGTTAGTGTCTTGCAGCTGTGACTTATTAAACTGATAGTTCGGTAATTTTCACATCTGTCAACACCTGATTTCTTTAGGATTGGAATTATTATATTCTTCTTGAAGTCTGTGGGTATTTCGCCTGTGTCATACATCTTGCTCACCAGATGGTAGAGTTTTGTCAGGATTGGCTCTCCCAAGGCCGTCAGTAGTTGTAATGGAATGTTGTCTACTCCGGGGGCCTTGTTTCGACTCAGGTCTTTCAGTGCTCTGTCAAACTCTTCACGCAGTATCTTATCTCCCATTTCGTCTTGATCTACATCCTCTTCCATTTCCATAATATTGTCCTCGAGTACATCGCCCTTGTATAAACCCTCTATATACTCCTTCCACCTTTCTGCCTTCCCTTCTTTGCTTAGAACTGGGTTGCCATCTGCGCTCTTGATATTCATACAAGTGGTTCTCTTCTCTCCAAAGGTCTCTTTAATTTTCCTGTAGGCAGTATCTATCTTACCCCCAGTGAGACAGGCCTCTACATCCTTACATTTGTCCTCTAGCCATCCCTGCTTAGCCATTTTGCACTTTCTGTCGATCTCATTTTTGAGACGTTTGTATTCCTTTTTGCCTGCTTCATTTACTGCATTTTTATATTTTCTCCTTTCATCAATTAAATTCAATATTTCTTCTGTTACCCAAGGATTTCTATTAGCCCTCGTCTTTTTACCTACTTGATCTACAGCATATAACCAATAAATTTTGCTCAGAGTCTACTTCCGTCATTAGAAAAGTTTTTCAGTTTAAAAATCATGTTTATAAATCTGTGCCTTACAATTTTGAAAGTTATCTGGGCTTGGGTAGTAGTGGTGTGATACAGCTCGAGTTGTCAGGGAACTCGTCCGATTCGCTCACTCTCTACGGGTCCAGTCTGTGCCCAAATGTATCTCTTTTTCAGACTCTGATATGAATAATCCTGGTTCTGTTTAGGTCTCATAGCGAGACATTTTAAGGAAGTATAATACCTTTCGAATTCACACAATCAACAAAGCACTTCATCACTACGATCGCATAATCAGACTACGATATTCTATACTCGACAGCCCATCTTATGATGTACGCTGGAAGGTATTTGGTGTACCGAACTCACTTCCCCGTTTCCTGCTTCACTCGCGAACGGTGCACGGGAAGAACGACTGTTAGTGATCCAATGGGTATTCCGCTGATTAGCCTCCCTAACCAGCATTCCATACGAGCAAACGAATAGCGACTTTGCCCGACGTTGCTTTCACCTTAGGTAACTGGGCTATGCACGGCTGTGTTTAAAAAGAATAGATCGATAATGTCGCAGAGTCGAGCTGCAAATCTACTTTCATGCTGCTCACTTGCTGAAAAAACCTGCCACTCTGATCCTGCAGTCCAATAGCCTATGCATTTGTTTGAGAAGTCCAATAATATGCTATTTCCGGTTCAAGTGTTCACCATTATGCACACCCAAAAATTTGGAGCATTCTACTTACTTAGCTCATAAGCTACATCAACTGTTGGTATGGCTATTTGTTGTGAGTAGAACTGAATGTCGTGTTTTTTCTTTCTTCTTCAAAACTTAGGAAGAGCCCATTTTCAAATAACCACTTAATTCTTTGGAAAATATCACTTACCAACTCTTCTGCTGCTCTCTATCTAATGGTATTTGTTATAACACTAGTAGTATCTGCAAAAAGTACAAATTTTGCTTCCTGAATGTTAAGTGGAAAGTCACTCACATGTATAAGGAATAGACGTGCAGCCAAAACTGATCCTTTGGGTCCCCATTTATGTGTCTTCCCCGGTCACTAAAATGTTCTGCCTTTCCAACACTGTCTGAATTATTCAGCACAACCTTTCTGTTTGTCTGATACAAACTAGCTGTGTGTAAAGACATTAATCCCGTAGAACTTTAGATTTTCTAAAAGAGTATCACGATCCATACAAACACCCCGGAAAGATCACAAAAAATACCAACAGATGATACAATATTGTTTAAGGCTTGTACTATTTGATTAATGAATGTATAAATGGCCTGCTTGGAATCTAAACTGTGTCATGCTAAGTAAATTGTTTCCACGTAATTGTGCGACTACTCTTTTGAGTACACTACTTTTTCATTTATTCTGGAAAAAGATGTCCGTAAGGAAACTGGATGACAGCTGTTTAAGTCTGTCTCGACACCTCTCTTACAAATTGGTTTCATAATTAAATATTTTTACCTGTCTGGAAACTTCTCTTTGCCAGTGATGCATTGCTTATATCACTAAGGACATTATTTATTAAGTTGTAACAACCTTTCAAAATTCTGTTTGAAATTTCATCAACCCCATGAGACCTATTGTTTCTTGGAATTTTTATAACTACATTAATTTCAATAAAGAATGTTGATGCTACTTCTAATGCCTTAAAAATCTTGTGGGATGACACTTTCAGTATATTCTCTTGCTTCTTCAACTGAACAATTTAATCCTATACTTGCTGCTACGTTTCGAAAGTGACTGTTAGAAGTACTTGCAACTTGTGAATTATCTGTCACAACACTGTCATTTAGTTTAATTGTTACAGAATCTCTTACACTGGCTGGCTGTTCTGCCTCCCATTTCACAGTGTCCCATGCAGTTTTACTCTTATTATCTGCATTATTTATTTCTGTCACGACATGCACACTTCTGGACATTGTAATGGCTTTCCTTAAAATACTACAGTATTTTTTGAGGTCTTCTGGATAATTTTTTAGGAACACAACTTTCAAATACTGACACAAATTTACTATCGAATAAACTGAATTTGACATTAGCATATTTTTCTACATAATTATAACTCATCTCGTACCACACAGTTTAGCTTACTTTCAAGAGATTGTATCCAGTTCTCATTAAACTAAGCCTCACTGTTTTGTGCGAACCTGCCTCAGGGTTGTAAAGTTCCATTATTTCCATTAATTGTGAATCACGATCTGATAGTCCAGTAGCAACTGGGAACACATTGTTTCAGTATGGCACCTACAATCTATCCCAGCAGGATTGAATATCTCACTGTACCGCACACAGGTCTGCCTTCTTAAAGAACTCAACATACAACGTCCTCAGTCATTCCCTTGTGAGTGCCATCTCCAATTGACTCCAACCGTGTTCTATCACTGCCTAATTCTTATGTCCACACCAAAAATACATCAATCTTAGTACTACAGACTTGACTGTGACTCAACTTGACCACTTTCCACACTAAACTAATCTATTTCAACAATATTTAAATAAAGCCATGTTATACTTCAGTCACACCAATGCCTTTTTCAATACGTAACAGTTTGTTCATAAATAAATAAGCTAGTACTCTTGTGTAAGTGCACTCATATTCAGTGACTACAGATAGACGTTAAATATTGTTTAAACTATTATTTGTGCCTGCGTGGCAGAAGCGTCTTTTGGTCCTCTTTTTAATAGTGGTGTCAGCTAACACGTTCTGTTGACCACTTCTTAAATTTCTGTGGTTCTATATTACTGACCATAATTATATTTAAATTAAGTTATTGGCAAAAATAGTAAAATATTTCGTAAATATATATGAATGTGCGGTGTCTGTTCTTTTGGACATGTCTAAAAGAACAGACACTACGCATTCATATAATTGATTTGCCTAGATGGGTAATGGATCCAATGTGGATGGAAAAGTACATCCGACCTCCTATGGGAAACACAAAGTAGTGAGCGTGAAGAAAATGGATGCGGACTGCGTATAGGTAACACTCGGTGGGAACGTGGTCGGCTGTGAGGTACGCCGAGACAGCCTGCACAGTTGCGATAACACTGTGTCCCCGATGGCACAGTGGTTAATGCACCTGCCTAGTAAGCAGGAGACCCAGGGTTTGAATCCCAGTCCGTTACACATTTTCACTCGTTGCCACTGACTCCTCGTAACGTCCCGATGCAACTGACATCACTAATCCCTTGCCTTCCCATTCTCCAACCTGTACCATCAATTTACATATAATTCCTTAAATAATTACACAAGTATGACACAATATGTGGTATTCATTGTGAATTCAGTTGCTTTGTCATCATGGAGAATACAATGTTCTGAAAAACATCTGCATAATGAAAATATAAAAACATAATGAATTAAAAAATAAAACAGATACAGATGATTGGCTTTCAGGGACGATAGCTATAGTGCAATGCTATCGTCTGAGATATTGTTTGATGAAATTACACGAACGGTTTCAAAGTTGTCAATTCTAAGGCTCACTGTGATGATATTTAGTCACTGTAAATTATTATCTTTTGTAGTTTTTAAGATATTATAAATATGATTGTTTCATTGAATTTTACTCATTTTTCTCAGATTGACGTTATATTCAGATATGCTTCACTTTGTAACTCTGATTTATTACTGAATTCATAAAGTTGCAAGTAACCATATTTCAGACTGTCTGAAATTCTCTAATTTCTATTGCATCATCTGTTCTTCAGCTAGGCAAGCAACCATTGTCCTAATTCGCTGCACTGGGGATTTTCCCATTTCCAGCCACACTGACCATCTTTGTTTTTGAGCAGGGTTGTAATGGTTGCTTTGCTGGATCGACCATGTGATGCACGGGTCCTGGGGTTGCCAGCTAGCATTCAGATGCCCAAACAAATTCATCTCACCTCGTACCGACTCTAGGTGGCTGAATAACCCTCCCACACAGATGTAAAGTTACAGTCAGAAATAAGTTAAACTACGATTTCTTAAGCTGATGTTTCTTCCAACGAATGTGTGTGGCATTAAGTATTTCTACAACATTATCTTTATGTAGCCACTCCACTTTAAATCAGCCTGTATGTATACACCCAAGTTTTTAATGACTATGTTTATAATCAAAACATAACTAGGGTTTCCACCTATTTAAGCACAATATGTTACATTTGATTATGTTCAGGGTCATTCATTAATTCCTCCTCAACCGTCTATAGCCTGCAAGGTTTTGTGCTCTATGCCCCTTCCTGAAAACAGGAATGATATAAGCATTTTCCCCATTACTAGTCGTGCACGGTCCAGTTTCTGTCTTCCACGTTTTAGTCTCTACAGTTTCCTCAACTATTATGCCAGTTATTCCTTGATGTCTTCATTTGTGTCCAATTATCGTATCACTTCTTCCTACCATTGTTTCCGCATGTTCCTCTCACTATTAAGTCTATGGAAGGCCTCCTGATTTCTTCCCAAAGGCAGTGTTTTTGTTCAAGCCTAAGAAAAGGTGTTGGTGATGATGATACAAACTGATAGGATTAATGGAAAAGGAGGTCTGTAACAATATGAGACAGGGAACTCGGCTGTGGAAATAATGGCAATTACAACTTAACCATTGATCTGATGATTATTGTTGTTGAATCTTGTGAACTTTCTGCTTATTCCATGACAGCGTTGGCCAATACTGTCCAACAGAATCTGATGAATTTAATTAAAGAGTTTCAGTACCAAACACCAGGGTATAACATGAGTGAATGTCATTTGAAACTGTGATTAAAGGACATTAATTATAAGATTGAAAAGAAAGAACAACTTCCCTAGTGTTCACGCCAAAAATTAATATACTGCATTTTCAGTACACTGGATGCATCTATAGAATGTTACGTAGAAAGTCTATTGCCATGAGCCAAATGGCAATATTGTGAGAAATAGGCGAGAATTGTAGAACACTGCAGGTAACTGATGTCTTAGATGGCAATTGCCAATCAACGTGCTATTCTGAATTTGAATGTGGTCATTAACAACTGGGTTCAACAACACAGCTCAGAAAAATCCAATGGATATTTAGCTTCACAGTAAAGGCAGAATACTTACCCAATCATAGCTGCATCAGCAGGTAATTGTTCAATTTATATAGTGTCTCCCCTAAATGGTCTAAAGCTTTGTTAGGAAATAGTTTTTATCGACACACAGGTGCATCATGTTTAGCAGAAGATTGCAAGAATGAAAGCTGCACTATAACACATTTCTGTACATACCTACATCAATGTCAGGAACATGTCCTGTACACCTGAAAATCCTACAGCCCACTTCAGTAATGTTAAAAGAAACATTACACTAATGGTTAAGGTCAATTTCTACATTCCTTCCCTAAAAACTTGGCAGTGACTAAGCTGCAAATTTCAAATCAAATGGTTCAAATGGCTCTGAGCACTATGGGACTCAACTGCTGAGGTCATTAGTCCCCTAGAACTTAGAACTAGTTAAACCTAACTAACCTAAGGACATCACAAACATCCATGTCCGAGGCAGGATTCGAACCAGCGACCGTAGCGGTCTTGCGGTTCCAGACTGCACCGCCTTTAACCGCACGGCCACTTCGGCCGGCAGCTGCAAATTTCATTTCGATGCATGCTAACTTTGTATACAGACTATTGTCTTCCACTAATAAAACCATACAAAGTATGGTAAATGTTTCTATCATACTGATGCATCTTGCACGGAACTAAAAGACAGTGCTTCAAGAGTATGTGTGATTTATTTTGTGGGCTGACTTTGAGACCAATTTACTGCCAATATTCAGTAGCAGTTGGCTTGAATCTTGCTGCCACCAGGCTGACTTCTGAAGCAGACTCATGATAACCAACTTAATGTCATTCATTTATTTGTTTATTTTCATCTGTCTGAGTGGTTTGGTGTGGGCCACCACAAATTTCTCTCTTGTGACAATATTCTCTTATTAGAGTAGCACTTTCACCCAACATTTTCAATTATTTATTGCATGTATTCCAATCTTTGGCCTCCCATACAGTTTATGCCCTCCATACCTCAATCTACTATCACATAAATTATTCCCTGTCCTTTCCTCTAGTCAATGTTTACATATTTCCTGTCCTATGTGATTTTGCAGAGAATTTCCTCAAAATGGCTCTGAGCACTATGGGACTCAACTGCTGAGGTCATTAGTCCCCTAGAACTTAGAACTAGTTAAACCTAAGGACATCACAAACGTCCATGCCCGAGGCAGGCTTCGAACCTGCGACCGTAGGGGTCTAGCGGTTCCAGACTGCAGCGCCTTGAACCGCACGGCCACTTCGGACGGCAGAATTTCCTCATTTCTTATCTCATTAGTCCATCTAATTTTTAATGTCCATAAATATCACTACACTTCAACTCCTGACAAAGACTAGTAGACATCTTTTAGAGAGGAATGCCCGCTTACCTGTAGTAGTCATGCTTCTTATATCCCCCTTGTTTCATCCATCACACGTAATTTTACCTCCAAGCTAGAAGAATTCTATTACTTTGTCTACTTCGTGGTACCGAATTTCTTTGTTAAGTTCATTGCTAATCTTATTTCTGCTACTCCTCATTAGTTTTGTCTTCTTTTGGTTTACTTGAAATTCATATTCTGGACTCATTACACCTTGCATTCCATCAACAAGTTCAGCAATTCTTTCTCACTTTTGCTGAGAATAGCATGTCGTTGAATCAGATATTTTGATTACAGGTGCAGCAGACTTATAGCAAAGAAACTAGATAGGTGTTGGCCGGTACCAAAACAGAGCAAGTAGGAAAGAGTCTTGCTGCCAGGTAGTTGCCAAAACAGTGATGTACGAGGTGCATTCAAGTTCTAAGGCCTCCGATTTTTTTTCTCCGGACTGGAAAGAGAGAGAAACATGTGCATTGTTTTAAAATGAGGCCGCGTTCATTGTCAATACGTCCCAGAGATGGCAGCACCGTACGGCAGATGGAATTTTACCACCAGCGGCCAGAATGAGAACTGTTTTAAATACTTAAAATGGCGACGTTTTCCTTACTTGAACAGCGCGCAATAATTCATTTTCTGAATTTGCGTGGTGTGAAACCAATTGAAATTCATCGACAGTTGAAGGAGACATGTGGTGATGGAGTTATGGATGTGTCGAAAATGCGTACATGGGTGCGACAGTTTAATGAAGGCAGAACATCGTGTGACAACAAACCTAAACAACCTCGGGCTCGCACAAGCCGGTCTGACGACATGATCAAGAAAGTGGAGAGAATTGTTTTGGGGGATCGCCGAATGACTGTTTAACAGATCGCCTCCAGAGTTGGCATTTCTGTGGGTTCTGTGCACACAATCCTGCATGACGACCTGAAAATGCGAAAAGTGTCATCCAGGTGGGTGCCACGAATGCTGACTGACGACCCCATGGCTGCCCGTGTGGCATGTTGCCAAGCAATGTTGACGTGCAACGACAGCATGAATGGGACTTTCTTTTCGTTGGTTGTGACAATGGATGAGATGTGGATGCCATTTTTCAATCCACAAACAAAGCGCCAGTCAGCTCAAGGCAAGCACACAGATTCACTGCCACCCAAAAAATTTCGGGTAACCGCCAGTGCTAAAAAAAAAAAAATGATGGAGTCCATGTTCTGGGACAGCGAGAGCGAAATCCTTACCCATTGCGTTCCAAATGGCACTACAGTAACAGGTGCATCCTACGAAAATGTTTTGAAGAACCAATTCCTTCCTGCACTGCAACAAGAACGTCCGGGAAGGGCTGCGCGTGTGCTGCTTCACCAAGACAACGCATCCGCACATCGAGCTAACGTTACGCAACAGTTTCTTCGTGATAACAACTTTGAAGTGATTCCTCATGCTCCCTACTCACCTGACCTGGATCCTAGTGACTTTTGGCTTTTTCCAACAATGAAAGACACTCTCCGTGGCCGCACATTCACCAGCCGTGCTGCTATCGCCTCAGCGATTTTCCAGTGGTCAAAACAGACTCCTAAAGAAGCCTTCGCCGCTGCCATGGAATCATGGCGTCAGCATTGTGAAAAATGTGTACGTCTGCAGGGCGATTACGTCGAGAAGTAACGCCAGTTTCATTGATTTCGGGTGAGTAGTTAATTAGAAAAAAAATCAGAGGCCTTAGAACTTGAATGCACCTCGTATAGGACAAATTTGGAACAGGTGTGGAGACCAAACTGCCAGGTCATAGGTCCCTCACTCCGATTAAAACAATTCCACAAGGGTGATACTAAAATAATTAAGACATACAAAACACAGCTGGAAGAAAGGAGAAAACCACAAAAAGTCCACTGCAGAGCGGCTAAAAGTGGGCAATCCAGCAAGAGGTGGACAACAATCATTTGTGAGCCACAGTGACACAAAGGTGGGTCCTCGCGATGGAAGAGGTAACCATATGTTAGCCACGTATGGCCAGTGGAGAGCCGGCATAGGACAACTGATTTCCTGCAAGAGGACCCCATGGAAGACTTCCACGCATTTTTAGTCTCAATGACACACAGTTTGTTGTGCGTACTGTTCTGCCATTCCGTCTCCCAAATCCGAAAAACCCTGCGGCATAAGACAGAACACAGATCAGTTTCAGAGATGTCCATCTCCAGAAGCGATTTCCACATAGCCTGTTTGGCCAGCCTGTCGGCAAGTTCGTTGCCTGGAATTCTGATGCATCCTGGGGTCCACACAAACACCACTGAATGACAGGACCGTTCCAGGGCATAGATGGACTCCTGAATGGACGCTACCAAAGGATGGCGAGAGTAGCACTGGTTGATAGCTTGTTGGCTGTTCAAGGAGTCAGTACACATGAGAAATAACTCACCAGGGCAAGAGCAGATGTACTCAAGAGCACAACATATGGCTGCCAGCTCTGCAGTGAAATCACTGCAGCCAACTGGCAAGGAGTGCTGCTCACTATGTCCTCCATGAACATATGCAAAGCCTCCGTGACCATCAGCCACCGAGCCGTTGGTGTAAACCACTACATGGACCCATTACATGTCGAGAATTGATAGGAAGTGGTAGCAGAGAGCCAAAGGATTAACTGAGTCCTTAGGGTCATGCGAAAGGTCCAGAATAATCTGCGGCCTACATGTGCACCATGGAGGTGTACATGAATGGACGAAACGGTAATTCAGATGTGCAGGAGAACTATGAACACGTGGAACGTAACTGGAGAGCAGTTGTGAAAGTCTAATCTTCAATGGAGGGACTCCGGCCTCCATCAGGACATTGGTCACTGGACTTGTTCTAAAAGCTCCCATGGCTAAGCGAATGCCACAGGGTCAAGTAAACACAACGTTGAGGGCACCGCCGAAATGTAAACCAGACTCCCATAGTCAAGGCAGAATTGAACAAGACCTCTGCAGAGCTGCAGCAGCATAGACCGATCTGCACCCCAGTTGGTGTTGCTCAGGCAGCAGACGGCATTGAGGTGCTGCCAGCACTTCTGCTTAAGCTGACGAAGATGGGTGTCAAAAAACAGTCCTAAGAATCAATACGTCTTCACTACAAGTGAGTGGATCATCATTAGGGTAAAGTTCTGGTTCTGGAAGTACGGTGTGCCGCCAACAGAAATGCATGACACACGACTTCGCGGCTGAAAACTGGAAGCCGTGGGTTAGAGCCCATGACTGCACCTTGTCAATGGCTCCCTGTAGGCGACGCTCAGCAACACCAGTACTTGAGCAGCAGTACGAAATGCAGAAGTCATCCGCATACAGAGAAGGTGAGACGGAGGGCCCAACAGCTGCTGATAGGGACACTCAAAACAGAGCCCTGGGGAACGCCATTCTTCTGAATACGAGGCAGGGGGACGGGACTATGGGAGGCACTGACTTGGACACGGAAAGTACAGAGCGACAGGAAGTTTTGGATAAAAATCAGGAGCAGGCCCCGGACACCCCACTCTTACAATATGGCACGAACATGATGTCACCAGGTGATGTCGTATGCTTTACACGAGTAAAAAAAGACGGCAACCAGATGTCGGCATCTGGAAAAGGCTGTTCGGAAGGCAGACTTGAGGGACACCAGATTATCAATGGTAGAGTGACCCTGGCGGAAGTCGCCCTGACAGGGAGCCAGTAGGCCACATGACTCCAGGACCCAACCCAACCGCCCAAGCACCAGACATTCCAGCAGCTTACAAAGAAAGTTGGTGAGGCTGATGGGCTGGTAGCTATCACATCAAGCAGGTTTTGACCAGGTTTGAGCACCAGAATGATGGTGCTCTCCCATCATTGCAATGGAAGATCCAGTTGAAGATGATGAGGAGATGTCGCTTTTAGTCAGACAAGGGATGTTTAATCATCTGACTGTGGATCTGAACCAGCCCAGGAGCTGTGTCGCGACAATGTGCAAGAGCACTGAGGAGCTCCCACTCTGTAAATGGGGCATTGGTTCACTGTGGCATGTACTGAACGAGAGGGGTTTTCTTTCCATCTGCCGTGAGGCTCTCTGACGCAGAGGCTCAAGTATAGTGCTCGGCAATCATGTTTGCGTTGGTAGATAACATGCCATTGATGTTAATGCCAGGGACACCTGTTGGGGTCTGGTACCCAAAAAGATGTCTGATCGTCGTCCAGACTTGGGAAGGTGACGTATGTCACCAAATGGTTGAGATGTACCTCTCCCAATACGCCTGTTTCTGTCATTTTATGAGCTGACAAATACAGGCACTGAGCCGCTTAAAGGCTATCAGGTGCCGCTCATGTCGCTGCAGAGCTCACCGATGACCTTTCATTGCCTCAGCAACTTCTGACAATCACCAAGGCACTGCCTTTTGCTGGGGGCACCCTAAAGAATAAGGGATCGTGTTTTCCGCCGATGCAGAGGGCTGCTCAACGACAACATCGATGGCACCATGTGGGGGAGCTTCAGCGGTGACAGCAGAGATGAAGGTTTCTCAGTCTGCCTTGATTGTGTCCGTGGGCTTGACACCGGGGGAGTGACAGAAAGCTGGGTAAGGGGTCACTACCACACAGGCCATCACGTGCTCTCCAGTGGATAGATGGGAGAAGGCCAGGACTGCAAACCGAGAGATCAATGGCTGAACATAAGCCATATGCCACACCGAAATGTGTGGGGGCACCTATTTAAGAGGCAGAAGTCAAGTTGTGACAAATTTCCAACCTCCCTACCTAAGCCAGTAAGCATGGCACCATCCCACAAGGGGTTATGCATGTTAAAAACTCCCAAAAGCAGGAAAGGTTTAGGGAGCTGATCAATCAGTGCAGCAAATACATTCCAGGGTACTGCACCATCTGGAGGAAGATATACATTGCAGACAGTTATTTCCTGCATCGTCCTTATCCTGACAGCCACAGCTTCAAGAGGGATTTGAAGGGACACAGGTTCACTACATACTGAGTTCAGGACACGGATGCAATCTCCACCTGACATTCTATTACAGTCACATGGTTCCTGTAATATCCCTTATAGCCGCAGAGGGCAGGGGTCCGCATTACTGGGAACCAGGTTTCCTGGAGGGAAATGCGGAAAGCAGGTGTAAAGCCTAACACCTGCTGTATCTCAGACAGGTGGTGGAAAAAACCACCACAATTCCACTGGAGGTTTAGGTGACCGTGAGACTGGGAAGGCATGAAACACTCAATGAGGCAGTCTATGCCTCAGGGTCACCTGCTGCCACGAGATGAGTATGTGTCTGATCGACATCCATTGTGTCTGAGGGCCCAGCGAGAGCTAGGTTCTCAGCGGATGCCAGAATCTCCACCTCATCCTCAGAGCTTGTAAGTAGTGGTGGTGGAGTGTCACTGCATCGGGGGAGGGATATACAGCTTTACATCACAGCGATAGACCATCACCTTGACCTTCTCAGGTAAAGTGTCACCCTCAAAGGCCAAGATGAAGGCACCGGTGGCAACCTGATTATCCCTTGGACCCTGGTGGACGCGCTGGACGAAATGGACACCTCGCCACTCTAAATTGGCACGCAGCTCATCGTCAGACTGCAAAAGAAAGTCCGTGTGAAATTAGATACTATGGACCACATTTAAGCTCTTATGGGGCATTATGAAAACGAACATCCCCCGGCTTGTCATAGGCAAGTAGCGCCTGTGACTGGGCAGAGGATGTTGTTTTGATCAAAACCAACTCTGACCGCATTTTGGACAAGCCCTCCACCTCCCCAAACATGTCCTCTGAATGCTCCATAAAAAAACTGAGGTTTCATTGACAAAAATGATTCCCCATCAACTCTCGAACATACGAGGTACTGGGATGAATAAGCTTCGCTGCCATCCTTAGTCTGCTGTTCCTCCCATGGTGTGGCCAGGGGGGTGGGGGGGAAACCACAATTTGGGGTCATATTTCTTATAATTGAAGTTAGACCTTGACAGTTTCGAGATTGTTGATGGTCAAACCCCAGCAAGAGATGACGTACTATGCTTCGTGACATGTCATCCACCCTGATGCCACCCACTCCGACCAATGGCCTTCCCCACGGGCGCCACCCAGCTGCAGCAAAGACCACCTGGCAGGATGGCCATTGCTGGGAGTCCCAATGCCCCAGGGTGACGAACATCTACTCCTTGGCATACGTGTGGAGTTAATTGCACAGGCGTCAGCAGAGAGATCCCTGTGTGGTCAGGGGGCTACAACCAACAGGGTACATGGCGGTCCCATCACAACAGACTGGCTACCATGCTGCATATCAGGCACAAATGAGCTAAGAAGTCCATTAACGTCAATAGCGCAGAAAGCAATAATGCACAGAGTATGAGGAAAATGCACTCAAGAGGGTGACCTTGCCCAACAGCTGGAGAATGAGCAGAAGTGCAGATCCACGTCGACAAAGGATGCGAGAGGTCTCAGTGCATGATGGACACTATGCACCATGTAAGGCGTCCTTCCCCAAGTGGCTCACTCTTTTAAAAAACTGAGGTCAAACTCTACAGGGGGGCCATCACATAAAGGCCGAAATGTGTGACTCCTTTTAGTCGCCTCTTACGACAGGCAGGAATGCCTCGGGCAATTCTAACCCCAGACAAGCAGGGGTGGGGTGGGGGTGGGGCGTCGGAACTGGTGCCTGATCACAAATAGCCTTAGCCACGTGATAGAAGACATTGGGAATTTGTGGAAAGATTCTGACAAAGAGGCCCAGATTAGCACAGTAGGTGGAGCAGGGGACAGCCTGGCTATGGACAGATATTACAACATTAGATGTGACCTAAATGAAGTAGGAGTAGCGACTACACACACAAATGCGAGTTTTGTGGAGGTCCTACAGTGCCACAACCTGCCACGCGTTAACACGCTGTGAGCTTGTGAACGCAGAATTCGGCAGACTGCAGGTCACACAAATGAAATCTTACATGATACACCCATTGCTACAACTCTGAGAAGAGGGTATATTAGAAATGGACTATACCTGAATATGAGGGGGAAAGATAAGCTGGCTGTGCTTCTTGCAGAAAATGTATAGTGAGGCGGCAGTATAACACAAAGCAAGGACCCTGTCATTCTTGGTGTCAGAATGTTTTTAGGGTAATATGACAGAATGAAACCTACAATTAAATCTCAGTAATTAACTCTTCAACATAGGTGAAAAAGACAGTATGTCACGCCCCCCTTTCTCACAATATATAAGTCGCTCTCAGACACCCGACCAGTCAGTCGGCAAGACTCAGCGGAGCAGCGCCTCTGAGGAAGTCCAGCGCAGTCCTGGACGAAACGTAAGGAGCAGAAAAGTTATTGGACCACGACCTCACATCCCGGAAAGTATATCAACAGCCAATATGACAGAAGTCAAAATAACAGAAGAGCCCCCAAAATGCTTAAGAATGTGTAGATTAGTAAAATTAGCTTATGTCACGCGAATACTTGAGTACGGAGTAATAAGGTAGAATGGTGGTTTTAGTGTAGATTTTCTAAAGGATTCTGATACAAAAAAATTATTTGGAAACCTACAATTAAATCTCAGTAATTAACTCTCCAAAATGGGTGAAAAAGACAGTATGTCACTAATTGCACGTTACCTTTGATGAAGCTCACAGCAAGAGAATAACTGAACATCCAATAACAAATGCTCCCTCTGGTCATGATGCACAGTTAGTCAAGATAAGTAATATAGTGCCTTACACTTTACAGTACTGATACTCCTAGTGGAAATCAGAATAATTAATATGGCTCTGAGCACTATGGGACTTAACATCTGTGGTCATCAGTCCCCTAGAACTTAGAACTACTTAAACCTAACTAACCTAAGGACATCACACACATCCATGCCCGAGGCAGGATTTGAACCTGTGACTGTAGCGGTCACGCGGTTCCAGACTGAAGCGCCTAGAACCGCACGGCCACACCGACCGGCAGATAAATTAATACTCCAGAACAAATACACTATGTGATTAAAAGTATCCGGACACAAAAATATACGTTTTTCGTATTATGTGCATTGTGCTGCCACCTACTGCAAGGTACTCCATATCAGCAACCTCGGTAGTCATTAGACACCGTGAGAGAGCAGAATGGGTGCTTTGCGGAACTCACGAACTTCAAATGTGGTCAGGTGATTGGGTATCACTTGTGTCATACATCTGTATGACAGATTTCCACACCTAAATATCCCTAAGTACACTGTTTCCGATGTGATAGTGAAGTGGAAACGTGAAGGAACATGTACAGCACATACGCGTACAAGCCGATCATGTCTGTTTATCGCTGACAGTTGAAGAGGGTCATAATGTATAATAGGCAGACATCTATCCAGATCATCACACAGGAATTCGAAACTCCTTCACGATCCACTGCAAGTACTATGACAGTTAGACGGGAGGTGAGAAAACTTGGATTTGATGGTTGAGCGGCTGCTCATAAGCCACGTATCACGCCAGTCAATTCCCAATGATGCCTCACTTGGTGTATGGAGCATAAACATTAGACAATCAAACAGTGGAAAAATGTGTGGAGTGACAAATCGTGGTACACAATGTGGCGATCCGATAGCAGGATGTGGGTATGGCGAATGCCCGGTGAACGTCATCTGCCAGCATGCATAGTGCCAACAGTAAAATTCGGAGGGGGTTGTGTTATGGTGTGGTCATGTTTTTCATGGAGGAGGCTTGCACCCCTTGTTGGTTCACATGGCACTATCACAGAACAGGCCTACATTGATGTTTTAAGCAACTTCTTGCTTCCCACTGTTGAAGAACAATTCAGGGATGACGACTGCATCATTCAAGACAATTGAGCACCTTTTCATAACGCATGGCCGGTGGTAGAGTGGTTACACGACAATAACATCCCTGTAATGGACTGGTCTGCACAGAGTCCTGACCTGAATCCTATAGAACACCTTTGGGATGTTTTGGACCGCCGACTTTGTGCCAGGCCTCACCGACCAACATCGATACCTCTCTTCAGTGCGGCACTCCGTGTGAATGGGCTGCTATTCCCCAAGAAACCTTCTAGCACCTAATTGAATGTATGGCTGCAAGAGTGGAAGCTGTCATCAAGGTGAAAGGTGGGCCAACACCATATTGAATTCCAGCATAACCAATGGAGGGCGCCATGAACTTTTAAGTTATTTTCAGCCAGGTGTCCGTATACTTTTGATCACGTAGTGTATTTTTCAGTATCAATTACAAGAGGTGACCTGAGATGAAATTTCTAATGAACCAAATGCTGACATAAAATTTCATCTATTCCGTGATAAAATCATATCATTATTTGAAAATAATTGCTTTCCGCATAAGCTAAACAGAAAGGACACTAAACAACCATGTTGTGGTCCATAAGTGAAAAAAATGTGGCTGTATACTCAATGTAATAAGCACTACATTACATTGGAATGCAGGCTTTTTCAGGTACTTCCATCGAAGAAATCTCCTCCGAATATCAGCTGAGTGGCAGCGTCATCTTGTAACTATGTTTCAAGAAGTTTCCTGTTCATCATCTTGTGCACACACAGCAAGTAGGAAACATTCTGAAATATTGCTACAAGACAACACTACCACTTGGCTTATATTCCAAGATTTCATCACAGCGCCTTACCTCTATTTATTAAATTATTAATGCAGAAATTTTATGGAGTAAATATGATTTTCTAGAAAAGTCAACTACAGTAAATTTCAGAGGCAGCAACTACGAAATATCTTGCGCTTGTAAATCACATGCCATTTTAGTGAGTTAGTATGCACAAGTATAATGGATACAGTACTCACCATCCATGGTAGTTCACCGTATCGGACACACAGAGTTCAACTGTTGCAAACAATATCCTGGAGAATAAGTAAAGCATTAGAATACATTGCTACTTATGTTGGTATTTATCATCTTTTAACTACATACAGGTAACCACATTTCAAATGCAATATGTATGTTGTAAATGAATGGTGGGCGTGTACGAGAAACCAATTAAAATTCCCACAGAGTTCCAGTTGGACATTAAGAGTGTTTATTGGGTGAAGAAGTGAAAAGGGAGTACAACATTCTGTTTTGGATTCCAACAGACACTCATCAAAAGACACACATGGCAGTCAATAGACCTGTGTAGCCCTACTATTATAGCCCACTACTATTGACTTCCCCTTCTGTTCCCTTTGTAAAGCGTACAGAAATAACAATTGCCGGTGCATAAGATTGAAATTATTCCATTTAACTGTGGATACTGGTCATGAATCTCAGTCAGGCATCTATCTTTGCTACAACACATTTATGTCATCATGCTACAGTAAATTGTCCCAGATATTTACCCATGGACACTTTACAGTATTGAAAGGCAATGTCGAAAGTTCCATAGACCATATCTACTAATCATACATTTTATGGTGTGCAACACAACTGAATAAAAGAGGGCACAGGCAACCGAAAATGTATTAACATGGCTGGCAAGATACGGATTTACAATTGAGTATTTATATCAAGAGCTCAGATAGCAAACTGGAATAATGCTAAAGACAGTCAATCTATATATACGAGAGAAAAAAACTTTAGGAAAATGCTAAATAAAGAGACAAGGAAGCAGGTAAAGATAAGATGGGAGATATGATACTGCGAGAAGAATATGGAACACCTAAACCAGAAATCAATTGCTGTAAAAACATAATACATTAGGAAAACCACACCATGTGGTAAAAAGGTACGAACTCACAACTTTGTGTGTCTTTTCAAAAATCTGTAATAATGATTTTAAAAACTAATATTTAAATGTATACAAACAGTAAAGTACATTCTTTATGCTTAACAGCCACAAAATAAAATCCCATTGATGATGCTGCAACTGCAGTGAAACGTGTTCGAGATAAAAACAAAATTGTGTTTTGCTAAGCCGGACCCCATCCAAAAACATATGCAATGATATTTTTTTTAAGTGCTCGAATATATCAATTTTACAATACCCTCATCACAGAAGCCACCTACGCTTTCTGCCAATTCCCTACATTCGTCTGCGCCTAACTGTGAGTCAAAATGCTGTCTTCATAGCCATCAGTCCATGTGAGCAAAGAGACAAGCACGCATGAAAGATACTTTATGTGGGCTACCTAAAACCATGAGGAACAGGCCCACACCACATGAGGATATCTAATGACAGTATTTCGCGGAAATTCTATTGTTCTACTCAAAGTGCCAATCTGAGGTTTACATAGAAATCAATCGTAGCTTAAAAGAGTGTAAACATAAATTTATTACGAAAAATATATACATTCATTACATCGAACGACGAACTAAGGAAGAAGTTCGCAAAACTGTTCAATCTTCCGAACACTGTTGGAGAACTACTGCAATTCCGATAGCTGTTTAGCCCAAGGGCCATTCGGCTAGAATGAATGAACACCGCTAGCAACATTTCTTCTACATGGTAAACTGCTGTAGTTTTTTATACGACTATGAAGAGCCTTGGAGAACAGAGAGCTCTACAAATAATCCATTTTCTTTCTGTTATCTTTAGATACTTACTTTTAATGACAAAAGACATTTGTAAACAACGGAAGAAACATGCACAGTACTGCTACACTGTCAACCGTACGCCCACATGCCGCTATCCTACAGTCGTGCAAGACAAAGAAAAATTTCTGTCCAGGCATGATGAAAGTTTTACAGTTTCAACGTAATACCTTTACGATGGAAGGCAGTGACATACACGTTAAAGAAACTGCATGCTTACCTTAACGATTCAGCTCACTTTCCATTCCATCAACAAACATGGGCGGGCACTGTCATACTATTCTAATAACCACTCTTGAGTCAGTACTAATGATTTCGCGAGCATCTTTCTACATCCTTCTACCACTCAAATTCATGCAGTCTCAAAAGCACACCTACAACCAATACCGGTGCCGTACATCATTCACTATAGTCTATACATATACACAATCGCATACTCAAAACGAACTCTTCAATGCCCTCCTCACAAATCGACTACACTTGATGTTTTCGATATACTGCGATCTACCCCCGACAACACACTCTATTGGAAAAGTGATGTATCTTCGTCCGACCAAAGCAGGAAGATTACCTTCAATAACTTTGATTACCTCCATCGTCCAACGCCACCTGTGAAACTATCTGCAGTTTACAGTGTTTGAAACGCTTTCCTTTCCAAGCAAAAATTGTTACAGGTCTTTAATTTAAACACTACAAAAAATTTTGAGAATTTGTTTCACTTAGATTAGATTAGATTAGATTTACTTTCATTCCAATTGATCCGTAGTGAGGAGGTCCTCCAGGATGTGGAACATGTCAGAAAAACAACAACCATGAGAGACAAACCCTGTTTTTTTTAATTTTATGTTATCTAGCATTTGACAGGAGAAATACGATAAAGCCAAACAAATTACAAATTTAATACTTTTCAAATTGTTTTTAGAAAATGATCTTAATTATTTATTTCCTGAAAACATAATATCTAGGTGTTATCGATAAGTACTATACAGTAATTTCAGAAGATTTCAACAATTTAAACATTGTCTAAAAGCGTGTGTCCACTGGCAAATAAACTTACACAGGTCACTTGTAGAAGCTAATTCTGCAAGTTGTTTGAAGTGGAAACACACCAAGTTTACTTCCCCAAGTTCCAGCAACTTGCAGAAGTAGCTTCCACAAGTTGATGGAAACAGTTATTGCATCTCGGTGTAAGTATTTACCGAACTTTCTAGCTCTGGAAATTTTTCTGAAATTTGCAGAAGTTTTCTGTATTCAATACTGGTACAGAAATCTCAGTGTTTAAAATGAGAAAGGAGCAAAGGCAGATTTGCCAAAGCAAGTGTACCATTTGAACACCTGAACATATCTAAATGACCGCCACAGGCAAGGAAGTGCGAAATTAATTTACCGATTACTATGTTTTTTTCACTTGAAGGTGATAAACAAAGTAAGAGCCTACGGAATATCAGACCAGCTGTGTGGCTGGATTGAAGAGTTTTTAGCAAACAGTACACAGCATGTTGTTCTCAATGGAGAGACGTCTACAGACGTTAAAGAAACCTCTGGCGTGCCACAGGGGAGTGTTATGGGACCATTGCTTTTCACAATATCTATAAATGACCTAGTAGATAGTGTCGGAAGTTCCATGCGCCTTTTCGCTGATGATGCTGCAGTATACAGAGAAGTTGCAGCATTAGAAAACTGCAGCGAAATGCAGGAAGATCTGCACTCAAGTGGCAGACTCTGCAAGAGAGGCGCTAGCGGTGTAGCTTGCTGTCCAGGTTTCGAGAGGGTGCGTTTCTGGATGGGGTATCGAATATATTGCTTCCCCCATACTTATACCTCCCGAGGAGATCACGAATGTAAAATTAGAGAGATTTGGGTGCTCACGGAGGTTTTGCAGAGTATAGATGTAGATGTAGACGTTGAAGTAGAATGGCAATAAAGACGTCTTTAAATTTTAATAGATTTTTTTAAAATTAGCATAAACGGAAGTGTATTACATTTGTAATAAAAGTAAAAAAATACTGTTTGCAAAGGAGGGTATTTAAAAGGCTATCTCTTGGTGGTATAGAGTGCTGCAGTTGTGTCTCCTGTTTTTGAATATTTAATTGTTCAAAGACAAGAGATGTTCCAAACTAACATATGACGTTCCCAGAAAGTTTTGTGCACTAGGTCCTCTGATTTTATTCCATTCAATAATGTTTCTTGATACATTAAGTATGTACACCACTGCACTCATTTCATCATCCAAATATTTCTTTTTTTCTTAATTTTGGTTTTCGTAATGATTTTTCTTCTACAATAATAATGCACCAACAGCGATGGCTGTTCTGTTTTTAACCATGCCGCAGTAAACTTCCACTTACCTAACGCACAATTATTGCAAATACTTCTGCAAGTACTTTCAGCAAGTTACTGAAATTTACTTGCTCAAGTGACTTGCAGTAGTAAACTTGCGCAAGTTTTTGCTGCAGTGTAATTACCTCAGCAAGTGCTTGCAGAAACTAATTGTGGTGGTTACTTGCTAGTGGACACATGTCAATAATGTATGAGGAGCCTAGTACCAAAGGCAGCCATTGGGTCCATTTTCTTGATTTTTCTGTTATCCGTGTTTTCTTATAATATTTTCCTTGCTAAATTGGATAGTAGCCTCACTGTCAAAAACAAACAGAAATGGTTTAATAACCCCTTTAAAAGTTTCGCTTTGCTTCAAAAACGACCAATTCAAAGCAGGTGTTGTTTCAAAAGTGGCGAACTCCAGCAGTAGCCAATCGTAATGATCAGTGTCTTTCAAGACAGTAACTTCCACAAGGAACGTTTCCAAGTACTTGCGAAGTGTTTGCAATAGAACAAAAATTGTGTAAGGTTTTCTTCTGCAAGTCGCTCGGGCAAGGAAATTGCTGCAAATAGTTTCAAAAATGTTTCCTTTAGAGTCCCGTTGTGAGACAAGTGGGTGAAAATTCACAGTTTTAAACACAACAACCAGAACACCTGCTACTGTAGTTGTACTGTTATGAAGGTCTATTCATATTGGGCTACACGGCACCACCACGTCACAGTACTGTCATGTCAGAATGTTCATACCGTCTGTCATGTCGCATCAAGTTAATTCAAGTCATGTGATCTCAATTTGCACTGCTGTCCTCAACTGTTTGTTCGTGGGAATTGCGGTCTTTGCAGGATAATTCTAAACTGTTTTTCCTCGTGAAGTTCACATAGTCACACACACACAACACACACACACACATAACGCAACAGCTTATGTACATGACGCTGGACCCCTCATATGTACGAAAATGACATTCATAGTACTCAACGGTTTGCAGCATGTAGGGATAGTTTGGATATTAGAGAAGGAAGACAGAATTGCGAAACAATGCATGAAAGAGACTGTGTGTCCGAAAAATGTCATTATGTGGTACAGAAGGGGAATTTCACACACTCTACTAGCAGCTTGAGGAGGAGGAAACTGCATTTTATAAATATTTTAGAGAGTCGAAGCACCAATTTTTTCATTCGTTACACCAAATTGCACTCAGAATTATTAAATGGAACACACAGTTATGAGCTGCCATCATATATTGTGAAAAAGTTGTTTGGTTAAGATCTAGTTCAACAAGTGCATGTTCTTCTGCTATAGTCATATCTCCCTCAATAGTCTGCCTCCGTAGTGCAGCGGTAGCGTTACTGCCTACCACGCAAGGGGGCACAGGTTTGATTCCCGGCAGGAGACTGGGTCTTACCTGTCCTTCAACATCATTTTCTTCATAATTGACACGCAAGTCGCCGAAGTGGCATCAACTAATAAGACTTGCAATATGGCGACCGAGCCCCAAAGGGGGTATAAGGGTCAATAAATGCCATACGATCATTTCATCTCCATCAATACCTTTTGCTTCTGGATTTATAAGTTTTCTTTAAATCTTGGATTTGGATTTTAATACTTCAAGTATTTAATTTGTATGGAACTGGAGTTAACTGGTAAAACGAGATAAATGTCGACCAATGATGCTTGCGAAACTGATTCACCCACAATCCAGAGAGCTGCTTAAGAATAAATAAGCCTGCCACAAACAAATATTCAAGGAAACAACTCTACTACATTACTGAAGGTACACTTCGCAAAACAAATAATAACATTTTTGCCTTTGTTGCAGTCTGAAGGTTTCAGTCCATTTCTTCATCAAAAGTTGCAAGTGTCTGGCAATAAACAAATAAATTCCATGTACTAACCAATCTGACTCTACCCACAGTACATTTTTCACTTCAACTTTCAGCCATATCGCAGTCCATTTCGTTTCAAAATATAAAATACAGTACTGGTATGTATAAAACCCCCCATTAACCATAGACCTTGCTGTTGGTGGGGAGGCTTGCGTGCCTCAGCGACACAGATAGCCGTAACGTAGGGGCAACCACAACGGAGGGGTAACTGTTGAGAGGGCAGACAAACGTATAGTTCCTGAAGAGGGGCAGCAGCCTTTTCAGTAGTTGCAGGGGCAACAGTCTGGATGATTGACTGATCTGGCCTTATAACATTAACCAAAACGGCCTTGCTGTGCTGTTACTGCGAAGGGCTGAAAGCAAGGGGAAACTACGGCCGTAATTTTTCCTGAGGGCATGCAGCTTTACTGTATGGATAAATGATGATGGCGTCCTCTTGGGTAAAATATTCCAGAGGTAAAATAGTCACCCATTCGGATGTCCGGGCGGGGACTACTCAGGAGGACGACGTTATCAGGAGAAAGAAAACTGGCGTTCTACGGATCGGAGCGTGGAATGTCAGATCCCTTAATTGGGCAGGTAGGTTAGAAAATTTAAAAAGGGAAATGGATAGGTTAAAGTTAGATACATGGAAGAACCCTCAAGATACTAGAAGACATCAGATAGATTATATAATGGTAAGAAGGAGATTTAGGAACCAGGTTTCAAATTGTAAGACATTTCCAGGGGCAGATGTGGACTCTGACCACAATCTATTGGTTATGAACTGTAGATTAAAACTGAAGAAACTGCAAAAAGGTGGGAATTTGAGGAGATGGGACCTGGATAAACTGAAAGAACCCGAGGTTGTAGAGAGTTTCAGGAAGAGCATAAAGGAACAATAGACAAGAATAGGGGGAAAGAAATACAGTAGAAGAAGAATGGATAGCTTTGAGGGATGAAGTGGTGAAGGCAGCAGAGGATCAAGTAGGTAAAAAGACGAGGGCTAGTAGAAATCCTTCGGTGACAGAACAAATACTGAATTTAATTGATGAAACGAGAAAATATAAAAATGCAGTAAATGAAGCAGGCAAAAGGGAATACAAACGTCTCAAAAATGAGATCGACAGGAAGTGCAAAATGGCTAAGCAGGCATGGCTAGAGGGCAAATGTAAGGATGTAGAGGCCTACCTCACTAGGGGTAAGATAGATACTGCCTACAGGAAAATTAAAGAGACCTTTGGAGGAAAGAGAACCACTTGTATGAATGAGGACAATATTATGGAAATGGAAGAGGAGTAGATGAAGATGGAATGGAAGATATGATACTGTGTGAAGAGTTTGACAGAGCATTGAAAGACCTGAGTCGAAACAAGGCCACGGGAGCAGACAACATTCCATTAGAACTACTGACAGCCTTGGGAGAGCCAGTCCTGACAAAACTCTACCGTCTGCTGAGAAAGAGTTATGAGACATTCGAAATACCCTCAGACTTCAAGAAGAATATAATAATTCCAATCCCAAAGAAAGCAGGCGTTGACAGATGTGAAAATTACCGAACTGTCAGTTTAATAAGTAACAGCTGCAAAATACTAACGCGAATTCTTTACAGACGAATGGAAAAACTGGTTGAAGCGGACCTCGGGGAATATCAGTTTGGATTCCGTAGAAATGTTGGAACACGTGAGGCAATACTAACCTTACGACATATCTTAGAAGAAAGATTAAGAAAAGGCAAACCTACGTTTATAGCATTTGTGGACTTGGAGAAAGCTTTTGACAATGTTGACTGGAATACTCTCTTTCAAATTCTGAATGCGTCAGGGGTAAAATACAGGGAGCGAAAGGCTATTTACAATTTGTACAGAAACCAGATGGCAGTTATAAGAGTCGAGGGACATGAAAGGGAAGCAGTGGTTGGGAAGGGAGTGGGACAGGGTTGTAGCCTCTCCCCGATGTTATTCAATCTGTATATTGAGCAAGCAGTAAAGGAAACAAAAGAAAAATTCGAGGTAGGTATTAAAATCGATGGAGAAGAAATAAAAACTTTAAGGTTCGCCGATGACATTGAAATTCTGTCAGAGACAGCAAAGGACTTGGAAGAGCAGTTGAATGGAATGGATGGTGTCTTGAAGGGAGAATATAAGATGAACATCAACAAAAGCAAAACGAGGATAATGGAATGTAGTCGAATTAAATCGCGCGATGCTGAGGGAATTAGATTAGGAAATGAGACACTTAAAGTAGTAAAGGAGTTTTGCTATTTGGGGAGCAAAGTAACTGATGATGGTCGAAGTAGAGAGGATCTAAAATGTAGACTGGCAATGGCGAGGAAAGCGTTTCTGAAGAAGAGAAATTTGTTAACATCGAGTATAGATTTAAATGTCAGGAAGTCTTTTCTGAAAGTATTTGTATGGAGTGTAGCCATGTATGGAAGTGAAACGTGGACAATAAATAGTTTGGACAAGAAGAGAATAGAAGCTTTTGAAATGTGGTGCTACAGAACAATGCTAAAGATTAGATGGGTAGATCACGTAACTAACGTGGAAGTATTGAATAGGATTGGGGAGAAGAGGAGTTTGTGGCACAACGTGACAAAAAGAAGGGATCGGTTGGTAGGACATGTTCTGAGGCATCAAGGGATCACCAATTTAGTATTGGAGGGCAGCGTGGAAGGTAAAAATCGTAGAGGGAGACCAAGAGATGAATTCACTAAACTGATTCAGAAGGATGTAGGCTGCAGTACGTATTGGGAGATGAAGAAGCTTGCACAGGATAGAGTAGCATGGAGAGCTGCATCAAACCAGCCTCAGGACTGAAGACCACAACAACAACATGTATAAAAATCCGCTTTATAAATGTTGTAGAGGGCGAGTAATTAAGTGCACTCAGATTGTACAGTCCAGACTGCCACCTTACTGTTTCAACTAATCTTTCGTCTTTCATTATAAAACTATAAATTGAAACGAAAGGAATAACGAAAAGAAACAATTTACAACAAATTATAAAAAATAAAAACTTAGAATAACAACTGATATCAATGACGAAACGAACTATGTAGTTGAGTGTAAGATTGTGTATCAGAAAGAAATGGACTTGGGGGTCACGAATGGGTAATGACATCATCTGTCAACACTTTCTTTCCGAGAAACATTGACGGTGCCACAATGTGAGTTAATGTGGTGGCCAGTGGGGATGCCGACATTTGAAATGCATTATGGAGCGTTTTTGTGGGATCTGATGTGACATTCACTGTGAATTGATTTTTATGAAGAAAAAACGTAACAAATAGAATTTTAAGGTAAAAAAAGAAGTGTTTAGGTTAAGAAGAGGGTGCAGATAACTACATGCTTAAGTTTTCAAGAAACGTTATTGAACAAATTAAAATCAGATCTCTCTGCACAGCCTAAAAACTTTCTGAAAATGTCATAAGCAAGGTCTCAACAACTTTTGTGTATTGTAGAATTAAGTATTTGGAAACAGGATACGAAAATGCAGTAAGCTATTTCTCCAAGATGTTGCCTTTTAATTCCCCTTCAATTTTTAGTAACAAGTAAGAGTATAAAACACTTAAATATGAAACAAACGGAATATTTATTTAGATTTAATACATTTACACGTATTTATTTTGTGTACTTCCAGGAGATTGCTCCCACTCTGTCACATACCTTCTCTGTCTCTCTGATTGTACGATTTCTTGTATTATTCTAGACTGCTGTGAGGATCTACATGAATCTTTAAAAGAGAATATTTATAGGTTAGCGTTTTGATAGTTCATAAGCTCACTAAAATAAGTCACTTAAGCAGAACATTTGAGAAGCAAATGCCTTGTGAATGACCCACTGCAGAAATAAAGCTGCTGTCGTCAGATATCCAAACATTGCAACCATCATCTCTGCCGAAATTTCCAAAATCGCTTGTTGAATTCTATGTTGTTTTTTTTTTGCTGCTTCTAACAATGCTCTGAAGCAACATAATCATTAAACACTTAAAATTCATCATATGATTTCTGTGTCATTTTCGAGGCCTTTTTCCAAAGTAGTTTCCTTTTGCAAGCTGTCCCTTTGGTTTCTGTTTCTACACAACTTTCGTTTAAACACGTTGTCTATTTGAGCCACCTTCATTTTCTAGGTTTTCTTCATCTGTTGCCTGAAATAAATATCATAATTACTATTCATATGGGTAAATTTTGAATATAATTTTTGGTTCCTATGCTTTTAGGTACCATCAGAAGAAGAAGAATGGTTACAGACTGACAATGGTTTTGAAAACAGATGTAGTTTTCCAAACTGCATTGGTGCTGTAGATGGCAAACATGTAGACATTACAGGCTCTGTGTAGGTACATGATGAAGGACCCCCAGGATAACGTAAAATCAATGTTTATTTAAAAAAAAATTGCAGCAGCGATTGATCCTAAGCATTGGCAAAGACGTTAATTGTGAATGTGTGGAAGGGCGCAGACAAATGAAGGGACTTTCATTGAATTATTTGTATATGGTTTTGATTTTTCAGACTCTCTTGAATGTAGAAGTTTTGTTACACTGTACTGCTTGGAGTATGATGGGTTACGAGTCTTTTGTATCATATGTGTATCCAAATAAGAGAATACTTAATAGTGTTAAGCATTTTTATTAAAGTAAAATAGAACCAAGTCAAGAAAAAACTTCTTCATATTTTGCATCACAGTAATATTTTCGTAAAATATATATATATATATATATATAGTGACAGACACAGAAAAAGAAACGTTCTATATATATATATATATATATATATATATATATATATATAGTGATGGACACAGAAAAAGAAATGGCGCAAGGTAAAGTGAATGAACAAAAGCACAATTTTGTATATGCAGAACATTTCATAATAATCGAATTGTACTAATATTCTCTCTTCCGTGCAAGCAAAAGGACAATTAGCAATCAATTTCTTTCATACCTTCCTTTTATTTTTTTAATTATTTTTATTGTATTACAGCAGTGTATATTTTAATTACAAAACCACTTATAGTATTATACTATTAGCATAATACCTGACTATACACAGTGAGGCACTAACTATTGCCACCAAGAATAACTCCGAAATTATTATAGTAGCTCAAAAGTTTGTGGGCAAAAGTTGCATGGGACAGCGCAGGCCATAAAGTGACGTTCGTTTTTTGTTACTAGGTGGGGTCTCTTCAGAGATATGAAGGTTCAAAATGGTTGAAATGGCTCTGACCAGTATGGGACTTAACATCTGAGTTCATCAGTCTCCTAGAACGTAGAACTACTTAAACCTAACCACCCTAAGGACATGACACATATCCATGCCCGAGGCAGAATTTAAACCTGCGACCATAGCGGTCGCGCGATTCCAGACTGAAGCGCCTAGAACCTCTCGGCCACTCTGGCCCGCAGATATGAATGTCGACTTTATTTTTGTAAATGGGATGCTATAGTTCGATAGCTATTTTCTGATAGCAGCTATCGAGATGAATCCAATGATGAGTAACAGTAAGATCTTTGAAGGTCAACAAAGGTCAAAAAGGTGGCATGAACGTCCATTTACAAAAGGTTTTCGAAGTGATGACTATTGGTATCAATGCAGTGCTGGAATCTTAGATTAGATCAGATATGATTAGATTAGTACTTGCTCCATATATCATGGATACAACACTTCGTAATGATGTGGAATGTGTCAGGTTAATAAAAGGTGTCTATACAAGACATTACATTACACAAAATATTACATGACACTCAATATTTTAATTTTTTTGTAGGTATTGGGGAAATTACCCACTTACTATACCCAAAAATTCATCTAATGAGTAGAAGAAGTTGCCATTAAGAAAGTCTTTTAATTTCCTTTTAAATGCTATATGGCTATCTGTCAGACTTTTGATGCTATTAGGTAAGTGACCAAAGACTTTTGTGGCAGCATAATTTACCCCCTTCTGAGCCAAAGTTAGATTTAACCTTGAGTAGTAAAGATCATCCTTTCTCCGAGTGTTGTAGCCATGTACATTGCTATTACTTTTGAATTCGTTCAGATTGTTAATAAAAAATTTCATAACTGAATATATATATTGTGAGGCTACAGTGAAGATCTCTAGCTCTTTAAATAAGTGTCTGCAGGATGATCTTGGATGAGCTCCAGCAATTATTCTGATTACGCTCTTTTGTGCAATGAATACTCTTTTACTCAATGATGAGTTACCCCAGAATATGATGCCATACGAAAGCAGAGAATGAAAATAGGTGTGGTAAGCTAATTTATTCAGATGTATATCGCCAAAATTTGCGATGACCTTAATAGCATAAGTAGCTGAACTCAAAACGTTTCAGCAGATCCTCAGTGAGTTTTTTCCAGTTCAACCTCTCATCAATGTATACACCTTATCATGAATTGAGTGGTATTCCTTATCACGTCGGCGCTTATCGAAACATATGCTCTGACAATAAATTCAAAAATGGTTCAAATGGCTCTGAGCACTATGGGACTCAACTGCTGTAGTCATAAGTCCCCTAGAACTTAGAACTACTTAAACCTAACTAACCTAAGGACATCACACACATCCATACCCGAGGCAGGATTCGAACCTGCGACCGTAGCAGTCGCATGGTTCCGGACTGCGCGCCTAGAACAGCGAGACCACCGTGGCCGGCACAATAAATTCTCTCTGGCATTTCAGGGGTAGTTGGAACGTCTTTATAAACAATGTCTTGTACGAATCCACACAAGAAAAAATCCAGAGGCGTCAAGTCTGGCGAACGAGCCAGCCACGACACATCTCCTCCGCGCCCCATCCAACGATTTGGGAATTGTCTCTGCTACTCATTTCCAGCCATCAGTGAAAAATGTGCCTTACACCCATCGTGTTGATACCACATTCTGTTCCTCGTTCCTAAGAGTATTTCTTCCAATAACAGGCGTAATTTTTCTTGCAGGAATGTGGTGTACTTCCTACAGTTAAGATTTTCTTCGATGAAATAGGGTCCATTATTCTGTCCTCCAGAATTCCACACCAGACATTCATCAACCACAGTGTGAAACTTCTCACAGCCAACATGGATTTTCAGTTGTCCAATAATGTATGTAATGCAAATTAACGTTTCCATGGTTTGTGAATGTAGCCTTATCAGTAAATAAAATCAAATTAATAAATGTGTCATCCCTCTGAATCTGAAATTGAGCCCATCAGCAGAATTCAGTGGGACGCATACAATCCGTACCAGTTAATCCATGACAAGAAGATTGCAGCACTGCATTGATACCAATGGTTATCACTTTGAACACCTTCTGTAAATGGACATTCACGCCGCCTTTTTGACCTTCGCCTCGGTAGCCACTGTCAGAGAATAAGTACAAAACTATGGAATCCCATTTAAAATCACGAATTTGACTTCATATCTCCGGCGCTACCCCACCTAGCAACAAAAAACCAACGTCATATTATGGCCCCCACTGTCCCATGCTACATTTGTCCCTCAAACTTTCCCACTACTATCACACTTTCGGAGTTATTCTAGGTGGCAATAGTTAGTGACTCTCCCTGTAGAGTTCTATACTTTGATGTGGGCAGTAATGGTAGAACATGTGATGGTGGAGTTTTTAATAACTGTAAACTGTCAGAATGTCTTGAGGATAACGCTTTGAATTTACCGGTTCCTTGAATTTTGGCAGTTAGAACTGCTCAGACAACATATGCCGTTATTGCCGTTGATGCATTTGCTTTTTAAAAAAAGATGTATTATGTAGCTTCATCCTGTTAGAGGACAGTCAATGCAAAATCGAGCAGTAGATCATGAAATGTGTCAGAAAACTTTTTTGGACTTATCTCCAAGCACTGTCGACTATTACAAACTGCAATTCCGTGGAACCCAGAAACGTCAAGGAGAATTGTCAAGCCAATCTGTGTGGAGTGTTCTCCACAACTTTTTAATGGTACAGGAGAATAGCAATGCCTATTATGCACCACTTAGCACACATTATGCTCAAGGTTCAGAAGCTCAGGGAAAATATCGTGATCACTAGTGGCTGGATTTTAATTACCTAAAAAACAGTGAAATATGCAAGCATTAAGACCTAAAACTTACATAAATATGACCTTAAAAATAAAATATGACTTAATACAAGTTTATTTAAAGCATTCTTGTTTGTTTATTTAATTTTTTATTCACCATAAAGTAATACAAAATTCACTTTTCAAAATATTGTAAGTATAGTTCTTTCTATCAGTAGAGTTTGTGGCTAATTTGCACCTATTTTTTGAATGTCTGAATGTTTTATTTTCCAAACATAAAGTACAGTGAAAAGATCATCTCTCGAAACAGTAAAACAATGTTTTTATTGCTACTAGTATTTAAAGTGTTTCACATTATTTAATACCGTATGTCAATCTTCAGTATCTGCAAAGTTGCACTGGATCACAAGGTGCATTTTCAGGTTTTCCATTGTTAAAGATCTACGATTGTCGCTGAGGATTGTTTTGTACCTGGAAAAGCTCCTCTCTACTTCACAAGACGTCACTAGAGCGCATTTGAAGGCAGCCAGGTCACTGGAGTTCAGCTTTGTTTCAGTATCTTCAAATGTTGCGGCATTCCCTGAAAGACTGTCACTAATTTTGCACAGTGTAGAATATCCAGGATTCCGTTGGAGAACACTTTCCAATTTGGTTTTAACGTTGTCAGCCACATGACCACGAGCTCGACCCAGCTCACTCTGCACATGTTGCACAATACTCAGGGCCTTACAAAGCTGAGTGGCAACAGCTTCCAGTCGTTTGATGGCTTTTGATATCACTGAAAAATTGGCGTTGATGTATGCCAAGTTTCGACACAATGTATCTGTAAAAATTTCTTTCACAATTTTGATAGCACTTGATTCATCGCTACCAAGCTCACAGAAGATTGTCTTTATTTGGGTGTAGTTGGTGCAGTTGAAAGAAGATTACTGTTAGTGAAGTAAAGATCCACGCAGTGGACACCTAGTGAAAAAGCTACTCCTTATGTTTCTGATACAGACTGCCATAAAAATGCGAAGGAACTGTTAATCAGAACTCAGGGAGAAGCTGTAGTCTAATTCACAATCGATTTATTGATCTTAAATAAGACAAGACAACAAAATTATTAAAGAAACATCGTACAAAAATATTTATTTAACAAAAGCCTTATTGAAATGAGATCTATGATGGAAAAAGTGATCCGCTGGGGATCGACACATGACACTAACCAGAACACTACTCTCTCTATCTCACTTCAAACACGTGAATCCAGGTTATGGAATCAAACTACACCACCACCAAGCATCTATATTCTACCATACAAAAAAAAAGGAAAAATATGCTTCGAAAGAACAGGGTGCTGAGAAATAGATATTATAGCCATATGTTGCAGCAGCGAATACTTTACCATCCTACTGGTCAAGGCGGCACACTACGATGCATTCAGCGACTGAAGTCATGGACTGCGGCAATCTGTTATTAAATGCGCGTTCCCGAGAAATGCAAGTACACGGTCTCGCGTTCAGTTAATTCAGAATGCAGTTACTTCCCTAAGAGCCTCTGAAACTCCGACGGATTCCAGTGTGCAGGTGGACCCGTTTGCTGGTCTGCCAAACCAATTTGACTCCGTGCCATGACTGTGCATGTCGGAATACGTCAAATGTTTGGACGGCCCACTCAAGACAAATAAGTACACCCACGTGTCACTTGTTGTGACCGTGATGATATAAGCAGTACCTCTGACGGTTCAGAAAGTGACTGGCACAGGCTCTAAGTCGCACCCTAGCAAAGAACACAAGTCTCACCGTTTAGGTAGAGACCTGCAAAGTGCCAGTACAAGAGACTTTACAAGAGTGCCACTTCCATTCTCTGTGTTGCCTCCTCAGCTCGGTTCCAAAAGCACATTTCTCTTTTTTGACTTCCTCCTTTTCCACACAAGCGAATCACGAGCTGGAGCCCAGCATTCTAAGCTCGGTGAATGGTCTTTGCACTGCAAACCGATTTGGCCAACCAGAGACATAAAGTTGATTGGCAGAAAACGGAAAAAACAAAATTCAGCTTTGCGGCCGCTTTCCCACACATTTGCTATGTGTTTGGCTAACACAATACAGGGTGGAAGCACAACCCTCCATAAACAGCTTGTTATCTCTCCTGTTGCGCCCATTTCAAAGTTTGCAAAGAACGGCCATTAACTCGCATTGACAAAAGATGTTTTGAAACAGAGTCTGGACGCCTGGGAGCCAGTTTTCCTGTCCCACGGACATTTGCAGAACGTTTACATTTCTTTTGGCGGCTTGCTCGCTAGCAAGGCCTACAATGCGCTGTCGGCGACTTTTCGGCGCTAGGCCGTATACCTGGACGTCTGGCGCCAAAGCTTAATGTGTTTCTGCACAATGCGACCGCGGCATGGCCTGTCTGGAAATGTCTCCTCACTGTTCTCCAGAAAAAACGCGCTTTGTCGCGCCACCAACGTCATGCTTTTACTGCAGTCATTTAAATCGGCACCCTGTTCCTTTGAACGCAGGTAAAGCTTACCGTATTTGTTTCCCAAGAAATGCAAACAAGACCAGAAACTGCTGGCTACCATTTCATCACAATGTTTGAAGTCAGATCGCGATAGATCGTATTCCCTACACCGAATCAGAAGTGAGAGTGCCCTGCAATCTCTCACAGTACGAGGTGCATTCAAGTTCTAAGGCCTCCGATTTTTTTTCTTCGGACTGGAAAGAGAGAGAAACATGCGCATTGTTTTAAAATGAGGCCGCGTTCATTGTCAATACGTCCCAGAGATGGCAGCACCGTATGGCAGATGGAATTTTACCGCCAGCGGCCAGAATGAGAACTGTTTCAAATACTTAAAACGGCGACGTTTTCCTTACTTGAACAGCGTGCAATAATTCATTTTCTGAATTTGCGTGGTGTGAAACCAATTGAAATTCATCGACAGTTGAAGGAGACATGTGGTGATGGAGTTATGGATGTGTCGAAAGTGCGTTCGTGGGTGCGACAGTTTAATGAAGGCAGAACATCGTGTGACAACAAACCTAAACAACCTCGGGCTCGCACAAGCCAGTCTGACGACATGATCGAGAAAGTGGAGAGAATTGTTTTGGGGGATCGCCGAATGACTGTTTAACAGATCGCCTCCAGAGTTGGCATTTCTGTGGGTTCTGTGCACACAATCCTGCATGACGACCTGAAAATGCGAAAAGTGTCATCCAGGTGGGTGCCACGAATGCTGACGGACGACCCCATGGCTGCCCGTGTGGCATGTTGCCAAGCAATGTTGACGCGCAGCAACAGCATGAATGGGACTTTCTTTTCGTCGGTTGTGACAATGGATGAGATGTGGATGCCATTTTTCAATCCAGAAACAAAGCGCCAGTCAGCTCAATGGAAGCACACAGATTAACCGCCACCAAAAAAATTTCGTGTAACCGCCAGTGCTAAAAAAATGATGGTGTCCATGTTCTGGGACAGCGAGGGCGTAATCCTTACCCATTGCGTTCCAAAGGGCACTACGGTAACAGGTGCATCCTACGAAAATGTTTTGAAGAACAAATTCCTTCCTGCACTGCAACAAGAACGTCCGGGGAGGGCTGCGTGTGTGCTGTTTCACCAAGACAGCGCACCCGCATATCGAGCTAACGTTACACAACAGTTTCTTCGTGATAACAACTTTGAAGTGATTCCTCATGCTCCCTACTCACCTGACCTGGCTCCTAGTGACTTTTGGCTTTTTCCAACAATGAAAGACACTCTCCGTGGCCGCACATTCACCAGCCGTGCTGCTATCGCCTCAGCGATTTTCCAGTGGTCAAAACAGACTACTAAAGAAGCCTTCGCCGCTGCCATGGAATCATGGCGTCAGCGTTGTGAAAAATGTGTACATCTGCAGGGCGATTACGTCGAGAAGTAACACCAGTTTCATCGAAATCGGGTGAGTAGTTAACTAGAAAAAAAAATCGGAGGCCTTAGAACTTGAATTCCCCTCGTAATACTCAGCAGTATTAAGCCAAGAACCCCATCGTTTAAGAACAGGTTTAGGTGGGAGGGGCGTTGAACGTGCTTGTTCCTTGAATTTCTGCACCCATAGCGGAGACTTCACATAGATTTTCTTGCCACAGGAAATGAATTTGTCCACGTTAGCGTAATTTGATCGCACTTCTTCGGCAACTCTGTGCAATGCATGTGCAAGGCAAGTGGCATCCACCATACTTGGCTAGAGAATCTGAAGCTCTTTGGCTGCTTTAGCCATATATGAAGCACCATCTCTTACAAGCAGCGGAACGTTGTCTCTTTTCACACCATCTGGCCACAGTAACTTCAGAGAGTTGTCAAACAAAATAGCAATCGTCGAACTGTTACTCTATCGAGAGCTTCACACATTAGTAGGGACATATCTCCAGGGCCATAAACTTTTAGAACACCAACAACATCATTTGCAATATATCGCTCACTAATATCTGCAGTTTAATCTATCAACAGCCAGATCTTTTGCTCAGCAATAGTAATTCGTATTTTGTTGAGCACGTCATTTTAGCATACGGATAAATAGTTCTTCCTCAGTGTAGATTCATCTGGAACTGGATGTGTTGTGTACTTCTCCAAGAACCCTCTGAAGCATGGATTCTTCAGCTTTTCCAGTGGGATGTTACAGGACACCATCATCTCACACAAATCGTTGCAGAATGATTGCACGGTTGACAATTGACCTATCTGTTCAAATAACAGCGTTTGCCTGCTGTTATTTTCAGCACTTCGTTTCACAGCTGCTGTGTTTAGCGGTATTAAGAGTTGTTGCACATTAAAGCGCTTTTCTGCTCTAACTTTAACTTCACACAGTTTACAGAATAGTGTTTTCCCATCAGTACGAAAGAACTTCTCTCCAAATTCTCGAACATATCCTTGCAACTTCACGCTGCTGGATCACTTTGCTTTAGACATGTTGAACAAGGCAAAGGCTGTATTGAAACTGGTTACTGGGAACACCTGTGCAACTGTAATGGTTATTGCTACAGAAGCCGCCTTTGTTGGTTCTGAGAGCGTATTGTCGACTCTGCGCAACAATGTTTTATGTTCGCGGAACGACTGTTGTGGTACACCGATTTTCTGCTAAAGTCCTGAGAAATAAATCTATATACTAATTTATCTGTTAATGTTCCATAATAGCACATTAAATATTGTCTCGTGAGCAACATATTCATTTTCTTATTCGTGTATCCTGTAAGATACGAGAAAAACGGTACATGCATTTTTGTCAAAAGTTGACGGAAATATGACTTATTATACTAAACGTTAGCCGCAGTATGACCTATTACTAAAATTTGTTGAAATATGACTTTTTATGCACAGTCAAAATACATTTTTCGACACTAAAATGCCTAGATTTTTGTATAAATTGTTCTAAAATTCACACTATAGTTCAGAAAAAAAAATTACTTGTCATTAAAATCCAGCCCTAGTAATCACAGATGAGCGGAAACAAATTTATCACTGGAGTAACCACTAAACATATATAACTGACCACAATCAGCCAAGGAAGCATGAAATGAATTTACAAACTACTTCATTTCACCAGAAGGGGAAGTGGAATCGTAATATCGACACCCATAAATTTTCGATACATTTTTCCATGTAAGCATACATATGCATTTGTAATGAATGAAAGATATTAGTAAAATATAAAATTTCTTTCATTTACCATACTAGCCTGTTTCCTTCAGCAAGCAGGAGCGGAACATAGATTTCAATGAATCAAAGTATTCCAACTTTCTCGTGTACATATCGTCTGCACTCTGTCCAGTTTTCCCTTTTCTCATTTTGTTTCATCCTTGTCCACACTGTATGCACAAATTATACTTGTCTTTGGATTTTGGCCTTTGTTGCACCAAATATGCAGCAACATTTACGAGAGCAATCTTTTTTAATTCTATTTTTGAATTCCATGTGCTTTGTGCCCCACAATTCTGGGAAGCATTTTTCGATTAATAGCTGCGTTTTGTCGCAATTCCACACTAATTTCGTCACAAACACTGACATTTTCATATCTGATTACAATAAAAAACTTCTGAAAGTTAAAGAAAATCTTCCAGGAACTGTCAAATTCAGCAAGGAGTAGCTGCATGTTGCTCTACACCTTATACACCAACGAGGTCAAATTTCATAGATTAGTTATCATCTCACTAGTGTATCCGCTAACTTTTGATAGGCTACAGCTTGGGTGACGATGGGTGGCACAGCATTTCTTGCTGTGTATTGGCGAATGTGGAAAGTGTAAAATTGCGCCAAGACTGCCTTGGACCCAAGAATTCAGTTGCATCAAACTGATGCAAATACAGAAACAACTGTGTGTATGTGTGTGTGTCTATCTGTGAGAGAAATGAATGTGATAACATATTCTAATGTTGAGTGAGGTGTGTACAAAGACTAACATGTGCATTTATTTCATGTAAAATTATTTTGGTCGCTAGCCCATTCGAAGACTTGTTTATCAAATTGTTAATAGCTTGTTTAGGTAAAGACACCAGTTAGGTTCCTTTCAGAGTATGCTGATACAATAGCTCTGTACTTAGTAATCATATACAACTGTTCACTTGACAAAAGATCTGTATCCAGTGACTGGAAAGTTGCACAGGTCACACCAATATTCAAGAAAGGTAGTATAGGTAATCCATTAAATTACAGCCCCATAACATTAACACTGATATGTAGCAGGCTTTTGGAACATATATGGTGTTCGAACATTATGAATTACAGCGAAGAAAATGGTCTATTGATACACATGGATTTAGAAAACATCGTTCTTGTGAAACACAACTATCTCTTTACTTACATGAAGTGCTCAGTGCCATCGAGAAGGAATTTCAAATTGATTCCATATTTCTAGATTTCCAGAAGGCTTTTGACACTGTACCACACAAGCGGGTTGTAGTGAAACTGAGTGCTCAGTTATGTGACTGGATTCGTGATTTCCTGTCAGAGAGGTCACAGTCTGTACTGACAGGAAGTCATCATGTAAAATGGAGGTGATTTCTGGCGTTCCAAAAAGTAGTGTTATACGCCCTTTGCTATTTCTTATCTATATAAATGATTTAGGGGACGAACTGATGACCCATATTAGGTTGCTTTCAGATGATACTGTCGTTTAGCGACTAGTAAAGTCATCAGAAGATCAAAAAATTGCAAAACGATATAGAAATGACATCTGTATGGTGCGAAAATTGGCAATTGACCCTAAATAACGAAAAGTGTGACGTCATCCACATGAGTGTTAATAGGAATCCGTTAATCTTTGGTTACACAATAAATCAGTCAAATCTAAAGGCCTTAAATTCATTGAAATACCTAGGAGCTACAATTACGAACGACTTAAATTGGAAGGAAAATATAGAAAATGTTGTGGGAAAGGCTAACCAAAGACTGCGTTTTATTGGCAAGACACTTAGAAAATATAACAGATCTAATAAAGAGAGTGCCTACACCACGTTGTTTTCACTCTTTTGGAATACTGCAGCACAGTGTGGGATCCTTACCAGATAGAATTAATGGAGTACATTGAGAAAGATCAAAGAAGGACAGCACATTTCGTATTACAGCGAAGTAGAGAAGAGAGTGTTACTGAAATAATACAGGATTTAGGGTGCATATCATTAAAACTATGACGTTTTCCGTTGTGGCAGAATCTTCTCACTAAATCTGAATCACCAATTTTCGCCTTCAAATGCGAAAATATTCTTTTGGCGCCGACCTTCGTAGAAAGAAACGATCTTCATAGTAAAATAGGAGAAATCAGAGCTTGCATGGGAAGATATAAGTGTTTGTTTTTCTGATGTGCTGTACGAGACTGGAATAATAAAGAATTACTGTGAAGGCGGTTTGATGAAACTTCTGCCAGGCACTTAAATGTGACTTGCAGAGTACCCATGTAGAAAAAGATGTAGATGTATGTTTAAGTTAATATGTGTATATGGCTGCTAGTGGGAATGTTCATGATGATTGATTAGCCTCTCAAAAAATTATTGCACAAGTTTTGAAATAGTTAAATATCTGAAAAAAATTGGTAGTACTTGACTTTATGTCAATGGTGAGATATGGTGCTGCTTTATATATCACTCAGCTGGTGACAGTACAAGCAGCTGTTTTTAGTGCTGCAAGATGGACTGAATCTTACAGGTTGGTAGTGGACTGGCGTGAATGTCTGTCGTGGTGCCCAGCTGTCAGACGGACTGTAACATGGGAGCTGAGTGACTGTTAAGGTGGTTAGCAAGCCACGAGGCCCAGTGTTCACTGGGGTATTTCCAAGCGGAAAGTGGGATGGTTTCTGGCAACATGATCATAGGATGAGCTAATGTGCAGGGACTGCGACTTGAAATGTTGTCACCATTACAAGCATGATGGAGAAAAACCAATGACAGTTTTCAAACCATAGCCGTGGGATGAGCTCATTGAACACAAATCCATGTCTGAAGCTTTAGTATTTAAGAAGTTATTCACATTATTACCATCATTGTTCTTAGTAAATTGTAACAGCTGACTTTATTATGAAAGTCACACTCCCAATATGCTAGATGAAGGAGGATGGCTCTTGTAGTATAAAGAACAGATTATTTTTCTAATTAAACAACTATATAATTTGTTCAAAACTGTATAGAATATTATCCAGTCTGCATTTGTATTGCACTTCCTTGACTCTTGTGCAGAAACGTGTGCAATATACTACTGCATCCATTTTAAATAAGCTACCACAAGAATTTAAATATCTTGGTAGTAATGCATGCACTTTCAAATCAAAAATGAAGAGTTTTCTCATGGGTTAATCCAATACTGTTGAGGAGTTCCTTGAAAAATAAAGCTGGTTCCTATGTTATATTACGTATTCTTAAAGTTATGGCTTCTCCTTTTTGCGATCATAAACAATTTATTTTATCTGTTATTATTTTTATATTGTTATTCCATGACCTTGAAGATTTGGTCCTATGGAACTAGACATGTAAAATAAAATAAATAAAAAATTTAGTTTATTTATGTAAACAGTGCCATAACTACGGACTTCTCCACAGAGACAGAAATGATCTTATCAGCACGAGTTCCATTTCTTAATATTCCAACATCTTTCGATGAGTATTGAATTGTAGTTGTGATTTACAAAATAGGTCAAGTTAGTCTACTGACTAGATTGTCGAATGTGATGATTTGTGTGTGTGAGATTTGTTTAAAATTGTTAAAAATATGTGTAAATACGTTTATTAAAAGATTACAAAATGGTTGCAAAAATTTTTTATATGTTTTATCGTAAGTATTTATATGACATTATAAAATTTTCATGTTCTGAAACTTGTATGTTATGATTTAGTTAATGGTGTAGGGTATAATACTACGTCTGCACAAAGTAATACCAAAATTTGCACTGATGATAGACACTGTTTAGTTATTCAATGAGTTATTTGCTTGTGGCCACCAGTTATATATGTTGTGGTTCTCTAAAAATAATTAAAAGGAATGAAATCTATTTTGAGCAATGTTATTATCCTCTGGGATTTCGACCAACAGTTCCAATCTCAATACACCTTTTATTTAAGTATTTGCTAATGTCTCACTGCTAATATAAGGCTTTGGTGTTAACATTACTATGTTGTCTTGTTGCCCTAAAGAGCGATAGCGCAAAACACTCCCTACTGACATCTGCGAGCCTTGCTCAAAGTCAATGGCGACATATTGCCCACATCTGATATTGAATGAAAGCGTAGACACCCTGCTAGAATCATAACATTTATTTATAATCCAGTTGAAAGTCTAGTGGTATAGCGCGAAATTCACTTCTTCCGGTACAGTTTTTTTATCGATTTATGGCCACAGTTGTGTGATTTGGCTTGGCTGCATACTAGGTGAGCTGAAGGGGTTTAAGTTGCGAGTTGTGCTCTGTGTTATTGCTTCTTCATTGCTGTTATTGGTGAATTTGTAATCGTGGCAGATGTGAGGTAGCAGCTGTGTGTAGCTGTTGACTGTGCTTATTTAATGTCTACTTGCTCTCAATAATGTCTCATAAAAGACTGCCTGTGCAACTGCAAATTGTTTCAGTGTCTTCCTAACTGATGTGAGCTCGGGCAGTATTGTGTATTATAAAGGAAGTAGCATAGCAGACACTAGTATGATCAATTTTAGATTCCGATTAGTGTCAGCTACACATCACATTGAACTTGCAGTCTTTTTTCTTTTTTTCTATTTAGTTCGAATCAAATGTGTGACGCTCACATTCTTGGATTTCACTGTCATTTTAACTTAGGTTACATTGTGCTGCGATTGTAGCAGCATCACAAAAATTATATAAGTGGTATAGGAACGATGTGAATATTCCATAACTTCCGATCAGTAATTAGACGTAAATTTCGTAAACAGTTGACCTTATACGCCTCCAAAAACACTTAAATGGTTTATGTCAGGCAGAACCAATGTTATATTTGATGTACAAAGTAATAGCATCAAATGTCACATGTGAAAAGGTATCACTGTGTAAAAAGCTTAGATACAAATTTTTTTTGTCTAGAGCAACAAATAGAAGCTTGTGCCTGAAGGAGGGCTCTTTTATAATTGTAACAGTATATAGGTCCCCTTCAGGTAACTTTCATTTATTCCTGGAAAACTTGGATGCCTTGTTGTGCTATCTATCAGATAGAGGAAAGCAAATTATTATTTGTGGGGAATTCGATGTTGATTCACTATCTATCTATATCCGAATCCCGCTCCAGCTATTGCCGGGTCTGGGTGCTGATGAGTCCTCTCCATTTGGCTTAGTCCTCCCACCACTTTTCTTCCTCCAGTTGCTGCCAGGTCACACCTCTCCTTTCTACAGATATTCTCACTCCCATTTTCCACTGTGTTCTTGGGCGCCCTCTAGGTCTTTTGTCATCCATCTTTAGTTCTTACATAATTTTCGGGAGTCTCTGCCCATGCATCCTCTTAACATGCCCATACTATCTTAATCTCTTTCTTTCAAATTCTTCTCTCATACTTTCTTGTTTGAGGTCCTTTCTAATCTCTACATTCCTTAGTCTCTCCATTCTTGTTTTTCCCCTGCTTGCAGTCTGCTCCAGTCCCTTTCTGCCATTGTCCATTTTTCTCCACCATAGGTGACAATAGGGATGTAATAATTCTTATACATAAGGAGTTTTGCTCTTTCTGAAACTTCATTATTGCAAATCAGGTGTTTTATTGTTTGGTAGAAATTGCCTCCCTTCTGTAACCTCCTATTAATTTCGTTAGTTATTCTTCCATCCCTAGATATTTCACTCCCTAAATAAGTGAAAACTTTCTACCACTTGGAGGGGTTTTCCATTCAAGGTAATATTTCTGTTGAATCCTTTCTCTCTTCCAAATACCATTACTTCACTCTTATCTTTATTTATTTTTAATCCATACCTTTTCATTATTTCCTTCCACGCATCAAGCTGTAACTGTACATCTGCCTCTTTATCACCCCGTATTACCATAACATCTGCAAAAATCATCTTTTTGTCTTTTTCTTTTACTGTATCTTTAACTGCCCTATTCATTCCCTCCATCACAACATCAAAAAGTGCAGGAGATAGAATACTTCCTTGCTTAAGTCTTTGTCTTATTTCGAAGTATTCAGAGTTCCCCAATGGTGCTCTAATTCTACAATTGTGTCCTCTGTTGATTCACTGAAAGAGTGTAATAGGAAGAATGACCTGAAGTCTTGCTTGGTTCTTTCTATTTGACTTCTGTCATTAATTTTCCTACTTGAGTAGTAAAGGACAGCAGCACATTGATAGATAACACTTTTATAGACCAAGATAAGTCTAAAAACATAAATTCTTGTCGTGTTGAGAATGGGCTTTCTGATCATGGTGCTCAGCTAGTTACAGTATATGACATAGCTCCATTTAGTAATTCAAAACTACCCTTCAAAGTTTTGCATTCAATTAATGACTCAACGCCGGCCAGAGTGGCCGAGCGGTTAAAGGCGCTACAGTCTGGAACCGCACGACCGCTACGGTCGCAGGTTCGAATCCTGCCTCGGGCATGGATGTGTGTGATGTCCTTAGGTTAGTTAGGTTTAAGTAGTTCTAAGTTCTAGGGGACTTATGACCACAGCAGTTGAGTCCCATAGCGCTCAGAGTCATTTGAACCATTTAATGACTCAACAATTAAAAATTTCAGAGAAAATCTTCAGCAGTTAGACTGGGATGAGGTGTACATGGAATCCGATGCTAATTTAAAATATAACTTATTTCATGATACACTTGTAAGAGAATTTGAAAACTGTTTCCCCAAGTGTAGTTAATCTAATTATAGGAAACCATGCAAAAAACCTTGGCTTAATATAGGAATAAAACTATCTTGTAACCACTAAAGGGAACTGTATCTAACAACAAGAAAGAGTAATGACACAGAAAACCAAATATTATAAAAACTACTGTGCTACATTAAGAAGGATTATTAAAAAGTCCAGAAGCATGTGTATCATGTCTGAGATTAAAATCTCGGATAACAAAATAAAAAAAAAATTGAAACTTATTACAATGGAGACAGGGCAACTAAGAGTACAGGATGACGGCATCACCATCAAACCGAATGGAAACTTGACAAACAACAAACCAGCAGTCGAAAAATTTTGAATAATCAGTTTTTAAATGTTGTAGAGAAAATAGGATCTAAATGTTCATTAGCAGAAGCAAGGCAGTTAATGGAAGAGGCCTTTCCCACACCATTTGATACAATTGAAATTGCACCTACCTCTCCTTCTGAAATTGGGAAGATAATAAACTCTCTCATGAATAAAAGCTCACATGGAATTGATGGCATTTCCAGCAGGATAATAGAAGGTTGTTCCCAAGAAATAAGTGGGATTCTTAGCCACATATATAAGCTCTCTGAAGCAGGGTATTTTCCCAGATAGACTGAAGTATGCCATTGTTAAACCACTGCATAAGAAAGGGGATGTGTCTGATGTCAACAACTACCTCCCAATCTCTCTTCTTACTGCCTTATCCATATTTCTTGAAAAAGTAATGTATTGTAGAGTAGCTTCACACCTTTGTAAAAATAAAGTTTTAATAAAATGTCAGTTTGGTTTCTAGAAAGGTTTTTCAACAGAAAATGCTATATATACTTTCACTAATGAAATACTAAATGCTTTGAGTAACTGGAAGTCTCCCTTTGGGATTTTTTGTGATCTATCAAAGGTTTTTGATTGTGTAAATCATGGAATACTTCTAGATAAGCTCAAGTACTGTGGTATGAATCGGACAGCACTCAAATCGTTTAAATCATATCTATCTGGAAGAGTGCAGAAAGTTGAAATAAGCAGTTCACATAATAGGCAAAAACTGGTGATTTCTCAAACTGGGGAACAATCAAGAATGGGGTGCTGCAAGGTTCAGTCTTTGGTCCTCTGCTGTTCTTAATATACATTAATGACTTGCCATTCTATATTCACGAAGATGCAAAGCTGGTACTTTTTGCTGATGATACAAGTATAGCTATCACACCCAACAGACAAGAATTAACAGATGAAATTGTAAACGATGTTTTTCAAAAAATCATTAAGTGGTTCTCTGCAAATGGGCTCTCATTAAACTTTGACAGAACACAGTACATACAGTTCCACACAGTAAATGGAATGACACCATTAATAAATATAGACTTTGATCAGAAATCGGTAGCTAAGGTAGAATTTTCAAAATTTCTAGGTGTATGTATTGATGAGGGATTGAACTGGAAAAAAAGACACTGAGGACCTGCTGAAACGTTTGAGTTCAGCTACTTGTGCTATTAGGGTCATTGCAAATTTTGGCGATATACATCTCAGTAATTAGCTTACCATGCCTATTTTCATTCTCTGCTTTCGTATGGCGTCGTATTCTGGGGTAACTCGTCATTGAGTAAAAGAGTGTTCATTGCACAAAAGCGTGTAATCAGAATAATTGCTAGATCTTATCCAAGATCATCCTGCAGACACTTATTTAAAGAGCTATAGATCTTCACTGTAGCCTCACAATATATATGTACTCACTTATGAAATTTGTTATTAACAATCTGAATGAATTCAGAAGTAATAGCAGTGTACATGGCTACAACACTCGGAGAAAGGATGATCTTCATTACTCAAGGATAAATGTAACTTTTGCTCAGAAGGGGGTAAATTATGCAGTCACAAAAAATGGTTCAAATGGCTCTGAGCACTATGGGACTCAACGTCTCAGGTCACTAGTCCTCTAGAACTTAGAACTACTTAAACCTATCTGACCTAAGGACATCACACACATACATGCCCGAGGCAGGATTCGAACCTGCGACCGCAGCGGTCTCGCAGTTCCAGACTGCAGCACCTAGAACCGCACGGCCACTTTGGCCGGCTGTGCTGTCACTAAAGTCTTTCGTCGCTTACCTAATAGCATCAAAAGTCTGACAGATAACCATATAGCATTTAAAAGGAAATTAAAAGAATTTCTTAATGGCAACTTCTTCTACTCATTAGATGAATTTTTGGATATAGTAAGTGGGTAATTTCCCCAACCCCTACAAAAAAGTATTAAGTGTCATGAAAACAAATTAAAGTATTAAGTGTCACGTAATATTTTGTGTAATGTAATATCTTGTATGGACACCTTTTATTAACCTGACATGTTCCACATCATTACAAAGTGTCATATTCATGATCTATGGAACAAGTACCAATCTAATCCAATCTAACTCCTACAGTTTGAGATCATTGTGTTTGGCTGCCAGCAATCACACCGTCATCCTCATGCAGGAGAAACGGTTTGCACCCTTGATGCTGTCTCTCATACCAATACTTAAATGCATGATTGGAAGTTGCAGCAAGCATAAGAGCACACTTGGTACATGGAAAATTGATTATTTTGTAGTATATTTGCTGATTTCAATGTGTTAAATACAGTTTTGAGATGTTATAGCATGAGCAAAATATGGAATTCTTATGTGGGAATTATGAATGAGTTGATGAGTTCCTTGCAAATAGCATGTTGTTCTTAATGATGGGGGGCCCACTTTAAGTTTTTTGCATATGGTATTGGCACAATAGCACGTAAAGTGGGTATGCAGCAAGTAAGGCTCAATGTTAGCCTCTTACGCGAACATCAAGCTGCACAATTAATGGGATTGTTGGACGAATTTCCAAAAGTGCTAACTGACAGGCTGGGAGTAGCTAGTAAAATTAAATACTGGATTCAACTCACAGATCAGCACCTGATGCATCAGATTCGCTACTTGTTATCACCTCCCAAAATGCAACAACTCCACAAAATCATTGAATAGTCACTTTCTGATGGTGTCATCCATGCTTTTGTCTCACCTTTTGCTCTGACTATATTTCTGAATCCTAACCTCATGGAGACGGGTTTAGACCTGCACTGGGTGTTAAGTGAGAAGGCTATGCTTGATTCTGTTCCACTCGTGGGGTTGCACAACTGCTTTATGTGGGTTGCATGGCCAAGGTACTTATGGTTCTGGACTTAAACAAGGCCTACTATCAGATTCCTTTAGCAGAATCTAAGTCTGTAATGGCGTTCAGTACCAACTGCAACTTTTTTTAATTTAATAAAGCCCCCTCTGGACTTCCTGTAGGTGCACCAGTCTTCTTACATCTACTGGATTCGAACTGAGGGTCTTTAAGTTCAAGCTTGTTTACAATTACTTGAATGATGTAGTTATGTACAATTCCAGTTTTGTGGAGCATCTCGACCACATCCACCACGTGTTTGGGGCCTGAGAGAAGAGGATCTGACATACCAAAGTATCCTCGCCTTGGGACAAAATATCCATTGTGTTTCTAAAAGGGATAACCACCGACTATGGCCAGGCACAAACCATTCATTCGCTTCCAGTCCTGAAAGACAATAAGGATCCCTGATTTCAATTGCTTGTTCTTCATTCAAACCAACACTTCCAGTGTCAGGATGTTGGCTGCACTATTACAAGAGCAGGATGGAGAGCGAAGGCCTCTTGCATACACCGTGCAGGCATTGTCACCAGCTGAAACCAAATACTCATTGTACAAATCGGAAATGTTATCCATTATGTTCGCACTAGAAAAATATAAGTTCTATTTGGAACACCGTTGGTTTCGCTTGGAAACGGACAACTGTGCCCTGAGATGCGTGTTTAATCACTCACGCAATAGCACCATGAGCAGCAAGTACCTCCTTGTTATTAAAGGGAAGCAGAACAAAACTGACAATGAATTGAGCCCTATATTTCAAGTGGGTGATATGGGTGAGGAGCCCGAGGCCAATGTGCAGCTTGTATTCAACATTGGAGTCCTGACAGAAATTCTGTCCCTATTTGCCAACTGAAAGAAGAACAGCAACAAGATCCCGAACTGCAGTCCGTTTATGGTAAGTTGAAAGCTGAAGCAACTGTTCCAGGATATTCCTTGGAAAAGAGTTTCGTGTGTTTCCGGTCGAGGGGGTGGGGGCAATGGTACCCCAGAGTCTAAACCCTGGTGATATATACAGTTTACGATCTCTCATTTTTAATCACTGCTGCGTCGCAGCGCCACCTCTTGAGGTGATTCTGTATTAGAGGCTTCAGTACTGGCACACGACACTGGGGCGCATTATGCTTACTACTTGAGCCCCCATCTTACTGTTACTCACTCCTGTGAACGGGAACGCGTTTTGCAGATCTTGGTGCCTCTCGCGTCCATCTAGAAAACGTAATGATTTTACTATTTTATATTTCTAGTTTTTACCGAGTTTAACGAAGGCAATGTTGGCCTAATATTTTCATTAGGTGATCTGTTTATATATGCTTATAGGTTATCCAAGACTGCACAACGCGATCGCGATTGTTAAATAGATGTATTTGTTCTCTGTTTTCTGTTTAGATAACCTGAAGATGCCGAAATAAGGCGAAACGCGTAGTTGAAAAATAAAAAAACTAAAATTGCAACCAAGACTGTTTTTAACGCATACTGTTAAGCACTGGTTTGCTGTTATGCCACATATGGACTGGAAGAATTTCAATAATTATCACTGTTGATGTTAATAATTATTGGTGTTAACGAAAATGTGTCATCACCAACCAAATCCGAATCTTATTACAGCATGCTGAGTGTTCTCGATTGTAATGCAGCAATCTGATGTGTAATTTTAGTTCTGGCGAAGTGCTTCATGCATTACAGTATCGTTATTTCTTATCGCAAAATTAACTCTATTTGGAAGAAACGTCAACAATTCTGGTGACATTCTAGGATAATTAAAAGAACTTCTTGGGTGTTCCATTACAAATTATTTCAGCAAGAATGCTGAGCAACTGAGCTGTCATTTCTTCATCCAGTCAAAAATCGAAACACATTTCTTATTTTTGTCTTATGCAGCGATTCCACGCAATAAGCTTTAATTCCATCACAACTTGTGCGACGTGCAGCTGCCAAAACTTTTATTTCAGACACGACTCAGGAACCCACAAAACGACGAAACTGAAGTGATACTGGTCTCGCCGTGTCGACAGTCAAACATGAAACCATCTGCGTGCAACTCATTCCACGCAACGAGTGGTGCAACCCAGTGTCGTCGTAGGCTTAAGAAATTTCGTTCGATCATTCGGCTTCCGCATCATCAACAATCACCCGCTTTGTGTCGGTTACGCGTACGCTTGTCCAAGTGATATTGTGGACAGTTGCAGTTAGAAGTTGGCATCAAAACTTATGACTTAGGTCTTAGAATGTAAGCAGTGCAACCTGTGATTTCTCTTCGTCTCAGAATATAAATGTTCAAACCAGACGTAGGACAATGTTGTGCTTGACTTTGAGTGGCTCCACTAAACCCGCTTCCACATTAAGATTCATAATTTCAGGCATGCCAGCAGAAGTGTGGAGCACAACAATACGACCGCCGCGGGAGTATCAAGTATGTGGTGTGGACAGGGCGCATTGTCCGAAGTGAGAAACCAGTTTAAGGGTCTCCCCACCCATATGTACTTCCGGGCGTGTTACATGGCGACTTGTATTCAAGACCTGCAATTTCGGATAAGAAGTGCCGTATAATTTATTAGGAGAGTGAACCATTTGTGTATAGATAGTGACTATTAGTTTGGATTGTTGAGTGACGTCACGCGAGCTGTAGGATGGGTACGTCAAAGAACTTGTGACAGTGTATATACTCGTCCGATCCGTGACAGTGCAAAGAACTAATGCTTACGAAGTAAACATACTCCACAGAGGTGCTTTTTTTTGACGACGTTAGCGTCACCTATGTGCGAAAGGGAACACTTATTTGGTAGCCATTATGGAAGACGACGCTAGTGGCACCTATGGGCAGACGTTAAAATCACCATCACCGTATACGACGTAAGCGGCGCCTAGGAACGACGCTGTAACAATTACCACGCGTTGCAGAGAAGGTGCAGTGTTGAGCAGCGGCGCGGCGCTACGGAGCAGCTGCGACTGTGAGGGCACCAGACAACGCAAAGTAAGTGGCGCATCACCTTATCTCACGCAAGTGAAGCAAAGAGAGTAATTAACTGGCAGTGCAGATTGCCTTCTATAATTACTTAGTTACAAACTGTGACAGTTAAAATTCTTTTGTATCATTAAATTAATGTCCCGAGACATTATTTACCTTGCTGATCGTACAGTTAAGTAAATGTCACTGTCAGACCCTGCTTACTTAGCAGTCTAAGCTTTTAACAACAGTTAATACGATTGTAGAACTATATTTACGTTAGCTTATATTTCATTCTTTTTTTTTTCTTTTACGTGATCTTGTATGTTATGTGTGCATCTGAGCGCGAATTACAACGTTGAATGCATACGGCGTTGTAGTTTGGTTGTAGTTATTGCCAACCATTCTGTGCTGCGACCTGCGAGTGCTATTGTGATTTGTTTATTTCTTACTTATTTGTGGTTCAATATGGCAAATAATGAGGTTGGTGCAACTGCAGTAGACAGGGAGGTGAAAGCAGACTCTTTAGGTGAAAGTAAGCAGGTGGAGACGAAAACAGAAGCAAGTAGCAAGTAGAGGTAGTATATTCAGTGCTTTAAATATTGGTTTGCTCGACAGTCCTGCAAACCAATATTTGAAGCACTGAATATACTACCTCTACCGTGTATGTTTATTGTTGACACTCTAATGTACGTAAAAAAGTATATGATTGGAAATGATCATAATACTTTAAAAAACAAAGACATACATGATTATAATACTCGAATAAAATATAACTTGCATGTACCCCCAGGCAGTACCAGTTTGTATCAGAAAGTACATGCTATCTGGGTATTAAACTCTATAACAGACTATCAAATAGTATAAAATGCTTACAAAATATTAGTGCTTTTGAAAGATCTGTCAGAGAATATCTACAGTACCACTGTTTCTACTCAGTAAAGGAATACTTGGACCAGAATAACTGTTAAGAACTAAAGCTACTGTAATTTGTAACATTGTATCATTGTAAGAACTACAACTATTGAAATTGGTAGCATGTTGAAAAATGATTATTTAAATATGTATCATTTTGAACTTAGTAATAAGTCCAATGTCATCCTGTACACTGTACTACATATGATCAAAGGACTCAATAAATAAATAAATAAATAAATGTCGGATTCAGGTATAGGCGACAGTAGTCTGTCAACAGAGATGGGAAGCCCTACTGCAGTGTCGTCACCAGACGGGATGAGCGTAAATTTAGGCATGACCTGTCTATTGTTGGACATGCTCAAAACAATATTGAATGATAAAAAACATTATTACATGAAAATAAACGATTAAAGGAAGACATTAAGTGCCAGAGGGAAGATAAAAAATGGTTCAAAATGGCTCTGAGTACTATGGGACTTAAAATCTGAGGTCATCAGTCCCCTAGAACTTAGAACTACTTAAACCTAACTAACCTAAGGACATCACACACATCCATGCCCGAGGCAGGATTCAAACCTGCGACCGTAGTAGTCGCGTGGTTCCAGACTGAAGCGCCTAGAACCGCGTGGCCACCGCGGTCGGCAGGGAAGATATTATGTTCCAAAAAGAAGATATTAGGCGATCAGTAGGCAACCAGAAATTATTATTGCAAGATAAACAATGAGAGGAAGATATTAAGCGATCGGTAGAGGATATAAATGAACGAATCAGTAAAAAGATTGACGAGATTAATGAGGCTCTAAAGAAGCTAGCTGAGTCAAGTCATCAAAGATAGATGAACTTACCGTTCGGTTTGAAGAGAGCATTGTAGTCAATACTAAACGTTTTGAAAGGGTAGAATCGGATGTCAAAGGAGTGAAGGGAGAACTTACTAAAAAGGTTGATGTTTACGATGAGCATTTCAAACTACTGGATGAGGAAGTGAAACTCTGTAAACACAGGATATCAGCTGTTGCGCTGAACCAAGATGCTTATGCATGGCGAATATAAGAGGTGTAAGTGAGGTAGGAAAGACTAAGGAGCAGGTCGGTCAGCAGGTGAAGAACCAGGTGAAATCACTATTACGTAATGGGAACATTGCAAGAGGTAGCTTAATTGGTATGCAGAATGATGTCTTCCTTGGCAGAGGGAATTTTAAGACCTTCGAACCAAATGGCAGGTGGCATCCCAGAGATTTCTCAGATCAATTTAAGGTCATATTACCTGAATTATGGGATAAGCAAAGAAAGGTACGCTTCGTTGCAGCGAGATTGGAAGGTGAAGCTGGTACCTGGGGCATGAGAATAGGACATAAGTGTACAACTTTTGCTGAATTTGAAAAAGAATTTTTGCAACAATATTGGTCGCGATGGAAGCAAAATGAAGTACGTAACAGTCTACACCAAGGTTTGAGAGAGGGCGTGACCAGAACTTAAAGAAAATTTTTCAAGATCAAGATTATTGTGAGAGGAACTTGTATTTAGGTGAACCAATGTTGACAGAAGCACCAGTGTCCCTGATCATAAGTAAACAAGCAACTGAAGTTCAGAAAAAGTTGTTAGCAGTCCCTAGAGATGATAAAGAGACAATGAAGTCAGCCTTAGGTCAATTACACATGTGTGAGTCACGAAGAACAGGAGGAGGAGAAGAAGATAGTAGAGTATCAGGGAACAACGAATCCAATATAGATACCCCTTCAAACCATAACAATAGACATAATGGTTGACATTGGAATAATAGTAATGGCAGGAGACATGGCGGTAGTTTCAGTGGCCATGGTGGTCACAGAGGACACTGTGACGACTACGGATATCAGAACTCAGGGCACGATGTATCGGATGACCACATGCGAAACTGGTAAACATAGCAAGTGGAAAGAATATATAACATATTTTGAGGGTGTAATCAACAGCATACCTCATGCCACATGGGCAAACACCATGTGGAAAACATTAAACCATACCATAGTGAGCAAGAATAATGACTGATTATTATATGTGATATGTGGGATTCTGTACATATGTCAGCTGTTATTGTACTTAAGTACAAACATTCATTTCTGATTATTATGGGGTTTTGAGAGGAGACTCTAACAGAGTGAGATTGAACTAGGATGTGTTCCCACCACATGCAATATCATATTTTTTTCTTTTCACTTTCTATCTGTTTAATCTAAATCATATGTATTACATTTGTTCTTGCCCATACAGTGATATGGTTTGAGTGATTACTAGTGTCTAGCGTCTACAGGTTGTGTTATCCAAAAGGTTTATCGTTCAAATATTTCTTACTACACCTGCTTAATGATTGTTATTATTCTTGTATTAATCACTTAGTAACTAAATTTAACTTAGTGGAGATCCATATATTTTTTCTTATTAGCCTGTGTTTTTTGTTACCATGTCATATAGAACATTGTAATGTTTTCTGTAGTAGTAACAGCTATGAGTAAGTTGAATAGGCATTGCTAGGACAACACTGAGAGCGTCGTTAACCTGTTTCATGTACGCCAATGGATGGATTACCACGAGGCGAGAGTGGCGAGCTGACGACTATACTGCACATCTGCCAGTCAGCGCAGCATCCACGCAACAGTCACTCCCCACTCCTTTCAATGCAAAGAACACTCCCTTGTGACGCAGTGTTGTGAGTAGTGATTTTTTGTTTTTGTTTTTTGTTCTGGGTTTTTGACGTCCTAGTACTGATGAAGGTTCTCTAGTTTATGCCTAATAGTGTCACCAGTGGTATTGTCTACCAGTAGTAGTAGTGAACACGTGTGTTTCTCCACTATTTTCTTTTAGGCACCTGTCTGTCTGTAAACTTTTCTATTTCAGGAATAATATTTTTGTGTCTTATTGTATTAGCTCTCTGTTTATCCACCGTGTTGTAACTGTGTTTCCAAATGGTTCAAATGGCTCTGAGCACAATGGCCCTGAACATCTGAGGTCATCAGTCCCCTAGAACTTAGAACTACTTAAACCTAACTAACCTAAGGACACTACACACATCCATGCCTGAGGCAGGATTCGAACCTGCGACCGTAGCAGTCGCGCGGTTCCAGACTGAAGCGCCTAGAACCGCTAGGCCACTTCGACCGGCAACTGTGTTTTCCTATACAGGTTGCACTGTAGGTAGCGTTCTTTTACTACGTAAAATTTTGCATATTTGACAACTGTTCTTTATGTTTCCATGATTGCGAGTAACTTGTGTCTGCTCCACATGTGGCAATGGTATAATAAACCCGTGGGACGGGGCAGTATATCCGTCCCCTCACACCATCTCTTTAACCCCCTGTGGGAGGGAATTATCTAGATTTCGATATTCTCTTCGACAATTCGAAAACTTTTTCATGTGGGAATGTAAACGTACTGTCATATCACTGGATTGGTTGCGGAGTATCGTTGCGGACAGCATGTCTGCAGAGTCGAGCACAGGACACGGAACTGTTATATTGTGTTGTGGGTAGCTCTGCATGTGAGAGGCATTGTTATTATGGAAGTACATGTGTTGCTATAAGTTCTATAACAGTAAGATGATGACTTATGGAAATGATTCAGAAGAAAGTGCGTAATGATGTAATTAAAAATAAGCAGTGCCGCCGATAACGTATTCGTGTATCCTCCTCTCGTTGCGTGTCGCACCGCATCAATCATTCCCACCGTGTTCAAGTCTCCCAGATGAACTAATGTAATACTATCAAACCCCCCCCCCACCTCAAAAAAAAAGAGAGAGCATTTAAGTGCCAGTGTCTTGTAGCGAACATGAGAATGTGCATTTGGTTATCATGTTTCCGCACCATCAACAATCAACCGCGCCATGACGGTTACGCGCACGCTGGTACAGTTGAGAACTGTCAACTGTAAATTAACTTTATGAGCAGTTTTATGTTATCACTAGTGTCAAGGAGGACTGGCACCAGATATCCGTATGTGTGACGAGTGTAAGAACTTTCATTCAATCATTTGGCTTCTGCATCATCAACAATCACCCGCATCGTGTTGGTTACATGTACACTCGTCTGAGTGATATTGTGAACAGAAAATCATCTAGAAGTTGGCTTCAAAACTCATGACTTAGAATCCAAGCAGTGCAACCTTTGATTTCTTATTGTCTCAGAATATAGATGTTCATACCAGACATAGGACAATGTTGTGCTTGACATTGAGTGGCTCCCCTAAACCCACTTGAATATTTAGATTCATAATTTCAGGCAAGCCAGCAGCAGTGTGGAGCAGAACAGTATGACCGCCGCGGGATTATCAGGTACATGGTGTGGACAGGGCGCACAGTCCAGAAGCGAGAAACCAGTTTAAGGGACCCCCACCCATTTGTACCCCCGGGCATGTTACACCCTTTGTATATAACTAGATTTCCACTAAGCATAAGGTTGTTGCCATATGGAAGGCTGTATGAGAGAAGATACAACTATTAAGGCTAAGACATTTGGATTGAGAGCAGTCATTGAGAGAAACCTTTAAACCAGTTATTGAATCTCTAGATGACCTCTCAGAAAAATTACACAATGATGATGTCATTGCTGATTCTATTAACTGTCACAGAAGTGGAATAGATGAAACATTTGTTGGTGAAAAACCATATGTGTTGGGCGCACAGCCTACAAGTTTAAAGGAAAAAACAATACGTATGGGTGACAGAGAATTAAAAAAAAAACAACAGGTTTAATGAACATCATTTTCCTAAATCCCACAAGAACTGTAAATTATTCATGCAAAGATCTGGAGATGTATGGTGATATACTGCTGTTCACCACTGTACATAGGAAAATGGGTGCTTGATTAGTATTGGTGACAGTATTGACAACCAGAATAAAAGAGTCAGCAACTGACCCCACAGTATAAATACTACAACGATCCCAGGGAGCTAATAGGTTGGCTATAAGTGCTTATGGCATCAATGGCTGCTGGTTATACTGCTCATTCGAGTGAGGTAGTTTCATTAATCTCTGAGCTCACAGAGAAAGGTATAATCCAGTAAGTATGGGACAGAACTTCGAGAAATGCACAAACCGGCATGCCAAACCATCTCGTAGGCGCATTACGATTAAAACGTCTGGATAACTTATGTAGTAAGCTGATATTGTAGATATGTGGGATCACTACTCAACATTCACTCTCCTGAAGGTGAGTGTCATAGAACGTTTGAAGAGAACAATGAAAGGTGAAATGTGGATGTATTTTAATCTTCACAGTTCATACAAACCGATGAATATCCTCTCAGAAATAATTGCACAGCATAATCGAACCAAATGTAGCACAATAAAATGAGACCAGTCGAAGTTCGTGTTAACGGACTCACGGATACAGTATACCACTGTAATAAAATGTTGGATTAACATTAATAGAAATTTAACTTGGGTGATTTGGAGTCTATCTCAAAACACAAGGTAGCATTTGAGAAGTCATACCTATCAAACTGGTCGAACGAAATATTCAGAGTTTCCAGAGTGAATAGAACATATCCCAGAACTTACATGTTGGAGGATAGCAGTGGCACTGAAATATTCAAATGCTTTTACACAGAGAAATTGCAGAAGAGCTCAGAGCCACATGTGTTTCTCATAAAGCGAGTCATAAGATGCCAGTGGAATAGAGCACTATTTAAATGGATTGGTTATCCTGCAACACAAAACAGCTGGTTTGACACTAATGATTTGCTATGTAATGAAGTGCACAGAGCACAACCAGCACAGTAGCCTAACATGTACGATGAGTGATACATTATAGGAGGTGGTGGTATTCTCGACCAGCATCCAGTTGAGTGCAAATTCCGGGGTGTAATTACTCTGGACCTGGCACAAAGCTTCAAAAACGTTTGGGTTGTGGTGATAATGGATTAACCTGTTTGATGTGGCGTGTTTGGGACACAAAATTGCATACACAAAACCCAAATATCTCCAAGGACGTCACACTGCAGATTGAGTTTTAGCAGACAAATCCAGGCCAATAAGTGTGAGAAAGGATACTGGTACAGGGTAGCGCATTACAGCATTTGTAGCCGATAAAACCATGCATGGTAAATTTAAGTTGGGCCTGGGTGTGAATTTCAAGCAAGTTATGAACATCGCATGTCATGCAGCGAAGAAGAAGAAGACAATGATGAAGATGAAGAGGAAGAAGTCATGGCAGGGCTGTTCATAAAACTATGTCCTGACAGCAATGTGTACAGCTAAAAATTGCCTGAAACATAAAGGACTGGTTAGAGCACCCCTGGTTCTGCCAATACCCAAAACATTAGGTGGAATTATCCCCTTCCTCATTCCTATCTTTCCAGGTCTCTCGACATGGGTTAACTGGCTGGTGGTGCTGCGACTATTACCAGAACTGTCAAGAATGCACAAAACTCCCAGGAGCAGCTAGAGGAGGCAAAGAGACATAACTTCATGATGGAAGCAGCAGCCACCAGGCAAGGACCATACATGAAACCATACAAGAAAAGTCTAGGTCTCATCATAAATTAAAGAAATGCCCGTTACCTATCAAACTGAATAGACCATTTATAAATACATATCTGCAGAAGTTTGTTAGGAAAAAAATTCAGCATTCCAAGGTCCTGTGGTGTGTTTATGTGGAGATTATGTGGAAAGCCAGTGAATATGGAATTGTGTATTTACATGTTGCTGGAGGACTTGGAAACAACTGGGTGGTGTATGTTAAGAAAATTACAGATAACGTCCAATATTTTGGTTAATTTGGAGATCTGCAACCACAGGAAGAGTTAAAACTACTCTTCACTGACGGAAGACTTGTGTTCTACAATTTTCTTGATTACCAAGACTTTAATACTCACCTGTGTGGGCATCTGTGCATCATGTTCCTCCTAACATTTATGTTGTTGTTGTTGTTGTGGTCTTCAGTCCTGAGACTGGTTTGATGCAGCTCTCCATGCTAATCTATCCTGTGCAAGCTCCTTCATCTCCCAGTACCTACTGCAACCTACATCCTTCTGAATCTGATTAGTGGATTCATCTCTTGGTCTCCCTCTACGATATTTACCCTCCCTGCTGCCCTCCAATGCTAAATTTGTGATCCCTTGATGCCTCAGCACATGTCCTACCAACCGATCCCTTCTTCTAGTCAAGTTGTGCCACAAACTTCTCTTCTCCCCAATCCTATTCAATACCTCCTCATTAGTTACGTGATCTACCCACCTAATCTTCAACATTCTTCTGTAGCACCACATTTCGAAAGCTTCCATTCTCTTCTTGTCCAAACTATTTATTGTCCATGTTTCACATCCATACATGGCTACACTCCATACAAATACTTTCAGAAACGACTTCCTGACACTTAAATCAATACTCGATGTTAACAAATTTCTCTTCTTCAGAAACAATTTCCTTGCCATTGCCAGTCTACATTTTATATCCTCTGTACTTCGACCATCATCAGTTATTTTTCTCCCCAAATAGCAAAACTCCTTTACTACTGTAAGTGTCTCATTTCCTAATCTAATTCCCTCAGCATCACCCGACTTAATTTGACTACATTCCATTATCCTCGTTTTGCTTTTGTTGATGTTCATCTTATATCCTCCTTTCAAGACACTGTCCATTCCATTCAACTGCTCTTCCAAGTACTTTGCTGTATCTGACAGAATTACAATGTCATCGGCGAACCTCAAAGTTTTTATTTCTTCTCCCTGGATTTTAATACCTACTCCAAATTTTTCTTTTGTTTCCTTTACTGCTTGCTCAATATACAGATTGAACAACATTGGGGAGAGGCTACAACCCTGTCTCACTCCATTCCCAACCACTGCTTCCCTTTCATGCCCCTCGACTCTTATAACTGCCATCTGGTTTCTGTACAAATTGTAAATAGCCTTTCGCTCCCTGTATTTTACCCCTACCACCTTTAGAATTTGAAAGAGAGTATTCCAGTCAACATTGTCAAAAGCTTTCTCTAAGTTTACAAATGCTAGAAACGTAGGTTTGCCTTTCCTTAATCTTTCTTCTAAGACAAGTCGTAAGGTCAGTATTGCCTCACGTGTTCCAATATTTCTACGGAATCCAAACTGATCTTCCCCGAGGTTGGCTTCTACCAGTTTTTCCATTCGTCTGTAAATAATTCGTGTTAGTATTTTGCAGCTGTGACTTATTAAAGTGATAGTTTGGTAATTTTCACATCTGTCAACACCTGCTTTATTTGGGATTGAAATTATTATATTCTTCTTGAAGTCTGGGGGTATTTCGCCTGCCTCATACATCTTGCTCACCAGATGGTAGAGTTTTGTCAGGACTGGCTCTCCCAAGGCTGTCAGTAGTTCTAATGGAATGTTGTCTACTCCCGGGGCCTTGTTTCTACTTAGGTCTTTCAGTGCTCTGTCAAACTCTTCACGCAGTATCATATCTCCCATTTCATGTTCATCTACATCCTCTTCCATTTCCATAATATTGTCCTCAAGTACATTGCCCTTGTATAGACCCTCTATATACTCCTTCCACCTTTCTGCTTTCCCCTCTTTGCTTAGAACTAGGTTTCCATCTGAGATCTTGATATTCATACAAGTGGCTCTCTTTTCTCCAAAGGTCTCTTTAATTTTCCTGTAGGCTGTATCTATCTTACCCCTAGTGAGATAAGCCTCCACATCCTTACATTTGTCCTCTAGCCATGCCTGCTTAGCCATTTTGCACTTCCTATCGATCTCATTTTTGAGACTTTGTATTCCTTTTTGCCTGCTTCATTTACTGCATTTTTATATTTTCTCCTTTCATCAATCAAATTCAATATTTCTTTTGTTACCCAAGGATTTCTACTAGCCCTCGTCTTTTTACCTACTTGATCCTCTGCTGCCTTCACTACTTCATCCTTCAGAGCTACCCATTCGTCTTCTACGGTTTTTCTTTCCCCCATTCCTGTCAATTGTTCCCTTATGCTCTCCCTGAAACTCTGTACAACCTCTGGTTTAGTCAGTTTATCCAGGTCCCATCTCCTTAAATTCCCACCTTTTTGCAATTTCTTCAGTTTTAATCTACAGTTCATAACCAATAGATTGTGGTCAGAGTCCTCATCTGCCCCTGGAAATGTCCTGCAGTTTAAAACCTGGTTCCTAAATCTCTGTCTCACCAATGTATAATCTATCTGATACCTTTTAGTATCTCTAATCCATATTCACCTACTATGTTTCCTTCTCACCCTTTTCCTACTGTTGAATTCCGAGCCCCCTTGACTATTAAATTTTCATCTCCCTTCACTACCTGAATAATTTCTTTTATCTCATCATACATTTCTTCAATTTCTTCGTCATCTGCAGAGCTAGTTGGCATATAAACTTGTACTACTGTAGTAGGCATAGGCTTCGTGTCTATCTTGGCCACTATAATACGTTCACTATGCTGTTTGTAGTAGCTTACCCGCACTCCTATTTTTTTATTCATTATTAAACATACTCCTGCATTATCCCTATTTGATTTTGTATTTATAACCCTGTATTCACCTGACCAGAAGTCTTGTTCCTCCTGCCACCGAACTTTACTAATTCCCACTATATCTAACTTTAACCTATCCATTTCCCTTTTTAAATTTTCTAACCTACCTGCCCGATTAAGGGATCTGACATTCCACGCTCCGATCCGTAGAATGCCAGTTTTCTTTCTCCTGATAACGACTTCCTCTTGAGTAGTTCCCGCCCGGAGATCCAAATGGGGGACTATTTTACCTCTGGGATATTTTACCCAAGAGGATGCCATCATCATTTAACCATACAGTAAAGCTGCATGCCCTTGGGGAAAATTACGGCTGTACTTTCCCCTTGCTTTCAGCCGTTCGCAGTACCACAACAGCAAGGCCATTTTGGTTAATGTTACAAGGCCAGATCAGTCAATCATCCAGACTGTTGCCCCTGCAACTACTGAAAAGGCTGCTGCCCTCTTCAGGAATCACACGTTTGTCTGGCCTCTCAACAGATACCCCTCCGTTGTGGTTGCACCTACGGTACGGCTATCTGTATCATTGAGGCACGCAAGCCTCCCCACCAGCGGCAAGGTCCATGGTTCATGAAGAAGCATATATATGGAGGTGCATTAAGTGCCCACTTGTCAGTTGAGATTCAGATGCAATGTCGTGTACTCTGACTTTAAAACAATGATCACCTGTATTACATGCGAATTACTTCCCACCTATTGATTTAAGCAATGGAGAGTGGAGTATTGCACTGATTGGACTGGATACATACAGCAGCATTCTGAATATAACAGACGTTAATAAGAAACTTCATCTGAAAATGAATGGTAGAAAAGAAACTGTGAAAATAGAACCCGGTGCACATGACACTGACATTTTAAATAACGCGTTAAACAGTCTGGAAAAGGGACTGTGCTACATACAAACAGCAACCCACTTAAATATGAAGTAAAGACAGCAAATGCCTTGATTGCCTTTAACCAGAAAGGTTCAGTAGGATGACTACTGGGTTTCACAAAAGGATGATTTTGAAGAAAGACACTAATAAATTTTACATATCTGACCAGTCAGTGGATATACTTCCTGTCAGTACAAACTCTGTCGAGTGTAACATTAATGAATTCCTATCTCAACAGTAGATTGATTCATACAATTTACGGATTCTTCCCACCAGTTGGAACTGAGCATAGGATCGTTGAGATGTTACCAACACTGTATACCTCCCAGTAACTGTTCAGACTTTGGACCATCTAGAGCTGCGTATTGTGGATCAGAATAATCAACTTGGACTTTTGTGTTGAGGAAATCACTGTGTGACTACATTTAAAGTAGAATCAGCAATTACCTTCAACCAGCTGGGACGTGTCGAAGGTAAAAGCAACGTGACAACCTTCAACTTGCTGGAACCTTCGAAGGAAGAGGTAACAATGACAACCTTCAACTTGCTGGAAGCAGAAGTGGTGGTGATCTTCAACTAGCTGGGAGTCGCAGCAGCCTCCAACTTCCCAGCATCTGCATATTGTCATTGAAAACAGGATGGGGATAAGGTATAAAACCATTGCACACAATTCACAGCACAGCACTTCATAACAGAACAGTAAGGTGATAACATGCGCAAACTATGTGTTTCGAAAATCAGTAGGTTGAAACCTCCAATGATGTCGTTTGATATAACAAACCCAGTAGAATATGATGGGCGAACTGTCTGTCAGGAATACTTCTTGCAAAAACCATAAGCTTTAACTATATTTAATAAGAACAATGTTTCATATATCTTGATGGATCATTCATGAAAAGGGATCATACTGCAACAATGACATCAAAACTTACATGTAATGCTTTAGCTTTTCTATTTAATGAGATACAAAATGAACGTAACAGGGTTGAGATCGACTGTATACACAATGTGGGCATAGCATCAACACTTAAAACGTATGTCTCTGCTTCTCCCTCGGATTTGAGCAACTTAGAAAATGCTGGATGGTTCGTAGACAAGTCAGTGGGTAGAACAGTGGAGGAGTACAAGAGATTTACTGCATATGTATATATGGAGTGCAGGGTCACACAATCGAAAGAGCTCAAGAGGAGGAGGAGATCACCATCAATAAAATGATATGGAAAATGCCACACATCACTGTATATGATGAGCAGCGATGGGGGCTATTAAAAAATCTGAATGCCAGTGTATTTCTTCTCTTAACTTTCCAATCATAGGAGCTTTTTGAGTATCTAATGCTACTGACTGCAAGCAGACAAATGTGGGCTATTAAAATCATTGCTGAATTGGAGATGCCCAGATTCATCATACTTGCATTTCAGTCCAACATAAGAGGGAATTCCACCAAATTTAACAATTGTAGTTTAACTAATGCCAGTTTTCCCGAACTCCGAATACGACCCATATGATAATTTACACCTCCAGTGGAATGAACCTGTATACAGTCTAACATTTGACATGTAAATGAGATTCCATGCTTCTAACTATGAAGAGAAAGGATGTCTACTAAGCTCGTGGAAATTCAAGGAACTGGCACAAATTATCGCAACAGACTGCTCAGAAGAGAAAGAGATGATTAAATCTGGAATAATAGATATACAACCTGAAAGCGAATCTTCTGTGAATTTCCCAGAACACACTGTGGCATATGCTAGTTCTACACAACTGTGTGATTAACTACTGCCTACTAACTGAATTTGTGGAAGAAGCTGTGTAAACAAGCAAGTGCTGTGCCATACCCAGAGCATTTCACAATGTTATCTCAAGGTGTGAACATCATATCAGATGCTCAGGGTTTCTATGATGATGAGTGTAGACAGTTAATATTTATAGATGCTGCATTCATAGCATACACAGAAGATTCCAATATATTCGAGACATTCTTGGCAGGCAGTGCATCACTGAAGTCTTTTAAGGATGTGGAGTGTTCTAAAACACGGAGTGCAAAGTGGTCAACATGTTTCTGCCATGGAATTCACTCGAATGGCTTGATGCACCTCATAAAAATATGGTGGCGTCGCTTCAATTATTCGCTCACATGGGTGCCTTCATCTACATCAAAGGCGAGGACAAGATCACATGAATGCAATGAGTTGTCAAGTTTACTGCTGTTCAAGAACTGGAATTCTGCATGTGTCCTGTTTTCATCTACTCAAGAAAAAGATGATGTGTGAAAATAGTGTTGTGTTTGCTTATGAAAATGCGAGTTGGATGAAAATAAATTAATTTTTACCTCACAGTCCGTGTACTGTCTGTCACACTTTGTTAGCATGTAACATTACCCAGATCTCTCATTTGTGGTTTTCCTCAAGCACAGGACATATAATTTTAGACATGTTTGGTATGTATGTTTGGAAGTGGACTTGACCCCGAGCTACCTGTTCCCATAAAAAAACGTGCTGCACTACAGGCATAATCCCATGGGCGATTATATATATTTTGTATTCTCCTTCTTAAATATAATCTCACTAATAGCACTCAAGTTTCAAAGTAATGTCATTTGTACCTTGCACATCCCTTACATTTACAACCGGGACAGGATTTCCATAAATAACAACAACAAAAAAGTATGGTAACGAATTTTTCATTTATTCAATTCTTGCATATTCATCTTGACTCTTGAGGTCCAATTTAGTTCTTGAAATACAATTTGATTTGTGAGATAAAATTTGATTCTAATATTTCTGTGCAGGAATAGTTTTTTTACCAAGAAAAAATTCACTGGTTGAAATATTTATAATTTTCAGATATATAAATCTACACTTAATAACTAATCAGACTTGGATAGCTAGTGGCAGGTGAAACTTAAAAACTGTTCTATTTACATGACATGCAAGGTGAATATATGTAACTCCGACATAGAATTTTGGAGACACACATGGTGTGCACATATATATCTTTTCTTTTTACTTACAAGTTGGATATTTACAGCCGGCTGCGATGGCCGAGCAGTTCTAGGCACTTCAGTCCGGAACTGCGTGACTGCTATGGTTGCAGGTTCAAATCCTGCCTTGGGCATGGATGTGTGTGATGTCCTTAGGATAGCTGGGTTTAAGTAGTTCTAAGTTCTAGGGGACTGATGACCTCAGATGTTAAGTCCCATAGTGCTCAGAGCCATTTGAACCATTTGATAAAACACACACAATCACGTACACTATGATTAAAGGGCCATACTATTCTGCAATATTTACATACAGTCTCATTCTCCCCCTCTCACTTAATCAGGGCCCCCACCACCTCTCTCTCAACAAGTGAATGGTGTGAGTATGAGAAAGTTTCAATCCAATCATCACAAATGACTCTTTTATTGTCATGAGATGCAGGCTGACTTTAGATTGCAGTTCAGTGTAAGGGTTACATTCTCTCCATCAAATATCAGTTTGCCATGCCATCTTCATATATTGCGGCTGCATCGGAGCACTGCAAACACTGCTGTACAGGTACTGCAAATATTTTTTGTGCGGGAGTGTCCTCAGTGCATGCCCTCCAATGTGTGATAAGCATACATTTTTGCTCACAGACCTGCAAAATCCACAATTGGTGATCCATTCACCTCATCTTTCATTAGACTGATAAACTTCTTGTTCTGTGGAAAAATATTGTAAGGGTTATCGGCCATGTATGAAGACATATTGAATTATTCACCATGCATGGCATCTCATTACTTAGACTGATGACCATGGATGTTAAGTCCCATAGTGCTCAGAGCCATCTCATTACTTAATGTGGTTTGCAGTCTTTCACCCAATAGATGAAGCTATATGTATCAATACAAAGTAATTCTGGATCTGCAAGATGAGTTTTCACAAACTCCTAATGGAATGGGTACATATGGAGTTTGAATAAGTCTAGTATACACTTCGCCACATAGATAGGTTTCAGAATTCTGCTACAATGTTAGCTATCTTCACAGCAACCAAGCTCTTATTGAATACTGTGACTCACTTAAAATTTGGCCTGCTGATGCTTTTTCTTATGCCAAACACACATCTCATTTGGTGCTACTCAAAATGTTATGGTCCCTCAGATTCTCTACTGCTTTACCAAAAATTGAATTAGTCATTAATTTAAAAAATCACACTCGAAGTTACGCATTGTGGATGCTCTATTTTGTATTTAAATCAATATGCTTCTTCAACCAGGGGGATTGCTTAAAGGACACAACTTGGGTGATTCTAACCAGCTTCATCTCCAATCTGAGACACTGCTGGAGATTGTGATAGTGACTAATGTGTGTCTGCTAATTCCCCAGCATTGTCACCAGTTTTCGGGTGCAACCTCTTTGCAGAATTAGTTGCTTGGGACACAGCAGTAAATGGGTGTGAACATCATGCAAACTAGTAGGGTATGTGAGTTCTGCCTGCACCACATACCCAACACCATACCCTCAACTTTTCCACCTAATTCCTTGCATTCTTCTTTGGGCACCCACTGAAACTCAGTTGGCAGTGATTGTTGCATGGCATGCCCGTACAGGTTGTTTGACATCCAAGTACAAGGTGTAACTCGAATCAAGGGATGTGTTGAACCTCTCACCCATATGTGGGTTATTTGCCTTGCTGTGACTATGGACTCATCGAAAAATTCCCCTAAGGATCCCTCACTCAAAGAAATCAAACATGTCAGCATTAGTCAACCGTCCAATACTGCACTTTGTTTTCTCAAGCATAGCGTCTCAAGACAATCCAGGTACTGTGCAATAAAAGGCAGGATCCAAAGAATATGTCACCATGCATAGACTCCAGATTTCTCAAAAACATTCATGAGTATGCACACATCTGTGGACATGTTGAATCCCTGCCAGACATTCACAGCATGCTCATACTCTGCATTCACTATGGCATCGCCTGTGAGGTACATGGAGAATGCATTTTGTTTATGGTAGCCTGGTTTCTTTGAGTTTTGCCATATTATCCACACACTCATGTGGGAAAATGCCCTTCCTAGTCATAAGCTGAAACTTTTCCTCATGGGGGAATGAAGCTCAGGTGATGTGCATATCCTTCTGAGGCAGAGTTTCAACAAGTTTCTGTAGCTCCATTGCTATCTTGTAAATGGCAACTTCAGAATGGTGTCAATTGCAGTGTCTCTTGCATCCATGGTAATTGTGAGTTGTGCGTCTGGAAAGGGGCAGGCAAGACAGTCCTTAGTAAGTTTGAAAGGCATCATTCACCTCTACAGTCCCCTCAGTCTTCATTTACCCTTGCTTGTTAAATCCTGATAGTGTGTCAGTGAGGGAGGCTTATAAAGCTGTGGCTTGTGGCAGGTGGCACTGTTAAATATTCAAAATTCCTAAGAACTGACCAAGCTCATGATAGCTTCTTTTTTTTTTGGGGGGGGGGGGAGCCTCAAGTTTCTGGTGGTGTTGACTTGGTCTGGAGTTTGTTTGATCCCTGCAGTGATGACTATGTAACCGAGGAAGGAAACAGCTGCCTTCCAAAACTAAGATTTGTCCTTGTTCATCTTCATACCCATGTCATTTAGGACAGAGAGCACTTGTTCAGAGTGTCAGTTGTGGTCATTAGGGATAGCCAAAAAAAAAAAAAGAGGCATACCAGAAATCTAACTGTAAAGGTACCTCAGTAACGAAACATTGCAACATCTGAGCTGTGTTCTTCAACCCATAGGGCATGAAAAGATGTTGAAAGGGACCGATCGGTGTGATAATAGTGGTTTTTGCAATATTATCTTTGTGCATGGGGAATTGTATTGTAAGCTTTTTCCATTCAGCCACACTGAACATAGCTGAGCCTGCTATTGGGTGTGTGAAATCTTGTATGTTGGGTACTGGGTAGCTGTCATGCACTGTACGGGTCTTGATAGCTCTTTAGTTGCCACAGAGTCTCAAAGTTCTGTCTTTTTTTGGCGTTAAGTTGATCAGTGACACCCATGTGCTGTTTGCTGGACAAACTATGCCTGCCTAGGAATGTTCATTAGTCGCTGCCTTAGCGGCATGTAAGTTGGCCGGGAACAATCAGTGCACCTTGTGAAGTACTGACAGTTGTTAGGATACAATGCAGCTTCCCATTATGTATCACACAAGCTTGCACTTCCATGTGAGGATGAGTAGAACTGTATTCACAACAAAAGATGGAATTTTGTTAATGCACAATAAGAAACATCTGTCAATGCTTTTGTGAAAGCCAAAGTATGTCTTTGAAAGAAGCACAGCCAAACTTCATTTTGTGATGTATATATAAATAAAACCACATCTCATTCTGAGCTAAAATAGTATTGTAATTAAAAAGAACAGTGAATAAAATTTCTAACTTAAGAACAGGGTAATTTTTCTGTATGAGCTACGTGTTACATAAAAAAGTCTACTGCAGGGATTTCAGTGTACAGTTAAATATTGATGTCACTGAAGGTATTACTTATAGGTAGTTATCTGGTAACCTCTGAACTCCTTCCATATCTGAATGTCAGGAATACATTGCAGTACAGGTACTGGCATCCACTATGTTGATAATGAGGCAGTCAACAACAGACTCCACATTTTCTCCTCTTCTTTTATGACATACTACTCTGCATCCCGTCAGTGTTCGCCAGTGATGTGTATGTTAGCTCCAGTACATCTGGGAGCTTAAATGTCTTGTTATTTCTCATGACAAATCCCTTAACTTGGCTCCACATCAGCTCTGTTGAGTCCAGATTGCAGTGGTGTGGTAGCAACTATAAAAATGCAGCATTTGTATGGTGTGCTCAATGCTGTGAAAATTAAATTTTCGATGTCTCTGTGATGCTTATGACTTTGGCTCATGGGAAACCACACCAGTAGTATAAAACAATGGAGTAAGTTAAAATGAAACAATATTTGATTTTTTTATTTTTGTCCCAAAATTTAATTTGCAATGTTTTCTTAATTTAAACTAACTTTATTAACAAGGAATTCTGTGTGTGATACGTAATCAGAAACATGAACACATACATTTTTCACAAAAGGTTCTGATTAGATTATATGTTAATTAGCATATTTTTGTTGAATTTTATATTTAAATGATGTAGGTATTTGAACTTAATGAAAAAGTAGACCAGGATGAGACTCAATTCAGAAACCCACAAAATGCCCCATCCCCATTCTCCAACTCTGTCAATTCAGCTATGCACTTCGCCTGTAATAGCACCTTAATGGTAGTAAATGAAGTTCCTAGGAAAACTTCAAAGTGAATTTTCTCTGTAAACTTGTAAAAAAACATTAAGAACAACCAATTTCTTGCCACTTTTTAAACAGTATTCCACATGCATCTTCACTAAGGAGATGGAAGCAGCATCAGCCATTTTCACATTATGTATTAACAGTACGACATTCAGTGCACAATTAGAGTCTACAGAGACTGCAACTGTACGCCAGCTAAAAGGTGATTAAGAAAAGTTGATGGTTCTTAATACATTAGAATATGTCAAAGTTTCATTTATCTACTATGTGAGTAGGTCCTACTTCCAAGAGCGTAACAAAACGAGTGCACATGTTGTATGGCTGCTGGTTGTAGTGGGTTTACATCAGATTGTGTGTTTAAATCAGGTTTATTCTTATGATGACCAACTATAATTACATGTATTTTTAACAGTCCGCAGCTCGTGGTCTCGTGGTAGGGTTCTTGCTTCCCGAGCACGGGGTCCCGGGTTCGATTCCCGGTGGGGTCTGGGATTTTCACCTGCCTCGAGATGACTGGGTGTTGCTGTGTCGTCTTCTTCATCATCATTCATCCCCATTAAGGTCAGAGGAAGGCAACGGCATACCACCTAGGACCTTGCCTAGTACGGCGGTACCCGTCTCCTGCATCGTCCCCTACGCTCTGTTACGGAGTATGGGACTTCATCATCATCATTATCATCATTTTTAACGATCACTTTAAAAATGCAGCAGCAAAAACAGGTTTAAATGATTTGGTTTAGCAAGAGAATTTATGAAAAATGTCATTCCACAAAGCTTCAAGCAACTAGAAGTAGCACCAACATCCTACACTGAAATTAATAGAATTATAAAAATTCTTACAAATGAAAGGTCATAATTTGATGGAATTGCAAACAAAATTCTGGAAAGTTGTTCTAGCTTTATAAATTGTGTCCTGGAACAGGGAATTTTTTTCCAGACAGGTTAAAATGTACTGTTGTTAAACGTCTTTATAAAAAAGGTGAAAAGAAGGACTTAAATACTTATCATTCAATTTCCCTAATGATTTCTTTTTTCGAGAATATTCAAAGAAGTAACATACTCAAGACTTGAATTCCAGAAAGTTTGCTCAACTGTTAAAGCAATTTGCACATTCACTCACCAAATGAATGAAGCCTTAAATAATAAAATATTGCCAGCTGGTATGTTTTGTGATTTTTCCAAGCTGTTTGGTTGCATAGATTATGTACCCTCTCAGAAAAATGTAAGTTTTAAGCAACTGATGGCTTTATGCACAACTGGTTTGAATCCTGCATAACAGAATGCAAAAAGTTGTACTGAATAAAACAATGGTGCCTAAAATCTTCCACACTGGCTGTTAAAATACTTTTATTAAAAAGTCACAGTCAGTTTCGCATTAATGGATAACTTTGGAATGAATGTATTTTAACAGCCATCGTGGAAGATTTTATTTGCCATGTGCAACTTTGGCTGTGGTTACCTGACCTCTAAAATAATATGTTCAATACCAAAAATGTTTAAACAAGAGGGAGTCACACCAGGATCAATTTTAGGTACATTCCTATTCAATATATATATATATATATATATATATATATATATATATATATATACATATATATATATGAATGACCTTCCACGTGCTATTTATCAAGCAGAATTGGTACTTTTTTCACATGACACTAGTGTTATAATAAATATCATTAAAATAAAGCAACAGAAAAGATTGTTAATGACGTTTTTCAAAGAATTATTAAGCAGTTTTCTGAAAATGGACTCTCCTTTAATTTTGAGGAAACATGCTATATTCAGTTCTGTAAAATAAATAGAGACCTACCACCTACCAACAATGGATGCTGCACATGCACTGGAGTCAGTAAATAGGATCTAGTGCTCTAAATTTATGGGTGTATGTGTTGATGAAATCTTGGGCTAGAAGAAGCATATTACTGACCTGCTCAAACAATGAAATGCAGCTATGGAAACATACAAATCAAGCATATTGCACTCAATAATGTCCTATGGAATAATTTCCTGGGGTACTCATCACTTAGAAAGAAGCAGTGGTTGCACCAAAGTGAGCAGTGAGAATAATATATGGTGTTTACCTGTGGTCGTCAGAAGTCACGTGTTCAAGGAGTTAGGCATTTTAAATGAACCACTACAATGCATATATTCCCTAGTGAAATTCATCACAATTTGAGAAGAATAGTGATGTTCATATCTAAAATGCTAGAAGACCATTATTAAAGCTGTCACTGGCTCAGAAAGGCATTCAAGATTACAGCAACAAAAATTTTTGGTCATTTGTCCAGTACTGCAAAATCTGACAGGCAGCAAAGCAAGTTTTAAATCTAACCTAAAATCATTTCTCCTGGACAACTCATTCTGTCTTATGGACAAATTTTTATTTAAAGACAGGTAGCCTGTAAATTCTTTTTTAAAAAAACCTAGTTTTTAAATGTAATTGCACGATTAGGACTAAAAACTTATATGTTCATTACTGTTAACATTCATCATTTATATATATCCTGTAAACTCATCAACATCATTTCAATAAAAGAATCATTGAAAGTTTTGTGGAACATGTAGCTAACAAACTAACTAAGCTGTGGCTCTTTAGAGTTTTGTTTAAGATCCAGATATTGTGTCTGACTTGATACTGATAGAAGATTGTCATTCATGTCTGATACTCCAGCAGTAACATTCTTAGGCCTGCTGCTTAGATACAACTGGATATTATCAGCACATAAGTGGTAGTGACAAGAATGTTTAAGTTAATCTGTCATCTATTCATGGACAATGTACTTCAAGGCTTTAAATATTGCAGATATGTTCCTTAGCCTGTAGCTGTCTGGTGATTTTGAGCGCTCATTCTTGGTATTGGTGAAGCTATGTTTGCATGTTGAAGGTGATGTACCTTCCCTCATGATGCACACGATTTCAGAGTGTGCACATTCACACAGTTCACAGGCTCTGGGTCAGTCATCTGGTATGCTCTGGTGAACCGCCAAAGAAACAGAATTGTTTAAGTGATCACAAACAAGTTCTTGATTGAGTCTGTACTCTGAATTACTGTTATTCAGTCAATGTGTTCATTGCTATGCACAATGTCTATTTTATGTGTTGCTCTATAAAGTACTAAGCCCTTTAAATCGTGTTTATTTTTGCTACTGCAAACTTGGCGTTGAGAGAGGTTAGTGTCAGTGCTTAGTCACCCAACAAACATCTCGATGGAAGAAATATTCCAATGTCTCATCGCAGCAAGCTTTTGTAGAAGAGCAAGCTATCACCACTGCTCTCAGTCAAGTGCCATCTGCATGTTTGCGGCAGGTTACTCTCCCATCAGTGCAATTGTCACTCTTTCCAACATATGATGAATCGGCTAAAGACTGGGACTCCTACAAGACATGGTTGCACCAACATTTCCAGTTTTTTTTACATAAATGATGCAAACCTGCTCAAGGTACCCTTCGCCACACACCGTCAGGTGGCTTGCGGAATGTGGGTGTAGATGTAGAAGGCTTTCTTTCTTTTCTGGCTTTCAGTGCACATTTATCAGTTGTTGTGACAACTTGCATGCTTACGAGAATCAGCCAGCTTATCATTTGATGAAATGTGCAAGCTTCTCTCAAACTATTACTGTGAATGAATGCATGTCATTGTGATGCATATAGAATTTGACCATTGTCAGAAACACCCAAACCAACCTTACAAAATCTGGGCTGCAGAACTACACGAGTTGGGCCATCATTGTAAATTTGTCACTAGTACTCATAATGAATCCTACACTGATCACATGATGCATGATGATATTACTTGTCTGGCCTGGGATAGGGAAGTCCTTAAAAAAGTGCTTCAGTATTAGAATCTGATGCTTACCAATGTCCTCAACACAGCATAGTCCTTTGAAGTGTCACAGACCATAGGCGATCAGATTGTTGCGTGGGTGGAGGTATTGGAAATGACTCAGTCAACCCCTGTTATGCATGCTACAAGTGTTCACAATGACAGGGAAGCAGTTGAAGCATTACAACCTTTGACTCAGCATTGCATGGGGCAGCATCAGTTATGGCCATAGCAGTAACAGGTCATGTCACAATAGTGACTGTGAGCTCCCCTTCTGTCTTGCCCATAATGCTTCGTCCAACACGAGTGTGCTGTGTGTCCTAAGTGTTGGGCGGTTTGCAACAAGTGTTGAAAGAAAGACCACATTGCTTCAGTGTTTAACTCCTCTTCAAACATGGTGGACACAGTAGCCCCATTGACATAAACTGTATCTCTACAATGACTGTTTCCAAGGACAAATTGTTTATTGACTTTTGTGTGTTTAACAAACTGTTAAAAATGAAAGAGGACTCAGGATCTGCAGTGACTTTAGTAAATGCACAAATGTAGGTGGTCTTGGGCTCCCCTCCCTTCACACAGGTTTCATGGATGTTGGTTAACTACAGTAAACAAAAGATTCTGATTCTAGGTCAGTTTTCCACTTCTGTCTCTTACAAATCTGTTGTTCATCATCTCACCTTTCTTCTTGTGGATCATTCCCATACTGCAGACCTGTTTGGGTTAGATAAGTTTAACACCTTTGGTTTCTTCATTGCTGATGAAACAAGTTTAGTGTCAGATCAAGTTCTATATCAGCAATTTGAGCCTCTCTCCTCTGAGTTTTTGTCTCTGTTTTCCCTTGGGCTATGTTGTACTACCTGTTTACAGACCCACATTACCATGAAAGAGTACATCTGCCCTAATTTTTTTCAGGCATGACAGGTGCCTGTCATGTTGTGTGACTCTGTCAAGCCCAAATTAGACTGTTTGATGTCATTCAGCCTTCCAGCGAATGGACTACACCAGTGGTCATTATTAAGAAGTTGACAGGTAAGCTTCACCCCTGTGGCAACTTCAGTGTCACAATTAATGCACAGTCTGTGATAGGTACATACCCTTTGCCTTGCCGTAATGAGTTGCTTGCAAAACTGTCAGGCGGCCACTACATTTTGAAGCCCCTCTGCTCTGAGTTTTTGTCTCTGTTTTCCTTTGGGCTACGTTGTACAACCGGTTTTCAGGCCCACATTACCATGAAAGAGTACATCTGCCCTAATTTTTTTCGGGCGTGACAGGTGCCTGTCATGCTGTGTGACTGTCAAGCCCAAATAACACTGTTTGATGTCATTCAGCCTTCCAGTGAATGGACTACACCAGTGGTCATTATTAAGAAGTTGACAGGTAAGCTTCACCCCTTTGGCAACTTCAGTGAAACGATTAATGCACAGTCTGTGATAGGTACATACCCTTTGCCTTGCCGTAATGAGTTGCTTGCAAAACTGTCAGGCGGCCACTACATTTTGAAGCCCCTCTGCTCTGAGTTTTTGTCTCTGTTTTCCTTTGGGCTACGTTGTACAACCGGTTTTCAGGCCCACATTACCATGAAAGAGTACATCTGCCCTAATTTTTTTCGGGCGTGACAGGTGCCTGTCATGTTGTGTGACTGTCAAGCCCAAATAACACTGTTTGATGTCATTCAGCCTTCCAGTGAATGGACTACACCAGTGGTCATTATTAAGAAGTTGACAGGTAAGCTTCACCCCTGTGGCAACTTCAGTGTCACAATTAATGCACAGTCTGTGATAGGTACATACCCTTTGCCTTGCCGTAATGAGTTGCTTGCAAAACTGTCAGGCGGCCACTACATTTTGAAGCCCCTCTGCTCTGAGTTTTTGTCTCTGTTTTCCTTTGGGCTACGTTGTACAACCGGTTTTCAGGCCCACATTACCATGAAAGAGTACATCTGCCCTAATTTTTTTCGGGCGTGACAGGTGCCTGTCATGTTGTGTGACTGTCAAGCCCAAATAACACTGTTTGATGTCATTCAGCCTTCCAGTGAATGGACTACACCAGTGGTCATTATTAAGAAGTTGACAGGTAAGCTTCACCCCTGTGGCAACTTCAGTGTCACAATTAATGCACAGTCTGTGATAGGTACATACCCTTTGCCTTGCCGTAATGAGTTGCTTGCAAAACTGTCAGGCGGCCACTACATTTTGAAGCCCCTCTGCTCTGAGTTTTTGTCTCTGTTTTCCTTTGGGCTATGTTGTACAACCGGTTTTCAGGCCCACATTACCATGAAAGAGTACATCTGCCCTAATTTTTTTCGGGCGTGACAGGTGCCTGTCATGTTGTGTGACTGTCAAGCCCAAATAACACTGTTTGATGTCATTCAGCCTTCCAGTGAATGGACTACACCAGTGGTCATTATTAAGAAGTTGACAGGTAAGCTTCACCCCTTTGGCAACTTCAGTGAAACGATTAATGCACAGTCTGTGATAGGTACATACCCTTTGCCTTGCCCTAGTGAGTTGCTTGCAACATTGTCAGGCGGCCACTACATTTTCAATATTGATTTGTCAGAAGAGTACCTCCAGTTCCCCTTGGATGGAGCTACTAGGCACCTTCTTGTAGTCAATACACCTTTTGGCCTGTACCAATATCAATGCTTGGGTTTTGGCGTCACTAGCACGCCCACAATTTTTCAGCATTTTTTAGAACAGCTGGCAGCCTGTGTACCTGGCTGCATCAATTACCTCAATGACATGACTGTTTTGGGTTCTTCCACGGAAGACCTCTTTAACAACCTCTGATCATTGTTTTTTGTTTTGCAGTCTGTGGGTCTCAAGTGCGATCTTGCCAAATCCCACTTTTTTCCCGTCGTCACGTTTTGAGGTTTCTCACTTAGGGATCAATCTGTTGCATCATGAGGCTTTGCCACAGCCAGTCTCCATTGAGGAACTGCATGCATATCTAGGTAAAACTGCGTCTAACAATTAATTTTTACTGGATGCATCCACTGTTGCCCAGTGACTGCAGGTGCTTTTGCATAAAAATGTGCCTTTTTCCGGTCTTTTGACTGAGCATTTGCTTTCCTTAAATCTAAGCTTTAATCTGCCCCGTGTTTGGTCACTTTTCAGCTGGGTCAGCATCTCGTGGTCGCAACATATGCCTCTCGGCATGGTGTTGGCACACAAATATGTGGACAATTCTGAAAGACCCATTGCTTATGCTTGTAAGGCTTTTACTCCCTCTCAGCAACAGCATGTTTGGAATGAAAAGGATGCATTAGTGATTGTGTTCATCCTCAAGAAATTTCAAGTCTTCTTCTATGGTTATAAGTTCAATTTAATCACGGTCACAAGCTGTTGGTTGCTCTTTTTAACCCTTCAGCTGGACAAGGCAGTGCATTATGTGCAGCGGTGAGCTCTCTTCCTCTCCCATTACCATTATCTGATCCATTACCATTTGATGGTACAATACTCCAATGCTGATGCCTCATCTAGGCTTTCAATTGGACCAGGTCCGGCGTTCAATCAGGACAAGTTACTTTGTTTCTTCTTAGATATTGAGAATCAGAATGCGGGTGATGGTTTTTCCACCACTAGTGCCATGATGGCATTGGCCATCGCCCCAGATCTTGTACTTAGTCGGGTCCTCTTTTGTGCAGCATGGGTGCCCAGAAAAACCTTTGGCCCATGCTTTGTATTCCTTGCATAATTACTTCTCCTTCAAGCACCGCCTTTCTGTGTTTGATGGGGTTCTATTTTCAGCTATGGAGGATGCTGCTCCCTTGGTTGTGATTCATGCTTTCTTACACCTTAATGTGCTGTGGCTTCTGCATGTCACTCACTGGGTGACCTCTCGCACCAAAGCTTTGGCCTACTGGCATGTGTATTGGCCAGTCATAGATTGGGCCATTACGTGGCTTTTCGCAGCTTGGACTCACTGCATTCAGCAACAGGTGGCCCAGAAGACGTCTCTTTCTCCCTGGCCGACGCCACAGTGTCCGTGGGAGTGTCTACGTGTCGATTTTGCAGGGCCCTTCCTAAATCAGTATTGGCACATTGTCCACGTCCTCAGTAGCCACTATTTCAGCCCTGTCTAAGATTTTTGCAATTGAGGGACTTCTGTGTGCAATGGTGTTTTTGACAGGCTTGTGGTATTTGCAATCGCTCAGCTCCCCAGTTTCATCCTCAATCTAATGGTGAGGCCAAACACATGGTTTGGACATTTAAAACTCTGATGTGGAACTATGCATCTGGCAGATCTGCTGAAGCTGCTTTAGACTGTTTTTTGAGTTCATACCATTTCACTCTGGTGGGGAACAGGACCCTGGTGGAGGTGCTGTATGGAGGCCAACTACAGATCCTCCATCATCTGCTGCATCCAATCACGCATCCACCGACATTGCTGGCTCTGTGACAGTTCCAGCTGGGTGCGCCTGCCTGGACTCGTGGTTTTGGCCGCTGGATGAACTTGGTTCCTGCCATCAGTTGTCAGGGCTGGCATCTGTGCCTCTTCTGCACTCCTGACAGGTGGATGTCCCGTCACTTCGACCAGCTGTGTCCGCTCACAGCGGATCCTGTTTCGGAAGGACCACTGGCTTCCCCGCCCCACCACCCCCGCCTCTGCTGCTGCTGATGCATGTTTATGTGTCACAGATGTTCCGGTTTGCACTGATGGAGGTCACTACCTGGAAGATCACTGTCTGTCTGGGGTTCCTGCCTCCACGCCCACTCCTTGACTGCTGTTGCTGGTGCAGTCCCTGCTGCACCTGATGCCACTGCCACCTCCATTGCTGGGTCCTATGTGGCTGTTATCTCCAATGCTCCCACTGATGCCTCCAGCACTGATCGCTGACATCGACAAGGATGTCGCTATGGAGACACCGTCCTTGGTCTGCCCTATGGCCTCTCTTGAGGGGGTGGGGGGACAGTGTGCCAACCCACCCCCTCATCACTTCTGCCCCCTACTTGCCAGTGCCTGCCCACCACATGCTGTGGCAACCGCCATCATTGGGCTATGAAATGGATGTCACCACTGTCATTTGTGTTTTCTTTGACTTGTAAACTCAGTGCCACGTGAGTTCAGAGCCTTTTTTTTTCATGGTAGCAGTGCTTTTTCGGTACCAGTGTTTTTTTTTTTGTACCAGTGCTTTTTCTTGTACCTTGCCTTTTTCTGTGCCTAGTGTTTTGTAAGCATGTACGTGTATGTACATGTGTGATTTTCTTACGCATAGAAGGAAGGAGTGATGTACCTTCACTCACGATGTGCACAATTTCGGAGAGCGCGTGTCATACAATTTACAGGCCCACTTATAGAGGCCACCTGGGATGGCCCACTGGCATGCTCTGTTTAACTGCCAAAGAAAAACAGCATTATAAGTGACTGCAAACGAGTGCTCAGTCTACTGTACTTCATATCACTGTTGTCCAGTCAACATGTTCAACGCTATGCTACTCGTTGCTCAGTAAAGTACTATGTTCCATAAATCACATTTGTTCTTGCTATAGCAGACGGATATATACAGCTAACAATAAAGAAATTAACGATATCTGTGAGATCTGGAATTATGAAATTGGTAATGTTTTTAGTCATAGCCATGTTCACTCAATTGTGCTACTGCTTCAGAAGATATTCTTATGGTTGCTTTCAACTGTTTGTGGGCATTTATTCCTTAGTGGTATTCGTTGCTGAAAATGAAGAAAGCAGTTTCAGATCAATTGTGACCTGCAAACCACAATGCGATACACAAAAGGTATTTCCTTATATACTATGCATCCTTGTTTACTGTTCAAAGCATTCTAATGCAGTGGTCTTTGCAAGCTGCTGGCACACATAAGCAAATGGGAAATTCCTGAAAATTTAAAATACAGGGTGATTATAATTAAAGTTAAATTTTCAAACCACTGTAGAAATAACACCACTGCGCTGGTCAGAATGATGACAAATTGCAACAGAATATTACTGGAGAAGAGAGAAAACGTATGGCAGAAGAAAAATAAAGAGTTACAAAATGTAGCAATAGATGGCGATGTAAGCATCATAATTTAATAATGGTCGACTACAAATGACAAATGACTCATACAACAATGCCTAAGGTGTACGTCTGACACTAAACAAACTGTACTACTCAGTGTGCATAGGTGTGATACTGTTAGTTACGTAAGCCCATTGTTAGTTATGTAAGCCCATCCATCACAGCAAGGTCGTATCAATTGGATGGGAAAAATTGGTTTATAATTGTCCTGAGATTTACTATTCATACAGAAAGGTGTGAGATACATGGGTAAATGTGTATGTTTAAAAATCAATTAAAGAACTTTCTGTGAAGCAGTCCTTTCTACTTCATTGAAGAGTAGCTTTACAAAAAGTCCTAAAATTAATGTGTAATGTTATAATGTAATTAATATTTTACTGTGATACTATAATACTTCATGAAGTTAAGTCATTTAATAGTATTGAACCTAAGTAAACATATTCATTTACTTCTTTACATATCCCAGAGATCCCTTTCCACTGAATTCATAGAGTATGATTCATGTAATAAAATGTAAGTGTAGCATAAATAGTGTATAGTATATTGCTGTGAGTAATTTGCTAATGGAATGCACAGAAATTGATTTCTAACAGCTGCTTCCACTTTGCCAATATCTACATTGACTTTCTAAACCATAAGTTATTATTTATGGTGGGATGTACAAAACACAGTGAACAGATGCAGGCCCTGGAATGTGGTACTGGATGAGGTGATTGTTGATGGATTAAAACTTTGAATCAACACCTGAAATTTAAGTTTGAAGAACACTATATCAAAGATGGAGACTTGGTTTCAAATGGTGACCTGGCGAACAAGGGCATCCATACATGGGGGAAAGGGTGGGCTACTCCCCCCCCCCCCCCCCCAACACTTAGCTCTCAGGGAGAGTAAAAAATATAATGTAGTCAGGTGCTTTTCTTTCAAGAAAATGATTTAAAAGCCGGCATTACACAGGTTTTTAACAGGGTAGGAATTTAAACTTTTTTATGGTTACTTACAAGTTGCCATTAGTCTTCCAAAATATTAAAAATACACCACGTCCCATGTTTAATGCCCCCGGCCCCCTCCTCTACAAGTTCTTGTATGGGTGCCCTTGCTGGGAAATCTTTTCCATGTGTCTCTTAGCACAAATTTAGTGTAGACTGTCCTGTTACGTAAAAGATTCCATCTAGCTATGTTTTCTGTTCATAACACATTTTTTACAAAGATGATCTGTGGAAAATACAAACTATTAAGCTCTTGTGTTTCTGAAATCAATGTTGAATAAGGACTAATCAATAGTTTATGTACTATTTGCAGAGGTTTTGAGGTTTTTACATAGACAGTTATTTTAAAAAATAAAGAAAGAAATGATTTATATCCCTGAATTTTATTTTACTTTCAACCACAGGCTGTTCCAGAAGTCTGAGGTTCTTTTGATGAGCCATGATTACCATCTTCATTAACTTTATTCTCATCTTTTATAAATGAATATTCATATGAATTAGACAAACCACTTACTACACAAGCAGCTAATGCACTGCGATGCAAACCCATTTTCTCCACAACATCCCAACGATTATCTCTGATGTCATAACGTTCTACGTATGGAATTGTTGTAAATCCTGCAACAGAGATTGGCTATAGCAGTCACTGACATATTTCAAAATTATTAGCTTGAAATGAATTGTGTTGTCACTCAGTTAATATAAATCTGGAGTAACTGCAAGCATGTAAATACCAATAAAAGACTGGGTTAACTAACTAGTGTTATTCTGGAAATTATTGTAACAGAGTTTGATCATAAATAGTACTTTGATGGTCTGTACTCCTCAACAAATGACAGCACTGGCACATAACTGCTTTAAACATATTGTTTGGAGTCTCTGTTACTACTTCAACTACAAGCAAGCTAATGCTAGCATTGAGTTCATACTTATTGTGGCCAAAGTGGGACTGTGTGAGAGAAGTGTTTTGCAGTGACTGAAGCGGTCACTGCGTCTCAAAAAGCAAGAGGTGTTGCTCTAGTAGAATTTTAACAAATAATGGAAGCAGTTATCAGTAATAACTGTTTGTGTTTGGCTGTGTTGGTATTAGCACTGTGAGTTGCAATGCAACCAGAATTTTTTGGACATTGTAGAAGGGTAGAACTTACGAAAGCATTCATTAAGGGTGACTGTAACTTTTCAGTTGATGAGAGTGTGACTAAATTTTAGAGCTATACCAGTAATATGGTGTTAAAATTTTTAACCTTTCGAGAATTATAATCGTGCTCAAGACAATGCAGCACTTTTTCCCAGCATCACATTTAAAAACTGGTACTATCTTGATGAAATAAGGTCAACACTTTTGTTGTACGTAGCAGAAATTCAGGAAGTCAGAATTTGTTCTACTGGAACAATGGCCGAGAACCACATTTAACAACTGGTACTACAATGCATATGAGCCAAGTAGAGGGAGCTTAATGAAGGATGTCATATCAAACACTGTATGTGTGTGTGTATGTGTGTGTGTGTGTGTGTGTGTGTGTGTGTGTGTGTGTGGTCTTCAGTCCAGAGACTGGTTTGATGCAGCTCTCCATGCTACTCTATCCTGTGCAAGCTTCTTCATCTCCCAGTACCTACTGCAACCTACATCCTTCTGAATCTGTTTAGTGTATTCATCTCTTGGTCTCCCTCTACGATTTTTACCCTCCCCGCTGCCCTCCAATACTAAAAGGTGATCCCTTGATGCCTCAGAATATGCCCTACTAACCGATCCCTTCTTCTAGTCAAGTTGTGCCACAAATTTCTCTTCTCTCCAATTCTATTCAATACCTCCTCATTAGTTATGTGATCTACCCATCTAATCTTCAGCATTCTTCTGTAGCACCACATTTCAAAAGCTTCTATTCTCTTCTTGTCCAAACTAGTTATCGTCCATGTTTCACTTCCATACATGGCTACGCTCCATACAAATACTTTCAGAAACGACTTCCTGACACTTAAATCTACACTCGATGTTAACAAATTTCTCTTCTTCAGAAACGCTTTCATTGCCATTGCTAGTCTACATTTTATATCCTCTCTACTTCAACCATCATCAGTTATTTTACTCCCCAAATAGCAAAACTCCTTTACTACTTTAAGAGTCTCATTTCCTAATCTAATTCCCTCAGCATCACCCGACTTAATTTGACTACATTCCATTATCCTCGTTTTGCTTTTGTTGATGTTCATCTTATACCCTCCTTTCAAGACACTGTACATTCCGTTCAACTGCTCTTCCAAGTCCTTTGCTGTCTCTGACAGAATTACAATGTCATCGGAGAACGTCAAAGTTTTTATTTCTTCTCCCTGGATTTTAATGCCTACTCCAACTTTCTTTGTTTCCTTTAGTGCTTGCTCAATATACAGATTGAATAACATCGGGGAGAGCCTACAACCCTGTCTCACTCCCTTCCCAACCACTGCTTCCCTTTCATGCCCCTCGACTCTCATAACCGCCATCTGGTTTCTGTACAAATTGTAAATAGCCCTTCGCTCCCTGTATTTTACCCCTGCCACCTTCAGAATTTGAAAGAGAGTATTCCAGTCAATGTTGTCAAAAGCTTTCTCTAAGTCTACAAATTCTAGAAATGTAGGTTTGCCTTTCCTTAATTTATTTTCTAAGGTAAGCTGTAGGGTCAGTATTGCCCCACATGTTCCAACATTTCTATGGAATCCAAACTGGTCTTCCCCGAGGTTGGCTTCTCCCAGTTTTTCCATTTGTCTGTAAAGAATTGGTGTTAGTATTTTGCAGCTGTGGCTTATTAAACTGATAGTTCAGTAATTTTCACAACTTTGGGAATTATTATATTCTTCTTGAAGTCTGAGGGTATTTCGCATGTCTGATACATCTTGCTCACTAGATGGTAGAGTTTTGTTAGGCCTGGCTCTCCCAAGGCAGTCAGTAATTCTAATGGAATGTTGTCTACTCCTGGGGCCTTGTTTCGACTTAGGTCTTTGAGTGCTCTGTCAAACTCTGCACACAGTATCATATCTCCTATTTCTTCTTCATCTACATTCTCTTCCATTTCTATAATATTGTCCTCCAGAATATTGGCCTTGTATAGACCCTCTATACACTCCTTCCACTTTTCTACATTCTCTTCTTTGCTTACAACTGGGTTTCCATCTGAGCTCTTGATATTCATGCAAGTGGTTCTCTTTTCTCCAAAGGTCTCTTTATCATTCTCTAGTGCTCTCCCTGAAGCTGTGTACAACCTCTGGTTCTTTCAGTTTATCCAGGTCCCATCCCCTCAAATTCCTACCTTTTTGCAGTTTCTTCAGTTTTAATCTACAGTTCATAATCAATAAATAGTGGTCCGAGTCCACATCTGCCCCTGGAAATGTCTTACAATTTAAAACCTGGTTCCTGAATCTCTGTCTTACCATTATATAATCTATCTGAGACCTTCCCGTATCTCCAGGCTTCTTCCATGTATACAACCTTCGTTTATGATTCTTGAACCAAGATCAAACACACTATTAAAATTAAAATGAGTTCATAATAGAGGGAAACATTCCACATAGGAAAAATATATCTAAAAACAAAGATGATGTGACTTACCAAATGAAAGTGCTGGCAGGTCGACAGAACACAAACAAACACAAACATACACATAAAATTCAAGCTTTCGCAACAAACTGTTGCCTCATCAGCAAAGAGGGAAGGAGAGGGAAAGACGAAAGGATGTGGGTTTTAAGGGAGAGGGTAAGGAGTCATTCCAATCCCGGGAGCGGAAACACTTACCTTAGGGGGAAAAAAGGACGGGTATACACTCGCACACGCACACACACACACATATCCATCCACACATATACAGACACAAGCAGACATATTTAAAGACAAAGAGTTTGGGCAGAGATGTCAGTCGAGGCGGAAGTGCAGAGGCAAAGATGTTGTTGAATGACAGGTATGAGTGGCGGTAACTTGAAATTAGCGGAGATTGAGGCCTGGTGGGTAACAGGAAGAGAGGATATATCGAAGAGCAAGATCCCATCTCCGGAGTTCGGATAGGTTGATGTTGGTGGGAAGTATCCAGATAACCCGGACGGTGTAACACTGTGCCAAGATGTGCTGGCCGTGCACCAAGGCATGTTTAGCCACAGGGTGATCCTCATTACCAACAAACACTGTCTGCCTGTGTCCATTCATGCGAATGGACAGTTTGTTGCTGGTCATTCCCGCATAGAATTCATCACAGTGTAGGCAGGTCAATTGGTAAATCACGTGGGTGCTTTCACACGTGGCTCTGCCTTTGATCGTGTACACGTTCCGGGTTACAGGACCGGAGTAGGTGGCGGTGGGAGGGTGCAAGGGACAGGTTTTACACCGGGGGCGGTTACAAGGATAGGAGCCAGAGGGTAGGGAAGGTGGTTTGGGGATTTCATAGGGATGAACTAACAGGTTACGAAGGTTAGGTGGACGGCGGAAAGACACTCTTGGTGGAGTGGGGAGGATTTCATGAAGGATGGATCTCATTTCAGGGCAGGATTTGAGGAAGTCGTATCCCTGCTGGAGAGCCACATTCAGAGTCTGGTCCAGTCCCGGGAAGTATCCTGTCACAAGTGGGGCACTTTTGTGGTTCTTCTGTGGGAGGTTCTGGGTTTGAGGGGATGAGGAAGTGGCTCTGGTTATTTGCTTCTGTACCAGGTCGGGAGGGTAGTTACGGGATGCGAAAGCTGTTGTCAGGTTGTTGGTGTAATGGTTCAGGGATTCCGGACTGGAGCAGATTCGTTTGCCACGAAGACCTAGGCTGTAGGGAAGGGACCGTTTGATGTGGAATGGGTGGCAGCTGTGATAATGCAGGTACTGTTGCTTGTTGGTGGGTTTGATGTGGACGGACGTGTGAAGCTGGCCATTGGACAGATGGAGGTCAACGTCAAGGAAAGTGGCGTGGGATTTGGAGTAGGACCAGGTGAATCTGATGGAACCAAAGGAGTTGAGGTTGGAGAGGAAATTCTGGAGTTCTTCTTCACTGTGGGTCCAGATCATGAAGATGTCATCAATAAATCTGTACCAAACTTTGGGTTGGCAGGCCTGGGTAACGAAGAAGGCTTCCTCTAGGCGACCCATGAATAGGTTGGCGTACGAGGGGGCCATCCTGGTACCCATGGCTGTTCGCTTTAATTGTTGGTATGTCTGGCCTTCAAAAGTGAAGAAGTTGTGGGTCAGGATGAAGCTGGCTAAGGTAATGAAGAAAGAGGTTTTAGGTAGGGTGGCAGGTGATCGGCATGAAAGGAAGTGCTCCATCGCAGCGAGGCCCTGGACGTGCGGAATATTCGTGTATAAGGAAGTGGCATCAAATGTTACAAGGATGGTTTACGGGGGTAACAGATTGGGTAAGGATTCCAGGCGTTCGAGAAAGTGGTTGGTGTCTTTGATGAAGGATGGGAGACTGCATGTCATGGGTTGAAGGTGTTGATCTACGTAGGCAGAGATACGCTCTGTGGGGGCTTGGTAACCAGCTACAATAGGGCGGCCGGGATGGTTGGATTTATGAATTTTGGGAAGAAGGTAGAAGGTAGGGGTGTGGGGTGTCGGTGGGGTCAGGAGGTTGATGGAGTCAGGTGAAAGGTTTTGTAGGGGGCCTAAGGTTCTGAGGATTCCTTGAAGCTCCGCCTGGACATCAGGAATGGGATTACCTTGGTAAACTTTGTATGTGGTGTTGTCTGAAAGCTGACGCAGTCCCTCAGCCACATACTCCCGACGATCAAGTACCACGGTCGTGGAACCCTTGTCCGCCGGAAGAATGACGATGGATCGGTCAGCCTTCAGATCACGGATAGCTTGGGCTTCAGCAGTGGTGATGTTGGGAGTAGGATTAAGGTTTTTTAAGAAGGATTGAGAGGCAAGGCTGGAAGTCAGAAATTCCTGGAAGGTTTGGAGAGGGTGATTTTGAGGAAGAGGAGGTGGGTCCCGCTGTGACGGAGGACGGAACTGTTCCAGGCAGGGTTCAATTGGGATAGTGTCTTGGGGAGTTGGATCATTAGGAGTAGGATTAGGATCATTTTTCTTCGTGGCAAAGTGATACTTCCAGCAGAGAGTACGAGTGTAGGACAGTAAATCTTTGACGAGGGCTGTTTGGTTGAATCTGGGAGTGGGGCTGAAGGTGAGGCCTTTGGATAGGACAGAGGTTTCAGATTGGGAGAGAGGTTTGGAGGAAAGGTTAACTACTGAATTAGGGTGTTGTGGTTCCAGATTGCGTTGATTGGAATTTTGAGGTTTTGGAGGGTGTGGAGCTGGAAGTGGGAGATTGAGTAGATGGGAGAGACTGGGTTTGTGTGCAATGAGAGGAGGTTGAGGTTTGTTGGAAAGGTTGTGAAGGGTGAGTGAGCTGCCTTTCCGGAGGTGGGAAACCAGGAGATTGGATAGTTTTTTGAGGTGGAGGGTGGCATGCTGTTCTAATTTGCGGTTGGCCTGTAGGAGGATGCTCTGAACAGCCGGTGTGGATGTGGGAGAGGAAAGATTGAGGACTTTTATTAAGGATAGGAGTTGACGGGTGTGTTCGTTGGCTGAGTTGATGTGTAGGTGAAGGATTAGGTGGGTGAGGGCAATGGATTATTCAGTTTGGAACTCGTATAGGGACTGATGGAAAGAAGGGTTGCAGCCAGAGATGGGAACTTTAACTGTGAGGCCTTTGGGGGTAATGCCAAATGTCAGACAAGCCTGAGAAAATAAAATAAGGGAGCGTAATCTGGCTAGGGCGAGGGCATGTTTGCGGAGGGAATGTAAATAAAACTTAATGGGGTCGTTGTGGGGGTGTTGTGAGGGTGACATGGTATTAGGAGGTGGAAAGTGTAACATGAGGTTGAAATGAAAATGAAAGATAAAAATATATGGGGAGAGATAAAGGTGAACTAGAAAGCGACTGGAGATCTGGTATGAAAAAAGGCGAAAAATTGTTGGTTAAGTTGATCCTGTGGTGAACTTGGGTTGGTAGACAACGATGTGCATAAAGGTTAGGTGGTTGTGTTGCCTCTAAAACACCTTAAAGGACGGAGAAATTCGGGAAAATTTCGAAAAAACGTGTAAATGTATTAAAAGGAGTGGTGTTGTGGTGAAAGATTACGAAAATGGGGCTAACAATTGTCTGACGAAGAAATAATGACGTTAAAACCTGTGGGAAGCGGCTAAAAATGATCAACGATGTGCGAAAAACGGAAGTGGAAATAAAGTGAAAGTTATTAGAACTAGCCGAAACGGTTGTTTAATACGTGAAAGCAGCTGTTATTGAACTAGAAACGGTGGATTTTATAGCAGCGGTAGTGTTGAAAGCGGAAAATAATTTTTTTTGGTTATGGTTTGGAAGTGGGTTACGTATTATTGAGTATATATAGGCGGGATAAAATTGTATAGTAGATTACGGTAAAAAGGGGAAGGTGAATACAAAGTGAGACTGCTGGTAAAAATAGATGGAGAAAATAAGACGACAGGAAAGATTTCGAAATGCAACAGCGACAATAACAAACGTAATTGTTGGGTTCAAATTAATGATATGATTATAATAGAGGGAAACATTCCACGTAGGAAAAATATATCTAAAAACAAAGATGATGTGACTTACCAAATGAAAGTGCTGGCAGGTCGACAGAACACAAACAAACACAAACATACACATAAAATTCAAGCTTTCGCAACAAACTGTTGCCTCATCAGCAAAGAGGGAAGGAGAGGGAAAGACGAAAGGATGTGGGTTTTAAGGGAGAGGGTAAGGAGTCATTCCAATCCCGGAGGCGGAAAGACTTACCTTAGGGGGGAAAAAGGACGGGTATACACTCGCACACACACACACACACACACATATCCATCTACACATATACAGACACAAGCAGACATATTTAAAGACAAAGAGTTTGGGCAGAGATGTCAGTCGAGGCGGAAGTGCAGAGGCAAAGATGTTGTTGAATGACAGGTATGAGTGGCGGTAACTTGAAATTAGCGGAGATTGAGGCCTGGTGGGTAACGGGAAGAGAGGATATATTGAAGAGCAAGTTCCCATCTCCGGAGTTCGGATAGGTTGGTGTTGGTGGGAAGTATCCAGATAACCCAGACGGTGTAACACTGTGCGAAGATGTGCTGGCCGTGCACCAAGGCATGTTTAGCCACAGGGTGATCCTCATTACCAACAAACACTGTCTGCCTGTGTCCATTCATGCGAATGGACAGTTTGTTGCTGGTCATTCCCGCATAGAATGCATCACAGTGTAGGCAGGTCAGTTGGTAAATCACGTGGGTGCTTTCACACGTGGCTCTGCCTTTGATCATGTACACCTTCCGGGTTACAGGACTGGAGTAGGTGGTGGTGGGAGGGTGCGTGGGACGGGTTTTACCCAGGGGCGGTTACAAGGATAGGAGCCAGAGGGTAGGGAAGGTGGATTGGGGATTTCATAGGGATGAACTAACAGGTTACGAAGGTTAGGTGGATGGCGGAAAGACACTCTTGGTGGAGTGGGGAGGATTTCATGAAGGATGGATCTCATTTCAGGGCAGGATTTGAGGAAGTCGTATCCCTGCTGGAGAGCCACATTCAGAGTCTGGTCCAGTCCCGGAAAGTATCCTGTCACAAGTGGGGCACTTTTGTGGTTCTTCTGTGGGAGGTTCTGGGTTTGAGGGGATGAGGAAGTGGCTCTGGTTATTTGCTTCTGTACCAGGTCGGTAGGGTAGTTACGGGATGCGAAAGCTGTTGTCAAGTTGTTGGTGTAATGGTTCAGGGATTCCGGACTGGAGCAGATTCGTTTGCCATGAAGACCTAGGCTGTAGGGAAGGGACCGTTTGATGCGGAATGGGTGGCAGCTGTGATAATGCAGGTACTGTTGCTTGTTGGTAGGTTTGATGTGGACGGACGTGTGAAGCTGGCCATTGGACAGATGGAGGTCAACGTCAAGGAAAGTGGCGTGGGATTTGGAGTAGGACCAGGTGAATCTGATGGAACCAAATTTTTTTCGAAATTTTCCCGAATTTCTCCGTCCTTTAACATGTTTTAGCGACAACACAGCCACCTAACCTTTATGCACATCGTTGTCTACCAACCCAAGTTCACCACAGGATCAACTTAACCAACACTTTTTCGCCTTTTTTCATACCAGATCGCCAGTTGCTTTCTAGTTCACTTTTATCTCTCCCCATGTATTTTTATCTTTCATTTTCATTTCAACCTCATGTTACACTTTCCACCTCCTAATACCATGTCACCCTCACAACACCCCCACAATGACCCCATTAAGTTTTATTTACATTCCCTCTACAATCATGCCCTCGCCCTAGTCACATTACGCTCCCTTATTTTATTTTCTCAGGATGGCTGACATTTGGCATTACCCCCAAAGGCCTCACAGTTAAAGTTCCCATCTCTGGCTGCAACCGTTCTTTCCATCAGTCCCTATACGAGTTCCAAACTGAACAATCCATTGCCCTCACCCACCTAATCCTTCACCTACACATCAACTCAGCCAACGAACACACCCGTCAACTCCTATCCTTAATAAAAGTCCTCAATCTTTCCTCTCCCACATCCACACCGGCTGTTCAGAGCATCCTCCTACAGGCCAACCGCAAATTAGAACAGCATGCCACCCTCCACCTCAAAAAACTATCCAATCTCCTGGTTTCCCACCTCCGGAAAGGCAACTCACTCACCCTTCACAACCTTTCCAGCAAACCTCAACCTCCTCTCATTGCACACAAACCCAGTCGCTCCCATCTACTCAATCTCCCACTTCCAGCTCCACACCCTCCAAAACCTCAAAATTCCAATCAACGCAATCTGGAACCACAACACCCTAATTCAGTAGTTAACCTTTCCTCCAAACCTCTCTCCCAATCTGAAACCTCTGTCCTATCCAAAGGCCTCACCTTCAGCCCCACTCCCAGATTCAACCAAACAGCCCTCGTCAAAGATTTACTGTCCTACACTCGTACTCTCTGCTGGAAGTATCACTTTGCCACGAAGAAAAATGATCCTAATCCTACTCCTAATGATCCAACTCCCCAAGACACTATCCCAATTGAACCCTGCCTGGAACAGTTCCGTCCTCCGTCACAGCGGGACCCACCTCCTCTTCCTCAAAATCACCCTCTCCAAACCTTCCAGGAATTTCTGACTTCCAGCCTTGCCTCTCAATCCTTCTTAAAAAACCTTAATCCTACTCCCAACATCACCACTGCTGAAGCCCAAGCTATCCGTGATCTGAAGGCTGACCGATCCATCGTCATTCTTCCGGCGGACAAGGGTTCCACGACCGTGGTACTTGATCGTCGGGAGTATGTGGCTGAGGGACTGCGTCAGCTTTCAGACAACACCACATACAAAGTTTACCAAGGTAATCCCATTCCTGATGTCCAGGCGGAGCTTCAAGGAATCCTCAGAACCTTAGGCCCCCTACAAAACCTTTCACCTGACTCCATCAACCTCCTGACCCCACCGACACCCCACACCCCTACCTTCTACCTTCTTCCCAAAATTCATAAATCCAACCATCCCGGCCGCCCTATTGTAGCTGGTTACCAAGCCCCCACAGAGCGTATCTCTGCCTACGTAGATCAACACCTTCAACCCATGACATGCAGTCTCCCATCCTTCATCAAAGACACCAACCACTTTCTCGAACACCTGGAATCCTTACCCAATCTGTTACCCCCGGAAACCATCCTTGTAACCATTGATGCCACTTCCTTATACACAAATATTCCGCACGTCCAGGGCCTCGCTGCGATGGAGCACTTCCTTTCACACCGATCACCTGCCACCCTACCTAAAACCTCTTTCCTCATTACCTTAGCCAGCTTCATCCTGACCCACAACTTCTTCACTTTTGAAGGCCAGACATACCAACAATTAAAGGGAACAGCCATGGGTACCAGGGTAGCCCCCTCGTATGCCAACCTATTCATGGGTCGCCTAGAGGAAGCCTTCTTGGTTACCCAGGCCTGCCAACCCAAAGTTTGGTACAGATTTATTGATGACATCTTCATGACCTGGACTCACAGTGAAGAAGAACTCCAGAATTTCCTCTCCAACCTCAACTCCTTTGGTTCCATCAGATTCACCTGGTCCTACTCCAAATCCCACGCACTTTCCTTGACGCTGACCTCCATCTGTCCAATGGCCAGCTTCACACGTCCGTCCACATCAAACCCACCAACAAGCAACAGTACCTTCATTATCACAGCTGCCACCCATTCCACATCAAACGGTCCCTTCCCTACAGCCTAGGTCTTCGTGGCAAACGAATCTGCTCCAGTCTGGAATCCCTGAACCATTACACCAACAACCTGACAACAGCTTTCGCATCCCGTAGCTACCCTCCCGACCTCGTACAGAAGCAAATAACCAGAGCCACTTCCTCATCCCCTCAAACCCAGAACCTCCCACAGAAGAACCACAAAAGTGCCCCACTTGTGACAGGATACTTTCCGGGACTGGACCAGACTCTGAATGTGGCTCTCCAGCAGGGATACGACTTCCTCAAATCCTGCCCTGAAATGAGATCCATCCTTCATGAAATCCTCCCCACTCCACCAAGAGTGTCTTTCCGCCGTCCACCTAACCTTCGTAACCTGTTAGTTCATCCCTATGAAATCCCCAAACCACCTTCCCTACCCTCTGGTTCCTATCCTTGTAACCGCCCCCGGTGTAAAACCTGTCCCATGCACCCTCCCACCACCACCTACTCCAGTCCTGTAACCCGGAAGGTGTACACGATCAAAGACAGAGCCACGTGTGAAAGCACCCACGTGATTTACCAACTGACCTGCCTACACTGTGATGAATTCTATGTGGGAATGACCAGCAACAAACTGTCCATTCGCATGAATGGACACAGGCAGACAGAGTTTGTTGGTAATGAGGATCACCCTGTGGCTAAACATGCCTTGGTGCACGGCCAGCACATCTTGGCACAGTGTTACACCGTCCGGGTTATCTGGATACTTCCCACCAACACCAACCTATCCGAACTCCGGAGATGGGAACTTGCTCTTCAATATATCCTCTCTTCCCGTTACCCACCAGGCCTCAATCTCTGCTAATTTCAAGTTACCGCCACTCATACCTGTCATTCAACAACATCTTTGCCTCTGCACTTCCGCCTCGACTGACATCTCTGCCCAAACTCTTTGTCTTTAAATATGTCTGCTTGTGTCTGTATATGTGTGGATGGATATGTGTGTGTGTGTGTGTGTGTGCGAGTGTATACCCATCCTTTTTTCCCCCTAAGGTAAGTGTTTCCGCTCCCGGGATTGGAATGACTCCTTACCCTCTCCCTTAAAACCCACATCCTTTCGTCTTTCCCTCTCCTTCCCTCTTTCTTAAAATGAGTTGAGATAAACGTTAATGCTGCCCTGATTCCCAAAAATTACTAACCCTACAACAGAAGCATAATAATAGAATCCAGGCCAGTCATTGTGCAGTTTGTTATTTTACTATGTCTCTTCACCATTGCACTCAGCCTGACACACAGCATGACTGTCCCAAGATTAGTCACAAATATACTGTCTCACAAAATGAGTGAATCATGCAATCTGGCAAACACACACACACACACACACAATATTGGCAAGTATGCAAATGATTGGAATTGGAGCCACACTTTTTGCTATCCTACTGTGAGTGAGCACCAATGTATCCACCCTGGCGCAAAGAAAGAGAGAGCGCGCACACACACACACACACACACACACACACACACACACACACACACACACACACACTTCAGTTGCAAATGTGAAGTGCCTCAGCATAATTCAAGGGGAAAAAGAGAATATTTTTTTCGATCTAGATAACAATAGGCCAAACATTTTACATACTGCCTTGGAGAAACTAGGCAGCTGAAACTCGTGATGATATGGCTCCCACCAGATAGTCCAGGAGACATGCGACTTTCATTTGTTCTGGCAGAGGGTACTTTCTATTCTACCACATGTCTGCATTTCTTTGTGTTCCATCTGCATGTGGATTGCTGTGAACAATGACCTATGTGTATGCTCTAATTAGTCTTAGCTTGTCTCCACAGAACATAGGCAGTGATACATAGAGGGCTATGTTATATTCTTCTGTACTGTGCTCTACAATTCCTCACTTAATCCTAATTGTTGAAATCATGTAAGTGGGATTTTGTGAGGTCGTTGATAGCCATCATCAAGTGTCTGTTCATTAAGGCTTTTAAACATCTCAATGACAATGTTCCACAAATTAAAAATACCTGTACCATTAGATTTTAAAACAAATGATCTGAAAGAAAAAGTGAAAAGCATCTATAGCTTACACAGACTGACTAACTCAGAGTTACATGAAGAACTCTACAAGCAGTACAAATAAGTACCGCAAAGAAGTCAGGAGATTAAAATCGGAAAGAATCAGCTAACAGATACAAGGTTCAGATAATGTTTCAAAGAACTGCTGGGTAACTGCAAATAAAATCAGAAACAATGAAACAGAAACTAAAATTAATAATATACAATTAACTGGGAATAATGAAGATATTTCTGATCCCCTTCTAGTCAGCAATATTTTTCATAATTACTTCATAGACACTGTTGAAAATGACGTCTCTATCAAACACATTAGAGTCCAGTAACAAACAGAACTGCAGTACACTACCTGCAATAAGCACATGTGACATTCTGCAGCTCATTGATTGCCTCAGAAACTAAAAATCAGCAGGATTAGATGAAACTTCTCCACATCTATTGAAGAAATGGAAACATGAACTAATAAAACCACTAGTTCATCCAATAAACTGTGTTCTTGAAGATGGTGTGTTCCCTTACAAGTTCAAACTGGCTGTAGTTAAATCAATACACAAAAAGGAAGAAATAAAGCATGTACAAAACTATAGACCCATTGCCCAAATCTCAACTTTCAGAAAACTGATAGAGAAAATAATATTTAAAAAATCCTGGAATGTTACAACAATGCTGACATATTAAGTGATCGAAGTACCACGTCAGCAGCAGTACATTTTGTCCATCATGTACTTCAAAAAATAAATGAAAAATCTCAAGCGGCAGGAGTATTCCTGGACCTCTCGAGGGCTTTTGAAAGAGTACATAATGACGCGCTCTTATCAAAAACTGTGAAGACTGGCGTCAGTGGAAAACTCGTGCAGTTGCTAGGAACATATTTAAAGAGTAGACAGCAGTGCACAGAGATTATATATTCTAATGGAGAAATACGTGAGAGGAGAAGGTCAAGTATAAGAAATATACATTTTGGTGTTCCTCAGAGCTCCATTTTAGGTCGTTATATTCATGTGCTATGTAAATGATTTCCCAAGTTCTCTTGACAATAAGCAATTAACCACTATGTATGCAGATGATACATCTGATGTCTGCTATGCAGACAGAGAGCCCAGCCTAGTTGAAGACATACATAACTTTATTGAAAAGGCAAGAGCTCACTTTGAAAGAGACAACCAAAAAGTAAACACAGAAAAAAATTAATATTATTCATTTGAACCAAGTGGTCCAAACAAACAAAATACTGTGATTTATGAAATTCTGCCAAAAACCTATACAGATTGTAAATTCTTGGGTTTATGCATAGATGATTGACTTTCATGGAAGCAGCAAGCTGATTATGTCTGTAAAAACATTACACCCAGTCTATATGTATTAAGAAGGTTAGCATCATATCTTAAGTCTGAAACCCTAAGGCCTGTACATTATGGATTAGTGTACCCTTTCTTGTATTATGCAATAGTACTGCAGGGTGGGACAAGCCAGACTGATATGAAAAATGTTTTCATACTGCAGAAGCAAGTCTTGAGGATCATAGCAAAAGTAAAACCAGGAACTTCGTGCAAACCTCTATTCATTAGACACAATATTCTCACAGTTTATGCCACGTATATTCTAAAAACTATAATGCTAGTGAAAGAAGACACTAAGACCACAAAAAGAAACATGGATATTCCAACTATGAAACGAGGCATAGAAAAGACTTTCATATGGTCTACAGAAGATTAACTTTAACAGCAAAAAACCCCTATGTCAAAGGAGCTGTTTTTAATAACTTGCTACCAAATGAAGTTAAGATATTGACAGGGGATACTTTTAAAAAGTGAGTCAAGCAGTGGCTTTTCCAAAAATGCCCTTATAACTTGAATTTATCATGAATTATAATGTAATAAGAAATAATGTAAACCAAAAAATTGTAATTGTAAAAACTTTATACTTAGTTGAAAATGCACATACTTGTAAAATATGTGTTAAGAGCAATAAGTTGAATTTGAAAGTGCTGCTCTTCATCATATATATTCATTATCCCCTTTCAGTCATATCTGTTGTGTGTCCCAGTATTTTATCAATAAACCAAAGTCTGCCACATGCTTTACCTATGACTGAGACTATGTAATTGTTTCATTTCATATCCTTATATTTGTAAGATGATCTAAGCCAACTGTGGTCTTTCATATTGTAGTCATGGATACAAGAGTTTTTAATTTTTTGAAATGCACAACTTCACGTTTCTGAACATTTAAAGCAAGCTGTCACTTTTAAATCTTATCAAGATCTAACTGAATATTTGTGAAGCTTTCTTCAGATAGTATTATCTGTGGAAAGTCTTGAGGTTAGTATTCATATTGTTTACAAGGTCATTAATCTATAACACGAACACCATGGATCCTAACTCACTTCCCTGATGGACACATGGAGTTACTTCAGCATCCACTGATGATTCTCCATCCAAGATAACAGGCTGTGTGCTCTTCAGCAAGACATTATAATCCAGTCACAAATAACATAACTGGTGGAACACAAAGAGTATAAAAATGTAAGGTAAGACTACGAGGTAACTCTTTAGCGAAGTGTAAATGCAGCACTGTGGCCAACAGTATCTTACATTGGGAGTTACACTTAGGTTTCAATGTTGCATTTTTATGTGAGGCACTTACAAGGAAGAAAATTCTTTATTTTGGCAACTGACTTCCTGAGATTTGTTACGATGTAAACATCCCTGGAGTTCATTGTGTATGAAGGTCACATAACTCAAGTTTTTAAAATTCAGTTTAAGATTCTGTCAAAGAATGATATCTATGATAGAAAACAATCTGTGGCAAAGGGCATGCTGTGTTTTATTGACTGTCTAGAAAAACTCTTATCATAACGTGATGAGCTACGTTCCTAGTATAACTGAAATACTTTCGTCATTTAAAAGACTGGAAACAATAAACAAATTGTACATTATAAGTACAGGGTGTATACGACCCGGGACAACCGGGAAATCCGGGAAAAACCTGGGAATTTTTTCATCCGGGAGAAAACCGGGAAAAACCCGGAAAGTTTTCAGAATTCCGGGACTTTTTCATTGTTTTAGCTTTCAGTTAAATTTTTGTAATTTTGACTCGTAAGAATCGATTCTCTAGCAAAGAAAATGTTACTGCAGCAATAAAATATAAATGAGAGGGAAAAAAATAAAACTTTTTGGCAAAGCAAATGCACCATTTACAACAACAAAACACCGTGTAAGCACAAGCGTCTGCAAACAGCAAAAATATGTCAAAGGCCTTAGGGCGAAGACTATCTAATACATTGTAACAATAAATGTTTTCTATGGGCGTGACGTCACAACTGTTTACATTTGGTTCATTTGACCACTTGCCGGAGGGCCCATGCGTATGCGCAGTTGACTCGCGTATGAACAGTACCTTCTACCGCTTCCCGCTACTTGAAGTGTGGCTGTTAGCTGTATCAGCAGTAGCAGAAAGCAGCCAGATGCAAACGAGAAAAATTTTTCTCGCGCACCGTAGCTGCCAGATTTTCTCATGCGCAGAGTTCTCTGTATTGTAGTGGCGAGGAGGTTAGTCTCCATGTGACCCCTGTTTGCGTTAAGTGATTTCGGTATTTCCTCTTCGTTTCCATCTCCCATGTCAAATGAAAACAAAACGGATTTCTGCGGCCGGGAGCTATCAAGTGAACATTCCCAGAAAATTTACATCCCAAAAACCTCAATGAAAAGCTTAACATAAGATGGAACCTACTTCATTATGAACCTGGAAAAAATCAATGTGTACTTCAAGCCGAATTATGGATTTTAATGTGGTTTACGAAATTTCGATGCTTTTGGAGTATCCTCTGATATCCTGTTTCTTTTATGGTGTAATGTAAGCTCTCTTAGTGCTTTATACATGCGGACTTAGGAGCGGTTCTAGGCGCTACAGTCTGGAACCGCGCGACCACTACGGTCGCAGGTTCGAATCCTGCCTCGGGCATGGATGTGTGTGATGTCCTTAGGTTAGTTAGGTTTAAGTAGTTCTAAGTTCTAGGGGACTGATGATCTCAGAAGTTAAGTCCCATAGTGCTCAGAGCCATTTGAACCATTTTTTGCGGACTTCCTACACCTCTGCAGCCGCGCACGCGCAATAATGCCTGTTTTCTGGAGCTGTCTGGCAACTGCTAAATCGAATCTATTTGTAACAGTCTTGGGATAGTATTGCGAACGGTGGTTCGAAAAGTGTTGCTTTCAAAGTAAATTTCTTTGTATGTAAGATGAATTATGTGTGAGAAAGTGGAATGAATTTCTTGAATCACAGAACATTTAAAACTGAACACTTTGAGGAACAATCACTTACAAGAATTTCGAGCCCAGAAGGCCACACATTTATGTCATTATTTTAAATTTACTGGCACATTTGTGTCATGTATCTTAAAGTATAACACACACAATATAGATCAATATTACATTTGAAAGCTTAGCTTCTTTTGTAGCGTATTAATCATCGAGACCAATATTATATGTGAAAGCTTAGCTTTTCTTGTAGCTATACTATGTATATTAGTGTAAACCATTAACTTTTCCTCTTTGTGTGTTCAAGCTACATAACAGTGATCTTGCTATTGGCTGATTGCATCACGTGTCCTATGCTCTGAATATCTGCTGTCGTCGGCTGGATAGATCACGTGGCATGAGATATGATTGGCTTACAAAAGGACATCGCAATCTCGATTTCAACGCTCGGGAAACTAACGTGTTGTGTTCGGTGCAAATCGAATTTATACTGTCGTAATACGAAAATATGCAGCGTATATGTTGCTGCACATCAAAGGTCTTTCCAAACCTTCTCTCCTTTTTTTTCAGCAAAAGTCTCTCCAAAACTTCTCTCCCCCGTTTCTTTTTTTCCGGAAAGTTCTACGCAAGTGTAGAAAATGTTAACCATTCAAAGTAGTGATAAGTTTTACAGTTCCAAAGTAAAAATCTACAGAAAACCTAATTTCACTTAGCGCGGATAAAGTGTATTTTCGACCGGGAAAAAGTATATTTTTTAAACGGGATATCTGGGAAAAACCGGGAATTTTTTTTCCTTGTCCACGTATACACCCTGAAGTACACTTATTCTCAATTCACTTATAATGAAAATTAACCACCCTCTGTTTATTATTGATGCAAACTTGTCAGTTAACTGCTGATTCAAGTCTGTGATCCCCATCACAAGATTTCTTTCAATGGAAAGCATCACCAAGGCCGAGAGTCTTTTTAGGCTCATAGAGTTGCGTAAGAAAGATTTTATTCATTTCAAAGTTGAAAAGCACATTTCTGGTTTGACCGATGTCTTAGTAATTATAAGAGTTAGCTTCAACAACTTATGGCAATGTCTTTCCTAGGTTGTTAGTTATTACAAACTCTGCTAGATGAACAGCATCAGAAAGTGATCTGAATTCTTGTGCAAGATAACTTAGGCAAAACCATGTAAGCTGAACACATTTCCTCTAAAATATCTTTACGAAATTTAAAACAATACAAGGAAAACTTTTCTAGAAGAAACAATTATGAAGCTACAGGATGACCTGAGAAACTAAAATGATCTTAGCACCAGAAACTATCACATTGAACATCATCTTTGCTTCAAATTTCCACTTAGTCTTCTGCAACTTTCTTTTCTTCATTGGGCAATCAGATTGTGCCTTGATAACATTTATTTCAAATTTAGAGCAGACTTCAATGTTATAACAGTTTCGACAGTGAAACTTTGTCTCGAAACCTGGCAGAAAATCCAAAGCGATTCTGGTCGTATGTGAAGTATGTTAGCGGCAAGAAACAATCAATGCCTTCTCTGCACAATAGCAATGGAGATACTATCGAAGACAGTGCTGCCAAAGAAGAATTACTAAACACAGCCTCCTGAAATGCCATCACAAAAGAAGACGAAGTAAATATTCCATCATTCGAATCAAGAACAGCTGCCAACATGAGTAACGTAGAAGTAAATATCCTCGGAGTAGTGAAGCAGCTTAAATCACTTAATAAAAGCAAGTCTTCTGGTCCAGACTATATACCAATTAGGTTCCTTTCAGTGTATGCTGACGCATGAGCTCCATACTTGACAATCATATACAGCCACTCGCTCGACAAAGACTGGAAACTTGCACAGGTCACACCAATGTTCAAGAAAGGTAGTAGTAGTAATCCACATAATTACAGGCCCATATCATTAACGTCGATATGCAGCAGGATTCTGGAACATATATTGTGTTCGAACATTATGAATTACCTCGAAGAAAACGTTCTATTGACACACAGACAACATGGGTTTAGAAAACATTGTTCTTGCGAAACACGACTAGCTCTTTATTTGCATGAAGTGTTGAGTCCTACTGACAAGGGGTTTCAGATCAATTCCATGTCTCTGGATTTCCAGAAGGCTTTTGACACTGTACCACACAAGTGGCTTATAGTGAAATTGCATGCTTATGGAATATCATCTCAGTTATGTGGCTGGATCTGTGACTTCCTGTCAGAGAGGTCACAGTTTGTAGTAATTGATGGAAAGTCTTTGAGTAAAACAAAAGTGATTTCTGGTGTTCTCCAAGGTAATGTTATAGGCGCTTTGCTGTTCAATATCTATATAAACGATTTGGGAGACAATCTGAGCAGCTGTCTGAGGTTGTCTGCAGATGACACTGTCGTTTATCAACTAATAAAGTCATCAGAAGATCAAAACAAATTGCAAAATGATTTAGAAAAGATATCTGAATAGTGCAAAAATTGGTAGTTGACCCTAAATAACAAAAAGTGTTAGGTCGTCCACATGAGTGCTAAAAGGAACTTGTTAAACTTCAGTTACACGATAAATTAGTCAAATATAAAGGCCGTAAATTCAACTACACACCTAGGAATTGCTTAGTGTATTCATCTCTTGGTCTCCCTCTATGATTTTTACCCTCCACATTGCCATCCAATACTAAATTGGTGATCCCTTGATGCCTCGGAACATGACATACCAACCGATCCCTTCTTCTAGTCAAGTTGGGGAGAATGGACAGTGTCTTGAAAGTAGGATATAAGATAAACATCAACAAAAGCAAAACAAGGATAATGGAATGTAGTCGAATTAAGTCGGGTGACGCTGAGGGAGTTAGATTAGGAAATGAGACGCTTAAAGTAGTAGATGAGTTTTGCTCTTTGGGGAGCAAAATAACTGATGATGGTTGAAGTAGAGAGGATGTAAAATGTAGACTGGGAATGGCAAGGAAAGCATTTTTGAGAAGAGAAATTTGTTTTCATCAAGTATAGATTTAAGTGTCAGGAAGTCGTTTCTGAAAGTATTTGTATGGAGTGTAGCCACATATGGAATTGAAACGTGGACAATAAATAGTTTAGACAAGAAGAGAATAGAAGCTTTCAAAATGTGGTGCTACAAAAGAATGCTGAAGTTTATATGGGTAGATCACATAACTAATGAGGAGGTACTGAATAGAATTGGAGAGAAGAGAAATTTGTGGCACAACTTGACTAGAAGAAGGGATCTGTTGGTAGGGCATATTCTGAGGCATCAAAGGATCACCAATTTAGTACTGGATGGCCGTGTGGAAGGTAAAAATCGTAGAGGGAGACCAAGAGATGAATACACTAAGCAGATTCAGAAGAATGTAGGTTGTAGTAGGTACTTGGAGATGAAGAAGCTTGCACAGGATAGAGTAGCATGGAGAGCTGCATCAAACCAGTCTCAGGACTGATGACCAGAACAACAACAACAGGTAAAATGCTGATTCCCTTATTTGTTTTGAAATGTCTTCTTGGCACACCTCTAACATAAGTTACAAAAGTTCATTTCGAATTGTTTTGGATGTTCTTTTGAAAACAGTTGCCTTGTCCAAATGATCTTTCAGTGCTGCATCCAGTTCAGTATCAAATTAATCAGTCCTCTGCAAGTACCAAGGTTTGATGATGGTTCAGTTTCATCATGTCAACTTAAGATCAATTCAAAGGAACCACAAAAATAAGTACAATTTACTAAAATATTTAACACTTATCTATTATTCCTAATGTCTTCATTATACTCTGAAGGTTTCCTTCTATGTGCACTTTCCAAAAAGAATGGGAGTCACTTAATTCCAGTATGATGGACATAGAGGAATTATGGGCAAGGTTTACACAGATTGTGAATCACACCCAGGAGAAGTATCTGCTGAGTAAGTGGATTAAGGATGGAAAAGATACACCATGGTTTAATAACAAAAAAGAACAGTCTGTAAAAAGATCAATGCGCCTACAACAACTAACAGCATCATAGCTTAGCAAAAGATCTTGCCGAGAATGCGAAAGAATTCTGGTCCTACACAGAATTGCCAAGCAGGTCAAAGGCTTCTATCCAGTCACTTGTTAGTGTGTCTGATTGGCAATAGGGGACAACAACAAGAAAGCTGAAGTTTTAAATCTTGAATTTAAGAAATCATTCACACAGGAGGATTGTAGAAGCATACTGTCACTTGACTGTTACATACTTCTGTATGGAGGACATAGTAACAGGCATTCCTAGCATACAGAACCAGCTGAAAACAAATGAGTCACCATATCAGTATGGAATCCAAGTTTGTTTTTACAGAGAGTACTCAGATGCATTGGCCTCTTGCCTAGCTTGCATTCATCGCAAATCTCTTGCCCAGTGCACAGTCCCAAGTGACTGGAAAAAACTTAGGTGACTCTTGTATATAAGAAGGGTACAAGAATGGACCTGCAAAGTTACAGACCAATATCCTTAACATTGTTCTGCTGGAGAATTCTTGAGCACATTCTCAGGTTGAATATAATAAATTTCCTTGAGACAGAAGGGCTTCTATCCATGGACCAGGACAGCTTTAGAAAGCACTGCTCATGCAGAACTCAGATGGACCTCATCCCACACGATATCCTGCGAACCACGGATGAAGGGCAACAGGCAGATTCCATATTCCTAGATTTCCCGAATGTGTCTGACATATTGCCCCACGGCGTATTGTTAATGAAGGTATGAGCATTTGGAATAGGTTCACAGATATGCTAGGGGCTTGAAGACTTCTTAACTAATAGAACCCAATACATTGTCCTCTATGGCAAGTGTTCATCAAAGACAAGGGCAACATCAGGAGTACCCCAGGGAAGTGTGACAGGACTGCTACTGTTCTCTAAATACTGAAATGATCTGATGGACAGGGTGAGCAGCAATCTGTGGTGCTCTTGGTTGCTTGCTTGCTTGCACTGGCGGATTAAAGGGGGGTGGAGGGGGGGGGTCGCAGTTGCCCCCCCCCCCCCCCCCTTTACATTGCTTTACCTTAGTGAAAAAAGTTTGTATGTCTTGGAGTAGCTAGAATTTCATAATGTTATATTTTCACCCTGCTGTAGGCTCTGGGAAATTTTTTTATTTAAAATTAAAATTTGGCCTCTGAAGTGGTACCCCATTTTAGCCAGATCGAGAGTGTATCACTTTGTTGTTCTTATCTGCTTTTCTCTAATCTCTATATTTTTGATCATTTCTATGATCTATTTCAGGTCAGATTTTGTGTCCACGTACTGCTTGTGTCTTATCCTATACAACTGTATTAATCAAAGTAGAATCACAGGACAACACCCATGTCCATGCCCATGGGTGGATTCTAACCCCCAGCCAGAACAGCCCAGCCATCCGCAGCATGGCTATCCTGCCCGGCTTCCCTGGGAATGGCCCACTAGGATTTCCCGACTTCCGTACCCCCGACCAGCGGCACGCACTGCGCTAAGCCCGTATGGTGCTACCTGCCGTGCCTCCCTTATTGTCAGTGTTAGAGTTGTGTTCTTAGACATCTCATCTCGGGCTGAATGGCATATACGAACAGTTCCTTTTACTGGTGTCGACTGTTTCATTTCTGTCATCTGTGTACCATGAAACGAGCTTCAAAGATAACATCTTTTTTCTCTAAAAAACAGAAGACAACAGGTGAGTTTATTATAGCGTAAGCTTATGGTTTGTGAGGTGTTATATGAACAAAAGTTGCTTGTTCATGTATATGTATTACTTAATTTTTGAACTGAGTTCTTAAAGTCAAGCTATTTGAGATTGCACTACAATTTTTATAGGGAGAAGCGTTTGGTATATTTTCTTCCACAGTTGTTAACTTGTTTTCATATGCTGTGGCTGTCTACTTAAAAAGGAATGTAGACAGTTTTTCTATGTATGTTACTTTACTTATTGGGCATAAAGTATATTTATGGTCACCCATCATTATTTGTGATTGATGAATCAAACCAAATTAATTTTATGTTCAAGACAGTGACAAGTAATATTTTATGGGCGGAAATACTTGTTTTAAGGAGTCTTTTTGTGGAAATTGTACAATATTGCAAAGAATAGCTTTATTTTTCCCGTTTCCTTGTATTTTTACAAACTGTTAAACCTGGTATCAGTGACGTCTACGGGAAGTACCGTTGCCTCCAAAGTTATTTTCAGCTGGGGGATGGGGCATTCTGATGATAAAATCGCCAGTGGTTGGTCCTGCTTGAGATCTGCAGGCAGATTGACCGTTTCTGAGAATACATTGTAAGGTCACATTTGAATATGAAGTCTCAACAATGTATTATTATGAAAGATTGTTGCTTCCGAAAGTCATTCCTAAAGTAGCAAATTACTGGCATTGCAGGCACTGGAAAGAACTGCCTCTTTAACTTTTTTATTGCTGAAAGATATAAATACAATACACTATGACTGCTGTATTAATCTGTAAAATAAAATTGTCCAATTAACAAATGAAAAGAAACAACTCATGGTAGCATATTTACAAAGAAACAGAATTGGATTCTTGCTTCATCATTTTGTCAGTATCATCACAATTTACCTATCAGGACATGTTTAAATCTCATCTTCCATGAGAAATCATCCAATGTGTGACCTTTAGGCCTAATTACAATATATCACTTAAATGTGATAATTTATTTTTTTCGAAAACATGCTTATTTCCTGCGCACCGTGATCGAAAACCGAAATGTATGACTGCTAACCGGTAAGATGCTTTGATGCAGTAGAACCTGAAATATCAGTGTCAAATGGAAATAAACACAAGTGTATCTTTTTTATATGAAGCATGTATATATTTTTAAAATGGTAAATACACCTTCAAATATGTCAAATGGTTCCACTACAAGTCAGCAGTTATTACCACAGCTTAGATGTGCTTCATTGCAATTTTCTAAATAAGTCCCCTTATTTCAGTCAACTAACTAGAAATTCACAAACATAAGGGTCTTTGACTTCCACATCTACTAAATTATGGTGTAAAACTCTGTGTCAGATGTGATGTCTGACATGAAGCTTTATTCCATCACTACAATCTATAAAAAAAATTATCACAAATTTGGAACCACTTGTGTGACTGATGGGAATCTTATTAATTAACAGATAAATACTCTGGCTGTGTTTTAATATTTATTTTGCTACTTTGGGTAAGAAATTGAAGAAGCAATGTGGATTATAGTCAATCAAGCCGGCCAAAAATTTGACGCCAGTCAGCGAGTGTACTCTTTTGCAATACAGAATTAAAGATCTCAGCAAGATCTAGATTTAAAAAATGTCAAAAAACAGCTTAAATCACTAAAACATAACAAAGCTCCAGGCCCCTAATCTTAAGGGTGGGTATCATGTGGCAGATATGAAGCTAAACACATTAGTGATTGTACCTCTGACAAAATTTGCTAAGTTATTAGGGAAAATCACAGTAGAGCAGTATAACATCAGCAAGCTTTAGTACTTTTTGGGTTCTTACCAAAATACAAATAAATCGGTTGAAAATCAAGTTGACACCTACAGAGGGGGGGGGGGGGGGGGCAACGTTTGTCATTTCCTTTGCTAAACGTCATATTTCTTGGAAGGCAGAATGCACCTTTTAGAGGACATCGAGATGATGCCTCTGTTTCTTCTAATGATCCAGAACTATCAAATAAAGACAACTTTAAAGATTTGAAATTTCGCACTGAAGAATGGGGGAAATTGAATTAGAAGCACAGTATAGCTCTGGTAATAAATGACGCACATTTTTAAGTAAAACTGTTTAAAGTGAGTTGATTGAATGATGTGGTGAAGAAATTATTTCTCAGATAGTAAATATAATCGAAGAAAACAAATTCTATAGTATTGGGTTTGATGAGACAGCTGACATCAGCCACAAAACTCAGATGTCAATTTTTTAAAGATATGTTTATAAAGATGTGATCAGAGAAGATTTCATAGGTTTCATCAATCCACGGGGGCCACAGACAAATCTGTGGAAACAAAACTTCAAAGCTGGATCCAAATGTAATAAAAACGAAGATTTCTCTTTAACGTCTGACAGTGAAAATGATCAACTTGCGTCTTTTGATGATGGCCAAATTAACAGATCTAATGCTGCTCCATTGAGTCCAGAAAGTTATTTTAGGGTTATTGTCTTCATCCCCATTCTCGACACAATTAGCAACAATCTTGAAAGTAGATTCTCTAAAAATGTTCTCATTCTCTTCAACCTGAACACTCTTCGACCAAAGGTCTGTTCATCGTCAACAAGGTCCATGGAGTCAGTGATTAGCGATACCGAAACAGTGGCTAGAAAGTATTATAAACTGTTTGGAAAGGATGAAAGTGACAGCATCGCTAATTTGAGGGAAGAAGTCGAGTTGAGGGAGACAAAATGGAAAAGAGAAAATACAAAGAATACACTTCTACCAAGCTCTGGTGTTGAGTGTTTGGAGTTTTGTACTACAGACATTTTCCCCTTGATAACATCTTGAGAATGGCTGAAAGTAAGGGGAAACTACAGCCATAATTTTTCCCGAGGGCGTGCAGCTTTACTGTATGGTTCAATGATGATGGCATCCTCTTGGGTAAAATATTCCGGAGGTAAAATAGTCCCCCATTCGGATCTCCAGGTGGGGACTACTCAAGAGGATGTCATTATCAGGAGAAAGAAAACTGGCATTCTACGGATTGGAGCATGGAATGTCAGATCCCTTAATTGGGCAGGTAGGTTAGAAAATTTAAAAAGGGAAATGGATAGGTTAAAGTTAGATAGAGTGGGAATTAGTGAAGTTCGGTGGCAGGAGGAACAAGACTTTTGGTCAGGCGAATAAAAGGGTAACAAATACAAAATCAAATAGGGGTAGGGCAGGAGTAAGTTTAATAATGAATAAAAAAAATAGGAGTGCGTGTAAGCTACTATAAAATGCATAGTGAACACGTTATTGTGGCCAAGATAGACACAAAGCCCAAGCCTACTACAGTAGTACAAGTTTATATGTCTACTAGCTCTGCAGATGACGAAGAAATTGAAGAAATGTATGATGAAATAAAAGAAATTATTGAGATAGTGAAGGGAGACGAAAAATTAATAGTCATGGGTGACTGGAATTCGGCAGTAGGAAAAGTGAGAGAAGGAAACGTAGTAGGTGAATATGGATTGGGAATAAGAAATGATAGAAGAAGCCGCCTGGTGGAATTTTGCACAGAGCACAACTTAATCATAGCTAACACTTGGTTTAAGAATCATGAAAGAAGGTTGTATACATGGAAGAAGCCTGGAGATACTGACAGGGGCAGATGTGGACTCTGACCACAATCTATTGGTTATGAACTGTAGATTAAAACTGAAGAAATGGCAAAAAGGTGGGAATTTAAGGCAATTGGACCTGGATAAACTGACTAAACCAGGGGTTGTACAGAGTTTCAGGGAAAGCATAAGGGAACAAGTGACAGGAATGGGGGAAAGAAATACAGTAGAAGAAGAATGGGTAACTTTGAGGGATGAAGTAGTGAAGGCAGCAGAGGATCAAGTGGGTAAAAAGATGAGGGCTAGTAGAAATTCTTGGGTAACAGAAGAAATATTGAATTTCATTGATGAAAGGAGAAAATATAAAAATGCAGTAAATGAAGCTGGCAAAAAGGAATACAAACGTCTCAAAAATGAGATCGACAGGTAGTGCAAAATGGCTAAGCAGGGATGGCTTGAGGACAAATGTAAGGATGTAGAGGCTTATCTCACTAGGGGTAAGATAGATACTGCCTACAGGAAAATTAAAGAGACCTTTGGAGAAAAGAGAGCACTTGTACGAGGGCTATCCACAAAGTACATTACGTTTTGGAATTAAAAATAATTAAAGTATTGGAAATTTTTTTTTATTATATACAGATGAAAGCCACACTTAAATACTACTTTTCTACATAGTTGCCATTTAAATTAAGGCACTTATCGTAGCGATAGACGAGCTTGGAAATTCCTTTGTCGTAAAATTCGGCCACCTGCGCCTTCAACCACGTAGTTACCTCTTCTTGAAGCTGTGCGTCGTCATCAAAACACTGCATAGCCAACCACTTCTTCATTGCTGGGAATAAGTAGAAGTCACTCGGTGCCAGGTCGGGACTGTACGGCGGATGAGGAAACAACTCCCACTTAAAAGATTTGAGAACTTCACGAGTGGCATTTGCCGTGTGGGCCCGGGCGTTGTCGTGAATCAGCAAGATCTTTGAGCCCAACTTTCCCCTGCACTTGTTTTGTATTGCTCTTCTGAGGTTGTGCAGAGTTTGGCAATACCTTTGAGAGTTTATTGTAGTGCCTCTTTCCAGGAAATCCAGAAAAAATCACACCTTTTCTGTCCCAAAAGACAGTCGCCATCACCTTCCTTGCCGACATTGTCTGCATGCATTTCTTGGGTTTTGGGGGGGAATTTGTGTGCCCCCACTGCATTGACTGCAATTTTGTCTCGCAGTTCACATGCTTAACCCATGTTTCGTCACCAGTAACAATGCAATCCAGTAATGAGTCGCCATCTTTCTCGTAAGCATCCAAAAACGTTAACGCTGCAGCCATTTGCTGATTTTTGTGAATCTCTGTCAAGATTTTTGGTATCCATTTTGCACAAAACTTGTGGTAACCAAGCTTTTCGATAACGATTTCATGCAGCAAACTTCGTGAAATTTGTGGAAAACTCATACAGACTTCCGTTATTGTGAAATTACGGTTTTCACGGACCGTGGCATCTACTTTTTCGACAAGTTCGGCAGTCACTATGCTGGGTCTTCCACTTCGCTCTTCATCGTGAACGTTAGTTCGGCCATTTTTAAATTTTATGACCCATTGACGCACTCCACCTTCAGTGATTATGTTGTCCGCATACACTTCACAAAGCTGCCGATAGATTTCTATCGGTGTAGAGTTTTTTGCAGTCAGGAACCTTATTACAGCACGCACTTCACACTTCGCGGCATTTTCAATTAACGCTAACATTTCAAACTGTCTCAGTAACTCAACGGAGTACAGCACGAACCTCTCACTAGCACGGCAGGATGCCGACTGAGCGGCGGAATGCCACGACACCAAGATGGCCACGCTAGCCCCGCCCCTAATGGACACAAACGAAAATGTAATGTAATTTGTGGATAGCCCTTGTATGCATATCAAGAACTCAGATGGAAAACCAGTTCTAAGCAAAAAGAAGGGAAAGCAGAAAGGTGGAAGGAGTATATAGAGGGTCTATACAAGGGCGATGTACTTGAGGACAATATTATGGAAATGGAAGAGGATGTAGATGAACATGAAATGGGAGATATGATACTGCGTGAAGAGTTTGACAGAGCACTGAAAGAACAAGGCCCCGGGAGTAGACAACATTCCATTAGAACTACTGACAGCCTTGGGAGAGCCAGTCCTGATAAAACTCTAACATCTGGTGAGCAAGATGTATGAGACAGGCGAAATACCCTCAGACTTCAAGAAGAATATAATAATTTCAATCCCAAAGAAAGCAGATGTTGAAAGATGTGAAAATTACCGAACTATCAGTTTAACAAGTCACGGCTGCAAAATGCTGATGTGAATTCTTTATAGAGGAATGGAAAAACTAGTAGAAGCCGACCTCGGGGAAGATCAGTTTGGATTCCGCAGAAATATCGGAACACGTGAGGCAATACTGACCCTATGACTTATCTTACAAGCTAGATTAAGGAAAGGCAAACCTATGTTTCTAGCATTTGTAGACTTAGAGAAAGCTTTTGACAATGTTGAATGGAATATTCTCTTTCAAATTCTGATGGTGGCAGGGGTGAAATACAGGGAGCAAAAGGGTATTAACAATTTGTACAGAAACCAGATGGCAGTTATAAGGGTCGAGGGACATGAAAGGGAAGCAGTGGTTGGGAAGGGAGTGAGACAGGGTTGTAGCCTCTCCCCAATGTTATTCAATCTGTATATTGAGCAAGCAGTAAAGGAAACAAAAGAAAAATTTGGAGTAGGTATTAAAATAGAGAAGAAATAAAAACTTTGAGGTTCACCGATGACATTGTAATTCTGTCAGAGACAGCAAAGGACTTGGAAGAGCAGTTGAACGGAATGGACAGTGTCTTGAAAGGAGGATATAAGATGAACATCAACAAAAGCAAAATGAGGATAATGGAATGTAGTCGAATTAAGTCGGGTGATGCTGAGGGAATTAGAGTAGGAAATGAGACACTTAAAGTAGTAAAGGAGTTTTGCTATTTGGGAATCAAAATAACTGACGATGGTCAAAGTAGAGAGGATATAAAATGTATACCAGCAATGGAAAGGAAAGCGTTTCTGAAGAAGAGAAATTTGTTAACATCGAGTGTAGATTTAAGTGTCAGGAAGTGTTTTCTGAAAGTATTTGTATGGAGTGTAGCCATGTATGGAAGTGGAACATGGACAATAAATAGTTTGAACAAGAAGAGAATAGAAGCTTTCAAAATGTGGTGCTACAGAAGAATGCTGAAGATAAGATGGGTAGATCACATAACTAATGATGAGGTATTGAATAGGATTGGGAAGAAGAGAAGTCTGTGGCACAACTTGACTAGAAGAAGGGATTGGTTGGTAGGACATGTTCTGAGGCATCAAGGGATCACCAATTTAGTACTGGAGGGCAACGTGGAGGGTAAAAATCATAGAGGGAGACCAAGAGATGAATACACTAAGCAGATTCAGAAGGATGTAGGCTGCAGTAGGTACTGGGAGATGAAGAAGCTTGCACAGGTTGGAGTAACATGGAGAGCTGCTTCAAACCAGTCTCATGACTGAAGACCACAACAACAACAACTTTTGTGCAATCAGTACTTTCTTTCTAAGTGATGAGTTACCCCAGAATATTATTCTTTAAGACATTATTGAGTGGAATGTGTAAAATATGGGTAGGAAGTTGATATGTTTGTATCCAAGAAGCAATTATATGAAGTGCAATAACAGCTGAACTGTGAGTTGTATGAGAAGCTCAGAATATGCTTCTTCAAGCTGAAGTTTTCATCAATATGTACTCCCAAAATTTGGACCATTCTACCCTATTTACTGATTCTTACTCATGTGCTAATCAGTGGTCTGTATGATTCTATTTGTTGTACAGAACTAAATGTAGAGTGTTTTTCCAAAATTTATGGAGAATCCATTTTCAGAAAACCACTTAATAATTCTTTGGAAAATTCTATTTACCAACTCTTCTGTTGCTTTCTCCCTAATGGGATTTATTTTAACATTAGTATCATCCACAAAAAATATCAGTTTTGCTCGTTGAATGTTAAGTGAAAGCTCATTCATGTACAAATGGAATAGGAGTGAATAGTGGCCCCAAAACTGGACCTCGTGGAAAACCTTTTCTAATCCCCCCCTCCTACTGTGGAAAACCTTTTCTAATCCCCACCCCCCTTCCAATCACAAAAATTTTCTGCTTTCTGACATTATCTGAATTATTCAGCATCAACTTTTGCATGCTGTTTTTCAATATGATTCAAACCAGCTGCACGCATAAAGTCATCAATTCCATAACACTTGAGCTTTTTCAAGAATGTAACACGATCTACACCTTGGAAAGATCACAAAAATATTTCCTGTTTATACATTATTATTTAAGGCTTGTACTGTTTGGTGAGTGAATGTATGAATAGCATTCTCAGTAGAACAACTCTTCTGGAATCCAAACTGTGGTATCCTAAGTAAACTGTTTCCACTTAAGTGAGTAGCTATTCTTGAGTACATTACTGTTTTGAACACTCTGGAAAAAGACGACAGTAAAGAAACTGGCCGAAAATTGTTTAAATCTGTCACCTTTCTTATGAAGTGGTTTAACACTGCATATTTTATCCTGTCTGGAAAAATTCCCTTTGCCAGTGATTCACTGCATTTATTACTGAGGGCATTATTTACTAAGTTCAAACAGCTTTTTACAATTCTGTTTGAAATTCCATCATCCCCACATAAGATTCTGTTTTTTAGAATTTTTATAATTGTACTAATTTCTCTGTTTCCAACAGGGTACTAAAGATTTCTTTCCATATAATAAGCCCTATCTTTTCTGAAACATGTGATGCATCACTAATGCAAAGAATTTTTCCAGAGAAATTGAAATAATAATAATAATAATAAAATTTTATTGTCTTTCGGCTGATTACAGGTATGGCAGCGTTCATAGTGTAATTTGACTTGTGTAGTACAATGATGTACTGCAGCAATGCATGGCAGCTTGTGCCGCATTCGTGTACTAATGAGCTGCCATTTCGAGTGCCTTTGCTGTTGAAAGTTATTTCAAGAATAATGACTCTGTTATTGCTAACCAGCATCTATTTCGGCAACATTTCTACTTGGGACGTCATGGGGAAGTTTCAGATAGACGGACCATTGTGATGTGGGTACGTGCATTTCGAACAACAGGTTCTGTTTGCAAAGGCAAACTGGGAAGAAGTGAAAGAACTGTGCAGACACCAGAAGGCGTGGAAAATGTTCGTGCTGCACTATTGCGTAGCTGAAAAAGATCTGCTTGTTGTCATGTGCAAACTGTGCATATGTCCAATTGCTCATTCAGGAGAATATTTCACAAAGATCTCCATTTTCATCCATATAAGCTGCAGATTGTTCAGGAAATTAGGCCTCACGCTTGGGTTTCACGCGAAACATTCTGCTTAACCACTCGTGATCTCCTTCGCCAAAATCCACTAATATTGCACACCATTTGGATGTCAGATGAAGCTCATTTTGAGTTATGTGGTTCAGTGAATAAACAGAATATGCGTTATTGGAGTGATGTAAACCTGCATGAACTGCACATCAAGTCCTTGCACAGTTCTCATGTCACAGTGTGGTGTGGAGTTGCTTCCTTTGGGATTATTGGCCCTTACTTCTTTGAGGATGACAGTGGCGTGACTGTAACTGTCACCAGTGAACACTACCTTAAGATGCTGCAAGACTTCATTCTTCCCAAATTAGGTGTGGTTGATGTGGATGTGGAACAATTATGGTTTCAACACGAGGGAGCGACCTCGCATACAGCCAGAATTTTCATGGATTTCTTGCGACAGACATTTCCCGGTAGAGTAATTTCCCATTTTGGTGACATTTCCTGGTCGCCTCGCTCACCTGACATTTCATGTGCAGACTTTTTCCTTTGGGGCTACCTGAAGGAAGAAGTGTTCTGAACATGTTGTGCCACCATTACTGAGTTGAAGGATCGCATCAGAACTGCCGTCAGTAATGTCCCAGGGTTCCGACGCCACCTAGATGAATGTGTTGTTCAGAGGGGGTCATCATTTGACAGGAGTCATATTCAAAAAGTAATCCATGCAATGCAGTAATGTGTCAAGACATGACACATTAGTAAATGGCATGCCTTTAACTATTAATTGACATAAGAGGTAATAAATAAATTACAGTTACTGCCTGATGGTGTGTTTTTACTATGAACGCTGACGCACCCTGTATGGCATTTAACCCATCTATAAGAAAGTTGATAGGAGAGATGTCGATAAATACTGAGTTGTTTCACTAATGACAGTATTTTCCAATTTTTTTGAGAAGTAATGCAGAATAGTATTCTAGAATAACATCCCACATGAGCAACAATAATATCCTTAGTAAATTACACTTTGGATTTCAGAAGAGTTTCTCTACTGAGAATGCCATTTACATGTTCACTCATCAAATTTCACAAGCATTAAACAACAAAATAACACTGTTTGGTATTTTCTGTGAATTGTCTAAGGAATTTGACTGAGCAAATCACTTTATTCTCCTAAATAAACTGAGGTTTTAAGGAACTGATGGTATATCAACCAATGGATAATATCATATCTAACCACAAGAATGCAGGAAGTTGTAGTTAGCAGTTCAACCAATGTAATCAGGGGAGGATCTTCTGACTGGGAAGAAATCACATATGGGGTTCTCTAAGGCTCAATCTTAGGTCCACTATCATTTCTTATATATGTAAATGACCTTCCCTGTCTATAATGCAACAAGCAGAATTAGTTCTTTTTGCAGAATTAGTTTTTTTGCAGAGGACACTAGTATTGTAATCAATCCAAGCATACATACAGCAACAGAAGAATGGTAAAAAACGTTCTCAAAAGTCTCATTACTGGTTTTCTGCCAGTGGCATTACTCTCAATTTGAAAAAGACATGACACATTATGTTCTGTATATCTAGAGGTACTACACCTATTACAGTGGTAAGAGTTAGGAGATAATAGAGTGGAAACTTCAAAATTTTTAAGTGTCCAAACTGATGTGAATTTAAACTAGAAAAAATACATTTTGGAACTCCCTAGAACAACTGAGTTTAGCCGCATTTGCACTTAAGGTCATTGCAAAGCTTGGGGAGAACAAATCAGTAAGTTGACATATACTGCAAATTTTCATTCGATAATATGATGAGGAAGAATGTTGTGGTGCAACTCATGTTTAAGAAAGAAAGTCTTCATTGCTCAAAAAATGTACTGCAAGATTAATGTGTGGTGCTCACCCACAGTCATCTTGTAGACATTTGTTGAAGGAGTTTAGGATTTTCACTATGCTTCACAGTATATTTATATCCTCATGAATTTTGTTGTAAATAATCCACTGTAGTTCAAAAGGAAAAATGAGGTACATAATTACAATATCAGAAGAAAAACAGAACATTAAGGTTATCTTTAGCTCAAAATGGGGTGTACAATGCTGCAACTAAAGTTTTTGATGACTTAACCAGTGATATAAAATGTCTGGCAGACAGCAAAGTAAAATTTGAAAACAAACTAAGAAAGTTTCTTCTTCATAATTCCTTCTGTTCCATAGATAATTTATATTACTGTAATGTGTAAAGTGTGTTGGTTAGGAATTACTAATTCACATCTGTATATATAAAAACAAAGAAAAAAGAACTTATAAACGTTCAGCATGTAGCCATATCAACAAATTAAGTTGTGATGTGAATGTAAAATGACTCATTCCACATCATTACAATTTATTATGGAAATTATCCATAGAACATGGAAGTAACTAAAAAAACTAAAAACTAAACTGTATTTTGGTATATTACCATCATAGCCCCCAATTGCATAAATACGGTTATCAAGGACAACAGCACCAAAATTACTTCTTGCATAATGCATTGGACATATTTCAATCCAGCCAAGTGTTTTTTCTGGATCCAGCATTTCAGCTGTAAAAGAAATAAGTGGAATCTAAAATCTGAAATTTTGATTGAAATGTATTAGCTTTTATTTAATTTGCAATGTAAGAGGTACAGATACATCATCCGCTCAAGAGCTGCCTCTGCTATTCCACTTCACGTACACACTCATACACATGCAACAACACAGTCAGCCAATCTTGCTCACCCATGAGCCCAACAAAATCATCATGCTTATTTTATAAATACGAGTTTCAAATGGGATTAAAAATTTGTTAGCCATAACAATAAAGACGAAAATATAATAATATTAATAAAAGTTTAGTGAAATAGGCTTGATCAGCAGCCTGATATTTCAGGTTTGCTATATTTTAAGGCCTTCACTAATAGAGTTAAGAAGAGAGGAAATGGCTCAAAATTAAAGGAGCCTCATTTTGCTTCTTTTGAAAAGAAATTCCATATAGTAAGGAAAGTCTGGATAGAATGTAAATAGTTTAGAAGTAAAGGAGATCACTCACCAAATAGCAGAAGTGTTGAATTACTGATAGGCACACACAACAGAGAAAGAAAACTTACTAGCAGAGACCGAGGACAGAAGGATTATGGGAATGAAGGGTGTGTCACAAAGATAACTCCCATCTATGTTGTTCAGAAAAGCTGTGCTGGAGGGAAGGATCCAAATGGCACGAGTTTTGAAGCAGCCATTGAATTCAAGTGTGTTGTGCTGAGCAGAATGTCATGCCAATGAGTTGTCAACTGTGTTCATGGCCGCAGTTAGGCAGTGGTCATTCATTATGGTGGACAGCTGGTTGACATAAAAAGCTGTGCAATGATTGCACGGACTTGGTATATGACATAGCTGTTTTCACAGGTGGTGCTGCCTCTGATGGGAATGGCTAGGCCTGTAACACAACTGGAGTAGGAAGTGTTGGGTGGAAGAATCAGGCAGGTCTAGCATCTGAATCTTTCACAGGGATATGATTCCCAAGGCAAGGAGACGAGACTGTGAATGGCATGGGGATAGACCAGGATGCTGTGTGGGTGAGGTATGTGTTTGTACTCTAACTTGTCAAAGGATTTATACTGAAAGCTAGCAAGTTTTCTTTCTTTTTTTCAGAATGTCTGTTGATGACTCTGTGCTTCTGCTATTTGATGATTGGTCTCCCTTACTCATGAATTATTTACATTTTGCCAGAACTTTCTCAGTATGTATAGAGAAGTAACAGCTGGTAGGAATATGTAATGGGATGATTACATAGGAGACAGTTCCTATGCCTGGAGACAGTCTTGATGACTCTGTAATGTTTTTAAATATTCATATACTTGTGGTACTGGGGAAACTCGCAAGAGACAGCCTGTTAGAAGTAGAAAGTCCATTCATTCACACTTCATGTTCTCTAGAACCCATTATGAAGCAAAGGCTTCACGGTCACATTATACATTAACTGGTAAAGGGAGCAATTGCAGCTATTTTCTGAAAAGTATCCAAACAACCAGTTACAGTTTGTTCTAATCTGCTCACATCAGTAGAAATGGAAATTACTTCTAGATTGCCTTGTCACTATGTTTCTCACAAGGGGATGATCTAGTCTTACATATTGAAATTTTTTATACTGGAAGAATACAGCAAAAGAAAGACCCTGTCAAAATTTTAGCTGTTAGCATGCATGAAAGTATTTTAAAAAAAATGTTGAAAATTGGGAAACTCATCAGGTGGCTGGAGAATTGCACACCCCTACCAGAACTGTAGCAGCCACTGTCCATGCACAAGATGGAGGCACATATCCTTGGTTGATGACCAATCAGTAAACAGATGACATGAATTGGTATGATCATAATTTGTAAAGTGAATTTCAGTTTTCATTGATAGTTTCTCTAAAACAATTGCCTGCAGTTACTGTTCACTCAAATTTGCAACTCATTCAATATCCATAATAATTCCCAGTAGCCTTTTTGGTAGCATAAGTGTTAACAAGTAAGTATTAAAATCCCTGGAGAAGAAATAAAACGTTAAAGTTCGCCGATGACATTGTAATTCTGTCGGAGACAGCAAAGGACTTGGAAGAGCAGTTGAACAGAATGGACAGTGCCTTGAAAGGAGGATATAAGATGAACATCAACAGCTGCAAGCTATGGCATAAGTTTTTGGGGAAAAACCAGGTCAAGCCTAAATGACATTTTTATTATGCAAAAAAGAGCTATTCGTATCATGACACACAGCCCACCACAAACTCACTGTAGACCCTTATTCAGACAACTAAAGATACTTACAATACCATCAATATATATTTTTAAATGCCTGGAAATGGTAAGTAAAAATAACTGCGATCTCCAAACCAACTCAAGCTACCATGATCACAATACAAGGCATTGTAAAGACTTCCACTCTCCCTATGTAGAAAAACTAGAAGTCAGAAACATGTTAACCACTTAGGAATAAAGCTTTTAAATGCACTTCCATCTCAAATTAAAGAATTGAAAGGCAAAAATAATTTCAAGCATGAAGTAAAAAAATACTTGATGGAAAAATGCTACTACAGTGTAAATGAATACCTGTCTCAGACTGTGGATTGAAACCTGTACTTATTTTTTAAAAATTCAAACTAATTTAATGATGTTTTCAACTTCGTAATTATGATACTTAGGAAAAAGCTGTTAAATATCTGTAATACGTTTTGTGTATATCCGTAATATGTTTTGTGTATAAGGCATAGTTCATGATCTCAAATTGTTTATCATGAGCACTTACTTTTGTTTTTTGGGTAATAAGTTCTTGTACACTACTTATGTACTATGTGTATGTAATTTGTTTGCTGTTTGTATATGTTTGTCAATTTATTATGTGTATGTGTTGTTATGTGTTACGTGTAATCAAATGACAAATCCTATATCACATGTGTGATCTATTGGATGCTAAATAAATAAATAAATAAATAAAAAAGCAAAATGAGGATAATGGAATATAGTCAGGTGATTCAAGGGAATCAGATTAGGAAATGAGACACTTAAAGTAGTAAAGAAGTTTTGCTATTTGGGGAGCAAAATAACTGATGATGGTCGAAGTAGAGAGGATATAAAATGTAGACTGGCAATGGAAAGGAAAGCGTTTCTGAAGAAGAGAAATTTGTTAACATCGAGTATAGATTTAAGTGTCAGGAAGTCGTTTCTGAAAGTATTTGTATGGAGTGTAGCCATGTATGGAAGTGAAACATGGATGATAAATAGTTTGGACAAGAAGAGAATAGAAGCTTTTGAAATGTGGTGCTACAGAAGAATGCCGAAGATTAGATGGGTAGATCACATAACTAATGAGGAGGTACAGAATAGGATTGGGGAGAAGAGGAGTTTGTGGCACAACTTGACTAGAAGAAGGGATTGGTTGGTAGGACATGTTCTGAGGCATCAAGGGATCACAAATTTAGTATTGGAGGCAGCATGGAAGGTAAAAATCGTAGAGGAGACCAAGAGATGAATACACTAAGCAGATTCAGAAGGATGTAGGCTGCAGTAGGTACTGGGCGATGAAGAAGCTTGCACAGGATAAAGTAGCATGGAGAGCTGCATCAAACCAGTCCCAGGACTGAAGACCACAACAACAACAACAACAACAAGTGTTAACAGTGGGGATAAAACTGAATTAATATTCACTGTGTTTAATGCATAATGCTCAGCAGTGTGCAAAAGCAATTTTGCTTTGTAAAATCAGACCATGTTCTGTAAATGGAAGAAAGACTTGCAAAAGTAATAAAAGTGCCAAAATGAAACTTACAAAGCTATGAAAGAAAAGCTATCCAAAAGATTTACTCTACAGGATGGCCACGAAGTCCCATTACCCCCATTAATGACCAACATAAACCCGAATAAATAACAAGCACAATAGCTGTTTGGACGAGTTTTCTTGAGATATGAACCATGCAAAGCTGCTCATGAGAGGAAATGCACCATTACTGATGGAGATCTATATGACTGGGCCCTCTGGATTGCAACTGAGATGAATAAAGAAGATTTCAAGTCTTCGTCAATCTCGTTAAGTAGATTCAAGAAATCATTCAGTATAGGAAGTCGCAAAACAAGTTTACTTCAAGTAAAAGTATAGAGCAGACACCATCAAAGCATAGCTGACATGAAGATGAGGCTTGCTGTTAACCCACATCTGCTGCATCTAATGCCGATCAGTCAGGTTTCATGAAAAACCTGTGAGCAGAGTGCACTTTATCATTTTGAGGCAAGAGAGGACAGAGACTGTTGTGCAGTCGATTAATGCTATGACACATTCATACACAATAATGTCAATGGTAAGTATGAGCGAATTAGTGTTTCCGCAGCTTTATATCTGTCTTCCCGGACCTAGAACCAAACATTAAAAAAATGGACTGTTTAGTAGCTAAAATCTTATAATCAGCCAATCAAAATCTGCAAAAATAGGAAAGAATAGTTTTTTAAACAATGGCAAATCCAGGATGGAATGTAACAGTATTATGAAAAGGAATGTTGCTACTCAACATATAGAGGAGATGCTGAGTCGCAGATAGGCACTAAAAAATTATTCTCACAATTAAAGCTTTCGGCCATTAAGGCCTTTCTCAACAATAGACAGCCCCCCCCCCCCCCCAACACACACGCAAACGCAGCTCACACACACGACTGCAGTCTCAAGCAACTGACTGCAGTCGTGTGTGTGAGTTGTGTTTGCATTTGTGTGTGTGTGTGTGTTTGTGTGTTTGTTTGTGTCTGTGTCTGTCTGTCTGTCATCTATTGTTGGTGAAGGACTTAATGAATGATAGCTTTAATTGTAAGAGACTTTGTTTTGCTGTGCCTATCTGCGACTCAGCATCTCTGCCATATGGTGAGTAGCAACTTTCCTTTTCATAACATTGTTAGAAAGAATAATTTTTAACATTTCAATTCAAATAGTTTCAACTAGTCGCAGAAATTAATTCATTGCTTTTGTTGGACTCTTGACCTGGACATAGCAATACTTCTGTCTTTAAGGAGTGTGGCAAATAGACTGTTGATAAAATGCAGGTTTGACCTGGAATGACCAATATGACTCTTAATAGAGAAATTTTCCGACTGTGGAAGGTATTTGTAAGGAAATTGTTGGACAGTAGAATTTCTGATAGCTCCATGGCATTTGAGGTGTATCAGGAGAACAAAATTCTTAGATTTCAGTCATCTGTGCATTATCAGTTCGCACTGGCACATTTTACAAATTGCTGTAAGTGTGCACAGTATGCAGCACAATAAGCAGAGCAATGGCCAGGACCATTTCTTACTCCACCTCAATTCTGTCTAAATAAAACTAGTAATTACTGTGATGAGCCTGAAAGCATTAATTTTTCTTTCCTCAGGTGTGCCTGGTGTAAGGAAAATGTTTGTTTGCAATATTCAAATGACCCTTTGTTTTACTGTGATGACTATGGGAAATAAAGAAGGAAGTGTTTTATTGTTACTAAAATATACAATGTTCAAAAATTATCATAGTAAAAATGCTACAGAAATTGTTATAAAATGATCAATGCAGAAGAAATAATTCATTTCAGTAAATTAAACTCATGTTTCCTCTGCTTGTCATCTTTGTAAGAATTACGTAAGTAGCAATTTAGCTGTCAATAGAAAATGCCTCTTCTTTAAAACATTAATCATAGATTACATTTCTTGTATTGTTTAGGTGCTTCAAATTTGCTTATATCACTCCAGATAATAGCATTAAGCGTGCTCTCTTGTCACAGCTGATCATGAGCTAGGCAGAAAGGGCTGTACAAATCACTGTAATAAGTAGCTTTTGTGCGACAAAAATAAGTAAATTCAACAATTTTTAAAAAAGACTTGCAGTGTGTTTTAGCAGTTAAAATTTTGACACTGCATTTCTTTCGCTGTATTCTTCCTACATAAAAAATTTAGTGGTGGGTTTTGACATATCAGATTGGACCATTCCCATGTTAGAGAAAAGCAGATACTTTTTTTAAAAAAATGTCACTGCTCATTCTGTTATTCTAATCACCTATTGTTTTTAAAACTGTGAATATGTATAACTTTACACAGAATACTATCAGTTGTCTAAACACTGCAAAAGACTTAATGTGAAAACTTGTGATAACTGGAAGTTACATCCGTCAGTCCAAATATTCTGACAAAACTGCATAAAATGGCATAGTACCAAGCTATGATGCTTATATGGAGGTGGGTGTGGCAACTTTAAATGTGGAGCCAGCCCCTTGTGCCATTTGATGACACTTTGTCCTGAGGTGGATCGGTGTTCCCAAGAGCTGAATAGGTCTCCTTGCCTCACATGAATTATTTTGGCCATCCACTGGAAGGTTCCTGATGCTACTTGCCTTGCATATACAGGGTGAGTCACCTAACATTACCGCTGGATATATTTCGTAAACCACATCAAATACTGATGAATCGATTCCACAGACCGAACGTGAGGAGAGGGGCTAGTGTAATTGGTTAATACAAACCATAAAAAAATGCACGGGAGTATGTTTTTTAACACAAACCTAGGTTTTTTTTAAATGGAACCCCGTTAGTTTTGTTAGCACATCTGAACATATAAACAAATACGTAATCAGTGCCATTTGTTGCATTGTAAAATGGTAATTACATCCGGAGATATTGTAACGTAAAGTTGACGCTGGAGTACCACTCCTCCGCTGTTCGATCGTGTGTATCGGAGAGCACCGAATTACGTAGGGATCCAAAGGGAACGGTGATGGACCTTAGGTACAGAAGAGACTGGAACAGCACATTACGTCCACATGCTAACACCTTTTTATTGGTCTTTTCCACTGACGCACATGTACATTACCATGAGGGGTGAGGTACACGTACACACGTGGTTTCCGTTTTCAATTACGGAGTGGAATAGAGTGTGTCCCAACATGTCAGGCCAATAGATGTTCAATGTGGTGGCCATAATTTGCTGCACACAATTGCAATCTCTGGCGTAATGAATGTCGTACACGCTGCAGTACATCTGGTGTAATGTCGCCGCAGGCTGCCACAATACGTTGTTTCACATCCTCTGGGGTTGTAGGCACATCACGGTACACATTCTCCTTTAACGTACTCCACAGAAAGAAGTCCAGAGGTGTAAGATCAGGAGAATGGGCTGGCCAATTTATGCGTCCTCCACGTCCTATGAAACGCCCGTCGAACATCCTGTCAAGGGTCAGCCAAGTGTTAATTGCGGAATGTGCAGCTGCACCATCATGCTGATACCACATACGTCAAAGCGTTTCCAGTGGGACATTTTCGAGCAACGTTGACAGATCATTCTGTAGAAACACGATGTATGTTGCAGCTGTTTGGGCCCCTGCAATGAAGTGAGGACCAATGAGGTGGCCGCCATTGATTCCGCACCATACGTTTACAGTCCACGGTCGCTGTCGCTCTACCTGTCTGAGCCAGCGAGGATTGTCCACGGACCAGTAATGCATGTTCTGTAGATTCACTGCCCCGTGGTTTGTGAAACCTGCTTCGTCGGTAAACAGGTAGAACTGCAACGCATTCTCTGTTAATGCCCATTGACAGAATTGCACTCAATGGTTAAAGTCATCACCATGTAATTGCTGATGTAGCAATACATGAAACAGGTGAAAGCGGTGACAATGCAGTATGCGCATGACACTTCTTTGACTCAGTCCACCGGCTCTCGCAGTGTCCCGTGTACTCATGTGTGGGTTCATGGCAACAGCAGCTAACACACCAGCTGCACCCGCTTCTCCTGTGACGGGCCTGTTACGGACCCGTTTGCATGCTACGACCATACCTGTTGCATACAGTTGGCGGTAGATGTTTTGCAATGTGCGGCACGTTGGATGCTCTCTGTCCGGGTACTGTTCTGCATACACCCTGCAGGCTTCAGCTGCATTTCGTCGACACTCGCCATAGATGAGTATCATCTCCGCCTTTTCAGAGTTCGTATACACCATGGTCACAGTTCCTACAACACTACACTATCACAGACATCTGGTAACACGATGTACTACAGTTGGTCTGCGTGCGGAGGCGAATGCAGAATAACAATAGCAGCAAGCGCTACATGCAGACACTGCGACGGCTAGACCAAACCACACCAGTGCACTACAGCCACACTCGTAAACACGGTCATCATCGTAAACATGTCCCTGCAGATGCTGCTCGCCGACCGTGGCCCGTGTTTGTTACAACACGCAACTGAACGTCGGAGGTTTCAAGCGTCAACTTTAGGTTACAATATCTCTGGATGTAATTAACATTTTACAATGCAACAAACGGCACTGATTACGTATTTGTTTATATGTTCAGATGTGCTAACAAAACTAATGTGGTTCCATTTTAAAAAACGTAGGTTTGTGTTAAAAAACATACTTTCGTGCATTTTTGTATGGTTTGTATTAAACAATTACACTAGCCCCTCTCCTCACGTTTGGTCTGTGGAATCGGTTCGTCAGTATTTGATGTGGTTTACGAAATATATCCAGCAGTAACGTTAGGTAACTCACCCTGTATAAGTGGACCTGGCAGTCAGTAGTTTTACTCCAGATAATGATGGTGGAGACAGCTGTTGAAAGCTCAAGGATTTTATTAAAAATGACATGGGTTGAAAACTGAGAAACTTTTGTTCAGGTTTGTGAGGTGACTCTAGAAGAATTATATTAGTATCTTACATGATATTTCCTTTACAGATACACCACATTTTTTAGAATCCTAAAAAGGAATCAATACAGAGTTCATATGTTTGTCCTGTTTCATGTTACTTGTTGGTATTATTCCTGAGATATTTGAACGGTGTGACATACTCAAAATACTCATCACTTTTCTTTCCATTTGCTATTTAGTTTTAAAGTGTGCTGCTATTCATTATGCTAAGTGGAAATTTTGTCCACATCATCTTGCATTTTCTTGCAGTTGTCCAAGGAAGATATTATGCTGTACACAAAAGCAACATCAGCAAACAATCTGATACTGCTGCTGACCCTATCTGATAACTCGTTTATGTACACTGAGACCACTGAACATTCAATTACACTTCTGTGGGGCATGTGTGATTTTTGTTGGACAGTCTGCATGCAGATTGTTACTAGCCAAAGGTTTAGTGGGCATTCATATATCTGTGAAGATACTTTATATATCTAAAAACAAAGATGATGTGACTTACCAAACGAAAGCGCTGGCAGGTCGATAGACACACAAACAAACACAAACATACACACAAAATTCTAGCTTTCGCAACCAACGGTTTTCTTCATCAGGAAAGAGGGAAGGAGAGGGAAAGACGAAAGGATGTGGGTTTTAAGGGAGAATTCCAATCCCGGGAGCGGAAAGACTTACCTAAAAACCCTTAAAACCCACATCCTTTCGTCTTTCCCTCTCCTTCCCTCTTTCCTGACGAAGCAACCGTTGGTTGCGAAAGCTAGAATTTTGTGTGTATGTTTGTGTGTCTATCGACCTGCCAGCGCTTTCGTTTGGTAAGTCACATCATCTTTGTTTTTAGATATATTTTTCCCACGTGGAATGTTTCCCTCTATTATATTCATATCATTAATGTGAAGATACTTTGTATGATTCTATCACAGTTGCTAGTTGATGATGTGACACATTGTCAAAAAACTTTCAGAAATCTAGGATCATGATACAATCCATTCTCTCCTCTTTCAAGAAATACTATTTTTAAATAGATGAAGCAAATTTACAAACTGTTTGAAACTTCCTCATCATCATCTTCACCATCATCATCATCATCATCATCACCAGGATTTCCTTCCAGTGAGCTGGGTAGGAACTTTGTGAACAGCATGCCTCCATTGGTTTCTGTCCTGGTATAGCTTTTCCCTCTCCACTACATCCCATGTTACTCCTCTACTCTCTTGAAACTCCCTGTCAGATTAAAACTGTGAGTGGGGCCGGGACTCGAACCCAAGACCTTTGCCTTTCATAGGAAAGTGCTCTACTGACCGAGCAACCTAAGCACAACTCACTATCCAAACCTCATAGCTTTACTTCTGCCATTACCTTATCTCCTACCTTTGAAACTTCACAGAAGTTCTCCTACACAACTTGGGGGACTAGCACTCCTGGAAGAAAGAATACTGTGGAGACTTAGCTTAGTCACAGCCTGGGGAATGTGTCCAGAGTTGTGACTGGGTAGTTCAGTTGGTAGAGCACTTGCCTGCAAAAGGCAAAGATCCTCAGTTCAAGTCTTAGTCTGGCACACAATTTTAATCTGCTAGGAATTTCCGTATCAGCCCGCACTGTGCTGCAGAGTGAAAAATTCATTCTACATACCTTATAGTTTTAAAGGAAAGATGAGAAGGCTGTGACAAGTCAGAGGTTTGAGTTAGTCTTCAGGATGAGTCTGGAAGCTAATGTGCCACTTTTCTTTGTGACATGATTACACATCACAGATCAGTCAAACAGGTTGGAGAGAAGATGGGGGGATCCTTAGTTTTCGAATGGTGGATAGCTCAATTGTCTCTGTGCTCTTGGAGGGTTAGGACAGGTTCTTCCGTGAACCCTTATGTTGTGGTCTTGTTGAATTTATGATGGAGAAAACTTTAGAGCAACACTAAGCTATGAAGTTTTGTGTGAAGCTCAAAAAGATGCCACTGGAAACTTTTTGATTGTTTGAGGAAGCTTTCAGGGATGATTGTCTTTCAAAATTTCAGTTGAACAGATGGCACAAGATGTTTAGAGAATGTTGGTAGAAGGTCACTGATGAGGTCCGTGCAGGACACCCATCAAAATTGCGAACGGGTGACCATATGACTTGTGTGTGCCAGGTACTGAATTCAGACCATTGAATGAGTGCGTGCTTGACATCAGAATTACCAGACTTGATGGAAATGAGTGTTCATGAGATTGTATTGGAAGACTTGGCCATGCAGAGGATTTGTGCATTGTGGAAACTGCACCATAATAAGGTGCCAGCTCACACTGCCTTTGTTGTCACGGCCTACTTGACCTGTATCTGTGTGACAACAATGCCACAGCCACCATACAGTTCCGACCTGGCACTGGTGGACTTTGTTTTGTTTCCTTAGTTGAAAACGGGCCTCAAAGGAAAGCATCTCAAGTCAGTGGACAATGTGGAAACTATTCCAATGGATTCCCTGAAGAACATTCAGAAATCTTACGATGCATGGAAATCTTGCTGTCAGAAATGTATTGATGCAGAAGGATCATACTTCCGAGAATTTTATGTTGTTGAACCTGTAAGTGATGCATTACTTTCAGGACAAACCCTGTGTGAGGAGCACTTAGGTGACACAGTCAGTAAGTAGTATGTTGCCTGTGAAAGGAGATGTTTGGCCACTCCTGGTTCACAGATTTGAGTTGTCACAAGTAGTTATTCAGTTATGATGGAACTTTTTCAACAAAACTTTTACATTTACATAAAAATTAAAAATCAGTGATTTTTGGAAACACAACAGTATTGCAGTGAACACACTACTTGGTAAAATGTGGTTTCACATGTTTCTCTGTCACTGATGTTGTAGGGCTTCAAGAGTAAGATTTAATACTTTTACATATTTCTGTCAGAAGCACCCTGAAGGAAAATATTAGCCAGCCATGCTATCTTTTCGCAGTTTTACAAAAAAGTAGTCTTAATAATCCATAAGCTACTTCACATTTCTCACTTGAGTACCTGACTCAAGCCTATGCCAGCCACTGAAGCCACCAAGAGCATACAGACATCCTTTGTTTGCAATGAGCTTCAATCCAGAGCGGGAGACACCCAATTCCTGGATGAATGTCCATGAATCAGTTTCCGGATCATAAATTTCTACGCTGTCAAGCACTTCTGTGCCATTGAAGCCTCCTGCTACATATATCTACAAAAGAAAAAGAAATTAGTATGGCATGTCGCTTTTGAAGTGTGACTATGAATTTCAGTTATGAGAAAATATTTCCCTGACTATGTATGACAAGAATGATAGTAACTCCAACTGGTCACCAGGTAGACATCTTTTGCACCAGCAGCTCTCCACACACTAAATATGCTGACAGGATAAGGTAAAGCTTCATAAAATGTTTTTGCTACAGGCCTTCTGAACTGATGTTCAACTACTGCAAACATGATTTTTAACGAAACACTGATACCATGCAAAAGCAGATGCCAGTGCAAACAAATGTTTGTGATCACTATAAGGTATGATGAACAAGGGAAATCAAGTACACAAAAAGAAATCAGTGCTGCTGGCCACTTCCTTATTTGCTTCACAAGGAAGTATCACACCAATGATGAGTAACATGAACTAATACCCTGAAGCACCACAGAAACTGGTATAGGCATTCATATTCAAATACAGAGATACGTGTAAACAGGCTGCAGTCGACAATGCCTATATAAAACAACAAGTGTCTGGTGCAGTTGTTAGATCAGTTACTGCTGCTACAATGGCAGGTTATCAAGATTTAAGTGAATTTGAACATGGTGTTATAGTCGGTGCACAAGTGCTGGGACACAGTATCTCCAAGGTAGTGATGAAGTGGGGATTTTCCCATATGACCATTTCATGAGTGCACTGTGAATATCAGGAATCCAGTAAAACATCAAATCTTGACATCCCTGCTGCTCGAAAAAGATCCTGCAACAACGGGACCAATGACGAATGAAAAGAATTGTTCAAAGTGACAAAAGTGCAACCCTTTCGCAAATTGCTGCTGAATTCAATGCTGGGCCGTCAATAAGTTCAGCGTGTGAACCAATCAATGAAACATCATTGGTATGGGCTTTCAGAGCTGAAGGCCCACTGTGTACCCTTGATGACTGTATGACACATATCCTTACACCTTGCTTGGGCCTATCAACACTGACATTGGACTGTTGATGACTGGAAACATGTATATACATGTGTATGTAAACTCTAATTTGGAAATGTGGAATCAGAAGTACATGTTGTTCCTGGCAAATTTTCAAATCATTGAGAAGTGAAGACTAAGTTAAAAACAGACTGAGATATTCCGCAGTCTGCACGTGATTCGGTTCTCTGGTCTTTTCGTTTCCAGGCATGAGCTTTATTGTTAGACCACCAAGCCTGGCATTATTATTATTGTTAATGATTCCAACTATATGGGGCTGGTATGAACTGATGGAACACTGACATCAAGAACTGAAACCAAAGACTTCAGAAAAGCTAGTGTTGGGTTAGCAGGATCCAGGTGGCACAGTTTGTGAAGTAGTCACTGAAGTCAATAATATGTTGCCTCTCTTTCCCCTCTCTCCCTACTATGCACACTTCACCTCCCCCCCCCCCCTTCCTCTCCCACTCAACTACCTCACCTCTTTTACCTTTATCATGGTGTGCAACATGCTACCATATTCATATCCCTTCTCTTGCTGCCCCTCCAGTCTCCCCCTTTGCCAAGTCCTGGCCTGTTCCTTCTCTCAACCAGTTGGCAATAGCTGTAAAATGCCTGACAGCCCCATCATAATAATAAAGAATTGGTCAGTTCTGCGTGTTATTGGCGACATACCAAACCTGTCTCTACCCGGCACTGGCTGTAAAAAGGGCACCGGAATGTATGAGTGAGTGGAACGATCGGTGGGTGAATTGAACAAAATTTTTAAATTCAAGTACCTTCATATCACTGCATGGTACTTTAGAGCATTATAGATCAAAGTTCAAAAGTTTATTAACAGGATCAGAAATTTTTAGAGCACAACAAGAAAAATGTTTCTGAAAAAGAGAAATATTTTCAGATCTAATATAAATTTAAATGTTAAAAACTATTTTGTCAAAGTTTGTCTGGACTGTAAAACAAGAAGAGAAAATAACTGAACTGGGAAGAAAACAGTATTATGGTGCAAATTGACTAAAGGAAGGGATCAGTTAACAGGATATATCCTGAGGCATCAGTGAAAAAAGGGTTGTGGGTAAGAACATCATAACACAAATTTGAATATTTCTGAGAAAATAGAGGAAAACCTGTTTTTAAACCTGTACGCTACCTAAAAGTATGATTTAATCTTATGTTAAAGAGGAGACTGGTTAATGCTAACTGGTCAGATTCTATGTTAAATACAATATTAAATTCACCCTATTGATGCGGGTAACCAAGTCTTGTTTGATTCTGCAACAGCATTACAAAAGAAATTCATTTTATTTACATTTTCTGAAACAAGTAATGTAAACAACACAAACGGATTAGACTTTCAGTATTTTATAAATTTCCTTACTTAAACATTTGAATAGACTTACTCCCTTTCAGACATATATGTATCTCTAGTAGTATCTTTGTCCAACTCTCCTTCAGGTTTTTTGTTTTTTTGTTGTTTCATGAAGTTACTGTTGTACTCACTGGATGTAATATATAGTTGTAAAGCTGTTATTTCTTTCAATTTAACTTCATCAGTTTTTCTCAAACCTTTGTACAATGAGGAAAAATTAAAAGTGACCAAGAGAACAGAGTTCTAGGGTACAAAGAAACACAGCAGAGGAAAGAAAATACAATACTAACTTGAACATAGCAGATGCTGAAAGTGACCACCATTCATCTCTTAGCACCTTTGGGCCCTGGTCAGCAAGTTGATGAAGGCGGATCAAACCTGGACTGCTGCAACCTCATCCAAAATGTTCTGCTGCAGTTCTTGAAGACTATGGGAGTTGTTGCAATACACCTTAGACTTGAGGGCTCCCCACATAAAGTTATCATGCACTGACAGATCAGGTGACCTTCTTAGCTAACATTACTAAGATTGCAGACTCACTTGTGCTGATGGAACCTCGAAGTCAATTCCTTTCTTATAACTGACAGGTGGCTCAATTAGGTGTACATAGTAGAGAGCCCCTGGTGTCCTGCAGGGTACCCGAGGCAGACTTGTCTTCCGGGAAGTCACCATGAGTTAATGCAGTGGCATTCTGGCATCACCTGTCCATGTCTGTGCCAAACTCGGCATGTTCAAATTGATTGCAACATCATAATTCACACTTGGGGCAGTTGCTGGGTTCTCAGTGTTGTTTCCCTTGCAGTCACTGGGCGAGCCAGTGGTCCTGTCCCAATTGTCATTTGTTCTATTTTCTTTTTTTCTTTTTCTTTTTTTTTTTTTTTTTTAAGAAGAACAGTTTTTTGGGATAGTTATTCAGAAAGAGATTTTCATTCTGCAGCGGAGTGTGCACTGATATGAAACTTTCTGGCAGATTAAAACCGTGTGCCCGACCGAGACTCGAACTCGGGACCTTTGCCTTTCGCGGGCAAGTGCTCTACCATCTGAACTACCGAAGCACGACTCACGTCCGGTACTCACAGCTTTACTTCTGCCAGTACCTCGTCTCCTACCTTCCAAACTTTACAGAAGCTCTCCTGCGAACCTTGCAGAACTAGCATTCCTGAAAGAAAGGTCCCGAGTTCGAGTCTCGGTCGGGCACACAGTTTTAATCTGCCAGGAAGTTTCATATCAGCGCACACTCCGCTGCAGAGTGAAAATCTCATTCTGGAAACATCCCCCAGGCTGTGGCTAAGCCATGTCTCCGCAATATCCTTTCTTTCAGGACTGCTAGTTCTGCTAGGTTCGCAGGAGAGCTTCTGTGAAGTTTGGAAGGTAGGAGATGAGGTACTGGTAGAAGTAAAGCTGTGAGTACCAGACGTGAGTCATGCTTCGGTACCTTAGATGGTAGAGCACTTGCCCGCGAAAGGCAAAGGTCCCGAGTTCGAGTCTCGGTCGGGCACACAGTTTTAATCTGCCAGGAAGTTTCATATCAGTGCACACTCCACTGCAGAGTGAAAATCTCATTCTGGAAACATCCCCCAGGCTGTGGCTAAGCCATGTCTCCGCAATATCCTTTCTTTCAGGAGTGCTAGTTCTGCAAGGTTCGCAGGAGAGCTTCTGTAAAGTTTGGAAGGTAGGAGACGAGGTACTGGCAGAAGTAAAGCTGTGAGTACCGGGCGTGAGTCGTGCTTCGGTAGCTCAGATGGTAGAGCACTTGCCCGCAAAAGGCAAAGGTCCCGAGTTCGAGTCTCGGTCGGGATAGTTATTGATTAATGATGCATTTTGACTTCTCTGATTTTGTTTGTTGTATGTTCATATTGCACCATAACTTTCCCACAGTTCGTTTGTACAAGGTTTTACATAAAATGACATATTAAGTTTTAACATATGTCCCGCATACACTCTCTCAATCATTCTCATGCACTCCCACAGCAAAATTATAAGCAAATAATAATTTCGAGCGATTTTTGTATTACGTAACCTAAAGTAACTAAAGTTTTGAAAAGGAATTTCTAATTAATTGACTTTATGCACTAATAACTTTTTAATGGCTTCAAATGATAATGAAAGTCAATTTGTTATTGTTCCTAACCGGGTTTTAAAACATAAGCATAGGGTTTAGGACTTTCAGGTAATTTTCATTATCTCCGGAACTACAAAAAATAAAAATCTGAAATTTTGTCAGCATCATTCCATTAATAACAAAAGGATGTGTACCAGATTTGAACAAAATTGAATAATAACTAATACGGCTTCCCCCATGAACCATGGACCTTGCCGTTGGTGGGGAGGCTTGCGTGCCTCAGCGATACAGATGGCCATACCGTAGGTGCAACCACAACGGAGGGGTATCTGTTGAGAGGCCAGACAAACATGTGGTTCCTGAAGAGGGGCAGCAGCCTTTTCAGTAGTTGCAGGGGCAACAGTCTGGATGATTGACTGATCTGGCCTTGTAACATTAACCAAAACGGCCTTGCTGTGCTGGTACTGCGAACGGCTGAAAGCAAGGGGAAACTACAGCCGTAATTTTTCCCGAGGACATGCAGCTTTACTGTATGATTAAATGATGATGGCGTCCTCTTGGGTAAAATATTCCGGAGGTAAAGTAGTCCCCCATTCAGATCTCCGGGCGGGGACTACTCAAGAGGACGTCGTTATCAGGAGAAAGAAAACTGGCATTCTATGGATCGGAGCGTGGAATGTCAGATCCCTTAATCGGGCAGGTAGTTTAGAAAATTTAAAAAGGGAAATGGATAGGTGAAAGTTAGATATAGTGGGAATTAGTGAAGTTCGGTGGCAGGAGGAACAAGACTTTTGGTCAGGTGATTACAGGGTTATAAATACAAAATCAAATAGGGGTAATGCAGGAGTAGGTTTAATAATGAATAAAAAAATAGGAGTGCGGGTTAGCTACTACAAACAGCATAGTGAACGCATTATTGTGGCCAAGATAGACACAAAGCCCATGCCTACTACAGTAGTACAAGTTTATATGCCAACTAGCTCTGCAGAATGATGATGAAATTGATGAAATGTATGACGAGATAAAAGAAATTATTCAGGTAGTGAAGGGAGACGAAAATTTAATAGTCATAGGTGACTGGAATTCATCAGTAGGAAAAGGGAGAGAAGGAAACATAGTAGGTTAATATGGATTGGGGGGAAGAAATAAAAGAGGAAGCCGCCTTGAAGAATTTTGCACAGAGCATAACTTAATCATAGCTAACACTTGGTTCAAGAATTATGAAAGAAGGTTGTATACATGGAAGAATCCTGGAGATACTAAAAGGTATCAGATAGATTATATAATGGTAAGACAGAGATTTAGGAACCAGGTTTTAAATTGCAATACATTTCCAGGGGCAGATGTGAATTCTGACCACAATCTATTGGTTATGAACTGCAGATTGAAACTGAAGAAACTGCAAAAAGGTGGGAATTTAAAGAGATGGGACCTGGATAAACTGAAAGAACCAGAGGTTGTAGAGAGTTTCAGGGAGAGCATAAGGGAACAATTGACAGGAATGGGGGAAAGAAATACAGTAGAAGAAGAATGGGTAGCTCTGAGGGATGAAGTAGTGAAGGCAGCAGAGGATCAAGTAGGTAAAAAGACGAGGGCTAATAGAAATCCTTGGGTAACAGAAGAAATATTGAATTTAATTGATGAAAGGAGAAAATATAAAAATGCAGTAAATGAAGCAGGCAGAAAGGAATACAAACGTCTCAAAAATGAGATCGACAGGAAGTGCAAAATGGCTACGCAGGGATGGCTAGAGGACAAATGTAAGGATGTAGAGGCTTGTCTCACTAGGGGTAAGATAGATACTGCCTACAGGAAAATTAAAGAGACCTTTGGAGAGAAGAGAATCACTTGTATGAATATCAAGAGCTCAGATGGCTACCCAGTTCTAAGCAAAGAAGGGAAGGCAGAAAGGTGGAAGGAGTATATAGAGGGTTTATACAAGGGCGATGTACTTGAGGACAGTATTATGGAAATGGAAGAGGATGTAGATGAAGATGAAATGGGAGATAAGATACTGCGTGAAGAGTTTGACAGAGCACTGAAATACCTGAGTCGAAACAAGGCCCCGGGAGTAGACAACATTCCATTAGAACTACTGATGGCGTTGGGAGAGCCAGTCATGACAAAACTCTACCATCTGGTGAGCAAGATGTATGAGACAGGCGAAATACCCACAGACTTCAGGAAGAATATAATAATTCCAATCCCAAAGAAAGCAGGTGTTGACAGATGTGAAAATTACCGAACTATCAGTTTAATAAGTCACAGCTGCAAAATACTAACGCGAATTCTTTACAGACGAATGGAAAAACTGGTAGAAGCGGACCTCGGGGAAGATCAGTTTGGATTCCGTAGAAATGTTGGAACACGTGAGGCAATACTAACCTTACGACTTATCTTAGAAGAAAGATTAAGAAAAGGCAAACCTACGTTTCTAGCATTTGTAGACTTAGAGAAAGATTTGACAACATTAACTGGAATACTCTCTTTCAAATTCTGAAGGTGGCAGGGGTAAAATACAAGGAGCGAAAGGCTATTTACAATTTGTACAGAAACCAGATGGCAGTTATAAGAGTCGAGGGGCATGAAAGGGAAGCAGTGGTTGGGAAAGGAGTGAGACAGGGTTGTAGCCTCTCCCCGATGTTATTCAATCTGTATATTGAGCAAGCAGTAAAGGAAACAAAAGAAAAATTCGGAGTAGGTATTAAAATTCATGGAGCAGAAGTAAAAACTTTGAGGTTCGCCGATGACATTGTAATTCTGTCAGAGACAGCAAAGGACTTGGAAGAGCAGTTGAACGGAATGGACAGTGTCTTGAAAGGAGGATATAAGATGAACATCAACAAAAGCAAAACGAGGATAATGGAATGTAGTCAAATTAAATCGGGTGATGCTGAGGGGATTAGATTAGGAAATGAGACACTTAAAGTAGTAAAGGAGTTTTGCTATTTAGGGAGTAAAATAACTGATGATGGTCGAAGTAGAGATGATATAAAATGTAGACTGGCAATGGCAAGGAAATCGTTTCTGAAGAAGAGAAATTTGTTAACATCGAGTATAGATTTAAGTGTCAGGAAGTCGTTTCTGAAAGTATTTGTATGGAGTGTAGCCATGTATGGAAGTGAAACATGGACGATAAATAGTTTGGACAAGAAGAGAATAGAAGCTTTCGAAATGTGGTGCTACAGAAGAATGCTGAAGATAAGGTGGGTAGATCACGTAACTAATGAGGAGGTATTGAATAGGATTGGGGAGAAGAGAAGTTTGTGGCACAACTTGACTAGAACAAGGGATCGGTTGGTAGGACATGATTTGAGGCATCAAGGGATCACAAATTTGGCATTGGAGGGCAGCGTGGAGCGTAAAAATCGTAGAGGGAGACCAAGAGATCAATACACTAAGCAGATTCAGAAGGATGTAGGTTGCAGTAGGTACTGGGAGATGAAGAAGCTTGCACAGGATAGAGTAGCATGGAGAGCTGCATCAAACCAGTCTCAGGACTGAAGACCACAACAACAACAACAACTAGTACGGATTATTTAGATTCGGAGAGGGTATGAATTTTCGTACTGACTGAATGTTACTCAATGCAGTTCTCAGGGCAGGCAGCATCAGCTGCGCTGTGAGTAAAAGGGGGGGGGGGGGGGGGAAGTAGCCATCCTGCAGCCACTGTACCAAAAGGCTGGATGCCTTACTGCAACAAATGTCATCTCGTAATAACTTGCTACATTACAAATCTCTTAATTAACTGGCTTTGCCAGAAGGGCATCAAGTTTGTCTGGTTTGTGGACTGTCAATGGCCTTTTCAATCCCTCAAGTAGTGTTTGTGCTCTGCTCCCTGTGTGGCTTTTTTTCATTCTGAGTAAACCCTTAACCCTGGCCTGTGACACGTGCCAGTATGGCACTGCTGCAGTCTCACCCCATTGGAACCTGGTTGGCACTGAAAAGCCCATTGTCTATGCACTGAAGATGCTTTCTGCATGCCGTGTAATCATTCACAAGAGGAAAAGGAGGCACTAGCTTTTATTTTTGCAGTTAAGAAGATTCATGTTTTCTGGTATGGGTGAGGTTCTTCCTCATTATTGACCATAAGCTGCTGGTTTCCTTATTTGACCCTTGTTCCATGATGCCCAATAGGACAGCCCACTGATTGCAGGGGTGTGCCCTCTTTCTCAGTAACTACTGCTATGACATATTTTACTGCTCCACCACCCAGCATGCCAATTCTGATGCATTGCTGTGGCTACCAGTGGGGCTAAATCTGGATTTCAATTGGCAGGAGGCAATATGTAGGATTTTATTTATTTATTATTATTTTATCAAAACATCAAGTTCCGTAGGACCAAATTGAGGAGCAAATCTCCAAGGTCATGGAACATGTCAGTACATGAAATTGCAACATAAAAGTAATAACAGATAAAAATAAATGTTTATGAACCTCAAAAAAGTCAGTCCATAAGTTTACTTAAACTTATGCAATCAACAATACAACAAGAATCAGCTCAATTTTTCAAGGAACTCGTTAACAGAATGTAAGGGGTGACCTATGAGGAAACTCTTCCGTTCTGATTTGAAAGTGTGTGGATTGCTGCTTTTTGAATTCGAGTGATAGCTTATTGAAAATGGATGCAGCAACATACTGCACATCTTTCTGCACAAGAGTTAAGGAAGTCCGATCCAAATTCAGGTTTGATTTCTGCCGAGTATTAACTGTTCGTGAACTTACACCACTTATTGCCAGAACCGCCCATTTCTGAGCCAAAAATATCCTTTTAGAATGGGAAGAGTTACCCCCATTTGAATAGTAAAAATGGCAGCATTAAGTCTTTGAACAAGATCCTGAATGTGGGCTTTCCACGAGAGTTTACTATCTATCTGAACACCTAGAAATTTGAACTGTTCAGTTTCACTAATCATATGCCCATTCTGTGAAATAAGAATGTCAGGTTTTGTAGAAGTGTGTGTTAGAAACTGTAAAAACTGAGTCCTACTGTGATTTAGCATTAGTTTATTTTCTACAAGCCATGAACTTAAGTCATGAACTTCACTATTTGAAACTGAGCCAATGTTGCACACAACATCCTTTACTACCAAGCTAGTGTCATCAGCAAACAGAAATATTTTAGAGTTACCTGTAATACTTGAGGGCACATCATTTATATAAATAAGGAAAAGGAGTGTCCCCAACACTGATCCCTGGGGCACCCTCTACCTGACTGTACCCCACTCAGACCCCACATCACAGCCATTCTCAACATTGTGAATAATGACCTTTTGCTGTCTGTTGCTACTCGTAAAGTAAGAGGTGAACCAATTGTGAGATACTCCCCGTATTCTGTAATGGTCCAACTTCTGGAGCAATTTTTTGTGATCAACACAATCAAATGCCTTAGTTAAATCAAAAAATATGCCTAGTGTTCAAAACCTTTTGTTTAACCCATCCAGTACCTCACAGAGAAAAGAGAATATAGCATTCTCAGTTGTTAAATGACTTCTAAAGCAAAGGAAAAATGACAAATAATGCTAAGTACAGGGCTAACATGTGCAGCACAGTACTTTCATATTCTGCTAGGCACTCTCATATCCATGAGAGTCCTTAGTCTTTAGTGATTTAATTATTTTCTCAATCTCCCCCTTGTCAGTATCACAGAGGAGTATTTCAGACATCACTCTCGGAAAGGTATTTTCCAAAAAAGTTATATGATTCACTGTAGAAACTAAATTTTTATTTAATTCACCAGCAGTGCTCAGGAAATGATTGTTAAATACTGTACATATATTTGATTTATCAGTAACAGAAATATTTTTACTGCGAACTGACTTTGTATCAATGACCTTGTGCTGCTGACCAGACACTTCCTTCACAACTGACCATAGGGTTTTGATTTTATTCTATTTGCATACCACATAATCTTTGCCTTCCTAATAATATTTTTAAGCACCTTACAATACTGTTTGTAATGGGCTACTGTAGCTTGATTGTGACTACTTCAAACATTTTGATATAATTCCCACTCTGGTTCAAATGGTTCAAATGGCTCTGAGCACTATGGGACTTAACTGCTGTGGTCATCAGTCCCCTAGAACTTAGAACTACCTGAACCTAACTAACGTAAGGACATCACACACATCCATGCCTGAGGCAGGATTCGAACCTGCGACCGTAGCAGTTGCGCGGTTCCAGACTGTAGCACCTAGAACCGCTCGGCCACTCCAGCCGGCAATTCCCACTTTTTCTACAAGATATCCTTGTCCCACTAGTCAGCCACCCAGGCTGTCTATTGGAAAGCAACTCTCAAAGAGTGTGAGAATGTGTTAAGGACAGCACAAGGGGTCACAACCACACTGGCTGCTCACCAGCTTATTTGGAAAATTGTTTCAGTGATACAGATGGATTGGCTGCAGTATGTCTCTTTGTGTGTGGGTCTAGTGTGGTGTCTGTCTTTTCTCCTACATGGCTGTCTCAACACTGTCAAGGAGGTACTCATGCTTGCCATGGAGGACAAGTGCTGTTAAGTGGTTGTCCCCCCTGGCTTTGCACCCTCGCATTCTTCAGTTGCCACATGCATCCCTTAGGGTATGGCTCATATGAAAGCAATGGCAAGGCATCATGTCTACCAGCCTTTGATTAATTGTGACATTGCTCATCTGCTGTGGGGTTATGGTACTCCTGCACAAAACCAGGTTGCACCGCCATGCCAGTTTTCTCCTGGGCTGATCCTGTATCACCTTTGGGACACGGTGCACATTGATTTTGTGAGTTCATTTTTGGGTGGGAGGTGATTGTTGCTGGCTGACGCATTGTCCAGTTTCTCACACATGACCAAGCAGTCCTCCACTGCCAGTGACCATGGGCTGTCAATTATATTTGTCACTGAGGGATCCTGCGGGACCCTCATATCAGATTATGGTAGGTGATTAGTGTTGTTGTTGTTGTGGTCTTCAGTCCTGAGACTGGTTTGATGCAGCTCTCCATGCTACTCTATCCTGTGCAAGCTTCTTCATCTCCCAGTACCTACTGCAACCTACATCCTTCTGAATCTGCTTAGTGTATTGATCTCTTGGTCTCCCTCTACGATTTTTACCCTCCACGCTGCCCTCCAATGCTAAATTTGTGATCCCTTGATGCCTCAAAACATGTCCTACCAACCGATCCCTTCTTCTGGTCAAGTTGTGCCACAAACTTCTCTTCTCCCCAATCCTATTCAATACCTCCTCATTAGTTACGTGATCTACCCACCTTATCTTCAGCATTCTTCTACAGCACCACATTTCGAAAGCTTCTATTCTCTTCTTGTCCAAACTGGTTATCGTCCATGTTTCACTTCCATACATGGCTACACTCCATACAAATACTTTCAGAAACGACTTCCTGACACTTAAATCTATACTCAATGTTAACAAATTTCTCTTCTTCAGAAACGCTTTCCTTGCCATTGCCAGTCTACATTTTATATCCTGTCTACTTCGACCATCATCAGTTATTTTGCTCCCCAAATAGCAAAACTCCTTTACTACTTTAAGTGTCTCATTTCCTAATCTAATCCCCTCAGCATCCCCCGATTTAATTTGACTACATTCCATTATCCTCGTTTTGTTTTTGTTGATGTTCATCTTATATCCTCCTTTCAAGACACTGTCCATTCCGTTCAACTGCTCTTCCAAGTCCTTTGCTGTCTCTGACAGAATTACAATGTCAGGTGATTTGTATTGAGGGAGTTTGAAGACTTTTGCATTCATAGTGGTATCCAGAATCAGATTATCATATCATTTCACCTGACTTCTATCCCTGAGATGGAGCACTTCATGTATACATTCAAAACCCAAATGAAGAAGTCAATGTCCATCTCTTCACATGAAGCATTGTTGAGTTTTCTGGCTATGTACCGGGTGATGACTGTCAATGGGTGTAGTCTGGTGGAACATTTGCATGGATGCCAGACATGAGTCTGATGAATTTGTTGCACCATTAGTCACATGTCACAGATTACTGTGGCCCACTGCATTTTCCTCCTGGGGCTGCCATTTGGGCCCAGTCCTCTGGCTGGTGGCAGGGATGGCTGCTGGATGTCGTAGTGGTCCAGAACAATTGGTGGTTGTTTATAGTGGCTGTTGGTAGGGAGCAGCTGACCCATAATTTAGTTGAACCTGCACCATGTTGGAACATCACCACATCAGTCTTCTGGTCTGTTGGGTGGCACGGTTGGTCATGACATTGGCCTGGATGTAAGTTCCTACTTGAAGTGGCTTGCTTCTCTATTGGTGCTCCTTCTGCACTCTCTGCTATCCTCCTTTCACCTGCAGCCATAGGACACAGTGGGCTTGTACCTGCACCTGCTGATGTGGGGCCTGTGGATTCTGATCCACCCCCCCCCCCTCCTCCCCTTCCTCCTCCCCCACACCCCTCCCTTTGTTGATGGAGGTGGTCTCACCTCCACTGCTGCTGTTGGACCTCCTCGTTGCCCTTTCAGAGAAACCAGCAGTGTGAGCTTTGCCTCCATTGGTGGTTGATACACTGCCGGATTCTCTGGTGCTCTCTTTGTTTCTGTGCTGGTGGTTTCAGCCCAGGTCCGGCCATTTTTAGCCTTATGTGGCCTTCTCAGTGGGGAGGGATTTAATATCCCCACCAGTGGACTGAGCAATGGAGGCAAGTGAGCTGCCTGGGCAGCATCACAGAATAGTGCAAAAATCTGTCATGGAGAGTGCTTTTGACACATTGTATGGGCAGACCTGCTGACGGATACTGTTTACCTGAGGGTGGCAGTTAGCTAAGCATGCAAGCGCATCATGCCTAGTGTTGCTGGGTGCTCAGTTGACAGCTACCTATGCCAGCTGCATGTTGAATTATCCCTATGCACCTTTCTATGAGGGTTCAGACTTTCTGCTTCCCATAGAGTGACTCAGAGTTTTTGTTTCCTCTGATGGAGTTCTAATATCTAATATTCATTTATTACTGAGTGACCGTTGGCCAGTGAAGTACTCATGCTGACTGTGTAGTGTAGCAACATTGTCACATCAGAGTAGATACTAAACAACCAAACTTGTATAACTCACACTTGCATGGCAACTGTTATCTCTGAGTGGTTATGCCCAATAGCTAATAATTTTTAGCAGTCTTTATTCAAAGGGCCCTCTATGTGGTGAATAGCATGAACAGCAGTTTATTCCTTCATATTGTTGTTATTCCACCCCAGATACCTGTGTGTGTTTTTGTTGTTCTTAAAATGTTTAACAGTTTCATTTTTTGTCATCAGATTTTTTACTTTTGTCATTGGTTCTTTACAATATTTTCTTAATACAAAGGATATCCAGAAAGTAAGGTTACATCATTTTTTACACAAACACAAATGCATATATTTCAGTGATTCATACAGGAACAGTAGCATAGGTATTACATCATGTTTCCACTTACTTCAACAAATTTTGTCAACCATGGAATGAATTTTTTAACACCTCTGTCATAGATGCATCCTGCCAATTCCTTAAACCACTTCTCCACTTTGATTTCACCTCCTTATCATCGAAACCTATCCCTTCAATTTTAGAAATACATGATAGTCGCAAGGCACAAGATCAGGACTGTGAGCGAGGTGGTTTAAAAGATTCCAATGAAATGAGGTCAACAACTCTTGTGTTGCTTGTGTGGAGTTGGCCTCATCAGTGTTCCATGGCATTTGTTCTGTATGGTACTGTGGAGTTTTCAAGGATCTCACAGTATCGTGATGAGTTGATTGTTTTGCCTCTTGTCGAGAATTCTATAAGGAGAACACTGTTTTTGTCCCAGAAAAAGGTTTCCATGACTTAAGCTGATTCCTGAGTTTTGAATTTTTGTTGAAGGGGAATGAGTGTAGTGCCACTCGACTGATGGTCACTTATTCTCTTAGGTGTGGTGGTAAAGCCATGTACTCATCCCTCATCACTTCTCTGTTGAGAAAGGGCTCTCTGTTACTTAAGAAATGACCAAGAAACTCTCACATGGCCTTGACTCTGTTGATTTTTTGTTCTGTAGTAAGTATCTTCAGAACCCATTGGACACACACCTTATGACATCTTAGTCGATCACTCACTATTTCATGAACAATGGTTAAAGAAACTTCAGGACACAGCTTGTGCAGATCATCAGTGGTCACACAGAAATCAGAACAAATATGCTCTTCAAGTTTTTGCACAAGTTCATCAGTTACTACGGATGGGTGCCCACTTCTCTCTTCATTGTGAATTTCTGTTCTTCCGAAAGTGAAATTCTGTACCCATTTTCTTTACATGTTGCCATGAGAGAACCTCGTCCTCATACACTGACATGATTTCATGATGCACTGCTGCAGCGCTCGTGCCCTTGGCATTCATGTGGTGTATCACAGCATGCAGTTTGCACTTGGTGGAGACAGAATGATAGTGCTCATCTTTGATCATCACCACACAGACAGACAGAATGATAATGATGACTGTTACCACTTATTCATTTCAGTGTGCACTACCATACACAATAGTGGTACCGACTGTGAAAAACTAAATTCTCTGGTGGAGCTACCGACGTTGCAACCTTAGTTTCCATATGTCCTTTGTGTACGCTGCTTAATAGTCAGTGTGTCAAACTGTGAAATGAATGACCAGGGGTCAAATTCAAATAGTTAAGCCTTTTCACAGCAACACACACACACACACACACACACACACACACACACACACACACACACACACACACCAGTGGAAAAATCATCTGAGATTAAAAAAATCACCAAGTCCAAAAGCAGAGAAAATCTCCAACCTGGCCGGGAATCAAACCTGAATCCATTTGCATGGGAGGCAACCATGTTACCTGTCAGCTCAGCAGGTGGATGGAATAACGACAATACGGAAAGAATAGAATGGCGCTCAACACCTAGAGGAGGCATTGAGTGGTAGGCAGGCACACTGAATAAAGACTGCTTGATTTTATTTATCTATTGGTCCTTACTGTCCGAGGCAACAGTACCCATGTGTGTGTGTGTGTTGTGAATGTGTGAATGTATATTTGTTTTGAGTTTTTTTCTTCTAAAACAAATATGGAAAAATTGAACAAAAGCAATGATAAAGAGTGTATAACCCCTGGGACCCTGGGATTAAAGTGCTGTATCTTGTGCTAGGAAGAGAGAGCCCTACATGATTCAGAGAATGAGCAGTAGCCAACATTTGAAACTCCATTACCATTACAAACTCCATTCAGTATTGTTGAATCCTCCACCTTACCATTAAAAAAGCAGAACTCATATACTATGTTAAAAAAAGAAACAGTCCAATAATAAGGGAAACACTATTTGGTTCATTATTAAACAGAACACAAAGAAAACTAGTAATCCAAATAAAAGTGAGCCCTCAGAAAATAGTTCTGACAGAAATGGTGAAAACTTTCAAGTCATTTGGCACCAAATTCAATGAATCCTTCCTCACAGTGACTGCAAACATTGCACTCAGTAATAAACATTGGAATACAGACACTTTACATTTACCTGTGGAGACAATGCAAGCAGCGCAAACAGACATTAGTTTCAGAAATGCAATGCCCAAGGAGATTAAGGGATTAATCAGGTCACTAAAAAGTAGTAGTTTTGCTGACTATGATGGTATTTCTAGGGTTTCTAGCAGAATATTAAAATCTTGTGCTGAGTTGATAGGATTACCTGTAAGCTATTTTTGTGATCAGTCAATGACTTGAGGCATATTTTGTGACAGCCTTACATATGCTGCAATGATGCTCGTCTACCAAATTGGAGATATGCAAACCACCTCCAACATCAGACCAAATCAATCCTTCTAGTCTTTTCATAAGTGTCTGAAAAAATGACATATGATAGAACACTGGTTCATTTACCTGATCAGAACTTGTTAACCACATCTCAGTTTGGCTTTTGTAAAGGATTCTCAGTACAAAAAGCAATACTAGACCTCACAAATGAAGTACTGACAGAGCTAAACAAGAAAAATTATCATGCAAGTGTATTCTGTGACCTTACCAAAGACTTTGATGGTGTGGATCACAAAATTCTAGTTGACAAACTAATTTTTTGGCATTAATGGCATATCTCTTGCAAGATGGAATCTGGCTTCATTACAGGAAGCAGAGTCTCATTAACAGACTATATCCATGAGAATAATTTCAGAATGGGAGAACCTAATATGTGGAGTGAGACAGGGATTAGTACTGAATGTACTCTTTTTTTCTAACCTACATAAATGATCTTCCAGTTACATGAAAGGGTGTACTAATCAAGGGTCCAATCATAACCCTAACAGATATGTCTCAGGTAAATAGCTGAACAGGCCTACAAGTGATTCACAGGTAACAGTTTAAGTCTTAACATCACAAAGATTCATGTTATGCATTTTCAAAGGAACAATAATTAGCTTTTAATGCCAGAGGTCATACACTGAAGGAATGAAGCACAGTATTTAAAATTCCTTGGGGTCTAGCTGGATACAAGTTCAAATGGACTCAATACGAGGGTCAATTAATCAAACTCAGTTCAGTATGTTATGCCCTCAGAAGCATCTCCAGTTGTCTTGATCTAAAGAGAAGAATGTTGCCTTACTATGAATATTTTCACTTGCTGCTGCATTATGGAACGATCTTCTTGGGTAGTGCACCGAAAGTAAATAAAGTGTTTGTTCAGCAGAAGTAAGTGCTAAGGATATTGTGTAAAGCAGATAACCATACAGCTTACTGAATACTTTTTTAAGCATCTCAGAAGCCTTATATCTACTTCTCAATACATTTACTCCTTAATGGTTTTTCTTGCTGATAATAGAAATAAGTTTCAACCAAATTGCGATATACACAGTCACAACACAAGACACAGAAGTAATTTTCATGAAGATTTTGCTTTCTTGTCCAGGGTTCAGAATGGAATATTTGCTTTGTTGGAAAAAAATTCACCAAGCTCCTGTCTAATACAAAGCAAGAAGTTGGGAATCCTTACCAGTTCAAAAGTGAACTAAAAACATATCTCATTCGCTGCTTTTTCTACAAATAATCTGAGTATCTAGATTTGTATTGAAAAGTGTTGTTAGCTATGTGGGAAGTCACAGTGTCGAAATTGTATAACAGTAATAACGTACTATAAACAGAACTCAGCATTTAAAGATGTAAAAATATTTTCTTTAAAAATATCACTGTAATCAAATAATTATGAAATTATTAAGCCAGTAGCTTTTTCCAAGCAGCAGCATTCTTATTAATTTACTCAAATACATGTAGATGGAATAAGGGTGCAAATCAGTAAGAAGTGTAGTGACAGTGTCTTGTTCATACTGAATGAAGTTTCTGTTATGTCTTTATCTCATGTTAATGGATACATTGAATCATCCACATCCCTGAAGGTTCTCATACTTGATGGGATCTGATGGGTGAATGAATGAATGAATGAATGAAATTGATCTTTTATCAGATTTTAGTCAATTTACATTCTGTTTCTGTACAGGCAGAAGGTGTGGCATTCTAACAGAGATCAGCCTTTCATGCTTTCTGAATTGCACTGAGACTCATGACACATGCTAGAGAGTACCTTATCATTGAGAGTGGCTGCACCTGCATCAGATCTGGCACACTGCATATCGTGAAGCATTGTCCACTGATTCAAAGAAGGGTCATACCTTTCCACTGAGTTAAGGCGATTTCTTCCATCATTTCCTCCTATAGCATATATTTTGTCACCTGTAAATATCATGAAAACTAACAACAAAGTGAAGTTCTACTGCAATAGAATAAAATCTGAAAACTTAATCTTGGACATAATATAGAGTTGTTACTTATCAGTAGTCCATTGCTGTTTCTTTTGTAATATTTTTATACATACTCTATGTAATACCATTTTTGTTAAAACCAAAAGCAATAAATCACATAAAACGACTTATGCAGATAAACATACACACACACACACACACACACACACACACACACACACACACACACACACACATTCACATTTAACCTGGATGGTAATGTAAAGTCCTGGGTAGAATACAAATGTGCTGCTCAGCACAACTTTCTTGACTTCTGTTCTGACTTCATAACCCATGTCATTTATATCCTCCACCCCTAATATCAGCTGCCTTGATCTACAGGGATGAAAACTGTACTTGAAACACATTCAGTTCAGCAATCTTCCTAGCCTCTTAATATCCTCTAGCCTCTGCTCCACACCCACCTCTGACCCCATCCCCTCAACTGCGTCAGGCCAAAAACCAGGGACTAGTTAGTGTATAGAACTAGTTTTGTAACAGTTGTCTCTCTCAGTTAATGTAAGCCTTAACTTATTCAACATTGCTTGCAGTTTTTCATGATGAAATCTTGTGTAATAACATCACCTACCTACATACTATGCATACCACTGTATAGCATATAGCCATGGCAGAGGGTATTTAGCATTGTACTAAATATTGCAGTTTCTTTCAATTCCAATCACATACTAACACTGGAAGAAAACTGCTTAAATGCATCTGTTTGTTGATAAATCAGTTCTACTTTTATATATTGCCTGTTGGCTTCTGCCTCGAGTTGTTCGGCTGACATTTGTTTCACAAATTTTCTCAAATTTCATGAGAGTGAGTGGCGAGCATTGTCAAGGTTTCACCATGCATTAATGGTGGCAGAGTGGAGTACAGCCCACAGCTGGAGATTATATGTACCTGTCACTCCAACATCCTTTCCTTGATCATTTGTTCTGTGGTTCTCCCCTTGCTACCTGCGATCGTCATTTGATGCAGCATGGGAATCCAAGATCTATTTATATCAAGGCTTTCATCTTTCTTGTTGAAGCAGATGCCATACTTGTGAATTTCTATGGCTTCCATGAACAAGCAGGCACAGTAACTCTTCTTCACAGCAGAACTTACATGTCAGTAAAATTTATTATATGGGCAGTCTCACTTAGTGCATGGTTTGCTGGACTACTAGTCATTCCCACATACACTTTTTCACATGTACAGGGTATGTGGTATATGCTTGAATTGCAAATGGGTCTATTTTGTCAACTGCTGATCTGAGATGGTCGTTAACCTTCTTGGTTGGTTTGTAAATCATTTTGGGCAGTATAGGGATTATGCTGTCTGTCACTCTGGCAGAAAGGCCGTATGTGGCCATCAGTGTACATTTTGCATATGGACCCTGAAGATCAGATCAGAGAAATTAGGACTAACTGGAGACACACAGTCAGTCACGTTTTACTCGCTCTATTTGGGAACGGGAAAGGAAATGACTGCTGGTGGTATGTGGTACCCCCACCCTGCACTGCATGGGGACTTGCACAGTACGGTATGTATGTGGATGTAGATGTAAATTTGTCCTTATGATGTCTCACTTTGGCCTAGCACCAGATTTTGTGACACTGCTTATGCAACTAGTGGAGTACCCATTGCTCCATAGAACACTTTCCAAGTGTTGCATCTTGCATCTGAAGTGCTGGGGCTTACTTATTTGCCGTGTGTGCTTTACATGCATATTAATCATTTCCATTTCTTGTATTGGGTGAAGCTTTTACAGTTTGTGTAGGTACTGGTCATGTGCATAAGTTTTTAATACGCGCTGTGTCACAGGTTCCTCATAACCAGCAATCAACATTTCTCATCCATTGCCTAAAATTATATTTCTTGGATGTGTTCAAATATGCTGAAATAAGACCATTGTCTAAGAAAGGCTCGCCAGATGACCTGGGAAATTACTGCCCATTTCCCTGCAGTCAGTTTTTGCTAAGGTGATAGAAAGGATTGTTGCAAAACATCTTGAAAACTTACTTATAGAAAACAATATTATAGTTAAAAATCAATTTGGGTTTCAAAAGGGAAAAAAATACAATAAATGCTATCAGGGAATTCACTGAAAAGATAAATTCTGCTTTAGAGAAGGGTAAATAGGCCACAGGTACTTTTTGTGATTTGACCAAACCTTTTGACTCGGTCAGTCACTTACTACTTCTAGACAAATTAGACAGATATGGGATTGTAGACGGGGCATTAGAGTGGTTCAAATCCTATTTGTCAGAAAAAACAGAGTTATTCTAAATTCAAATGGAAAAAATCATTCTCATACTGGAAAAAGATTTGTACAGGGGTCCCACAGGGCTCAGTTTTAGGGCCTTATCTTTTTAAGTTGAACATAAATGATTTACCTTTAAACATTGATGTTCACTCCATTTTATTCGCAGATGACACCTCGGTTTTAATTGAAAATGACAATTTAGAACAAATTAATGATACTGTGTATAATATAATGGGAAATCTAGAATTATGGCTTCAGCAGAATGGATTAAAGCTCAATGTCACAAAAACACAATTGGTGCAGTTCCGTGCTAAAATAACCTCAGCATCTCCCATAAATATAGTGCATGGTGATCAGGAAATGACTGAAGCAAGTTACGTAAAATTTCTAGGTCCAAATCTTGGAAAAAATGTAAACTGGAAGGCACAAGTAGACTTGATATGTGATGGGTGGGTTTCCCGGTGTATGTGATGTTTCCAGGGCTCTTGGATGTCCAGCCAGATGCAATCATTGAAGTCCCACGATATTTCAGCAAATAACCTTTCTGCCGTCAGCAGGTGGTTCTGATGGAATAGTCTGTCTACACATTGTTGGTGTTATTTATGTCCATCAGTTGGGCTTCAATTCCCTGTGGTGGCAGTCCGATTGCAGCCGTTGACATTCCAATTGCGAGTGCCGATGCTTTGATTGTGGCCACCGACAATCAGTTTGTGGGTGCCAACCCAGGTCCATGCCATCCCTGGCATCATGCCAGGTGGTGGAAGAAAGTACCCTTTCTTGATGTGCTTGTAGAGTGGAGATCAAATGGCACACTGGGTCATAGCGTGTATCGCAAGCCTACACATACAGACTTATATTTACATGCCTCGAGTTCCCACCATTGTGCACAACTCAACAGAATGCTCAACACACTGGTTCACAGGGCATACTCAATAACGGATGAACAAAATCAGCACAAAGAACTCAAACACTAAGAAAATGTGTTCTGCAAGAATGGGTACAGTAATTGACAGATCCAGGCAGCCCTCAGATGATGTAAACACAGCAGAAACCCAGATGAAGAACAGTCTAAAGATGAGGAACCAGCGTTGCCTTTCTACTGTATGCAGGCAACATGACATCAAAAATTGGGAGACTGCTAAAACAACACAAAATTGACACGGTCTTCCGACCACCCTCCAAGATACGCGCCTTACTGGGGACAGTGAAAGACAAAATTGGCCTCAAGAAATCAGCCATATATAATGTTCCATGTGGTTGAGGCAAATCCTACCTCAGTCAAAAAATTTGAACAGTCAAAGACCGCTGCAAAGAACACCAACACCACATGCACCTAGGCCAGACCAACAAATCAGCACTGGTAGAACATTGCTTGGAAACTGGTCACAACACGAAATATGAAGAGACCAAGATTCTGACCCCCACCAGCTTCTACTGGGACAGCATCTTCAAGGATGCCATTGAAATTTGCGTAACAGACAATATCATAAACTAAGTCAGAGGTTTTCAACTTAGCAAGGCATGGAAATGATTACTTCGCTCCATCAAGGAGTCACGCCTCAAGTGGACACAAGATCCTGCCACGGCGGCCACTGGGGATACTCCAAGGGTTTCTGGATCTTCCACCACTCAGCATGATGCCAGGGATGGCATGGACCTGGGTTGGTGCTCGCAAATGGTTTGTCGGCGGCCGCAACTGAATTGTCAGTGCTCGCAATTGGAATGTTGGCGGCCGCAATCGGACCATTGGCACAGGGAATCGAGGCCTGACTGATGGACATAAATAACACCGACAATGAGCAGACTGACCATTCCATCAAAACCAGCTGATGGTGATGGAAAGGTTATTTGCAAAAATATCATGGGACCTCAACGATCGCATCTGGCTGGACACCCAAGAGCCATGGAAACAACACATATAGACTACTTAGCAAACAAACTAAACAGCCTAGCTTATGCAATGAATGTCTCATCTGGTTCCACCCTTATGGACACCAGGAAGCTGGTCTACCAAAGCTACTTTGAGGCTATTCAATAAATTTCTGGGGAAACTCAATGAACAGCCCGAGATTACTTACTCTTCAAAAGAAAATCATAAGAAACATGTGTTTAGTCTAAAAAGGAACATAATGTTGCCCATTATTTTGAAAATTAAAAATACTAACCATTCCTTCTCTGTACATCTACGAAATTTTTATATTCATATATAAAAATCAAAACACACTTGTCAATTTTCCTTTCAACCACAATTACAGTACCTGTCACAGATACAGCTTCAATCTTCCCTCTCATAATTTAAAATTTTACACTCAAACACCACTGTACATGAGATTAAGAATTTACAATAAATTAAATAACACAAATCTGATAAATATGGAGTTTGACCCACTAAAAAGATTGTTATTTAATGCACTATTGGAAAAATGTTATTATTCAATTGAAGAATTCATGCAGGACAGTTTGGCAATTTGAAAAGAAAAAAAAAAGAATACAGATTGTCTATTGTATACTAAAATGTTAATATATCGTATAAATTGTATTGCAAGTTGCAAAATGACCATGTGTTATACATGTTCTTGTTAATTGTTCATGTCTAAAAATTCAGAAATGCCTGCTTAAATATGTTAATTATTATAATCTTATTTTTTAAAAAGTAATTTGGCGTGTCTCGAGTTCAAAAATCTTTGATCTGTAGCTGTATATTATGAGATGAATATGTGGCGTCGATCCATGGATCGATAGGCCAAAACATCATATGTGTATTATGTCTTTGAGTTGATCTTTGTTTTTGTATACTTCCGGGACCTCAGTTCATGCCTAGTCTTCGACCTGTACGTTTGTCGTGTAGTAAAAGTATTGATGATTAGAAGAGAGAACCATGGTCATTACCTTACCACCTTGATATCTCCTTTAGTGGTCACCCCAAAGTTCGAATAATCCGTCGAACCGAGTACAAAGTGACTACTGCGCTGCACCGGCTTCTGCATTCCACGTGGACCTTTGTCCGCTACACAATGGCCTTCTACAACATGCCGCTGCCACCCGGTTTTCACCAGCAACAGCAATTAAATTCAAGCACGCCAGCTGCAGTCGGTGCCCGACGTGAATTTCCGCAGTCCTGTAGCCTCGAGAACCCAGGGACCTCGTCAGGTGCAGTGGTTTTGAACATGACGCCAGCGATCCGTGACTCCAGCTTTGTTAACCCTGAAGTGCTTCAGTTTTCGCTGCACAGCAGTACAAGAAACCACTACCCACTGATACCAAACGTTAATGCAATTACTGTAAATAGTGGGGAGCATAATTTTCATAATGTACCACAATAGGACGCCTTTTTGAATGTGCAAGCTCCACGTGTGTATCACTCCGCACCTGTTGCACACTGTGTGAATGACATTCGCCAGCCTGTTACTCCGAATGTTCATCAGTGCAGTAATTTGAGCGTGTCAGGTTCCACCGAGCTCACCAGTGACTCTGTGATGGACAATTTCGCTGCAGATGTGGAGGACCAATTGCATAATAACCTGTCGAGCAACCGCCGTGACCACTTTGACCTTCTGCCGCAACAACCGGTCCCGCTTCGCTCCACGCCATGCTTCCTGCTAACGGATTTCGCCTCCCCTCCAGCTACTATGAACACAGCCGGCACGTCTGCTTCCTCTCTACCACCCTCACGACACAGAGTTAACTTTGACTTACCTACTCCTGCGTCCGCAAGTGGCTGCCCGCATTCTTCGACCTCCAGTTTGTCGAATCTACCGAAACTTCCAGCATTCAAACCTGCCTGCCCGGAATTCTGGTTCAACCTGGTCAAGCAAACTTTCAGTGTCTGTGCACTTGATGACAATGCCCGTTTCACATGCCTCACAAACTACCTCCACGACCGTGTTGACTTAGTTTATGACATGGTTAAGTCACCTTCTCCGAACGAGAAGTACGCTACAGCTAAACAAGCAGTACTGGAACGTGTCTCCAAGACAAGAAGAGAAAACATTCGACAGCTCGTCTACGAAGAATGCCTCGGCAACAGATCTCCGTCACAGCTGTGGCGATGCCCTCGACTTCTCGTCGGTGAATGCGACATGCCAGACGCCACGCTCACCGAGATTTGGATGGAAAAGCTGCCTCTGTCTGTCCAAATGGCCATCTCTGCCTACGAAGATAGACCAAATAGCGAACGCTTGGGCACCGCTGACCGAGCTTACTCCACTCTACTACGTGAATGCCATGCCCAGCAGTCTGGCAGCTACGACAGTTTCTAACCACAACCAGGTCCCCAACGTGGATGCACCACTAAACCTAAGTCCGTCAAGCTCGCCGCACTACCGGCACCTTCACGTCTGCACAACAGCAGCACATCTGACTCCGCAGAAGATTCTGGGCCACCGCCGTCTGACCACTCGCAGGAGTAGACGTCCGCCCATAAATACTGTTCTTCCATGCAAAATTTGGGGAATAAGCATCCAATTGTAAACCGCCGTGCTCCTACCCAAACTTCAACCATGGGTAGGCAGCAGCGCCACCTCCTGCGATGTAAACAACAGGCACCGTCCCACGCTCCATTCTGTGTCGGACACTAATGCTTTAAATGGGCGAGTCTACGTCCTCAACTTGAACTCTGTCACAAACTTTCTCATCGACAGGGGCGCAGATGTTTCCCTACTTCCATCTTGTCTTGCTATCAAAAAGATCTGGCTACACAAAACTGTCCTACGTACTGTAAAGTCATCTAGTTTGTCGTGCTTAGGTTCTACTTCATATGCAGTGTCTCTCTTGCCTAAGTGCAACCTGAAGTGGTCCTACCTGGTGGCTGACATCGACGATCCCATTTTGGGCATCGACTTTCTACGACACCACAAACTGTGGCCTGACCTCATCAAGAATACAGTGTTCTACCACCCTACGCAGGAACACATCCAATGTGCTTTGTCGAGTGTCAATAGTACTGCTAAACAGGTCCACCTGGCTAGGAAGTGTAATAGCCCCTCCTCTGAGCTCTTTGTCACGGTCCAATAAGTGGCTCATGGAGCGTGTCAAGTCTACACGCCTGCACTTGGAACGACGTGAGCTATGCCGTCGCCTTGACGACTTAAGTAACGAGTTATCTTTGGCACAGCAGCAGCTTGCAGCAGACGACGCCCCGGCAACACAAAAGGTTAGTCGGTGCCACTACAGTGTTCTCGCGCCCGAATGAATTTGTTACCATGTTCCACGTAAACTGTACAGTGCCTCCACTCCCGCCAGCTCTAACTGTGTTAATTCGAGCCCACATTCATCCCCCTCCTCGCTTGGGCAGCTAACTTCCCAGGCGCAGGTTACTGTCTTTGATTTACTTCCATCAGCTGTTCATTCATGCCCGCTACCACCACCAAGCTCGACAGCGGCGCCTTCAGTTACTAATAAACAGTGTACCAACCTTGTTTCGTGTAGCTCACTTGTTTGTCACTCCCAGCCACCCAACAGTTGGCACTTATGCAAACTTTTGCCGTCCGCGCCACAACCCAGCCTAGCAACCGCCGCGCACACCATACCACAGACCATCGCATCGTGTACCGCGACGCGCGTTTCCGTGGTAACAGGCGGCACCGCCCACAAACTTCGCTTGCAAGATGGACCACCTATCTCTTGCCGACCACGCCGTCTCAAGCCAGAACTCATGAAAGTGGCTCGCGAACAAATAGACGATCTCTTAACAGCCAGCATCATTGAGCCACCTGCCAGATGCTGGGCCTCGCCTATACACTTCGTCACAAAAAGCGACGGCACCTGGCGTATGGTTGGCGACTATACTAAGTTGAACGCTCATACTATCATAGACAAATACCCGGTTCCTAACGTCGCAGATTTTAAACATGCTCTTGCAGGCGCCAAATATTTCTCGGTAGTGGACTGTAAGAGGGCCTATCATCACATTCCGATGGCACCAGAGGATATTGAAAAGACAGCTGTTACAATACCTTTCGGCCTTTTCCAGTACCACTTCATGCCCTTTGGTGTCTGCAACGCTGCACAAACTTGGCAGAGATTCATAAACAAGGTGTTGTTTCATCTGGATTTTTGTTTTGTTTACTTGGGCGACATTCTTATTTTCAGTCGTACTTTGTAAAAGAACAAGGAACATTTGCAGATTGTTAAAGACACTCTAACCGCTGCCAGTGTTGAACTGAATAATAAGAAACTCCAGTTGCACCAGACTTCGATAAGATTCTTAGGCTACATCGTGTCAACTAAGGGCCTCACTCCTCCCGAGGGTAAAATCAAACCTGTTTTGGATCTGTCACGCCCTCACTCGTTTAAGGAGCTGTGCTGATTCATCGGAACAGTTAACTATTATAGGAAGCACTTGCCTGCTGCAGCCAAGGTTCAGGCTCCCCTAACAGATGCCCTTGCTGGCAAAAATACGACCGGTATCCCCCCATTCCCCTGGACCCCTGCCATGGAACAAGCTTTCGACAAACTGAAGCACCTACTAGCAAACGCAGTGACTGTTGGCCACCTGCATCCGAACGCTACATTTTTTATTACCGTGGATGCCAGTGATATTGCAGTAGGTGCTGTCCTCAGCCAAACCGTCGGAGATACTACCTCTCCTTTGCAGTTCTTTTCTAAGAAGCTCAACAGCACTCAAAAAAAGTACTCAACCTTTGATAGGGAGCTCTTGGCAGTTTACGAGGCTGTCAAACACTTTCGCACCGAGGGTGAGGGTAGAGACTTCTACATTTTAACCGACCATAAACCTTTGGTTGCTGCTGTAAAGAACCCCTGACTGACCCTCCACCTAGACGCTTCCGTCATTTGGACTTTATATTCCAATTTACCTCTGACATACGATACATCAGGGGTTCAGATAATGTGGTCGCAGATTTTTTGTCTCGTGCCGGCGCTCTCACAACTCTGATAGACCTCTCTAACTTGCCTCAGCTGCAGTCTGCCGACACGGACACTATGGACCTTATTTCCGATCACAGCTCGTCACTCAAACCTGTGCGATCCACCTTTCCCGGTGTCATAGACGAGGTTTGGTGTGACGAATCAACTGATATGCTGTGTCCCTTTATACCCAAACCTCTACAGAGACAAGTGTTTGACAAATTACACAACCTAGCTCATCCAGGTGTGAGAGCCTCTACCAGACTTATTTCAGAGCGCTTCATCTGGCGCGACACGAGTCGTGACTGCCCAGCCTGGGCCCGTGCCTGCATTCTGTGCCAACAAAATAAAGTTTCACGGCACACATCGCCCCCACTAGGCAGCTTGACTGCTCCTCCCAGTCGCTTCCAGCACGTTCACATTGACTTGGTGGGCCCCCTCACCCCCTCCGAGGGTTACAGATTCGTGCCATCTATTACGGACAGAACCTCTTGTTGGGTGGAAGCTGCCCTGCTACCCAATATTACATCTGAATCAGTGGCATGATGCTTCATAGACACTTCGATTTCATGCTTTGGCTGCCCTGTTTACTTGACAACCGACCAAGGCCATCAATTTGAGTCTGCCTTGTTTTCTGAACTATTCATTCAACAGCATACCACCCCCAAAGCAATGGCCTCACGGAACGTTGACATAGGACGCTTAAGACGGCCCTATGTTGCCACGGCCTCCTTTGGACGGAAGCCCTGCCATTCGTCTTACTCGGTTTGCGGACCACTTTCAAAGAAGACCTTAAAGGCTCAGTGGCCGAGTTCGTCCACGGCCAGTCTCTTACACTGCCAGGTGAACTTGTTGCTCCTACTCCAGTCGCCAAACTGTCCGAACTGCCGTCCTTGGTAGAACGGGTGAGGTTACACTGTAACAAGCTTCAACCCCCACCTCCTTCCAGCCACACTCCGCCGCACACATATGTTCCCAAGGTGCTCGACGCTTGCGAATTTGTGTTCCTTCGCGATGACACTGTAAAAGCCCCGTTACAGCCCCCTTACACAGGCCCGTACAGAGTTGTCGAACGAACCAGTAACACAATGGACATCGTAATTAATGGCTCGGTAACTACTGTCTCCCTCAACAGGGTTAAACCAGCTTGCATCGAGTTTTCCCCTACCTCACTCACCATTGAAGAGACCATGCTCTCTGGCCACTCTTGGTCTTCTTCCTCTGCTCACGATTTGAGTAATCTCACGCCTACACAGGCCCCGTCAATGAGCCCACACTCATTCCGGGGTTTTCCGCCTCCCGGCTCCCGTAGCAGAGGCCCCAGCTCCCAGGGCTCTAATATAACAGTTCCATCTTTGTGCGACAACACACCGCGCCACTCTTCTATCCGGTACAGCCCACAGGTTCCTTCCACACCCACTCAGTCCTCACAGTCTGACACTCACCCCTCTACTCGCAGCACACCGCCCGCACCGTGCTACGGTTTCCCCACCCCACCAGCTCAGAATACCACTCCGTTAGCAGGTGTCACTTACGAGCTCTCTACATACGTTCATCCTAATGAAATTTGTGGTTTATCTGTTGTGTTTAGTGATGATACCGCTTTAGTGCTGCTTGCGTGTGATGATTCGTTTGTAGTTGCTGTGTCACAATGTGTAGTGAAGCGTTTAAAAATCTCTCGAAGTGCTGTGTGTGGCAACCTACATGCTTAAGTTAGACCAAGTGGAAACGTGATCATTAGGTTCCCTGCCGACGACACCCTTCCATACCAGCGCTCCCGCACCGGCCGACGACTACGACCCCCGAAGTCGCTTCAAGACTTCAGCATCAGCATTCCAGGATTTTCTCCACGCTCTCCTCCCACACGGCCCGTGCTGTTAGATGCAGAGGAACTCACTGTAACCCACTTAAACTCTCGCCAACCCCCCCCCTCCCCCCCACCTTCAGGTACGTACTCCATACTGCAGGGGGGGGAGGGGGCTATGTGGCGTCAATCCACGGATTGATAGGCCAAAACATCATATGTGTATTATGTCTTCGAGTTGATCTTTTGTATACTTCCGGGACCTCAGTTCCCGCCTAGTCTTCGATCTGTACGTTTGTCGTGTAATAAAAGTATTGATGATTAGAAGAGATAACTGTGGTCATTACCTTACCACCTTGATATCTCCTTTAAGTAAACTACATTGTAGAAAGGATAGCTGTGGGTCCCTTTCTACCTCTATAGTAAATTTTATGTTGGCATGGTGACTGTGTAGATGTCTTAGGATATCACTGAGCTGTTCCTCAACTTGGCTCCACAGGACAAATGTATCATCAATGTAAATTTGACAGCAAAAAAAGTGGGCCACTGCTGAACGCAACCAGCATGACCTACCTGTGTCGCAGATCCTCTAAACACTTTCCTGGTCTACATTAATGATTTAGAGGCACCTCTGTACTCCCAATTAGTAAGTTATGCAGATGATACCTCACTTTTGTTCTTTTGCAAACAAACTAATGACTTGATATTGGCTGCAACTGATGGCTTAAGTCAAATAACTATTTACTTCCATGATCAAGGTCTAAAAGTCAATATTAGCAAATCCCAGCTATTACCAATAAACTTGGTAATTCATACCAAACCTGTATTGATAATGTAAGTAGCATCAAAGAAGTAGACACTGACAAATGTTAATTTTTGGGGCTATACCTAGATGAAAATCTTAGATGGGTAGACCATATCAATTCTGTATGCAATAAAATCAGCAGTTCACTGCACTTAATTAGCAAACTATCAAAATTAGTCTCTGCATTAAAAGCTGCTTATTATGGGACAATATTTGCATATATTAATTATGGAATAGAGGTATGGGGATGTGCTGCTGATAGACACATGAACAGAATCCTAACACTGCAGAAAAGAGCAATCAGGACCATGCATCAACTAGGATACAGAGATTCATGTAGGGAAACGTTTGTACAACATAAATATCTAACGGTATACTCCTTGTATCTGTACAAATTAATAATATTCTTTGTAGACCATAAAAATAATGAAACTAAGTGCTCTGATGTGCATACCCATAACACAAGACAAAAAGATTGCTTCTTCAGAAACAGAACCAAACTAAAGACAACAGACCATAGTCCTTGGATTAACGGCCAGATATGGTTTAACAAACTGCCAAGTGCTATAAGATGCCACAGAGGTAAAGTATTCAAAAGGGAATTAAAATCATTCTTAACTCTCAAATGTTTGTACTCACTGAATGAATACTGATATTAAAATGTAGCTATTCTTAATTCTAGGCCTAACTCTTCTGTCTATATGATGTACTATTCTGAGGTGATTGTAATATACACTCCTGGAAATTGAAATAAGAACACCGTGAATTCATTGTCCCAGGAAGGGGAAACTTTATTGACACATTCCTGGGGTCAGATACATCACATGATCACACTGACAGAACCACAGGCACATAGACACAGGCAACAGAGCATGCACAATGTTGGCACTAGTACAGTGTATATCCACCTTTCGCAGCAATGCAGGCTGCTATTCTCCCATGGAGACGATCGTAGAGATGCTGGATGTAGTCCTGTGGAACGGCTTGCCATGCCATTTCCACCTGGCGCCTCAGTTGGACCAGCGTTCGTGCTGGACGTGCAGACCGCGTGAGACGACGCTTCATCCAGTCCCAAACATGCTCAATGGGGGACAGATCCGGAGATCTTGCTGGCCAGGGTAGTTGACTTACACCTTCTAGAGCACGTTGGGTGGCACGGGATACATGCGGACGTGCATTGTCCTGTTGGAACAGCAAGTTCCCTTGCCGGTCTAGGAATGGTAGAACGATGGGTTCGATAACGGTTTGGATGTACCGTGCACTATTCAGTGTCCCCTCGACGATCACCAGTGGTGTACGGCCAGTGTAGGAGATCGCTCCCCACACCATGATGCCGGGTGTTGGCCCTGTGTGCCTCGGTCGTATGCAGTCCTGATTGTGGCGCTCACCTGCACGGCGCCAAACACGCATACGACCATCATTGGCACCAAGGCAGAAGCGACTCTCATCGCTGAAGACGACACGTCTCCATTCGTCCCTCCATTCACACCTGTCGCGACACCACTGGAGGCGGGCTGCACGATGTTGGGGCGTGAGCGGAAGACGGCCTAACGGTGTGCGGGACCGTAGCCCAGCTTCATGGAGACGGTTGCGAATGGTCCTCGCCGATACCCCAGGAGCAACAGTGTCCCTAATTTGCTGGGAAGTGGCAGTGCGGTCCCCTACGGCACTGCGTAGGATCCTACGGTCTTGGCGTGCATCCGTGCGTCGCTGCGGTCCGGTCCCAGGTCGACGGGCACGTGCACCTTCCGCCGACCACTGGCGACAACATCGATGTACTGTGGAGACCTCACGCCCCACGTGTTGAGCAATTCGGCGGTACGTCCACCCGGCCTCCCGCATGCCCACTATACGCCCTCGCTCAAAGTCCGTCAACTGCACATACGGTTCACGTCCACGCTGTCGCGGCATGCTACCAGTGTTAAAGACTGCAATGGAGCTGCGTATGCCACGGCAAACTGGCTGACACTGACGGCGGCGGTGCACAAATGCTGCGCAGCTAGCGCCATTCGACGGCCAACACCGCGGTTCCTGGTGTGTCCACTGTGCCGTGCGTGTGATCATTGCTTGTACAGCTCTTTCGCAGTGTCCGGAGCAAATATGGTGGGTCTGACACACCGGTGTCAATGTGTTCTTTTTTCCATTTCCAGGAGTGTATATTATTTTTGTAACAACATGCTGTAAATTCAACTGTATGTTGCATTATGAAGTCCTGTACCATATATTGCCCGTTAGTGGCTTTTTGTACATGTGAATTGCAAATTCTATTCAGGCCTATTGGCATAATTGGAATTTTGCCTCTTGAAGGTAAACACTGGCCAAGTATTCTGTTTCCTTGAGATTTTAAAAGATGTGCCATCTACCATTTCCTATCTGACTATCCTGGGTTCTAATGTTTTGGAATGCTCATGTGGAGCCCCTCTCCTCACACAAAAAAGGCATCTAATTTAACAGAAATTTCTTGGGTTTCCAGTAGTGTGAGACTGTCAAAGAGGTGTGACATCTTGATGATATCAGACTTGTACAGAGCTCTTATGTCCTCCCTTTACCAGGTTCAGTCTTTTTACAAATGAAAATTGTTATTCAAGTGAATTAATCACTTTTAAATAGACTGCCACTCTCAATAAAATTGCACTGACAATAGAAGTTGTGCTGCGAACCTCTTTCAGGAAACTGAAGCATAAGTACCTTAACATAACTGCTCTTAAAGCTACTTTAATTACTACTGCAGTCCAGTTCTTTGCTCTGACCTGCAATGCAGACACTGACGTAACTTCGAGCATGATACATGCATGCTCGATCACTCCACTCATGTTTCTCAGGATCATAACATTTGACTGAATTGAAATATTCTCTTCCATCATGACCACCAATGAGATATATTAGCTTTTTCAGGACACATATTCCGTGATATGCTCGTGCCAAGGGATCAACAAAATTTGAGGAATACCATCGGTCTGTCCTGTAAATCGTGGAACATTAACATTAAAAGTCAATGAAGTCAGCTTGATGCCATTATGTTCACAACTATTAATAGAAATAAAAAAAGGTGACTACACCCATACAGCTGATTGGAGCTTGGTAATTAAACACTTGTAAAAGGACAGATCCATTACTAGCTTTTGAGGTACCACATTTAATTTAGTGACACACCAGAAATCAGATACCAAATGCACCACACCATTGCTCCATCACAAAGAAGACATACAAGCAAATCCATGGCATAACCATGAGCACATGCATAGCACCTTTACATGCCAGCTCTTTTGTGAGATACGTAGAGGGATTTTTCCTAACGACTCAAAATGTAAACCACTCTTCTCATTCTGCTTTGATGATGATAACTTGATATACAGACTCAGGGCCGAGATACTCCATCACCATTCCTCGACATCCTTAAGACCTTTTTTCTTATCCTTTTCATCTGACACTCTTCAGTTCAGAATATCAATTTCCCTCTCCGATGCCTCTGTAAGAACTTCTATCAAAATAAAACCTACCAACCACCAAAAGTACATTGGCTTTCATAGCCCCTGACATCACTCCCACATACAAAATTCTCTATAGCCTTATGTCAATAGCATGCAGTTATTTGTCCAGCATGCTGAAGGTATTACTAAGGCTTCCACAGGTGAAACCCTTCAAATGTAGTCTGCGAATATATCTCTCATACCATATCCAGATGTGCTCCTAATACTCAACCCACCCCAACTAACCAGTAGTAAAGGGACACCCTCCCCCATTTAACTGTCTAATATCACCATGGACTGGAACAGTTTGACCACATCTTCTGTCAGAGTTTTGACAACCTTTCACTGTGCTATGAAATGAGGCATATCCTTCCCAAAACCTTTCACAATTCTTCTAAAGTGGTAATCTGACAACCACACAATGTACAAAATATTCTTGTCCATGCTTATTTCACACCTACTTCCTACCTGTTGCCACATGTGTCATATAAGTGTCAAAAAACCCAGGCACAATACCTGTTCTGTGCCTCCAATCATTGCATTTGTAGTAGTTCCATCAGAGGCACATCTTACCCTCAGTGGCAGGGCCACCTGTGGGTGTAGTCATGTCATATAGCAGTATGCTGTAACTTCTGCACAAACTTTTATTGGGCATGATCATCAATTAGTTGTCCACTCAAATGGATGGTCATTACCAAATTATGTCAAAGCAAAATTAACTGCTTAGTAGCAGAACATGCTGTTCACCCCAAGGCTGACTTCAATGCTGCTTTGTAACCCATGTAATTCTTTTCCTAAGACTAGCTTCTCTGAACGGTATACTTGTGAGTTGTCTTACAACATGTTCTACAATCCTGCAGTTGCCCTGACATAATCTCCTCCAGCTTGTATACCACACCCACCTGGCTATCCCCATCTACTAATACACAGTTGTCTCACTCTTCCTCTGTTCTGTCCTACTCCCATCCCCTCCAATTAAGCCATGCCTCTTATTCCACAGTGTAGAATGTGAAACTTGATCTGCCTATCCCCTGCTGAGCTCACTGGTGCCACATGCCTTAATTTTCTTGACCTACATAAATGATTTATCAGGGATGTTCAAAAACTGTGGTTAGTAGGGGAGGGTTGAGTATTAGGAGCACGTCTGGATATGGTATGAGAGATATATTTGCAGACTACATTTGAAGGGTTTCACCTGTGGAAGCCTTAGTAAGACCTTCAGCATGCTGGACAAATAACTGCATGCTATTGACATAAGGATATAGAGAATTTTGGATGTGGGAGTGATGTCAGGGGCTATGAAAGCCAATGTACTTTTGGTGATATACTAATGTGATATACTAATATAGGACCGAAATACATTTATAATAGATAGAACTAAGAGAGTGATTAAACAGGCTTACAACAGGCTCACAGCAAACTAATTAACCCTTAATTTTCCAAAAATGCATATTGTGCAATTCCTAACAAATAAAAGTAATTTACCAGTACCAGAAGCCGAGATCAACTGACACACTGCATGAGGCTTTAAGCCTGGCACCACTTTGTGGATAAGTATGGAAAAAAAAACTACTTCTGCCTGCTATGTTCCCTCAGTATTTTGGCCTGGAGGCAAGATTGCAAGCAAACTTTGCATAGTTTTATTCAGTACTGTTCTATGACACAATCTTATTGTGTAATGTAGCTCTGGTAGAAAACTATTAATGTCATTGAAATGAGAGCCACTTGTGGGATTATATTAATTCCTGTGCTTGTGGAAACACTTTGTCTAGTGTTGCTTAGCTATCATTCCCCTGGTATTTCCACACACACACACACACACACACACACACACACACACACAAACACACACAGATATATATATGAGCCACCCAGAGATGTGGCTGGTCTCAATGTTTGGCTAAGTTTTTCATCATAGAGTGCCAGCTCATACCTGTCCTAAACTCAGTTTTCAAGCTGAAATATAAAAAAAACAATTCAGGCAGGTATTGCCATGAAATTTAAAAATATTTAGTGACTCATGTTGATTTATAATTTGAACAAGTAGTTTATTTTTATTTTTACATGAAAGTCTTTAATATATCCACTAAACACTTAAAATGCAGTCTGAGGGGCTTTTACATAAGGCTGGCCATTAATAACTGATGCTACAACAGTTCAGTATAAAATTCATATGTCGCGATCACGACACTCAACAGTCTGTTCACAGTTCACAAAATACACTGTTGTACGCTGTCTTAATCCACTATATTGCGCTCAAGTCGATCATTTTCGAATGTCGCTACATACATACTTGTCCCTGAATGTGGCTACCAACCCACTACTACCCCCAGATGCATAGTATATCCAGCTCTTAGCGTTGCTCAAAACCAACTTCCCTGTCATCAAAGATGGCTGCCCTATGCACCCTCAAAACCACTGCCTAACTCAAAATAATGTTTGACAAAAAGAATTATGAATATTCTAAAACTAAACACAAAAACACATATGATACATTGAAAAATATGGAAATTTTTAGGTGATAACAATCTAAAGTCCAATTTTTTGTATGTGCCACCATTTTTCACACAAATAATGTTTTTGTGGCGTGATTTTGCTTTTCACGGATTTTTGATACTAAACAACTAAAACTACATACTTAATTACTCATCTACCTCTTTAAACTTTAGACTGCTGCCATTAGTTTCATTACTTTAAATTTATTTTTTACCAAAAACATAGTTACTCTCAGTCAAATTCCATATTCCGACCTCTCATTACAGAACGGTACATATTCTGCTAAATTGGCTATAATTGCTTGATGCAGCTCTACTAGCCGCATCGGTGAACACTTTGTTTATATTAATAAGCCAAAGCATTACCGAAATATTATCTTATGAACTTTCATAAATTTAAAATTTTTAAGAAAACAATAACTTTTAAACTATTATATATTTTTGTGGCACATGTAGATAATTTAGCTTTACATACTTTTCTGTCCGTGAGTGCCAACAATGAGTGCCAACCTTTGTGTCACTCTTAGTTTTGTTTTTATCAATTGTTCTCTGGTATATAAATTTCTGCAAGCGCGCAAACACAGCCACGTGCGTCCACACAGGTTTTTCCAAGGTCGCGTAAATGCTAGCGACTCACCACAGCCCCGTAGCAACCATCAGCCACGTGCTATGCAGCAGGAAACTGCTGCTCTAAACTCCCACCACAGCTTGTGCAGTCACAGTCTTCACGAAGCCTCGCAACTTGTACCTAAGAGCCATGGCAGTCACTCACCATACCAGAACGGCTGATGCTTACATTGCAGGCATACTTGGGAGTTGTGACTTTGCCCTGCCTTTCCAATGATAGATCATATTGTGGAGTTGCACTTTGGTTATATTCCTGTTGCCACAGATGGAGGACATAGCCACATACTCTGTCCATCATTCGCTTTGTTCCGACTGTGAGCACAATTTCTTGTGGGTATTAAGTGTTAATCATGATTTGTAAGACTATAGCCCCTTGTGCTGTCACTTTTAAGTGTGACTTGTTATTTGAAAGCAAAGTGGTTCAGATATTTCTAGTAGCATGTGTGACTGATGTCTTTATGTCGACGAGGACCAGTGATAAGGACCAGTCCAAACCAAATAATTATTTAACTGTAAGAGGGTATCAGTTTCTAAATTAAAGTTCCAGTGTCTGCCATTTCCTGTATTTGGTAGCATTTGTAAATATTTTTGGTACTAGTGGGCCAAATGGACTTATCTCTATGCCCTCGTGTTTCTGTTGTGACTGGGACTCTGTATACGGTCTGTTATTCACTTATGTGTAAATTTAATTTCTGCTCTATGTGTGTGTTTTAAAATTTGTCAAGCAACTGTTCGCAAGGTCGGCCAAAACTGAGCTGTTACTGCAATTGCCTAATTCGTGTGATCTTGGCACTTTGATTGCCAGGCATTTTGTTGCTCATAAAAGAAGCTGGTAACATCCTCAGTATGCTTCATAGATGCATACATTATTTTAAAATTTCTGTTTCTACGATTTTATATATTAGTGAAATAATAATTCGGTTTGGCTGCTTCACAGCTATGTAATAAATTATGTGTAATGCTAATATCTCATCTATGTGATTGATATTTGTTGATGAAAAAGTCTCCGTCATGTATGGGGACATTTCAGGTTTTCTAATTTCCGTGTTTGTACAAACTAGTGGGACAACAATCCCCTCTAGTTGCTTTACAGCTGTGCATGTAAATGTTTTAAAATGTTTGCAAGTAGTTCTATCTACGCATTTTGTAATTATTTATGTTACAGTCTGTCCAGTCTGATTCATAGACAAATATATCATTTGAAGGTTTGGGCTTCTGGCAATCCATATTACAGAAACTAATGTTAAAAGGAATTAATAGTGTCTTTAAGTTTTCCACAGTATATATTAGCAGGATAAAATTCCCCTGGCTGCTTCATAGTCACATACGTAAATTTACTACTATCAGTTCTTTCATCTATTTATTTGTGGTGCAGTCTATTCTGTCTGTCACAGATCAAAGATAAAGTTGAGACTCATACATCTCGAGAAACTTGTTGTTTCCTCATAATATTAAATTAGTTTGCCTACAGACCTCAAGGTTATTATTGTGCTGTGCACTTGAATTGGGAATTGCATTAGATTGGTCACTACATAATCAATTCCTAAATTGCACATATTTTTGTCTTGTTTATTTTTGTTAGATTAGATACACTCACATAACCCATGTAAGACCCATTACTTGTGTATTACATAATTCTTCAATCCCCCTATTAAATTAGCAACAATTGTTGTACCACAAGACTATTAATGATGTCCTTTCATGTCACCTAACGAGACTGTGTTAACAGATCTTTCCAGTGGTGGGTGGATGCCATGGCATGTACTGATATACAAAATTTCTACTTCGTTCATAGACATTGTTGTAATTTTGTGCAAGTGATTGTGCCTTGTTAATGTTCCAATAAAGAAACTGCTCAAATTTGGACATTCTTTCATGACATGTTTCCATGATTTACTGGTTTCTTTTAGACAGCTCACCTAGTAATACCACTGCATCATCTGCATTTTGTATTCAGTGAGAAACAGTTCCCATATTGTGACCCCCCCCCCCCCCCCCCAACCACTACACCACTGTTCCAGCACTAACTCAGCAAGGCAGCAGGGCAAGTCCAAACTCAGTTTACTGCTACCATTGAATTCAGTCCCAGCTGGTAACCAAATAGCCGCCATCCCCTCCCCTCTGCAATCTACTACTGCATATGGCTGGTTTTCAGGCACAGCTCACAAGGACTGCCACTGCTCCTGTGCACATCCCTCCTCCCACCCCTCTTCACTATCCATCCAGTGCCTTTCAGTTCTCGTGACTCCTATTCATGGTTTGCTTCTGTGGAGACAATACTCACAGGATTCTCAACTACCAGCGACTCCAAACATTTCACCCCAATGGTTGCGCAGCATGAGCCTTCGGTCACCGCGAGTGGTTAGCACGGCATTCGGGAGGACGACGGTTCACTCCCGCATCCGGCCATCTTGATTTAGGTTTTCCGTGATTTCCCTAAATTGCTATAGGCACATGCCGGGATGGTTCCTTTGAAAGGGCACGGCCGACTTCCTTCCCTGTCCTTCCCTAATCCGATGAGACCGATGACCTCACTGTTTGGTCTCTTCCCAAAAACAACCCAACCCAACAACCCCTTCGGTCACCATGGAGATCCACAACTTCATCATAAACCCACCACAGCCAGGCAGAATTCGTGCCCTAAAGGACCGAACATAATACGGCTGGCCACATCAGAAATGCAGCACACAGATGCACTATTTTCATCAGAGGAATGCACCAACATGTGGCCCTCGGAGTGCCTGCAGCATTCCGGACGCTTGCCAAGGCTGTAATCTTTCCCAAAACATTGTTACACATGAATTGACACACGTTTGCCCCCTCCAATCTACTCGGTGTTAGCCAGGCATGACTATACGAATGCGGATGCAGCTGCCATTGTGACGGACAGGGTCTTAGCGCAGCTTGCCTTGGGTCCTGCACGAAACCCCACTCCCGTACTGTGCCCGTACCCACATCACAATGCCTTCAACCACCAGCACACCTGCCGCTCAAGCACAATCCTCCTGAACAGCTAGAAGTGGTAGGAAAGTTCTGGGTGCTGGTGATCTTGGTTGGTACCATGAGCGTTTTGCCAGTGACACCAAAAACTGCTGGGCATAATTTGCATGGTCCCCAAACACCAGCGGGGGCCAGCATTAGGCACATCTGGCTGCTCCGCTATTTCTCAGTGCCTGTTCATCCACAATCATCGGCACTTCTCCTCTCCAACAGGTTACTTTCCTGGTAACAGCTCCAATCTCTCAGTCTAGCCCCATAAACTGTTACCCTCCTCTGGGCCCACCTCTCCGCACCATGCCAAATGGCTCTGTGATGACAACCTACTGTTCCCACACCTGGTCTATCAACCTTGGCCTCAGCAGAGATTTCACACGTACCTTTGGTTTGGCATATTTACAGACCCTATCCTTGATGGCAACTTCACTGCCCATTAAATCCTCCTTCTCGATCTGGTGAATTGTCATCTCTTCGACAGTATTTCCCACCATTCTACTCACCGTACAGCCTGCACTGTCACTCATTTTGCCATCATATTCCAACTGTTTTTTCTGATGGCTTTTCCAAATTTCCTCTCCTCACCCACCCTTCCAAAGCCCCCCCCCCCCCTCTCCCCAGCCAGTATGTGCACCACAAATACATTCCACTACATCACAATGACGCTAGACCTCAGTTTTCATTGCCCCTACTGCCTTTCCTCAGTTAAGTGAAGAGCCTCGCGTTTATGCCCTTCGCGCTCCACAACACCACCCAAACTTGGCAATGCTTTCTTGACAATGTCCTACATGGTGTTTTGGGTTGTTTCTCCTACCCAGATGATATTCTCATCTATGCCCATGATCTTGTGGAGCACTTCTGGAACCCCAGGAAGATATTTTCCAGCCTCTAAGGGGTGGGAGTCATCACCAACCTGCAGTATTGTATCTCTAGTGTTACAAAGATTGACTTCCTTGGACACAAGATATCATTTGCCAGTTCCCACCCACTGGACAGGAAGGCCCAGGCCATTACCAAATTTCCACGTCCCACAACCTCCAAAGAAATCTGCAAGTTCCTCAGTATGGCAAATTTCTTCTGGTGCCACATCAAAAAAAATTGCAAGCATGCAAGCACACTTACTGTCATACTCCAGGGTGACCCCAGGTAAAGTCAGTAGGCCCATTCCTGGCACACTACCACCTGACTACCCCCCTCTTAATCATAATGGACACCAGTGAGTCTGCCCCAGGTATCATTCTTCAACAACATGTTCCTGGCAACCACTGACATCCTTTTACATGAAGCTCTCGGTGCTGCAGCCGAGTTTGACCACATACAACTGCAAGGTCCTCACAATATATGAGGTGGTCAAGTACTTCTTCTCCTTGGTGGGAGGACATCCCTTCACAGTCTACACTGAACATTGCCCCCTTGCAACAGTTCTTGTCAAAAGGAAAGCACACAGATTTCTGCTAGGCAGTTCTGTGAGCAGGAGTACATAGCGCAGCTCAGACCAACGTAAGGCACATTGCAGGCATTGAGAATATCATCTTCTACAATAATAGCAGAAGTATAAGTAATTTACTTATAGATTATGTGGCCCTATCCACAGTTGAGAATGGAATTTTATATTCTGTTATGAAATTCTTTAATAGGAACAAAGTAGAGGATATCTTATTGGCCACTCCTATAATTTATCAAAATACTCTTTGCACACAGGAATGTGAATTCCAGCTAACATTAATGTTCGTATTGAACAGATTTTTAATTTTTCCTGTATATGGACAGCTGATAGTGGTCTCTGAAATCATAAATGTTCAGTGTGAAGTAGTAAATAAAAAGATGACTCCTGATTATTGTAAGAGGAAGAGCAGTGGCTTTTTCTGAAGTATCTGCTTTCCTGCTCTATAGCACAAGTCATAATTTGTTGCTAGTATACTTTACAGGGGCAGTCTTCATTGCCTACTTTTGCAAGTTACACTTAATAAAATATTATGTGCAATTGTGCTGTGGTCAATGAAGTTTTTATTTCTACCAAAAAATTCACATGATCACGGCACAATAGCCCAGAATACTTTAACGAGTGTAATACATTCCTTCTTCAGGCAGAACTGAGATACTGTCAGGAGAATCTTTGGAGTCATTCCACACTGTTCTTTCCTCCACCCCTCAATTTGTTGAAAGTGTCTATATTTTCTCGTATATGAAATTTCATATTCATTTTTCTCATCTAATTTTTGAAGAATAAAGTAGTGTGAAAACAAAGTGTAACAAGCTCCAAAAATCACATGCTATGTTCAGCATGTAACATTTTCAGTTAGTTGCCGGAGGATGAACTCACTGGATGCACTAGCAGCTGACCAACAGCAGAAAACATCGCAACCCATTCACAGTCTGACCATTAATGCTGCCAACAACAAACCCCACACAGTCCAAGAGACCACAGGTAGATCTGGAAAACCACAGGAAGTTGAGTAAAGCAGACAGAAAGGGGAGGTCCTCCACTACAAAAATAATAAAACAGAGACTTACTTTAATGATATGAAGCAAATATGACTGAAAGAAATGGCATTTCCCCAATCTACATCATTACGTAGCTGTTGTCTCCAGACTTGTGTTCACAATTGTACTGTAAAGTGAACTAGTATTAGTAAGTGCAAACTGTAATTTTATACTGAGTAAATTTTGATGTCATTAAGAATGTGAGAGTCTGCTGCTGTCACAGTTCTTAAATCAATAGTGTAGCATAGGAAATTGTGACATTTTATGATAAACGTTCTTAAAATGATGTTCTTTTCTGAACTGCAATTTCTTGCAAGTTATGCTACGGTGTTGTACTACACACTAATGTGAATAAATTCTTCTTACAATATTGAAACCTTTAATATATTTTATAATAATTATTAAAATCTTAGGCATGTGTAGCACATTAAAAGTAGAGATGATGGCAAATTATATTGTGTGTGTATGTGTGTGTGTGGGGGGGGGGAGGCAGGGGAGGAGAGGGGTGAGGAAAGGGGGGAGGAGGGGGGGAGGGAGCAAGTAGCAACAAGCTATGGACCTCTCCCCACTCCTCCATCTGATCCAACCCTGATCTTTATCTAGAGGAGAGGGGCAGATCAATCTTTGTGAATGGAGTTGTCTTTTTGTAACTTGATGACTAGACTGTGAGATGAAGTTGACAGACACATTGATACGAACATCTGTCTTTAGTTTTTTTTTATACAGTTGTTGAAATCTTCCAACAATGATGTGTCATGCTTATATTTACTCCTAGAGAAAAAAATGTTTCGCCATAATTATGGAGCTTCAGTTTGATTTAGGCGGAGAAAATACATCAGATATTACCTTGAGTCATATGTCTCCATGAAATTTGTTGGTGCTCCATCACTCCAGCCACCAATGGCGAATATAATACCATATGGAATTCGTGGTCGGGCAACATCAAAATCAAAATATTTTTTTGCTGATTCCCTTTGAATGTTTTTCAGGTGTTCACATGTACTTTGGAGCTTTTTCTGCAGAGTCTGATTAAAAAAAAAAGCATTAGGGATAGGAATAAATGCACCCAAAGACAAATAATTTCAAAACAAAATGTATGTAGGACGAGTGTTCCAAATATTTTTCCTGAGCCTAATACTGCTCACAACTTTTCTGAGGATAGTATGTTACCATTTTTGATTTCATACAGTAAGCTTTTTATGGATGTGAAGGGAGTCAAAATATACATCAACGAAGACAAGTAACTGTTTAAAATGATATCTGCACTCTGTGCTAACACTGAACTGTCCTAATACTTAATAGTATTTGTTCTTACATAACCTAAATTTAACTCAGTAAATTAAAATAAACCCACAGCCTAGGGGAAGAAAAGGCTGCTCCTTCCTTAGTTCTATTAAGCAGCAACTGTTCATCTTTTACTGGTAGCTTAATAGTTATTTACTTAAATTTATCTTTCTCAGAGAAAATATTTACAGATATGTGTAACAATAAAGGTAAATAAATATGCCATAATCACAGTGAAGGCTGCAGTGACACAGTGTTTAAAAAGTATAGTATTTGTAACAGACTTCTTTTATTATATAGCACGTTTCAATCTATGTGATATTCATCAGATGTATCTAGAAAAGATAAAAAATAATGTGCAGATTTGTCACTGGGAACATTATGAGAGTGTGGCGTAGAGCACCATAAATATCGATATTTGTTCAGTGTATTAGTGTTGTTACCAGGTGTAGTAGGGTATATAAGGAGTGTGAACAGCATCAGATGTTGAGTGATCACTGTGGTGAACTCACAGATGCTACATACTTCTGTGATACAATGTTATTAGAACCTGTGAGAGTTTGAAAGGCACGCCACTATGGGTCTCCATTCAGTCAAATGATTGAATTGTGTAATATACTGATTTATGGGATATTCAGGTGTGGCAGTGGCCTAATTATGGAGTGCATGGGAATGTGAGGGCAGGTATACTCTTCCTCAAGTTTCTGGTCAACCACATCCAACCACCACAGAGGTGGATCACCATATTATGCACCAAGCATACCTTAAGCCCTTCACATTTGTGTCTGCTGTCTCAGAACAGGATTCCTTGGAACATTCTGTGTCACGCTCCAATAATGTTTGGGAGACTACCACCAGCCAGCCAGGCTAGTGGAATTACCTTCCGGTGCGTTGGGTGCAATTAACACCACAACACAAATGGCTGCATCTGGAGTGGCACCATGACTGGGAACCGTGGACTGCTGATCAGTCACGTTGCTTTGTGTTTAGCAATGAATCACAGATATGCACATCCTGAATGACCACTGTTGGCAAGTATGGTAGTGAACTGGGAAGATATGCAATTCTTGTAATGTTTTGGAGGGGCACAGGAATCTTACTCCTGTTACAGTGTTGTGCAGAATCATCAGATATGGTTTCAGGTCATGGCTGGTAATAATTAATGGACCTCAGACAGCAAAGAAGAATGTCACTGACATCCTGTGTCCTCAGATATTATCTCTGATCCAAAAGTGTCATGGTGCCATTTTTCAAAAGGGCAATGTTCAAGGATACACGGCACGTGTCTCTACGAACTGTCTGTGCGACGATGTTGTACTCCAGCAACCAGCTAAATCCCCATAGTGTTCCTCTATAGTATATGTGTGGGACGAACTCGGATGTCATATCTGTCCCAATGCCGGCATTAAGGATATCGAGGACCAGTTATAAAAGTTGTGGACCAGCTTTGTCTTAGGAGATCATAAAATTACTTCGTGATGCTCTTTCTAACTGAATCAATGTATGCATGCAGGACTGGGGGGATGCAGCATCATTTGATTAGTGGGCTCATACTATCAAGTTCTTTGTAAATCTGTAAAGCAGGAAGGGTGGCAACAATAAGGGCATCTGACCATCTGCCACCACTAACATCACCGAATCCAATAATTAACCCCAAGAAGATATGGGGTGAAGTGTGGGAAAAAGAAGAACGAAAAAGATTATTTATTGCTTGTTGGCTTCTTGACTTTTGTTTATATTTTCCAGACATTTCGTTAGCACAAATGGCTGACAGAAATTATATGCACCTTTAGCATCAACATCTGAGGATGTTTCCCTGGTCATTACCACTGTGGTTTCCCCATTTACCAAGGTACAGCCCTCTATGGATGAACACCATAACTTTAAAAAGCAGATATGGCTGTGCATGCACACTTTGTTGTGACAGGAGAGGAAGGCACAGCTGTGTGTGCATGCGTTGATGACTGAGGTGGCGTGCCAGCTGCACAAGGCTAGACATGGCGGTGATGAGCCACGCCAGTGCTGTAGTGTTCACCACGAGGTGACAGTAATGTATGTCAGACGACCATAGTTTTCAGACTCAGTGACTGGCGGACTCTGGGAGTATGAGAACTCCACCAGCTGTACGAGAGCTGCAGCTAAACCTATGCTATGTTTTTGTGGCTGGAGAAATCCCGTCAGGGTTGCTAGGTTTTTCTGAATAAAAGTCGGGATTCTTTTTGTCGAATACGGCACTTTAAACTGAACAAAATCGGGATTTTTAACGCGTGTTTAACGTCAATTTCGCCTCAGTGAGACACATTAAACTATGAGAGGAACACAATACACTGAGTGTAATAGCTTATCATATTTACCTTTGTGAGGGCATGAGTGATCCTCATACCAATCGTCATTAATGCTGGTTTTCAATTGTTCAAATGTTTTACCAACGGTAACAACAATAACCAACGTTTTCGATCGATTTCTGACTCGCTACAGAGTTTGATCCACAGTCTAACATAGACTGTGGTTTGATCTAACCCTTAACTCGTGAAGTGACTTTTCTGTAACATATACAACGAGGCGGGGTCTCTGGGACCCCTATGTATAAACCGAGATTTAAGGCAAAAATCAATTGAAATTTTTAATTTATGCAATATATCATTTATTTTTACAATCATTTAAGTGCTGTTTAAATGCTTCTAGTTTATTTTATTGCACTAAAGAAAGCCTGCAGCATTTTACTATTCATTGAAGAAACAGACAGATCCCCATCACAACCTTCCTGAAGTTCTTCCTCTGAATGATACTCTTCTTGTTCGACAGCAGAACTGTGATCGCTGGCTAATGTAAAATCGTCGTCTTTTTCGTTTTTGATCTGTATCACTGACACCTTCCTCCATAGACCGACTAACAATTTCGTCAGACTCGGGAAAGTTAGCCAGCCGGAGTGGCCGTGCGGTTCTAGGCGCTACAGTCTGGAACCGCGAGACCGCTACGGTCGCAGGTTCGAATCCTGCCTCGGGCATGGATGTGTGTGATGTCCTTAGGTTAGTTAGGTTCAGGTAGTTCTAAGTCGAGGGGACTGATGACCTCAGCTGTTAGGTCCCATAGTGCTCAGAGCCATTTGAACCATTTGAAAGTTAAAAATGACACATTTTTGCCAACTCATTTTGGTACCGTACTGAAGAAAGCAGGTACATAGATCACGAGGCGCTGTCTAGGATACATCAACAATAAACACAGAAGGCGATAACGCAACCGACAACAAAACATCGTAGGCTTGGCAATTTAAGAAGGGAAGGAGTATAGAAGCATTCCACAACTACCGGCCTCGGAGAGCGAGTTGGAACATTTTCGCGCGGTCCGAGAGCCCACAGCTCGTGAGCTAGGGGGCAGCTTACACGACTGCAAGCCCTACTAGCACATTCACCGCCACAGTGCGGGATGAACAAACTACAGCTGCTTCTGTAAGCAGAAGTCGAAGGTAAAAATCAATTAAATGATGTTCGCAAACGAAACTGAAATTGTCGCCTGTATTGATATTTTTAATAAAGATCGTACCTGCATCAATTATGCACGCATATCACAAGGAGAGGAAGCACTCGAAATAGAGTAACCATGCAGAAAATGTCAGCCTCACACACCGCTGTCAGCTACGTTGTTAACGTTGGCTGCAGCCAAAACCCAACGACTCTCGACCAAAGCCTATCCACTTCTACCGATTCAGTACTTTTCTTTTGGTTCTAAATTGGCATTTGGTGACTGCCATTTAGAGACTCAGGTCTAGGGAGCTGGTCGGCCAACTTAAAGTTGGAACTCTGGACGCTGTTAAGAGCAAGTCTTTTAGAGCTAATAGCTGTCTTTTTAAGTTCAGTTACATTTATAAGTGTGCTTATGAACTCGTATAATGGACAAACAATATCGTGCCGAATATTATCCGTTCAGGTGTAATGGCAATTTTTATATGTTCCGACAAGGTTTAATTGGCGAGTCGGAGTTTCAAGAGGAAAATCACGACAATCCACCCAAATCGGGCACCTTGCAATGCTGAATCCCGTGCGCTCAGCGTGGATGGGGTAACCGCCGTACCACAGCTGACTGACCAGAACTACTGAATAGACAACATGAATATAATGAAAACCGATCCAAGACAGTTACAAGGAAACCAATAATGCTTTTAAAAGAGAAAATTAAGAGGAGTGCATACGTGAAAATGCGCTCATGGTCAAGCAAATAGTTTTTAAGTCACTCATTGGAAAGATTTCACAATTAAAGTGAACTTCAAGAATTAATATCTCCCCAATGCCCTGTGCGATTTTTGTAAATTAAGTATCAATGGATAGATCACATGAAGGTCTATTACAACATAACAATAGTTATAAATAGTATATAGCGAGCCGCTGTGGCCGAGCGGTTCTAGACGCTTCAGTCTGGAACCGCGCGACCGCTACAGTCGCAGGTTCGAATCCTGCCTCGGGCATGGATGTGTGTGATGTTCTTAGGTAAGTCAGGTTTAAGTAGTTCTAAGTTGTAGGGGACTGATGACCTCAGGTGTTAAGTCCCATAGTGCTCAGAGCCATTTGAACCATTATAAACATTATGTATTTTAAACTTCATGCTGGAATGTGTATTCCATGTGAAACTACTTAAAATAGCGTTTATGCAGTTATTTGATGTATCACGCATATGTACAGCGTAAAAGTTAATAGTTTTTATGTATTGGAAAATGGAAGGATGTGAATCTGACTAACGACCTTGCGAAGGTTTTAAATAGTCAGTGACCACCTTGGTCAGTTGCTTTGGCTGTGACAAGTGGAGCAAGAAAAACATTTAAATATGAGTGGTGATCAGGTCGGCTTTCAGTAGTGTCTGGAAAATTTATAAGTACAAGCTCGGGAACTCGCGTTTTTCACACGTGTGGGCAGTGAATACTTTTAGCTCATTTAAAATTACTTGATACTTGACGTCTGTCACTTGTCGCTACAGTATTGCCACATCGGCCGCCGGTTACTGCTCAGTTTTAGGTAACACCGAAACATGGCAAGTCACTTCACAAACGCTGTTAACATGTAACGCGGAGCAATGTTGGAGGTGGACACGGCGAGGTACGTCAGTAACGAGAAATGCTCTGTAGACAGCAGATTTTAAGTGACCAAAGACTGAACTGCGGCAGGAGGTGCGTTTTGTAGCACTGAATTTAAACTCGTGTCTTAAGCTAACATCACCCTCATTATGTGTAATGTAGCTGAGAAATCTGGAGCAGAATTAACACCACGATCGCTTTGATCACGGCTATTAAAGCTAACCTCTACAAACAAACTCAGTAGAGAAAAAGTTTAGTTTCAGAGCTACAAGGAAACTGTAATTTCTTGCTATCATTGGTTACGTGAAACTACCCTCTCAGTGGCTACACGAGCTGCCACGTTATCAACTTATGAGCAATCTTCACTTGGCACTTGGCACTTGGTTGCAGATTATAGGTGACTCAGACAGATTACAGATGAAAAAAGAATAATAGGTAGAAGAATAAGAGCAAATAAAAAAGTTAATACAATGACGAAAATGACGTGGCAAAGAATTATAAACCAACATTACATTTCAACCAGTTATTGAGTAAAAATGATAATCAAATAGTTTTGATTAGATTCAGAAATAAAAAATTTCATGACTTTTGACGAGATTCGAACCTATGACCTGCAGCATTGCAGGTTAATCGCTAATCATTGCGCTGAAGTACGATGTTGGGCCCTTTTGTTATATTTTTGACTGTTATCACCCAGTCGCAATAATGAATTGCAACCTTCAAAAATTCAGTATCAGGCCACATCATGCGAAGCTTATCTAATGCAATCCGATGTCTGTGATTATGGCGCTGAATAGCGTCTTACGTGGAAGTATCCAGTAGTGTTCAGTTAGTGCTGCAACGGCGTATCAACCGGAGGGAGGGGGGGGGGCGTCGCCCCCCCCCCCTCCCCATCACCACTTCAAACTCGTACAGAAAGGCGCAAAATATGTACATATAACATCATATCGAGAACTAAGATGGAATAATTCTTGTAAGTTGCAAGAAAACTAGTATCTGGATGCATGCGTTTCAGCTAAGTGTAGTATTGCAAGAAAATCCCTCCATAACCCATTGCAGCTTGTTCTGAAATTAGGCACCAAGACAGTGTGCTCAAATCATCCTTTTATTCCACACCAAGAGAAAGTCCACTGCTGTTACAGGATCAAAAAAATTACACGTATGTTCTGAAACACTATATAGCGAGTTGTTGTTAAGTCCATAGTTCAGGACAAGCACTACATTCACTTTTCAGTGCGAAAATTTTAATTTTTTTGGCTAGTTACACATATCCCCCATTTATGTCTTATAGGAATACATAGCACATTCGTGATTTGACACACACTGCTTTGTTTATAGGGGGGACCTTTCTCACAGTCAGCCCTGCGACAGTAGTTAAGCAATGAACTCAATCAGTCGTGGCAATTGTTGCTTAGATAACGTCTTTCATGCTAAAAATAGCCCTCAGTTTACTAAGGCTTTAGAGAAAATTTGATCCTGAAGTCTAGTAAGCGCTGACTTATTATCCAGACTCATTATTGCAGTTCTTTATCCCTGGCTCATGGACGCGGTATTATTGTTGCGGAGTGTTTGTGGAAAACCCTTCCTCACCCTGTAGCACAAAAGAACCGAAGCGGAAACGAATTTTCAGTCATATGGATAATTATATTATATAAATGAGACAAAGGTACATCCTTTTCTGAAATTAGTTTGTTCGGAAAACGTTTTACTATTGTTAAGAAAATACTGTTTTTGAATTTGCGTGGGGTTTTTCTTTCGGAAATGTAACATTTCTCATGTGATTTCTGTGGTGTCACCGCCAGACACCACACTTGCTAGGTGGTAGCCTTTAAATCGGCCGCGGTCCGCTAGTATACGTCGGACCCGCGTGTCGCCACTGTCAGTGATTGCAGACCGAGCGCCACCACACGGCAGGTTTAGAGAGACGTCCTGGCACTCGCCCCAGTTGTACAGCCGACTTTGCTAGCGATGCTACACTGACAATTACGCTCTCATTTGCCGAGACGATAGTTAGCATAGCCTTCAGCTACGTCATTTGCTACGACCTAGCAAGGCGCCATTACCAGTTTATATTGAGATGGAAATAATGTACCGTCAAGAGCGATGTACACCAATTATGGATTAAAGTTAAGTATTCTACCAGTTACCTCCTGTTTTGCTAGTCTTATTTCTCTGACCTGTTCCAGACCTCACGCCAGTCTGCGTGTAATTAAACGCGTGCATTTCGGCCTCCTCTAGCAACACGGTGTTGGCTCTTCTGCCAACACAGCAATTTCATAAAAAATTGATGTATTATAGCCGAACGTTCGTGTTTGGCAGTGCAATGGCTACCTTTTCACTGTTACTCATAGTTTTTACCATGTTTGTAAATGAAGTACCATAACTCATAACGTAATTTGAGGAATTTGCACCTCACTGGCTATTTCACGTTTTGTGCCCTTTAGGTCGTGTATTGCAGCGTACCAAATGAAGCTAACGTACCGAAGTAATTTTTTATCATGGTGCGAAACCTGTTCTTTCCAGTGATGAGTAAATGAATTGCTATGTGTTGGTGATACGCCGCTCATGACAAGCTTCTGCGCGCCATGCAGAGTGCAGCGTGACAAGTCACTACACAGAAGCAGTTCAAGATACTGAAACAACGCTTTCAGCAAAGAGATGAGTGTTCTCTGGACAATAGATACTGAGATCCTAAGATAACGTGGAAATATATTAATGCCATTTGTTAGCTTATGAAAGGAAAAATACATTGCTACAATGCAAGTCAACGTTTACAATAAAACTTGTCGCAAAAACAGCAGCAAGTAAAAATATACAGTCGCTTCTGGAAAGAAGTTTTAATATACAGCGAGTGCAGCTTCATCCTTGCCTGTTATTCAGCTACTGAGAAAAGCATTCGTACAGAGAAAACGAGATTTGAGTTCTCTTATATATTTCATACCAGTTTCATCACAAATGTTACATGTAGTGGTACAACATTATACAATTTACTTAAATTGATTTAACAATTGAAAGTTGAACATGAAATAAACTCAAAAACACAGTGCTTTACACGGCAGTTGATCATTTAACGAATATGATAGTACACATTATCTTTACAGCTGAAAATATTTTATTTACCATATGAGTTTCCTTCTAATAAATCATCAGTCGCAATCGAATTGGTATGAATCGTGCAAGTTCGTTTGTTATGTCGGATGTTACTGTCCTTCCATTTACACTGCAATATTGCTTCAATGTCTGATTTGCACCCTGTTTTGTAATTCGCCATATAGATTTTTCAATAATGCTTACAGTTCCCAGAATGAGATTTTCACTCTGCAGCGGAGTGAGTGCTGATATGAAACTTCCTGGCAGATTAAAACTGTGTGCCGGACCGAGACTCGAACTCGGGACTTTTGCCTTTCACGGGCAAGTGAGGACGGGGCGTGAGTCGTGCTTGGTTAGCTCAGTTGGTAGAGCACTTGCCCGTGAAAGGCAAAGGTCCCAAGTTCGAGTCTCGGTCTGGCACACAGTTTTAAACTGCCAGGAAGTTTCATATCAGCGCACACTCCACTGCAGAGTGAAAATCTCATTATGGAAACATCCCCCAGGCTGTGGCTAAGCCATGTCTCCGCAATATCGTTTCTTTCAGGAGTGGTAGTCCTGCATGGATCGCAGGAGAGCTTCTGTAAAGTTTGAAAGGTAGGAGACGAGGTACTGGCGGAAGTAAAGCTGTGAGGACAGGGCGTGAGTCGTGCTTGGGTAGCTCAGTTGGTAGAGCACTTGCCCGTGAAAGGCAAAATGTTCAAATGTGTGTGAAATCTTATCAGACTTAACTGCTAAGGTCATCAGTCCCTAAGCTTACACACTGCTTAACCTAAATTATCCTATGGACAAACACACACACCCATGCCGGAGGGAGGACTCGAACCTCCAGCGGGACCAGCCGCACAGTCCATGACTGTAGCGCCCTAGACCGCTCGGCTAATCCCGCGCGGAGTGAAAGGCAAAGGTCCCGAGTTTGAGTCTCGGTCCGGCACACAGTTTTAATCTGCCAGGAAGTTTCAATGCTTACAGTGATTCCTCTTACTCGTGGCATATACAATTAGTGATTTATAGCGACATTTTTAAGTTTAAGTATCTGACTTTTCGTTCCCTTTTTATGCATTCATCGAACCATGGATCGTGGGTGATATTTATATACGCTTATTACTATTTTGTTATTTTAGGCGTGGTACTGCACAATGCCACAAAAACCTATCAAGGAGTTCTTTGAGATTGTAGTAGCACCAAAAACTCTCAGATCGTTTGTATCAGCGTTACCTATGACAACGGCCAGTTTCAGTCAGATAATGGTAATACAAGTCGAAGATACTTACAAGAAAGCACAAGCATTGATACTGGTAAGCTACATATTTTATGGTCGACTATGACTAGTTTCTTCATATGCTTGTGCTATTATACTATGTGCTTACCATTAACATACTTTGCTTGTTGAAAGCTGTTTTTATGGTAGTGTGGTGTGTGCGAGATACGTCATGTTGCACGTTCTTATCCTTCACGATTTCAGGTAGAGGCGATGGATATGAAAGTTGTGACACAGGACTGTCAAAGCATGCAGACAACTACATGAAAACACAATGCACTCTAATTCAAGTATACCTGTTTTTGAAGCAAAATTCCACGCATCAGAGGAGCGCAAGTTTCCACGAAGGAATGGAAGATTTTGTAAATCGGAATGGTTTGTGACTTATCCGTGGCTACATTACGAAGAAAATTGTGCCAGTGTTTTCGGCTATGACTGCAATCCGTCTATCCACTTCGCGAACAATAGAAGTCCACATGAAGGAACGGTTTTTCTCAAAGAAGGTATCTTTAACTGAAAAAAAGCTACTGAAAAGTTCAAGATACGCGCGAAGAGCCTTTTTCATCAAGAGTTTCTCTCAATTATTCAGGAAGGTGAAAATAGCACACCCGTGATTGCCCAAGTCACTCGACATTTGGTGACCTATCGGGAGAAAGCTAGAACCGCTTTACTGGTACAATAATCATCAGTTCATTTAGGTTCCTGGGTCGAACAGGAAACACACTGAGAGGTCATGAAACGGTCTCTGGAACCTCACGATACTTCTCGATAAGAGGAAGAATGATGTGCCAGAACTGAAGATATGGCTGAAACTTGACTGGCTCCAGCGATACAAAACAATGTAACAAAAAAATCCCAATTTTACAAAATTATGGCAGATTGAACGACGGACGGGCTGGGCGGGAACAAGTCACTCTTTGTGTACGTTGTGTTGACCTTGAGATGCTGGAAATGAAAGAACTTTATCTAGGTTTATATAGTCAGCAGGACTGCAAGGCGGAGACGCTGGCAACTACCATTACAGACATCCTTCTAACACTGGCACTAGAAATTGAGTTTCTACGTGTGCACTGTTTCGATGGTGCAGCTAATATGTCTGGCTGGAACAAAGGCGTGAAGGAAACCCTTCTTCACGTCCAGGCAAAGAGTTGTTACATCCACTGCAGCAACCAGTGTTTGAGTCTGGCACTACAGGAAGTTTCAAGAAACTGTGATCCATTGTGCGATATACACTCCTGGAAATGGAAAAAAGAACACATTGACACCGGTGTGTCAGACCCACCATACTTGCTCCGGACACTGCGAGAGGGCTGTACAAGCAATGATCACACGCACGGCACAGCGGACACACCAGGTACCGCGGTATTGGCCGTCGAATGGCGCTAGCTGCGCAGCATTTGTGCACCGCCGCCGTCAGTGTCAGCCAGTTTGCCGTGGCATACGGAGCTCCATCGCAGTCTTTAACACTGGTAGCATGCCGCGACAGCGTGGACGTGAACCGTATGTTCAGTTGACGGACTTTGAGCGAGGGCGTATAGTGGGCATGCGGGAGGCCGGGTGGACGTACCGCCGAATTGCTCAACACGTGGGGCGTGAGGTCTCCACAGTACATTGATGTTGTCGCCAGTGGTCGGCGGAAGGTGCACGTGCCCGTCGACCTGGGACCGGACCGCAGCGACGCACGGATGCACGCCAAGACCGTAGGATCCTACGCAGTGCCGTAGGGGACCGCACCGCCACTTCCCAGCAAATTAGGGACACTGTTGCTCCTGGGGTATCGGCGAGGACCATTCGCAACCGTCTCCATGAAGCTGGGCTACGGTCCCGCACACCGTTAGGCCGTCTTCCGCTCACGCCCCAACATCGTGCAGCCCGCCTCCAGTGGTGTCGCGACAGGCGTGAATGGAGGGACGAATGGAGACGTGTCGTCTTCAGCGATGAGAGTCGCTTCTGCCTTGGTGCCAATGATGGTCGTATGCGTGTTTGGCGCCGTGCAGGTGAGCGCCACAATCAGGACTGCATACGACCGAGGCACACAGGGCCAACACCCGGCATCATGGTGTGGGGAGCGATCTCCTACACTGGCCGTACACCACTGGTGATCGTCGAGGGGACACTGAATAGTGCACGGTACATCCAAACCGTCATCGAACCCATCGTTCTACCATTCCTAGACAGGCAAGGGAACTTCCTGTTCCAACAGGACAATGCACGTCCGCATGTATCCCGTGCCACCCAACGTGCTCTAGAAGGTGTAAGTCAACTACCCTGGCCAGCAAGATCTCCGGATCTGTCCCCCATTGAGCATGTTTGGGACTGGATGAAGGGTCGTCTCACGCGGTCTGCACGTCCAGCACGAACGCTTGTCCAACTGAGGTGCCAGGTGGAAATGGCATGGCAAGCCGTTCCACAGGACTACATCCAGCATCTCTACGATCGTCTCCATGGGAGAATAGCAGCCTGCATTGCTGCGAAAGGTGGATATACACTGTACTAGTGCCGACATTGTGCATGCTCTGTTGCCTGTGTCTATGTGCCTGTGGTTCTGTCAGTGTGATCATGTGATGTATCTGACCCCAGGAATGTGTCAATAAAGTTTCCCCTTCCTGGGACAATGAATTCACGGTGTTCTTATTTCAATTTCCAGGAGTGTACTAGTAATTGTGAAAGACGTCACAAATATAATTGTAGAATCCACAAAAAAGAAAAACGTGTATGCAGATGTTGTGTTACCATCTGGTGTCGATGAGACGAGTCCAAAACCAAAAGCTCAACAACTGACTCCAATGTGTCCCATCCAATCAATGGTCTGTAAGAGCAGATCTTTGACACGTTTCAGGGAAGCTATGAGTGGGTCTAGAAAATAGTGACAGAAATATTGAGTGTACTGAGCTCAGTCAGAGACGAAAGAAGGTCAGTCCTGAGAGGCTATGCGAAATCCGAAGCGGTTCGAAAAGTTTAAGACTATTTTTTGTATAACAGTAGCAACTTAAGTGTTTGAACTGTGAGAGGAACTGGCCAGATCCCTACAGAATTCAAATTTTAATGCAGTTGGAGTGAAACATTCAGTGGAGGTTCTAAAAGGAGCTCTTGCAAATCTTAGGACTATGGAAGCATTTGACGTGCCGTTAGAGAAATCTAAAGTTTACTCTAAAAACCTAAATATGAAAGACTCAAATATCTCACGCCCAATAAAAATACCAGCGAAATTGCAACACACAGGAACACCGTCTCTTCCCAAAGAATTGTCTCAAGAACGAAATTTTAGAAAATATTTGGTTGAAATTTTTGATCTCCTTCTGAATGAGATTGATCTAAATCGACTATCACATCTTGAAGAGATACTTATTACGTCCTCCCAAACACATCCTTCACCTACACGATGTTTAAAAGAATTTCTTGGAGTACATACGACAGACTTTAACATGGACAAGCTTCATGCACAGCTTGAAATGCTGCAAACCATTACGACTGGTATACAAACATGTAATGTATCCTCTATTGAAAGAAAGCTTATTGCTGAGCCTGGTATGGTTAAACAACTCTTTCAGGAAGTTATTCGCCTCATCATTCTAATTCTGACAGTTCCGGTATCGTCAGCATCCTCTGAGAGGTCTTTCGGCGCCTTGAGACGACTTAAAACTTGCCTCAGATCAACAATGACTCAGTCTAGACTCACCCATTTACCCCTGCTCCATATTCATCAAGACATGGCTGGAAAAATTAATCTTATGGATGTCATGAAAGAATATGTTTCCTGAAGTGTCGAAATCAAAACTGCATTTGGAAACTGTACGTAAATTTTTTTACGTCTAAAAATACATGCTTTCTTCTTTCTCAAAGAAATTGTGTGTGTGTGTGTGTTTTTTTCGTGAAGATGTGATGCACAGTGTTTGTAAAATAGAAATAATAACAAAAGGTTTTTCTCTGGGCGAGTAATATTCCATCTATACTAAATATTAACTCCTTTACGTAAATCGTCACTTCTCCGATAAAAGATATCTTTTTAAAAAATAAAGCAATGCAATTGTTTTCAAGAGCACGACCTATAAAACTGGGTCCATATTAGTATTGATGAGTTGTTCCCACACTATCGAATGCATGTATTCGTAACGGTTTTACTGAAAGACGAAATCAGTAAATGGGTTTGTTTGCTCCCCTCTAAAGAAATAGTTGGTACGCCACTTTAGTGCTGTGTATGAAATGTGTGTATTTAGTTAGCAGCGTTATGCATGTACGTTTGTAATGTGGTTAACATGTGTGATAAAATACGACATAAAAGTGCCAGAACCATTCACACACATCAAGAAAGATTGCCTGACAAGGAATTCGAAGTGAACCGACCAGCCGTTGCAGCTTGTTTGTGAAATTGAGTGCTGTGACTGGTGGAAACCAGTTCCAACGTATGAAGTGTCAACTATCAACCAATTTTAATCAGATTATAATATTTTAAAGAGTTAGCTAGTGTGTGAATTCAGAATAATTCACCTAGGTGAATAAGATAGAATTCTAAATACATTTCCGTGATTAACTTGTGAGCGATTTGAACTTGTGATTCCGACTCGTTAGCCATGTGAAACTTTAATTTTAAAACATTTTTTTCGAAAAGCTTTGAACTATTTCTGAAGTTTTACAAGAAATTACATGTTAGTTAATGTAGTATATTGGTCTGGATTTCTTTTATTTTAAAACTTTCGCACTGTCATTACGTTGATATAGCGTGGAAAAGAAAAGAATAAACGCTATTTTTTTATTTAAATCAAGTAAACCAAGTGCATCGTGATCATTATTTAATTTTTTATTCGCGGCATATAAAATTACTCCTCGGTCATGTTTTATTATCTATTATTGAGTGACCAATTATCAAGGGTAATTGCGACAAATACGTTTGGTTGATCCCTATACACTAGCGTAGCCAAACTGTAGAAACCAATTACACATTCAAGAGCCCTCAGGAACAATATTAACACTAGCTTTCGGTATTCAGCGTTATTTCAATTTACAATTAATGCAGTTGCATGTGGTGGCCCAAGAGCAACAAACAATAAATGTAGAACCTTTCATTCCATTTATGATACGGTACAGTAACACAGTGCTACCTGCATCGGTCGTTCAGTTCAGCGCGAGAATCCAGGAGCTGTTTAACTTACTAGTTTCTTGTTTTTAGTTGAAGGTATTGTCATGTTTGTGAACTTCTACAGCTTTCTAGAACAAGCAAGGATGGTAACTTTTCTCCTCAGCGAAATACAACATGCTGGCGAATTTTATTACCTGGTCGATCTCAAATAGTGCATAGTCTGCTATGACTGAACTCTCTACCTTTCCCAACCTACAATACTGTTTGTGTTCTGTGATCCTGGTATTAGTGGACGTTCAAGTAACTCCAACATAGACTTCTCCGAATGTATACATTACGTAATATATTCCCAACATTATAAGTGAGTCCCTTTTGTCCTTTGTTCTCTTAGACACTCATTGATCTTTATCAGTTTCCAACAAAGTTCACATTATGTAAATTCTCTTTCTTTTGACAAATGAATGACAAAGTGTCAGACCACCAGTCCTTTTGAATCTACACTCCTGGAAATGGAAAAAAGAACACATTGACACCGGTGTGTCAGACCCACCATACTTGCTCCGGACACTGCGAGAGAGCTGTACAAGCAATGATCACACGCACGGCACAGCGGACACACCAGGAACCGCGGTGTTGGCCGTCGAATGGCGCTAGCTGCGCAGCATTTGTGCACCGCCGCCGTCAGTGTCAGCCAGTTTGCCGTGGCATACGGAGCTCCATCGCAGTCTTTAACACTGGTAGCATGCCGCGACAGCGTGGACGTGAACCGTATGTGCAGTTGACGGACTTTGAGCGAGGGCGTATAGTGGGCATGCGGGAGGCCAGGTGGACGTACCGCCGAATTGCTCAACACGTGGGGCGTGAGGTCTCCACAGTACATCGATGTTGTCGCCAGTGGTCGGCGGAAGGTGCACGTGCCCGTCGACCTGGGACCGGACCGCAGCGACGCACGGATGCACGCCAAGACCGTAGGATCCTACGCAGTGCCGTAGGGGACCGCACTGCCACTTCCCAGCAAATTAGGGACACTGTTGCTCCTGGGGTATCGGCGAGGACCATTCGCAACCGTCTCCATGAAGCTGGGCTACGGTCCCGCACACCGTTAGGCCGTCTTCCGCTCACGCCCCAACATCGTGCAGCCCGCCTCCAGTGGTGTAGCGACAGGCGTGAATGGAGGGACGAATGGAGACGTGTCGTCTTCAGCGATGAGAGTCGCTTCTGCCTTGGTGCCAATGATGGTCGTATGCGTGTTTGGCGCCGTGCAGGTGAGCGCCACAATCAGGACTGCATACGACCGAGGCACACAGGGCCAACACCCGGCATCATGGTGTGGGGAGCGATCTCCTACACTGGCCGTACACCACTGGTGATCGTCGAGGGGACACTGAATAGTGCACGGTACATCCAAACCGTCATCGAACCCATCGTTCTACCATTCCTAGACCGGCAAGGGAACTTGCTGTTCCAACAGGACAATGCACGTCCGCATGTATTCCGTGCCACCCAACGCGCTCTAGAAGGTGTAAGTCAACTACCCTGGCCAGCAAGATCTTCGGATCTGTCCCCCATTGAGCATGTTTGGGACTGGATGAAGCGTCGTCTCACGCGGTCTGCACGTCCAGCACAAACGCTGGTCCAACTGAGGCGCCAGGTGGAAATGGCATGGCAAGCCGTTCCACAGGACTACATCCAGCATCTCTACGATCGTCTCCATGGGAGAATAGCAGCCTGCATTGCTGCGAAAGGTGGATATACACTGTACTAGTGCCGACATTGTGCATGCTCTGTTGCCTGTGTCTATGTGCCTGTGGTTCTGTCAGTGTGATCATGTGATGTATCTGACCCCAGGAATGTGTCAATAAAGTTTCCCCTTCCTGGGACAATGAATTCACGGTGTTCTTATTTCAATTTCCAGGAGTGTATATCGAATGCAGGAGCATAACAATTATTCAGAACTTTCAAGGCCCAAATGAACCAAACGATCATGATGATGACAACATCTGAGAAAGTTCTGATGAGCAGAACATACGTGTCCTATTAGATCTGAATCTAAATAATGAGATAGTTTGTGGTAGTGCACAAATTGTTGTGTTTTTAATTTTCAGCCACGTTCACATCCCCTTTTCAGGTCCATTTGAGGGGATAAGCAGGTATGTCTTGTGAACGATCTCTCTGATTTCTCGTATTTTGCATAGATGTCTTCAATGACGTCAGCAGCTAGAATCTGGGCACTAGCAACTATCTTTCTGACTGGGAGAGCGAAATGTCTCCTTATCCAACAAAGTTCACATCATGTGAATTCTGTTCCTTTTGACAAATGAATGACTTAAAGTGTCAGACCACCAGTCCTTTTGCACCTACATCAAATGCAGGAACAGAACAATTATTCAGAACTTTCAAGGCCCAAATGAACCAAACGATCATGATGATGGCAATATCTGCGAAAGTTCTGAAATGATTTTCCACTTTCTATTGAGCCATTCCCATACATGGTTACAGCCCAGCCAAGATGCTGCATGGTAGTGGGCACTGTGTGTACTTTTATCCCCTATAACCAACACACTGTAATCAGTCATCACAGGCACAATCTTTAATTTGGGCTCTCATGTATAGCCATACACTATTGTCGACTTATGTGGGCATAAAATGTTTGAAGTACTGTGAGGACAAGAGGAGCTTCTACATCATCACAGTCAGCTCGAACCACGACAGCTAAATGAAGTTATGCATCTGATATGAACTCATCAGGGCCCACGTAATAACATGAGATCACCCATCATCACCACCTATGCCTCCCAGTCAGATCAGGTCTAGACCACTGCCTCCCAGACTTCCACACACTGCCCACAGAAACATCTCGCCTCTGCCTCCAGTGGGGCACGAGCATGATCTCTTTCCACACCATAGGCCACCGTGCTGAGACCACCAAAGATGATGGGTAGAAGGGCACCTATGTAGATGGAACTCCTGCCCCGAGATGTCCAGGTTCTAACCCCACAGGAACAGCAGCTACCCAAAGCACCATTGTCTCAAAGCCATTGGCAGAGACATCTGCCTCCCATGTACCATCCATGAGAACCTATGTAAGCGGTCCTAATTCCATCCTGGGCACCCACAATTATGGGGCGGTTAAGGAGGAGAGGGGAGGCGTATAGCATACCACCACTCTAGCGACTGGAGATGATCTCAGAGAGGGGTGGACAACATGCTGATGAAAGGCCCAGAGACAAACCACCTGCACCTGATGGTACATTGGTGAAATCCTACCGCAAAAAAGTCAGAAACCAAAACTAACGTTCATATGCCAGGAACTGATGGACCCAAACAGAGACATGCCACAAAAGTTTTGCGAAGGCGTGATTATACTAGTTCCTAACACGCCAAAGGGTGATCGGCACTACATTACCATAAACTCTTTTAAACAGTGACGACAAGGTATTTGCTAGGATTATATCTAAGAGTCTGAAACAAGTAATGCACACAGTCACAGCCCTGAAATAAACCAGTGTCTTAAAGACCGCCACATTCATGCTACCCTGTGTGATTATCGAAACATAATAGCGGTAGCGGATGATTCTGGCATCCCATGCGCCATGGTTATGCTCGATTTTTAAGAAACCTTTGACAGGGTAAACCAATAGTATGTAATCAAGACCGTACAGGCAATGAACTTCACACGTCATTTCGTCACAATCATCACTTGCCTTTTGCAAAAACTCATAGTCCACAATATTGATAAACAACCGAATGGTATGGCTGATAACAATCAATAGACCAGTTAGACAAGGCTGTCCGATGTCAGTGGCACGACTTTTTGCTATAGCCATCGAGCCATTGTTAAGTGCTTTGAACAGACATTCGACACACGGTTGCAGTCAATTACAAAGATTACTTAATGAAGTACGCACCTGTATATGTCAACATAAACTCTGATCCCTGGAGGAACTATAATGGATGGCCTTGGTGAACGTTATCTTATATATAAAGTAAATTATACGGCACGAGCGCACTATAGCAAACCAATTACTGGCTACTTTGGAAGGCGCGGCCTTTTCAAGGTCAAATATTCTACATTGACTCTTCCATCTGATGTTGGCGAACTGAAACTCACAGACGTATATACGAAGACGCGAGCTTTAAGTTCCACGTACGAAAGGTGGACTTTTTATTCGTCGATTAGTATCGTCGTCTTTTTACTGAACAAAGTAGTGCCAGCGAGTCTTGTAGCGTCGGTGGACGTTTTCTACAGACCAAATGACCTCCAAAATCTCAAATATTTTTTGACTGAATACAGCTCCATCAGCATGGGCTTTGCCGAGACACTCCTAGCTACAGTCCGAGCAGTATACAAATATCTGATCATGGCCCACGACAAAACAAATATAAATGGTAAGTACTGAGAGGTCGATTGGAACATCATATAGAAAAGTGTCCATCACTCATATTTCCCATCGAGTGAGATGGCCTTGTGGTATTACGTGGTCAATAGGAAACTCCTCACGACTTCCCGATTGCAAGCTACGAGGGCTATCCACAAAGTACATTACATTTTGGAATTAAAAATAAATAAAGTATTGGAAATTTTTTTTATTATATACAGATGAAAGCCACACTTAAATACTACTTTTCTACATAGTTGCCATTTAAATTAAGGCACTTATCGTAGCGATAGACGAGCTTGAAAATTCCTTCGTCGTAAAATTTGGCCGCCTGCGCCTTCAACCACGTGGTTACCTCTTCTTGAAGCTGTGCGTCGTCATCAAAACGCTGTATAGCCAACCACTTCTTCATTGCTGGGAATAAGTGGGAGTCGCTCGGTGGCAGGTCGGGACTGTACGGCGGATGAGGAAGCAACTCTCACTTAATTTATTCGAGAACTTCACGAGTGGCATTTGCCGTGTGGGCCCGGGCGTTGTCGTGAATCAGCAAGATCTTTGAGCCCAACTTTCCCCTGCGCTTGTTTTGTATTGCTCTTCTGAGGTTGTGCAGAGTTTGGCAATACCTTTGAGAGTTTATTGTAGTGCCTCTTTCCAGGAAATCCACAAAAATCACACCTTTTCTGTCCCAAAAGACAGTCGCCAGCACCTTCCTTGCCGACATTGTCTGCATGCATTTCTCGGGTTTTGGGGGGGAATTTGTGTGCCCCCACTGCATTGACTGCAATTTTGTCTCGCAGTTCACATGCTTAACCCATGTTTCGTCACCAGTAACAATGCGATCGAGTAATGAGTCGCCATCTTTCTCGTAAGCATCCAAAAACGTTAACGCTGCAGCCATTCGCTGATTTTTGTGAATCTCTGTCAAGATTTTTGGTATCCATCTTGCACAAAACTTGTGGTAACCAAGCTTTTCGGTAATGATTTCGTGCAACAAACTTCGTGAAATTTGTGGAAAACTCACAGAGAGTTCCGTTATTGTGAAATTAAGGTTTTCACGGACCGCGGCATCGACTTTTTCGACAAGTTCGGCAGTCACTATGCTGGGTCTTCCACTTCGCTCTTCGTCGTGAACGTTAGTTCGGCCATTTTTAAATTTTATGACCCATTGACACACTCAACCTTCAGTGATTATGTTGTCCCCATACACTTCACAAAGGCTGCCGATAGATTTCTGTCGGTGTACAGTTTTTTTGCAGTCAGAAACCTTATTACAGCACGCACTTCACACTTCGCGACATTTTCAATTAACGCTGACATTTCAAACTGTCACAGTAACTCAACGGAGGACAGCCGACTGATCGGCGGAATACCATGACACCAAGATGGCCGCGCTAGCCCCGCCCCTAACGGACACAAACGAAAACGTAATGTACTTTGTTTTTTTTTTTTTTTCCTTTATTGTTATTTTAACACCTTATACAATGTACTTTGTGGATAGCCCTCGTATATATCTTATGGACTCCCACCTCTGTGCAGCTTGTCATGTGCGAGATACTGATGAACATCAAACATCAATTTGTATGTAGGACGATGCATGAAGTATGGAAAGCAACTAGAAACCCCTTGGCATTTATCCAACGTACATCGCCACACACCATCACCTTCAGTAGTCTTTTATTGTCGGAAGGTGACCTTTACTCAAATGTGAAGACAAACACCGACAATTGGCAGAAAGGAGAAGCAATATTTACATTCCCTGCAGTACACGTAGTGCTGGGGACTTCTGAACATAGCTAAAAACACAGCACAATCGACTTCAGTGAACCCCTAGCGAGCTGGAGGGCGTAAGGTTACATAAGACCGCTGAGAAAAGGACAGGAGGGAGAACGACAGAGTAAAACGACGGAAATACACTGGACTGAAGGCAAAGCATCCTGAGAAGCAGTAGTTTAATGTTTCACAGACTGCCGGTGGAAAATACAGACACCAGAAAAAGATAAACAGTGAAAAGACACGAACTTATCAATGCATGTGGAGACGACGAGTTTCGGTCAGAGACGTAATGGGATGTCGCTGCCCCCCCCCCCCCCCCCCGCTTTCCATATTCCTTTTAATTACATTATGTTCTACGTTTTCATCTACTAGCTGAAAAAAGAACACTACATAATAGAAGCTAGCTGAAGAAGACATAAAATGGCGAGCATATGGTTCGACTGTGAGGAAAAAAGAAGCAAAGGTCTCGAGTTAGACTCTCGATGCGGTACACAGTTTTAATCTGCCAGGAAGGTTCATATCAGCGTATACTCCGCTCCAGAGTGAGAAATTCTTTCTGGAAACCACACTATATTCAGTCAGTACTTCAGAATGAAACTCTTAGCCGCTTCCAACAAACTTTAAGCATAATTTCAAACCTTTACAAAACTTTTTATCGCTGGCACTACCACAACACGATGAAAGGAAAAAAAAAGGTTTATGATTGCTACATTTTCCCTATTCAAGTAGTAGAACTCCCTCTTCAGGCATGAAATTTTAGTTTATTTCATCTTTACTACCAACTGTCTTTGCAATACTTCTGGAGAGTGTGTCCATGTATAGCACTGAATGTACCCGCAAAATTATATCATTACACGACACATGAGGTCACAAACATTGAGCTATGTGAAAGACTTCCTTGTCTTAAAACGGAGCTATTGAATCTGTTTTATACATAGAAAAACTGTGACAGGCAATTCCAGTTTAGGTAGTCCTTTAACATTAGAGCATACTGACAACAGCTTTCCTTATGAACTCTATTGGCAACAATCAGTAACTATTCTGGAACAACTATAATATTTATAAATATAGTACTGGAAAGATAAAAATATAATAGAAAAATTCAATCGTAGAAAGAGAATTCATCGATACACCCCAGTGTTATACGGAAAGGATTGAGGTTTTCTACCATAAAAATCTGAAAGTTAAAATTCTAGTAATTAACTGCTGAAACATTTGCAACAAAGTAGTGCCAGAGATTGAAGAACTCCTAAAAAAGAGTGAACCACACATACTACTAGGTATGGGACGTTGATTAAAACACAAAAATGATAGCAGTTAGATTTTGGGGGAAATTTAACTGTATTTCGAAAGAATAGACTTGTAGACATTAGGTACTAAGGCGCACTATAAGCACTGCCCAATGGTGTACGATATGTGACACAGCTATACATGAATCGTTTTATTACATAAAGCGAATTTGCAGACTTCTGCACTGTTACAAGTCAACTACCGAGTAAACAGATAGATGTCGCTATGGTCACACTACCATGATCGTTTGCGAATTCAGAGTGCCCAACTACTTATTTACTCACTCACAGTTTTCGGCAGCATTGCCAATTCGTGGGGAATTCCACTAACTGTGGGGAATTTCAGTTCAGCTGGGGATTTTGTGGGGATTGGCATTATGTGGGGAGTGTGTGGGAATTTTAAGGTTTTACTATTTCTCACCCCCCTATGAACCATGAACCTTGTCATTGGTGGGGAGGCTTGCGTGCCTCAACGATACAGATGGCCGTACCGTAGGTGCAACCGCAACGGAGGGGTATCTGTTGAGAGGCCAGACAAACGTGTGGTTCCCGAAGAGGGGCAGCAGCCTTTTCAGTAGTTGCAGGGGCAACAGTCTGGATGGTTGACTGATCTGGCCTTGTAACACTAACCAAATCGGCCTTGCTGTTGTGGTACTGTGGACGGCTGAAAGCAAGGGGAAACTACAGCCGTAATTTTTCCCGAGGGCATGTAGCTTTACTGTATGATTAAATGATGATGGCGTCCTCTTGGGTAAAATATTCCGGAGGTAAAATAGTTCCCCATTCGGATCTCTGGGCGGGGACTACACAAGAGGACTTCGTTATCAAGAGAAAGAAAACTGGCGTTCTACAGATCAACGCGTGGAATGTCAGATCCCTTAATCTGGCAGGTAGGTTAGAAAATTTAAAAAGGGAAATGGATAGGTTAAAGTTAGATATAGTGAGAATTAGTGAAGTTCGGTGGCAGGAGGAACAAGACTTTTGGTCAGGTGAATACAGGGTTATAAATACAAAATCAAATAGGGATAATGCAGGAGTGGGTTTAATAATGAATAAAAAATAGGACTGCGGGTAAGCTACTACAAACAGCATAGTGAACGCATTATTGTGGCCAAAATAGACACGAAGCCCATGCCGACTACAGTAGTACAAGTTTATATGCCAACTAGCTCTGCAGATGATGAAGAAATTGATGAAATGTATGACGAGATAAAAGAAATTATTCAGGTAGTGAAGGGAGACGAAAATTTAATAGTCATGGGTGACTTGAATTCGACAGTAGGAAAAGGAAGAGAAGAAAATGTAGTAGGTGAATATGGATTGGGGGTAAGAAATGAAAGAGGAAGCCGCCTGGTAGAATTTTGCACAGAGCATAACTTAATCATAGCTAACACTTGGTTCAAGAATCATGAAAGAAGGTTGTATACATGGAAGAACCCTGGAGATACTAAAAGTTTCCGATAGATTATATAATGGCTAGACAGAGATTTAGGAACCAGATTTTAAATTGTAAGACATTTCCAGGGGCAGATGTGGACTCTGACCACAATCTATTGGTGATGAACTGTAGATTAAAACTGAAGAAACTGCAAAAAGGTGGGAATTTAAGGAGATGGGACCTGGATAAACTGAAAGAACCAGGGGTTGTACAGAGTTTCAGGGAGAGCATAAGGGAACAATTGACAGGAATGGGGGAAAGAAATACAGTAGAATAAGAATGGGTAGCTTTGAAGAACGAAATAGGGAAGGCAGCAGAGGATCAAGTAGGTAAAAAGACGAGGGCTAGTAGAAATCCTTGGGTAACAGAACAGATACTGCATTTAATTGATGAAAGGAGAAAATACAAAAATGCAGTAAGTGAAGCAGGCAAAAAGGAATACAAACATCTCAAAAATGAGATCGACAGGAAGTGCAAAATGGCTAAGCAGGGATGGCTAGAGGACAAATGTAAGGATGTAGAGGCTTATCTCACTAGGGGTAAGATAGATACTGCCTACAGGAAAATTAAAGAGACCTTTGGAGAAAAGAGAACCTCTTGCATGAATATCAAGAGCTCAGATGGGAACCCAGTTCTAAGCAAAGAAGGGAAAGCAGAAAGGTGGAAGGAGTATATTGAGGGTCTATACAAGGGCGATGTTCTTGAGGACAATATTATGGAAATGGAAGAGGAGGTAGATGAAGATGTAATGGGACATATGGTACTGCGTGAAGAGTTTGACAAAGCACTGAAAGACCTAAGTTGAAACAAGGCCCTGGGAATAGACAACATTCCATTAGAACTACTGACAGCCTTGGGAGAGCCAGGCCTCACAAAACTCTACCATCTGGTGAGCAAGATGTATGAGACACAGCGAAATTCTCTGACTTCAAGAAGAATATAGTAATTCCAATCCCAAAGAAAGCAGGTGTTGACAGAGGTCAAAATTACCGAACTATCAGTTTAATAAGTCATGGCTGCAAAATACTAACGCGAATTCTTTACAGAGGAATGGAAAAACTGGTAGACGCTGACCTCGGGGAAGGTCAGTTTGGATTCCGTAGAAATGTTGGAACACGTGAGGCAATACTGAACCTATGACTTATCTTAGAAGAAAGATTAAGGAAAGGCAAACTTACGTTTCTAGCATTTGTGGACTTAGAGAAAGCTTTTGACAATGTTGAATGGGATACTCTCTTTCAAATTCTAAAGGTGGCAGGGGTAAAATAGAGGGAGCGAAAGGCTATTTGCAATTTGTACAGAAACCAGATGGCAGTTATGAGAGTCGAGGGACATGAAAGGGAAGCAGTGGGTGGGGAGGGAGTGAGACAGGGTTGTAGCCTCTCCCTGATGCTATTCAATCTGTATATTGAGCAAGCAGTAAAGGAAACAAAAGAAAAGTTCGGAGTAGGTATTAAAACCCATGGAGAAGAAATAAAAACTTTGAGGTTTGCCAATGACATTGTAATTCTGTCAGAGACAGCGAAGGACTTGGAAGATCAGTTGAACAGAATGGACAGTGTCTTGAAAGGAGGGTATAAGATGAACATCAACAAAAGCAAAACGAGGGTAGTGGAATGTAGTCCAATTAAGTCGGCTGATGCTGAGGGAATTAGATTAGGAAATGAGACACTTAAAGTAATAAAGGAGTTTTGCTATTTGGGGAGCAAAATAGCTGATGATGGTCGAAGTAAAGAAGATATAAAATGTAGACTGGCAATGGCAAAGAAGAGAAATTTGTTAACATCAAGTATTGATTTAAGTGTCAGGAAGTCGTTTCTGAAAGTATTTGTATGGAGTGTAGCCATGTATGGAAGTGAAACATGGACGATAAATAGTTTATACAAGAAGAGAATAGAAGCTTTCGAAATGTGGTGCTACAGAAGAATGCTGAAGATTAGATGGGTAGATCACATAACTAATGAGGAGGTATTGAATAGAATTGGGGAGAAGGGGAGTTTATGGCACAACTTGACTAGAAGAAGGGATCGGTTGGTAGGACATGTTCTGAGGCATCAAGGGATCACCAATTTGGTACTGGAGGGCAGTGTGGAGGGTAAAAATCGTATAGCGAGACCAAGAGATGAATACACTAAGCAGATTCAGAAGGATGTAGGCTGCAGTAGGTACTGGGAGATGAAGAAGCTTGGACAGGATAGAGTAGCATGGAGAGCTGCATCAAACCATTCTCAGGACTGAAGACCACAACAACAACAACTATTTCTCAATATATCATAGCAGTCACATTGATAATTTCATGGTTAGTAAGTTTGTTGCTGGTGTTGACTGTAATGATTTTCAAGACCTTAAGTTCACAATGAGTTTCATAGAGAAGATTTCAACCAATCGTATATAAACGGGATAGATAAATATTCTTTTCTGTACAGGTATTACTTAAGCGAGACTGAACATAACAATGGCTGACTGCATGTGAAAGAAAGCTGTTCAGCTTATGCATAGAGCAAACCATCACATCATGTAAAAAAGGTTTGTGTGGCCTTTTGAAGTACTTGAATTTATGTTTTTTCTTGTAAATACTTAAATTTATGAAGAATAAAAGCATATTATGAGCATGAAATAATGTAACCAGTAATGTATTCAAGATGAGTACCAGGAAAAACATATCCATGAACCATGGACCTTGCCGTTGGTGGGGAGGCTTGCGGACCTCAGCGATACAGATGGCCGTAACGTAGGTATAACCGCAATGGAGGGGTATCTGTTGAGAGGCCAGACAAACGTGTGGTTCCTGAAGAGGGCAGCAGCCTTTTCAGTAGCTGCAAGGGCAACAGTCTGGATGATTGACTGATCTGGCCTTGTAACAATAACCAAAACGGCCTTGCTGTGCTGGTACTGCGAACGGCTGAAAGCAAGGGGAAACCACGGCCGAGGGCATGTAGCTTTACTCTATGATTAAATGATGATGGCGTCCTCTTGGGTAAAATATTCCGGAGGTAAAATAGTCCCCCATTCGGATCTCCGGGCGGGGACTACTCAAGAGGATGTCGTTATCAGGAGAAAGAAAACTGGCGTTCTACGGATTGGAGCATGGAATGTAAGGTCCCTTAATCGGGCAGATAGGTTAGAAAATTTGAAAAGGGAAATGGATAGGTTAAAGTTAGATATAGTGGGAATTAGTGAAGTTCGGTGGCAGGAGGAACAAGACTTCTGGTCAGGTGACTACAGGGTTATAAACACAAAATCAAATAGGGGTAATGCAGGAGTAGGTTTAATAATGAATAGGAAAATAGGAATGCGGGTAAGCTACTACAAACAGCATAGTGAACGCATTATTGTGGCCAAGATAGATAGGAAGCCCACAACTACTACAGTAGTACAAGTTTATATGCCAACTAGCTCTGCAGATGACGAAGAAATTGAAGAAATGTATGAGGAAATAAAAGAAATTATTCAGCTAGTGAAGGGAGACGAAAATTTAATAGTCATGGGTGACTGGAATTCGAGTGTAGGAAAAGGGAGAGAAGGAAACGTAGTAGGTGAATATGGATTGGGGGTAAGAAATGAAAGAGGAAGCCGCCTGGTAGAATTTTGCACAGAGCACAACTTAATCATAGCTAACACTTGGTTTAAGAATCATGATAGAAGGTTGTATACATGGAAGAACCCTGGAGATACTAAAAGGTATCAGATAGATTATATAATGGTAAGACAGAGATTTAGGAACCAGGTTTTAAATTGTAAGACATTTCCAGGGGCAGGTGTGGACTCTGACCACAATCTATTGGTTATGACCTGTAGATTAAAACTGAAGAAACTGCAAAAAGGTGGGAATTTAAGGAGATGGGACCTTGATAAACTGTAAGAACCAGGGGTTGTACAGAGTTTCAGGGAGAGCATAAGGGAACAATTGACAGGAATGGGGGAAAGAAATACAGTAGAAGAAGAATGGGTAGCTTTGAGGGATGGAGTAGTGAAGGCAGCAGAGGATCAAGTAGGTAAAAAGACGAGGGCTAGTAGAAATCCTTGAGTAACAGAAAAATATTGAATTTAATTGATGAAAGGAGAAAATACAAAAATGCAGTAAGTGAAGCAGGCAAAAAGGAATACAAACATCTCAAAAATGAGATCGACAGGAAGTGCAAAATGGCTAAGCAGGGATGGCTAGAGGACAAATGTAAGGATGTAGAGGCTTATCTCACTAGGGGTAAGATAGATACTGCCTACAGGAAAATTAAAGAGACTTTTGGAGATAAGAGAACCACTTGTATGAACATCAAGAGTTCAGATGGAAACCCAATTCTAAGCCAAGAAGGGAAAGCAGAAAGGTGGAAGGAGTATGTAGAGGGTCTATACAAGGGCGAGGTACTTGAGGACAATATTATGGAAATGGAAGAGGATGTAGATGAAGATGAAATGGGAGATACGATACTTCGTGAAGAGTTTGACAGAGCACTGAAAGACCTGAGTCGAAACAAGGCCCCCGGAGTAGACAACATTCCATTGGAACTACTGACGGCCTTGGGAGAGCCAGTCCTGACAAAACCCTACCATCTGGTGAGCAAGATGTATGAAACAGGCGAAATACCCTCAGACTTCAAGAAGAATATAATAATTCCAATCCCAAAGAAAGCAGGTGGTGACAGATGTGAGAATTACCGAACGATCAGTTTAATAAGCCACAGCTGCAAAATACTAACACGAATTCTTTACAGACGAATGGAAAAACTAGTAGAAGCCGACCTCGGGGAAGATCAGTTTGAATTCCGTAGAAATACTGGAACACGTGAGGCAATATTGACCTTACGACTTACCTTAGAAGAAAGATTAAGGAAAGGCAAACCTACGTTTCTAGCATTTGTGGACTTAGAGAAAGCTTTTGACAATGTTGACTGGAATACTCTCTTTCAAATTCTAAAGGTGGCAGGGGTAAAATACAGGGAGCGAAAGGCTATTTACAATTTGTACAGAAACCAGATGGCAGTTATAAGAGTCGAGGGACATGAAAGGGAAGCAGTGGTTGGGAAGGGAGTAAGACAGGGTTGTAGCCTCTCCCCGATGTTGTTCAATCTGTATATTGAGCAAGCAGTAAAGGAAACAAAAGAAAAATTCGGAGTAGGTATTAAAATCCATGGAGAAGAAATAAAAACTTTGAGGTTTGCCGATGACATTGTAATTCTGTCAGAGACAGCAAAGGACTTGGAAGAGCAGTTGAACGGAATGGATGGTGTCTTGAAGGGAGGATATAAGATGAACATCAACAAAAGCAAAACGAGGATAATGGAATGTAGTCGAATTAAGTCGGGTGATGTTGAGGGTATTAGATTAGGAAATGAGACACTTAAAGTAGTAAAGGAGTTTTGCTACTTGGGGAGCAAAATAACTGATGATGGTCGAAGTAGAGAGGATATAAAATGTAGACTGGCAATGGCAAAGAAAGCGTTTCTGAAGAAGAGAAATTTGTTAACATCGAGTATAGATTTAAGTGTCAGGAAGTCATTTCTGAAAGTATTTGTATGGAGTGTAGCCATGTATGGAAGTGAAACATGGACGGTAAATAGTTTGGACAAGAAGAGAATAGAAGCTTTCGAAATGTGGTGCTACAGAAGAATGCTGAAGATTAGATGGGTAGATCACATAACTAATGAGGAGGTACTGAATAGGATTGGGGAGAAGAGGAATTTGTGGCACAACTTGACCAGAAGAAGGGATCGGTTGGTAGGACATGTTTTGAGGCATCAAGGGATCACCAATTTAGTATTGGAGGGCAGCTTGGAGGGTAAAAATCGTAGGGGGAGACCAAGAGATGAATACACTAAGCAGATTCAGAAGGATGTAGGTTGCAGTAGGTACTGGGAGATGAAGAAGCTTGCACAGGATAGAGTAGCATGGAGAGCTGCATCAAACCAGTCTGAGGACTGAAGACCACAACAACAACAACATTATGTGGGGCATCAGGAAATTTTTCTCCCCAAATTTGGGGGATTTCTCCCAGATTTTTGGGGACTTTGGAATACTGGTACTGGAAATGCTGGTCTTCTCCGATCTTTCATAGTACTAGTGCTGAAAATGGAATCCACATGTTCACATGAAAGCTAAATCTGAATTAGTCTTCCAGAAGTCATTTTACTAACATTATGTTACATACAGCAAAGATGTTTATTATTTCAAATGTCGCAGATACAACTGTTTAATTCCCCAACAACAGTTCAACCACAGATGTAGATACACAACTGTATTATTAAAATTACGGCTTACAACGTTCTCACCATGTTATTGTATTTGCATCTTAAATACTTACTTTGATGTAATTATGCTGTAGTATGTGGCAACCAAATAGAATGCTGAATTTAGTTTTGAGTCAGTATTATTGTTTGGTTATAGGTTTTGGCAGATAGACATGTAGAATATCCCATAGTCTAGCTTACAGGCGACGGTTTGAGGTAAGTTTGCGAAGTCAACTAATGTGTTGTCATGAGAATAACTATAAATATTGTTATTGTTATGCATGTTGTATTTGAAGAGTCATTGTTGTCCATTGTTTTGATGAAGGTGGTATCAAATGCTTTAGTTAGTCTCGCAAAACGATGAGCATTTGATATGTGAAAGTTTTCTAGAAATTCTTCTTGCTGAGTTTAAGTATTGTGGTATGAATGGGACAGTGCACAAATGGTTTAATTCATACTTAACTGGAAAAATGCAGAAGGTTGAAATTAACAGTACAGATAGTTTGCAAAAATCAGCAGAGTCCTCTAAATGGGGAAGTATCAAGAATGGTGTCCCACAGGGTTCAATCTTGGGTCCCTTACTGTTCTTAATATACGTATATATTAACGACTTGCCACTCTACATTCATGAAGATGCAAAGCTAGTTCTTTTTGCTGATGTAATCACACCCAACAAGCAAGAATCAAATGAGGAAATTGCAAATAATGTCTTTCAGAAAATTATTAAGAGTTTTCTGCAAACTGACTCTCACTAAATGTTGATAAAACACAGTTTATACAATTCTGTACAGTAAATGACATAACTCCATTGATAAATATAGACTATGAACAGAAGTCTGTTGCTAAGGCAGAATACTCAAAATATCTGGGTGGGTGCATTGATGAGAAATTAAATTGGTAGAAACACATCGATGATATGCTGAAACAGTTAAGTTCAGCTACTTACGCTATTAGGGTTTTTGCAAATTTTGGTAATAAACATATCAGTAAATTAGTCTACTGTGCCTATTTTCATTTACTGCTTTCATAAGGCATCATATTTGGGGCAATTTGTCAATATGAGAGAAAGTATTAATTGCACAAAAGTGTGTAATCAGAATGATAGCTGGAGGGCACCCAAGATCACCATGCAGGCATTTACTTAAGGAACTTAGGATATTTACAGTACCTTCGCAATACATGTATTCACTTATGAAATTTGTCATTAATAACCTATCCCAATTAAAAAATAACAGTGAAGTGCATAGCTACAACACTACAGGAAAGTATGATCTTCACTATTATGGATTAAATCTCACTTTGACACAGAAAGGGGTGAATTACATGGCCACAAAAATCTTTGGTCATTTGCAAAATAGTATTAAAAGTCTGACAGATAGCCAACCAACATTTAAAAGCATTTTCAAAGAATTTCTGAATGACTACTCCTTCTACTCAATAGATGAATTCTTAGGTATGAAATAGTAACTGTAAATAACAAATTAATGATCTATGGAATAAGGATTAATGTGTGTATGTATGTATGTATGTATGTATGTGTTACAATGACATAACTATTCAAGCTGTATGTGCAAGGCATCAGTACAGATTACAACACAGCAATCGAAACAAATTTCTCAAGAGGAAGAGTTTTCAACACTGGAGTATACCACCACCAATTAGCTTGAAAGTAAGTGTAGGTACAGAAAACATCATAGAAACATTTGGATTAGAAATGAATCTGCATTACTTTCAGCTGAAAATTCTTTTATAGATCCCACACACAGATATCAAAACAAATAAAATCTACCTTCTCAAAACTTGCCTCTTATTACAAACCGCAAAATATATTAATATTTCCATTTACATTAAGTTTTTGCGCATCAACATCTCCTTGAAGGTAAAATTTACATTGTAGACTCCCATCCCCTTGCATTTTTCATATTTCATGTGATATGCATCAAAATACTCACCTGAAACATGTACATGAAATAAAGTAGATTGTCTAAATTTAACTTGCAATTTTATTTTTTATGACAAGAGGTTTGTCAAATATGGCAAACTGAGCTATATATAGTGCGGACATAAACATTGGGTAAGCCAACAGGTCAATCTGTTACAACAACCTTTATTTATCATTCACATTCGACGGCCTCGCTAACTTGCAACTAAAACTATCACCTTGTAACATACCATATAATTAAACAGCATTTTCCATTTGCATAAATAATATTAAGTGTCTTAAAGACTGTGTAACAGTGTGTATTTTTATTTGTAATTTCTGTTTTGGCATAAAAGTGAATTTAAAAATTGCTGATTCATGTACTTTTTTCAATGAACAATTATTTGTTATAACAACTAACTGCTATACTTGAAAAACATGTAGATTTTATTACAAAATCAGTGCATATGGTGAACTGCAATCTCAAAGGAGACTATTACCTCAAAGGAGACTATTAGTATTTTATTCACACTTTGAGGTGTAGCTGCACTTCCTATAACAATGCCAAAGCAAAACGCAATAAAACAAGTTAATCTTCTTGATGATCTTCATTACCATTTTGTGTTTCCCCTGCTATCAGCTATTCTTGCAATTTCTTGCACTTGTTTTTCAGGATATGGTAACTCATTGGGAAGTACAGGATCCTTAGCTGCTCTGTTTTCACTTGCCCAGGATAATGTACATAATACTCAAAAACTCATCCATTTAGAAGGGAAAAAGAAATTTTATGTTCCTCTGAAAATTTTTCCATGCTTGATTCAGAGAGGCAAGACTTTTTAAAATATGCAGATCAGCAGCTTTTAAATGCTAATATAGAACAACATCAACAGTTTCCACTGAGAAGTCATGCCTTTTTTGACAATTATGGCATAGTCTTCAAGTTTAGCGGTCCTTTCATGATGTCTCACCAACTTCTTCTAAGTTCCATCTTTATCATTTGGTAGAAAATTATGCTGTTTTTAGAGAAGTAATGTTTCATCTTCTTCTATGTCCCAGTTGATACAAGTTTAAAAGAAACGTGAATCATTGTGTTATTCTTGTTCGAACTGGTACACCCATTGGAGAACAAGTGAAGCTTATTCACATCCTTTTGGATATGTTTCTGCATATAATAGTATACAAATCACCAACTTTAATTTCCGCCTTTCTTGCCTCCAACTTCATGGTACATTTAAAAGTCTGAGTCGTTACGATTCATATTATATTTGTCAAATATTTTTCAAATAAAAGGTGCCCTGAACAAGAATATTTGGTAACGGTAAATTTTGCTTGTAGTATAACTTCAGCCCACAGACATTATGAGTATTTTCCCTTTCAGTGCGTTCTGAAACTTCATTAATTGTACCATAAAAGTTTTTGGACCTTCTGTGGTGAACTGTTAACCAGGCTGTCACATATCATCACTGCAAAAAGGACACGAGTCAATGATCCGTGACCTGTCTACACGGAGTGAAGATTTCGAGCTCTGATAGTGACGCGATTTGAAGGCTGACAAGTTCCCTTCTTATATGTATTAATCTGACTACCCTTCATCACACAGTTCCAACTAATTTTAGTAAAAATGTTGATTCATGACCTTTCTGCATAGACCGATTCAATTCGAGCTAGGCTATACATCGATCTGTCACCACAACCAAAACTTTGGTAGGGGGTCCAATACTGCACACTAGCCCCCTTTTGATTAATAACAGTTTCATTTAAAGTGGGAAACCGGATTTTGTACGAATTGCATTCCAACACCTTCGTCTCAGCAACAGCATTCATTTTGAGTTGCCAACAGCGTTAATTTAGAGTTGCGAGCTTTTCGGTTGAATTTCAAACTGCATGCATATATATTCTATAGAAGAAGACACATTTCAGAAATCTGAGCGGCCTAGCCTGTTTTCTTAAGCTAATGCTTTAATTAAACGGCCAAACTATTTCCCATCACACAAACAAACCACGCCATCATTGCAGGGACATCTGTCGGTCGTCCAGGGTTCCAAGTGATGGCTACACCCATAGCGACATCTATCTGTCTGCTCGGTAGTTGACCGTGAGTCTTATTGCACGCTGGTAAAGGCACGTGTGATGTCTGTATCGAAGACGACAGAGGACACTTATCGACTTTTGTGATCATTCGAGATGCTAAACTGCTTTAGCCATTTTTGCAATGGGTCATTATAATTGATACATCACGGCAATTTTGGAAGCTATCGACGTCTTCATTTTCCTTAAAAGTGTGATCCTACCAACATTTGCAAAAAAAAAAAATCTGGCTCACGATATGATCTGTCAATGGCAAATTTGATAACGGAATTGCTATTGGCACAGTGAGTTAAATGTAGTTCAATGCTGATGGAGGTACAATGTTTGAAATTATCGAGACTCAAATTTAGTATGGTACGGAAGTTTAGGGCATGACTAATGACAATGTATGTAAGGAAAGTAGTCTGCACTGACACACGAAACATAGGTGTAGGAGGGCTTAACATGCCATAGATTCTTCTTCCAGCTGGTTTAATAACATCATCCTATTTTACTATGAAATAGAATTGTTCAGTCCAGTAATCATCGTCATTTGGAAACTGCAATGAAATTACTCCTGCAAATTTTAAAATGTGTTGAAAGTAAGTGTCAAATGAGTAATGTTAACAAAACTTTGCATTTTGCTGACATAAAGAACTATTTGCAAATATTGTCGGCTCAGTTCAGTCACTTGGACCAATATTTGAGAAATAAGTTCTTTGGTAACCTATTTTCAGCACAGACTCCGCACCAAGCTGCTACTTGGGAGTTGATTAGATTAGATTAATACTAGTTCCATGGATCATGAATACGATATTTCGTAATGATGTGGAACGAGTCAAATTTTCCAATACATGACATAATTAAGTTAATTTAACAACATACTTAAGTTAATATAACAACTTTTTTATTTTTTTGTGTTTTTTAATTTTTTTAATTTTTTCATAATTTTTGTTTCTTAATTTATATCTAAAAATTCCTCTATGGAGTAGAAGGAGTTGTCATTCAGAAATTCTTTTAACTTCTTCTTAAATACTTGTTGGTTATCTGCCAGACTTTTGATACTATTTGGTAAGTGACCAAAGACTTTAGTGGCAGTATAATTCACCCCTTTCCGTGCCAAAGTTAGATTTAATCTTGAATAGTGAAGATCATCCTTTCTCCTAGTATTGTAGTTATGCACACTGCTATTACTTTTGAATTGGGTTTGGTTGTTAATAACAAATTTCATAAGAGAGTATATATACTGAGAAGCTACTGTGAATATCCCTAGATCCTTAAATAAATGTCTGCAGGATGATCTTGGGTGGACTCCAGCTAGTATTTTGATTACATGCTTTTGTGCAATAAATACTTTATTCCTGAGTGATGAATTACCCCAAAATCTGATACCATATGAAAGCAATGAGTGAAAATAGGCGTAGTAAGCTAATTCACTAAGATGTTTATCACCAAAATTTGCAATGACCCTTATTGCATAAGTAGCTGAACTCAAACGTTTCAGCAGATCATCAATGTGCTTCTTCCAATTTAATCTCTCATCAATGGACACACCTAAAAATTTGGAATATTCTACCTTAGCTATATGCTTCTGATTAAGGTCTATATTTATTAATGGTGTCATACCATTCACTGAACAGAACTGTATGTACTGTGTCTTATCAAAATTCAGTGAGAGTCCGTTTACAAGGAACCACTTGGTAATTTTGTGAAAGACAGTATTGACAATTTCATCAGTTAATTCTTGTTTGTCAGGTGTGATTACTATACTTGTATCATCAGCAAAGAGAACTAACTTTGCCTCTTCATGAATATAGAATGGCAAGTCATTAATATATATTAAGAACAACAAAGGACCCAAGACTGACCCTTGTGGAACCCCATTCTTGATAGTTCCCTAGTTTGAGGAATGTGCTGATCTTCGCATATTATGAGAACTGCTTATTTCAACTTTCTGCACTCTTCCAGTTAGGTACGAATTGAACCATTTGTGCACTGTTCCACTCATGCCACAATATTTGAGCTTGTCTAGCAGAATTTCATGATTTACACAATCAAAAGCCTTTGAGAGATCACAAAAAATCCCAGTGGGTGGTGTTCGGTTATTCAGATCATTCAAAATTTGACTGGTGAAGGCATATATGGCATTTTCTGTTGAAAAACCTTTCTGGAAACCAAACTGACATTTTGTTAGTACTTCATTTTTACAGATATGTGAAGCTACTCTTGAATACATTACTTTCTCAAAAATTTTGGATAAAGCTGTTAGAAGGGAGATTGGACGGTAATTGTTGACATCAGATCTATCCCCCTTTCTATGCAAAGGTATAACAATAGCATATTTCAGTCTATCAGGGAAAATGCCCTGTTCCAGAGAGCTATTACACAGGTGGCTGAGAATCTTACTTATGTGTTGAGAACAAGCTTTTAGTATTTTGCTGGAAATGCCATCAATTCCATGTGAGTTTTTGCTTTTAAGCAAGTTTATTATTTTCCTAATTTCAGAGGGAGAAGTGGGTGAGATTTCAATTGTATCAAATTACATAGGTATGGCCTCTTCCATTAACAGCCTAGCATCTTCTAATGAACACCTGGATCCTACTATATCCACAACATTTAGAAAATGATTATTAAAAATATTTTCAACTTCTGACTTTTTGTTCGTAAAGTTTTCATTCAATTTGATGGTAATACTGTCTTCCTGTGCTCTTGGTTGACCTGTTTCTCTTTTAATAATATTCCAAATTATTTTAATTTTATTATCAGAGTTGCTGATTTCAGACATGATACACATACTTCTGGATTTTTTAATAACTTTTCTTAATATAACACAGTAGTTTTTATAATGTTTGATAGTTTCTGGGTCACTACTCTTTCTTGCTGTCAGATACATTTCCCTTTTTCGGTTACAAGATATTTTTATACCCTTAGTAAGCCATGGTTTGTTACAAGGTTTCTTACGAGTATATTTAACTATTTTCTTGGGGAAGCAGTTTTCAAATGCATTTACAAAAATGTCATGAAATAAATTATATTATAAATTGGCATCAGGTTAACGGTACACCCCATCCCAGTCTAACTGCTGTAGGCTTTCCATGAAATTTGCAATTGTTAAATCGTTGACTGAACGTACTACTTTGGAGGACTGTTTAGTATTGCTGAATGGAGCTATGTCATATATTGTAACTAGCTGTGCACCATGATCAGAAAGACCATTCTCAACAGGCTGAGCATTTATCTGGTTAAACTTATCTTGGTCTATAAAGAAGTTATCTATCAGTGAGCTGCTATCCTTTACCACCTTAGTAGGAAAATCAATAACGAGTGTCAAAATGAAAGAACCGAGTAATACTTCAAAGTCATTTTTCCTATTACCCTCTTTCAGAGAATCTACATTGAAGTCCCCACAAATAATAATTTGCTTCCCCCTGTCTGACAGATAGCACAACAAGGAGTCCAAATTTTTCAGAAATAGATGAAAATTTCCTGATGGGGACCTATATACAGTTACAATTATAAATGTGCCTTTATTTAATTTAAGCTCACAGGCACATGCTTCTATATGTTTCTCTACACAAAACTTTTTTGTTTCTATACTTTTTGCACAATGATAATTTTTGACATATATGGCAACTCCTCCTTTCTCCATATTTTCTCTAATTACATGTGCAGAGAGCTTATATCCACTTACATTTACCTTATCCATATCAGTAACAATGAGATGCTGAGACAGGTATAGTATATCTATTTCATCCTCAACTTCTAAATCTTCTAAACAAACCAGAAACTCATCTATTTTATTCTTTAAACTCCCAATATTTTGATGAAATATACTTACATTATTTTTAATTATACTTTTATGAGAACCTTTCCTTATTCTAACATTTGCAGTACTCTCCTGTCTGAGTTTCTCATTGTGCTTAGGCCTAGTTCCTATACCAGTGGTCACATGGTGTTGAGAGGCAGATTATATCAACTGGGTTGGGTGACTAATTCATCAATGCAATTACCTAGGACTGAGATACAACTTGGTGGAGATAAAATTTCTGGTGATTGGTGAAAATTTATAATTGACAGCTGTGCTAGAATTGTGCTGTTTAATTTCTTTCCGAAACTGAAGATTTGTTTCAATCAATTATAATTTTCGCGTTTAAAACAAAATTGGATTCTCAGTCTTTTCGAACATAGGACCTCTGTAACCACATAACTACATTTAAATGATCACGTCATCATGACATTCACTCCTTCGTTTTCAAACTTACCATTTACAAAGCAGATTGTGAGTTCATTTTTTTCCAAAAGTTGGCAGATTCGCGGGGTTGACTGGTCTGCAAAAATGGCTACCGCAGCTTAGCATCTCGAACAATCACAAAAGTCGGTACGCGGCCTATGTCGTCTTCGATAAAGCGTGTATACGTCAAATGACGCAGCCAAAACCTCTCAGACAAACAGAAGCTAAGCGATGTTAAAGTTAGCGTAAGGAGGGCTATGCGAGAAGCGTTCAGTGAATTCGAAAGTAAAATTCTATGTACCGACTTGACAGAAAATCCTAGGAAGTTCTGGTCTTACGTTAAATCAGTAAGTGGCTCGAAACAGCATATCCGGACACTCCGGGATGATGATGGCATTGAAATAAAGGATGACACGCGTAAAGCTGAAATACTAAACACCTTTTTCCAAAGCTGTTTCACAGAGGAAGACCGCACTGCAGTTCCTTCTCTAAATCCTCGCACAAACGAAAAAATGGCTGACATCGAAATAAGTGTCCAAGGAATAGAAAAGCAACTGGAATCACTCAACAGAGGAAAGTCCACTGGACCTGACGGGATACCAATTCGATTCTACACAGAGTACGCGAAAGAACTTGCCCCCCTTCTAACAGCCGTGTACCGCAAGTCTCTAGAGGAACGGAAGGTTCCAAATGATTGGAAAAGAGCACAGGTAGTCCCAGTCTTCAAGAAGGGTCGTCGAGCAGATGCGCAAAACTATAGACTATATCTCTGACGTCCATCTGTTGTAGAATTTTAGAACATGTTTTTTGCTCGAGTATCATGTCGTTTTTGGAAACCCAGAATCTACTATGTAGGAATCAACATGGATTCCGGAAACAGCGATCGTGTGAGACCCAACTCGCGTTATTTGTTCATGAGACCCAGAAAATATTAGATACAGGCTTCCAGGTAGATGCTATTTTTCTTGACTTCCGGAAGGCGTTCGATACAGTTCCGCACTGTCGCCTGATAAACAAAGTAAGAGCCTACGGAATATCAGACCAGCTGTGTGGCTGGATTGAAGAGTTTTTAGCAAACAGAACACAGCATGTTGTTATCAATGGAGAGACGTCTACAGACGTTAAAGTAACCTCTGGCGTGGCACAGGGGAGTGTTATGGGACCATTGCTTTTCACAATATATATAAATGACCTAGTAGATAGTGTCGGAAGTTCCATGCGGCTTTTCGCGGATGATGCTGTAGTATACAGAGAAGTTGCAGCATTAGAAAATTGCAGCGAAATGCAGGAAGATCTGCAGCGGATAGGCACTTGGTGCAGGGAGTGGCAACTGTCCCTTAACATAGACAAATGTAATGTATTGCGAATACATAGAAAGAAGGATCCTTTATTGTATGATTATATGATAGCGGAACAAACACTGGTAGCAGTTACTTCTGTAAAATATCTGGGAGTATGCGTGAGGAACGATTTGAAGTGGAATGATCATATAAAATTAATTGTTGGTAAGGCGGGTACCAGGTTGAGATTCATTGGGAGAGTGCTTAGAAAATGTAGTCCATCAACAAAGGAGGTGGCTTACAAAACACTCGTTCGACCTATACTTGAGTATTGCTCATCAGTGTGGGATCCGTACCAGATCGGGTTGACGGAGGAGATAGAGAAGATCCAAAGAAGAGCGGCGCGTTTCGTCACAGGGTTAATTGGTAACCGTGATAGCGTTACGGAGATGTTTAATAAACTCAAGTGGCAGACTCTGCAAGAGAGGCGCTCTGCATCGCGATGTAGCTTGCTCGCCAGGTTTCGAGAGGGTGCATTTCTGGATGAGGTATCGAATATATTGCTTCCCCCTACTTATACCTCCCGAGGAGATCACGAATGTAAAATTAGAGAGATTAGAGCGCGCACGGAGGCTTTCAGACAGTCGTTCTTCCCGCGAACCGTACGCGACTGGAACAGGAAAGGGAGGTAATGACAGTGGCACGTAAAGTGCCCTCCGCCACACACCGTTGGGTGGCTTGCGGAGTATAAATGTAGATGTAGATGTAGATGTAGATGTAGACCTTACCAGCATGTGATAAGACTCACCCGTTAGTTGAGGGTCACTTATACGATCTTGTCTCCAGACACCTGTATTTGTCTCTTCCAAAGGACGTCTTTTCCTTGGGACGTCAGAGAGGTTTCGACTTCTCGAAGCTTTCCATAGACAGGCTAGGTCTAATGGGGAAAGGAGGTGGTGTATTTCTGGCAGTAGACAAGAAACTCAAATCCATCGAGATAGAAGTTGAAGGAGATGGAGATTGAAGCTGCATGCAAGATTGTTTGTGTAAGACTAAGTATCAGTGTTGGGCATAAAATTATAACTGAACCCATCTATCGACCACTACACTGCCCTCCGCCCCCTTTGATGGAGAGCAAACCTCAGTTCAATAGTACATCAACGCCCAAATCACACTGCAATCTTCGGAGGTCATTATAATCATACAGCAACGGATTGAGATAATTACAGTTTTGTTAGTGGTGGGCGTCACAAGATATCCTGCGACACGTCACCAAATATCTTCTCTGAAACCTAACTAGAGTTCATAGCTCGGGAACCTACTCATGGCAGAAATATATCAGATCCAATAGCAGTTAAAAAACCTGACCTCATTGAGGCCGTCAACGTCGAAACTAGTCTGAGTGACCATAAGGAATTTGTAGTATCCGTCTACAAGAAGGACAGTAGAAGTGATTCAAAAAACTACATTCATTTATTGTACAATCTTAGAATATACACTCCTGGAAATGGAAAAAAGAACACATTCACACCGGTGTGTCAGACCCACCATACTTGCTCCGGACACTGCGAGAGGGCTGTACAAGCAATGATCACACGCACGGCACAGCGGACACACCAGGAACCGCGGTGTTGGCCGTCGGATGGCGCTAGCTGCGCAGCATTTGTGCACCGCCGCCGTCAGTGTCAGCCAGTTTGCCGTGGCATACGGAGCTCCATCGCAGTCTTTAACACTGGTAGCATGCCGCGACAGCGTGGACGTGAACCGTATGTGCAGTTGACGGACTTTGAGCGAGGGCGTATAGTGGGAATGCGGGAGGCCGGGTGGACGTACCGCCGAATTGCTCAACATGTGGGGCGTGAGGTCTCCACAGTACATCGATGTTGTCGCCAGTGGTCGGCGGAAGGTGCACGTGCCCGTCGACCTGGGACCGGACCGCAGCGACGCACGGATGCACGCCAAGACCGTAGGATCCTACGCAGTGCCGTAGGGGACCGCACCGCCACTTCCCAGCAAATTAGGGACACTGTTGCTCCTGGGGTATCGGCGAGGACCATTCGCAACCGTCTCCATGAAGCTGGGCTACGGTCCCGCACACCGTTAGGCCGTCTTCCGCTCACGCCCCAACATCGTGCAGCCCGCCTCCAGTGGTGTCGCGACAGGCGTGAATGGAGGGACGAATGGAGACGTGTCGTCTTCAGCGATGAGAGTCGCTTCTGCCTTGGTGCCAATGATGATCGTATGCGTGTTTGGCGCCGTGCAGGTGAGCGCCACAATCAGGACTGCATACGACCGAGGCACACAGGGCCAACACCCGGCATCATGGTGTGGGGAGCGATCTCCTACACTGGCCGTACACCACTGGTGATCGTCGAGGGGACACTGAATAGTGCACGGTACATCCAAACCGTCATCGAACCCATCGTTCTACCATTCCTAGACCGGCAAGGGAACTTGCTGTTCCAACAGGACAATGCACGTCCGCATGTATCCCGTGCCACCCAACGTGCTCTAGAAGGTGTAAGTCAACTACCCTGGCCAGCAAGATCTCCGGATCTGTCCCCCATTGAGCATGTTTGGGACTGGATGAAGCGTCGTCTCACGCGGTCTGCACGTCCAGCACGAACGCTGGTCCAACTGAGGCGCCAGGTGGAAATGGCATGGCAAGCCGTTCCACAGGACTACATCCAGCATCTCTACGATCGTCTCCATGGGAGAATAGCAGCCTGCATTGCTGCGAAAGGTGGATATACACTGTACTAGTGCCGACATTGTGCATGCTCTGTTGCCTGTGTCTATGTGCCTGTGGTTCTGTCAGTGTGATCATGTGATGTATCTGACCCCAGGAATGTGTCAATAAAGTTTCCCCTTCCTGGGACAATGAATTCACGGTGTTCTTATTTCAATTTCCAGGAGTGTAGTCTGATCTCAAAGGTAATAATGTAACTCGAACAGAATGTCCTCTACCATGTCAACCAGCACGTTTTCCGAAAACTTCGATCATTTGAAATACAACTCGCTCTCTCCTCACACGACATCCTGAAAGCCAAGGATGAAGGCATTCGGGCAGATACAGTGTTTCTTGAGGTATTAAGTGTTTCTTGCCTTTCGTAATGCATTTGACTCAGTACCACACATACGCTGACTATCAAAACTACGATCACATGGGACATCGAGCAAGATTTGTGACTGAACTGAGGATTTCTTAGTGGGGCTGGAGAGACAGAAACAAATGTAAAAGTAACTTCCCGTGTGACCCAGGGAAGGGTGTTGAAAACCTTGCTGTTCATGTTCTATATTAACGACCTCGCAGACAGTGTTAATAGGAAGCTCATTCTTTTCGCAGATGATGCGGTTGTCTATAATGACGCACTGCCTGAAGGAGCTTCACAAATATTCAGTAAGATTCCAAAGTGGTGCAAAGATTGGCAACCTGCTTTAAATATTCATAAATGTAAAACTCTGCACTTCACAAAATGAGAAAACAGAGCATCTTACGACTGTAATATCAGTGAGTCACAGTGGAAACGGCCAGCTCGTACAAATACGTCTCCGAGTGTAACATGTAAGGATATGATATGGGACGATTATGTAAGTTCAGTCATAGATAAAAAATGGTTCAAATGGCTCTGAGCACTGTGGGACTTAACTTCTGAGGTCATCAGTCCCCTAGAACTCAGAACTACTTAAACCTAACTAACCTAAGGACATCGCACACATCCGTGCCCGAGGCACGATTCGAACCTGCGACTGTAGCGCCTAGAACCGCTCGGCCACACCGGCCGGCAGTCATAGGTAAAGCAGGTGGCAGACTGCTAAGGCAATCCAGTCTATTTTGAGGTTATTTGATAAATTCCTTTCAAAAATTCATTATTTTGCAAGTTTAATAAATTGTTTTAAAAGTGCTCATTTTGGAATTTGATTGCGGTATAGTTGGGTAATTGTAAACACTGTCCAGATCATTAAGGGAAATGGTTGTAAGTCGTAGAACAGAGTTAGTTTACAGCTACCCCTGTTAGCAAATTCGTACCCAGTCTACACTTTGAGATTGCAGTTTCCTTTCACCCCTTACCTAATGAGGTAAATGTGAACATATGGGGTATATGTAAACTTATTATGAAATCAGCTGGACTCAACAGGTTAGTGAATCGAAGAACATATTTTGTATTTCAGGCCTATTATGTCTAAAATTCCGAAAATAACTAATTGTATGTAGCAAGGTAATTTCCAAGAATGATTGCCTATTTAAGTCGCGGAGTCCACACGGTACATATCGCACGTGCGATTGTAAATCTATCATGCGACTCTAGTGGCGGACGTTATGATCAATTATTTGTGATTGTCAATTTCATCTGTTTTCCGTCGTTCCCTTAGTTGCTCTAAATTACATACGTCCGCGAATTATTTGTGAGTCGCTAGAGAAACCCAGACGATTTATATCGGTAGTGAGTGGGATGTCTGTTCTTGACGTTTCCTCGGCGGATTCTCTCACATGGAAAAATCTAATTTCATGCTTATCCAGCGTAGAAAATAGTTTCACTTTTCGTCGCAAATATGGAATACTATCGGACAAGGAAAGGTGGGGCTGTGTAGACTGTGCTGGTGCGAAGTGTGTAAAACTTTGTAAGAAGAGTTTCAATGCTGTAATACCGTTACAATTTCATTGTGGACAGTGCGGAAAACTAACGAGTATCAGGAAGAATACATGGTCCGATTCTTCCAAATTAACCATCCAGACCAGCGTAATTGTTCTATCTTGCTGGATTCGAGATTAAACCTTGCAGGCAAGAGCATCGGAAACTGACTTATCTGCTACTACCGACTATTTCGGGTTTTGCAGAGACGTGTGTTATGTGGTGGTGATGAACGACAGGGTAATCTACTGGTGGACCGAGTAAAGTTGTTGAAGTGGACGAATCTCACATAGCAAGAAGGAAGAACCAGAGAGAACGACCTTCAAAGAGTGAAATCGATCATATTTGGATATTTGGTGGAGTAGAACGAGAGACCCCGGAAGTGTTCCGTTTTAACAATATTGTCCAGAGACAGGGTCACTTTAGTGCGTCTGATAAAGCACTTCATACTGCCTGGTAGTAAAGTCATTACAGACGGATTTCAGTCCTGCAAGACAATCAAAGCAGAAGGATTGGACCACGAGTTCGTCAACCACTCTGTAGAGTTCGTGTCTTCGGATGAACCCAGTGTGCACACGCAGAACATCGAGCGGCTATGGAAATCTGTGAAGTCCTCCTTTAAAAGAGAAGGGCGTCCAGGACAAAGACACGAACTATACTTGTTTCAGTACCTCAATTTCCACAACTTGCGTTTGCAGGGAAAAGTTAAAGTATGTGACAGTCTATCGATATTTTTGCATGATATTTGCAGAGTTTACCCAGGCTAAGGCAAAAAGGGCATTGCTCCTGTAGCATACACATCACATGGACTTTCACATGACAACACCGACGACGAGTAAGGTATCTCGTCTCCTTTGTAATTACAAGTACTTTTGTAACGCTCTTCTTTTGTCGTTGCGGTAGCGTTCTCGCTTCCAGCGCCCGGGTTCCCGGGTTCGATTCCCGGCGGGGTCAGGGATTTTCTCTGCCTCGTGATGACTGGGTGTTGTGTGATGTCCTTAGGTTAGTTAGGTTTAAGTAGATCTAAGTTCTAGGGGACTGATGACCTCAGATGTTAAGTCCCATAGTGCTCAGAGCCATTTGAACCATTTCTTTTTTGTCGTTGCTGTAGTGATGATCGTAAACTTACTCATAACGTCCGTTGCCAGGGTTGCACGATCGATTTACAGTCGTATGTTCGATCTACATCTACATCTACATGACTACTCTGCAATTCACATTTAAGTGCTTGGCAGAGGGTTCATCGAACCACTATCATACTATCTCTCTACCATTCCACTCCCGAACAGCGCGCGGGAAAAACGAACACCTAAACCTTTCTGTTCGAGCTCTGATTTCTCTTATTTTATTTTGATGGTCATTCCTACGTATGTAGGTTGGGCTCAACAAAATACTTTCGCATTCGGAAGAGAAAGTTGGTGACTGAAATTTCGTAAATAGATCTCGCCGCGACGAAAAACGTCTTTGCTTTAATGACTTCCATCCCAACTCGCGTATCATATCTGCCACACACTCTCCCATATTACGTGATAATACAAAACGAGCTGCCCTTTTTTGCACCCTTTCGATGTCCTCCGTCAATCCCACCTGGTAAGGATCCCACACCGCGCAGCAATATTCTAACGATATGTATCGTGTGGACCCCGCAACTTCGATAGGCAATCATTCTTGGAAATTACCAGCAAGCTAGTAATTACCTTCAGTCAAAGTCAAAAATCTCAAAATATTTTTCAGTTATCCCGCCCGACCTACCTCACAACTTACAATGTTAGCCACACGAGGTATACTATCAAAATTTAAATTCCTACGAGTGAAACAAAATACCAGCAAACTTCATTTACGAAGCGTAAAAAATGGAGAACGACATGCTCGCAACGGGTCTAGTGTAGCAGGGGATACAACCCGTCGGCTTTGAACAATGACGTCACAAGTCGCCAGAGAGCATGTATTACAAAGACGAAAGAGCTGAGGAGAATGTTGAGAAACAAAGGAATGCGAGAGAGATAAACTTTATTTCACATATGTAAGGGCCAGTAGTATTTTTACGTTAACGATAACGCGTGTTTGTATCTTAGTATTTCTGCGCAAAATACAATGGAAAGAAATGAATGAAATTACTAGCAAAGAATACATCACGTTACATGTATGTCAGTTGTATCTCGAAAGTCTTTCGAACTGTATTGCTTAAGTGCAGTACGGGATACAAGTTCAGCGTACTCGATTTCTTAGTTTCAAGTGGCATTGCTGTCCTGTTGTTCACTCGAACTATGTATCCCCTGTTTCGCTAAACCGCAAATGAAACACCCGATACAAATTAAAAGCTGATTCGAAGTGTGTTGCTTAAGTACAGTCCGGAATACGAGTTTGTCGTAAGGCGATTTCTTCGTTTTCACTAGCATTACTGTCCTGTTCTTCGCCTGAACGATGTATCCTCCGCTTCAGTAAACCCTAAGTGGAACACGGGATACAAATTGTAGATGTGCTGTTTATTTCGTCTCCGCTATTACTAATATAAAGTAGTATCAGTTTATTCTATCTCGTGAGATTTTTTTTTTTAAAGCCAGAAAACACTTATCAGCTACTGAAGATCTGTATCTTAGGATCAGTTTATTCTATCTCGTGAGATTTAGTTTAAAAAAGCCAAAAAACACGTATCAGCTACTGAAGCACTGTATCTAATATCAAGCGATCGCTTTTAGATTCACATTCAATTATTTTAATGATAGCGCTTATTAGAACACAGAACTGCTATATTATCTATGCCTCGAAGTGAAGACATTACTATCTATGACTAAGGAATGACGTCATTGTTCAAAGCCGACGGGTTGTATCCCCTGCTACACTAGACCCCTCGCGGGTAACTTACAACGTTAGCCACACGAGGTATACTATCAAAATTTAAATTCCTACGAGTGAAACAAAATACCAGCAAACTTCATTTACGAAGCGTAAAAAATGGAGAACGACATGCTCGTTGGGTGTCAACATTTCACTCATGATTGGTCGTCTTGATTTCTCATGAGTCGACATCGTACGTGTGCTGTAACCGCAGTGTTGCTTGCACCACTGGTGATAGCCGACTAAATATATTGCAGTCAACACCACAGCGGTTTATTTACGATTGTCCTAAAGGATAACTCCGTAAGACAACAGGGGAGTTGCAAAAACTAGAGGAAACGCAGTGTGGATCACTTACTTCACTTCGCCGCAGGTATTCGTTGTTGAGAACGATGTCGTCAAACTCTTGCGGGTCGAGCAGTCCGTACCGAGGGCAGAGCGTTATGAGGTTCTGCAGAGGGGCGACCCTGTTCTCGGGGTCGTGTTCCGCCCAGCGTATGGCGGCGTCGAGCACCGCCTTCTCGTGGCCGACGTTCAGCAGGTCGGAAGACAAAATCTCGTACATCGTGTCAGGACCCAGCGTCCATATGGCAGTGGCCGATTCTGCAACTTCCAGGAAGTTGTAGCATATGAATCTCAGTGCCTGACGTTCGAGCGAAACGAGGTTAAGGTCGGCAGCAGCTTTCAGAGTATCTACGCAGTTTTTCGCCCTCATTTCTTCTCTCAGGAAGCAGCAACAATCGCGGACGAGTTCCTCCACATCGTACTGATGGGCGACTTTTAAAAGGCTTCTCGCTTTCGACACGGTAAGCGTACATGTACCGGTGTAAATATATTCCAAAAGTAATTTCACGATATTGGCCGGTACGGGAAAGCTAACTTCGACCACTTCTTTGACGCCGGAATCTGTTTCTCTGATGAATAACTGACTAATTTTTTCTGCGGCCGAGCACACTATAATACGGTGTACGGGAAAAGTACAGCCGTCACTGCTGCGAATTACTCCGTCGCACATGACGTCCTGCAGGTGCAGTTCGTTCCATGCTTCAGGGAACGGAATGCGAGCCTCGCGAAAGTTCTCCGAAAAATCGGTTAGTCGGCTCATATCTCGTTCCACCGTTCACTGCTGCTGCTTATAGAAAACCACTGCAGGTTTTGTCCGTCCGAGGAGTGCACTTTTAACAGGAACGTCTATGTACGATGTAGTACGCCACCAGCTGTTTATTGTCAAAGATAATTTATAACTTTGTCTCTTTTTTTACTTTGACTAGACACCATTCAGGCATCACTGAGTAACAATAATGGCTTTGCTCATTCTGTATCCACTTATTTTGGTGTAGAAACGCTTTTGCTGTCCCTTACAGTTTATTATCAACTTTTATATCCTTATCTGTCCATTACATATAAATTCGATTGCCTCTGCGTAAGTTTTAATGTTGGGTTCATACAGCAAGGGATTGTTTGACGCTATTTGCCGGATTTTTATTATTGATAACAAATGCTAGGAATTTGTTCCTCGCCTCACTATATTTCCTGCACTCATACATTGCAGGGTTCTTATCATTACAATTAGGAGCATATATTTGGTTTATACGCAATCGGTATAAGTGTTCTGTGAATGTCCCATGATTCAGCCTTATTCTGCTTAAAGAGAATATCGCTTGTGGGGTCCACAAACTATCTCAAAGTAAAATCATTTCGGAATTCGTGATTGTATTTACGCAAAGTCCCTTCCTTTGTGTCATGAGGTCTGCCTCTATTCTTGCTGGCAGGATTCGAATGCCCCTTTTCGAATAAGTTGTCCGTATTCCGTACAGGGAACCTTTATGTCTAGTGGTGTCCCGGTGCTTGTAGCCTGCTTTGCCAATTGATCTGCTTTTTCATTGCCTGTGATTCCTCAATGGGCTTTCACTCAAATACGAGATTAGAACATCCTGTGTTGTCGTGAACTCTGAGACCATTCATCTTGCCAGGAATGGTGCGGTCTTTTGCGAACGATACGCCGATATTCCATGTAAGAACTTTCTGCCTAGTGGGGTTCTACATCTACATCTGCATCTATACTCTGCAAACCACTGTAAGGTGCATGGCGGAGGGTGCGTCCCATTGTACCAGTTATTTGGGTTTCTTCCCGTTCAATTTACGTATGGAGCGCGGGAGAATGATCGTTTGAATGCCTTTGTGCGTGCAGTAATTATTCTAATCTTATCCTCACGATCCCTTTGTGAGCGATACGTAGGGGGCTGTAGTATATTCCTAGAGTCATCTTTTAACGTCGGTTATTGAAAGTTTGTTATTAGACTTTCTCGGGATAGTCTGCCAGTTCAGTTCCTTCACTATCTGTGTGACACTCTCCCACAGATTAAATAACCTTGTGACCATTCGTGCTGCCCTTGCCTGTATCCGTTCAATAAGCACTGTTAATCCTATTTGGTACGTATCCCACACACTTGAGCAATGTTCTAGAATCGGTCGCACTAGTGATTTGTAAGCAATCTCCTTTGTAGACTGATTGCACTTCCCCAGTATTCTACCAATAAGCCGAAGTCTACCACCTGCTTTAATCACCACAGACTCTATGTGATCGTCCCATTTCATATCCATACAAAGTGTTACACCCAGGTATTTATATGAGTTGGCCGATTCCAAGAGTGACTCACTGATATTATAGTCATAGGATTTTACGTTTTTTCCTTTTTTTGAAGAGCAAAATTTTACATTTCTGAACATTCAGAGCGAATTGCCAGTCTCTGCTCGACGTTGAAATCTTATCAAGATCTCACTGAATATTATGCAGCTCCTTTCAGATAGTACTTCATTATAAATAACTGCATCATCTGCAAAAAGCCTGATTTTACTATTACTACTGTCTACAAGGTCATTAATATCAAATAAGAACAGCAAGGGTCCCAACACACTTGCCTGGGCACACCCGAAGTTACTTCTACATTAAACGATGACTCTCCATCCAAGACAACTCGCCCTAAATTAGACACTTGTGACTCTTTGGTTAAACTGTCTGGCTGATGGAAAGTTTGCGAAATACTAAGTTAATATAACATATAATAACAGTAATAATAATATCTGGAACTAAATTAACGAACCATAAATGATGTAGGCTACACAGTTGCGATTCGGTTAGAATAATGTTTATTCACAAACCAAACTAGTAACGAATTACTATTACACTCTAGCGCGTACGCATTTGACACAGTTCAATCATTCACAATCTCATCGCGAATTATAGGTTATCTATCGAAAAGTTAAAAGAATCCACATCAGGCGCGCGGGTGCTCACCACTCACCCGCGATACCACACAACGTGAAATTTTTCAAGTAGTTTCACTTCCTAACTGCCTGAAGACCGACTGTCCGCTTTCGCGTCTCCACCCGTGCTGTACCCTTTGGTGTCTCCAGCCGAGCAGCCCGCTTTCGCGTCTGCAGCCACGGGGATGAAAGCTATATGGGAGAAGAGGCAACAAGCCAGGTAGTTCCTTCCGGACCACTAGAGGCGCTAGTGGTCAATCTAAGTAGGAATTGATCAATGAGAACTGTCCAATGGTGGTTGTTGTCATTATGTCGTCTTGCTCTGTACTGCAGTCTACGGTTACAGTCGTCTTTGTATATGTTTCATATTTACGTGCTACTCATGTCCATTATAAACAGATTTTTTACTTTAAATTTCATAAAGTTCACCGTGGAATTGAAGAGATTTCCTGCTGAAAAATTGTCCGCAATTAATCCTAAGGTAAGACATTTAATTCTCAGTAAATAACTTCGTAGCCTATACAGGAAATGTATTCTCTTCTATCGTGAATGAAGCTGTGTGATCTAAGTTTGCTTACTTAAATAACTTTGACATGTCAGTCGTAGTTTTATTTAATGAGGAATTTTATGTTTCTTCAGAATATTCAACCCGACAAATTGACGTTGAAATACTCCTGTAAATTCCCCGGCTGTTCATCTGGATATTACGTCGGTTCAACGGAGGAAGTTAGCAACAAGCATTTTTACAGGTTTCCAAAACAACTTCAAGAATTGCTTCTGAAATGGAAAAGTGTTTGTGAACTGTCACCTGATGTGAATTGTGCTACTTATTTTGTTTGTGAAGATCATTTTTTTGAGGAAGATTTGATGAATAAAACTAGGCATAGGCTAAACAGGGGCGAGTTTCCAAAACATGTGACAGGTGTTCCTTGTGAAATTGCTAATATCAGTAGTGAATCAGGTGAAACTGCTGTGCATATTGAAATTTTTATTGTGTCCTTCAGAAATAAAAAGTAAGTTTTGTTTTCATTTCACTGTTTTCATCCACCTTTCCTATTTCTGGTACTTAATATTTATGTCTTCTTTCTTCTGTTGAAGAATTTACAGTGGTTAGATGTAGGAACATTTTTTAAGAAATTAATGGTCAAGGTGCAAGTTTCCTGGGCAATTAGTCGGAAATAACAGTTCTGAAACATACACATTTTAGAATTCTCCATTAATTAACACTGTGATAAAGATTTTCTAATTGAACCCCCTTAACTGCCGATTATTCTCTCAATAATAGTTTTTTTTCTCCATTGACCCCACAGCTTGTAAGATGTCAAAGAATGACATTATTCAGGAATATTTGTGGTACAGTTTAGCTGCAACAATTTTTATTTAGCTTGTGACAGTTATTCAGACTACAAGCCTGTTTCGACTTACTGTCAGTTTAAAGTGTTGCGTCTAGTTTTTGTGACGCACAAAACATCCTGGAGCTCTTATATGTTGATAGAAATCAATATAAGTGTCTCAGTTTGCAAGTCTATTCTTGACGTTCGCGTCTGACAGTTGCTGCTCAAAAAAAGATCATAGAAGCAGCGACTGTCAAACGCAAACGTCAAGAATAGACTTGTAAACTGACGCACTTATACTGATTTCTATCAACATATAAGAGCTCCAGGATGTTTTGTGCGTCCTAAAAACTAGATGCAACACTTGAAACTGACAGTAAGTTGAAACAAGCTTGTGGCTTAAATAGCTGAAGCTAAATAAAATTGTTGCAGCTAAACTGGACTACAAATATTCCTGAATAATAGGTTTGTCACTGTTGTATTGCAATGTGCTATAGCTGTGTTTCAATTATTTTACTATGATACTAGACAAAATAATTACATAGCACGCCCAGGAAACTGAGATAAGAAAATTAAAAGAAGAAGAAGAAGAAAAAACGAAAAAAAACCAGCGTACATAAGCCAGGAGGGATGCAACCCACAATGTGTATCTTTTTTTAGTTCATCTCCATACCACTAGAGGCGCTGCTATCGTAGTGTGTTTCCCTCTTTTAACACAGGAGTAGCGTTTCTCTTTTCTTGTTGTTCTGTGTCTGCACCGGCACTGTCCCTCTACCCGTCACCTGCCGCGCTTCCCGCGGACCGAACATACTCGCTCAACTGACTACGGCAGTTCCCTTTCCTGAAGCTGTCCATCTGATTGGCTACAGCTTATTCTACATCATTTTACATTTTAACATATTTAAATAATCAAAGCTTGAGCACTTTCACGTCCTAAATAAAGTAACAATAATACCCATTGTTAATTTCTTTTACATAAAACCAATACAATTTCCTTCAAATTTTACAACAAATATTCTGTTACCTAGTGATTCAACAAGGTGTCATGCATTTATCGTTCAATGTGTTTTGTGTGGAGGAAATGATGATCTGATGCTTAAATGAAAATATTGATTAACAAAATATCCACGAGTGTACTGACGATCTACAGTGTCGAACGGGCACAATATTTCGGCGATCATACATGTCGCCATCATCAGGTGAACTGACGGACTGAGCTCCTGTGAACGTGCCGGCACGGAGATCCGTACGCTATGGCTGCTCAGAGGGAACTGGGTTCGGTCTCGTGTGGATCTGCACGGAGATAACTTGTCCTCCGATGTGTGATGGAGTTCGCAGCAGTTATTGCTTTCCCTCCCATGCATGCCGATGTAATGCGTCTTCACATGTAGATTGTCTTCTTGGGTGTCTCCTCAGCACAGTTCTGCAGTGCTAGCTATGCAGCGAGCAGGTGTGGCCAGCGGGTGGTGACGCTGCGCGGCAGTTTGCGGCCCAGCGTCCGGATTTGGGCGTTGTGTGACCGGCCTGCACGTTCGTAAAAGGTGCGGGCGGTCGCCTGGAAGAGGTCACGGAGCAGAGGTACTTCCGCGATGTCGTGAAGATAAGCTGTTGGGAAATCGTAAGGCAGGTGTAAGGCCAGCCGACGGATGCGATTCTGCAGTGTCTCCAGCTTCTTCAGGTTCGTGTCGGCGGCGTTCCCCGAGAAGACGGCGGCGTATTGGAGTACAGGGCGGAGCAGCGCCTTGTAGAGAGTGATGCCCAGCCGCGATGGTAGTTGGGAGCCGGGGTTCAGCACCGGGTACAGGATGCGGAGCCTGTTCCGCACTTTGGTCTTCACTTCGCGGATGTGCGGAACCCACGTGAGTCGGCGGTCGATGGTGACGCCGAGGTAATGCGCCGTTGGACGCCACGGGACAGGGCTGCCACCGACGGTGAGCGGTTGCAGACCTGCAGGAACGAGTCGCCTGGTGACGATCAGGAACTGCGTCTTGGCCCCATTGAATTGTAGACGCCACTTGACGGCCCAGGCTGCCAGGGTGTCAACGGCGAGCTGCAGACGGCGGCGCATGACGGCGGCATTGAGGCTCTTCGTATAGAGAGCCGTGTCATCCGCGTACAGGGCGAGCCGCACACGGTCGATCTTCGTCGCATCAGAAGTGTACAGCGAGTACAGGAGCGGCCCCAGGACCGAGCCCTGTGGAACACCGGCATTGATGCGGCGGACGGAGGACAAGCCATGCGCGGCCCGTACATGGAAGGTCCTATCGGCAAGATAGGAACGGATGAGACGGATGTGCGACGTCGGGACCCCAAGTTCAAAAAGCTTGAATAAGAGGCCGCGGTGCGACACACTGTCGAAAGCACGCGACACGTCCAGGAACACCGCGCCGAAGAACTCGCGCTGCTCGAGGGCGACGAACGCATCTTCCACTAGCCGAAGGAGTTGGTGAACTGACGAGTGGCCCCTGCAAAAGCCGAACTGCTCTTCGGGCAGGAGGCCTTCCTCGTCAACGTGGCGCTGCAGCCGCCTGATGTACACCCTTTCAAAGACCTTGGAGACGGCCGGCAGTAAACTAATAGGTCTGTAGTTCGCAGGCTGACGCAGATCCTTCCCCATCTTCGGAATCGCCACGATCTGTACACGCTTCCAGGACTGAGGAAAACTGCAGGACCGGAGGATTACATTAAAGACGTAGGCGAGATGAGTGACAGCCACCGGCGGCAACTTCTGGAGGAGGGCGTTGGAAACTTCGTCTGGGCCCGCAGCTTTCCTGGGGTTCAGGGCACGCAGGATGGACGACACCTCCTCCGCCGTCGTCTCTTCAATGACGTCATCGTCGTCGCGTGCCTCCAAGTAGCGTGGGAGCCGGGCAGCAACCAGGTCGTCGTGGACAGCGTCGGTCGGGTCTTCTATCGGCGTAAACGCAGCCTCAAAGACGTCTGCGAGGGCATCAGCCTTCGCAGCTGGTTCGCAGACAGCCTGACCGTGGACCAGCAGCGGAGGGACACGTTGCGTGCGGCGTAGGAAACGCTTCGTCGTCTGCCAGGCCGTGCCGTCGTCAAGACAGAGGGTGGCGACCTTGTTATTCCAGTCGCGATTGCGATGGTTGTCAATGGCAGCCCGGATGTCCCGACGCATCCTGTTGAGGAGGCGCTCGGTGTCGGCAGTTCTTGTCCTCTGCCACTCCCAGTAGACCCGGTTCTTCTCAGTGATGGCCGCAAGGATGTCCGGCGGCAGCTGTCGGGAGCAGTCAGGCGGAGTGCGAGGTCGGGGCGGCGTTGCTATAGTGGCAGCGTCGATCGTGGTGGCCGCGAAGTGCAGAAGCGCTGCGTCCGCTCCAGCGTCCGCAGGGGGCGGCGCGGCGGCGAGTGAGTCCGTCACGGCTGCTCGAAACCTGTCCCAGTCAATGCCAGCAAGTGAGATGCCTCTCCGGGGCTGTTGGAGGGCGTCTAGGTCGATATCAAAAACCACTGGGACACGATCAGAAGACAGTGCCGTCCTCGTCGTGGCGGTGATCTGATGAGGGATGCCCTTGACGACCGCTATGTCTAGTATATCCGGGAGGCCACGGGCAGGGAAGATGGTCGGGTCGTACGGCCCCACCACAAGCACACGGTGACGTTCCACTACCCGGAGCAGGCAGCGGCCAGCGGCATTGGTGATCCTGGAGTTCCAGGAGACATGTTTACTATTGAAGTCCCCGGCGACGAACACCTGCCCCCTCGAGGAGAGCAGAGCATCGATGTCAGCAGGGTCCAGTGGACGAGATGGCGGTCGATAGGCAGCGACGAACGTGATGGCGCCCGCCGAGGTGTGAACGACGACACCAGTGGCCTCCAGCGTTGCCAGTGGTGGAAGTTGTATCACGTGGTGACGAATGCCATTGCGGACGTAAACGGCTGTCCCACTACCCGCCGTCAGTCGATCGGTGCGGTAGCTGGAGTAGTTGGCCGCCCTGACGTCGACCCCAGGCTTCAGTGGGTTTCGTTGATAAGGCAGACGTCGACGGCTTCGTCTCGAAGAAATTGGCGAAGTTCGCCAGCTCGAGTGCGGACGTCGTTGGCATTCCACGCTACGACCGTGAGCCCTCTAACGCTGCCCACGGTGCAACTGGTGAGGGTTGACAGCGATCGGGGCCAGAGAGGCCATCGGCACTGCAACAGTGAGTTGCTGCGACAGGACTTCGATCAACTTCGTAGCACTGGTCACCAGGGCAGTGAGCTGCGCGACGAGGTTGGCCAGGTCAGCGGTGGAGGCAGCCGGCGCGGCCCCGTCGCTGGAAGGGGGAGGCGTGGCTGCTTCGCCGTGAGAGTCCACCCGGGGCTGCTCGACTGAAGGTGCCGAGCGCTGGGTACCCACGGGGCGGCGACCCCCGCGCCGGCGGTCGGCGGGGCGCGGTCCGGCCGACGTCCCGGGAGAGGCAGCACCCGGGTCCGCCACTAGCAGCTGCGGTGGAGGCGCAGGAGCCGCGGGTGTCGGCACGGCCTCGGATGCGGCAGGAGCAGGAGCAGGCGACGCAGCCGGGACGGCGGAGGGCGCCCCTGACGTTGCCGCCGCGAAAGAGACGCCGGGCCGTCTCGTTGCCGGCTTCTTCGGACGGGGCGCTGGCGTTTGGCCACGTTGGGGAGCGATGGCACGCTTCTACACCTCACACCCACGATAGCTGGCCACGTAAGCACCGCCACAGAGTGCACGTGTCGGCTACTCGGTGGGCGGACGGGGGAACGCACGTCCTGCGTGGGCGCCGGCGCATTTAACACATCTGTCCGGCATAGAGCAGTGGCGCGCGACGTGATTGATCCCCTGGCAGCGAAAGCACTGCACAGGGCCTCTCCGGGAGCGAAGATCTTCGGTCTGAACCGGAACGTCGGCGACCCGCGTCAGTTGGTAGAGTTTGCGGTTCTCCACGGTGTCGGAGCAGACGACCAGGAAGAGCGGCATATCGTCGCGTGATTTGGGCGACTTCATCTTCATGACTGCCCAGACGTAGAAGCCCAGGTCGGCGAGTTCACGATGCAGGTGATCGGCTTCCGTGTTGAACGGGAGGTCGCGGATTACAATCTTCAAGACTTTGTCAGGTGCGGAAGCGTGGGTATAGAATGGGATACCACGCTCAGACGCCTCCCGAGTGACCCGGCGATAATCGTCAGCAGTGCGGAGTGTGACCCTGTACAAGTCACGCCCGGCAGGCTTCACGGTGTACACGGCCGTTGTCCAGCTGCGCAACAACTTCTGCAGTTCCCCATAGGGCGGCCGAAACTGGAGAACCACCGGCGGAAGATGGAAGTCTTTCTTTGGCGCAGGATCGCGCGGTAGCTGGTCTGGCGCGTCGAATGAGTTGGCGACGGCAGTTGGAAGCGTCGTCGAGGACTGCATGCGTCGTGCAGTTGGCTGGGCTGGGACAAAACCGTCGGCGTCAGGGGCGAAATCTTGCTTGGCCCTCTTCTCGATCGGCGAGCTGCGAACAACGGACGTCGCGGCTGTTGCCCTCCTCTTCTGTTTCCCGCTTCGTCCGCGTGGCTGAGGGGCGGTGGAGCTCTTATCTTCAGAACCGGGGAGCGGAGCAGACAGCGCTGTCTTCAAGGTTTCCGGAGCTGTGTCCATCAAATCCATAGCCATAGCATTGGTCGTCGTAAGTGGGGGGCCAGATGGGGCCGCCGACGGCGCAAGCGCGGCCGGACGGCGATCTGCCACACCCTTCACGTCGCCAGCAAGCGCAGGTACGTCCTTCTCGCGGCTGCACATCTCAGCGACTGTTGTCCTTCCCTTACTTCCTGGGTTCGGTCACGGCGGCGGCCGATTTAAATACCCTCCGCCCGCGGCGCGCTCCCTCCGCCGTCCGCGCCCCGCGCCGCGGTCGCAAGGTGGAGCAGATTGCGACGGCGTCTGAGATGTCGTCGGTGTGATGGCTCTGTCCGCCGTGGTCGTCACAACTCTACGTTTGCTCGATTTACTCTCGATTAACCCAATCGCTGGTTCCCAAGCCTTGCTAAGATTATAGCCACAGTCACGGTTTATGAGGTCGTCATTGGTGCGAATTTCGATGGCCTCTCTGACAACGCTGTCCCAGTATCTCGATGTTTGTACCAGAATCCTCGTGCGTTCATACTCCATAGCGTGATTTTCCGACAAACAATGTTCAGCGACCGCCGACTTGCTCGGATACATCAGTCGAGTGTGCCTCTGGTGTTCACGGCATCGATCCTCGACGGTACGCATCGTCTGACCAATATACGACTTGCCACATTGACACAGAATCTGGCACACGCCGGCCTTACTCAAACCGAGGTCATCTTTGGCTCTCCCCACCAGTGTACGAGTTTTTATTCGGAGGACAAAACACAGTTCCGACCCGGTGTTTCTTCAAAATGCGGGCGATTTTTCCCGAGAGTGCGCCTGTATATGGGATAAACGCAGTGCCTACCTCCTCCCTCGTGATTTCATCCATCTCCACAGGTTGTGCTGTAGTGGTTGGGCGGAGAGCACGTTGAATCTGCCACTGTGAGTACCCATTTTTTCGAAATACAGTTCTCAGATGTTCCAATTCCTGGGGTAGACTCTCTGCGTCAGAGATAGTGCGCGCCCTATGTACTAGAGTTTTAAGTACCCCATTCCTCTGTGAAGGGTGGTGGCAGCTGTCTGCGTGCAAATACAGATCAGTGTGCGTTGTCTTCCGATACACTCCATGACCTAGGGTGCCGTCAGCCCTTCTCTTGACCAAGACGTCAAGGAAAGGTAATTTACCCTCCGTTTCAGTTTCCATAGTGAATTTGATGTTGGGGTGTATGGAGTTTAGATGTGTAAGGAAGTCAAGGAGTTTATCCATACCATGTGGCCAGAAGACGAACGTGTCGTCCACGTAACGAAAAAAGCAAGTAGGTTTCCATTCGGATGACGACAGGGCTTCCTCCTCGAAGTTCTCCATGCACAAATTCGGTACCACCGGTGAGAGTGGGCTACCCATGGCGACTCCCTCCGATTGTTCGTAGTATTCTCCATTAAAAAGAAAATAGGTGGAAGTCAAGACATGTCTAAAAAGTTCAGTGGTCTTCTCGTCAAACTTCTGACTAATCAATTCTAGTGACTCTCACAGGGGTACCCTCGTAAACAAGGAAACGACGTCAGAACTCACCATGATATCTGACTCATCCAACCTGAAGCTATCAAGGCGTTTAACAAAATCCACCGAATTACGGATGTGATGAGGGCATTTACCCACATAAGGACTTAATATTCCCGTCAGGTATTTGGCCAACAAATATGTAGGTGCCCTGATGTTGCTGACAATGGGGCGTAATGGTACCCCCTCTTTGTGAATCTTCAGGAGTCCATATAGTCTAGGCGGTACCGGACCTTGGCGTAACAATTCCTTAGCGTCGCCCTCCGGTAAATCTGCGTCCTTGAGAAGCGCCCTCGTCTTGTTCTCCACCTTCTTTGTAGGGTCAACGCTGATCTTCCGGTAGGAATCGTCATTTAGCAGGCTCTGCATCTTATCAGTGTAGTCATTATGGGAGACAACAACTGAAGCATTGCCTTTGTCAGCCGGTAAGACAACAATTTCAGAGCACTCCCTCAGATCACGAATGACCGCCCCCTCTTTACTGGTGATATTTGACTTCATCGGCTTGGATTTCGTCAACGCACGACAAGTTTCACGACGTATTTCCTCAGCTGATTCAGGCGGAAGTCGAGCTGCAACCTGTTCAACAGCACTAACAATTTCTGCGACCGGAGTGAACTTGGGGGTGGGAGCGAAGTTGAGACCTTTCTGCAAAACCGAGACCGCATCATCACTCAACACCATGCCACTCAAACTGATGACAGTCTTGCACGGAACCTGCAGAGATGAAGAAACACAGAGTCGGAACTGTGTTTTGTCCTCCGAATAAAACTCGTGCACTGGTGGGGAGCGCCAAAGATGACCTCGGTTTGAGTAAGGCCGGCCTGTACCAGATTCCGTGTCAATGTGGCAAGTCGTATATTGGTCAGACGATGCGTACCGTCGAGGATCGATGCCGTGAACACCAGAGGCACACTCGACTGATGTATCCGAGCAAGTCGGCGGTCGCTGAACATTGTTTGTCGGAAAATCACGCTATGGAGTATGAACGCACGAGGATTCTGGTACAGACATCGAGATACTGGGACATACTGGGACAGCGTTGTCAGAGAGGCCATCGAAATTCGCACCAATGACGACCTCATAAACCGTGACTGTGGCTATAATCTTAGCAAGGCTTGGGAACCAGCGATTGGGTTAATCGAGAGTAAATCGAGCAAACGTATAGTTCTGACGACCACGGCGGACAGAGCCATCACTCCGACGACATCTCAGACGCCGTCGCAATCTGCTCCACCGCGCGACCGTGGTGCGGGGCGCGGACGGCGGAGGGAGCGCGCCGCGGGCGGAGGGTATTTAAATCGGCCGCCGCCGCGACCGAACCCAGTTCCCTCTGAGCAGCCATAGCGTACGGATCTCCGTGCCGGCACGTTCACAGGAGCTCAGTCCGTCAGTTCACCTGATGATGGCGACATGTATGATCGCCGAAATATTGTGCCCGTTCGACACTGTAGACCGGCAGTACACCCGTGGATGTTTTGACTATCAGTATTTTCATTTAAGCATCAGATCATCATTTCCTCCACACAAAACACATTGAACGATAAATGCATGACACCTTGTTGAATCACTAGGTAACAGAATATTTGTTGTAAAATTTGAAGGAAATTGTATTGGTTTTATGTAAAAGAAATTAACAATGGGTATTATTGTTACTTTATTTAGGAAGTGAAAGTGCTCAAGCTTTGATTATTTAAATATGTTAAAATGTCGATCGTTAAGATCGACCAAAGCAATCAGAATTTAGCATTCAGGTCTTTGTTGCAAAACTTGTGAATTTCACTTTAACAGTGAATCCTTAACTATTACAGATACGATCAATATTCAAGTTTTATTGGGATCACAATGAAAATTTATGAAGGATGGTAGATTAAAATTACTGTGGCTTCATTCCCTGCATTACTACAGAGTTAAATAGTTTCCATAAATGTTTCCCTTTATGGCCGATCTTAGGGCCGCCATATTTTGCCGCCCAGGTGGCTGAGCGGTTCTAGGCGCTTCAGTCCGGAACCGTGCTACTGCTACAGTCGCGGGTTCGAATCCTGCCTCGGGCATGGATGTGTGTCATGCTCATAGCTTAATTAGGTTTAAGTAGTTCTAAATCTAGGGGACTGATGACCTCAGATGTAAGTCCCATAGTGCTTAGCGCCATTTGAACCATTTTGAGCGGGCACTGCGGCGACTACAGCGTTGTGAAGTACATTAAATGTATTCGCAGTTGCAAATATGGGCAACCATTAGCTATACAATCGAATGACGACAGTGAAAATTTATGCCGGACTGGTTCTCGAACCCAGATTTCCCACTTAACGAACGCGAGTGTCCGCCTTAGCGTTAGGCTGTCCGAAAACGACGATTGTAGACACATTGTTGACGACATTTGGAAGTTTGGGTCTGGCCGTGCATGCACGTCTGAAGGAACTTCGTATCGTATTCCTGAGTAACACAAGCACTGCATTATCATGATATGTAACAGAATGGAGCTGTGAGAAAAATGCTAGAACTATCTACTGTCATTTCCCTACAGGTTGGCCGCCCAGATCACCTGCTCTTAATCCACGTGACTATTGGCTGTGCAGCTCTCTCAGAGATGTGTTCAGTGCTCCAATTACGAACGTAGCTGAATTGAAGGCACGTACGGCGCAACGCATTCCGAACATGACCCCGGAGACCCTCCAATCTGTTGTGGAGCGCGGTGTTCGATTTCAACCTGTGACAGAAAACGTGGTCAGCATACCGAACATGTCGTGTACCAGTCTCACGACAATCAGAAACGGATGTCATTTTGGTTTTTGTGCGGTTTACGGCCTCAGAACAATTAAAAACCGATTTTTTTCATACGATGTGGTACGATGTTTCCGTGGTGGGTGGGCTTACCTGACCAACAAGGCCACATCTTGTACAATATTGCATACTGAATAGTACAGATGATGAAATGTGCAACTCAACCTTAGCGATCGAACCGCAGTTCATCTGTCATTTGTAGCCGACCACATCTAGGGTAAGAAGCTTCCAGCGTCATCGGTTGGTATTCTAAAATTTTCGTTAATTTTTTTCTGTTCCATGACATTTCTCCGCGCCAGTAATATGCTTTTCAAATCTGGCACCATTCTGAGCAGTATTTCTCTTTCTACAGCGTTTTGAAACTGAAACTTTAATTATGGACAGCCCGTACAGTCTCGACTGACATGGCTACGAAAATTATTCCCGCCCGACAGTGGGAACGACACTAGCGCGCTCAGCGGGGAGAAAGCCAGCCGTTAGATTATTGTTTGTTTTTATTTTTCTTCATAATTAAAGAAATAATTATTATATTCTTGCATTCCAAGTTTGGTAAATGTTGAAGAGATGTGGATGATCGTGAAATAAATGTACAACCGGCCGAATCTGACTGAGTGACATACAGTACAACTTACTGCTGAAGAGATACCTTTCAATATGCGTATAACTGCAGGTTACTCCACTGAAAGCAAGAGAATGTAAACACATATTTCATGCGTGAGAAACATATTTCTGTTGTCGTTTTTATTATGATAGGCACCTCCCTCGACACATACCAAATGTGTATGGAGTCCAATGGCTCGCACATTGTTACACTTCACTCGACTCTCTAAAACACATATATATTTTGTAAATAGACACTGACGTGACTAAAGTCACGGAATACCTTGTAATATTCTATCGGACCTTATTTTTCCCGGTGTAGTGCAGCAACCCGACGTGGAATGGGCGCAGCAAGCCGTTGGAAATCGCCTGGAGAAACACTCAGCCATGGTGCCTCTATACCCATCCATATTTGCGAATGTGTTGCCGGTGCAGAATTTTGTGCACGAACTGACCTCTCGGTTAAGCCCCATAAGTGTTCGATAGAATGCGCGTCGGGGTATCTGGGTGGCAAGATCATTCACTCGAACTGTCCAGAACGTTCTTCGAACCAATCGCGAACAATTGTGGCCTGGTGGCATGACGCATTATCATCCATAAAAATTCCATCGCTGTTTGGGAACATGTCATCCATAAATGGCTGCAAATGGTCTTCAAGTAGCCGAACATCCAGAGGACCCAGTCCATCCCACGTAACCACAGCCCACAGAATTACGTAGCCACCTCCACCTTGCACAGTGTCTTCTTGACAACTTGTGTCCCTTACTTTGTGGGTCTGCGCCACACTCAGATTCTACCATCAGCTCTTACCAACTGAAATCGGAACTCATCTGACCAAACCGCGGTTTCCCAGTCATCTGGGGTTCATCCGATACCGTCACGAGCCCAGGAGAGGCGCCGCAGGCGAAGTCGTTGTAGTCGTTAATAAAAAAGAAAAAAGAGAAGAGAAGAAAAGGTTGAAAATGTCGGAAGAAATGGTGAATAAAAAGTGTGTTTTGAAAATCGTTAATGACCGTGAAAAAGGGAAAGAATGAAATGCAAATCGGACTTCGTATTACAGAAAAGTTATCGGACTTCGTGATTCGGAAAAGCTATTGTTGGGGTGGTCCTTGTGGCGTTTCTGAGCAAAAGTCAAACCAATTTCCACAACAAAAATTATTGAAAGAGAACAAAAATAACAAAATGTATTTGACAGGGGGAAATGGCGTAGATAAGAGTTCATTCTTTACCATGTTAACATGTCTTCTTTCGTGCGGCGTCCAGGTCTTCAAAAATCTCCTACTTCATTTCTGCGTGAAAAGTCTGCTCCGAAATCTTGCAATAAGTTTCATTGACCAGGAATTTTTAATGTATACAAAACCGTCTTGATATTAAGTGCAATTTATTTTACGTTGCTTCCCTCCTCCAAATGTCTTAACAACTTCCACAATATGTCTACACATTAAAATCAGATCAAGACTAGCTAATAAGTTTTTTACGTCTGCATTAAGCTTCCTCTCTCAAGAGACAAAAAAGAAACGGATAGAAAAAAAGAGTTCAATTTTAGTATTTTCTCTGCCGTCGAGCGCTCATACAGCTGCGACGGGATATTTTTTATCTGAGGGAACGAGTGTAGCGCGGCGAAATTCAAAGTCCCGCTACATCGCCCCCTCGACTGTCACGCTAAAACATTTAGCGTGGCAGGCTAGCAAACAATATAATAGATATACCTAAATGTCAATATATACATATTTTCATAGGAAAGGCCACGTGCATTCATAGGGGATAATCTTTGTCAATAGTTACTTTCTAAATCTATATAATAAATACAATTGTTACAGTTTTGATCCTTTTTAGAAAATTAATATACATATATTTACATAGAGTTTGTTTGAGCAAGCTGCTCGCCAGCGCAGTTAATGTGTGCTTCCAGCGTTGGTTTCCCAATGCATCTCTGGCAGCACGTAGTCTTTGCGCATGCACAATAGCATCACTGAATTTCGCGTGCGGCAGTTTCAAAATCGCTGTGTTATGACAGTCTTGAACAGTATTCGCTTTCACATAGTGTTCATTACAAGCTGTTATTCCAGCATAAATAGCGTGTTAAGTCCGGAGACACCATAAGATTGAGCGTGTGCGTGATCTGAAGCAATATCCATGTCTTCTGTTACGACACAACACTCCAGGTCCTTGTGTGTTTTCATGACTATTTTTCCCGGGGCATATATGGTCGATGTAGTTTTTAGGCTCCACATCGCCTACGACAGGTGCTGAGTTTTTTTGTCTCCAAAGCATCTGAAGGCCGGCCAGGAACAACGGCGTCGATGTTCGCAAAGGTAGGTGTTTCATCACGTTGTTTACACTCGCCAACAAACGTTCATTTGCAGTGTGAAAATCCTCATTATCGTCGAAGTAAATTGCAGTTTATATCGATTTACAAAGAGTTACTTGGTTTATGCACCATAAGTTTCACAAATAACACAAAATTCGTCGTTTGTAACGTTCACAGTTTAACACAGTTTGCAACACTTTTTTTGCCATATTTACATTTTAACAAAGTTAACTGTGTCCCAGCATGTTTACATCGTTAATTATGAAAGCTTATTCACAAGAATATGCATGTGAAATATTTATACTAAAAATTATACAAGTCCAGATTCCATATCTTGACTAGTGGTTGACCAGGCTTGTAATGCCATCAATATTCATGTCTTTTTATTCATACCTGAAAGTTTACTGTCACACAATATATTCTTACATTCCATAAACAAACAATACCCAGCTGCAGGAAGTGGTTGGATAATGGAGAAAGAAAGTAAGATAGACTGAAAGAAACTATTCACTGCCCATAAACTGCCAAATCCTACAGCTAATACATAAAAAAAGAGAACATAATACATCATAACGTTTGCATCACCTTCAAGGCCGTCGAGTAAGTGACGCCAGAAACCATTTCCAGAAAGTTAAGTGATTTAGACAGGAATATAATTTAGTTTAACGCCGACAACAAATTAAATACGTGCATTAGTGTATCGTTTAGTCTTGCCATTAAAGGTTTGACTTTTCTTTGCGTATTTTTTCAGAAAACACGAAAAGATCGTAACTTCGCGAAGTCGCGCTTAGGCTTAAATTTTGTAAACGTGTTTGTTTATTGGTTCAAATGGTTCAAATGGCTCTGAGCACTATGGGACTCAACTGCTGAGGTCATTAGTCCCCTAGAACTTAGAACTAGTTAAACCGAACTAACCTAAGGACATCACAAACATCCATGCCCGAGGCAGGATTCGAACCTGCGACCGTAGCGATCTTGCGGTTCCAGACTGCAGCGCCTTTAACCGCACGGCCACTTCGGCCGGCTGTTTGTTTATTGTTTCACGGTAATTTAACTAGTTTCTCGGTAACAAATAAGTAAACTACCGTAAATAGCGTATAACTTCATTGTTTTAATACAGATTTCAGAAAAACAGCGTAACTTTATATCAGAAACTCGCCTATATACATTTGTTTATAGGCCTAATTCTCGTAACTTTTTTGGAGAATCAAAGTTAAAGTAACTCGTTTAATTGTCCTTTTTTCATTCAATCGAGTGAAATATATAATAAATAGCGTACACCTTCATTGTTTTAATACAGATCTCAGAAAACAGCGGAATTTTAAATCAGAAACTTGCTTATATACATTTGTGAATAGGCTTAATTCTCGTAACGTCTTTTTTGATTTTCGGTAATTTAATTGATTTATTCTAGCTAAAGTATTATTTTTGCCATGAGTGAGAAGTGCCTGACTTGCCGTAGAATTGTTAGTTCCGGGGTTTGGTGTGATGGATGTAGTAGTTTTTTTCACTGGGGGGATTGCAGTGGCGTGGGTGTTGGGAAAGTGGATCAGGCTCATCAGTGGTTATGTAGGATTTGCAGCAGAGATAGGAAGATAGTGGAACAGGAGGGGAAAATTGCTGCCCTTCAGGCTGAGCTAGATCAGGCTAGGGAAGATCTGGACAGGTTAAGGAGGGAGAAGGGCAAAGAGAGGTGGGAAGTGGCAACAGGTAGCAGAAGGAACAGGCCTAGAACTAAGTCTGACAGTTTTGTGGTGAATGTCAAAAATAAGTTTGACCTGTTGCTTCAGTTAGAAACTGATGAGCCTCAAGCAGAGGTAGGTGTAGACAGGACACAACAAACTTTCAATAGGAAATTGAAAAATAATGTAGGAAAGTCATCGAAAAGGAAGAAAGTTTTGTTGTGCCAGAGGTGTAGGCCAACTTCTGCAGGAGGAATTAGGACCAGAATACCAGGTCACAAATTTTTTCAAACCAAGTGCTAGTCTGGATCAGGTGACAGAGGATTTAGGTTCACTATGTAAAGGATTTACCAGGGAAGACACCGTGGTTATTGTGGGAGGGCCAGGGAACAGCATCGACAGAGATCCTGGGTACAGTATAGAGTGTGACCTGGTAAAGATTGCGTCGGCATCGAGACGCACCAATGTTGAATTTGTATCTGTCCTGAGACGCCATGACCGGCCTCATTTGAACTCTTCTGTTGGGAGAGTTAATTTGGAGTTGGAACGGCTGCTTGGGTCGGGTGCGGGGGCTCATATTGGTGTGGTTCCTGTTGATTATCTCAGTAGGTGGGACTATACCAGGCACGGCCTACATCTCAACAGGAAAGGGACGGGGAAACTGGCTGGGGTAATAGCAGGAAATTTAAGGGGGGGAGGCACTGCCATGAATGGTAAAATACCAGTGGTTACAGGTGTTGGAGCAGCACCTTTTTTAGGATAGGTAAGACAGAAAGATGTCAAGTTCTACGAGAGGTCTGGATTGAAACAAATCTTCAGTTTAGGAAAGAAATTAAACAGCACAATTCTAGCACATTGGATCACCAATCACAGCTATCAATTATAAATTTTCACCAATCACCAGAAATTTTATCTCCACCAAGTTGTATCTCAGTCCTAGGTAATTGCATTGATGAATTAAAGTCGCCCAACCCAGTTGACATAATCTGCCTCTCTGAACACCGAATAGGAACTAGGCCTAAGCACAATGAGAAACTCAGACAGGAGAGTACTGCAAATGTTAGAATAAGGAAAGGTTCTCATAAAAGTATCATTAAAAATAATGTAAGTATATTTCATCAAAATATTGGGAGTTTAAAGAATAAAGTAGATGAGCTTCTGGTTTGTTTAGAAGATTTAGAAGCTGAGAATGAAATAGATATACTATGCCTGTCTGAGCATCACATTGTTACTGATATGGATAAGGTAAATGTAAGTGGATATAAGCTCTCTGCACATGTAATGAGAGAAAATATGGAGAAAGGAGGAGTTGCCATATATGTCAAAAATTATCATTGTGCAAAAAGTATAGAAACAAAAAAGTTTTGTGTAGAGAAACATATAGAAGCATGTGCCTGTGAGCTTAAATTAAATAAAGGCACATTTATAATTGTAACTGTATATAGGTCCCCATCAGGAAATTTTCATCTATTTCTGAAAAATTTGGACTCCTTGTTGTGCTATCTGTCAGACATGGGGAAGCAAATTATTATTTGTGGGGACTTCAATGTAGATTCTCTGAAAGAGGGTAATAGGAAAAATGACCTTGAAGTATTACTCGGTTCTTTCAATTTGACACCCGTTATTGATATTCCTACTCGGGTGGTAAAGGATAGCAGCTCACTGATAGATAACTTCTTTATAGACCAAGATAAGTTTAACCAGATAAATGCTCAGCCTGTTGAGAATGGTCTTTCTGATCATGGTGCACAGCTAGTTACAATATATGACATAGCTCCATTCAGTAATACTAAACAGTCCTCCAAAGTAGTACGTCCAGTCAACGATTTAACAATTGCAAATTTCAGGGAATGCATACAGCAGTTAGACTGGGATGAGGTGTACCGTGAACCTGATGCCAATTTAAAATATAATTTATTTCATGACATTTTTGTAAATGCATTTGAAAACTGCTTCCCCAAGAAAATAGTGAAATATACTCGTAAGAAAGCTTGTAACAAACCATGGCTTACTAAGGGTATAAAAATATCTTGTAACCGCAAAAGGGAAATGTATCTGACAGCAAGAAAGAGTAGTGACCCAGAAACTATCAAAATTATTAAAAAATTATGTTGTGGATATAGTAGGATCCAGGTGTTGATTAGAAGATGCTAGGCTGTTAATGGAAGAGGCCATACCTATGCAATTTGATACAATTGAAATCTCACCCACTTCTCCCTCTGAAATTAGGAAAATAATAAACTTGCTTAAAAGCAAAAACTCACATGGAATTGATGGCATTTCCAGCAAAATACTAAAAGCTTGTTCTCAACAGATAAGTAAGATTCTCAACCACCTGTGTAATAGCTCTCTGGAACAGGGCATTTTCCCTGATAGACTGAAATATGCTATTGTTATACCTTTGCATAAAAAGGGGGATAGATCTGATGTCAACAATTACCGTCCAATCTCCCTTCTAACAGCTTTATCCAAAATTTTTGAGAAAGTAATGTATTCAAGAGTAGCTTCACATATCTGTAAAAATGAAGTACTAACAAAATGTCAGTTTGGTTTCCAGAAAGGTTTTTCAACAGAAAATGCCATATATGCTTTCACCAGTCAAATTTTGAATGATCTGAATAACCAAACACTACCCATTGGGATTTTTTGTGATCTCTCAAAGGCTTTTGATTGTGTAAATCATGAAATTCTGCTAGACAAGCTCAAGTATTGTGGCATGAGTGGGACAGTGCACAAATGGTTTAATTCGTACCTAACTGGAAGAGTGCAGAAAGTTGAAATAAGTAGTTCTCGTAACATGCAAAGATCAGCACATTCCTCAAACTGGGGAACTATCAAGAATGGGTTTCCACAATGGTCAGTCTTGGGTCCTTTGTTGTTCTTATTATATATTAATGACTTGCCATTCTATATTCATGAAGAGGCAAAGTTAGTTCTCTTTGCTGATGATACAAGTATAGTAATCACACCTGACAAACAAGAATTAACTGATGAAATTGTCAATACTGTCTTTCAGAAAATTACTAAGTGGTTCCTTGTAAACGGACTCTCACTGAATTTTGATAAGACACAGTACATACAGTTCTGTACAGTGAATGGTATGACGCCATTAATAAATATAGACCTTAATCAGAAGCATATAGCTAAGGTAGAATATTCCAAATTTTTAGGTGTGTCCATTGATGAGAGATTAAATTGGAAGAAACACATTGATGATCTGCTGAAACGTTTGAGTTCAGCTACTTATGCAATAAGGGTCACTGCAAATTTTGGTGATAAACATCTTAGTAAATTAGCTTACTACGCCTATTTTCACTCATTGCTTTCATATGGCATCATATTTTGGGGTAATTCATCACTGAGGAATGAAGTATTTATTGCACAAAAGCGTGTAATCAGAATAATAGCTGGAGTCCACCCAAGATCATCCTGCAGACATTTATTTAAGGATCTAGGGATATTCACAGTAGCTTCTCAGTATATATACTCTCTTATGAAATTTGTTATTAACAACCAAACCCAATTCAAAAGTAATAGCAGTGTGCATAACTGCAATACTGGGAGAAAGGATGATCTTCACTATTCAAGATTAAATCTAACTTTGGCACAGAAAGGGGTGAATTATACTGGCACTAAAGTCTTTGGTCACTTACCAAATAGTATCAAAAGTCTGACAGATAACCAACAAGTATTTAAGAAGAAATTAAAAGAATTTCTGAATGACAACTCCTTCTACTCCATAGAGGAATTTTTAGATATAAATTAAGAAAAAAAATTAAAAAAAAGAAAAAAAAGAAAAAAATAAAAATAAAAAATAAAGAAAAACAAAAAACACAATAAAATAAAGTTGTTATATTAACTTAAGTATGTTGTTAAATTAACCTAATTATGTCATGTATTGGAAAATTCGACTCGTTCCACATCATTACGAAATATCGTATTCATGATCCATGGAACTAGTATTAATCTAATCTAATCTAATCTAATCTAATCTAACTAGTATTGTTGATTCACCTTATAATTTACAATTAACAACAAATGTAACCTGCGTAGATCTCATTTCTATATGAATATCTTTTCTCATTCAGTAAGTGTACTCACCTGGGTTTACATTCTCTTCATAATTATGTGTACAAGTATAATTTCCATAAATTAACGTTTGGGTTCTTAGGCTGTATAACTTAATGTTCGTGTATTCAATACAAATATTTACGATCTCGTTTTCACAGCGACTTGCTCATGTTCAAATTAGTTATACTTGAAAAAAGAGACAGCATTGGTCGTATATTTTTTACTATTGCAAAATCGATTTTCTGTCACTGAGTGACCATCTTCAGTGCTATATTGTATAACTTAAATTGGGATGCACTGTTGTCACTAAGCTTACGGCAATCATGTAGACTGAGCTAGTTAGTTATTTTTTGCAATAGTAAAAAATATACGACCAATGCTGTCTCTTTTTTCAAGTATACCTGTTATCTGGTCGTAGTGCACAAGACAACATGGAGTCGCCAATCAATTCAAATTAGTTGTCATTATATTATGTTGTTTTAGTGCACAAAGGGTTTCAAATGTCTGTGAGGATGCAGCCCCCTCGGCTTGTGAGATAACGGGTATTCTAGGGAGTAACAACCTGGGTGAGGTATGCTTGCTATTCTGAAAGGACCTGAATATAATAAATCCTGCTCAATCTCCTGATAGTCTGAATCTTCAAATGTTAAATTAAATACACTAACTATGGTAGGATATACCAATTGAAACTGACCTACTTCGTAATGCTCTTGTCGTGGTTCAATCGTCTTGTTAAGTTCAACATTAATTAGTTGTTCACCTACAGATAATTGACATATGCCATTACTTAAATCTATGATTGCTTTGTGTTCATTCAAGAAATCCATCCCTAGGATGCAGTGTACGATAAGCTTGTCTACAATCAGAAAATTACACTTGAACTGTGTATTGGAAAACGTGAAGTTAACTAGGGCTTGCATGCGTATGTTCTTAGATTTAGTACCTGTGGCACTAAACACGTGGCAATTCTGTACAGGTAAAGTAGGTATGTTTATAATTTGTTTCAATTAATTATAGAATGCGGTTGAGATCACACTTGCAGCAGCACCAGTATCGAATAAAATTTTTACATCATAATCGTTAAACTTAACCCATGCCGTAGCTTGTATGAATTCTTTAACACAACTGTCTGATTTAATGTTTTTTTCGTCGGTTAATTCCTGTTCTGCTGTCATTTTGTCATCGTACCTGAGGAAACAAACCGTCTCAGGCGTTGCGCTCTTACAACACCTCACCACCGAAGCACCGAGCACGAGCGCTTAGCTCGGTCGTCGACTGTTTTCCGTCGTCTGCTGTGTTTGGCTGGGTTCATTGACCAGCTCCACTATGTTTACATTCCGGCCGGTTGGCGCCCACGCGTCAGCTGATGGCGCGCCGCAATTGTTATTGCTCTTTCGTGGCGAGGAGTGCATAACTGTACTGGGGAACGGCGGCGGATTCCGTGGAGGGTTATGATTTGTCATGAGTGAATTTTGTGTGTTCCACATATTCTGTCGGTGATTGTTGTTGTTTTGGTGGTAATTATGTCTGTTATATGGCATGTTCCTGTCAAAGTAGCCCGGGTTGTACCAGTTATTCTCACGTCTCCTATTGCGGTTGTTGTACTGTCTGTGATTTTCATTTTGCATGTAGTTACCATTTTGATATGGGTGATAATTATTGTTATTATTATTCCACGAATTTCTGCGGTTGTTCCTACCGTCATACACGTTTCCATTTGAATATGTTTCGCGCGCAGGCATCGTATTGTGTCGCGGCGCGGACGGATGGTTCCACCAACCACCGTCACTACGGTTCCTTTGGGGTGGGTGCTGATTTTGGTTACTAATATGCGTAAAATTTGAGTAGCGTGAATCGCCTCTGTAAACTACGTCCATTTGATCTAAGAAGTTTAAGAAAGTCTTAATATCATTCTCCGGTACTCCCATTAATCTTCTCGGTATGAAAAGGGAAAGTGGCTCTTTAAAGTGTCAATTATCGCTGGCAAGTCGGCTGGTTTGGACCAGTACAGTGTCTTGTCTAGGTACCTCTCAGAGTATTGTCTTAAAGTCTCTTTTTTAGGGTCATAGGTCTCAGGGTTGCACACTTCTCTCCTTAGACTCTGTTGCTCATTCTCGGACCAGAATTCGTCCAAGAAGGCTTGTTCGAACTGTTCAAACGTAAGGCACCGCCGTTTCATAGCGGCATCCCACTTAGCTGCTCGTCCTCTCAGGAGATTGGTGACGTATCTGATTTTATCGACTTCTGGCCAACTACGTGTAAAAACACCGTCAAATGATCTAATAAACACAATAGGGTGGACTTTGTACTTGTCCTCACTGGAAAACGTCTGGAAATACCCATGCCTTACAAACGTGTCATCGGCCATGCCGGTTGGCATAACTGTATTGACGTAGTTTGTGTCACTTACTACTCTAGGTGTCGTACCGTAATATTGCTCGTTTGGTGGAGAAGAAAGCGGCACATTGTAATTTTGATTGGAAATAGGTGATTCCACAATAGGTGTTCTGTCTGTGTCATTAGCCATGGTTTTAGCTGTTCTGTCGTTCCCTGACGATGCGTTTGCACCAATCGCCAAACACGGCACAACATTGTCTCGTAATTTTGTCACTTCGTCTTCTATGTGTTTTGTCTCGTCTTTAACATGTGTCTTTGTTTTTGAAAGTATGTTCTGTGTAATTGTTTCAATTTTTTTGTCCAGATAGTCGTCACACAATTTACATTCATGTACAATTCTTTCGGCCATGTTGGTGTCGTTGTTTAGTGATGCGAGGTCCGCTCGATCTTCTAATTTTTCTATCTTTTCTTTGAGGTGGGTTTGTTCAAGAACTACCATTGTGAGCTGTTGGGTAATATTTCCCACTTCTTCAGTCAGCTTTTCTTGGGTGGATCTAGCTGAAGTTTGGGCCTGAGCTAACTCTTCCACACGGGTGTTCACTTCCTGCTGCACATTAACTATTTGAGTTAACTGATTCTCACATCGGGTGATATTGTTTTTTGTTTCATGTGTGAATGTAACCAAAGTTTCTTCCTGTTTAGTGACTCGGTCGGACAATGTCTCAAATCGTTGTCTGAGCTGTTGAGTGGTGTTATTTAATTCTGTCATCTGTTTTGTCGTTCGTTCAAAATTTTCGGTCATAGTATGGTTTAATATGTCAATTTTCTAACTTCTCATTTCATGTCTGTAAATAACTCTAATAGTCGGTCCAGTTTCAGTCTCCTGTGTCCGATTTGTGTCACATTGCTGAATTTGTCTCATATTCGGTTCTGACATTGATGTTAACAATGGCGCTGACGGTCTAGTCTCGCGTCCATTCCACATCTCGTCATTTAAAGTCACCATCTGTGTATTATCACAAATTTTGCGAGTTTGAGGCAAAATCATTGCATTGATCTCTGAACTCGTCCATGGAGGGAAACGCGGACTTTCTTGTTGGTTGAACGATGAATCTAGTTCACTTAACTCATCTGCCGAAACTATCTCTACCTTACCGTATTCCATTTGTGGGGCGGCGGGTGGAATATTGTTATATATGTGTTCCTATTATTTATTTAATGCTGTTGTTTGCCGTTCTCAACACTGGCTCTCTAACTACAATATTGGCAACCAGAAAGTGATTAGCAAAACGTGAAGTCTGTAATTAGAATTCCTAGTGCCCACTTCATCTGAGAAATACATTTATAGCTACAGCTTATAGCTCTGACGAATTAGGAGATTGTCTGGGATTCATAATCAAAACCCATTCTCTCTAAGAAGTTCACTATATTCTGAAAGTCACAGACCAAAAAAAAATCCACACAATCCAACTACCAGAGCAGTTCAGAGTCTAATACGCTGATGCAACTATAACTGTTCAAATTAAATGTTTAAGTGAATGCTCGCCATAATTTGATGATAATGTTCATCAAACGCCACGCTAAATAATGGCAGAATGTCTGTCCCGCGGCGGCACGTGAAAATACGACATACGCAAACTGAAGATAGATCATTAAAGTCATCCCAGAATTAACACTTCACTCGAAAACGATTTCATGGTTGCGCGTATCCAGAGTAACTTATTATGGCATCCGAGGCTCTTTATAGCAATGATACCGATGTGACGCGACTCCCTGCACAGATGGTGCGCTAATCAGCGTCTGGAGAGAACTGGGGCCTTACTCTCTCGCGCAGCGTTCTTATATATAAAACCGCGGTGCGTACGGCTAAGGGGATGCCTGATCAAATCGGCTCTCCCGACTAGCCGCTGGGCTAGTAATGCACCACTTTAAGTTATCGAATAAATCATTGCTTCCTTTGCTGATGGCCGATGAAGCTCTCAATTTAAATGTGCAATCAGCACACAGGTAAGTAATCATAATAAAAGTCTGACGTGGCTAAGTCAAATATTTTGGGCGAGAGAATTAATTTAATTACACTACACGCAGTAGACGAGCTCTGAACTTGCCCTTTGGAGGTACGCTATCGCTATAGTTTTATAGTTATTCAGTTGAAACTTCTCATATCTTTATGATTATAGCGGATCCCCCTTCTACTTAAATTTAAACATCCTAGCTTTATTTATTCGCCTACTTAATCTATCTTGCTTCCTTAATTTGTAAGACAAACCAGAAAATCATGAATGTCAACTAAAATTTTAATTTGTGAGATCCAGAATACTGTTTCTACTAAATTATTATGAAAATGGAATCTAAATATAAATTTTTAAGTTTGTAGCTATTTTCTGTTGCGCCAATGATTTTTACAGAAAAACATCCAAATTTCGAAAATGGTTAAAGTTATTGAACTGATATTCAACAGGTATTGATTTAGTATTACTCCTGACATGCTAGAAACGTTTCAGGTTATTTACTTGATTTTTAAAGTATTGCGCAACATTTATGACGTCAGAGCTAGTTACAGCGGACTGGCTGGCACACAATGGAAAGACTGATGTGAATTTTATATGGCGTGAGTAGGCTGCTTCCCTACACATTGTAATAGGATGTATAATCGTAAGTCAGAAAGGGAATAATATAAGTCTGATTAATAAAGATTTGAGTCAAATTTAGGTCGAAATATTTTGTCGTCAATGTAAATGATTGCTCTATTGCAAACAATGGTTGAGAAAGATGCAGCAGGGCAGACAAAATTTTTCGTAACAAATGACTGTTTGGCGGTCAAATTCACGATCTTCATATGCTACAACAATACTATAATTACCACAAACTACAATAGAGATAGATAATTTTGGAAAAATCTAGAAGAAAACTACAGGATGTGTGGAAAGGGAAAAATGGATTCTGCAGTTGGCTATTGAATGTTTGAATGAAACATAACTGTGTGTCTCACCATTAAATTTTCTGTCCTGCAGCGGCTGGTCAATCACTTCTGCATAAATCGTATTCGTCAAAATATGGATTTTCTTAATATATCTACATCGGATAATCACCAAAAGGTCTCAAAATAACAGTTTTGCATCAATATATGCCATGCAAAGAAAAACAGATTGAATTAGTTAAAAAAATACTTTACAATATTGTTGTTGGATCATTTGCTTAGGTACAATAAAGTTGGTCTTTTAGTTACCATTTAAACGTCAGTATTTTTGGTTATTCTGTGTTGGGCAAAATACAAATTAAAGTTTCAAACTTGCTCAAAAACGGCACATCCGAAAATTGCGTCCTGTCACGGTCGCCAGTTGTAGTGGTTAACAAAAAAGAAAAAAGAGAAGAGAAGAAAAGAAAAGGTTGAAAATGTCGGAAGAAATGGTGAATAAAAAGTGGGTTTTAAAAATCGTTAATGACCGTGAAAAAGGGAAAGAATGAAATGCAAATCGGACTTCGTATTACAGAAAAGTTATCGGACTTCGTGATTCGGAAAAGCTATTGTTGGGGTGGTCCTTGTGGCGTTTCTGAGCAAAAGTCAAACCAATTTCCACTACAAAAACTATTGAAAGAGAACAAAGAATAACAAAATGTAACTGACAGGGGGAAATGGCGTAGATAAGAGTTCATTCTTTACCATGTTAACATGTCTTCTTTCGTGCGGCGTCCAGGTCTTCAAAAATCTCCTACTTCATTTCTGCGTGAAAAGTCTGCTCCGAAATCTTGCAATAAGTTTCATTGTCCGGGAATTTCTAATGTATACAAAACCGTCTTGATATTAAATGCAATTTATTTTACGTTGCTTCCCTCCTCCAAATGTCATAACAACTTCTACAATATGTCTACACATTAAAATCAGATCAAGGCTAGGTAATAAGTTTTTTACGTCTGCATTAAGCTTCCTCTCTCAAGAGACAAAAAAGATACGGATAGAAAAAAAAGAGTTCAATTTTAGTATTTTCTCTGCCGTCGAGCGCTCATACCGCTGCGACGGTATAATTTATGTCTGAGGGAACGAGTGTAGCGCGGCGAAATTCAAAGTTCCGCTAGATCGTGCTGTTGTCAAAGGTACTCGCGTCGGTAGTCTGCTGCCACAGCCCATTAACGCCAAATATCACAGCTCTGTCCTAACGGATAAGTTCGTCCAATGTCCCACATTGATTTCTGCTGTTATTTCACTCAGTGTTGCTTGTCTGTTAGCAGTGACAACACAACGCAAACACTGCTGCTCTCGGTCGTTCAGTGAATGCCATCGGCCACTGGTTCATTCGTGGTGAGAGGTAATGCCTGAAATGTGGATCCTCCGAACACTCTTGACACTGTAGGTCGCGGAATATTGAATTCCCTAACGATTTCCGAAACGGAATGGCCCATGCGCCTAGTTCCAGCTACCATTCCGCCTTCAAAGTCTGTTACTTCGCGTCGTGCGGCCATTATAACGTCGGAAACATATTCACACGAATCACCTGATTAGAAATGACGGAGTATAAATGACAGGTCCGTCAATGCACTGCCCTTTTATGCATGGTGTAAATGACACTACCGCCAACTGTATATGACTTTTGTCACCTCATTGTAATTACTTTTGCGTCACATGTGAATGTGTTGAAGATTCTTGCCGTTTGTGGCTCAGTTGCAGCAACAATTGTGGAATTGGTTTCTTTAGCGTTGGGAAACTGTTTTGCTGTTTTTGAGTTTTTATTATCACATATATGTGGTTTTCTCTTCAGCTACAGTTGTGGTGTCTTACTTTGTATGTTAAATAATGAAGGTATAGTGTTCCACACAAGTTTCCTATGCTCCACATTCACTGATTCGACTGGAAGTGTAGTGAAAAAAGTTCACGTTGTTGAGTATATACAAGACACCTTTCTGCAAATCATTAGGTTTCCTGCTGTTTGCCATTCGTCTTAAAAGAAAAAGACATTCTTCCTTAAGTATCTGCGCTATGGTAGCGCCCCAAAGGGGAGGCAGGAAGAGCATCTGGCCACCCCTTAAAAACTAAACCTGTTTCTAACCACGGGACAAGGCACCAGCAAAAGAGAAAAAAAAAAAAATCACAGAATGGGTATTCATAGTTACAGGGAAGCGATCTGATCCAATGGTGTGACAATCAACAGACCATTCTGTAATTTGGTTCACACCTCGTCCATGGGCCTTGGTTTACAGTTGCTGTATATAATCATGTAATCATCTATACAAGATTTTGATCTCTCCTGATTGATCACCCATATGACAGCCTCATGCGACGTGATGGGCACTGAAGTCACCGCAAATTAGAAACGATTTTCGTAAGTCTTGTAGCATTTTACATACATTTGGTTCACAATTCCCATAAGTTGGAGGACGGCATATGGATGCAATAGAAAATCAGTAGTTGTTAGTAAGTATTGCTTGGAAGTCGAGGTTAGGAAGAGCAGCCAGCCGGGATGGCCGAGCGGTTCTAGGCGTTACAGCCTGGAACCGCACGAGCGCTGCGGTCGCAGGTTCGAATCCTGCCTCGGGAATGGATGTGTGTGATGTCCTTAGGTTAGTTAGGTTTAAGAAGTTCTAAGTTCTTGGGGACTGATGACCTCAGAAGTTAAGTCCCATAGTGCTCAGAGCCATTTGAACAATTATTTTAGGAAGAGCAACTGAAGTTGTAAGTAAGTATCATGAAGCATTTCTTACCAAATCTGTCACAGTAGCAGTACGTATGTTTCGTGACTAGTTTCATATCATCCGGTTCATTTTCAAGCCTGCCCTACTGAGTCTGCACTGAAAGTGCCTGCTCTTAATAATCTGTTATTAAGATCAGGCATTTTCAGTGCACCCTCAGTAGTCCAGTGTTGAGAATCAACCAGATGGTTCGAAACTAGTCACCAAGCATATGTACTGCAACTGGAGACATTTATTAATAAGCCCTTCACAAAACATTAAAAAAGTTGCTGGTCCTGTGTCAAGAAAATGTTGAAAATGAAAAAAATTGTAAGTAAGTTGAAAGTTCTTTATTTAAATGAGTGTGTCTGTACTTAAATTGCAGAATGACTGAGAAAATGAAGCTTCTACGTTATTTGATTCTGAAACAGCTGGGTAAAACTGAACGTACTGAGCCTACTATCTCTTCAGTTTTTCTTATCACGTCAACGCTGACCCACAATGTTCTAGCGCAACGCAATCTGACGGCTCAAAAAAAGTTACAACCTAACTTCAAATAATTAATACAAAAGAATGGCCCTGACTAAAAAGAAATCTTAACAATAACCTATACATTTCATTAAGCACTTACCTCACAAAAATCTTCATTACGCGAACTACTGCAATACAGTGAGTGTCAATACTGCCAGTCAAATAAAAGATTCCAACTACTAAAGCCACTAAATACTAATAGGCATGTGGTTAGCAAAGGAAAGATTTTGTTGCAAGCCAAATAAAGTATTTTTTACCTTAATCATGTGACATCCAGTTCAAACTCGAATACGAGAGGGGACCCAAAAATAACCGGAATTTCTTTCTAGAAAGCATATACTTTATTGTTTTCAAATACAAACTTAATCTCCTTCGAAGCACTCTCCATTAGCATTAATACACTTGTCCAAACGTTCATTCCAGTGTTCGAAGCACCTTTTAAATTCATCCTCTTTGATATCTGCTAGCACTTTCATGACATTGCGTTTTACGTCTTCCACATCCGCAAAACGCTTCCCTTTCAAGTCTCTTTTCATCCTCGGGAATAGGAAGAAGTCCGAGGATGCTAAATAGGGTGCGTGGGTCAAGGTAGTCGTCTTCGTTGAGGCCAAAAACTGGCGAACGCTGAGAGCCGTGTGCGCGGGAGCGTTGTCGTGATGCAGGAACCAAATGCCAGAATCCCACAATGCCAGACGTTTTCGCGACACACTTCTGCGAAGCCGTTTCATAACATCCAAATAGAATTGTTGGTTTACTGTCTGGTTTTCAGGGACAAAGAAAGAAAGAAAGAAAGAAAGAAAAGCAGATCAACATCGTTTTCACATTCGATTTCACTTGTCGAGTTTTTATTGGTCGAGGTGAGCCAGGTGACTTCCATTGTGATGACTGTTGTTTACTTTCTGGATCGTACCCATAGCACCATGACTCATCACCTATAATGATTTTGTTGAAAAATGTGGATCATCTTTGAACGCGTCCTTAATTTCGAGACACGATTGATGTCCGGTAAGAAGCTTCGGCACGAATTTTGCTGTCACTCTTCACATCCACAAATCGATGTTGAAGATGCGCTTAATTGAGCTCCAGGACAACCTGGACAAGTTCTCGAGTTAGTCGATTGTCCTGCGTCGATCTTCACTGATGAGATCACGGATTTTGTTGATGTTGTCTTCGCTTCGAGCAGTTTTACTAAGAGCATGGTCTTTGTAGGCTGTCTGAATCATCGCAACAGTTTCTGCTGCGTTCTTACCGAGCAAGAAACAAAACTTCGCTGCCGCACGTTGTTCGCAAGAACTAGCCATTTCCTCGTGTCACGTCTGCACTGTACGCACACTCAAAGAACTGCCAAAGAAACCACACTTCTGACCGTTGGGTGACGCTGCGTAGCAGAATGACTCAGCAGAGCTCCTACTACAACCCTCTGGCGGCGCAACCTGCTACTACAAGTACACAATGTGCAGCATTACGATTCCGGTTACTTTTGGGTCCCCCCTCGTATAAATCGTCATTGACATCCAGTATAAAGATATATAGTCATGAATAATCGTCAGTCTCCAAGTCAGATACTTCCAGATCGTTAGCCTACTGTAACACTTTAGACCTCTACCCTCCATCAATGGTAAGGTCTCACATTTAACATCCATCACTGCTGGCTGTTCGTGTAGTACGTAAAGAAATACAAATGTTTTAGTTGGACCACTTCTTTCTCTTTCTGATAGATGGCGCTGTAATAGTCACAAACGTACAAGTGCATGGTATCACGTAACATTCCGCCACTGCGGACGGTATTTGCTTCGTGATACACTGTCCGTGTTAAAATGGACCGTTCACCAATTGCGGAAAAGGTCGATATCGTGTTGATGTATGACTATTGTGATCAAAAAGCCCAACGGGCGTGTGCTATGTATGCTGCTTGGTATCCTGGACGACATCACCCAAGTGTCCGGAGCGTTCGCCGGATAGTTACGTTTTTTAAGGAAACAGGAAATGTTCAGCGAAATGTGAAACGTCAACCACGACCTGCAACAAATGATGATGCCCAAGCAGGTGTTTTAGCTGCTGTCGCGGCTAATCCACATATCAGTAGCAGACAAATTGCGCGGGAATCGGGAATCTCAAAAACGTCGGTGTTGAGAATGCTGCATTAACATCGATTGCACACGTACCATATTTCTATGCACCAGGCGATGACTTTGAACGTCGTGTACAGTTCTTCCACTGGGCACAAGAGAAATTACGGGACGATGACAGATTTTTTGCACGCGTTCTATTTAGCGACGAAACGTCATTCACCAACAGCGGTAACGTAAACCGGCATAAACCGACACAGCTCGCGTGCGGTTGAAGCGGTATTGAATAGCATATTTCATGACAGGTGGATTGGTCGTCGAAGCACCATACCATGGCCCGCACGTTCGCTGGATCTGACGTCCCCGGATTTCTTTCTGTGGGGAAAGTTGGATATTTGCTATCGTGATCCACCGACAACGCCTGACAACATCCGTCAGCGCATAGTCAATGCATGTGCGAACATTACGGAAGGCGAACTACTCGCTGTTGAGAGGCATGCGTTACACATATTGCCAAATGCATTGAGGTTGACGGACATCATTTTGAGCATTTGTTGCATTAATGTGGGATTTACAGGAAATCACGCTGTAACAGCATGCGTTCTCAGAAAGATAAGTTTACAAAGGTACGTGTATGACATTGGAACAACCGAAATAAAATGTTCAAACGGAACTTCGTTCTGTATTTTAATTTAAAAAAACCTACCTGTTACCAACTGTTCGTCTAAAATTGTGAGCCATATTTTTGTGACTATTACAGCGGCATCTACCACAAATCGAAAAAAGTGGTCCAACTAAAACATTCATATTTCTTTACGTACTACACGAATATGTAATAAAAATGGGGGTTCCTATTTTTAAAAAACTCAGTTGATATCCGTTTGATCTATGGCAGCGCCATCCAGCGGGCCAACCATAGCGCCATCTGGTTTCCCCCTTCAAGTTTCGTTCGTTGTAATTTTTTAGTTTGACGATTATTTCGTTGGATATTTGGGCAGGTCACGATCAATGGTCCACCCTGTATATCTGCGTGATCCGCAATGCCTTTGTTCGAAGAGCGTAACTGTGTTAATAGATTTACTATCCACACACCACCTATTTGATCAATACTGTGTTCTTGGCCTCCCCTCCAAATGTGATTGACTGTTAGGGCTTGGAAGTGTGTGGGCGCGGTGTGTAAGGACTCTCTTTAATAGCAGATGTCAGTGAATTTGTATTGGCAAAGAGATGAGTTGGAGTCCGCGTTGGCTTTATTGGTTTTAGTTCATTGTGGTGTACAACTGTTGTGAATCTGTGTTGTGTGTTTTGTGGGAATTCCTTCTCCCTATCCAATTTAGCCTTACTAATGTTTCCTTCCACTGCGGTATAAGGTCCGTGGTTTACATATTCTTTGGCTACTTTAACAGTATTTTGACGGTAGCTGATATTTTCTTGATCTCCTTTTGTTTGAGGTATATGCAGCAAAATTTATTCCTCGATGTGTGATTTCCTTTACAGTGTACACAGCATGTTATTTAACTTGATTCCCTCCACATGTTCTACAGCGAGTCTCCGGTTGACACTGGTTACTGAGATGACCACATCCGAGACAACGTCTCATTAACTTAACAGTACATCTTGCACCGTTTACTGTCGCACACTGCGACAGAAACTGTGATGTAAAAGTGACAACACACGTTTGTCGAGGAACGTTGTATCCGAGACATTAATCTGTTTGATCGTCCTGAATAAATGTGTAACTGGGACAAGCTTCTCTCATCTCTAGGTCTTCAGTGTCTACATCTACATCTACGTCTACGTCTACGTCTACGTGATTACTCTGCTATTCACAATAAAGTGCCTGGCAGAGGGTTCAGTGAACCACCTTCAAGCTGTCTCTCTACCGTTCCACTCTCGAATGGCACGCGGGAAAAACGAGCTCATAAATTTTTCTGTGCGAGTTCTCTTATTTTATCGTGATGATCATTTTTCTCTCCATGTAGGTGGGTGCCAACAGAATGTTTTCGCAAACGGAGGAGAAAACTGGTGATTGAAATTTCATAAGATCCCGTCACAACGAAAATCGCCTTTGTTTTAATGATTGCTACTCCAATTCTCGTATCATGTCTGTGACACTATCTCCCCTATTTCGCGATAATACAAAACGAGCTGCCCTTCTTTGTACTTTTTCGATGTCGTCCGTCAGTCCCATCTGATGCGGATCCCACACCGCACAGCAATACTCCAGAACTGCGCGGGCAAGCGTGGTGTAAGCAGTCTCTTTAGCAGACCTGTTGCACCTTATAAGTGTTTTGCCAATGAGTCGCAGTCTTTGGTTTCCTCTACCCACAGTATTATCTATGTGATCGTTCCAATTTAGGTTATTTGTAATTGTAATCCCTAAGTATTTAGTTGAATTTACAGCCTTCAGATTTGTGTGACTTATTGCGTAATCGAAATTTAGCTGATTTCTTTTAGTACTCATGTTAATAACTTCACACTTTTCCTTATTCAGGGTCAATTGCCACTTTTCGCCCCATACAGATGTCTTATCTGAATCATTTTGCAAGTCGTTTTGATCATCTGATGCCTTTACAAGACGGTAAATGACAGCATCATCTGCAAACAATCTAAGACGGCTACTCAGATTGTCTCAACTGCATCACAATGGCACCTAGTGATTTTATTTTGATCACAGATTATATTCGCATTTGTTTGAGTAATAATTCCTCTCTGTACTCTTGTGTCTCTTGTGATTGTTGTTTACTAACTAAATTGACACCCCACGACAGCACCAAAGTCCGCCTGTGGGAAAGGGGAAATTGACTCTACAGTTAATGAGAAAGTGACAGAGACATATGTGGATAATGCCGTCGGATTCTTTTCCTACTTCGATTCTTGTTGCTGGTTGTGTTGAGCGGTGAGCGCTAGTCGCTGCTCCTTCAGTTCTTCGTTCCGTTCCAGGGTATATTTTGCACAAATCTCGTCAATTGATCAATTTTCATGCTTAGGCTCAGAAGAGTTTCGGCACACTGTAAATAGCGAGTGTGTAACTCAATGTTGGGGGAGGAACCTCCTCTTCCCCGAATGCTCCTCTGTCCACATTTATTGCCCCATTATCTTCGCACATTATGTAAAGTTTTGATCTTGATTTAAAAATCGCGCCTACGCGACTCGTAAGTATCTTAAGAGAGCTTTTCTGTTTTTACTACGGAAAAAGCTATTGAAATCAACTGTTTCGATACTGTTAACTCGGTGGCTAATCATCAGAGTGCAAAAAGTGTTATGCTAGAGCCACAGTTTAATATATTAACCAGTGCTACAGATGTGTATGTTAGTTGTTGTGTGTGTTTGTCTTTGTCGAACAGATCGTTAATTACTTATCTGCTTCTTTCGTGGATCTTATTTGCGACAAATCATTGTGCTGTGACACGTGACATAGTGTAGAAATAAAGGCTGCTCGAGATGCTACGATTGTCTTCGCAAACTTTTGCACGCGTCACATCCGTACACACAAATTGTCTCACGTCCACCGGAAATTTACGCAGCTCCGAAATGTCCACAGAATCGGACCTTGCATTCGCAAGTTTATCCAAAAGAATTTTCTGAGTTTCTATGACGTAATAACAATTTAATTTCTACTTGCACATTACGTAGAGGCTCATCTAAATGTGTATTTGTCCTGGTTTTAGAGCTGTTGATCTGATTCCTGCCATTCGAAATTTCACTTGCACAGCACTACGAAATGAACGGTTGTTTACTTCATGTTACATTTTGGATGTTGTTGCCAAATGGTGAATGGTGTTGTCAACTATCGAATGTGCGACTGTGATCTATCTGTGCATGTGTGAATTGGTATTAGTTTTAGAATGGTTGGGTGTGTGCGTATGCATATCGACTTTCATCTTCACGTATTAATGTGTGTGTGTGTGTGTGTGTGTGTGTGTGTGTGTGTGTGTGTGAGTGAGTGTGTGTGTGTGTGTGTGTGTGTGTGAATTTGTATCTGTGTGAGTATGGTTAAGTCTATATATGGACACCGTTTTTTTCTGACGGCATTTTTCTGGTATGTAGCCTCGTACAGTAGTGAAATGGGGACAATAGACAATTCAGACAAGAAAATGATAGAAACTTCTGAAATGTGATGCAACAGAAGGATGCTGAATATTAGATGGGTAGATTTTGTCACTGAGGAAAAGGTATTCAGTGGCACTGTAGAGAACAGAGATTAATGATACAGCTTTACTACAAGACGGAAACAGTTGATAGCATACATGATTAGTCATCAAGGACTCATTAATTCGGTAATGAAGGGAATTGTGGGAGGTAAAAGTTGTAGAGTGGGCCCAATGAATGAATACAGTAAGCAGGTTTAAATGGATGCAGCTTCCAGTAGTTATTCAGCGATGAACAGGCAGGGTGGACTAGCTTATAGAGCTAGAGCAAAACATTTTTTCAGAATGAAGACCACAACAACGGCTGTCCTCGTATGTTGTGTTAAATAGACAACATTTCTTGCATAAAGTGGATGTCTATGAAAAAAAAAGGAATAAATGAAAACCAATTTTCTTTCAGAAGATGTGACCACTCTTCTTACATCACAATACATGTGTGCAAGTGGCACATTATTCCATGGGACACTTTAGTGATGAATACATTCAAACACGAAAAGTCTTTTCTGTCATTCTGTCACATCTCCACATCGATCTGTGTTACTGCACAGACCCCATACAGCTGACTGGTACACACAAGAATTTCATTGTCATGACTTCACAAATGGAGGATTACATGACCTCCTGGTACCAGTTCTAGAATATATACAGCTTTCCAAAGGGGCCAGTATCTTCTTTTCAGGGGATGACTAACAATTTGAAATGTGATTAGTACTAATCATAATTTGTTGTTAGTATGCTCTGCAGAAGTAGTCTGCAGAGATTGCATCTGATTCTTAATGTGTAATAGTATTCGTTCCACATTACTAAAAGCTGTCCTTTGTGGTGCGATATAAAGAACATGAAGTGTGAGTGACTGAATGTGTCAAAATATTAAGATTTCCTCGGGACCCTATTACACTTAACGTCAAATGTGGACTGCACATTGTAATGCAGTGCCTATTAAAAACTGCCCGCAGCTCCGGATTGTTTACTGTGGAACTAATAGGACGGTAGCAGCAACATCCTCCAGCTGGCAGACGTTGGCACAGACAGGCGCGAGTCCTTTGTTTATGTTTGCACTGCGCGTGTGGCAGCCCTTGGCGAGAGCAACATGGCGGCGGCTCCGGGCGGAAACAAATATTTACGCTGCTGGATTAGCGGCGCCGCAATTTCGCCGCCCATTGTCTCACAGAGACCTGGAGAGTGCTCGTGTCGCCGCCAGATGGCTCGCGAGAGGCCGCCGACCTCAATCCGACCCTTTGTCGTTAACTCCCTTTAGGGAATTTTGTACAAACATGGTCTCACGGAGTTAATTCTAACAAATACTAGAAGGCAGACGAACTATATATAGTACGCTCCGCCATTCACGATATGAAATTCTGTTGACTTTTTCGCTCTTTTTATCGATCTAAAACTGATTTCAAGTTCTTTTTGTACACATCATATTGACTGCCTCAGATCAAACGTTCTTCGTTCCTCACAGTGATCTCTATACAACCTGGATGTAGAAGTCTGGTCTCTGAATATAGAACTGCAGCGTATCTGCAAATATACGTGCTTTGCATCATCCGCCATATTGTAGTTTCGCAAACAAATTTCCATCGGTCTGCATGTGACAAAGAATTGCAGACTGATTTCTTGTTTTGAACTTTATGTCAACATATGAAGTAATAGGCTTATGAGGGAGAGGAATTGAAAAGTGTTTTCTTTTCGTGTTCTAGTGACATTTCCTAGCAGCCATGTTGTAGTTTGGCAAGAAACGAAATATGACCATCTATGGCTGGCACCACAGAATGGCTGAAGTTCAACATCCAGGTAGCGTAGAGATCACTGGTTCCTCATAACCTTAATTTGCGCTTAGTACGAGTTGGTTTTGATGTAAAGTAACACACATTTTCAGCTGTAACATCAAATTGCTTAAAATTACCCATATTTTCTACATTATTTAATTCTACTTATATTTACTTTTAGTATATATTACTGAACTACCATATGTACCACTACACTACTATTATATACTGGTAAATAACTCCAAGTTTTCGTTCATGGTTTTCCATTCAGAAATTATACCTAACGATACTAATATTTACCGAAATTCAGAATGTCCTCTTGTCAGCAATGATATCATAGGGTTTATGGGGAATCATTTCCATGAGGTAATCCCACAAAGCCTCATATGAAAGAATTGCGCATCTTATCTTTTACACCCTTTGAAAAAGGTTTTAGGAGCCACTGAGGATCTCAGTCGAAGGAGGAGGTGAGAAGACTTCGATTGAAGGTACCAGTTTAACCTAAAATATGATGTTTTAGTTGATGTTAATTAATTAATTAATTAAGCATCAACAACTTTTAAAATACTTTGACTTGAGAAAATCAGGTTGCATTAATTCGGTATACATAACAACATTCTGTTCAACTTTTATTCAAATTTATTTTGAAATGATGTTTGTTTTATTTGTTATTCCCCTACTATCTTCAAGTCAGTCCAGTTCAATAAATAAAACATAAACATGTTTTGCAAGTGAACTGGCAATCCATGAGAGACCTTTTTCATTACAGTGCATTGACTCTTTGGCAATACTGTCCTTTAGCTAGGTTTAAAATTGTGAAATATGATTAGAACAAAAACACACGTTGCAAATATTATGATATCTGGCTTGCCTGACATGATAACAATGAAGACACAAACCACCATCACAAAAGAGGCTGCCGCAACTAAACATATGTCGTGGTGGATAGGGGTTGGACTGTTAACAGCAGGAGTAATAATAACACACTGTGTATCACTTTAGACGGAACTTTATTTTCGTTTTAAATAATTTTGCTGTGATAACACTGATGGCAACCATGCTGGTGTGGTTCAGGCATAAGGTTTTTGTCTGAGTTGAAAGTTAACGCAATAAAAAACATTTTATAAGGTTTTTCTCTGTTATGCATATCACAATATGACCTCAGACATCATACAAAATCTTGGACCTGTAAGTCTGAACAAAACGGCGGCAACGATCTGTATGTCCACTGGGTTGTGAAGAGAGACAGACAGAGAGAGAGGATCAGGAGTGAGTTGGTACTTTGGTTGAAAGAAACGAAGTTGTGTGGTGATTAGCACAATTGACAGAAGTTGGAGGAGGCAATGCCGTTTAGGATTTCCATGGTTTCGCTAAAACGATTAAGGCAAACGCCAAGATGTTTACTTTGAAGTACATGCAGCCAATTTGTGTCCCATCCTTGCTAAATCCGAGCTTGTGCTTTGTGTATGATGACCATTTCACCCACAAGGCATTATACCCAAATAATAGTTCTTTTTTTAAGGTGAAATTAGTTTGTTCTTCATCGAATGGCGTGAAAAAGGGACAGTGAGGAAAGAATGAGATGCTACCGGCGTTTTCTACAAGTAGTTTTATGTGCTCATTTCATTTCAGGTCTCTTCGTTTCTAGATATTTTGTGGTTTATTTATGTAACTGTTAAGGCTTTCGTGGCCACTTGTCGACAAATAGCCTGTTGGCTTCTTTCTCGGGTTCTTCGGCTGCCATTTATTCGATGATTTTTCTGATGACTCGCTAGCACAAGTGGCTCGCATTGTCAAAGCTTCATCCTCCATTGCTGGTGGTGGACTGGAGTCGAACTCGCGGCCGCGAAGTATGTACCCGGCGCGCCACCGCCTAAGGGCTTTTCCGTGGTCATTACGGCTGCGGTTCTCTCTTTACAGGAACAATCTGTCCTTCAGAAAGGAGGTAATTTCGCTGTCATCCCGGTAACTGTAACTATGTCAGATGGGTAATACCGAAGTGGCCATTTGGACCCTTCCCTGTGAAAGATCTGAGGAAATGTACACTGAAACCGCCAGTATACTGCGCCGAGAAAAACCATCAGATTGCAACCTGAAGGATGAAAAGTTACATGCTATCAAGAGTCTTAACGCTGAAAAAAGTTTATTGGTATTGCCTGGACTGTGTCTGTGATGCAATATCTACAGTCAACGTCTATCTTCAGGAGTTCTGGGAACCGGGCTGATGCAAAACTATTTTTGATGTGTGTATATTGTGGGCGAGATACCAGAAGAAGAAAGCGAGTTAGTATAGCCGGAAACGTCTGCACTGAACTTGCAGCTTTGTTGCTAAATGAAGGATGAACTTGGTCTGCAGCTTTTACATGAGCATGAATCAGCAGTCAAATGTCTGAAATTCAAAACGCATGTCTTTAGAACTGCTCTGTATAACAAAAATTTATGCCACTTTTTATAGTGTCGCACCCATTGAAGAGAGGTGAAATGATAACACGTGAATATGACATCAGAGTGGTGCTAAAATGGTGGGATGTTCCCGATCTTAGGATATTATCAACAAAACATTCACCTGTTATGACGTCAAGCTCAGATTTTGTCTATCACGGTCGTCCTTCGACACAGAAACCTTTCGCGATACTGCGCATAACAGTGGAAAAACTGGCTTCGACAGAAGCGACCAGTTGGTATCATATGCGACAATACATAATGGTGTCAAATGGTATCGGAAATTAGCGCTACATTTGCTTGTAGGAACAAATATATTAAATGCTAACATCTTGTACCCAAGGGCCACAAATTCAAAAACAGAAATAAGAGTATTTTGGGGACGTCTCGTTACCTAATGATTGTTCGCAGAATATGCTGAACTCGACAGTGACAGGAATAAAACAAGGAACCTGTCCCACCACGTAGAGACTTGTAAGAATCAATGGGCAAGCCTATACGAAGGATGTATGCCCTATGTTATCAGAAGAAGAGGCAAACTGCCGAACGCCAAGAAGCGAAGAGAAATGTAAAAATAAATTACTACCTATTGTTCCAATTTACCAAAATCACCTCAGATGTGTTTAGCGTGTTTTAACGAACGCCATACGACATAGTGTAATGTCATATGTTGTCCTAAATATAATGCTGTCTCCAAGAACACTGATAATACTGAAATCAGTACTGGGAAAAGGAGAAAAGTAAAGTGAAGGTGAAAGGCATTGCGTCCCATGCTGTCCTTTATGGTCCTTGTTCCTGCAGGTGGTATTTTGAATTTTTCCTCTACTAAAGGATGATAAATTTAGTCATGAAACTGGATGGCTTACTGCTGTGGACTTCTCCACCAGACATCACGGCGCCTGGAGTATCAGCAACCAAACTGACAGCCTGCAGCCACGGGTTGCCCGCTTCACAGGCACACCGCAGCACTACACAACCGACAGGCAATACTGATGAACGGCCACAACAACAACCACAACAACAACACCACAGCAAAGACAGCAGGGGCCACTACCGGCCCACATAAACATAAGGAAGAGGTCGCTGCAGATCTCGGAACTATTTGCACACGTCAACCACTTGATGGAAAATAGTTCCGAGGTATTCATCCGCCGAAGCGCTATAAAGGCCGGCGCTCGGCCGCACATCGGGATCTCGGCGGTAATCCGGAAGGATACCGCCCTTCGATTGACCTTTCGGTTCTAATCGAAGCGTTAGGTGTATTAAAGGTGCCAGCCAGCCAGCCAGCCAGCCACCCAGCCAGCCATCCAGCAGTCCAGCAGCAGCAGCAGCGGTCCCGGTCCCGGTCCCGGTCCCGGTCCCGGTCCCGGTCCTGGTCTGCAGCAGCGGTCCAGCCGGCAGCAGCCAACAACCAGTCCTCCTGCAGCAGCAGCGGTCCAGCCAGCCAGCAGCAGCAGCAGCAGCCCCGGCCCCGTCTGCGGCAGCAGCAGCAGCAGCAGCTGCGGCGTTCCTGCCACCCGCCGTCGCCGTCCCCGGTCTTCGTCCGTCTTCGTTCGTCTTCGTTCGTCTTCGTCTGTCCCCAGTTTGTGTCCTTTCTTTTTCGTCCTGTGCGTTTTTGTTTCTCCCTGTCGTCATGTCCGCCCTCACCCCCACCACCACCGCCACCACTACCACCACAGCCATAGTTTATACTTCCCCTTCCGCCGCCACCACCACTATAACATGGTGTGCCCAGTCACAGCCCCCTCCTTCCATCCCACCTCTTCGCACTCTCCCTTCGCCCTCGCTCTTTGTCGCCCCCTCTCCAGCTTCTTCCTCCCGCTCCTCTCGATCTGATCCTTTCCCCCCACTCCCCCAGCCTGTCACTGCCACTCCGGCTAGGGTGGTGGTCCGTCGGACCACTGTCCATGCCCAGCTCTCCCCGTCGCCTTCGCCATCACCGCCGCCACCATCGCCGTCGCCGTCGCCTTCACCGTCACCATCTCCGGCGCCGCCTGCTGCGTCCACGCCGGGACCTGCCCCTTCCCACCACCTCCCTATAGCTCCCGTCCCTCATATCACCACCCGCCCTTCTGCCGCCATAAAACGCCCTAGTGGCACCACCACCTCCTCCGCTCCCAAAAAGGCCCCGCCCCGTCCTCCTTCCCCCCCCCAGGGTGCCATGGATGTCTCCCCACCTGGCCCTGCTCCCTCCGCCTCCTCCTCCACCTCCACCTCCTCCTCCTCCCCCCCTCTTTATACAAATACCTCCTCTCCCATCCCGATCCTTCCCTTCTCGAGGCCCGGAATCTCTTCCTCCTCCTCCGCCAACACTTCCCTGGTGCCCCCATCTCTCTCCTCACTCCCAGACAGGATTCTGTTCTCATCTCCTCCCCCAGCCCAACCCTCCATACTGACATCCTCTCCCGCCTCCCCATCACCCGTTTTGGCCCCAACACCTCCCTCACCCCTGCTCCTTCTCCATCTCCTACCCGCCAACCCCAACACCTGCGTCGGCCGCCAACCCTCACCGCTGTGATCACTCGGCTCAGTCCGTCGATCACGGAGGAGGAGGTGTTGGCAGAGCTCGAGGCGCATCCCACGCTGGAGGTGCGGGCGGTCCGCCGCATTTTCAACTCGGCCGGCCCCACTCGCCTTATGCGGGTTTTCTCCGAGGACGCCCCCTCCATTGACCGTCTCCTGAAGGAGGGTGCCCTCCTCTTCAACCAGCGCCACAAGGTCGACCCCTCCCGTTCCCCTCCTCAATCCCTGCGCTGCCAGAGGTGTCTGCGCTATAACGCACACCCAACAGCTGAGTGCCGCGAGGCCCCCACCTGCCCGCATTGTAGGCAAGCGCACTTCCTCCGGCAGTGCCCTAACCTTCAATCCCCTCCCTCCTGCAATACCTGCAATCTCCCCCATCCCACCTACTCCCAAAAGTGTAAAGCCCAACCCCCTCCGACCACTCCTGAACTCACCGTCCCTGTCCGTCCTCTGGACGCCCCCACCCCTCCTGGCAATTCCCTTCGTCCCCCCCCCCCCACCGCTGAGGACATCATCAGTTTCCTCACCATCGTCCTTCAGAATGTTCATCCCTTTCAGCGCCCCCACACCCTCCAACAGATCTCCCTCGCCACCCGTTCCATTTTCCAACTCAAAATGTACGCCACCTACTCCAACAACCAGGCCCATTTCACCTTCTCCCGTCTTGACACCCTCGTCTAAATCCCTGTCATGGCGCGACAGCAACGTATCCTTTTCAACAATATCCGCTCCCTTCCCGCCAACAAGAACCTCTTCCTGCACACCCTTGCCACCCACCACGTGGATGCCTTCCTCCTCAATGAATCCTTCCTCCAACCCCACCACTCCATCCACACCTCACCCTATCTCCTCCACCGCTCCGATAATCCCCTCCCATTTGCGCGTGGCGGAGTTGCCATTGGTCACCACCGCCAGATCCCCGTTCGGCTCCAACCTCTCCTTCCCGACCCCACCGAACACCTGATCCTTAGTCTCTTCTTCCCCGGCCTACCCATTACCTGCGCCACCATCTATTCCGCCCCAACGCCCCTATTCCTTTCGACTTCCCCTCTCACATCGACCGTACCTTCTCCTCCTATGTGATCGCCGCCGACCTCAACATCCATAGTCGTTCCGCTGCCCAGTTAAGGCGGTGGCATTGGTTCCTCTCCTCCCTTCAAGGCGACCTCATCCCCATCCCCCAGCACACCCGTCCCGAATCCAACCCCACTCCTGATGTTATCCTCTCCTCCCCCAACCTCCTTGGCCGCATAACGGTGGATGTCCTGGAGCCTATTGGTAGCGACCATCTCCCTGTCCTCCTCACCATTTTAGAAGGTCGTCGCCCCCGCCCCAACCATCGTAATGACCCTCCCCCTAAGTACGTCCATGACTATTCCCGTGCCAACTGGAATGCCTACCGGGATACCCTTTCCACCCAGGTCGATAGCCACCCCTGCACCTACCACCACCCTGACGATGTCACCCATGCCGCCTCCTTTCTCCAGCAGACCTTGTCTGAGGCCGTGGCGGCCCACATCCCTACTGTCGCCGTCCATCCCCACCGTCCTACCTTACCCCCACAGGCCGTCCTCCTCCTCCGTGAATCCCGTCGTCTCTACCGTGCCTTCCTCCGCACGCGTGACCCGGACACACTACGACGCCACCGGCAACTCCAGCGACACATTCGTAATTTGCTCCCGGCTAAGAAACGCTGGGACTGGCGACAGACATGCACCCGTTTAAATGCTACCCTACCAATCAACTCATCCAAGTTCTGGTCGGCCTTCCGTCGCCTTACCGGAACTAAACCCTCCCCCTATTATCCTCTTCTCCATGATGATCACCCTTTCCCTGACACCCTTAGTAAGGCCAATCACTTTGCCTCCTACCTGTCCGATGTATTTTCCATCCCCGATGATCCCCAGTTCGATTACTCCCTCTACCCGGATATCCGCGATCGAACTGACACCTCTGTCCCTCCCCTCGCTCCTGGTTTCCAGTTCTTGGACAACATTGCACACACGGAACTCAATGCCCCTATCACTACACAGGATCTCATTGCTACACTCCGCACAAAACGCAACACTGCTCCTGGTCACGATCGTGTCACCTACCGTCACCTTCGTGAAGCTCCTGTCTCTTTCCTCTCCACCCTGGCCAGGCTCTACAATGTAGTCCTGTCCACCGGTTACTACCCCGACCTGTGGAAAACCTCCCGTATCCTCATGTTCCTTAAACCTGGCAAACCGCCGTCCGCCATCTCCTCCTACCGTCCCATCAGCCTTACCTCGGTCTTCAGCAAGGTCCTGGAATCTATCCTCACCCGACGCATCCACCAGCATCTCCACCAGCACCGTCTCCTTCACGTTACCCAGTGTGGCTTTCGGCCGTCCTTCTCTTCCGACGACCTTCTCCTTCACCTCACTCATCTCCTTTCCAAACAGCTTAATTCCCGTCGCTCCGCAATCTTCCTCTCCCTGGACCTCGAACGTGCTTATGACCGCGTATGGCATTCCGGTCTCCTCTTCAAGCTCCAAACCTTCGCCCTTCGCATTAACTACGTCCGTCTGATCGGCTCCTTTCTCTCCCGCCGTCCTTCCTATGTCACCATCCATAACACAGATTCCTACACCTTTTTCCCCTCTGCCGGTGTGCCCCAAGGCTCCGTCCTCCCCCCCCTTCTGTACCTTTTGTACACGGCGGACATGCCGCCGCCGTCAGCCCCCGTCCACCTTCTCCAGTTTGCCGATTGCCGATGACACCGCCTTCCTTGCCCTTGCCCCCACCCTACAGCGCTCCCAACACCTTCTCCAATCCCATCTTGACTGGTTCACCGCTTGGTGCAACCAGTGGTTGCTCAAGGTCAATCCCTCCAAAACCCAGGCGATCATTGTAGGCAAAACCACCCCTTCCTTCCGCCTCCTTGATTTCTATCTCACCATCTATGGCCGTCCTATCGCCCTCACTCCCACCCTTAAGTACCTTGGCGTCACCCTCGACCGTCACCTCTCCTGGACTCCCCACCTCTGGACAATCTGAGCCAAGGCACGCTCCCGACTCAGTCTCCTCGAGCTCCTCTCCGGCCATACGTGGGGTCTGGACCGCTCCACCATCCTCCACACCTATAAATCCCTCATCCGCCCTATCCTTTGTTATGCCCATCCGGCTTGGGTCTCCGCCCCCCCTACCTTTTATAAATCCCTCCAAATCCTTGAACGTCATGCTCTCCGCCTCGCCTATCGCATCCGTCTCCCCTCCCCCACGTGGATCCTGTACGATCTCATTCCCTTCCCCCACCTCCTCCTTTTCCTCGAAAGGATACGGATCCTGTACACCTGCCGCAAACTCGATCCTCCTCACCCGCTCGTCTCCCCGATCCTCTCCCACCCCCGCCCGCTGCAGCACCTGTATTCCCACGTCCCACCCGGTCTCCATCTCTCCACCCTCCTTACCCTCTCCCGAGGTGGCTTCCGCCAGCTCCCTCTCCCTGATGATGCCCTCCTCCCCTCCATCTACCCCTCCTACCAACTTTGATCCTCCCACCCTCCTCCTGTGCTTGCTCCTCTGGGCACCCTCCCTCCCTTCTCTCCCTTTTCCCTCCCTCCTCCCTTTCTCCCCCTTCCTCCCCCGGGCTTCCCCTCCCCTGTCCCTCTCCTCCTGCCCCGTCTCCTCAGCCATTGGCATCCTTTTTCTCCCCTCTCCCCCACCTCACCCCTGTTCCCCTCTTGGCAGGTCCCCGGACTCGCACACGCTAAGTGGACATTCGCGCGCCGGAGATCACCGCCATCAGTGTTTCGTGTGTGCCGTCATGTTTAGTGTTCAGTGTTCACCGTCACACTCCATCGTTCACCAGTGCCATCGTCTTATTCAGTGTTTGTGCGTCGTATCAACAGTTTGCAGTGTGGATTATCGTCGAGTGTGAACGGCTCCGTGTCTGTCTTTATGTGTCTACTGTTTTATTGCCCACCGTTCTGTAACTTATGTGTCTTCTCAGTGTTTCTTCTCCTTGTGTATCCTCTGGCTGAAGAGCGGCGTAGAATGCTGCTGACAGCCTGCCTGTTGTACAGGTTTAAAATAACAATAAAGAAAAAAAAACCGCACATCGGCAGTTCATCGACCGCCAGCAGACTTGGATAGCTGCCGCCCCGGCAGCCCAGCTTGGATCTTCTCGCTGATCTCTGGATGAGGCTTGGTATATCGGAGAAGTCTCTGGTGGAGACTAGTAGGAAATTATTTCAGTTGTTTTCTATCTTATTCTTGTATGTATTTGTGATTCGAAGACGGATCACTGTTTTGTGTTAGTGTTATACTTGGAGAATTTGTTTTGGTTAATTGAACAGTCTAATAAATTGTTTCGGACTTTGATCGTTAGTTTCTTCTGCTTACGCAGACATATCACTTACCGTGGCTGTTGTTCGTTGCGGAGGTATTGAGAGTATTTGTGGACTCTGAAGTTTTAACAACCGTGACGTTGTTACGTACAGTACCTTTAATGTTGGCGAAGTTTTTAAGAAGAATAAGGGTACATCATACTTCTACTCTTCAATGCCTTTTGTTCTGAGGACTTTTGAACGTCTTCAGGTGGATGAAGATGAAGCTTTTTATGTGTGGTGTAAAGGATCTGGTGTTTGTGAAGTTGTAAAACATATTGGTGACTAGACTACATATTGCCATAAATAAAGAACCCTGATTATTCCACCCCCCCCCCTCCCAAAAAAGGAAACCTGCACATTGATCCTGCCACAAGTCGAGAAATGATTCTTGGCGTTATAGCTCTCAGGAACACTCTGGGGTGATGTCCACACCCCTGGGGTCTCTGTGAGAGCTTGATTACATTCCGCAACACAGAGCTGTATTGCCCAGCGCGTTTGCGCGGGTTGCCTATGTGCGATTGCCCCCAGGCTGGCACATCTACATAACACTCAGCAAGCCACCTAATGGTGTGTGGTGGAGGGTACTTTTTGTACTACTAACTGAGCCCTACAACCCTGTTCCACTCGGAAATAGACTATGGAAAGATTGATTTCGGTAAGCCTTTGTATTGGCTGTAATTTCTCAAATTTTCTCTTCGTAGTAATTATGCGAGACGTATGTATGGACAAGTGATATGTTGTCTGACTCTTCCCGGAAAGTGCCCTCTCGAAATTTCAATAGTAAATCTCTCCTTGATGCACAGCGCCTCTCTTGTAACGTCTGCCAATGGAATTTGATGAGCAACTCCGGAAAGCTCTCGCTCCGGCTAAACGATCCCGTGACGAAACGCGCTGCTCATTGTTGGATCTTCTCTCTCTCTCCTCTATCACTCATACCGGATAATGATTTCAGGTAGATGAACAACACTCAAGAATCGGTCGAGCAAGCGCCTTATACGCCAATTCCTTCGCAGGTAAGTTACATTTTCTTAAGATTCTTCCTATGAATCTGAGTCTGGCATCTGCTTTCCCCACTATTTGTTGTACATTATCATGCCACTTAAGGTCACTCTACTCCTAAATATTTAACGGTAGATACTGTTTCCGGCTGTTTGTCATCAATAGTGTGGCTGTACAATAGTACATGCACATGCGCAGTATGTAACATTTCCTTACATTCAGGGTCAACTGCCAGAGCCTGTACCATTCATCTATTCTCTGGAGATCATTTTAAATAGTTACTTTGTTACAGACAAAAGCAACACCTGTGAACAGCCTTAAAGAGCATCGGACGCTTTCTACTAGATCATTTATGGATATTGTAAACAGAACACGTCGCTCTTAACGAAACAAAATCAACAGACGTAAAGGTAATTTCCAGAGTACCCCAAGGAAGTGTGATAGCAGACTTCCTTGGGGTACTCTGGAAATTACCTTTACGTCTGTTGATTTTGTTTCGTTAAGTGCGACGTGTTCTGTCTGCAAGGAAGCCGTGAAGCCAGTCCAATATTCGATAAGCTAGTATTTTTTCACGAAATAGCGATGCGGAGTAGTGTCAAACGCCTTCCTGGAGTCCAGGAACACGGCATCAATCTGAGCGCCGTTGACTACGGCGCTGTGGATCTTATGGAGGAACAGAGCGAGCTGAATTTCGCACGATCTCTGTTTTTGCGGAATCGATGTTGATTTTTATAGAGGAGATTTTCATCCTCCAAAAACAGCATAATCCTTGAGCATAGACCATGTTCCATAATTCTACAACAGATTGAAGTCAACGACGTAGGTCTATAATTCTGTACATCTGTCATACGGCCCTTCTTAAGAACGGGAATGACCTGCGCTTTCTTCCAGTCACTAGGTACCTTTCGTCACTCAAGCGATCTACGATAAATTACTGCTAGGAGGGGAGCAAGTTCTTTATTTTCGTCTTTGTAGAATATTGTAGGTATCTCATCAGGTCCTAACTGTTTTCCGCTACTAAGCTAATGTAGCTCTTTTTCTATTCCGCTATCGGTTATCGTGAAATTATGCCTTTAATTATTTTTATCATTTAAACACTGACCTACAGAACTTCTCCTGACAAAGACAATCAGACTTAACATATTCATTTATTACCCACGATGTACAAGCCCAACGCAACCTGACTGCTATACAGTGACAACATGACTTCCAATAACTAATACGAAAGAATGGTCCTGGTATTGCAAGAAATCCTAACAATAATAAAAGTCCAAAAAACATGAAATTAAAGAAATATGAAACTACCTCAAACTCTGTTAATTGCCTAAACTCATTTCAACCACGAACCTCATTTTTTTATAAGTCACTTACCTCACATAAAATCTTCATAACACGAACTACAGCAATTACAGCAAACAGCAACTACAGCAATCTAAATAAAAAAGAGTCTACTACAGACTCTAACCACTAGGAGGCATATGATTACCAAAAGAAAGATTTTGTTGAAGAACAATCAATCTATTAAGAAAAGTTTACCTTATTCATGTGACATCCAGTTCCAAAAATTATAAAGTTGTCAATAATTCCAGTACCAAATCTACAAACAACCATCCTCATACATTCCCTTGCGATCTCACTTTACAATGCATGTGCTACCAGCGCAGAGTCTCCACTAAGCAAATCATGTCCACACACTTGTCTATTCGCTCGCTACCTGCTAGTCCGTCCAACCATACAATCTCTTGCTGAGGCCGCAGAGCGCTGTCATCTACACTCCTGGAAATTGAAATAAGAACACCGTGAATTCATTGTCCTAGGAAGGGGAAACTTTATTGACACATTCCTGGGGTCAGATACATCACATGATCACACTGACAGAACCACAGGCACATAGACACAGGCAACAGAGCATGCACAATGTCGGCACTAGTACAGTGTATATCCACCTTTCGCAGCAATGCAGGCTGCTATTCTCCCATGGAGACGATCGTAGAGATGCTGGATGTAGTCCTGTGGAACGGCTTGCCATGCCATTTCCACCTGGCGCCTCAGTTGTACCAGCGTTCGTGCTGGATGTGCAGACCGCGTGAGACGACGCTTCATCCAGTCCCAAACATGCTCAATGGGGGACAGATCCGGAGATCTTGCTGGCCAGGGTAGTTGACTTACACCTTCTAGAGCACGTTGGGTGGCACGGGATACATGCGGACGTGCATTGTCCTGTTGGAACAGCAAGTTCTCTTGCCGGTCTAGGAATGGTAGAACGATGGGTTCGATGACGGTTTGGATGTACCGTGCACTATTCAGTGTCCCCTCGACGATCACCAGTGGTGTACGGCCAGTGTAGGAGATCCCTCCCCACACCATGATGCCGGGTGTTGGCCCTGTGTGCCTCGGTCGTATGCAGTCCTGATTGTGGCGCTCACCTGCACGGCGCCAAACACGCATACGACCATCATTGGCACCAAGGCAGAAGCGACTCTCATCGCTGAAGACGACACGTCTCCATTCGTCCCTCCATTCACGCCTGTCGCGACACCACTGTAGGCGGGCTGCACGATGTTGGGGCGTGAGCGGAAGACGGCCTAACGGTGTGCGGGACCGTAGCCCAGCTTCATGGAGACGGTTGCGAATGGTCCTCGCCGATACCCCAGGAGCAACAGTGTCCCTAATTTGCTGGGAAGTGGCGGTGCGGTCCCCTACGGCACTGCGTAGGATCCTACGGTCTTGGCGTGCATCCGTGCGTCGCTGCGGTCCGGTCCCAGGTCGACGGGCACGTGCACCTTCCGCCGACCACTGGCGACAACATCGATGTACTGTGGAGACCTCACGCCCCACGTGTTGAGCAATTCGGCGGTACGTCCACCCGGCCTCCCGCATGCCCACTATACGCCCTCGCTCAAAGTCCGTCAACTGCACATACGGTTCACGTCCACGCTGTCGCGGCATGCTACCAGTGTTAAAGACTGTATGGAGCTCCGTATGCTACGGCAAACTGGCTGACACTGACGGCGGCGGTGCATAAATGCTGCGCAGCTAGCGCCATTCGACGGCCAACACCGCGGTTCCTGGTGTGTCCGCTGTGCCGTGCGTGTGATCATTGCTTGTACAGCCCTCTCGCAGTGTCCGGAGCAAGTATGGTGGGTCTGACACACCGGTGTCAATGTGTTCTTTTTTCCATTTCCAGGAGTGTGTATTAACACAGTCTATAGCGCTGCCAACACACAAACATTCTACTTTTAATCTCAGTGTCTGCTATTTAGATGTTCTTATTCTTACGACGACTGAAAGGGGCGACCTTGTTACGATGTTCCGCGGTGAAGCAATTTCGCAAGATCGAATTGAGTATTTGGGCTTTCTCTCTGTTATCTTCTGTTTCGGTGTCAGTATTGACACAGTGCACGAACAGACGATTTTGACCCACTTACTGATTTTACATACGACCAAAACCTCTTAGGGTTTTTACTCGGAGCTATTGACAAAGTTTTACTTTCAAAGTCATTGCACACTGCCCTCATTGCTCTCCTTTCGATAGTTTTCGCTTTGTTCAGCTTTTGCTTGTCAGCTACGTTTTTACTTCTCTCGAGTCTGAAATGAAGTTCTCTTTGTTTAGTTAGCAGTTTTCTAACACGGCAATTAAACTACTCTGTGTATATTGTTCATATTTTAATTTAGTATGTCCTATAGTTATATTTCAGTGCTTATTCTATTAAATTCCATTGAAAATTCCGACTGCAAATCGTATGAACTTGAACGAGAAGAGCGCGACCCATATGTGGGTGATAGGGCTGTAGCGTCTCCTGGCCAGTCGTCATAAAAAGCGTGTGATAGAATTTTTTCCGTGTGTGTAAGACCAGTTAACATGTATCGATATAGTGCCACGCACATGGCGAAAGAGAAATAATTTAAACACGAATAAACATGACGAAGTGAAACAATAAAGCAAGACTGTGTAAACATTTCACGAATATATTATGTGTGTATGTAGAACATTCATAATTATTTGACGTTTTACACATTTTTTAACTCTGAATCCATGAAATATTATTATCTTGTTAAATGAATTAGTGATTATGATCTGTGCCTCAGATAAAAAGGACAATTCAGTACATGTATAAATAGTATAAAGCATTGTAATAATCTCTCTGTTCTCTTTGGGTTTCGTTACGCGTAACACTTGCGTGTTAAGCAAATGTATTTGCTAGCCGTGAGTCTTTTGTTCATGAAGCCTGAGATCCGCCATTAGGCGAGTTGTTGTAAAAAGGTGTGTAAAATGAATGCATTTTTGTTTGGATATATAGAGTTTGAGCAAATATGTTTTTAGAATAATTTGTAAAGTTGCCAGACATTCGTCCCGTAAATAATTTAGACATTTTCAGCATTTAATTTAGCGGAAGCCGCTGTACCAATCTGCGTGGGCAACGGCCGCAGAAGCGGCACATTTAAAAAAATATTTGTTTCAGGCATCGCCGTCGGCTCGCCGGTAAAGCGAGGTAACATAATAACATTTAACGTTTTCTTACAGCTTCCAGCAGTGCCGGCAGACGATATCATATTATTCAGTGCATTTCTCAGTTTGATTTGGAAGGTGCTGTGCGACATGTTCTATGCGGCCGCAAAAAATATAACGAATAACTGTGTTATGACTTTATTATTTTCACATTTTGTGGCAAGGTCTGCTCTGTGAAACTAAAGAAATATTTTACATTTTTCCCTGAGATTAAGAGAACGCGGGCTAGCCGCGCACCTGTTCTAATTAACAGTATTCAAAAATCCACTGCATAACGTAAACAATATTCAGTGCTGTAACGATCATTTGAATTTCATTACTGACTTTTCTGAATACGATGCAAGGTAGTGAGTTCAGGTACAGTTCTCTTTCTTTCTTGATTACGTTACAGTAGCAAGTGAATGTTCCCCACATGATTACCCAGAGCAGATGTGGAAAAGCAATAATTTGATCCACGGTGTGCCACATTTATGATAAAAGTGTTTATTCCCTCTCCCACTCCATGTCTGAACTTAACAATAAAATTAACTCCAGTAGTAAAAAAGTGCGAGGAGGAGTAAGGGAGACGGGATAGGGCCCTCACGGGACCTCGACCGTGACACGGCGACGAACGTGTTAAGAACTATGTATTGAGTTCTGCCTTTTAGGAAGTCCTGAACCCAGTCACTAGGTTGGTGCGATTTTCTGCGATCTTGTGCTGCGTTCACTGTGCGACAGTAAGGGAGAGAGGGCGGAGGGGGAATGGCGGGGGGGGGGGGGGGGGGGGAGGAGCGGGCTTCGTCTGGTGGCTCTTCGCCTTGCCAGTTAGAGACACGTGGAAGCCAGCTAGCCTCGGATCTTCTTTCAACGCCGACGTCGCTGCAGGAGGGCAAACTTGGCCTTTGATCTGCCCGGCGAAGGTGAAATATTAGCTTCAGACAGGCTTCCTCTGAGAAGATTAAACGCTTAATGTAGCACCTTATTATTTTCCAAGCTATAAAGAAGATGGGGTTTCATGTTAAAGTCGCCGGAGGCTTCGGGTGGAGAAAATTAACTCTAACTTGGTGCACATCTTGTACCAGTCCGTTCATCTTTCTTAAATATACCTTTGCCTACCGGGCACTGGAGTGGGGGAGGGGCTAGGAGGGGTGGCGTGTTTACATTGAGTACGTATTGTGTAGTAGTTTTTTCTGGCCGTGTCGGAGTGTACGATGTCTCTCTATAAATAATTTATTTACAAACATTAGGTTTTGGTTAACGAAGAATGATACTGATAAGAGAACAGCTTCAGATTAACTGTTTATATACGTCCCAAAGATACACATCCGACTGTTTTTGAATATCACTTATGAGCCACATAGTGACTTGCACACATTCTGAGTTTGCCACTGGAAAATTCTTTTGGGAATTCTCAGCTGTGTTCGTTGACAGTGGCTTCAAAAATAAGTAACTCTCAGAACGAATTTTCCATCTACGACGGTTGGTACTTAAATAGTGGTAACTATTTACTCACAACCGATACAAAAGAGTTACATGTTTTCACCTGTTACTGTGCTTCAAAGTAGTCACCAGCGTTGTGTAGAACCCGTTGCCAGCGATGTGAAAGGCGTAGTATACCGTTAGCAGAGCCTGTTGTGTTGATGGTGCGAATGGAGCGGTGTAAAGTTATGGTGATTCTCGTGTACGCCTGTGATGGTGTTATCCTAACGCATTACGTTCGTCCACGGCAGACCGTCAGTGCACAGTATTACTGTTCGTTTTTGGAGCATCACTTGCGACCAGCTTTGCGAAAGAAACGGCGACACTTTCTGCGCGACCCACCCATCATGCGCGCCGGCGCATACAGCGCAAGCTGTGGCTGCTCTGTTCGGTCGATGGGACTGGGAAGTACTGTACCATCCACCATACTCCCCGGACGTAAGTCCTTGTGACTTTTATTTGATTCCGAAGATGAAGGAACCACTTCGTGGCATTCGCTTCAGAACTGTTCCAGATATTCGACAGGCAGTAACAGGTGCCACTATTTAAGTTCTAACGCTCGTATGTATCACTTACATAAAGTTACCAATGTTTTTATCTGAATACACGGAGCTCATCCGACCGCCACTACTTCCTCTCGCTCCGACGCTACTGACAATCAAGGAAGAGTTCCTCGTGCATGAATATATACAGTTTAGCTTCCATAACTGTGCCATGCTTTGCGGCGTATGATTATTGTTACCTGTCACCATGCATTACAATCTAGTACAAATCATACGTAATAAAATTTAAAGTTTTAATATGTTTTGCCCAATAATCAGCTACACAGATGGCTTTATCAATAGTTAGCTGTAAAACTAGCTGGATACAGCTTAAGGTGAAGTTTGAGCACGTCAGTAGGTGGTACTGCAATTTGAGACCCTAATCCTCAGCCCTTTGAGAGCCTACATACTTCGCGGCTGCGAGTTCGACTCCAGTCCACCACCAGCAATGGAGGATGAAGCTTTGACAATGCGAGCCACTTGTGCTAGCGAGTCATCAGAAAAATCATCGAATAAATGGCAGCCGAAGAACCCGAGAAAGAAGCCAACAGGCTATTTGTCGACAAGTGGCCACGAAAGCCTTAACAGTTACATAAATAAACCACAAAATATCTAGAAACGAAGAGACCTGAAATGAAATGAGCACATAAAACTACTTGTAGAAAACGCCGGTAGCATCTCATTCTTTCCTCACTGTCCCTTTTTCACGCCATTCGATGAAGAACAAACTAATTTCACCTTAAAAAAAGAACTATTATTTGGGTATAATGCCTTGTGGGTGAAATGGTCATCATACACAAAGCACAAGCTCGGATTTAGCAAGGATGGGACACAAATTGGCTGCATGTACTTCAAAGTAAACATCTTGGCGTTTGCCTTAATCGTTTTAGCGAAACCATGGAAATCCTAAACGGCATTGCCTCCTCCAACTTCTGTCAATTGTGCTAATCACCACACAACTTCGTTTCTTTCAACCAAAGTACCAACTCACTCCTGATCCTCTCTCTCCGTCTGTCTCTCTCTTCACAACCCAGTGGACATACAGATCGTTGCCGCCGTTTTGTTCAGACTTACAGGTCCAAGATTTTGTATGATGTCTGAGGTCATATTGTGATATGCATAACAGAGAAAAACCTTATAAAATGTTTTTTATTGCGTTAACTTTCAACTCAGACAAAAACCTTATGCCTGAACCACACCAGCATGGTTGCCATCAGTGTTATCACAGCAAAATTATTTAAAACGAAAATAAAGTTCCGTCTAAAGTGATACACAGTGTGTTATTATTACTCCTGCTGTTAACAGTCCAACCCCTATCCACCACGACATATGTTTAGTTGCGGCAGCCTCTTTTGTGATGGTGGTTTGTGTCTTCATTGTTATCATGTCAGACAAGCCAGATATCATAATATTTGCAACGTGTGTTTTTGTTCTAATCATATTTCACAATTTTAAACCTAGCTAAAGGACAGTATTGCCAAAGAGTCAATGCACTGTAATGAAAAAGGTCTCTCATGGATTGCCAGTTCACTTGCAAAACATGTTTATGTTTTATTTATTGAACTGGACTGACTTGAAGATAGTAGGGGAATAACAAATAAAACAAACATCATTTCAAAATAAATTTGAATAAAAGTTGAACAGAATGTTGTTATGTATACCGAATTAATGCAACCTGATTTTCTCAAGTCAAAGTATTTTAAAAGTTGTTGATGCTTAATTAATTAATTAATTAACATCAACTAAAACATATTTTAGGTTAAACTGGTACCTTCAATCGAAGTCTTCTCACCTCCTCCTTCGACTGAGATCCTCAGTGGCTCCTAAAACCTTTTTCAAAGGGTGTAAAAGATAAGATGCGCAATTCTTTCATATGAGGCTTTGTGGGATTACCTCATGGAAATGATTCCCCATAAACCCTATGATATCATTGCTGACAAGAGGACATTCTGAATTTCGGTAAATATTAGTTTCTACTCTTATTAAGTCAACAACATTTAATTCAACGAAGTCGCCTAGGAAGTGGATTTGTTTGATGTTTACAAAGTATATTTTTATTCGTGACAACATGTGCAGAATTAGACAATGGTAGATGATGCACAAAGTTTCGCCAGGTGAGGCGCCATTACTTCACTTTATGCTCTGACTGCCCCAATTTTCACTGTCTCGGTGTGGTAATTTTACCGTCGCTGCTGACCACTTGGTTGCGACAGTAGGATTAGGCTATCTTTCTGTGTCTTTGGGAATTTACGTTTATTGATTGCCAGCAATTCCACCAGATCCTATCCTGGAATGAAGGAAGAACTCGCAGCTGGAAGTAACAAATCCTTCACAATTTGGAAGGCTCTCAAAGGGCTGAGGATTAGGGTCTCAAATTGCAGTACCACCTACTGACGTGCTCAAACCTCACCTTAAGCTGTATCCAGCTAGTTTTACAGCTAACTATTGATAAAGCCATCTGTGTAGCTGATTATTGGGCAAAACATATTAAAACTTTAAATTTTATTACGTATGATTTGTACTAGATTGTAATGCATGGTGACAGGTAGCAATAATCATACAAACCTTATTCTGCCAGAACGGTGGAGCTTAAGTTCGCTGCAGTCGCTGAAGTTCGCTGCACGTCAGTGCTTTCCCAATGCCAGCCGCGCTCTCCCCTAACAATGGCGCGTCACCCCCACTTCTGCTCGTCCTGGGCGCCAATAGTGTCACACAATCCTACAGAATGAGATTTTCACTCTGCAGCGTAGTGTGCGCTGATATGAAACTTCCTCGCAGATTAAAAGTGTGTGCCGGACTGAGACTCGAACTCGGGATCTTAGCCTTCCGCGGGCAAGTGCTCTACCATCTGAGCTACCCAAGCACGTCTCACGACCCGTCCCCACAGTTTTACTTCTGCCAGTACCTCGTCTCCTACCTTACAAACTTCACAGAAGCTCTTCTGTGAACCTTTCAGAACTAGCACTCCTGGAAGAAAGGATATTGCAGAGACATGGCTTAGCCAAAGCATGGAGGATGTTTCCAGAATGAGATTTTCACCTCTGCAGTGGAGTTTGCACTGATATGAAACTTCCTGGAAGATTAAAACTATGTGCCGGATGGAGACTCGAACTCGGGACCTTTGCCTTTAGCGGGCAAGTGCTCTACCACTCTACCAAGCGTGGACCGAAAATAGACTTCTGAAGATATCGCAGAACAGACACTTTACTTTTTTATTTTTATTTACACGTATGCTTATTCAGAATTCGACTTAGAATACTGATATCAAATTGCTATCAACATCGTATCCACCGTTCTAAAGTCGTTTACCCTCGATATGAAAAAAAAAAAGACTTCGAGGAAAAATTGTTTCACATACCTCTAGTTAGCGATCCCTGGACCATGCAGAAATTCTTGCAGACCCAAAAGGAGATCATCGTCTATCTTCTTCGTGGCTAAGGTGGTCCTGCAGGCCTTTGTAATATATTCTGTCATTCACTGCTTTTGTGCAGAAGTTGTAATAGTTTAGTCCATCTCAAGCTTGAGAACGTTGATGATTTCCATAATGCCTCTTTGGTCGTCGTTGTCTTTACATGCTTCCACATTGGCCGCGATTTTGATTATTATTTCACCACTGTGAAGGGCTCTTGGAGACATGTTTTCACAAATCGCCTTGTAATTCGATAACGGAGTTTCTGGCAAACTTCTGATGAATACTAAAACAGACATCCTCGAGAACATTTTTACCAAAAGAATTTTTTTTGAAGTTTTCAAGGAATGACTATCACCTTAAAGTGCAGAAACGGTTGTAAACTGCCGGTTCAGATGGATGTCTGCAGCAGGGAGCAGCTGACGGTACCGCAAAAGTGACGTTAAGAGCCTAAGTGGCTCATTGACGTTACCATAACGTAGAAAAAATATGCAAATTAAAGAACCAGGTCGTTTTGAGAAACACCGAGTTCTTCACGACACGCCGGCCGCTGTGGCCGAGCGTTTCTAGGCGCTTCAGTCCGGAACCACGCTGCTGCTATGGTCGCAGGTTCGAATCCTGCCTGGGCCATGGATGTGTGTGATGTCCTTAGGTTAGTTAGGTTTAAGTAGTTCTAAGTCTAGGGGACTGATGACCTCAGATGTTAAGTCCCAAGGTGCTTAGAGCCATTTGAACCATTTCTTCACGACACGACAACAAGACCTTAACAGGGTTAGCAAAAGGTCACGAGGTCTTAGTGGATGGAATTCAAGTTCGATAAGGAAGCGTGGAGGTCTTGTCACATTCCTTTCACTGAGCCGAGCAGTACAATTACAGAAACGTTTTCTTGACAGCTGTTGCTGCGGACCATTTAATTTTTCTGGTTCATCATTCCAATCTGTTTCTTCAATGTCACTTGATAGACCCATGATTTCTCATTATTAAATCTGCTGATGGTAAAACATAATTATTCTGCCTGATCGTCAGTTAAATATTTGCTTGAAGCAGCTAGCTAAACCGCTGTACTGGACAAGCGCTGCGTGGCTGATTCTTCGGTATTGGGCACCTGATATCAAGTGTACACGCTGTTTGTATTAAAACCCGAACAAAGGAGGAGTAGACGGGGCATCGGATAGAGTCTTCTACTGAAAGGTGGCACAGAGATCAGCTGGAACACTGGACTCGCATTTGGGAAGACGGCGATTCAGTTCTCCTTCCAGTCATCCAGATGTAGGTTCTCCGTCGTTTGCCTGAAACGTTTAATGGAAATGCAGCGAGGATTCCACTGAAAAGGAAACGCCCGATTTCAGTCCGTAATCCGCGATTGCGCTCCGCCTGTAATGACCTTGACACTCACGGGATGTTAAATCTTAGTCTTGCTTTTATAGTCCTGTTTTGTGGGGTAGCAGATGATGGACATGAAGCGCTACCCTGCGCAGTAGGTGCTCTGTAGACACAACTGCAATGCAGTGCTCTGAGCGTCGTCTATTTTATTTACCCTTTTCATCTATTAATTTTTACGTGTCTTTCTCCTATGTATCTACGTTACTTTTTTAAATACCATATAGTTCCGAATTTTATTTTACGATGAAAGCATTGCACCTATGTTCTTATAATTACTTGGCTTCTTTGTTTAAGTGCCATCTCCTCGCACCTCTCATCAGCCGTTCTGTGTTCTGCCAGGGCGTCTGACATGTAAATTCATGTTACATATACACTTCAGGGTGCAACTGCAAAATGAATTAGACTGGGTATCTGCATGGTGCGAAAAATGGCACCTGACCCCGAACAATAAAAACTGTGAGGTCCTCTGCATGAGTACTAGAATGAATCCGTTAAACGGCTACGCGAGAAATAATTCAAATTTTAAAAGGTTGACGATTGAAAAAATACAACTGAATACAATTACGAACAATTTAAATTTGAATCATCACACAGAACAGGGGGATCCAAGCGTTTTATGACAGAACACAGAAGATGCAACAAATCTAATAAAGAAACTGCCTACACTACCTTTGTGCGCCCTCATTTGGAGTAATATTTCGCGATGTGGTATCCTTATTTGATAGGGTTGACGGAATGCATCGAAAAACTTCAAAGAAGGGTATCTCGATTTGTATTATCGCGAAGTTGGGGAGAGTGTGTCACGGATGTGATACGCGACCTGCGTTGGTACTTTTTCGTTGCGGCGAGATCTTTTCACGAAATTTCAATCACTAACTTCCTCCACCAAGTGTGAAAATATTTTGTTGACGCCAACATACATAGACAGGAACCAGCGCTGGCGTGGAAATACGTAGGTTCATTTTTCTCAAGTCCAGTTCGAGGAATGGTGTGAAAGTGGTCCTGTCAACCCTCTGCCAAGCATTTGGATACGAACTGCGGAGCAACGATGCAGTTGCAGATGTCCTTGGAGGAGTCTTGTTACACAATGCATAACATTAGGGGGAATCGCCAGGTTAGGTATGTCCTTAGCTGCGTGCCTTCGTGGACGGTAAGTGGATTACCGAGCATCGAAATCCCTCTGCGTATAGCGTTCACACCGCAACATTTCAGATTAATGTCTTTGATGCAAAATCACATTACCCTCGCATGTGCTAGTAGTCTCAGCTCATCCACATTAACCATTAACGCCCCGCGGGAGTATGGGAGCCATCCTACGGGTGAGCTGCCGCTTTTTCAACCACCTCGTGTTTCTGACGCTGTGACGTGAAAAACACAAAGAGAGGTTTGGTTTTCGACCTGAATGGTTCGCTGCGGAAAATTTCAAGTAATGTTTCCACCATATGGTCCTCCACCTGACATCTCAGGCGAAGAAAGTACTATTTAGTCAGATGGTTTAGTGCTGGTTTGTCTGTATCTTCTGTTAATGATGCTCTTCTTTCTCTGTGGGGTGGTCGAAGTTAAGACACTTTAGGGGGGAATAAGTGTGGAGAAAATGCCTGTTTTTGTACTGCTTGCTTACTGAAAAAGTGACTAACTAATGATGAAGCTATTAACTGCGCTTCCATCAAAACTCGAATCTCGGGCCCCCACTTGCTTCAGTACGAATAAAAAAATGAATTAGAACGGTTCGATAGTGCCCACTGAGCCCTGTTCATTGGAAGTACGTTTGTCTGAATCCCTTAAGGCGTTAGTGAGTTATTAATTTTTAAACGTTATTTTACATCCGAAGCATTTAACATGAACAATGTTCAAACCAAATCTCGTAGGGAGCACTACCTTTATCGTTTAAGAGCCAAACTCATTTTCGCTAACACTGATTTTTTATGAAGACCAAATTCAGACATAAATTATTGAAGCACGATATTACTAAATGCCACTCACAATACGATCACCTTTTGTTTGGTTTGGAATAACGATTTATATTTATCAGATCGATCTGGTTCGGCGAGAAGAAGCCAATTTGGATAACATTGTCAGTTAAAAATAACTACTTTTCCCCTAAAATATAAAACTGGGAGAATAGTTTGCTGTTCCATGTTACCAATTTTCATTCTGAGCACATAAGTTGTTACTCCCATTAAGACTTTCTGTGACGTATGTTTAACGAGTACTTAATTACTTAATTTTTCCTATATTACTTAATGCATTATTCCTTAAAATACAGTCTTTTAATTTGTTTTAGTCATGAGTCTCCCGACTGGTTTATGCGGCCAGCCAAGAATTTCTCTCCAGCGCCAAGCCTTTCATCTCAGGGTACCACTTCCAACCTATCTCCACAATCATTTGCTAGATATATCCCAGTGTCTGTCTTACTCTACAGTTTTTACCCTCTACAGCTCCCTCTAGTACCATGGAAGTTATTCCCTGATGCCTTAACACGTGACCTATCATCCTTTCCCTTCTTCTTGTCAATGTTTTCCACATTTTCCTTTCCTCCGAGAGCATCCAGGACATCAAACACTCTCCTGCTTCGATGGGGTCGACCTCCGTCTTGCATGAATCACTTCTTGTCGAAATCAGGGTCACTTTGGATAATGGGGATGAAATCATCTTCCAAAACCTTCACGTACCGTTCGGCAGTCATCGTGCCATCAAGGAATATCGCGCCGATTATTTCGTGATTGGACACTGCATACCACATAGTCACTCATTGAGGACGGAGAGACTTCTCGATCGCGAGATGCAGATTTTCAGTCCCAAATGCATCAATTTTTGCTTATTGATGAACCAATCCAAAGGAAAGTGGGCTCCTTCTTAAGCCAAACCATGCATGCGCATACTAATTCCAATCATGCTCCGCGGCTAACCGTGCAGTTTGAACGCCCTAACACAAACCGTTCAGAAGTTATGACGATTTTATTCCATATAGTTCAATAATATGCGGTCCAAGCTTTATGGTTTCGACCCTACGTTTTCCTGTCATGGGTATTTGAATAACTGACGAGTGGTTTTGAAGTTCCAGCTCGCCCTGCAATTCCATGCTTATGGAACTCTCTTCGTGTTGTTTTGGTGCTGTCAGGGTTCGCGAGTGCAACATTCAGTTCTGCAGTGACTTTTTCAGCTGTCATCCTCTTGGATGACCGCCCGTCACGATCACTCGACGCACATTTTCTTCCGCGTTTTGATGTTTATCACGTATTCACTGTACATAATATAAATTTTCAATACGGTGGCTCTTGAAACACTAAACTCTTAGGCTACCTCGTTTATAGAAGCAACCACTGTACAAGCATCAACAAACTGCCCACTTTCGAATTTACTTAGCTCCGCCATAATGCACTCAACAACTACACACTACATCGATCTGACCACGACTGACACTTGCAAGTTATTGAGGACATTGTGCAGGTATCGTCGTTCATGATAAAATACAACTGCACAACTTGCAGGCTTGGCTATCGTCTGCATTTGTGTTCAAATGTACATACAATCTCCATGTGTTCCCATATTTCTGTTCAACCACTGTATATACTCCACAAGCTACCTTACGGTGTGTGGTGGAGGGTGCTTTCTATACAACTTTCACTTCTCCCCTTTCCTGTTCCAGTAGCAAAGAGTGCGCGGGAAGAAATATTAATAACTAAAGGGAAATTTGTATGACTTAGCAGCTTTGGGCGTTGAAACAGTTCAACAGCTGCTCTTGAAAATTTGTGACCGGACCGGGACTCGAACCCAGATTCTCTACTTCTCGCCAACGGTCACCTTGACCACCTCCGCCATCTGGACACGCTTCCCGTCCGACTCAAATTCTCAAGTGCTGCTCACCACTAATGTTGTTATCCCGTTAATCTTCCCCTTTGATCTCAGCCTCACTGCATTCCAACAAGAACAGAACAGACACCACAACGATAATTGGAATAACAATTGTTGGTACGCCTCTTTCTTATTTTATCTTCACAGTCTTTCCGCGAGATGTATGCAAGAAAAACAAACATATTTGTTGACTCTTGTAGAAACGCATTCTCTCGGAATTTGAATAGTAAGCCACTTCGTGACGTGGACCGCCTCTCTTGCTGCATCTGACGCCTGAGTTCGCTGAGCACCTCCGTGACGCTTTCGCGCTTTCTGAACAACCAGCAATGGAAAGCGTTGCTCTTCTTTGGATCTTCTCTGTTTCTCCTATCAGCTCTATCTGGTGCAGGCCCCAGACTGGCGACCAGTATTCCAATGATGGTCGAACGAGGGTTGTGGAATTACAAGAGTTAGGAGCTTTACCGACGCATCAAAATTTCGTGTCCCTGCTATCATTTGCCGAAAACCTCGTTTCGATATCTTGAACCGCTCACGAAAGGAAAGGGGTGCAAGTTTCAGGTGATTCACTGTGTATCTGCGAGAAAGACTGTGGCAATATGGGCACTGTAACAGTATTTTGTTAGTGATTAACGTTTCGATTTACGTAACCAACTACGATTTTTCATTTTAGGGTGAATTATGTCTACGTCCTGACAAAACTCTACCCTCTGGTGAGCAAGATGTATGAGACAGGCGAAATACCCTCAGACTTGAGGAGAATATAATAATTCCAATTCCAAAGAAAGCAGGTGTTGACAGATATGAAAATTACCGAACTATCAGTTTAATAAGTCACGGCTGCAAAATACTAACGCGAATTCTTTACAGACGAATGGAAAAACTGGTAGAAGCCGACCTCGGGGAAGATCAGTTTGGATTCCGTAGAAATGTTGGAACACGTGAGGCAATACTGACCCTACGACTTATCTTAGAAGCTAGATTAAGGAAAGGCAAACCTATGTTTCTAGCATTTGTAGACTTAGAGAAAGGTTTTGACAATGTTGACTGGAATACTCTCTTTCAAATTCTGAAGGTGGCAGGGGTCAAGTACAGGGAGCGAAAGGCTATTTACAATTTGTACAGAAACCAGATGGCAGTTATAAGAGTCGAGGGACATGAAAGGGAAGCAGTGGTTGGGAAGGGAGTGAGGCAGGGTTGTAGCCTCTCCCCGATGCTATTCAATCTGTATATTGAGCAAACAGTAAAGGAAACAAAAGAAAAGTTCGGAATAGGCATTAAAATCCATGGAGAAGAAATAAAAACTTTGAGGTTCGCCGATGACATTGTAATTCTGTCAGAGACAGCAAAGGACTTGGAAGAGCATTTGAACGGAATGGACAGGGTCTTGAAAGGAGGATATAAGATGAACATCAACAAAAGCAAAACGAGGGTAATGAAATGTAGTCGAATTAAGTCGGGTGATGCTGAGGAATTACACTCCTGGAAATTGAAATAAGAACGCCGTGAATTCATTGTCCCAGGAAGGGGAAACTTTATTGACACATTCCTGGGGTCAGATACATCACATGATCACACTGACAGAACCACAGGCACATAGACACAGGCAACAGAGCATGCACAATGTCGGCACTAGTACAGTGTATATCCACCTTTCGCAGCAATGCAGGCTGCTATTCTCCCATGGAGACGATCGTAGAGATGCTGGATGTAGTCCTGTGGAACGGCTAGCCATGCCATTTCCACCTGGCGCCTCAGTTGGACCAGCGTTCGTGCTGGACGTGCAGACCGCGTGAGACGACGCTTCATCCAGTCCCAAACATGCTCAATGGGGGACAGATCCGGAGATCTTGCTGGCCAGGGTACTTATCTTACACCTTCTAGAGCACGTTGGGTGGCACGGGATACATGCGGACGTGCATTGTCCTGTTGGAACAGCAGGTTCCCTTGCCGGTCTAGGAATGGTAGAACGATGGGTTCGATGACGGTTTGGATGTACCGTGCACTATTCAGTGTCCCCTCGAGCATCACCAGTGGTGTACGGCCAGTGTAGGAGATCGCTCCCCACACCATGATGCCGGGTGTTGGCCCTGTGTGCCTCGGTCGTATGCAGTCCTGATTGTGGCGCTCACCTGCACGGCGCCAAACACGCATACGACCATCATTGGCACCAAGGCAGAAGCGACTCTCATCGCTGAAGACGACACGTCTCCATTCGTCCCTCCATTCACGCTTGTCGCGACACCACTGTAGGCGGGCTGCACGATGTTGGGGCGTGAGCGGAAGACGGCCTAACGGTGTGCGGGACCGTAGCCCAGCTTCATGGAGACGGTTGCGAATGGTCCTCGCCGATACCCCAGGAGCAACAGTGTCCCTAATTTGCTGGGAAGTGGCGGTGCGGTCCCCTACGGCACTGCGTAGGATCCTACGGTCTTGGCGTGCATCCGTGCGTCGCTGCGGTCCGGTCCCAGGTCGACGGGCACGTGCACCTTCCGCCGACCACTGGCGACAACATCGATGTACTGTGGAGACCTCACGCCCCACGTGTTGAGCAATTCGGCGGTACGTCCACCCGGCCTCCCGCATGCCCACTATACGCCCTCGCTCAAAGTCCGTCAACTGCACATACGGTTCACGTCCACGCTGTCGCGGCATGCTACCAGTGTTAAAGACTGCGATGGAGCTCCGTATGCGACGGCAAACTGGCTGACACTGACGGCGGCGGTGCACAAATGCTGCGCAGCTAGCGTCATTCGACGGCCAACACCGCGGGTCCTGGTGTGTCCGCTGTGCCGTGCGTGTGATCATTGCTTGTACAGCCCTCTCGCAGTGTCCGGAGCAAGTATGGTGGGTCTGACACACCGGTGTCAATGTGTTCTTTTTTCCATTTCCAGGAGTGTAGATTAGGAAATGGGACACTTAAAGTAGTAAAGGAGTTTTGCTATTTGGGGAGCAATATAACTGATGATGGTCGAAGTAGAGAGGATATAAAATGTAGACTGACTATGGCAAGGAAAGCATTTCTGAGGAAGAGAAATTTGTTAACATCGAGTATAGATTTAAGTGTCAGGAAGTCGTTTCTGAAAGTATTTGTATGGAGTGTAGCCATGTATGGAAGTGAAACATGGACGATAACCAGTTTGGACAAGAAGAGAATAGAAGCTTTCGAAATGTGGTGCTACAGAAGAATGCTGAAAATTAGATGGGTAGATCACATAACTAATGAGGAGGTACTGAATAGGATTGGGGAGAAGAGAAGTTTGTGGCACAACTTGACTAGAAGAAGGGATTGGTTGGTAGGACATGTCCTGAGGCATCAAGGGATCACCAGTTTAGTATTGGAGGGCAGCGTGCAGGGTAAAATCGTAGAGGGAGACCAAGAGATGAATACACTAAACAGACTCAGGAGGATGTAGGTTGCAGTAGGTACTGGGAGATGAAGGAGCTTGCACAGGATAGAGTAGCATGGAGAGCTGCATCAAACCAGTCTCAGGACTGAAGACCACAACAACATCAGTGTCTAAGAATACGACGATTTGTAATGATTGTCACACACCGAACAACAGTTTAGATTGATCTAAAGATGGCTAGTCAGTGAGCTGAAACCTGTAATCAACAAAGAAGATTTGCTATCTTGATGTAGGATTTTTATGAACACATGTTTTAAATCAACAGATCCCGTATCCCACGGTTGACAGTGTCAAAGAATAACTTAAAAATCCGTTGATAAACTGCGATAGACGTTTCTTCATGAAGCCTTTTGCAAGCAGCAACGAAAATGTCATCTCGGTGGACCGTCTCTCGGATTCAGTACCGGCATCCATCTATTTATGAAACATCGATCTGCGTCCCCCTGTCCTCTTTCTCTCTCTGTCTCTCTCTCTCTCTCTCTCTCTCCTCTGCTTTCACTCGTAATTCCCAGAGACGTGAGGCGGCCGCCTACTCAGAGGTGAAACGTGACGCCGGATTGGCGGCGAGACCAGACGCCTGCCGCTAAAAGCAAAGCGGCGTCGCCCACAGGAAGACAATGGCTGCGGTTAGGGAGAGACAGCGGGGGACTCCGCAGGGTCACGGCGGCAGTGGCGCGGCGCAGTTTCCGAAAAGAGCTGAACCAAACTCTGTGCTTGGAAAACGTTTTGTCGGGGCCATTCAAGCATTCTCAGGTTTCTAGTGGTTATGAAACGTTTGATGTCCAACAGACTTATCCTTTGACATTTTCGAATAACCTTTATGCAATTTACAACGCTGAAAACAGAGGTACCAATGAATACAAGCTCGTATAAGTTGCTGTGTTGTTTAACGGGATGACAGTGCGTGATGGAAAATCAACGGAATGATGACACCGACATCCTCAATTCCTTTAATTTATTTTCTATTCTGGCTTTTTTCAACTCCTTTGTTTCAGTCATTTTCTGATTCGTATGTAGTTTTTTTGATTGTGTGAACCACAATATCTTCAACTAAGAGTTATGGTATCATATTTCAGGGTTAGTATTTTGAGAAAATAGAAACACATTATAAGAATTATACCTGATGTTGGTGTCTTGAAAGGAGGATATAAGATGAATATCAACAAAAGCAAAACGAGGATAATGGAATGTAGTCTAATTAAATCGGGTGATGCTGAGGGAATTAGATTAGGAAATGGGACACTTAAAGTAGTAAAGGAGTTTTGATATTTGGGGAGCAAAATAACTGATGATGGTCGAAGTAGAGAGGATATAAAATGTAGACTGGAAATGGCAAGGAAAGCGTTATGAAGAAGAGAATTTTGTTAACCTCGAGCATAGATTTAAGTGTCAGGAAGTCGTTTCTGAAAGTATTTGTATGGAGTGTAGCCATGTATGGAAGTGAAACATGGACGATAAATGGTTTGGACAAGAAGAGAATAGAAGCTTTTGAAATGTAGTGCTAGAGAAGAATGCTGAAGATTAGATGGGTAGATCACATAACTGATGAGGAGGTACTGAATAGAATTGAGGAGGAGTTTGTAGCACAACTTGACTAGAAGAATGGATCGGTTGGTAGGACATGTTCTGAGGCATCAAGGGATCACCAATTTAGTATTGGAGGGCAGCGTGGAGGGTAAAAATCGTAGACGGAGACCAAGAGATAAATAGACTAAGCAGGTTCAGAAGGATGTAGGATGCAGTACTTACTGGGAGATGAAGCAGCTTGCACTGGATAGAGTAGCATGGAGAGCTGCATCAAACTAGTGTCCCGACTGAAGACCACAACAACAACAAGAACAACAAAAACAACCGGATGTTGACTTTATGTCATCCTTTATAACCCTCTTTGAAAAACTTAGTAATGTGACAAATGTTTCACAGTACACTGAGTCACTCATGTCTTTTGTAGCGTCCAACATTTCTCATTTTCGAAAAAAATAATTCAAAGCGTGAACACAATGTCCGCTTGTAACAACAACGACGCTGTACTATTGTACATATAAGTAATTTTTTTCTTCTGAGTTTTCGATAAACTTGTGTAATTCATGTTCTGATTTCATTTCTTTTTTGTTTCATGCCATTGTGTTAAGAAAACTGTAAACAAGTTTCAATGTGAATATTAATGTTTATGTAAAATGTCAAGTAATATTGTGATAGAATTGAAATGTAAGAAATGTTGAAACTATTGTGAGATGTTTAACATTGTAACTGTGCGTCTGGTCCATACGTAGGCAATGTGTTAGGATATGTAGAATTCAAAACCTAAGGTGAATACCCGGTCTGTCAGGGAGCGGTAAAAGGTGGATGGCAGGCGACCGCGGGAAAATGCACGCGGGCACTGCACGGCACAACGGGCTCAGTAATTAGTTGGAGTTTGGCATTGGTCTGACCAACACCTTCTGGAGCGAGTAGGCTCTCCTGGAAGACGTAGTTTCACTGAGCCTCGGGTATGCTGTTCCAACGCCCACACAGCATGGCAAAATTCCATAGGCACTAAATGGAAAAGTATTGCGACGCTAAGAAGAATTAAAGTGCCGATTCGTCAAGAGCCATAGCTGTGGTTGTATGTGTGCTCTGTGCCTCGCCATCTCGCCGCCCGCCAACCGCCGCATCGATACTAGCAGGTTGAAACTTTTAGTACTGTATTCATATGGACCAGAGAGTGAACTGTTCAACAACAACCTAAATTTTACCAGAACTTTCCCATCATTTAATTATCCTCACAACTAACCTAGACAGGGTCCTTTCCAAATGTTGTGCAATCCGAGTGTCCCGAAATGAAAATTAAAATTTGTGTTAATAGTAACTATTTACAGAGCTAGGTATGTTAGAATGATGTTTAAAGAAATGTTTTGTTAATGAACCAGTAACTGAATAACGAAAGTCTTACGAAGCTGAAAGATAACTTTAATATTGATATAATTCACAATGCTCTTGCCATTCCTCAGTAGCAATCAGTAAGTCATCTACATAAATGGTTAGCCGGGAACTCAATTCTCTCCCTAATACAAAGTCGAGTGCCACAGAAGTGCTAAGCCCAAATGGCACTACTTTATACTGAGGAAGATAACTTTAATATTGATATAGTGATGAAGTTTATTATTTCGAGACAGATATAAAGGTATTTAAATGAGCAGTAAATAAGATGAAAAGAGTAATAACCTATATACTGGAAATCTTGAACGCATAATAAATTCAGTAATCATTTTTTTAATACATCGATCATAACAGTTTCAGGGTCCCCCCACCCCCTTTTATTCATTTGAATTCTGAAGTGTTCTAAATTGGTTTGACCAGCAAAAGTTAGTCAATATAAAAGTCAAAATTTATCAGTATTTTATCTTTATAAAAATTAACATTTTGTGTGTGTCACGAAAGTGCTATTGCTGGGGTAACCTATGCCCGATTTTAATCAGATTTATAGACAGTATAAAGTTTTGTAGTATACATTATAGTGTAGTGTTACGTATTCATGGTTTTTCCATATCAGTACAGAGCGAGAAACTATCAGTTCAATAAATTTTTTGGTTCTAAAATTCTACTATATTACGCAGTGTTACAACTTGTTGTTTTGCCTGAATATATACCAACTTGTACAGGGAAGAAACTCAGTTAATGCCTAGTTATGCTGGCGACTGTATTATTATCAAGTTGGCGGCATCTTCAGTGTTGCTTATGGTCCATCCTGACGTGTAATTGCATTTCGAACTTGTTTGACGGATCATTGTTATTACAGAGTGGGTGTAAGTCTGATTTGGCACCATTCAGGTACACGCGGTCGATATCTATACGAAAATCCTTTCTCATAAGGTGAGCCCCGCTCACTTACCATAGTACAGGCTTTAACGGGTATTGTGTGCCCCACGCGCACGTTACACGCTTTCTTAGCTGAGTGATAAGTGTGGCCTGCTGTCGGTTCCAGGTGCTGCCGTGGATCATTCCTTGGTGGGAGGACGAGCGGAGTGCGCTCTGGCTCGCGATGCTAACTGAGTAGCTACTTGACAAAGAAGCCGCGGATACTGGGCTGCTCAACAGGCAACGGCCGGGGGACAGATGTGCTGCCCTATTCCTCCGTACCGCATCCACACGACACCATTGGCTGACGGACGACACGGCAGTCGATCGGGCCCTACTGGGCCATCTGTGGCCGGAACAGCGGTGTTTCGTTAATATGATACTAAGGCTAGAAATCGCATCTACAGGAACTTCAATTCGATAACATTAGCACAGAAAGAAGTCACGTACATAGGTATACATCTATTCAACAACCTGGCAAAGCACCTTAAGTGACTTGTGGATAATGTACAGGAGTAAGACTAAATTAAGGAACAATCTGGAACTTCATGGCAGATTAAAACTGCGTGTGCTGCAGAGAGTCGAACGCGGGACAAGTGCTATACCGACCGAGTTACCCCAGCACTACTTACGACCCGTTCTCACTGCTTTACTTCCGCCAATACCTCGTCTCCGGCCTTCCAAAATTCACAGAAGCTGTTCTGCGAAACTTGCAAGATACAGACTCCTGGATGAAAAGATACTGCGGAAATATGGCCTAGCCATAGAATGAAATTTTCACCCTGCGCCGGAGTGTACGCTGATATGAAACTTCCTGACAGATTAAAACTGTGTGCTGGACCGGACGGTAGAGCACTTGCATGCGAAAGCAAGGGACCCGCGTTCGTGTCTCGGTCTGGCACACAGTTTTAATCTACCAGGAACTTTCGTATCTCTGTACACTCCACTGCAAAGTGAAAATTTCATTCTGGAAAGAACAATATGTTAAGCAACTCCATCTACTACTGTAAAGAGTGTCTTCATATACTCTTTAAAAAATTAATCTGGTAGGTTATTTTTAAGGGGCTCCGGAACGCCCTATACTTGCAATGTTAAAATAACGCTTATAAATTACATCTTTCCTCACAAAGTATTTGAGGTAGGAAGTTGAACTTTTTACAGATTATTTATTGGAATATGGGCTACAACTTAACACAGGGATTTTACAAAATTTTAGTTCAGTTATTAAAGATGATTTTTTTTTCAATTGTAATGAAAATTCACAACATTTTTTTGCAATTTTTTACTTAGATATTCAAAAATATACAGTTTTTTGGAAAAAGGCTGTGTTAAATTATGCAGAAGGTACTGTGTAACATTTACTGAAAGTTTGAAACAAATATGTTTGGAAGATCCTTAGAAAACATGTAATTAGTATGAGAAAATAAAAGTTTTGGGAATCGAGCGAGAAAGATTGGATTAACTTTTTAGTGCATTCCAGGTCCATAGGATGGATTATCTTCATCCTCTGCAAACTCCTCCTCCAGCTTCCTCTTGTTCCTCCTCCTGTTTACTCTTGCTTGTATTTCTAGACTCTTTACAGCCCTGTCTGCAGCCCGAAGGCGTTCCTTGTCTAAAGCAAGCATCGCTCGTACCATGTTAGAACCTATCTTCATTCCCATATTTCTAAATACCTTTGGCTTTCCAACATTTCTCCTTTTCTTAAAAGCCTTCAGAGCATTTCTAATAACTTTACTTTTACTCATTATTATACTTCAACAAAACAGAGACTCAAGAAACAAAATTAATTACGAGTATTTTCGAGATAAAGACAGAGTAAATAAACATGAAACAATCGACAATCACACCAGCGATATATATTGAACCATCACAGGTTAACCACCACACATACTTTATCTCACATCACTAAAATGTACCTGATGAACACGGACGTTAATAATAACACCATTTGACAGCAGTTTAACAGCGCCACAGTGGGTCACGCCCATGTAGAACACATTTCAAAAAAAAATTAAAAATAGTTGTAGTCTTCGGAATTGAATAAATTATATATCTATTAAAAGGTAATAGTCTGCAGATTCAGAAAACGCAAAAAAGTAAAAATTGAACTTTTCATGATTTTGAGCCTTTCCGGAGCCCCTTAAGTATCACTACCAATGTAATTCAACAACATTTCATAGTATCAAGTCATTTAATTGTATCGCAGTTAATTAAAATGTAAACTTTTTTTTCACATCCCAGAAACTCCTCTCTAAGGGACCCATGGGATATGAAATGAAACGTAACGTAATTTAGTCGTTTTTATTTAATCTTATTCCAAATTATTCGCTGAAGGCGAATTTCATGACATCAACTGCAATGAGTGTAGATATATTATCCAACTACCGCATATGAAAATTTGTGCTTGACTGGTACTCGAACCCCCATGTTTTTGAAGCTCTGAAGAAAGACTTTTTAGAAAGTCGATTCGCTTTGGACGAAGAGAAGCACGCCTAGGTAAAACCGTGGTTCCGTAGGCAACCGCAAACATTTTTCTATGAAGGCGTTGACAGTCTTGTTTCACCGTGTGATAAATGTATTAATGGGTACGGCGATGACTTTTGAAATAATAAAGAGTTTACTTACCTTTTTTTCCATTTCTCCCGTTTTCATTTCAGTGCCTCATATATTTAGCCTTCAGCTGCAGTACATTAGCGATCAGCAATTAAATTATGAAGATTTCAACAGTTATGCTTTTTAGACAACAGTAATCATAAAAAACTAATTTCTTAACAGAGAAGTGAACATGTTACTAATCCATACAGATTATAAAAATGCATGTATGTGTATGTGTACGTGTGTATGTGCGTATGTTCCACATCTCCTAAACCACTAGACCGATTTCAACAAAACTTGGTGCATGTATCTCTTACTGTCAGGCAACAAACGCCAACCTAACATAGTTTAGATACGAAGTCATAACCAACGAGACGCATGTAAAACTGCTGCATCGCCGACGACGTTTAAATTTGTAACTTCTGTGCTACTAACTCTGTTCGCAATAAATTACGCACACAGTCCTCACATATGCCGCTGGAAGTATCTACAAAACTTTATCGCTGTATGACATATACATCAGTAGAGATGACGTCATAAACACAGAGATGGATGGAAAACTGCCGCATCATGCATAGCCTTTAAATGTATTCCTTCTTTGCTGTTAACTCTATTCGCAACGTATTTCACAGACAGTATCCACAATGCCACTTAATGTACCTACACAAATGTGTCATTGTATGACAAACAGATTAAGAGATATGACGTCATAAACTTCGAGATGAAAAAAATGCCGTATCATTCATAGATTTAGTCTTTTCTGCAAAGACACTCCTGAACCGAGTCAGCTTAAGGAAATCCCTGACACTTGGCAACATTTTCGGCAGCTTTCAACTGCCAAGCGCAAACTGCTGTAGGCGGTAACAATAGCCGTCTATAGAGTTATGAAGATACGTTGCCATATACACGTCTTCAAAATCACGTAGTGGACACGCAAGGCAGCTACGCCCAGCGTACTAGAAATGTTGTTTATAATCAAGTTCTGAGTTAAGCATTATAGAGAATTTATATTTTACGACTATGTTTCTTCCATTCGTTGGTGTCGATATGCTTCGGACGGTGAGGAATGCTTTGGATAGTGTACTTATATGTCTGTACATTGTGCATGTTTATTTGTACGACTGTTTCATAATTTCAAAGGTGTTTTCGTGAATACATGGAATTGAAAATTTGCCGGTCGGTGTGGCCGAGCGGTTCTAGGCGCTTCAGTCTGGAGCGATGGAACCGCTACGGTCGTAGGTTCGAATCGTGTCTCGGGCCTGGATGTGTGTGATGTCCTTAGGCTAGTTAGGTTTAAGTAGTTCTAAGTTCTAGGGGACTGATGACCTCAGATGTTAAGTTCCATAGTGCTCAGAGCCATTTGAACCAATTGAAAATTTTTCGTTATTACAGCACAAACACAGTTAATTTTTTGTTTTCGTATCTAATAGAAAATTGGCAAAATGAATATCTGGGCAATGCTGCTTTTGCCAGATAATTAAACAATATTTCTTACAAAAAGATTTGTAAAGTCACAGCTTTTTTAGATGTAAGCAATTTTATAATCAAACACTTTTAAATGGTGATTGTACTTCCTCAAAATATATAGTAAAAAATGGTTCAAATGGCTCTAAGTACTATGGAACTTAACATATGAGGTCATCAGTGCCCTAGACGTAGAACTGCTTAAACCGAACTAACCTAAGGACATCACACATAAACCATGCCCGAGGCAGGATTCGAGCCTGCGACCGTAGCAGCAGCGCGGTTCCGAACTGAAGCGCCTAGAACCGCTCGGCCACAGCGCCTGGCTTAGAAGCAGTAGTAGTACTAGTTTTATTCATCTGCAGATCACTTTTACAATGATGTTCGACACATCGTGGTATTACAGTTACAGTACTGTTGTGCAGTATGAGGAACGAGTGGCACTTCTGCCACATTTTTCGCCCACATCACATTTTTATTTCACTTCTGCTTGCTATCAGTCGAAGAAGAACATTCAGTAGCAGCAAGGTAGAGAGAGAGAGAGTGTCTTGTGTCGGCCATTGTGGGAGTCAGCACCGACATAAGGAAGGAAGGAGAGCAGTTACGATGGCCTGTATAAGGAATACGAAATTACACTACTGGCCATTAAAATTGCTACACCAAGAAGAAATGCAGATGATAAACGGGTATTCATTGGACAAATATATTATACTAGAACTGACATGTGATTACATTTTCACGCAATTTGCGTGCATACAGCCTGAGAAATCAGTACCCAGAACAACCACCTCTGGCCGTAATAATGGCCTTGATACGCCTGGGCATAGAGTCAAACAGAGCTTGGATGGCGTGTACAGGTACAGCTGCCCATGCTGCTTCAACACGATACCACAGTTCATCAGGCGTAGCGATTGGCGTATTGTGACGAGCCAGTTCCTCGGCCGCCATTGATCAGACGTTTTCAATTGGTGAGAGATTTGGAGAATGTGCTGGCCAGGGCAGCAGTCGAACATTTTCTGTATCCAGAAATGCCCGTAAGGACCTGCAATATGCGGTCGTGCATTATCCTGCTGAAATGTAGGGTTTCGTAGGGATCGAATGAAAGGCAGAGCCACGGGTCGTAACACATCTGAAATGTAACGTCCACTGTTCAAAGTGCCGTCAATGCGAACAAGAGGTGATCGAGACGTGTAACCATGGCACCCCATACCATCACCCCGGGTGAAACGCCAGTATGGCGATGACGAATACACGATTCCGATGTGCCTTCACCGCGACGTCTCCAAACACGGATGCGACCATCATGATGCTGTAAACAGAACCTGGATTCATCCGAAAAAATGACGTTTTGCCATTCGTGCACCCAAGTTCGTCGTCGAGTGCACCATCGCAGGCGCTCCTGTCTGTGATGCAGCATCAAGGGTAACCGCAGCCATGGTCTCCGAGCTGATAATCCATGCTGCTGCAAACATCGTCGAACTGTTCATGCAGATGGTTGTTGTGTTGCAAACGTCCCCATCTGTTCACTCAGAGATCGAGACGTGGTTGCACGATCCGTTACAGCCATGCGGATAAGATGCCTGTCATCTCGACTGCTAGTGATACGCGGCCGTTGGGATCCAGCACGCCGTTCCGTATTACCCTTCTGAACCCACCGATTCCATATTCTGCTAACAGTCATTGGATCTCGACCAACGCGAGCAGCAATGTCGCAATTGCGATAGGCTACAACCCGACCTTCATCAAAATCGGAAACGTGATGGTACGCATTTCTCCTCCTTACACGAGGCATCACAACAACGTTTCACCAGGCAACGCCGGTCAACTGCTGTTTGTGTATGAGAAATCGGTTGGACTTTCTTCATGTCAGCAAGTTGTAGGTGTCGCCACCGGCGCCAACCGTGTGTGAATGCTCTGAAAAGCTAATCATTTACATATCACAGCACCTTCTTCCTGTCGGTTAAATTTCGCATCTGTAGCACATCATCTTCGTGGTGTAGTAATTTTAATGGACAGTAGTGTATCTGTTCGTAACGCTTCCAAATTAATTGTGTAAGGGTTCCTCTTGTACGTAGAGCTGGATTTCGTAATATATTTCATGAAAAATGTCATGTAATCATTATCACTTGTAGAAGAGATTGTATCTTTGACACCACTGAACCAAAGCTGTTGCCTGAGTGTAAGTAGCGGCCGGCCGCTGTGGCCGAGCGGTTCTAGGCGCTTCAGTCTGGAACTGCGCGACCGCTACGGTCGCAGGTTCGAATCCTGCCTCGGGCATGGTTTGTGTGTGATGTCCTTAGGTTAGTTAGGTTTAAGTAGTTCTAAGTTCTAGGGGACTGATGACCTCAGATGTTAGGTTCCACAGTGCTCAGAGCCATTTGAACCATTTTGTAAGTAGCGGCGCGCAGAGCGCAGTAGCAGTTGCCGTTGTAGTCTGTTAATGGTAGGCTGTAAGATTTTTAAACTAGTGGCCAGCTCTGAGAATTTAGCTGTTGGCCTATGGACGCACCATAGTACAGTTTTGTAAGGTAATGAAATTTTGTATGTTTAGTTTTAAGTATGCAGCTGCGCAATGTGGCTTTTGCTAATTTTGCAGTACTGACCCTTGAATGTAGGAGCCAAATATTTGCCATCAGATTCAATGAATAGGTTGATTTGGTGTGCCCGATTTGTAAAATTTTGTGTATTTTGTAATCCTGATACAGACAAGTTAAATTTTGTAATCTATTTTGTCAAACGATGTCAGACCGTCGACATTAGTTGCCCTGACAGAAGCTTAATAACAATCACATAAAGTCATTAACTAAAGTAAAAACGTAAATGAGAAGACCATTTGAACTTAGTTGTTATTGGTGGAAGACGATGGATCAATCAGAAGCGCGCCCTGAATAAGCTGGCGCCAAACAGTTACAGTAACACACTACGAGTCTTCTATCGGGGGACGAGCGAGGCGACACGCGTTGGGACAGTCGTGTGGAATACGATGCCGATAATTATCTGCCGCAATTGTCCGCCTACGGTAGCTGAGTGGTCAGCGCGACGGACTGTCAATCCAAAGGGCCCGGATTCGATTCCCTTCTGGGTCGGAGATTTTTTCTCTGCTCAGGGACTGGGTGTTGTGCTGTCCCAATCATCATCATCATCATTTCATCCCCGGTCTACCCGACGGGAGGTCCTTGTCACACGACATTTCATTTCATGTGCCGCAGTTGGCAGTGTCGCGGAAAACGTTTAGTGTGACACGCCACTAGAAGTTTTATATTCGGTACAAACAAATGAAACACGCGCTTTGGACGGAAAGAGTGTAACGAGTTACCGAAAATCATTTGTCGGGTTTAACAGTGCGTCGGTGAACGGCCGTACGAGTTTTGAACATCTTGTAACAATGTGAATCGTTAGATCGTCTCTTGTTGCGGTACTCTGAATATAGTTAACTTCCGTGGGAGTTGATTTAATGAATGAACATAATCCGGCTCTTACCTGCGTTTCTTGATTACCGCTAAACGTTAATGAATAAAAATCAAGTGGGATCATATGTTCTGATAATTTTATTTCTTAGCACTAGACTGTCTCTCACACTGATACCTCAATTTAGCACAGTTCGTTGTTTTGCGCCTTTATGGAGAAAAAGCCAATCGGGACGAGATCTACGAGACAACTTTAGAAGACGCAAGGTAAGCAAACCAGAGTCAGTGATACTAGGAAAGTGAAAAGGCGTACCATCATAAACTGTAGTATTGATAGAGCCTGGCATTTCTGCAAGATGGGTTGGGCATTTTCTGAAACTCGTCGTGTAACTGTGCCACGGAAAACGTGTATTTGTAACAACTCACCAGAAGTTTTATACCAGCGTGAGAAAATACAGGGTGTTTCAAAAATGACCGGTATATTTGAAACGGCAATAAAACCTAAACGAGCAGCGATAGAAATACACCGTTTGTTGCAATATGCTTGGGACAACAGTACATTTTCAGGCGGACAAACTTTCGAAATTACAGTAGTTACAATTTTCAACAACAGATGGCACTGCAAGTGATGTGAAAGATATAGAAGACGACGCAGTCTGTGGGTGCGCCATTCTGTACGTCTTTCTGCTGTAAGCGTGTGCTGTTCACAACGTGCAAGTGTGCTGTAGACAACATGGTTTATTCCTTAGAACAGAGGATTTTTCTGGTGTTGGAATTCCACCGCCTAGAACACAGTGTTGTTGCAACAAGACGAAGTTTTCAACAGAGGTTTAATGTAACCAAAGGACCGAAAAGCGATACAATAAAGGATCTGTTTGAAAAATTTCAACGGACTGGGAACGTGACGGATGAACGTGCTGGAAAGGTAGGGCGACCGCGTACGGCAACCACAGAGGGCAACGCGCAGCTAGTGCAGCAGGTGATCCAACAGCGGCCTCGGGTTTCCGTTCGCCGTGTTGCAGCAGCGGTCCAAATGACGCCAACGTCCATGCGCCAGAGTTTACACCTCTATCCATACAAAATTCAAACGCGGCAACCCCTCAGCGCCGCTACCATTGCTGCACGGGAGACATTCGCTAACGATATAGTGCACAGGATTGATGATGGCGATATGCATGTGGGCAGCATTTGGTTTACTGACGAAGCTTATTTTTACCTGGACGGCTTCGTCAATAAACAGAACTGGCGCATATGGGGAACCGAAAAGCCCCATGTTGCAGTCCCATCGTCCCTGCATCCTCAAAAAGTACTGGTCTGGGCCGCCATTTCTTCCAAAGGAATCATTGGCCCATTTTTCAGATCCGAAACGATTACTGCATCACGCTATCTGGACATTCTTCGTGAATTTGTGGCGGTACAAACTGCCTTAGACGACACTGCGAACACCTCGTGGTTTATGCACGATGGTGCCCGGCCACATCGCACGGCCGACGTCTTTAATTTCCTGAATGAATATTTCGATGATCGTGTGATTACTTTGGGCTATCCGAAACATACAGGAGGCGGCGTGGATTGGCCTCCCTATTCGCCAGACATGAACCCCTGTGACTTCTTTCTGTGGGGACACTTGAAAGACCAGGTGTACCGCCGGAATCCAGAAACAATTGAACAGCTGAAGCAGTACATCTTATCTGCATGTGAAGCCATTCCGCCAGACACGTTGTCAAAGGTTTCGGGTAATTTCATTCAGAGACTACGCCATATTATTGCTACGCATGGTGGATATGTGGAAAATATCGTACTATAGAGTTTCCCAGACCGCAGCGCCATCTGTTGTTGAAAATTGTAACTACTGTAATTTCGAAAGTTTGTCTGCCTGAAAATGTACTGTTGTCCCAAGCATATTGCAACAAACGGTGTATTTCTATCGCTGCTCGTTTAGTTTTTATTGTCGTTTCAAATATACCGGTCATTTTTGAAACACCCTGTACAATACGCACTTTGAACAGACGGGGCAACAAATGAGAATTATCGTAAATTTACTTCTTTTCGCTCTCTTATCTCGTACGATGTTATATTTTGGAGAAATCCTTTATACTCACCAAGAATATTCTTCGCCGAGAAAAGGGCGGTCAGACTCATCCGCAGTATTAATGCGGAAACTTCTTGTAACATCTTGTTCAAGTCATTCGAAATTCCAATTCTGCCACCCCATATTCCATCATGAAATTTGTTTTTGACAGTACTGACTCGTTCGGAAGAAACTGCGTTGTTCATTTCGTGAACACTAGACGGAAAACGATATACACTTGGGTGATACTCCTTTAAACACTGTGGAGAAAAGTGTGCACTATTCAGCACGTTTCATTTTCAGTGGGCTAGGAAACTGAAATAATTAAGTGATAAAAATTGAGTGTTCAATTCCAAACTGAAAAGTTTCCCTGTGGGACATTCCTTGTATTCTGTACAGCCGCGACCAAGATGTTTTATCTCGCATAATTCCACGGAACATGACAAATACACAAACTCCCACTAGCTAACAAGTACACGCACCGTTCTTCGTGTGTTGGAATGGTTTTCTCCGCATTGAAACTACTAAAAATCGGCTCGTATAAGGATGAAATTTTAATTGACTAGCCCGCAGGTATGGAGGTACTGGGGTATTTACTTTGGTAGCGTTCGGTCAAGGTGTCCATGATGCGACACTTCGCATTTCCGTCAGCGTATAGTATAGACATTTAATACCAGGCGGTGCGGTGTAGGTACTCCATTGCCTGCTTCGAACAGGCAGCTTTTCAATAATTCTGGAGACATACACTCAGTACTTGAGAAACAACGTAAGGCAAATGATAGAACCGTGAACGAAGAATGCTGAATGTGGAGCTCCAGTCCAGTACAAATTGGACAGCGAAATAAATGCAGTCCCTATGCCGTTGTTCGCTGAGTAATAAATTTTATTGGAAATGGCTTTGTGAACGGATAATGGGCTTAAATAATCACAGAACAATTGCAAAAAGGGGAAACCGAGGGATATAGATTATGTGTTCATTTTTTTTTGTTCGAATAAACAAAAGCTGCGATTTGCACCGCAGCGAAATAAATGTGACCATTTTTATGTGAAACAAGCGAAATAAATCCTTTTTTGGCATTGACGTCAAAAGCTATTTCTCGTCTTTGTGTAAGTAAGAGGATGTAAAGGGCGATTATTTGTGGGCCAGCTATAACGAGTTCTTTTATAAAAAGGATTTACCCTCTCCGTTTTGAGGCAGGGGAGACTGTAACAGCAGTTCAATCATCTATAACGTGTAACAATAGGGTACTCAGTGGGTTGGAAACAAAGCATCTATTTCGAAACACACTAGATAGAAATATAATTTTTTCTTCTCTTTATGAACATCTACTTCTACATACATTTTCCGAACGCCGGCATACGGTGAATGGCGGAGTTTACCTTGTACCGGTGTCATTTCCTTTCCGGTTACACTAACAAATGGCGTGCGAGGGAAAAAAGTCTTTCTATATTCCTCCGTAAGAATCCTATTTTTGTCATCTTGTCTTCATGGGTCTTGGTCGGAATGCACTTTAGCCACAGTAGAAGCGTACTGCAATCAGCTGCAAAAGTCGGTTCTATAAATTTTTCGCAATGCTAATTCGCGAAAAGGAAGTCGCCTTTCCTCCAGGGACTACCATTTGAGTTCTCGAAGCGTCTTGTAACACCATAGCTTAGACATTACATACCTTTTGTTGATTCATTTAGCTTTCTGTTTTGTTCAACATCCCATCGTTGACCTTCTGTAATTAGTGTATGATTAATTCAATATTGTAATGAAGTTTAATCTCTGTAATATGCACAATATGAGCAAATGATGTTTTGTCTTTTTCATATAATCTCTTTGGTTATCTTTAAAATTGAATAATTTTGTTTAAATAACTTTTTGTAGAAATGTCAATATGTGCAAATGTTCTGTTTTATTTAATATGTTTGATTGCTGTTGCGTAAACTGCTGACCTTCACTTAGGGTTCTTAGTTATTTTGTATGTAAAAGGTGTTGTGGTTCCGCTCGGGAACGAAACTGTGTAGCACGCGCAAAATGTGGTTGGCATGGATAAAAAGATGGAACAAATAATCAGTCGGGGACGAGCTACCAAACTGTCAACTGCTCATGTAAAAGCTGCATATTGTGCTGGTGCGTCGGCCGGAGTGGCCGTGCGGTTCTAGGCGCTGCAGTCTGGAACCGAGCGACCGCTACGGTCGCAGGTTCGAATCCTGCCTCGGGCATGGATGTGTGTGATGTCCTTAGGTTAGTTAGGTTTAATTAGTTCTAAGTTCTAGGCGACTGATGACCTCAGAAGTTAAGTCGCATAGTGCCCAGAGCCATTTGAACCATTGTGCTGGTGCCGAGAGAGACTTTCCATGCCGCTTTCCAATGTCTCGGATGAATGGATAAAGAGCTGGAACTATTCTGGAAGTGATATCTATCATCGCCACCAAGAAATGAGAGAGTCCAACAATTCTACCTGCAAATCCACCTACCAACATGCAATCGCCACCACATTGCGCAATCACTGAATAGGAACCAGGGAATAATAGAAATGTATGGTGAAGGATCAGGTCATTGGATATTTTAGTGTACGCAAATATAAGGTAACTTATAGTCGAACTCTTATACCTACCTTGATTTTTTATCCCTCTGTCGCATTTCCACTTAGGTTCCTCTCCGTTTGAACTAAAGTGATTACCGAGTGTCCTTTATTGAAAGCATATTAAAATTAATATGGCAATAGAGTCTTCTAAATTTAATATTGTTTGTTGAAAGGATATTACAAATATCTCAGTTTTGTGTTTCAATGCAGTAAAAGTTCAGAACTGATACTGTCGAAAGTTACATGTTCATGCTTGTTAAGCGCTTGTTTCTTTAGTGTATTGAAAGTATGTTTAGTTTGCTTGTTTCTTTAGTGTATTGAAAGTATGTTTAGTTTGCTACAGTGGTCAAGATTAAGGGCCCCTCTCCATTGAAAGTAGTTAAAACGCACAAAGTTACTTAATTATAGAAAGTTTCTATTACTCTTGCTATTCAAGTGAAATTCTGTACAATATTGGGTTCCTCTTGTGTATTGAAAGTGCATATTAATCGTGTAATAGGATCCACAGTTTATCCTTTATGCTCATGATAAATAACAATTAATAGAAAGACCACTACTACAAAAACAGTAATTTCTTTATTCAAAAGACAGTGAGAGGTGATTTGTTAGTGAACTCCATTTAATTTTCATTCTAAGTAGAAAGGTGTTTAGTAGTGAGAGACTTAATCTATGCATAATAATTAATTTTGCTGTGAACCATATTCATATTTCATGTTAGGAAGGAATATGTTAGAAAAAGTAATATTGAACCTATGTCCAATTTTGATTCTAAAGAGCACTGTAATAGTAATTTTATTGAGACCATTCAGTAGTAGTGTGTATCGTTATCTGTTATATTTATGCAAATAGTTTGTTCTGATCTGGCAGCTCCAATCTTAACGTGAACATACTGTATTCAGGTGCCAGAGTTCAGTGCACTCGCGTGTGGCAAAATATAGGTTGTGTTTGTCCGTTAAAGTTACTCATACCTATTTTCTTGAACAAGAATGTCAATCATCCTCATGCCTAATTAGGCTGGCGACCGTTTCCTTTTTCTTTGAACAGTGTAGATAGGTAAAATATTGTTTGTACTGTTTAAATATTTACGTAATTCTGACTTTCGCTTCCGATAAGCCATCTCCGTTAGGTACAACACTGTCAACATAAATAAAATCCTTTCAGAGGGTAACACTGCTCTGCTTCTTTATACTATAACTGCTTGAATAAAAACAGTTTCATTATACAAACTACCTCCAGCTTTGAGGTTATAGTATAGCAGTAGCGGGTGGAAGTGTTATAGTCTCCATAATATCCTGTGTTGATTTAACCTACCGGTAACAAATCCAGCAGCATTCCTCTGAATAGCTTCTATGTCTCCCTTTAATCCAGTCTTGTAAGAATCCGATACACACGAACAGTACTCAAGAATGGATCGCACTAGAGTTCTACGTGGGGACTCCTCTTTAGATTAGCTACACTTTCCTAGAATTCTCTCAATAAACTCAATTCGGCCATTCGTCTTCCTAAATTCTTCCTAACTACAGAACTTGCGTACTCATTACATTTCATATTGGTTTGCGTCGTTACGCTTGGATATTTATTTGACACTACTGTGTCAAACAGCACACCACTGACATCTTATTCGAATATTAGGTGTTTGTTCCTTAAAAATCTGCATTAACATACATTTTTCTACATTTAGAGCAAGCTATTATCCATCACATCAAATGGTTTTTCTGTCTCTCATGCTGTATCCTCCTGCAGCCACGCAACGACGACACTTTCCTGTACCCAAAATAGGACATCAGCAAACGGTCGCAAATGTCTGCTCACCGTATCCGTCAGACTGTTCATGTATATAGAAACAGCGACGGCTCGTGCATAATTTAACCAGTGTACAACAATATTACAAAAATAAACAGATAGTGTTTCATTATGTCGTCATGACAGGCGCGACTTAACATTGTTGCGATATTAGCTTACGTAATCCACTACGTTCGAATGCTATTTATATGTTTATAATTTCCGCTTCCTCTCTGCTCACAACGCAACAGAGAACTTCGTTACACAAAGATAAACAATGGCACAGCTACTGCCGTTTCGTCGTTGCTATCGATACATTTAAATAAAGTTCCCTTGAGTATTACTTAGCAATTTGCAATATTTTCATTATAATTACAATCAGTTATATAGAGTCAGAAATAGAGACAATGTTACATCGATTACGTGTTAAATATAGTTTCTATAATAAAGCTTACAGATTCAGAATCAGAAGTACAGTACAAGTCATCAACGGACATTAAACGGCGAAAATTTTGGATGGTGCAGAAGGTGTTTTATATGCGTTTTCGGTGTGACACTCTGTTCCCGAATGCCTAAATATGTCCTTGATTTTTCGTTCCTCCGGTATCCCATGCATCACTTGTAACGTCCCCTTCCTAATCGGTCTACTGGATTGCGATATAACTGACCGTGATCGCATATGCCTAAGAAAATTTTACAGTGACTAAGGTTACCGTTACCGAAGGAAAATAAGACCTGTTAGTGTACAACAGAGTCTTCTGAAGGAAGAGTCTGTTCTAAACTTGAGCTAAATACTGATGATAATTTTGAAATGGGTGGAATATGGTGCAGTCGCTCACGAACACACAGGGGGGAAAGAGTACCACGTAATATTTACTACAAAAATTAGTGACAATACAAAGAAAACACTGATTAGCTAAAAAGGTGATAATTAAGCGGCCGACAGCACGCTAAGGCAATGAATCTCCAGAATTTTAAGAAAGGTAATGACAAAGAAATTTAAGCAAATAATCACTGGCGTGGCAACAGAAGGTTGTCGCTCTTTTCCACGACGCAACAGTTCACGAGAAAATGAATTAACCAGAAGGCATTGCATTTGCAGTTACTCTGAAGTACTAAATTTTGAAAGTAAAGTTAAATGAAGATACTGGTTAAATATAAATGTAACTAAGGCTTTGTTACGTACTTTCAGTAACCTTAGTGTAACGTAATGCAAAATTTAGAAAGTGGCAAGCAATTTCCTTTTCATTATTGAAAGATTGAATGAAATTTACTTTAAGCAATTGAACAACTGATTTTACTTTTAAAATAAGAACACTAAAATACATACCAAGCCAGCAGAAATCACTCGCTAAGCTAAATACAGAGTAATTGAAATTGCTCACGCTTAATTTATGCTTTATCTTTATTCATTAGCTTTGCCAGTGAAATTTTACGTTAATTTAATTGAATGTAGTTAGAACTCAATATTACAAATTCCTTACGACACTCGGTAACTGCGTGGAAAGGAAGGGCATCCTGCCTCATAATAATGCCTGAGGACAATGGCAACACAGGTGCCCTACAAGTTTCAACTATTTCAAGTTATTATTCAAGTTAGTGATACTTTGTGAAAGAAATGCATCTGGCTAAATCTTCTACACTACTATATCTGTCAGTTAACGGTCTTTTACGATGTCGTACCTGGGCGGACGACGAAGAATGTAGCCGACGACAATGCTGAGCTGCTGCTGTTGCTGCTGCTGCTGTTTGAGAACACCGAGTCGTCTCCAGAGCCACGGATAATTTGGGGCAGGCAATAGTTGCAAATGCAGCTTCCTACGCCTGTACACCCAGTCGTGCTCCCAATACTCGTGGGTTAACGAATCAGGAGCGTCTACACTGGTACGAGCATAGCTGCACGCAGCACCTGCGGGAGCGCCCAACAAACACTTCTGCACTCTTTCATGATCCAGGCTGCTCTGCCTCCTCTCTGCTCGCAACGCGAAGGTAAACAGAAAATGTTGTGGGAAAGGCTAACCAAAGACTGCGTGTTATTGGCAGGACACTTAGAAAATGTAACAGGCCTACTAAGGAGACTACCAACACCACGGTTGTCCGTCCTCTTTTAGAATACTGCTGTGCGGTGTGGGATCGTTACCAGGTAGGACTGACGGAGTACAGCGAAAAAGTTCAGAAAAAAGCAGCACGTTTTGTATTATCGTGAAATATGGGAGAGAATGCCACAGAAATGATACAGGATTTGGGCTGGAAATCATTAAAAGTAAGGCGTTTTTCGTTGCGACGGAATCTTCTCACGAAATTCCAATCACCAACTTCCTCCTCCGAATGCGAAAATATTTGGTTGACACCGACCTACAAGGGGACGAACGATCACCAAGATAAAATAAGGGAAATCAGAGCTCGTACGGAATGATATAGGTGTTCATTCTTTCCGCTCGCTATGCGATATTGGAATAATAGAGAATTGTGAAGGTGGTTCGATGAACCCTCTGCCAGGCACTTAAATGTGATTTGCAGAGTATCCATGTAGATGTAGATGTAGATGTAAAATTTCTTCACCAGAGAACTACTGCAAAAGGGCCTCTTTAGCAGATCACCTACAGAATTGCCCATGATGCTAGCACGATACTTTACATGCAGTTAAAAAAAGTTGACCTGATGCTCAGCGAGGAGCGAGTAACTGTTTCAGAGTTTCTAATAACTCTTGATTATGCGTTTAAACGCATGCAAGCTCTCTGTAGCACGCGACAAAGTTAAGACCTATAGTGAACACCTTTTCAATTATATACTGATTTCCCGTGGGTCCTGCGCCGAGTCGAGCGTTCGCGAAGAGTGGCGGGCAACTCGACTAGTGTGACGTCACAAGTTCGTTGCATAGCCTGCATTTCTCGTGGGCCACAGTGCCGACGGGAATGACGTCGCACCAGAGCATGCGCAGTCGGAAACAGAGAACAGCGTCTCTTCCCTGAGTTGACCGTAGCGCGGCTGATCATCATTTCAGCGTTCGACAATCGTTTCTAGTTATCGCAGAGACAACACTAGGAAACATGTCCGTTTTATTTACATACTAGCACGAGCTCCGAGACAAGGGGCGTAATTTTAGTGAGATTTCCGGCTCGCGTCGGCGAGAAACAATATAATTTTAGTGTCATATTTATAGCACGTTAGCACACGACAACCGGCCGCCACTGAGCAGAAAGCAAGAGCAGCTCTGTCACGCTTTTGTGGGGTGCTAGTGACGGTACCCTTGTGTCTGATGAATATTCGCCGTCGAGGACACGGTACCTCTCTTGTTTCTTTTCCATGTTGTGAGATATCTCATAATTACTTCTTCGTTTGTAGAATTCGGAACTTTTTATCGGACGTAAAATGTTTTCGTAATTATTCGTTATGTTCGTTCTGATTTGTCTAATTTGTATTTAAGTACTAGACATTTGAATGCATACAGGAATCCTGATTTGTGATTTGACTACCGAATCGTTATACCTTATGTTTATATTTCTTATAGTCCACATATAAATATTTTTGCTTATTGCAGATATACTCTTTCATTTTCTGTCTTCTTTGATAAATGTCAGCTTTTTCTTATTCGTTTCCTTCAGTTGTCGCTTCTAGGTGCTTGAACTATTTAACCTTTTTTATCCGACCGATATCTGATACTAAAATTTTCTGTGCATTTTGTTTGTTACTAAGAAATTCAGTTTTCTCTGGGAATATTCTTAAACCTGCTTTACTTGACAGCTACTCGAAGAACTCTACCTTTGTTTCTGCGTCTTCTAGATCTTCAGACTATGCAACAAAATCATCCGCAAATTCCAGTCAACTTAATATTTTTATTATAGACGTTAGTAATTTTGGGTAATAGAATAGGTCACAAGGCCAATGGAGGTTCCCAATATGATCACAACTGCAATAAAATCGAAAAGAAAGTAACAGAATGACCACCAGTTCAGAACTGAGAACGACTTTGTTCACCGAGTAAATCATTAGCAATGGGCGAGCGTAATGTGGAAAATGTATGACTGCACATCGCACATAAGAAACGAGAAAGTGCTGACTAGTGAGAAAATCCGTGTCCTCCCTTTAGAAGAGACACTGCGAATTGATTTTGGAAAGAGCTTTGAGGGAATGAGTACTGTAAATATTAAGTGACCTTCACATACACACACACTCCCGCCCATCCACACACCCAATCACCCAAACAAACAAACAAACACACACACACACACACACACACACACACACACACACACACACACATGCCGGAGGGAAGACTCGAACCTCCGACGGGAGGAGCAGTGCGAACCGTGACAAGACGCCTGAGACCGCGCGAAGTACTGGGAAGTAAACGTGTGTTAACCGCAAACAAGGCCATACAACAGACAGGTGTCAATTACTGAAGCTTAACATGCTGACCTGAAGAAGATCTTGCAGTGTATCCCTGAAGAACATCAGCAATTTTACCTTGAAATTTTACACAACCATTGACAATTTGAAGTAACTGCTTTCAGTCTTGCATTTGCATTGCCACATCGTAACGTTATAAGATTATTTTTATTGAGCAATTTCAAAAAAATGTTACATGCTTCAAATTAATGTTAATGTTAAATGCAATATATTACTAATGTCAGACATTTGTGTAAGTTTGCTGTTGTTGTTGTTGTGGTCTTCAGTCCAGAGACTGATTTGATGCAGCTCTCCATCCTACTCTATCCTGTGCAAGCTTCTTCATCTCCCAGTACCTACTGTAACCTACATCCTCCTCAATCTGTTTAATGTATTTATCTCTTGCTCTCCCTCTACGATTTTTACCCTCCACGCTGCCCTCCAATACTAAATTGGTGATCCCTTGGTGCCTCAGGATATGTCCTACCAACCGATCTCTTCTTCTAGCCAAGTTGTGCCACAAACTCCTTTTCTCCCCAATTCTATTCAATACCTCCTCATTATTAATGTGATCTACCCATCTAATCTTCAGCATTCTTCTGTAGCACCACATTTCGAAAGCTACTATTCTCTTCTTGTCCAAACTATTTATAGTCCACGTCTCACTTCCATACATGGCTACACTCCATACAAGTACTTTCAGAAACGACTTCCTAACACTTAAGTGTATACTCTGTGTTAACAAATTTCTCTTCTTCAGAAACGCTTTCCTTGCCATTGCCAGTCTACATTTTATATCCTCTCTACTTCGACCAACAAAGGTTATTTTGCTCCCCAAATAGCAAAACTGATTTACTACTTTAAGCGTCTCATTTCCCACCCGTTTTAATTCGACTACATTGCATTATCCTCGTTTTGCTTTTGTTGATGTTCTTCTTATATTCTCCTTTCAAGACACTGTCCATTCCGTTCAGCTGCTCTTCCAGGTCCTTTGCTGTCTCTGACAGAATTACAATGTCATCGGCGAACTTCAAAGGTTTCCTTTCTTCTTCATGGATTTATAATACCTACTCCGAACTTTTCTTGTTTCCTTTATTGCTTGCTCAATATACAGATTGAATAACATCGGGGATAGGCTACAACCCTGTCTCACTCCCTTCCCAACCACTGCTTCCCTTTCATGCGCCTCGACTCTTATAACTGCCATCTGGTTTCTGTACAAATTGTAAATAGCCTCTCGCTCCCTGTATTTGACCCCTGCCACCTTCAGAATTTTACGGAGAGTATTCCAGTTAACATTGTCAATAGCTTTCTCTAAATCTACAAATGTTAGAAACGTAGGTTTGCCTTTCCTTAATCTATTTTCTAAGATAAGTCGTAGGGTCAGTATTGCCTCTCGTGTTCCAACATTTCTACGGAATCCAAACTGATCTTCCCCGAGGTCGGCTTCTACCACTTTTTCCATTTTGAATATAAATACCGTAAACCGTAAACTGTAGATATTACATGATTTTGTCCATTATAAATGGTTTTGTGAAAGCTGGCAACTGTGAAAAGAATTGGTTTGTTTATAAATAACTTTTCTGCTACCAGACACGATTTTCTTTTATTCATATTTCTCTCGACGCGTTTCAAACACGTTTTCTCTTTTTACCATGCCTTTTTTACATAATGTTTTCGTTGTGTGAGGTCCTGCTTTGTTTTGCTGACTTTACTGCAGTACACAACAAACGTGCTGTTTTTAGGTAATTATCGATTTTTATGTGTAGTAAGTGGCGAAATTTGGAATAATATATACTTACATATTTCTTAGGGTCCATTTTTGCGGAGTATCACACATTTTAAACATCATACACTACTTTCAGTGCTCAGTATACATCGAGATTAACTTGTATAAACAAATCATTACAAAGATATTTTTAGATGTAGTTGACAGCGATAATGTTACAGGTCTTTCACATAGTACGATCACAGTTTAACGTGACAGTCGTGACACTCCTGTTCGTTTTTGTTACCCCCATCGACAAAAGTATCCCAAGAGGCCAGAAAACGACACTTCTGAATATGATATCGGATGAGTGCAAATACTAACGTTTATACTGGTTTCTAAAATAATTTTTTCAATAGGGAGTGTATCTAGTGCCAAAAAATCGGAAATAAGTAAAACAATTACACTAAACTTGTGATTACTTAGTTTCCTAAGGGTCGTGGGAGATGCGAAACGATGCATTATGGGACAGTTTATTTATCATTCACTTGTAACGTTTAGACGTTTTCTCGATAATGTCGTTTTCCTTTAACAACCAAAAATTTGTAGTAAATACTAAAAGACCTGATCTTTTACACAACAAAACAGAGTTTTGTTCGCTACACTTTCAGCCAAATCAGTCAATGAGAAATATAGGGCACCTATAAGAAATGTAGTACCTGCGTCATTTAAAGTATCAAGTAAGCTACCACAACTTTAAATTGAACGAAAACCACACAGACGTGATAATAAATCGTTAAAAGAAACTGTTTCCTGGAACAGGAGAAACCAGTTCCCCAATTGTTGCTAAATATGAGTCCAAACGGCAAGAATCTTCAACACATTTGCTTTTGAAGCAAAGGTAATTACATTTACAAATATACCGGTGTATCAGAAATTCGTGTAAAGTGTAAGAAATGGGAAATCACTGGGACTCCATAACAATTTTTCAAGTCTCAAGGTACGCGCTTATGATAACAGCGGTAGACAACAATAGAAATATATGCCTTTCTTGTGTGAAATCTGTTTATATTCTATTGCTTTCAGCGGAATAAGCTGTTGACGTCGGAATATTCGAAAGTATTTGTTCATGAACAGCTTATGTTATATAATAAGTGTTATTCTGCTGTTTTTATATGTATTTCAAAATAATTCATATGTCTCTTGGTAAGTTACTAACGCATGGAACGCAAAACTATAACAACTATTCAGTTAATTAAGTAGAAAATAATTACAAACAAACATTATCTTTACGACGCATGTGACTGTCTGTTTTCTCGCCGCTTAGAGCGCTGGTGTCGCTCCATCTGTCAAACATTAACAACTTTCACACTGGAGAGTGTCGTGACTGTGTTTATTAGACTGTGGAATGACATTCTTTTGTACAGAGGACATTTATCTTAACACATGGAACATAATTAGCTTATGTCTATTTTCAAATGGTTCAAATGCCTCTGAGCACTATGGGACTTCTGAGGTCATCAATCCCCTAGAACTTAGAACTACTTAAACCTAACTAACCTGAGGACATCACACACATACATGCCCGAGGCACGATTCGAACCTGCGACTGTAGCGGTCGCGCGGTTCCAGACTGAAGCGCCTAGAACCACTAGGCCACATCGGCTGGCTAAGAGTATTTTCCAATTGTGCTTATTTCTATGTGTTACTGTTTTTTCTTTAATTGTATTGCCAAAGCATCTGATGAAATTCACACATTCAGTTTCATGTTTTTCGTTTAACATTTTTTCATGTTTACTGTAATGTGAATATATTCCCAGTTTTTCTAACAAATTTATTTTATGCCCTTTATATAGTCGGTAGAGTACTTTGACATACTGCCCTACCTTTCTAACTGGGTATCCTGTATTATGTACAGCTGGCTGTTGTGACCGAGCGGTTCTAGGCCCTTCAGTCTGGGTTCCCGCGACCGCCTCGGGCGTGGATGTGTGTGATGTCCTTAGGTTAGTTAGATTTAAGTAGTTCTAAGTTCTAGGGGACTGATGACCTCAGATGTTAAGTCCCATAGTGCTCAGAGGCATTTGAACCATTTGTATTATGTATGCATGTGGCTATTGCTGATGTTGTTGGATATATAGGCTTTAATATGTTCTGTGTACCTGGTTTTGAAATATCGGCCTGTTTGTCTTAGGTAGAACATGGAGCATTGCTGGCATGTTACGTTGTATGCTCCAGAGTCTGAGTGTGGGTTTATGATTACACTTTATATTATGTGTTCATTTTATTGTTGTTTATTTCATGAAGAAAACCAAATATTTACTTTGTTATTTTTAAAACATTTGCAATCTTCTCTGATATACTGAACAGCCAAAGAAACTGGTACACCTGCCTAATATCGTGTAGAGGCTACGGGAGCACGCAGAAGTGCTGCAATACGACATGGCATGGATTCGACTAATGTCTGAAGTAGTGCTGGAGGGAATAGACACCATGAATCCTGCAGGGCTGTCCATAAATCAGAAAGAGTACGAGGGTGTGGAGATCTCTTCTAAACAGCACGTTGCAAGGCATCCCAGATTTGCTCAATAATGTTAATGTCTGGGGAATTTGGTGGCCAGCGGTAGTGTTAAAACTCAGAAGAGTGTTCCTGGAGCCACTCTGTAGTAATCTGGGACGTGGGCGGTGTCGCATTGTCCTGCTGGAAATGCCCAAGTCCGTCGGAATGCACATCGGAAATGAATGGATGCAGGTGATCAGGCAGCATGCTTACGTACTTGTCACCTGTCAGAGTCGTATGTAGGCGTATCAGGGTTCCCGTATCACTCCAACTCCACACGCCCTGCACCATTACAGAGCCTCCACCAGCTTGAATAGTCCCCTGCTGACATGGATTCATGAGGTTGTCTCCATACCCGTATATGTTCATCAGCTCAATACAATTTCAAACGAGACTCTTCAGACCAGACAACATGTTTCCAGTCATCAACAGTCCAATGTCGGTGTTAACGGGCCCAGGCAAGCCGTAAAGCATTGTGTCGTGCTGTCATCAAGGCTACACGAGTGGGACTTCGGCTCCGACTGCCTATATCGATGATGTTTCATTGAATGGTTCGCACTCTGACGCTTGTTGATGGCCTAGCTTTGAAATGTGGAGCAATTTGCGGAAGGGTTGCACTTCTGTTACGTTGAACGATTCTCTTCAGTCGTCGTTCTTGCAGGATATTTTTCCGGCTCCAGCAATGTCGGAGATTTGATGTTTTACCGGATTCCTAATATCCACGGCACAACTCATGAAAAGGTCGTACGGGAAAATCCACAGTTCATCGCTACCTCGGAGATGCTGTGTCCATCGTTTGTGCGCCAACTATGACACCGTGTTCAAACTCACTTAAACCTTGGTTCCCTGCCGTTGTAGTAACAGTAACCGATCTAACAACTGCACCAGACACTTCTTGTCTTATATAGACATTGCCGACCGCAGTACCGTATTCTGGCTGTTTACATATCTCTGTATTTGAATACACATGCCTATACCAATTTCTTTGGCGCTTCAGTGTCTATTACTTGCAACAAATTTCATTAGGGAATTAATAAATTGAGGAGTGATTGAACAGTTTTGTACATGATGTTCTTGAATTTACACCACAAATGATTCTTATTACACGCTTTTGCACGCTAAAAACTTCTGCTTGGTTTAAGAAGTTACCCCAGAATATGATTCTGAATGACCTAATAGAATCAAAGTAAGCGAAGTATGTAAGCCTTTTTTATGTTTGTATCTCCTACATCTGATATCATTCTCACTGCAAATATGGACTTGTTTAGGTGCTTCAGAAATTCTGTAGTATGCTCTTCCCAACGGAATTTATTATCGAGTTGTAATCCGAGAAATTTAACACTGTCAACCTCATCCATCTGCGTGTCTAGTTTTTGTACTGCATGTAGTGGGTCTTTTCAAAGTTTAATGACAGTGAATTAGCTTATACCATTTATGAATGTAAGTGAAAATTTGATTAGCAGCTATTCGTAAATCTGTACTTCACTTGCTACTTATTGCAAAGGGAGACAGATTTACTCAGTTTTGGTTTCCACTCGGCGCTGGATGGATGGGTCTCCATGTGCCGCACTGTGCTCAGAGGTTCTTACTGGAGAAGACTGAGTTGTCAACTTACCTTGTGATTGCGTTCTGCAAACTATTGTTACGAGTTAAGGTGGAGATAACGCCTAGCATTCAGCAGTTAATTCGTTGCAGTTTTATCAAGTCTGTAACTAACCTTTACGAATGGTAGAATTTAACATGCTACGTACTCTGAGACAGTCAGTCTCGATTCATGTGGAGCAGATGTCGTTGTCATATTAATTCATGCTAAACGTAGGTGAACTAAATAAGTCACACTCGTATCCATTTAACCACGTTTGATATTGTCTTAGTCTTATGTAACAACTCGCGCGTAAATTCTTTATCATGAGTGGCATAGGATGCCTTGTGGTTCATGTATGAATAATTGCATTCCTCCTTATAATATGGGCAGTGGTTTGACTTGGGTAAACGTTAACTTCAATACAATACTCCAGAATTTATTTACATTTCCTTGACACTAATAAATTTATGGTTCGATTCTACGTACAAATTGCACTTAAGCTGCTGTCAATGTTATGCAAAGACCATAGCCTTCACTAGGCATATTTATTCAGATGACCTACTTTCAAAGTCAGCGTTCACTTTTTCAGCAGTACAATTAGTTCTAACTTCTCTACACGATTTTTTCGTGTTTCTGAAAGCTAAACTTGCGTCGAAACCTTCACTGTCGACGACAGCGTCTTACGATGCATTCAGTATTTGCAATGGTGACAATCAGAGACGAACATTCTGACTGCACATGCCTCTGTCTAAAAGATGGGACATTTACATACCTCATAAATCTTTTCAAGGAACTTAAAATAGGTAATCTGACGCAAAGTTCATTTTTTTAAAGAGTAAACCACCATTCGACTCTATTCGTATATTTATCTTTTGTACTACCTAGATTTCGGTTTCTTATGCGAATATCAAGTACAATACTAAAAGTTGTTAGACCATTATTATTATGTCATATCTGTTAAATCAACAAGAGCAAAACGAGGATAATGGAATGTAGTCGAATTAAGTCGGGTGATGCTGAGGGTATTAGATTAGGAAATGAGACACTTAAAGTAGTAAATGAGTTTTGCTGTTTGGGGAGCAAAATAACTGATGATGGTCGAAGTAGAGAGGATATAAAATGTAGACTGGCAATGGCAAGGAAATCGTTTCTGAAGAAGAGAAATTTGTTAACATCGAGTATAAATTTAAGTGTCAGGAAGTCGTTTCTGAAAGTATTTGTATGGAGTGTAGCCATGTATGAAAGTGAAACGTGGACGATAAATAGTTTAGATAAAAAGAGAATAGAAGCTTTCGAAATGTGGTACTACAGAAGAATGCTGAAGATTAGATAGGTAGATCACATAACTAACAAGGAGGCATTGAATAGAATTGGGGAGTAGAGAAATTTGTGGCACATCTTGACTAGAAGAGGGGATCGGTTGGTAGGATATATTCTGAGGCATCAAGGGATCACCAATTTAGCATTGGAGGGCAGCGTGGGGGGTAAAAGTCGTAGATGGAGACCAAGAGATGAATACACTAAGCAGATTCAGAAGGATGTAGGTTGCAGTAAGTACTGGGAGATGAAGAAGCTTGCACAGGACAGAGTAGCATGGAGAGCTGCATCAAACCAGTCTCTGGACTGAAGACCACAACAACAACATGCCAATACTGAAAGTAAAAGTTGTTAGACCATTATTATTATGTCATATCTGTCAAATCAGTAAAGTAAACAATACTAACACATTATTTTAAAATGTAACTGACAGTTATATCTTAAAGGCATGTGTTAGTCTTGTTTACCTGCTTTGGACTGCCTTAGCTGATATGACGTAATTGAAGTCTAACAAATTTTAACATTGTACTTGAAATGTCATAAAAGCCGAAATCTGGATAGCAGAGAAGACAAATATAGTAATACACAATCAAATGGCGGTTTGACTTTTTTTTTTGATATTTTGTTTGTGTTTGGCTCAACACTATCGAAAACTTTTCACGAAAGTTCAGCTTCAGTATTTATTTATGCCCATAGTTCGGAACGTTGCGCAGTGTAAGACATGCGCTTATAAATTTGTTCTCAAAACGAAGTCAGATAATTAAATAAAATTTTATGGATTATAATTTCATTTATAAGAGAATTTCAGTCGGGACAACTTTCTGAGACATCTTTCATATGTTTTCTGAATTCGACAAGCAAAGGGCAGCTTACAGTATGTCTGACATAATTTTGTAAATGATCTACGGATAAATATAGAATTAACTAATTATTCCAAGCACATATGGAGTCACCTGGCGTTAGTCTGCCCTCCAAGAAACACACCACATAGTGCAGAACTTAATTTTCAGTTGCTGCCAACCTCTGCGTTTACTGTATGAATTGGGGGCGGCCCGTGTGCCTGGCGATTATCTCAGGGGCAACAGGAATCCACCCCCATTCCTATTCAGACGGAGCCTCCCTGAAAAGAAACGGCACGACAGCCCTCTCCGGCTGGAGATCGGGGTGCGGAATTTATGCAGAGGGTCGATATGCAATGCGGGAGGTCGGCCGTTGTTCATATTCCTCGCGTTTCTTTGGTACCTCCCACGATAACCGTGGCCATTCATTTCGCTGTCAGCATCGAAGTAGGCCAGCAGCCGTCTCTTCTCCCTGCTGTATGTATATCGCCGCAACCGGTGCGGCGCGGCGAATTTATTTGAATGGGGAATGTAAGAGGAGGAACAGGTAGCTGGCTAGTATCTGCTGCCGTCTCGCACGCTTGCTACCTGCAGCAGGAATGAGAATGTCCTACGGAGCGGGGGAGGGGTGGACCCGCCGAAATGCGAAAAGCAGCAAAATGTTGAAGCAAATTATTTAAAATTCTGTTTATGCTATCTTACCACTGGCAGAGGATAATGAAATGTAGTCGAATTAAATCGGGTGATGCTGAGGGAATTAGATTAGGAAATGAGACACTTAAAGTAGTAAAGGAGTTTGGTATTTGGGGAGCAAAATAACTGACGATGGTCGAAGTAGAGAGGATATAAAATATAGACTGGCAATGGCAAGGAAAGCGTTTCTGAAGAAGAGAAATTTGTTAACATCGAGTATTGATTTAGTGTCAGGAAGTCGTTTCTGAAAGTATTTGTATGGAGTGTAGCCATGTACGGAAGTGAAACATGGACGATAAATAGTTTAGAGAAGAAGAGAATAGAAACTTTCGAAATGTGGTGCTACAGAAGAATGCTGAAGATTAGATGGGTAGATCATATAACTAATGAGGAGGTATTGAATAGAAATGGGGAGAAGAGGAGTTTGTGGCACAACTTGACTAGAAGAGGGGATCGGTTGGTAGGCTATATTCTGAGGCATCAAGGGATCACCAATTTAGTACTGGAGGGCAGCGTGGAGGGTAAAAATCGTAGAGGGAGACCAAGAGATGAATACACTAAGCAGATTCAGAGGGATGTAGGCTGCAGTAGGTACTGAGAGATGAAGAAGCTTGCACAGGATAGAGTAGCATGGAGAGCTGCATCAAACCCGTCTCAGGACTGAAGACAACAAACAAACCACTCGCAGAATCAAATCTATTCCCATACACTGGCTACTAGTACTAAGTCATATCCCCTCGCCAGACCTCAGACGTAAAGACGTTCTCTTAAGAGAATTCAACAAAATAGTGGACAATCCAGAACTACAGATACATTCTGACATCAGCAACGCGAATGCTAGTCGCCTGCGTTCGAGAAAACCACCAACTAGAGATGGCATGAACTTGAGGAGCAGCAACTTCCAAACTGCCACTGAGTGGCAGAAGAGACTTAACTACAAATTCTGCCCAACAATGCCTCTTGTGAAGAAGACGCTGCCACCTGGTTTCAACCTCCCTCGCAGACAATGGTCCACACTAAACAGAATCCGAACCAACCGTGGGAATTGTGCAGCCTCCCACTTCAAGTGGAACATGCCTTGAACACCTGAGTGTGACTGTGGTGCTACACAACAGACGATTCAGCACATCATCACCGAATGTGGTACAAGAAAATACAATGACAGTGCTAGTGACTTGCTCTCGCGACTCCACAAACTATAGACTACATTCGTAATCTGGACATACGAATGTAAATTTCTGTCATGATAGATGTTGTATTTCCAGCCTTACGCTAATTACATATGTGTATATGGTGCTTCTGATTATGAATAATTTTATTGGTTTAAATATTAATAGGAGTACATGATAGTCAGCATATTTGTTTCTTATTTAGTTGCATGTTCCATGTGACACTTTGTCAGGTATATCGTACTGCGTACAGTTAGTTAGTTTGCAGACTATTAACGGCGTAGGAATTTCATTTCGGCTGCATGTTGGCCACACTAAATTAATCGCGGGTAAGGCAGATGTCAAGCTGAGATTCTTTGGAAGAATCCACGGGAAATGTAGTCCATCAACAAATGACGTAGTTTGCAAAAGAACACTCATTCAACCAATACCTGATTATAGGTCATCACTGTGGGATGCATACCAGAGGGTACTCACGGAGCAAATAGAGAAGATCCGACGAAATGCAGGTTCACTTAGTTAGTGTAAAAGCGTTACAGAGACGTTCAATCGACTTCAATGGCAGACACTGCAGGAGAGGCGTTCTGCATCAGGGTGTGGTTATTTTACATGACTGGTACGATTGTTTCGCACCTTAAAATCCGGGTCGTGTGTACGATTTTATCCAAATCAAGAAAAACTGGAGAGGATTTATTCATCATGAAAAAAAATATTGTTAAGATTCTGAGAGCGTATGTTCCTCGAATGGTACTATTGTACGTAGGCTGTTTAGGTTTTTATGTTGGTAACGCCACGTAGCGCTCTGTACGAAAATCACTGACTGTGCTGTGTGTAATCTGTAGATGGTTGGCATTGTTGGAATATTCGCTATTGTAGTGTTGGGCAGTTGGATGTGAACAGTGCGTAGCGTTGTGAAGTTGGAGGTGAGCCGCCAGCAGCGGTGGATATGGGGAGAGAGATGTCAGAGTTTTGAGAGCGGACGATCTAGACGTGTGTCCGTCAGAAAAAGGAAATTTGTAAGGCTGGATGTCATGAACTGATATATATTACGACTTTTGAACACTATTAAGGTAAATAAATTGTTTGCTCTCCATCAAAATCTTTCATTTGCTAACTATGCCTATCAGTAGTTAGTGCCTACAGTAGTTAGAATCTTTTCTTTAGCTGGCAGTATTGGCGCTCGCTGTATTGCAGTAGTTTGAGTAACGAAGATTTTTGTGAGGTAAGTGATTCATGAAAGGTATAGGTTATTGTTAGTCAGGGCCATTCTTTTGTAGGAATTATTGAAAGTAAGATTGCGTTGCGCTAAAAAAAATCAAATAACGTAACAGGTTGACCAGCACAGTAATTTATAAATTTTTCTATGGGGATGTTTCACTATGTACGTCTCCTATGTGTATCTCGTGGAAATAGAAAGAAGGTACAGTTGGAGGCAGAGGCTCTCCGGCAGTCGTTCTTCCCTTTAACTATTCGCGATTGGAGCAACAAAGCGATGAAGTGATGTCTACATTTACAAGCACACGACTGTTCTGCTTGCAAGAGTATTCATCTAACTACTTTTACACTATTACTCTATCGTTCCATCATCAAACAGCGCACTTAAATATTTACGTGCGAGCTCTGACATCTATTATTTTAATACAATGATCATTTCTCATTACGTAGCGGACTACAAAATATTTCCACCTACGCAGGAGAAAGTTGGTGATCGAAATTTCGTGAAAGCATTTCGCCGCAACGAAAAATGCCTCTGTTTGTGTGATTACTACCCCAACTAGCGTATCACATCCGTCATCCTCTCTCCTCTATTGAGCGATCATACAAAACGAGCTGATCTTCTTTGAACGTTTTCGATGCCCTGCATCATTCGTTCTCTAGCAGAGGCTGGACAACGTTTGTGGACAGTCTCGTTAGTGGATTTGTTCCATCTTCTACGTGTTCTGGCAATAAGACACAGTGTTTGGTTCACCTTCCGCAAAATTTTGTGTATCCATTGCAATTTAAGTTGTTCGCAGTTGTTATCCCTTGGTATTTACGAATGACGTTTCGAAAATAAGTTTCGTCATTGTTTTTTTACACGGAAACTGTATTGCCAAAAACAAATACACCATGACATAACGAACTACACATTTTGCTCTATCTTTAGAGATAGTCGCCACAGACGTTAAGGAATTTGTCGTAACGTACAATCAGTTTGAACAAAGCACTCTGATAAAACTCTTTGCTCTGTCATGCAAGGAATTGTCGCACAGCCTGCTCCGCCTCAGCGTATTGTTTTCATTCGTGGATGTGGGGCGACGCCCATTTCAACCATCTTCCTCCACACTTTGGCTTTCTTCTCTGGCCGGCCGGAGTGGCCGAGCGGTTTTAGGCGCTTCAGTCCGGAACTGCGCGACTGCTTCGTTCGCAGGTTCGAATCCAGCCTCGGGCATGGATGAGTGTGATGTCCTTAGGTTAGTTAGGTTTAAGTAGTTCTAAGTTATAGGGGACTGATGACCTCAGAAGTTAAGCCCCATAGTGCTCAGAGCCATTTGAACCTTTTTTCTTCTCTGTACATGAAACACAGCGACCAGTCATTTGACGAGACATGACCTCTTCACTAGGTACACTGTCTGTAGGCGTTCATGGATGACAGACACACTAGTCCCATGGGCCGATTAATACCGGATATCAGCACGCACTTCTGTTAGCGTCTGCGTTGGCTGTGTATGTCCTTCTGCCATCCTGATGGCTACTCTTCTTTCTTTGGCGATCTGCGCATGCTTCTTTCCTCTTCTACTGACGCCGTTTCCGTCGTTGAACCAGAAATGGGTGCGGATTCACGCGGCGTTTGTTCGTGTCATATGATGTACTATCTTCTCTTCCAAAACAGGCGAATCTTACTCTCGGAACGCTCCTTGTAGCTTAATCGACACCTTTAGGTTTGTGTGATTTATCGTGTACACGATATTTAACGGATGCTGTAACCTCCATTTTCCTAATCGGCCAACTGGATTGCGATATAACTGGCCGTGATCGCATATGTCTAAAGAAATTTTTCAGTGAGTAAGGCTATCGTTACGAAAGTAAAGCCGGGCTGTGTGGCCGCTCGATTCTAGGCGCTTCAGTCTGGAACCGCACTGCTGCTACGGTGGCAGGTTCGAATCCTGCCTCGGGCTTGGATGTGTGTGATGTCCTTAGGTTAGTTAGGTTTCAGTAGTTCTAAGTTCCACGGGACTGATGGCCTCAGATGTTAAGTCCCATAGTGCTCAGAGCCATTTGAAACATTTGAATTAAAGGAAAATAACGCCGGTTAGTTGGAGGAAAGTGTACCACAGACACTTCTGAAGGAAGAGTCTATTGTAAACATCAGCTAAATACTAATAACTTCGAAATGGGTGGAGTGTAGTGCAATCGCTCATGAACCGTATAAGTTGGAAAAGGGTATATTTACTACAAAATTTACTGATAACACGAAGGAAACACTGATTACCTAAAAAGGTCATAATTAAATGGTCACCATCCCACTGGGGCAATGAGTCTTAAGAAAGGTAATGGCAAAGAAATTTAAGCAAATACTCACTGGCATGGCAACTGAAGGTTGTCACACTGTTCCACAGCACAACAGTTCACGACAAAATAAATCAATCAGAAAGCATTGAGTTTGCAGTTACCTATTTCGAAATACTACATTTTGCAAATAAAATTCAGTGAAATTACTGGTTAAATAAATGGCTGGCTTAACGTAAACTTTGTTACGTAAAAAATAGCTTTCATAACCTCAGTGTAAAGGAGTACAAAATTTAGGAAAAAGGTAAGCAGTTTATTTTTGACTGATGAAACACTAAACTGTATTTACTTTACGCAAATGAGCAATTGGTTTTACTTTTAAAATGACGACAATAAAATACATACCAAGCCAGCAGAAGTCACTCGCTAAGTTAAATACAGAAAAAATGAAATTGCGCGCTCTTTATTTGTACTGTATCTTTGGTTATTAGTTTTGTGATTGAGATTTTTCTTTACTTTAAGTAGCCTCTGTCATGCAATATATGAATGAACAGTTACTGAGACAGAAAATTTAGATTGAAACTGGTCATTGGCAAACACACAAAACTGCCAGTAAATAATTGATCAGTTTGCATACATATTCTTGCGACACTCGGGCGATTGCATGGAAAGGAAAGGGACCCTGCTTGGTAATACTGTCTGAGAATAATGACAACACAGGTGCCCTACGAGTTTTAAATATTGCAAGTTATTATTCAAGTTATTCATTCTTTGTGAAAGAAATGTGGCTGGGAAATGTCAACTTAAGTTTATAATTTTTCACTGAACAGTCTTACGAAGTTGTAGCTGTGCGGACGACCAAGAACGTAGCTGACAACAATGCTGAGATGCCGTTGTTGCTGCTACTGCAGTTCCGTGCAAACCCTGAGTCGTCTTCAGAGCTACAGATAATTACGGGACAGGCAGTAGTTGGAATTGCAGCTTCCTCTGCCTGTACACTCTTACTGTGCTCTCAACATTCGCGCCTACACTGGCACGAGCATAGCTGCACGCCGCGGCGGCGGGAGCGCCCAACAAACACCTCCGCACTCTTTCATGACTCAAGCTGCTCTGCTTCCTCTCTGCTCGCAACGCGACAGAGAACCTCCATACGCAAAGGTAAACGACGGGACAGCTACTACAATTTCTTCGTTGCTATCGATATATTTCAGTAAAGTTCCCTTGCCTATTACACAGCAATTTACAATCTTTTCATTATAATTACAATCAATTATATAAGTCAAAAATAGGTATATTAGTACGTCGATTACGTATTACGTATAGTTTCTGTAATACACAAACTGTCCTATTGGAAGAATATCCACAACTGAACATTATACCACAGATATCTATCTTTTTGATTTGCAGCTCCTTGTATTGGGCGTGTTTGCAATTAAAATGTTTGGATGTGAGGTCCTCCAGTTTTGCAGAACACCGTTTTTCTCAATACCCAGTATAGTTACGTATGCATCACAACATCTCAGCATGATGCGGAGAATGGAAGTGCTTACCACACGAAAACGCAAGTAAATACGAAAATAGGCGCGAAAACATAGCGAAAAACTAAATTACATTGTAGAAGATAGGTTAACTCCCAGCAAAAAACTTTCTCATCAACATCGTTTGGTTGCAGATGAAAAGTTTGTAATAATTAACAGAAAAGTGATCCAGAAAATTCATGCTCACCAAATGTAAAGGTATTTACAAAAAGAAACGATCTGTTGTTTGAACTAAAAATGCACATAATTTTATAATCATTTAACAAAAATGTTCACATTGCAGAATAAATAAAAACGAAAACTCACTGATGATGGCACAGTGGTGCCGAAACATGTTTAGGTACTGAGAAAAACGATGTTTTGCGTAACTGGCGGACCTCACATCCAAAAATTATGCCAGAGGTTGAAAATACCGCTTCAGTTGTAAATTTCTTTTAGTGTCACACGATCGGTTTCGGCTCTCATAAGCCCATCCTCAGGTGTCGCAACTGAGGCCCCCGAGCGCCGCGGTGGACGTCTACTAGGCGCCGTGTGCTACCTATGAGAGCAGAAGAGTGACTCCCTGTTCTGCGCCTATAGGTACCAAACCGGGCCTACTACAGTTCACCACGGCACTCGGGGGCCTCAGTTGCGACACCTGCGGATGGGCTTATGAGAGCCGAAACCGATCGTGTGATAATAAAAGAACTTTACAACTGAAGCGGTATTTTCAACCTCTGTTTCTGTAATACAGCTTATAGCTTCAGAATCAAAAGTACGGTGCATCTCATCAACGGATGCTAAACGACGAAAATTTTGAATTGTGCAGAAGGTATTTTATCTGCATTTTCGGTGTTACAATACCTTTTAATACTCATTTGAATGACCTCACGGTTTTCATTATTTAGGGTAACTGACACTTTTCAAACCATGCAGACGTCATGTGTAAATCAATTTGCAGTTGGTTTTGATCTTCTGATGACTACTAGACGGTAAATGACAGCTTCATCTGCAGACGATCTAAGATGGCTGCTCAGATTATCGCCTAATTGATGTATATAGATTAGGAACAGTTAAGGGCCTATAACACATCTTTGGGGAACGCCAGCCATCACTTCTGTCTTACTTGATGACTTTTCGTCAGTTACTAAGAACTGTAACATTTCTGACAGCAAATCACGAATCCAGTCGCACAACTGAGACGATACTCTGTAGGAACGCAATATGATTCTTTTACAAAATATCCTCTCTTTCAGGAGTGCCTGTCCCCCAAAGTACATAGGAGAACCTCTGTGAAGGTTAGGAGGTAGGAGATGAGGTACTGGCGGAGGTACGGGGGTTTGCGTTGTAGTTGGATGGGTCAGCCGGTAGTCCACTGTCCACGAAAGGTAAAGATCTCAGGTTCGAGTCGTGATCCGACACACAACTTTAATCTGCCAGGTAGTTTCAAATCAGCGCACACTCCAAGGCGTTCTGCAATATTTGTTGTCATAATTTCAGTAAGCATTTAACTCTTTTGCACTGCATAAACTACAACTTTCTAAATAACAGTTCTTCTATGTAATGGAATTTGCTCATAGGGAACTGTATGAAAAATTTTGTAACAACATTATTCACTCCTTCCAGAGCTAGTCAGCTTTAATGTAGACAAATGAGGCAATATTCTGCTTCTATTGTGTAATTGTGAATGATATTACTCCTTCTCGACTCTATATGTGCGACACATTTCACGAGAGAAAATACTACTGTGGTGTTGTAGTCATTGTACCTAACTGAAACACTTGTCTACAAGGTGATAGGGAGTGAACACCACCAATTGTTCTTATGGTACACTTTTCTGCAACGAATACTTTCCTGCTTATAATGCTTCGTGAACGGTCTTCTGGCACAGAAGATGCGAACACTCAGCTGACAACTAATCCATACCGTCGGGATCGTGCAGATAGTGTTAGAAAAATAACAGGGCGTACAAGCATTTGTTTCTGCGAAGCTCCATCCCTAAATTTGGAAAGTAGGGAGGATTAATGCACGATGGGATAAAAGTACCCTCTGCTCCACACATACCGTGATTTGCAGAGTACAGATGAGGATGATCACACCCATAACGATTTTATAAACCAGCCCCCTTTGGGTTCATTTCCAGAAATACGAGGGCCTGCTTGTAAGTCCTTGGCTCTACAAAGAAAAAATGCTGTTCTAGTTTGAAAAAAAATATTTATTCAGCTTATTTCCTGTTGAGCTCAACACATTTATAACATCTTTGTTCCAGCTTCTTTAACCCCCCCTCCCAAAAAAAAAGATTTCGATTGTACTGCAAACCACTCGTCTGCAACCTTTCTGGCTTCCTCAATGTGCAGAAATCGAATTCCCTTGCTGTTTCTTGAGGTCTGGGAACAGACAAGTCTAAGTGGACCAATACCGGTAAATAAGGTGGATGTTTGAGGATTTCGAAACGCAGATTTGCCAGTTTTGCTGCGTGAAGCCTCCTTTTCTGCTGATCTTTGTTTTCAGCTTCTTTGGATGCGGGGTATCACTGTGTCTCCATTCTTTGGTCTCTGAACCATAAGTATATATCATTTTCCATTCATGGTGACGAGACGATCCAAAAATCTCACAGGATCCCGGCGAAACTGGGCGAAAACGGACTGTGAAGCAACCACTGTTCACGGTTTTGGTCTGTTTTGTCACATTTTGGAACCTATTTGGTTGAGAGCTTTCTCATGTTCTAAATCGCATGAATAAAACGACCCACCACGGAATATGCCCAGGTTATCTGCTAGCTGTCCAGCAGTTTTCCTTTGACCATCTAGCATCATGGAGTGAACAGCATCCCCGGTTTCCGGAACTGTGACTTGGTTGACCTACAAAGACGCTCTTCATCTTCAATACTGAAATGCCTGTTGTCATTACAGCAACCCAATTCTTGATACTGGAGTAGGAAGGCAAGTTACCAAACAGTGTACTAGACATATCATCATAAATTCCTTTGGCAGTCTTCCCTTTAAAAGATCATTCTTAATCACTTCACGTCTCTCTTTCATTGTGAATTCTCTATTTTATTACGCCATGTTTACTCCAATGTTATTGCTATGCAGTTATCACGTATGATGCAAACAACAAGATTAATTCTAAACATCAGAATTAATCTAAAACAGTTTTAACTGGGGAAAGCCCAGGACTTATCAAAACCCTCTGGTAAGTTTGTGTTGCACGATCGGCCAAAGACCCTTGGAAGCAATTGAACAGGTCTCTGGCTACACATTCCACTAGTGACGCTATCTTTATATTCAAAAAATACACTAATCACAGGGGCCTGTTGTATGGACTCTAGCAGTACAGAATCGATGTGTCAAGTGGAGGATCCGCACTCGCCCTGAAGCTAGCGAATGTGCTGACGTGTTGCCTACACCGGCAGGAGGACGTGCTTGTGGAGACCCCGTGTGGTGCGGGTAGCAAACACTTTGCCGTAGGCGCAGCCTCATTCTAAATTCTGGCACCTCGCTCCACGGCATATATTTCCATAGCAGCGCCGCTCAACGCGAAAAAAAGGAAAAGAACTTGAGGTGTGGAGCACCCTCCTGTAGGGCGTTCAGTGCCCCCAGAGACGATGGGTGAAGATTCCGTCTCGTAGCGTCCCTCAGTCCTGACGAAGGAAGCAGTGAAAACATCCCCTCGGTGACACATCAGTGGCTGGCGGTCTGTAACGGCACCGTCGATTTTTAGGGCAATTTTTTTAGAAATGTCTTGAGATAAAGGTCTAGAAATACGCTTAAACGTCAAATAAGATACAAAAGAATTATTACAATTTTGAACATGGCCGATAATGCAGCAACCGTAGACGAAATTTATAATATTACTTGAAAATACAGCTCTTCGGTTGCACAGGTAAAAAATTTTCAAGTTTACCTAGGTTTCAACTGCTCTAATGCAGCCTTCATCGGAAGTAAAAAAATTTTACATTATCTATAACAGAGTTTTGGAATAATATAAAAATTATTAAATTAAACATATGTAATAAAATTACATCATAGCTAACTGCTACGGTACAGTAGACAAGTTTACCTAGGTTTCAACTGCTCTAAGGCAGCCTTCATCAGAAGTAAAAAATGTTTACATTATCTATAACAGAGTTTTGGAATAATATAAAAATTATTAAATTAAACATATGTAATAAAATTACATCATAGCCAACTGCTACGGTACAGTAGACAAAGAAAGCATACTTACATAGAGTAAATAGTTATGAAATGGTTTAGAGCAACAGTGCTCACTTTAAAGATAAAAATATATTTGTACATTATAAAATTTTCCTAGGAATGCACAACTTGATTAAGACGCGCCGCTAAGGGTCGCGTGTGCGGCCGGCACTGTAAGCAGCATCAGACTGAGAGGCGCGCGCGCCGTCGATGTTAGCAAGTCGGCACCTTGTATCGCGCCGTCTAGTATTGAATGCTTGTAATTTACAGTGACAACAGCTGTCAGAAGCATTGGAACAGGAGTGCACGTAATGTGCTGATTACATTATGTCAGATCGAAAGCTGAACAAAATATTATACTGTAAAACAGGGAGAGAGAGAACAATATTTAAGGCTACAGTACGGGAAGCATAATAGCAATATTCCGCGTTAAGTGATTTTAAGCAAGGGCTTTACACCATCAAAGAAATTTTTATCACGTAATTGTGATTGCTCATTGAGGATTAAATGGTCGTTACGGGAAAAATGTTTGAAATGTGTTACAAGGTTCCCATCTGGGAGAAAATTACATAAGCAATGCAGAATCAGAGGTAGTGGGCACTTAAGAAAAGAGGACTGATTTTCTTCGTCTTCCTCTTCTTTTCACTTCACGGAGAATGCTTACAGCGTATTGTCCTCTGCAGAAGCCATCTGTTTCTCGATTCGACTTTATCTCTGTTTCCTGTTCGGATATAAATGATTGCTTGTTTAGCTGTCATGTCTTCATCCAGTATTCGATATATTGTTTCCGTTTAATGCATCTTTTTTTTAATCATACAATACATACAAAACGTGTAATGTGTTTAAGTGCAGGTATTTTTATATGTCGTACCTTGGTAAGTAAACACATCGGCGTGTTGGCTGTTCTTTATCTGTGTCGAACAGTCTTCCCTTAGACACATCACCAAATTTACGACTGATGTTTTCTGCATGGTCATAACTGCACCACAAGTGGCCTATCACTGTTACTGCAGTCTAACCGTTTTGGGTTAACGTGTCCACACTTAAGCATCTGATCTATTGCCCAGGCGAACATAAGCGTTAATGGCTTGATCTTGCCGCGTGTACTTGGAGGTACTAACCAAACTAAAAACATGCTACTCCTAATATCAGTAATTATTAGTCAGCAAATGAAATAAATACCGATGTAATGTTGAGTGAACAACAGAAAAATCTGCAATCTGCACTTATGTAGCTTCGTGGTCGCTTTCTACATAGTGTACAGTTACTTAATTACACTAAACGATTTATATATCCCACATCAGATGTTTTGTTACACATTAATATTGTTATTGTGTTACGATCGGTTTCGTCTGGTGACCATCTTTAGATTGCCGAGTTGTGCTAAAGGGAACCTGAAGATATTCAACGAACACAATAAATATTTAATACTACAGCTGAGTTGGCTTTTATTAATCACCAACATTATTCAGCCGTGACGCCAAACAGGATCAAAATTACTTCTTAGTTGTTCTGTACCAACTCATTCCTTTCCTTCTTTCTGTCTATCTTCCCCAATTACTCTAATTTCTCGAACAGCATCTCTTATACCTCTGCCTTTTATGAAACCAAATTGCTCTTACCCACAACGTCTACATCTACATGGTTACTGTGCAATTCACACTTAAGTGCCTGGCAGAGGGTTCATCGAACCATTTTCATACTACTTCTCTACCATTCCACTCTCGAATGGCGCGTGGGAAAAAGGAACACGTAAATCTTTCCGTTAGAGCTCTGATTTCTCTTATTTTATTATGATGATCATTTCTTCCTACGTAGGTGGGTGTTAACAAAATATTTACGCATTCGGAAGAGAAAGTTGGTGATTGAAATTTCGTAAATAGATCTCGCCGCAAAGGAAACCGCCTTTGTTTCAGTGACTGCCACCCCAACTCGCGTATCATATCAGTGACACTCTCGTCCTTATTGCGCGACAACACTAAACGAGCTGCCCTTCTTTGAACTTTTTCGATGTCCTCCGTCAATCCTACCTGGCAAGGATTCCACACCGCGTAGCAATATTCCAGCAGAGGGCGGACAAGTCTAATGTCGGCTTTCTCTTTAGTGGGTTTGTCGTATCTTCTAAGTGTTCTGCCAACAAAGCGCAGTCTTTGTTTCGCCTTCCCCACAATATTATCCATGTGATCTTTCCAATTTAAGTTGCTCGTAATTGTAATTCCTAGGTATTTAGTCGAATTGACAGCCTGTAGATTTGTGCGATTTATCGTATACCCAAAATTTATCAGATTTCTTTTTGTACCCATGAGGATGACCTCGCACTTTTCTTTGTTTAGTGCTAATTGCCACTTTTCATACCATACAAAAATTCTCTCTAGATCATTTTGTAATCGGAATCGACTGTCTGATGATTTTACTAGACGGTAAATTACCGCGTCATCTGCAAACAGTCTAAGGGGGCTGCTCAGATTATCGCCTAAATCATTTATGTAAATCAGGAACAGCAGAGGGCCTACGACACTACCTTGCGGAACGCCAGATATCACTTCTGTTATAGTCAATGATTTACCGTCTATCACTACGAAGTATGACCTCTCTGAGAGGAAATCACGAATCCAGCCACACAACTGAGACGTTACTCCATATGCACGCAATCTGATTAATAGTCGCTTGTGAGGAACTGTATCAAAAGCCTTCTGAAAATCTAGGAATATGGAATCGATCTGAGATCCCTTGTCGACAGCACTCATTACTTCATGGGAATAAAGAGCTAGCTGTGTTGCACAAGAACGATATTTTGTGAATCCATGTTGGTTATGTATCAATAAGTCATTTTCTTCAAGGTAACTGATAATGTTCGAGTACCGTATATACTCCAAAATCCTACTGCAAATTGAGGTCAGTGATATGGGTCTGTAATTCAATGGGTTACTTCTATTTCCTTTCTTGAATATTAGTGTGACCTGTGATACTTTGCAGTCTTTAGAAACAGACCTTTCTTCAAGTGAGCGGTTGTATATGATTGCTAAGAAAGGTATGCACACTCTGAAAGGAACCTGAATGATATACCATCTGGACAGGAATACTTGCGTTTCTTAATTGATTTGAGTTGTTTTGCAACACCTAAGATATCTACTTTTATGTCACTCATGCTAACAGCTGTTGTGGTTTCGAATTCTGGAATATTTACTTCGTCTTCTTTCGTGAAGGTATTACGGGAAACTGTATTTAGTAACTCCACTTTAGTGGCACCAACATCGGTAACTTTTTCTTCGCTATCGCGCAGTAACGGTATTGACTGTTTTTTGCCACTGGTGTACTTTACATACGACGAGAATCTCTTTGGGTTTTCTACCATATTTTGAGACAATGTTTCATTGTGGAAACTATTAAAAGCATCTCGCACTGACGTCCGCACTAAATTTTCGAGCTCCCGTGAAACTTAGCCAGTCTTGGGAATTTTGCACTCTTCTGAATTTGGCATGCTTTTTTTGTTGCTTTTGCAACAGTGGTCTGACGCGTTTTGTGTACCATGGTGGATCAGTCCCGTCTCTTATTAACTTATGCGGTATGAATCTATCTATTGCTGTCGATACTGTATCTTTGAATTTGAGCCATATCTGGTCTACACTTATATAATTAGCTTGGAAGGAGTGGAGACTGTTTCTTAGGAAGGGATCAAGCGAATTTTTATACGCTGTTTTGTTTTAGTGGTTTTGATTGATATGGTTTTGAGTCTCGCTACAATGACCTTGTGTTCGTTAATCCCTGTATCTGTCATGACGCTCTCTATTAGGTCAGGATTATTTGTGGCTAAGAGGTCAAGTGTGTTTTCGCAACCATTTGGAGTTCGTGTGGGCTCATGAACTAATTGTTCAAAGTAATTCTCAGAGAAAGCATTTAGCACAATTTCGGAGGATATTTTCTGTCTACACCGGCTTTGAACATGTATTTTCGCCGAACACAACAGGCTTCCACTTTGCCCTCCAATGAGCTTTCTTTTGACATCACTGGAGTCGCAAAAGGCGATGGTTCGGGGTTCTTGGAATGCACATTACAGGGCGTCCGACTCGGATGTGTCCCTGAAGTAACCGATGTGTAACAGTTCGTTGTGGTGACAACTGCTGCTCAGATTGCTGCCGCAGGTTGAGTACAATGCGTCAGAGCTTTACGCCGAACACAGTGGTCTTCCCTCTCGGCAATGCCACATGGCCGTCCGGAGCCCTATGTTCTTGCGACCGTACGTTCTCGTGATCAGAGCCGCCAACAGTCATGTAGAGTGGCTACATTCCTTGCAAGTCTTTCTGCCACATCGCAGAAGCAACATACAGCTTCTCGCAGTCCTAATACACGAAGTCGTTCAAAGTCAGTGAGGTGTTGATAATGGCGTCTTTGTTGTCTTAAAGGCATTCTTGACTAACATCAACTCACTACGTTCGGTCTCATATGCAGCTAACACTCACGACAGTTACAGAGCATATTTAAAGGAAACCTAATTTGTATCCTCAAATTTATGCTACTATCTCCACTCTTACGTGACTGGTGCGAAATATGAATAGACTTCCATCTTTCTGATGTAGAAACCCGCCTGCCAACTTTCGATTATGTCGCACAACTCCTTTTTGGTACGGCGATTTTTTTCCTTCAGTGTAATACGTACTGCTAAAATGGCTAAACGATGGCGCATCATTCAGTCTAGGATGCTGATTTTCTTGTGTTGGTTGCGATCTAATTACAGTCGCAAAAACTTGATTTCATTGTTGTTTGAGAATACAATGTTTGTTGTATGAGGAGTTATGTGAGGAGTGATGCATATAATTCGCTGCCAGTGTTTGTAACGCTCCAGCTACATACGATATGTTATTCCCTGCTAAAATATTAATTTCAAATATAAAGCTAGCAGAATATGTATTTCAAACAAGTGCCGGTGTACGGGAGAAGGGCGACGAGTGGGGTAAAATGCTTTTGTTAATGATTCCTGGAAAATTTGTTTCATGTAACAACGAAAGAATGTCCGAGCCGGCACCCAGTTGCGAGTTCCTGGAAAGCTGCGGTGAAGCAGAGGCACTTCACAACCCGCCATTGCATCGCTGAAACAAGGCAATACTGGAATTATTTAATCAGTTACTGCGCTGTATCCATTTTGGACTGACAGTTGCACCAGGACAGGTCTTCTGCATCTTCATCTACATCTTCATAACGGCTCTGCAGTTCCCACTTAAGTGCCTGGTGGACGGTTTGCCGAAACACGTTCACTCTATTTCACGACCGTTCCACTCTCGAACAGCGCGCGGGAAAGACGAACACATAAATCTTTCCATTTAAACTCTGATTTCTCTTATTTTATTACAATGATCGTTTCTCCCTAAGTAGGTGGGTATCAACAAAATATTCTCTCACAGCGAGGAAAATGTTGGAGACTGAAATTTTCGTGAAAAGATCTTGCTGAAACGTAAAACGTCTGTGTTTCAATTATTGCCATCCCAACTCGTGTATCACATCCGTAACAATCTTCCCTTGTTTCGCGATAACACAAAACGAGCTGCCCTTCTTTGCAATTGTTCGATGTCCTCCACCAATCCTATCTGCTAAGTAAACCATACTGTACAGCAGTACTCTAGCAAACAACGGACAAGTGTAGTATAGGCTGTCTCTTTAGTAGATCTGTTGCAACTTCTAAGTGTTCTGGCAGTGAATCGCAGTCATTCATTTGCGTTCCCCGCTGCATTATCTATGTGTTCGTTCCAATTTAAATTGTTCGTAACTGTAATTCCTAGACATTTAGTTTAATAAAAAGCCTCTAGATTTTTGTGATTCACCGTTAACAGAAATTTCGTTTTAGGACTCTGTGGTTGACCTCAAACTCGTCATTCTCTAGGAGCAATTTCCATTTTTTCACTCCTTACAGATATCTTTTCTAAATAATATCAGTGATTTTACTGGACAACAAATGACTACATCATCTGCGAATAACCTACGATGGTTGCTCAGGTTGTCTCCTAAATCATTTATATAGATTAGAAACGGCAGAGGACCCGTAACACTTCCTTGGAGAACGGTATATATCACTTCTGTTTCATTCGGTAACTTCCCATGCCTCATTACGAACTGTGACATTTCTATCAGGAAATCACAAATCGAGTCGCATAACTGAGACATTGCTTATTAATTATGAGGTCAGATTACAAACTGCTTGTGAGAAACGGTATCAAAAGCCTTTTGGAAATCTGGAAATATGGTATCAATTTGAAATCATCTATCGATACCACTCATTAGTTCGTGAGAGTAAAGATCTGATTATGTTTCACAAGAACGATATTTTCTGAACCGGTGCGGACTGTATCAACAAATCCTTTCCCTCGAGGTAATTCATGATGTTCGAACAGAGTATGTGTTCATAGATCCCCCTGCAAATCGACATCAGTGATATGGATCTGTAATTCAACGGATTACATCTGTTTCCTTTCTTCATAGTGGCGTGGTCTGTGTAATTTTACAGTCTTTAGGTACTGGTAGGATCATTCGTCTCGTGCGGTAGCGTTCTCGCTTCCCGCGCCCGGTTTCCCGGGTTCGATTCCAGGCGGAGTCAGGGATTTTCTCTGCCTCGTGATGACTGGGTGTTGTGTGATGTCCTTAGGTTAGTTAGGTTTAAGTAGTTCTAAGTTCTAGGGGACTGATGACCTCAGATGTTAAGTCCCATACTGCTCAGAGCCATTTGAACCATTTGAATTTTGATCATTCGTCGAGAGAGGACTTGTATACCAGTGTTAAGTACGAAGCTATTACATCTGCATTTTCTGAAAGAAATCTAATTGTTATATAATCTGGACCGGAGCGCTTGCCTTTACTGAGTCATTTAAACTAGTTTGCTATACCGGGGATATTTACTTCATTAATGTTGGCAGCAACTCTCGGTTGCTGGAAACCGCGTTTAGAAACTCTACTTTAGTGGCACTGTCATCAGTAATGTTACCATTACTATCTCGCAGTGGAGGTATTGACTGTGTTCAGTGCTTTTAAAATACTGGTAGGAAGTTTTATTCTACGAGTCATTGTGCCTGTAATATTGTGTGAGGAATGTGTTCTGTTTCTTTACCAGCAGTTCGTCGTTTCCTTTTCAAAGTTAAATGACATGAAAATATTCTAATTTGTTTCCAGTAATTTAGTGCAGCGTGCAATATTTTAATTGCTGTGCGAAGCTTAGACAGTGATCTGTTCTTAGATTTGTCGTTTTTAGTACTACTCTTTGGTGCTTTTCGGCGCCCTGAGTGGCAGAACATAATTAGAAGCAGTGAGCCGCAAATCCTAAGGCTGCAATTATAATATTTACATTAGTGATTTAATTTTTCGTTGGGATTTTTATTTTCGGCTCCCTATAGCGGTAGATCGGGTAAACATTCACCTCACAAGGCTTTCTGCAAACATGACGTCATTTTGACGTCCCATGCAATATCAACAACAGTAGGAATTGCTATCGACATTGTGACAAGGAAGAATATGAATGGCATTGCTCCTCGTTTTACTCGTAGTAATTTAAGCTGTCCTCTTTATGTTCCTGCCAAACTATACTCTCGGAAATGGCCAAATACTGCTTTCTTCGTTCTCTAAAGACGAAGAAACAGGAGTCGATAGGGAAGAGACAGGGGATCCAATATTGGAATTTAGAAAAACTTTCGAAGACTGAAATCAAATAAGGCAGAAGAGATAGATAACATTCCATTGAAATTTCTAAAATCATTGAGGGTAGTGGCAATAAAACGATTATTTATATTGCTGTGTAGAATGTAAGAGACTGGCGTTATACCATCACACTTTCGAAAAAAAAAAGCCATTATCCACACAATTCTCAAGGAGCCGACAAGTGCGAGAACTATCGCATAATCAACTTGATAGTTTATGCAGCCAAGTTACTGACAAGAATGATATATAAAAGAATGGGAAACGAAATTCAGGATCTGTTACATGGCGACCAGTTTGCTTCAGGAAAGGTGAAAGCACTGGCACCAGAGAGGCAGTTCTGACGTTGCGGTTGATAATGGAAACAAGACTGAAGGAAAATCAAGACACGTTCATACGGTTTGCCAACATGGAAAAAGAGTTGAATGTAAAATGACGCAAGATGTTCGAAATCCTGAGAAAAATAGGGGTAAGATATAGGCAAACAAGGGTGATATACAAAATATACAAGAACCAAGAGGGAACAATAAGAGTGGAAGATCAAGAACGGAATGAACGGATTACAAACGGTGTAAGATAGGGATCTAATCTTTCGCCCCTGCTGTTGAATCTGTACGTCGAAGAAACAATGACGGAAATAGAAGTTTTAGGTTCAAGAATGGGCTTAAAATTCTAAGTGAATCGATATCAATGACAAGATTCAGTTATCCTTAGTTAGAGTGAAGAAGAATTACAGGGCCCGTTGAATGGAGTGAACAGTCTAACGAGCTCAGAATATGGGCTGAGTGTAAATCTAAGAAAGACAAATGTAATGAGAAGTAGCAAAAATAAGAACAGCGAGAAGCTTAATATCAGGGTTGGTGGTCACGAAGTAGGTGTAATAAAGAAATTCTGCTGGCGGAGGAGGAGGAGGAGGAGGAGGAGATTAAAATGTTTAACGTCCCGCCGACAACGAGGTCATCAGAAACAGAGGATAAGCTCGGATTAGGGAAGGATGGGGAAGGAAATCGTCCGTTCAACTGAAGCATCACGCCGTGTGCCTGAGGCTATTTAGGGAAATCACCGAAAACTATCAAACACAGGTCTTAAATTGAAGAATAAATTTATAAGAATGCACGTTTGGAGTTCAGACTTTTACGTTAGTGAGATGTGGACTGCGGGAAAACGGGGACAGAAGAGCATGAAAAAAAAAAAAAAACCCCTGAAGAACGTGCTTGCATTACTATCATAATGAAGTCCCAGAATGTGTTAACATCGCTAAGATAAATGTTTAACATGTAATTGGATGCGAACATACGTCTTTCGACTCCCACGATATTATTCATTTTGCTAGCGCTGGAGACGTGTTTGTAATAAATTTTAAATGCCCCGTTGCTTTGAAACACCAGACTGCAATTTATAATACTAAACATCTAAACATGCCGAAACGAAAATGCATCTACCGCATCGATTATCGATATTGCGTGTGACGACAAAATGACGTAACGTTTGCAGAAAGTCTTGTGAGATGAATGTTAGCGCAGCAGATCAGAAAAGACTGTAATAATTCAAACTATATGAACGTTTACGTGCAGGATTCAGTCTTCAATTTTTTGAGAAATCAAAATTGACTGAAACAGCGAAGAGTATATGGTGGAATGTGGCGTAACTTTTGTAAGAGGGCATTTTACTTCTTAATTGCTGAGCTCTATCATATGTGACATAGGGCGAAACTCCGGTGCAGAATAATTTCTTTGGAATTTTCGTTTTTAAAAGAGTAAAAATTGTTGATCTGGAGCAGGTGGAACGGAGGGAGAAACGACGAGGAAGGAGCCAGTCGTGCAGTGGAAATGGGGACTGGAGGGAAGAGAAAAGAGACGTAAAGGTTGAGCGTGGGAGGGGGAAGGATGGGTGGGGGAAATGGACAGCCCTCATTTCCGTCGCGCATTTTCCCTCGGGCTATTTGTCTTTCAGAGCTCGCCGCCGATCTCTCTTTGTTTAATTACGCTAGAAGTGAAAGATAAAGTTTTCCACCAGGCGGAGACGGACGGACAAAAGAGATCTGGTCCGCGCTCCACAAGCGAGGGAGTCTGCGGCGGCCCGCACTGAGTTCGCAGCAAATCACGTGTGCGGTGTCGGCGATATCCTCTCCAGTTACTGTCCGTCCTGAAACGCTGCAACGAATCACGGAGTGCGTGCTTTGAACAGTCGCAAATGTTAGACAAAATTTTTCCGAAAGCAAAGGTTCTTTCACGTCTTTTTCTTGGGATTGTTGAGCTACACTGTTATTGGTTCATTGGGTCCTCCGAGCGGCTTGATGCAGATCCTCTCATTTCCTCTCCAGTGCCAATTTCTTCAGCTTAGAACTTACACCAAACGTTCTCAGTTACACTAAGAAAAAAAAAAATGACGCACCATGAAGGAATTATCGGAATGAATCCGAAACAGGTAGATGTGATGCACATACAGACAGATAAATGATTTCAATTTCATAAAAATTGGATAAATTATTCAAGAGAATGAGCTGCACAAACTGAGAGAGTCAGTAGCGCGTCGGTTCACCTCTGGCATCTATGTAAGCGGTTATCCGCTTTGGTATTTATAGTTGTTCGATGTCGTCTTGGGGGACATCGTGCCAAATTATGCCAAATTGTCGCGGTATCGTCAAAATCACGAGAGATTTAGAAGGCCCTGCCCATAATTCTCCAACAGTTCTCAATTTGGGGAAAGATCCAGAGACATTTTTTTGGCCAAGGTAGGGTTTTAAAAGGAGGAAGGGAAGCATAGAAACTCTCGCCGGGTGTGGACAGGCATTATCTTGCTGAAATGTAAGCCCAGGATGGCTTGCCATGAAGGGCATCAAAACGGGGCGTAGAATATCGTCGACGTACCGATGTGCTGTTGTGGGCCCGCATCTCGTAGTCGTGCGGTAGCGTTCTCGCTTCCCACGCCCGGGTTCCCGGGTTCGATTCCCGGCGGGGTCAGGGATTTTCTCTGCCTCGTGATGGCTGGGTGTTGTGTGCTGTCCTTAGGTTAGTTAGGTTTAAGTAGTTCTAAGTTCTGGGGGACTGATGACCATAGATGTTAAGTCCCATAGTGCTCAGAGCCATTTTTTGCTGTTGTGGTGCCGCGGATGACAAACAAAGGGGTACTGCTACGAAAAGAGATGGAACCTCAGAACATGTCTCCTGGTTATCGGGCCATATGGGTGACGACAATCGGGTTGGTATCCTATCTCTGTCCGGGGCGTCACCAGACACCTCATCGACTTGGGAATCTCATTGACTGGCGTAGAACTGTCTTCAGTGATGAGTCCCGTTTCGAACTGAGTTCCGATGACAAGCGAATGCGTGTCTGGAGACGCTCCGGACAAATATGGGATGTCCAACAGATAAACAGAAGCCTAAAAATTAAAATCAGAAAAGAAAACACTGTTGAAGTTCTACAAAGTAATGGCTGTGCTAGCTTTCCTCTGTGGATCTGAAGCATAGCTGTCGACAAAATTAAATAAAAACAGCTAACTTTAAAAATTAAATTTTTTATTAAGAAACTAGAAATCTTAGGAAACGATTAACATCTAATCTCTATAAATAATTTGAAAATAATTATGATACATTAACTATAAATTATTTATAAATCAAATTAAATCGAAACAAGTAATATAAATACCAAAACTTTTGGTAAACCCTGATACAAAAGGTACAATAAATAAAATCTTCTTTAAAATATTTAAAATAATATTTCATAAAACACTTACATTACCAGTATACTATAATTTAAAAAATCAATTCTATAAAATGTACTAAGACAAAAAAACAACAAAATAATTTACATTAAATAATTAAATAAATAAAAAATCAATATAATAAAATAAATAATCAAGACATCCTGATTTGCACAGAAAAATTTTCAGTGTAAGTGAAATACTTTACTAATAAGTTATATCTTGAACCTCTTCCTAGATACACTTTTCTAGTAAATCTACTATGTAACGACTTATCTCATCTAAATGAAGCTCCCTTAAAATAATTAAAATAGAATAATCAATAATGAGAGTGATGGGTGATTTGTACACACCTCTGAGCAAATATCAGTTAAATTAAATAAATCAAATTACTATCAAATCCACCTTCATCAACAGTATTTCAACATCAAATCCGTTATAAACAAAAATCTATTGTAACCCACTGCCTCTTAATTAAAAGCTGCACCTTGACCTGAAATCTTTTATAATTATAAATCCTGAAAACTATAACTCTAAAAAGATTCTCTGATAATGGACATATACAAACAAGTAAATTAACTAGAGTAAATCGTGTATTATCAGTCACAGGTTAGATTCCTCTAAATGGAATGAGATACCACTAAATTCTTTGAGTTTAAAGAACATAACTAATAGTATCCTGGTAAATATAATTAACAGTTAAAATAATAGAGTATCTAATCTTACTTTTATTATTTAAATTTCATAGTTTCATAAAAAGAGCTACAAATAAATTTTAACATTTCATCTTACAAATTTATATTTTAACCCTAATAATATAAACAACTGTCTTAACCAATAATATTGACTTGCATCAATCGTATAACCGCAGCTGCTGGCACTAATTATGCCAATACTGAATGAGTTGCTAAATCCAAGATTACTTGATAATTAAATCAAATTACTGCAAAAGAACATATACTTCAACAAAAATTACATATAATACAAAGAAAAAGTGAATAGACAAGCAAGAATAAAACGTTTAGGAACAAAAATGAGAAATTTAAAAATTAACCAAAATAGGAAAAAAGAAGAGACACAAATATTTAAAGAAAATAAAAGAAAAAAGAACACACAACAACAAAAAACCCATAGCCCGTTTCATGACCACAACTACTTCTCTGTTATATATAAATAAAGATAAATATGGAACCTGTATACCAATAAATGTATTACATTATATTCTTTCTATTTAAACTTTCTTTTCACTAATAACAAGATACAGGCTTCCGAAACGAGATCCTTAAGAGTAGTAAAAGGATGTACCCTCTCAGTTAAAACTATAAATGAAAAGAAAGGGAAGAATTAGTGTTGGACAGGCTGCAATTAAATTATAGCAGCATATGGTGGATGAGATTTATTTCTTGTATAAAACGAAGGCGCTTAAAACAGAAAAACACAGAACATTTCCTAGAATTCAGCACAAATATGTGCAAAGAAATAACAAACAGTATGCTGGTCAGAAGCGGCAAAAATAATAAAACTTCAAAGACATACTTTCAAATGGCTCTGAGCACTATGGGACTTAACATCTGAGGTCATCAGTCCCCTAGAACTTAGAAATACTTAAACCTAACTAACCTAAGGACATCACACACATCCATGCCCGAGGCAGGATTCACTCCTGCGACCGTAGCAGTCGCGCGGTTCCGAACTGAAGCACCTAGAACAGCTCGGCCACCTCGGCCGGGAGAATTCGAATCTGCGACCGTAGCGGTCGCGCAGTTCCAGACTGAAGCGCCTAGAACCGCTCGGCCACTAAAAGCCGGCTCATACTTTCACACACGCATGCAAAGTAATCAACACAATGAACTATACTATGCAACACTCCCACTGTTGTTTGCTGATTTAAAGACACAGTCGTTAATGATTCACTATTAGTCTCAAATTTAAAAAAAATTTCCGGCGAATTGAATGTTCAAAAGAATTTCGGGCTTGCAGCCGGTCATGGTTGAATTCATCCCGCGGTATTTCGACTGGGAACCTACCAGTTATCTTCAGGTGCGCCGTCGGAGATTGTTCTACGATGGCCCACCTGAAGATCCACTGGTCAGCACACACTGACATAGTGCATTATTGAACGACGAGTATCGATATCTGTAGCAAAGTCAGCATCTGAAAATAGATGAAATTTAAGCTTATTACTACTGCTTTTAATACATATCTCTTGTACTTTGAAGATACTTTAGGATGCGTTTAGCAGCAGTCCAGTGCTCAGTTCGAGGGATGTTAAGGAACCGACTTTCTTGACTGACACAAATCATTATATCAGGTTTTGTCACTGTGGCAGGAAACACAAACCCACCTACAGCTACACGTAATGGAACATTTTCTATGGATTTCTTATCTTCATTCGCTGGACACTGTCCTAAACGAAGTTACAAACTGTAATCAGTGGGTATTGCATAGGGCCTGCAGTTGTTCATGTTCAGTTTTTCTCACAGAGGACTACTGCACCCCTCTTGGCAATTAAACAGTTCTTTACTTTCATTTTCTTGGATGATTTCGAATCCTACAAAGTAACTGGGACTGTCAGCCACAATTTCAAACTGAGTTTTGATTTCTTCAAGGTTTTTATTTGTAGCTGCTATTGATTTACTTATAATTATCCCACCGTCAACAAAACTAGCCAAAAACACGTCTTGGCCATCAACTTGACGCGAAACACAATTATCTGAGTGAAGCTGTTTGAAATCAAACAAATTTTTGATTCCAACATGGAGGAGAAAAGTTTCATTTCATAAAGAATTTTGTTTAATTTTCAGACTAAATTTGCTTTTCAGCAGTGAAATCCTCTGGCTGTCTCATGAATATACCTTCTTGCAAATTCTTGCATTGAGAAAAGCAGTTTTCAAATCACATTGCTTCATGTCCATATCATACATTCCTGCCAAATCAAAAAGAAAACGAATTGATTCTTATCGAGCAACAAGTGAAAAGATTTCTCCATAATCAAGACCAGGTTTCTGAGAATGCTCTTTTGCAAGTAATCTACATTTATACATCAGTATCCTAGCATCTGGTTTACTTTTATTTTTTTAATTTTGTAAACCTACTTGCAACCAATAGCCTAGCGATCTGCAGGTAGAGTTAATAAATCATATGTATTATTTAGGGCCAGTTAAAACATTTCATCTTTCATTGCTTTGTACCCTTTCTCAGAGTCTCCGGAAGCCATCGTCTCACTAAAACTTTGCGGTTCATTAATGACTGCTGTATAAGCCACATAGTTTTGGAAACGAATTGGAGGGCAAAGTTAATCACGATTTCTTAGATTGATTCCTCACTGGGAAACCTTCTGAGTAGCAGAGGGTCCTTGGTCATGCACAAATTCCTCTTCATTTTCGACAGATTGTTGAACTTTATTTCCTTTTGCATCTGTTAGGAAGTTACATTCGTTACCGGCTGTTCCAAAACGAGGTTTTAAAAATTTGTGGACTTGTTGCGTACACAAAAACAAGAAAAACTGTCCGCAAACATGGGGTCTAAAACGCATACCTTAAGAGATAAGATAACTTGTTTATACTCGATACTATGAAACACATCTCTTCCTGTGCAAGCTCTTTGCTTTCCATATTTTTGGAGGAAGTAATATGGAACAAGTCAAGAAAAAAAGTCCAGTAAACATGGGCTATAATGCACATACCTTAACACCTACGAGCACGTCATCTTCGCCACTGTGTAACGCATCTCTTCTACTGAACGTGCGTGTGCAAGTGTGATACAGGGGTTTTCAGAATTTCATGTTAGATCCACTGTTTCATTTCAACTTTCTGTCAGTATAAATCGATCTTTTGGTGAACGCTATCCATTCCATAGTACCTTTTGTCGAGTAAATTCAGATTTAATCGTTATTTCCTTGTGGTTCAGGCACGCTCGGTGCTGAAGCGTGTTTGACACACGTTCATGTCTCTTTGTAAGTTCAGAGACCGCTTTCTTGCTTCTAAAGTGAATTATCTTTGCATTAACTTCTGTGGGTTGTTTTACGACCTGTTTTGATGAATTCCCGTGGTTTTCTTTATGCATTAGGCAGACGTGGAGCGGGATAGATTGTCGCACTCAACAGATTATGGAAATCAGATCGTTTATATGCCGTCATTCTCAAGAAAGTTTCATTGGTCCTGTCGAGAAATTTAATGTAAGCTACGACCCAACAATTGTAGTTCTATACGTATTACCTACTTACGGTAGAAAAGTACAGGCTGTGTTAGAATTCCTATTGCAGTCTTGTAGAGGTTATAGTGAGGACTTGGTAGATAAAGTTTTGTTAAGTAGCATACGTCCAGAAATGTGCCTTTTTAATGCAAAACAAGTTTGAAGGTCGGGTCGCTTACTAATCTCCCGAGTCACGTTACACACACATCGCAGACAGTGATCTCTGACATGTGTGTTCTGCAGGAGCCCCAGGCAGGGGCTATGGTTCGTCAGGTTCAAATGGCTCTGAGCACTATGGGACTTAACATCTGAGGTCATCAGTTCCCTAGACATAGAACTACTTAAACCTAACTAACCTAAGGACATCACACACATCCATGCCCGAGGCAGGATTAGAACCTGCGACCGTCGCAGCAGCGCGGTTACGGACTGAAGCGCCTAGAACCGCTCGGCCACAGCGGCCGGCGTTGTCAGGTTCTCTTCTACCTGACGAAGGGCGACTTCTAAGAGTCGAGAGTGCTGCGCTTCCGTGGAGCACCACATGTATCTGTCCTAGTTGCTATCGTACCGATTTCTCGCAGCACTTATTGAAGTCGGACGAAAATGGTAGGTGATACCATAATTACAACAGGGACAGACGAGGGCGCAAACTTCTGTTTGTGTGCGTACCGTGACGTGGGAGGTTTGGAAGTGACCCGATCTTCGAACTTCTTTAACACCCCAGCGGTCACTTCCTGACATGGGTTCCTCATCATAACTTTATCTACGAGATCCCCTCGTGTGTACTATTTCTGGAAGTGTGGGATAAGTTGGCGAATAGGTATAGTGCTCTATGTCCCACTAACCGGTATGTATACTTCCACAATTCGTAAGTAGTAGATTGCTTCTGACCTGTGCGAGTGCGCGAGATCGATGATGTCTCTGTGACTGTAAACTCGCGAGAAAGTGTTTACTTTCGTTTCCCAGAGAGGGCAACCGACGTATGCTGGCTTAAGCGGTCGCTCTCGCCACGGCAGACTTGTGCTGGAGGAAGTACAGAGTGTGTCGATAGTGGGTTACATGCATTACTTGGTCATATCGCACCCCGTTGTGGTCGACTGGGAAGGTTTCTGCTTTGGTCCATTGTTTCTGGTGCGTTTCTTGCAGTCCTGACAGGGCCGTTATCTTCGAGAAGTGAATGACACCGACGGCTATGAAATCGTTACTGTAGGACGGCGAGAGAGGAAAATTACGTTGGTGAGAAAATTATGTTAACTAGTGTAATTTTGAATATCACCAGAGATTGGCATTGAACTTTACTGTCTGTCATGGTGGACATTTTGTGTCTGTGTTCACGAGTGTCATTTATTTTGAGTGATAACACTTACTGCCATGAACCTTGGACCTTGCCGTCGTTGGGGTGGCTTGAGTGCCTCAGCGATAGAGACAGCCGTACAGTAGGTGCAACCACAACGGAGGGGTATCTGTTGAGAGGCCAGACAAACGTGTAATTCCTGAAGAGGACCGGCAGCCTTTTCAGTAGTTGCAGGGGCAACAGTTTGGGTGACTAACTGATCTGGCTTTGTAACATCAACCAAAATGGTCTTGCTGTGCTGGAACTGCGAACGGCTGAAAGCCAGGGCAAACAAATGGCTCTGAGCACTATGCGACTTAACTTCTGAGGTCATCAGTCCCCTAGAACTTAGAACTACTTAAACCTAACTAACCTAAGGACATCACACACACCCATTCCCGAGGCAGGATTCGAACCTGCGACCGTAGCGGTCACGCGGTTACAGACTGTAGCGCCTAGAACCTCTCGGCCACCCCGGCCAACCAGGGGAAACGACAACCATAATTTCTCCCGAGCGCATGCAGCTCTACAGTATGGTCCTCTTAGCGTCCTGCTGGGTAAAATATTTCCGGACGTAAAATAGTCCCCCATTCGGATCTCCAGGCGGCACTACTCAGAAGGATGTCGTCATCAGGAGAAACAAAACTGGCATTCTGAGGATCGGAGTGGCGAATGTTAGATCCCCCAATTGGACAGGTAGGTTAGAAAATTTAAAAAAGGGAAATGGATATGTTGAAGTTAGCTATAGTGGGAATTGGAAGTTTGATGCCAGGAGGAATAGAGCTTCTGATCAGATGAATGCAGGGCTATAAACACAAAATCAAATCGAGGTGATGCGGGAGTAGGTTTAATAATGAATAAGTTAACACGAATCCGAGTAAACTACTATTAACAGAATAGTGGACGTGTTATTGTAGCCAAAATAGACACAAAGCCAATACCCACCACACTAGTGAAAGACTGTATGCCAACTGACGCCGCAGATGATGAAGAGGTTGAAGAAACGTATGATGAGATAAAAGAAATTATTCACATTATTCAGGGAGAAGAAAATCAAATTGTGATAGGGGACTGGAATACGATGGTAGGAAAAGGAGGAGAAAGAAAAATATTAGGTGATTGTGCAGTGGATAAAGGAGTGAAAGAGGAAGCCGCCTGGTAGAATTTTGCACAGAGCATAATTTAACCATCGGTAACACTTCGTTTGAATATCATGAAAGAAGGCTGTATACGTTGAAGAGACTTTGAGGCACCGGAAGGTTTCAGATTGAGCATATAAATGATTTCGGAACCAGATTTTAAACTGTAAGACATTTCCAGAGCATGATGTTGACTCTGAACACAATTTATTGGTTATGTACTGTAGGTTAAATCTGAAGAAATTGCAAAAAGGTAGGAAATTAAGGAAATGGGTCCTGGGTAAGAAGAAACAACCAGAGGTTGTTGAGAATTGCAAAGGGGACATAAGGAAACGGTTGAGAACAACAGGTTAAAGGATTACAAAAGAAGACGAATGGGTAGCTTTAAGAGATGAAATAGTGAGAGTAACAGAGGATCAACAAACTGAAAAGGCAAGGACTAGCAGAAATTCTTGGTTAACGCAGAAGACATGGATTGATGAAAGGAAAAAATATAAAAATGCAGTAAATGAAACAGATGAAAAGGAATACAAAAATGAGATCGACAGGAAGTGCAAAATAGCTAAACAGGAGTGGCTAGAGGACAAATGTATGGATTTAGAAGCACATTTCACTAGGGGGAAGATAAATACCGCCTATAGGAAAAATTAAAGAAGCCTTTGGAGGAAATAGAAGCAGCTGTATGAATACCAAGAAGTAGGAAGGAAAACCAGTTTTAAGGAAAAAAAGGGTAAGCTGAAAAGTCGAAAAAGGTGGAAGGAATATATTGGGTCTGTACGAAGGACATGAACTTGAAGGCAATGTCATGGAAATGGAAGACTACGTAGTTGAAGATGAGATGGGAGATATGATACTGCGAGAAGAATTTGACAGAGCACGGAAAGACCAATGTCGAAACAGAACCCCGGCAGTAGACGGCATTACGTCAGGACTGCGGATAACCTTCGGAGAACCAGCCATGACACACCTCTGCCACCTGTTGTGCAAGATGTTTGAGACAGCTGAAATACCCTGAGACTTCAAGAAGAATGTAACAATTCCAATACCAAAGAATGCAGTTTCTGACAGGTGTAAAAACCACCCAACTATTAGTTTAGTAAGTCACGGTTGCAAAATAAAAACACGAATACTGTACAGAAGATTGGAAAGGGTGGTAGAAGCCGACCTCGAGTAAGATCAGTTTGGGTTACGGAGTAATGTAGAAACACACGAGGCAATACTGACCCTACAACTTAGCTGAGAAGAGAGTTGAAGGAGAAGCAAGCCTACGTTTGTAGTATTTGTAGACTTAGAGAAAGCTTTTGAAAATGTTGACTCTTTTTGAAATTCTGAATGTAACACTCGCAAAATACACGGAACGATAGGCTATTTACAACTTGTACAGAAACAAGACATCAGTCATAGGTGTTGAGGAGCATGAAAGGGAAGCTGTGGTTGAGAAGAGAGTGAGACAGCGTTGTAGCTAAACCCCGATGTTATTCAGTCTATAAGTTGAGCAAGCTGTAAAGGAAACCAAAGAATAATTTGGAGTGGGAATGAAAGTCCAAGGAGAAGAAATAAAAGCTTCGAGGTTTCCGTTTGGCATTGTAATTATGCCGGACAACAAAGGACTTGGAAGAGCAATTGAAGGGAATGGACAGTATCTTGAAAGGAGGATGTAAGATGAACATCGAGAAAAGCAAGACAGTCATGATCGAGTGTCATCGAATTAAGTCAGGTAATGGTGAGGGCATTAGATTAGGAAACGACACACTTAAATTAGTAGATGAGTTTTGCTATTTGGGCAGGAAAATAACTGATGATGGCTGAGGTAAAGAGAATATAAAATGTAGACTGGCAATGGCAAGGAAAGCGTTTCTGAGGAAATGAAATTTGTTAACATCAAATATAGACTTCAGTGTTAGGAAGTCCTTTCTGAAGGTATCTCTATGGACTGTAGCCAAGTATGGAAGTGAAACGCGGACGATAAACAGTTTAGACAAGCAGAGAACAGAAGCTTTTGAAATGTGGTGCTACAGAGAAATGCTGAAGATTAGAAGGGTAGATACATGACTAATGAGGAGATACTGAATAAAATTGGGGAGAAAAGAAATTTGTGGCACAACTTGACCAAAAGAAGGGATCGGTTATGGGACACAATCTGAGACATCAAGGGATCACCAATTCAATACTGGAGTAAAGTGTGTGGGGTGTAAACCGTAGAGGGAGGTTGTTGTAGTTATTCAGAGATGAAGAGTTTTGCACAGTGTAGAGTAGCATGGAGATCTGCATCAAACCAGTCTTCGGACTGAAAATTGCTACAACAACAACACGTACTGATATTCGTCTGAGTCGCATGATATCGCTTGACTATTGTCTTTCCTTTTTATCTTCAACGCATCTGTGGACTCCTATTTTAACATAATTAATGTTTGTTGTTTTCGAGCAATGTTGATTTCGGTTGTACCAAATCAGAATATAGTTTACAGATCTTAACCATAACTATCTTGTATATATTGTTTTGTAATTTTGAATCTTTCAAAGTTTTAGCCACATATGTCTCTGTACTTCCCGTGCGTTTAGTGGACAGACGGTCTAAATGCTGTTTTTAATTCTGTTGCTTTCTGCTCACGTGAAGGAGCGCCTAGCAGGCCGACGATTCGCTTCAGACGAGGAAGTGAAAGACTTCATGACAACATGGCTGAGCTATGTGCAAACTCGATTCTTTTCTTTTCCGGTTTCCCCACAGGCCATGTTCCAGTACCGTACGCACATCCTAAGAAATGTTTTCCTCGAATTGAGCCCTGTGTTTGATACTAGAAGACTTATCTTTGGAGGAATGGCCTTTTTTCCAGTGCTAGCCTACTTTTTACATTCTTCTTTCTATGCCCGTCATGTATTTCGTTTCTTTGGTAGTAGATTTCCTTACCTTCATCTACTTCGTGATCACCAATACTACTGTTAAGTTCCTCGCCGTTCCTGTTTCTGCTACTTCTCATTACCTTCGTCTTTCTTCGATTTATTCTCAATCCATATTATGTACTCATTACACTGATCGCTGCACTCAGCAGATACTTTCACTCAGGACAGCAATGTCATCAGCGAATCGTATCGTTGATATCCTTTCACCTTGAATTTTTATCCCCCTCCTGAACCTTTTATTTTTTTAATTCTTTTAAATTCCCTCACTGCTTCTTCGACGTATGGATTGAACAGCAGGAGCGGAAGGTTACATTACTCTCTTACACCTGAGGCGTAGCGCCATATACCGATCCTGCCTTGGAGGCGGTTAAGTGGGAGATGTGTCTCAGAGTTGGAGAGTGACAGATGGTGACGCGAGACTGGACGCGCACGTAGTTTATGTATCAGCCGATAGAGGACAATATTGGATAGGTGGACTGTGATTTTAGTTTCGATTGTGCCCACTAGAGTGCACTAAAGTAATAGAATGTTTTTCATAAACTGTTATAGTATTTTTATAAAGTGTTATTATGTCTTTTTGTTTATGTGAACTGTTATAAATGTGTTTTAGCGTATGAACGATGCGTGAGTGTGGTTTAAAGTTAATATGAAAATAATTGTTTAACGTTGTTATGTAGTGGGATTTAGTGTGGGAACATTTCGAAGAAGTATGGATGTGGACAAAGGGGATTTTTGTAGAATAGATTTGTAAAGTAAGTTTATGGTAAAGAGAAAGTTAATTCAGGTATAAATAACAATAGTAAATAAATTTATGCATAAGCAAAACTTCAGTATATTAGATGATTACGTCGGTAAAAAGTGCAATCGTTAGATTTACTATTTTGCGATTGGTTATTGATGAAAAGCGCGGATTGACGCGGGAGAATGTTGTTTTGCTATTGGCTGTTGAGTAAACTGACCAATGGTAAAGCATTATTCTTTGCGCGCCTTTCTCTGCTGGTAGAGAAGACTTGGAGTATTCTAGAGAAGGGTGTAAGCCTAGCCGTGAAACAGTTCGGACGTGTGTAGTAGTAGTTCCGATGGAAATGATAAGTTGCCGGATCTAGCAGTATTTCATACATCAAAAGTGTTGGAAAGTGACGGCATAATTATTCCGATGGGCGTGTAGAAATTTCGGAATTTTTAAGTGAATTTTGTGACGAGAAAATACATGAATTCCGCGTGGCGTATTGAGCAGGTCGGTGTCTAAAAACTGTGACTGCATTTGGTACCGACAGACTTATTATTGGGCGAGCATTATCAATCAAAAACAATGAATATTTTTGTAGCTATTACGTTTTAGGGAAATGCAACACCATAAACTTGCTAACGTGAGTGAAAGGGATTATGAGTGACTGTGTTAAGACTAGCACGGGCTTGGCAGTTATATTTGTTCACCTAAGTTTCAGAATATATTAATTGAGGACAAAATTTCCAGCCTTTTATTTGTGTGAAAACTTTCTCTCGAAACGTAGATTAGTGACTTAAATTGCAGCCTGGTTCACGTCGAAGTTCAGTAGGTTTCCCTCGGCTTTCCTACTGATGATCTGCTGAGACAATGTTCACAGGTAGGTGCAGGTCCGTCGTAAAGGGACGGAAAGAACCGCGCCGCCGCACACTCTTTTTAACCCGTGCACTTCGTTCTTGTTCTTCCACTTTTATTATTCCTCCTTGGTTCTTATACATATTGTGTATTACCCGTCTTTCCCTGTAGCATATTGCTGTTTTTCGCAGGATTTCGAACACCTTGCACCATTTGAGCGCTTTTTACAGGTCGACAAATCCTATGAACGTGTCTTAATTTTTCTTTAGTCTTGTTTCCATTATCAACCGCAACGACAGAACTGCCTCTCTGGTGCCTTTACCTTTCTTTCCTAAAGCCAACTGCTCGTCATCTAACAGATCCTCAATTTTCTTTTCCATTCTTCTGTGTATTATATTTGTCAGCAACTTGGATGGATGGACTGTTAAGTTGACTGTGCTGCAGTTCTCGCACTTGTCAACTCTTGCAATATTCGGAATTGTGTGGATGATTTTTCTCCGAATGTCTGATGGCATATCGCCACCCTCACACATTCTACATACCAACGTGAATACTGCTACCACTTCCTCCATTGGTTTTAGAGACTCTGTCTTTCTGACCTTAAGTCGTCCAAAGCTCTTTTAAATTTTGATTCTAATACTGGATCCCCTATCTCTTCCCTGGCAACGGCCTTGCCGCAGTGGGTGGGTACACCGGTTCCCGTCAGATCACCGAAGTTAAGCGTTGTCTGGAGCGGCTGGCACTTGGATGGGTGACCTTCCGGGCCGCCATGCGCTGTTGCCATTTTTCGGAGGGCACTCAGCTTCTTGATGCCAACTGAGGAGCTACTCGACCGAATAGTAGCGGCTCCGGTCAAAGAAAACCGTCATACCGATCGGGTGAGCGGTGTGCTGACCACACGCCCCTCCTATCCACATCCTCAACTGTGGATGACACGGCGGTCGGATGGTCCCGATTGGCCACTTGTGGCCTGAAGACGGAGTGCTATCTCTTCCCTACGTGAATACTGGTTTTGTTACCACTTCCTAGAATGATTTTAGAAATTCTGTCTTTCATGACCACAAGTCGTCCAAATCCGTCAGAACAGACCTTGGAAGGCCCAACGGTACCAACCGGCCGCCGAATCATCCTCGGACCACAGGCGTCACTGGATGCGGATATGGAGGGGCGTGTGGCCAGCACACCGCTCTCCCGGCCGTATGTCAGTTTACGAGACCGGAGCCGTTACTTCTCAATCAAGTAGCTCCTCAGTTTGCCTCACAACAGCTGAGTGCAGCCCGTTTGCCAACAGCGCTCGGCAGACAGGATGGTCACCCATCCGAGTGCTAGCCCAGCCCGACAGCGCTTAAATTCGGTGATCTGACGGGAACCGGTGTTACCACTGCGGCAAGGCCGTTGGCTAAGTCGTCCAAAGTTCTTTTAAATTCTGATTCTAATATTGGATCCCCTATCTCTTCCCTGTCGACTTCCATTTCTTCTTTTATCACGTCATTAGACAAGTCTTCCCTCTCGTAGACGCCTTCTGTGTACTCTTTCCACCTACTCGCTCTCTCCTCTGCATTTGACAGTGGAATTCCCATTTATCTCTTGATGCTACCTCCCAAACCAAGGTTGTTTTGACTTTTCTATATGCTGAGACAGTCGTTCCGACAATAATTTCATTTTAGATTTGTTGACATTTTCGTGCAGCCATTTCGCCCTACCTTCCTTGCACTTCCTGTTTATACTAGTCTGACAAGAGTTATCACACGAATCCCTTTATTTGCCGTTTGACAGCCGGCGAGTGGCGCCTGCTACGGACGGACGCCTACACTGCCGCTACCCGCCTGGCAGGCTGTCACGTCGCGTGCCACGGATGGCCATCCCAGCCCGTCACGCAGAAGCGGGTCGCTCATGCCGTCGCAGGCCGCTCCGCCCAAATTAATTCCGCCAAGTGATGGATTTCAAAACGCGGCCCAAAACCAATTATGGCGGACAATGGGCCGTCGCGTGATTAACGTCCGCCACCGGCCGCAGAGGCCTCTGTCGGGCAGTCCCCGCAGTTTTATGTCGCGGCCGGTCGCGACTGCAAGACGACGCTGCAGGGTTTACTACGTCCAGTAACTTTATAGCAATGCGTCAGTCTCTCAGTCTCGTTTACTGCCTGCACACAGTCGATATTTGCTGGAAATGAACTGGCAATCGGCCACTGGAGTACACCAACCGGTTAAAAGCTTTCTTGATTTACGTTTCATTGTATTTCTCCCTTCATGACGCTATAGTCGTGCCGAATCTAAAATACTATGATGCAGTTATTCTTGCCTCTGGAGATAAACACCAGACAGTCACAACTGTTGCTCGATATTTACAGCTACAACGCTGCTCTGCTATTCACAATTAAGTGCCTGGCACAGGGTTCATCGAACCACTTCCAGGCTATTTCTGTACTCTTCCACTCTCGGACAGCGCGAGAAAAACCAACGCTTAAGTGGGGTAGGACGTGAAACGAACCGACTTGGAGCAGGAGAGACACCACATGACATTTTAATTTCCACTTATACAAATAAATTCATAAAACTTTGTCATCATGACTAGTAAGGATTCAGGATTGACACTCGTAGCAGTGGAGGTTCAAAAACATAACAGCCGGCCGAAGTGGCCGCGCGGTTCTGGCGCTGCAGTCTGGAACCGCGAGACCGCTACGGTCGCAGGTTCGAATCCTGCCTCGGGCATGGATGTGTGTGATGTCAATAGGTTAGTTAGGTTTAACTAGTTCTAAGTTCTAGGGGACTAATGCCCTCCGCAGTTGAGTCCCATAGTGCTCAGAGCCATTTGAACCATTTTGAAAAACATAACAAAATAATTTTTTTACATGTGAAATTTCATAATTTTTTTTCACTTACTGTTGGCTGCATTTGTTGCTATAGGTACAGTTTCCTTCATTAGTAAGAGGGATTTGCGTAGCATACAAACCATACTTACAGGTGTATCAAACTCTAGGTTCTACAAATCTGTAAAAAAACTGTGGTAAAAATTTAGATAATTAACTATAAAATTTGAGTTTTTTTTAAACATGAAGTTTAAAATTAACAGCTCGTCCATTTTTTCATAAATTAAATAAATTCTAGAGTTTCATACACCTGTAAGTATGGTTTGTGTGCTGTGCAAAATTCTTCGAAGAATCTCTCTTACTTATGAAGAAAAGTGTACCTGTAGAAACAAATGTAGCCACCAGTAAGTGAAAAAAATGATGAAATTTCAAATGTAAAAAAATGTATTTTACTATGTTTTTGAACTTCCACTGCTATGAGTGTGAATCCTGAATCATTTCTGGCCATGCAGACAAAGCTTTTTCAATTTATTTGTAAAAGTATAGAGAGTGGAAATTAAAATGCCTGTGGTGCCTCTCCTGCCCCGAGGCGTCCAGTTTCACGCCGTGCCCCCCTTAAATCTCTCCGTAAGTGTCCTGATTTCTCTTATTTCATTACGATGATGGTTTCTTCCCTTGGCAGGTGGCCACCAACAAAACATTTTCTCATTCGAAAGAGGAAGTTGGTGGTGTTCAATTTCGGGTAAACACCTAGCCATAATGGAAAACGCCTTTGTTTCAGTGATTGCTACCCCAACTCCCGTATCTCATCAGTGACACTATGTTTCGTATTTCGCGATAGTACAAAATGTGCTGCGGAACTTTTTCGATGTCCTCCGTCAGTCCCTTGCACTATGGCTCCCAGACAGCACAGAAATACTCTGGCAAAGGACGGACAAGCATAGTGTAGGCAGTCTCCTTAGTAGACCTTATAACGGACCTATTTTTTTTTTTGGTCATCAGTCTACTGACTGGTTTGATGCGGCCGGCCACGAATTCCTTTCCTGTGCTTACCTCTTCGTCTCAGAGTAGCACTTGCAACCTACGTCCTCAATTATTTGCTTGACGTATTCCAATCTCTGTCTTCCTCTACAGTTCTTGCCCTCTACAGCTCCCTCTAGTACCATGGAAGTCATTCCCTCATGTCTTAGCAGATGTCCTATCATCCTGTCCCTTCTCCTTATCAGTGTTTTCCACATATTCCTTTCCTCTCCGATTCTGCGTAGAACCTCCTCATTCCTTATCTTATCAGTCCACCTAATTTTCAACATTCGTCTATAGCACCACATCTCAAATGCTTCGATTCTCTTCTGTTCCGGTTTTCCCATAGTCCATGTTTCACTACCACACAATGCTGTACTCCAGACGTACATCCTCAGAAATTTCTTCCTCAAATTAAGGCCGGTATTTGATATTAGTAGACTTCTCTTGGCCAGAAATGCCTTTTGTGCCATAGTGAGTCTGCGTTTGATGTCCTCCTTGCTCCGTCCGTCATTGGTTATTTTACTGCCTAGGTAGCAGAATTCCTTAACTTCATTGACTTCGTGACCATCAATCCTGATGTTAAGTTTCTCGCTATTCTCATTTCTACTACATCTCATTACCTTCGTCTATCTCCGATTTACTCTCAAACCATACTGTGTACTCGTTAGACTGTTCATTCCGTTCAGCAGATCATTTAATTCTTCTTCACTTTCACACAGGATAGCAATGTCATCAGCGAATCATATCATTGATATCCTTTCACCTTGTATTTTAATTCCACTCCTGAACCTTTCTTTTATTTCCATCATTGCTTCCTCGATGTACAGATTGAAGAGTAAGGGCGAAAGGCTACAGCCTTGTCTTACACCCTTCTTAATACGAGCACTTCGTTCCTGACCGTCCACTCTTATTATTCCCTCTTGGTTGTTGTACATATTGTATATGACCCGTCTCTCCCTATAGCTGACCCCTACTTTTTTCAGAATCTCGAACAGCTTGCACCATTTTATATTGTCGAACGCTTTTTCCAGGTCGACAAATCCTATGAAAGTGTCTTGATTTTTCTTTAGCCTTGCTTCCATTATTAGCCGTAACGTCAGAATTGCCTCTCTCGTCCCTTTACTTTTCCTAAAGCCAAACTGATCGTCACCTAGCGCATTCTCAATTCTCTTTTCCATTCTTCTGTATATTATTCTTGTAAGCAGCTTCGATGCATGAGCTGTTAAGCTGATTGTGCGATAATTCTCGCACTTGTCAGCTCTTGCCGTCTTCGGAATTGTGTGGATTATGCTTTTCCGAAAGTCAGATGGTATGTCGCCAGACTCATATATTCTACACACCAACGTGAATAGTCGTTTTGTTGCCACTTCCCCCCATGATTTTAGAAATTCTGATGGAATGTTATCTATCCCTTCTGCCTTATTTGACCGTAAGTCCTCCAAAGCTCTTTTAAATTCCGATTCTAATACTGGATCCCCTATCTCTTCTAAATCGACTCCTGTTTCTTCTTCTATCACATCAGACAAATCTTCACCCTCATAGAGGCTTTCAATGTATTCTTTCCACCTATCCGCTCTCTCCTCTGCATTTAATAGTGGAATTCCCGTTTCACTCTTAATGTTACCACCGTTGCTTTTAATGTCGCCAAAGGTTGTTTTGACTTTCCTGTATGCTGAGTCTGTCCTTCCGACAATCATATCTTTTTCGAGGTCTTCACATTTTTCGTGGAGCCATTTCGTCTTAGCTTCTCTGCACTTCCTATTTATTTCATTCCTCAGCGACTTGTATTTCTGTATTCCTGATTTTCCCGGAACATGTTTGTACTTCCTCCTTTCATCAATCAACTGAAGTATTTCTTCTGTTACCCATGGTTTCTTCGCAGCTACCTTCTTTGTACCTATGTTTTCCTTCCCAACTTCTGTGATGGCCCTTTTTAGAGATGTCCATTCCTCTTCAACTGTACTGCCTACTGCGCTATTCCTTATTGCTGTATCTATAGCGTTAGAGAACTTCAAACGTATCTTGTCATTCCTTAGTACTTCCGTATCCCACTTCTTTGGGTATTGATTCTTCCTGACTAATGTCTTGAACTTCAGCCTACTCTTCATCACTACTATATTGTGATCTGAGTCTATATCTGCTCCTGGGTACGCCTTACAATCCAGTATCTGATTTCGGAATCTCTGTCTGACCATGATGTAATCTAATTGAAATCTTCCCGTATCTCCCGGCCTTTTCCAAGTATAACTCCTCCTCTTGTGATTCTTGAACAGGGTATTCGCTATTACTAGCTGAAACTTGTTACAGAACTCAATTAGTCTTTCTCCTCTTTCATTCCTTGTCCCAAGCCCATATTCTCCTGTAACCTTTTCTTCTACTCCTTCCCCTACAACTGCATTCCAGTCGCCCATGACTATTAGATTTTCGTCCCCCTTTACATACTGCATTACCCTTTCAATATCCTCATACACTTTCTCTATCTGTTCATCTTCAGCTTGCGACGTCGGCATGTATACCTGAACTGTCGTTGTCGGTGTTGGTCTGCTGTCGATTCTGATTAGAACAACCCGGTCACTGAACTGTTCACAGTAACACACCCTCTGCCCTACCTTCCTATTCATAACGAATCCTACACCTGTTATACCATTTTCTGCTGCTGTTGATATTACCGGATACTCATCTGACCAGAAATCCTTGTCTTCCTTCCACTTCACTTTACTGACCCCTATTATATCTAGATTGGGCGTTTGCATTTCCCTTTTCAGATTTTCTAGTTTCCCTACCACGTTGAAGCTTCTGACATTCCACGCCCCGACTCGTAGAACGTTATCCTTTCGTTGATTATTCAATCTTTTTCTCATGGTAACCTCCCCCTTGGCAGTCCCCTCCCGGAGATCCGAATGGGGGACTATTCTGGAATTTTTTGCCAATGGAGAGATCATCATGACACTTCTTCAATTACAGGCCACATGTCCTGTGGATACACGTTACGTGTCTTTAATGCAGTGGTTTCCATTGCCTTCTCCATCCTCATGTCGTTGATCATTGCTGATTCTTCCGCCTTTAGGGGCAATTTCCCACCCCTAGGACAAGAGAGTGCCCTGAACCTCTATCCGCTCCTCCGCCCTCTTTGACAAGGCCGTTGGCAGAATGACGCTGACTTCTTATGCCGGAAGTCTTCGGCCGCCAATGCTGATTATTTATCAAAATTTAGGCAGTGGCGGGGATCGAACCCGGGACCGAAGACGTTTTGATTATGAATCAAAGACGCTACCCCCCTTTTTTTTTAAAGAGTCATTAATATACTTCATTGGGGACATGGTGAAAATGTTTGCCCCGACCGGCACTCGAACCCGGGATCTCCTGCTTACACGGTAGACGCTCTATGCATCTTTTTTTTATTTATTTTTTTATTTTTTTCCTGCTTACATGGCAGACGCTCTATCCATCTTTTCTTTTTTTTTACGCTACTTTTTTTTTAAATAAAAGAGTGTTCAGTTATGAGTAGGTGGAGATAAGACGGGCAGGGGTCGAAACCCGAGGCCTGGCCGCGATGTCTTCCCCCCTCCCGTCCCTGAATCACTCCCGCAAAGTAGCTTTTTGATTTATTTTTGTTTTATTTTATTATTTTTATTATTATTTTTTTCACCAGGAAAAGGGTACATGAAAAAAAGATCTTTATTGGTACAAACTTAACTACAACAGAAATGCCATCCTTCTGGCGAAAATAACACAAGACATAATACTCGTACAAGGGGAGCAATTTTTTTTTATGTACAAGGTGTAGGAAAAAAAAGAATAATAATTCTGATGTAATCTAAAAGGTGTGAAGCAATATACAGTGGAGTGAGGGAAAGACCAGTATTTTCTGGTGTAGTGCACAAAAGAAAGGAGGCGCGTCTCCATGCGCCTACTCCACTGTGGGTTACAATGTAGATAGTAGCGCGGGGAGTCTCAGATGTCAGCAGGGTGGGCGGGAGTGTTGTCGGCGTGTGGCACCATCCAACTGAGCGGGGGTGAAGTAAAGATCGCATGTAGGTAATTGGCGAAGAAGGCGCGGTAGCGCGGTCGGTGTTCGACTTCACTGTGGGCGGTTTGTGAGTACTGCCAGAAATCAAGGCGTGATTTGTCGCCATTATTATACATGTAGGTGATCGTCTATCCCTTGACCCATACAGTCGCATGATTTTTGGTGGCGGGGAAATAAGTATTCTCAGGATGGATAAAAGACCATGAGTCAATCGAGTCCAGTGGAACGCGGAGGTAACAGGCAACAAACTGTCGGGCTGGTTTCCAGACGGCACTGGTGGCAGCACAAGTCAGTTGGTGGACATCGTCATCCACGAGGTGGCAAAGGGAACAAAGTGGTGAGTCCATTAGTCCGATGGCGTGAAGACGATGATTTGTGGCGAATTTTTCATTTGCGACTTGGTACCATGTTGCCCGGACGTTGGAGGGAAGAAAAGGCTGGTGGATGTGACGTCAAACCGTGGGCCACCGCGTGGACGGATGTCTCAGTTCGATGTTGTTGCTGGATATGGAACAAAGGAGTGGGGTGTAAAAATCTTTAGGTCGAGGAGAACGCGTGGTCGGTAAGTGTGTGTGAGCATAACTGAAGTCGACGATGAAATCAGAAATGTGTGTCAGATGGTGCTTGATGTGTCCGACTGGTACTGGTGGTGTTATGGTCGCGGGCACAAGAATTTCCAGCAAGCTGCGCGTAAGGGAGGTGCCCCCGTGCCACTGCTTGTGCATGGTGGACATGTACAAGGACGCCGCGCGGAGTCGCACATTGACAAGGCCGAGGCCCCCCGCTCGCGGGGGAAGGGTGAGCGTGTCGTAGCGGACCTTAAAGAGCGTACCGGCCGTAAGGAAGTATCCGAAGGCTGCCTGGAGGCTGCGTCCAATAGTTGATGGCAGCGGGAGGACCTGTGCAATGTGGACCATTCTGGACGCCACATGTTGATTGAGGTATTGGACACGTTGTAAAGAATCGAGTCGTCGGAGAAGATTTTGTCGCACCGTCGTGCGGACGGTTTGGAGTGCACGCCGAAAATTGATGGCAGCGGAGCGGCGCACGGTGGAGGTGAAAATGATACCAAGGTATCGTAGTTTTTGTACACACGGGAGAGGTGCTAAGTCGTCGTGTGAGAGGCCGCGTCCAATGGGCATCGCCTCGGATTTAGCCACATTCATGTTACTGCCCGCTGCAGTGCCGTACGTTGATATCAAATCAGGTACCGTGTGTGTTTCACTCCGTGAGCGGATCAAGAGGAGGAGGTCGTCCGCATACGCACGACTTCGAAAACTGTGCTGTCGCAAAGTGAGGCCAGAAAGGTGGCTCGTCAGACTCCCGATGAGTGGCTCCAGGCTGATGGCATAGAGTAGGGTCGAAAGTGGGCAGCCTTGCCGTACGGAACGCCGGATCGCCACTGGTCCCGCCACACGGCCATTAACCTGAATCAGCGATTCGGCGGTGCCGTACAGGCGCCGGATCACGTCGATAAAGACTGGTGGAAAACCCATGCGGTTCATCACTGAGAACAGAAAAAGATGCCGCACTTTGTCGAATGCGCTGTCTAAATCAATGGCAACCACTGCGGCGCGGAGTCTGCACGCCGCTGCCAGTGCAATTAAATCGCGACATTCTCCTGTGGCCGTTTGTATATTAACTGAGCCGCCCGGAGTTGTCTGTTCCGGGGATAGAATGCTAGGCAGGACCTTGCGGCATTGCGTTGCCAGTAGGCGTGTAAAAATGTTACAGTCTGCGTTAAGCAGAGTCAGGGGACGGTAATGTGCTGTCGTCACACCTGGTGTCGGTTTGTGGATGGGTATAATAATTCCCGTGACGAAGGACGGCGGTATGGCGTTCCCCATCGTCACCAGTTCATGAAACATCGTTGTCCACCGTGACGCCATTAGTGTGAAGAAAGCGCGATAAAATTCTATCGGCAATCCGTCGACACACGGGTGACTTATTCAGAGCACCTTTTTTGATTGCATCGTGGATTTCGTCACGCGTAATGGACTCCATCAGCTCGTCCGCTTCGTCGCTGGTGAGGGTGCGAGTTACGTGTGGTAACACAGACTCCTCAGCGTGGTTGTTGGTAGTCTCCTCCTGGTACATTGTGCGGTAGTGGTCGACAAAGGCACTGACGATTTAGGCCTGGCAAGTGACGTGCTGGCCGCGACAGGTGGTGATCTCGGTGATGAGTTGTCGCCGTCGATGTTTCCTATCGGAGGCGATATGATGCATGGTCGGATGTTCTTGTTCCGCCGAATCTTGACATCGGGTTCGCACCATAGCCCCCTGCAGTCTACGGCGTGTCAAAGTTACAATTTGCGCCTTAATCCTGCTGCGTTCCCTCTGGGTGTCGGGGGTGGGCGGTTGGGCGTCCAGGTCACGGAGAACGGCGTAGAAATAGTCGGTAGTGTGCCGGCGCCACATAGCAACTTCCTTTCCATACTGAATCAAAGTACGTCGAATGGCAGGTTTGGCACATTCTAGCCACCAGGTCAACGTCGTGCCGTATTTAGGTAAGCGACGTTCACAGGTGGCCCATGTCTCGGTAACACGTTGAAGACATTCGGGATCATGAAGATGGGAGGTGTTTAGCTTCCACGGTGCACGACTACGCCAGACCACTTGCTTGGGGAAGAGAATGTTGCAGATGTAGGCACAGTGGTCCGAAAAGGCCAGGGGCCAAAGTTCTGCACCTTGGACTGCAGGTGTGAGTTCCCGAGAGACGTAAATTCTATCAAGGCGGCTCGCGGAGTGACTCGTCTGGTAAGTATGTCCAGGCGCGTCGCCGTGCCGAACTTCCCAAGTGTCGCGGAGCAACAGATCTCGGACGACAAGACGCAGTTCTTGACAGGTGTTGTAGTGGGGCACTTGATCTTTAGGGTGCAAGACACAATTAAAATCACCCCCAAGCAAGTAATGGTCGCAGCGTCCAAGAAACAAAGGAGCGATGTCTTCTGAATAGAAGAGTGCCCTGTCGCGTCTGCGGGTGGAGCCTGACGGAGCGTAAATGTTGACGATACGGGTCCCCATGACGGTGACGGCCATGCCTCTGGCAGATGGAAGGTATGTGATATCTGCCACTGGAATGCCTTCTCTGGCGTAGATGGCTACGCCGCGTCCCAGGTGGTCACCAGGAGAAGGATAAGTGTTATATCCCGCGACGTCTGGAAGTGTGGCCAAGTGTACTTCCTGTAGTAGTGCGATATCGACGTCCGACGCCCATATCATCTCTCGCAGCAGTTGAAGTTTCACGGGTGAGCTAATGGTGTTAGTGTTGATCGTCGCTATTCGGTAGGTTTGGAGCCGTACCCCGCCGTGGAGGGGAACTCCACAGGCGGAGGATGAAGAGGGGCGAGTCGTGCCGTACGCCACCTGACGGCGTTATCAGCGGCGTAACGTTGCTTCCGTCTGGGGTGACTGTCCCCAGCGTGTGGTCAGGGTCCTCATCGACGTCCTCACTCCACACCATTGAAGGCGCTGTCGTTGTGATGGTCGTACGTTCCACTTCGGTCGTAGGGGCGGAGGACGTCTCGGCGGCAGTCGCAGCGGTGGAGTCCATTGGTTCAGGAGCACCTGGGCGAGCCAGTAGAGTAGGCATCGACGCATCCACAGTAGGCGTCATGTTGTCGTCATTCGTATCGTCGTGCAGGTTCTCCGAGGCCTCGTCGGATCGGGCGGTCTCTGGAGCATCAGGGGGAGGTGATCCGTCTCGTTCCGAGACCGTACGGCGCCTCCTCTTGCGCCTCTTAGGTGAACGTTGTTTGCGGGTTCGTCCCTCCGTGTCGGAAGACGGGAGTCGCGTCGCTCTGAGAGGAAGGCCGTCGCGGGAACGTCAAATGAAGGGGCGTCCATATGGTCTGGCGGGTGGGGGTCGGAAGTCGTCGCTGTTGGTAGAGGCGCCGGAGTAGCGTCAGGCTTTGAGCACGACGTGTCGGCCCCGGCGGTATCCGTAGCAGCTGGGAGAGTCACCGGTGCATGGTCCGATGGGCGGCGGCCGGTGGGAGGAGAAGAGAGCGCCGAGGCGTAGGTGATCGGTAAAACCGTCGTCGGAGCCGGAGGTGCCACGGTAGCGGCTGGCAATTGGGTGATTCGCCGCTGAAGACACTCAGATCTGAGGTGGCCTTCTTTGCAGCACCCGGAACAGGTCTTGGGTTGGCCGTCGTATACGACAACCGCCACCCCCCCCCCCCCCCCCTAATTTGCAGGTAAGATGGCACGTGGCGATGGAGGTCGATGGTGATCTGCCGTACACCGTTAAGAACGGGGTACGTTTGGAATTGCGCCCAGCGTTCGGCAATGTGGCCATGTACAGTGCCAAAGGAGCGGAAAGCCGCGATAACGTCTTCCGCCGGAAGCTCGAACGGGAGTTCGAAAACTCGTACGGTGCGCATTCCTAAGCCGGTATGGTCGACAGTGACCGCTCCGACATTGCCGTCGGCGTGGCAAAAGCGTAATCCGTGGTTGGTGTCACGAAGTATTCTTTCACATACCGCGTCACTGACGACTTTGACGTACACCGTACTGCTTAATATGGACAAATGGGTGCCCAAGATGTCGGAAGCAGGGATCGTAGCAACGTCGCGTAGGAAGCGTTCCACTTCCAAGGCCTTTGGTCGTGCGTATTCGTTGCAGAAGTTGAAACGTAAAGTTGATTTTCGAAAACGGTTGGCCATGGTTCTAGTGCACGTAAGCGACACGTAAGTGACGGCCGCTGAAATGTAAACAACAGCGAGCGCGCGCGCTCCGCAGGCGGCAGCAACAACACCTCCGCACTGCACGGCGGCGAAAGCCGGACTGGACCCCTAGACCACGGACCTATATATCTAGTTAATTGAGATTTTTAAGTGACACGTGCACCTAATATCCCCTGTTGTTTGGGAAGGGAATCTGTTCCAAAGAATAATGAAAATCAGGATAAGTGCAGATACAGTTATAACAGAATCGTTATCACATGACAACTTTCGCAAGATAACGATCGGAAGAAATTCTGACAAAAAAGGTAAAAACAGAAATAGTTAGAAAATTTGGGATAAATAAACTGAATCTTATACTTTTAGATAACAAGTTAGTGGTTCAAATGGCTCTGAGCACTATGGGACTTAACATCTTGGGTCATCAGTCCCCTAGAACTTAGAACTACTTAAACCTAACTAACCTAAGAACATCACACACATCCATGCCCGAGGCAGAATTCGAACCTGCGACCGTAGCAGTCCCGCGGTTCCGGACTGCAGCGCCTAGAACAGCATGACCACCGCGGCCGGCAACAAGTTACTTTAGAATGATCGCAGCTTACAGTGTGTACATAAATTACTGTATCATTATTAATTGTTTATAAACGTAATCACAAACTAGTCATTGAATTGTATTCAGTTCGTCACGGAATCATAGGCACTGACTCCTGCTTAGATGTAAAAACACAGTTAATACCATGAATTAAAGTTAATCAAGAAACCAGCAGAATAATTTGAACTGAATACATGCACGTAAAAGTTAATTGTTTGCAAAAGACTTCGCGCAATGAACAGCTTTACATTACTCACTGTAATTCAGTTACTGATTTTAGTAATTAAGATGATCATAATTACTTGTCTTCTATTACAGTAAGTTATTTCTGGAACGATCGCAGTGTTTCATTTAGAGAAGAATAAGTTATTTTTCACTACACTGTTACGAAATTTGCAAATATGAGAGGAATTTGCAATGCACACAAAAACATGGAATGTGTTAATCTGAAGTAATGTTTTGTCAATATCCATTTAAATTATACTTTTACTCATTTACTGCCAGTCATTATTCTTTAACTAGTTTTTCTAACAAGCAACGAAGTTCACTGTTGTTTGTTAAATGGCAGTTTTGGATAGTTCTCAGTTTTGTAAACTGCACTTCTTTCTCTTAGTTATCGAAATTAAATAAGCTCGTCACATTCAATATTTTTTTGTTCATTGAATGATAGTATTCTCGGAATCAATAATAGCGATAGAATAGGGCCCTGTTAGGTAAATCATTGAGGTAAAGTTCATTTACACTATAACAGTTGCCGCAATGAACACTTTGCTTTTCAGTGAAGAAAAGCTACTGCGCTGGCTAAACTCGTGCAATCTAAAGATGAAACTCGTCGGACCTTGGTGCAACGTAAGGTATTATACTGTTCCCATTTACAACCACATAATATTCCCAGCCACATATTAAAATTTTTGCAGTTTATTCTTTACAGTCCCGAAAACCGCGATCACATGTCGCTAGCAACTTTTCTCCTCCGACTCGTTCTGCCCGACTCCTCTCGTACGCTATCAGTGACAATACTCCTTACTTCAAACGTTTTCTTTTTCTCTGTACTGTAGCAATCTTCCATGACTAGGCAAGCGGTTTTACTACATCATAAATATCTACATCTACATCTACATCCATACTCCGCAAGCCACCTGACGGTGTGTGGCTGAAGGTACATTGAGTACCTGTATCGGTTCTCTCTTCTATTCCAGTCTCGTATTGTTCGTGGAAAGAAAGATTGTCGGTATGCCTCTGTGTGGGCTCTAATCTCTCTGATTTTATCCTCATGGTCTCTTCGCGAGATATACGTAGGAGGGAACAATATACTGCTTGACTCTTCGGTGAAGGTATGTTCTGAAACTTCAACAAAAGCCCGTACCTAGCTACTGTACGTCTCTCCTGCAGAGTCTTCCACTGGAGTTTATCTATCATCTCCGTAACGCTTTCGCGATTACTAAATGATCCTGTAACAAAGCGCGCTGCTCTCCGTTGGATCCTCTCTATCTCTTCTATCAACCCTATCTGTTACGGATCCCACACTGGTGAGCAATATTCAAATAATATTCCTTTTTAATTAGGTCGTTCGAATTAGTTCTTTAACATTTAATTACATGACAACATTAATAAAACAATAAAAGCTACGTATGACAGTTACATTATGGTCACAGAATTAATTATGCATAAAATTTAGTAGGCGGTGTGTTATGTTACTACCTGTTGTATCTTCTACACCTCTTGCCTCTCAGTATCTGATCAATTTTCTCTACAAAATTATCAACAAGATCGTTCCAATTTAAGTTTTTCATCTACATCTACATCTACATCTACATGGATACTCTGCAAATCACATTCAATTGCCTGGGACAGGGTTCTACGAACCACCTCCACAAGGCTCTATTGTTCCAATCTCGTACAGCGCGGAAAGAATGAACACCTATATCTCTTCGTACGAGCTCTGATTTACCTTATTTTATCGAAGTGATCGTTACTCCCTATGTAGGTCGGTGTCAACAAAATATTTTCGCATTCGAAGGGGAAAGCTGTTGATTGGAACTTCGTGAGAAGATTGCGTCACAACGCAAAACGCCTTTCTTTTAATGATTCCCAGCTCAAATCCTATATCATTTCTGTGACACTCTCTGCCATATTTTGTACTTGTAGTCCCTAAGCAATTAGTAGAACTGACAGCCCTTGGATTTGTGTGATTTATCGTATAAACGGATTTTAGCGGATTCCTTTCAGTACTCAAAAAGTGACCTCATATATTCCATTATTTAGATTCAACTGGCACTTTTCGCGCCATAGAAATTTTGTTGTGGTCTTCAGTTCTGAGACTGGTTTGATGCAGCTCTCCATGCTACTCTATCCTGTGCAAGCTTCTTCATCCCCCAGTACCTACAGCAGCCTACATCCTTCTGAATCTGCTTAGTGTATTCGTCTCTTGGTCTCCCTCTACGATTTTTACCCTCCACCCTGCCCTCCAATAATAAATTGGTGATCCCTTGATGCCTCAGAACATGTCCTACCAACCGATCCCTTCTTCTAGTCAAGTTGTGCCACAAGAATTTCTACTGGCCCTCGTCTTTTTACCTACTTGATCCTGTGCTGCCTTCACTATTTCATTCCTCAAAGCTACCCATTCTTTTTCTACTGTATTTCTTTCCCCCATTCCTGTCAATTGTTCCCTTATGCTCTCCCTGAAACTCTGTACAACCTCTGGTTTAGTCAGTTTATCCAGGGCCCATCTCCTTATATTCCCACCTTTTTGCAGTTTCTTCAGTTTTAATGTACAATTCATAAGCAGAAGATTGTGGTCAGATTTCTCATCTGCCCCCGGAAATGTCTTACAATTTAAAACCTCGTTCCTAAATCTCTGTCTCACCATTATGTAATCTATCTGAAACCTTCTAGTATCTCCAGGGTTCTTCCATGTATACAACCTTAGATCCATAGAAATATTTTGTCTAAATCATTTTACGATTTGTTTTGATCTCCTGATGACTTTACGAGACGGTAAATGACAGAATCGACTGCAAACAAGAGGGATGGTCAAATTTTCGCAAATCGCTTATATACACTGCGCAACACAATTAAACTGTCACTTCTTCGAAACTCCGTAATTGTCTCGGAATGCTATGCAGACTTTTGAAATTTGGATCGAAGATGCCTACAATCTTCCTCTGCAATAGGGTAAAAGCGAGGCGTCCGGCGACATCGTTCTCGGACTCGCCGACGCTTTAAACAGCACGGTGTCGACACATCCGAACGAAAAGGCCACAGTTCAGAAGTTCGTGTGAGGCGTGAGGTGGATTAATGATGTCACCAAACTTCACTACAGCCTGCCCAGCGGAGCCGTGAATGTGTCACACTCAATGGGATGGTTGCCACGCCTTCTGTTACCCACGTTTCACTGCTTCTCTTGACACGTCTCCAATGGAGGCTAGGATCGTGGTGCCCAGCTCTGAAATCACGATGTGGTTTTTTTTTTGGGTGGCCACCCTCAGCTCAGAAAGGACACGAAAAGACCTCAAGGGGTGGCGTAAAGGGCTTCGATGAAACCACTCCTTCCCTAAGGGCGTTGATTCCCACACATTTCGCGGTAAAAACCGACAGTCCGCAGTACGACGCACAACAGGAAGACGTTCTCAACAATCTTTGACCCTGCTGACATCCTCCGGACGATTCAGCCCTTCTCGAAGGACGCCGTGGGACTGCAACCCTTTGGAGTGTAGCGCGACCGCAACCTCTGGTATACAGGGTGGAAGCTATTGGGACCTTTGAAAACCATTCGACGAAAAAATTTGAACGTAGTCACAGGGGGGGGGGAGGGGGGGAGGGGAGGGGAGAAGAGCGGAGGGGTGAAGGTGAGAAGGTGCGACATTGGCACGTACGAGAATAAAATGGCAAAGAGCCTCTCTAAGGACCCTAGTTTGGCAACACCCTGACTGCCACCCATAAACTCTTGTTGGGCACTTTAAGAGTAACGTTCCTGTACGGAAACAACCATTGACTGATCCCTAGTCGCCGACGCTATAGGTATCCCTTTCGACACCCTTAGTTAGCGACGTGGCGTCACTCACCTGAGGTGTGATGAAATTCTTGCGTCACACCAGCGCTTAGGAATCAGTGATTGGCTGTCACTGTACAGTGACATTTTTGAAGTGACCGACAAAGGTGCGTAGATGGTGTCGAGGGTTTGGTCGAAGTGGTAGAACCTTGGCCGCTTTATTAGTGCAAGTGTGAATGTCGTAGCTTCCCCACAGGGGCCGTGAGAAACGAGGGCTGAAGAAGAATAAACACCCGTCGCTGCTGCAGATCATGCAACTGTCCGCCCCCGGTAGCTGACTGGTCAGCGCGAAGGACTGTCAATCCTCAGGGCCCAGGTTCGATTCCCGGCTCGGTCGGAAAATTTCTCCGTTGAGGGACTGAATGTTGTGTTGCCCTAATCATCATCACTTCATCCCCATCGACGTGCAAGTCGCACAAGTGGCGCCAAATCGAAAGACTTGCACCGGGCGAGCGGTCTACCCGACGGGAGGCCCTCGTCACACGCCATTATTATTATCATGCAACTTTCGTCGAATGGTTTTGCATGGTCGCTAATGGTTCCACCATGTATACAGGAGCAAAGACTGCGGTCTCGCTACACTCCAAAAGGCACCAGATCACGTTAAATAGGGCTGCAGCCCACGATGCCCTTCGAGATGGGTCGGCCGGTGTGGCCGAGCGGTTCTAGGCGCTTCAGTCTGGAACCGCGCGACCGCTACGGTCGCAGGTTCGAATCCTGCCTCGGGCATGGATGTGTGTGATGTCCTTAGGTTAGTTAGGTTTAAGTAGTTCTAAGTTATAGGGGACTGATGACCTCAGAAGTTAAGTCCCATAGTGCTCAGAACCAACCTTCGAGAAGGGATGAATCCTGGGATGGGTGTCATTAGTGTCAAAGCTTGTCAATAACGTCGTTCTGTTGCCCATGGCACTAGGAACTATCGTTTTCGACCACGAAATGAATGGAACACAACGCCCCAAGGGAAGGGGTGGTTTCATTCATGGCCTTTACATCACCCATTGAGATCTTCTCCTGTCGATTCTGATCGGCGATGAGACTGAAATGTTTTGCTCCGCCACCTATTAGAAAACCACCTGATTTCAACGTTGGGCGGGCGAGTCTAACCTCCGCGGCACAGGCGTCAAGATAAGGGGTGAAATGCAGGTAACAGAACGTGCGACAACCTTCCCATAGTGTGACACGTTAACGGTGGCGATTGCCAGAATTGTAGTGAGATTTGGTGCTAATGTGACGTCATTAACCCGCTTTACACCCCTCACAAACTTCAGAGCTCTGGCCTTTCCTTCACATGTGTCGACACCTTGCTGTCTGAAGCTTCGCCGAGACCGAATGCGACGTCGCAGGGCGCCTCGCTTTTGCTCCATTACAGAGGAAGTCTGCAGGCACCTTTGAGTCAAATCTCAAACGTCTGCGCTTAAGTAGAAGACAATTACAAGGTGTCGAAAAAAAAATTCCCTTTAATTGTGTTGTGCAGTTCAGATTAGGAACAGCAGAGCGCCTATAATACTTCCTCGGAGAAAGGCAAATATATATTCTTCTTCACTGGATGACTTTCCGTCGGTTAATAAAATCTGTCACCTTTCTGTCAGGAAATCACGAATCCAGTCGCATAATTGAGACGACACTCCACAGGCAGGTAATTTGTTTAGAAGTATCTGTGGAGGAACTGTGTCAAAAACTTTCCGTTAATCTAGAAATATGGAATCAAATTGTAATCTCCTGTCGATAGCATTCATTTCTTCGTATGAACAAAGTACTAGTTACATTTCAGAAGAACAATCTTATCTGAATCCGTGCTGACTCTTTGTCAATAGATAGTTTTCTGCGAGGTACTCCATCGTGTTCGAACACGATATACGTTCCGAAATCCTATTGCAAATCGAAGTCTGAGATATGTGTCTGTAATTTAACAGATTAACTCCTATTTCATTTCTTGAATATTGGTGTCACCTGTGCAACTTTACAGTCTTTAGTATGGATCTTTCGTCGTATTTCAAACGACTGTCTCACTTGAAACTGTTTTTCAGATTTAATTTAGATAATGTTTTCTGGAAATTGTTATTTACATGAAGATTTATACCCCTAATAGTTATTACCAATGGTTACAAATTTTGGCAGTTTGTAAGAATCGCAGCTTTCTGTATTTGTACAATATCGACTTTGCTGTCGATAGTGAAATATGAAAATAGAAATTTTGTTTGCATGAAAACTGGAGCATAATAATATTGTTTTTACTGTAATTTAGTTTCCAGATCATTTAAATTGACAACTGTGGTTACTAATTTTCATGGTTCAAGATCGATATTGTAAAATGGATCGATATGAAAAATGAAAACATACTATCAGAAAAATAGCATTTCGGTGATTAAATATATGCAGAAATATCTTCAGATGTGGAATATATAATTTAAGTATGAAAATTAACTCAAGTCAGGCCAAATTTTTTAGAGAATCGATCATTTCAATTGACGTATGAAAGTTGTGACGAGGCAAGATTCATTACAACATACTGACCTGCTACTGGGCACAACAGAGGAGTTACATGTTTTGTTACACGATCTGCCCGAACACCAATTTACTGATTACAAGCCTAAGACGAACCCTTGTGGATCTTCAGAAGGATATTCTTCACTTTCGTCTATAAAATGTTTACAGTGCAATTTTTTTCTTTTTTCACAGGATATTAAGTAATGAATATTTATGTATGATGTATGTTTCACTGATTTTTGAAGTTGGCACTCAAGTTTGGTAAATCTATTATTAGGTGCTCTTGATTAATGTTTGCTTCAGGCTCTTGTATTTGTACTTTGTTTTCCCACTTGAAGAAGAAAAAATGCATCCGTATATAAAAGTTCTATTCAATATTGAGAAAAAAATTTGAGTCTGTTTGCTAAGTGAACTCTCTGTAAGGCTACAGCAAGAACTCTGTTGTGAGTTAAGAGATACTAACTAATGGTGAACGTGACATTTGAATTTTTGTGTTATTTACTGAATACTAACTTCCCCTACATTTCATGTTATTCACTTTACACCTTTATTGGGTTGGATCATTTGTGGTTGTGTAAATGATACTGAAAGAGATATGATGCTCGCAGGCCTGTAAGAGGATATTTACGCAACACGTTTTTATTTCGTTGTTTATAATTACAGTGATATCCTTTGCAGAATAGTTGTGCTAATCTGATTTTGAGTATTGGGTTTTATTGTGATGAGTTTTTAAGAATTGACCGCTGTACGTCTGACTTCTCTATTTTACGTTAATGCCATGAGAAAATAGATTATCATTTTATTTTTACCTTTCCATACAGCTTCTTCATTTAACGGTTGTGTTATGGGAGTTATAATGTTTTGCGTTATTAGCTTAGTTTCACTGAGAATTACTATTTATATGCGGTAGTATTATGGATTTACCATCGAGTAACTAAGTAATCTTAAAATTCATCCCACAACTAACAATATTATTAAGTACTGACCTGTTCAAGCTCAGTGCCTTAACATTTACATTTTGATTTTGCTTTGTTGCCTTTGTTACTTATAATTTTGATTAACTTGCTACAGTTACAGCAAAACGTAAGTTATTACTTGTTGCCCTCACTATCCAAATGCCATATCAACTTGTAATAGTCTCTTCAAGGTCTTGTAACCTCCCAAATTACTATTGGATTAATGCGATAATATAACCACGATCGCATGTTATTAATGAATTTCATTTTTGATGAAGCTATCGTCTTCGAAGAAAATTTGACAGGTTAGTGGAGAGAAGTGTACAACAAGCCGTTCTAAGGAATTTATTCTAATGCTACACTTTCTACTTATTTTGATTATCTTTAGTGCTTAAAACAATATCATCACTCACATAAGAAACGGAACTAAAAGGGGTACCACATGACTTAAAGAGTAATTGAAATAATACAGAAATTAATTAACTCAGCCGCCAGCTGAATTGGGCACTGTGTGTCCAATATCTGATCACTAATGTGGACAGCGATGAATAAGTAACCGTTTGGTGGTACGTATGGCAACAGAAGTTTGACACACGTTTCTGACAACCCAATACGTGACGAAATAATAGTGAGCAAAGAAAGCAGCTGTCTAAAAGACTGGAGGTAGTTCTTTTGTTACGACAGCAATTTACCTAACCTCAAATTAACGTTTACTTACGTGCACTGGATTCCTAGACATGGTAAGCTACGTGCTTCGAACGGATTATAATTACTACAAGAATTTACTACATCAAATGAGTAACTGTTGGCTTTCAACAGATTGACAAAGCCGAAATACGAACAGCACACAACAGCATTGTTACAATGGACACAGATCAGAAATACGTGGACTTAATTGAATCTTTTCTTTGATTTTTAGTTGCCAGAATTACTTTAATGAAAGTTACTTACTTTACTGCTTCATTGGTTCACGAGCACTGCGTCGGATAATGTTGTGGAAGCGGCTCAATATTTCAAGGAGACAGGTGCTCGTCATCTTCGGGTGCTTACTGAGGTGTTTAAAGAATAAAAGCAGGCGATAAAACGGTGACTTAAATTGTAAAACGGTGGAAAATTGTGGAAAGTTAAAACATAAAACAAAGGGGTTGGCGATGCTAAAAAAATACACAGGAAACAGGCAGGTAAAATAGTAGACAGACAATTAAAAAACACGACGACAGTCTGGTTTCTGTTCACAAGAGATATAAAAATCACACCCAGCGACAGTATGATGTCCGTTCACAACACTTCGGAAAACACTTAACACTCACTGGAAACACTGCACTAAAAAGTCGGCACGAAGATGACACACCACAGCCAAGGGCAGATGGGGGGGACCTGGACAGATGAGGGGAAAAGGGGGGAGGAGAGGTAAAACGTGGGGGGGGGGAACTGACGGAGGGAGAGGACTCATGAGGGAGGGCAGATCAGACGCGAGAGGGAATGGGGAAAGGCAGAGGAGGGTAGGCGGGGAAAAACAGGATGGAAAGAGGGGAGGGAGCCCAGGAAGAGGACAGAGGAAGGGAGGGGGAGGTGAGGATCAGAGTTGATAGGAGGGATAAATGGAGGGAGAGAGGGCATCATCGGGCAGGGGGAGTCGACAGAAGCCACCTTTGGAAAGGAGATGAAGGGCGTAGAGATGAAGAGTAGAGGGTACACAACGGTGAAGGCGCTGAAGAGGGCGGGGGTTGGAGAGGAGGGAAGCAACCAGGGAATGAGGGCGATCAAGGCAGTGGGAGGTGTACAGTATGCGGATATGTTCGAGGAATAGGAGCAGATGCGAGAAAGGAATCAGGCCATAGAGGATCCACCTGGGGGATGGGAGGCGTATACGGAAGGCGAGGCGGAGTGCAAGGTGCTCGAGGATCTGGAGGGACTTACAGAATTTGGGGGGCGAGGCGGATATCCAGGTGGCACTGGCATAACAGAGGATGGGGCGGATTAAGGGTTTGTAGTTGTGGAGGATGGTAGATGGGTTCAACCCCCATGTCCAGCCAGAGAGGTGTTTGAGGAGTCGGAAGTGGTTGTGGGCTCTGGATTGGATAGAGCGGAGATGAGGGGTCCAGGTGAGTTGAGGCCAAGGTAGGTGAGGGTCGGGGAGAGGCGGTCAGGACAGGCGCAGATGGTAAGGGAGAAATCAAGGAGATGGAAGGAGCGAGTGGTACGACCTACAATGATTGCCTGGATCTTGAAAGGATTGATTTTCAAGAGCCACTGGTTTACACCATGTGGCAGAAAGGTTGTTGGGACCGTTGGAGGGTAGGAGCGAGGGCAAGGAATGTGGTGTCATCGTCATACTGCAAAAGGTGTACTGGAGGGGAGGGTTGGGGCATATCTGCCGTGTACAGGAGGTAGAGAAGAGGGGAGTGGACAGAGCCCTGCGGCACACCTACAGAGGGGTAGAAGGTGCGGGAATTGGCGTTATGGATGGTCACACAGGAGGGGCGGTGGGAGAGGAAGGAGGCCATCAGACGGATGTAGTTGATAGGAAGGGCGTAGGTTTGGAATTTAAACAGGAGACCGGGATGCCGGACACTGTCGTAGGCCTTTTCGAGGTCGAGGGAGACAAAAATGGTGGAGCGACAGAAGTTGGAGGGAGAGGAGATGAGTGAGGCGGAGGAGTTGGTCATCAGCAAAGAAGGAAGGTCGAAAGCCACATTGGGTGTTGGGGAGGAGGTGGTGTCGGTGGAGGTGGTGATGGATGCGCCACATATGGATGGATTCCAGGAGCTTGCTGAACACTGAGGTGATAGGTGTTTCTGCAGTGGCTCGGCAGTATATACGCTGGCTCACTAGAAAAGCGCAGGCGCAGAGACGTGGGGTTATAACAACATCGTAGGCGAATCATACAGTACGGCGACATCCGGCGCCCCCTGCCGGAGAAACGGGCCACGGTCTTCGCATGCGAAGCGCGGGAAAAGCGCGGCAGAATATCGTGGCCCAGCTCGCATGCGGGCAGACCGCTTTCGTCAAGTACAAGTTCGCAGACTCCGATTCCCCGTCCGTGTTAACTCGGGTCCGTTTGTCTCCGGCCGACGATGCCTTAGTTACTTATACACATTTCTACTGCTTTCTTAATGTTGGAGTTACCAGTACTTTGAAGCAGACGAAAGGATCTTTGTGTCTCCATAGTTGATGCTACGCTCCGTCGCCTCCTAAGCGCCTCCTAAGCGACGCTCCTGCTTGTTTTTCATGTCCGCCTGATCCCCAGGTGGCCGTGCGCGCGCTTTCAATCCCACGCGCGCGACTGAGGACGGAAAAACGCCTGACTAAGTGCCGTCTTAATAAAGAGGGGGGAAGTGCGTAGGTCTAGAGAGGCTGTAAACAGAGAGAGAGAGAGAGAGAGAGAGAGAGAGAGAGAGAGAGAGAGAGAGAGAGTGGTTAATGCCCGTTGGACGGTAGACAAATTGCACACGCGGCCGCCATTTTCATGCCAGAATGCTGTAGCTTATTCCCTATCATAAGACCTGAATCTGACACTCACATATTGGCGGCCGGAGTGGCCGAGCGGTTCTGGGCGCTACAGTCTGGAACCGCGTGACCGCTACGGTCGCAGGATCGAATCCTGCTTCAGGCATGGATGTGTGTGATGTCCTTAGGTTAGTTAGGTTTAAGTAGTTTTAAGTTCTAGGGGACTTATGACCTCAGCAGTTAAGTCCCGTAGTGCTGAGAGCCATTGAACTGTCTTATACAGGAAAATGCAGAAGACATACTTCTGTAAACGCTAAAAAATGAGAGTATGGGGAATCAATTCCACATTAGCTGATTTTCGAGAAGGAAACTGCTGTTAATACGGATATTCACATTGCCATGCCGTTAGTAATTAAATATAAAAAAATTACGATCCAAAATTTGTTTATTGACAAGTAAATAAACTAATTTGGTGACAGTGAGAATCGAAGTGCCGTCAGCACGATTTATAATCTTTAATGGTAACTACTGATCAATATGTGACATTACAACAGACAGGTGAAATGTTTTGTAGATGATAGTACCCAGAAATTTTCGAATCGAATTTTTTTTTTACCCAAGACGAGTAGTCTGCAGACTTGGTATCCTACAGATTGAAACAGTTTTCCAAAAGCCTTCGAAACAATAATCCAATTCCGGGAAGGACTCTGAACATACAAATCGAAATAGACACAGAAGGCCTCGCAACTGATTAGCCAATCACTCTCTGATTTCAACAGTGGGCGCTCTCTCTGTAAATGGGCTCTGTGCACAGGTCTGTTCATAGCGCGGCCTACCTGATATACGAGATCTGCAACGAACTTCTGACGTCACACTAGTGGGCTTGTCCGCCACACTTCGCGAACACTCGGGTCCGTGCAGGGACCACGGGAAATCAATGTGTGCTATAGAGAACTCAGATGCATTTAAAAGCGCAGTCAGGAATTATTAAACTCGTCTGAAACAGTTACTCGCTCCCCGCCAGAGAGCGCTACTGGTACTCGTAGGACCTGCTGCGCCACGGCCCGTCTTCCACGTGGGCCTCGGTTCAGAGGACTCGCCCCGCACCGTTCACACGAGGTTACGTCGATCGTATTTCGTGACTGGCCGCCATCCAGCCGGCAGCGCGCGAGAGCCGTCACTCGGTCGCCGAAGCCTTCCCAAGGGCGGCGCGGGCGGCGGAATACATAATGCAAATGGCCGCGGATCCGGCCACCGGCTGCGGGGCGGCGATAAATCACGTTAATACGGCGCGCCGGCGCTGCATATTCGGCGACTGAATACGTCAGCCCCTAATGGCGGGCAACACGGCTCCGGCATCGGCAGCCCCGTTACACGGCCGCCGGCAGGCAGCTGATTTACAGTCGCGGCGCCATCTCGTTGATTTGTGTGGCGGACCAGCCACCACTAGCCACGCTGTCACAGCCGCGGACGACCCCAGGGCACCCCGCTGACCGAGAAACTGAGAAACCTACCATCAGATTACGCCCAATGCAAAACATAACACTTACTGGTCACTCCACTATACGTATATGAGACCCATTCAATAATTAAAGAGACAAATTGGTCTGGAGGGAAAAGCGTTTATTTTTACAAAACAACAATTTTTCTGCTTTTCAAAATAACCCCCGTGAACATTTATGCACTTGCTCCAACGTGCTGCAAGCTTTTTTACTCCGCCTGCAAAAAAGAACTTGTAACACGCCCGGGAGTACGAATGGGTCTGGGGGTACCTTATACTGACTACTCGTTTCGTGACCGTGCGCGTGTCCACAACACGTACCTGGTAACCCCGCTGCGGTCCTACTGTTCTGCCCACACTGAAGCTGGCTTGCCTGAAATTATCTATCGAAATATGCAAGCGGGTTTAGGGGAGCCACTCAACGTTAAAACACAACTCTGCCCTATGTCTGGTATGAAAATATATATTCTGAGACGATATGGAAACCACAGGTTGCACTGTTTACATTCTCATTCGTAAATGTTTATCCCAATTAACAATCTTGATGATTGTTGTTGTTGTGGTCTTCAGTCCTGAGACTGGTTTGATGCAGCTCTCTATGCTACTCTATCCTGTGCAAGCCTCTTCATCTCCCAGTACCTACTGCAGCCTACATCCTTCTGAATCTGCTCAGTGTATTCATCTCTTGGTCTCCCTCTACGATTTTTACCCTCCACGCTGCCCTCCAATGCTAAATTTGTGATCACTTGATGCCTCAGAACACGTCATACTAACCGGACCCTTCTTTTTGTCAAGTTGTGCCACAAACTCCTCTTCTCCCCAATTCTATTCAATACTTCATCGTTAGTTATGTGATCTACCCATCTAATCTTCAGCATTCTTCTGTAGCACCACATTTCGAAAGCTTCTATTCTCTTCTTGTCCAAACTATTTATCGTCCATGTTTCACTTCCATACATTTCTACACTCCATACAAATACTTTCAGAAACGACTTCCTGACGCTTAAATCTATACTCGACGTTAACAAATTTCTCTTCTTCAGAAACGATTTCCTTGCCATTGCCAGTCTACATTTTATATCCTCTCTACTTCGACCATCATCAGTTATTTTGCTCCCTAAATAGCAAAACTCCTTTACTACTTTGTCTCATTTCCTAATCTAATCCCCTCAGCATCACCCGATTTAATTTGACTACATTCCATTATCCTCGTTTTGTTTTTGTTGATGTTCATCTTATATCCTCCTTTCAAGGCACTGTCCATTCCGTTCAACTGCTCTTCCAATTCCTTTGCTGTCTCTGACAGAATTACAATGTCATCGGCGAGCCTCAAAGGTTTTACTTCTTCTCCATGAATTTTAATACCTACTCCGAATTTTTCTTTTGTTTCCTTCACTGCTTGCTCAATATACAGATTGAATAACATCGGGGAGAGGCTACAACCCTGTCTCACTCCTTTCCCAACCACTGCTTCCCTTTCATGCCCCTCGACTCTTATAACTGCCATCTGGTTTCTGTACAAATTGTAAATAGCCTTTCGCTCCCTGTATTTTACCCCTGCCACCTTCAGAATTTGATAGAGAGTATTCCAGTCAACATTGTCAAAAGCTTTCTCTAAGTCTACAAATGCTAGAAACGTAGGTTTCCCTTTTCTTAATCTTTCTTCTAAGATAAGTCGTAAGGTTAGTATTGCCACACGTGATCCAACATTTCTACGGAATCCAAACTGATCTTCCCCGAGGTCCGCTTCTACCAGTTTTTCCATTCGTCTGTAAAGAATTCGCGTTAGTATTTTGCATCTGTGACTTATTAAACTGATAGTTCGGTAATTTTCACATCTGTCAACACCTGCTTTCTTTGGGATTGGAATTATTATATTCTTCTTGAAGTCTGAGGGTATTTCGCCTGTCTCATACATCTTGCTCACCAGATGGTAGAGTTTTGTCGTGACTGGCTCTCCCAAGGCCATCAGTAGTTCTAATGGAATGTTGTCTACTCCCAGGGCCTTGTTTCGACTTAGGTCTTTCAGTGCTCTGTTTAACTCTTCACGCAGTGTCGAATCTCCCATTTCATATTCATCTACATCCTCTTCCATTTCCATAATATTGTCCTCAAGTGCATCGCCCTTGTATAGACCCTCTATATACTCCTTCCACCTTTCTGCTTTCCCTTCTTTGCTTAGAACTGGGTTTCCATCTGAGCTCTTGATATTCATACAAATCGTTCTCTTTTCTCCAACGGTCTCTTTAATTTTCCTGTGGGCAGTATCTTTCTTACCCCTACTGAGATAAGCCTCTACATCCTTACATTTGTCCTCTAGCCATCCCTGCTTAGCCATTTTGCACTTCCTGCCGATCTCATTTTTGAGACGTTTGTATTCCTTTTTGCCTGCTTCATTTACTGCATTTTTATATTTTCTCTTTTCATCAGTTAAATTCAATATTTCTTCTGTTACCCAAGGATTTCTATTAGCCCTTGTCTTTTTACCTACTTGATCGTCTGCTGCCTTCACTACTTCATCCTTCAGAGCTACCCATTTTTCTTCTACTGCACTTCTTTCCCCCATTCCTGTCCATTGTTCCCTTACGCTCTCCCTGAAGCTCTGTACAACCTCTGGTTTAGTCAGTTTATCCAGGTCACATCTCCTTAAATTCCCATCTTTTTGCAGTTTCTTCAGTTTTAATCTACAGTTCATAACCAATAGATTGTGATCAGACTCCACATCTGCCCCTGGAAAAGTCTTACAATTTAAAACGCGGCTCCTAAATCTCTGTCTTACCATTATATAATCTATCTGATACCTTCTAGTATCTCCAGGATTCTTCCATGTATATAATCTTCTTTCATGATTCTTGAACCAAGTGTTAACTATGATTAAGTTATGCTCTGCGCAAAATTCTACCAGGCGGCTTCCTCTTTCATTTCTTAGCCCCAATCCATATTCACCTACTATATTTCCTTTTCTTCCTTTCCTACTCTTGAATTCCAGTCACCCATTACTATTAAATTTTCGTCTCCCTTCACTACCTGAATGATTTCTTTTATCTCATCATACATTTCATCAATTTCTTCGTCATCTGCAGAGCTAGCTTGCATATAAACTTGTACTACTGTAGTAGGTGTGGGCTTCGTATCTATCTTGGCCACAATAATGCGTTCACTATGCTGTTTGTAGTAGCTTACTTGTACCCCTATTTCTTTATTCATTATTCTACTCCTGCATTACCCATATTTGATTTTGTATTTATAACCCTGTATTCACCTGACTAAAAGTCTTGTTCCACCTGCCACTGAACTTCACTAATTCCCACTATATCTAGCTTTAACCTATCCAGTTCTCTTTTTAAATTTTCTTACCTACCTGCCCGATTAAGGGATCTGACATTCCACGCTCCGATCCGTAGAACGCCAGTTTTCTTTTTCGTGATAATGATTAACAGTCCAAAATATAATTCAGACGAGCATACGCGTAACCGACTCGAGGCGGATGCTTGTTGATTATGCGGAAGCCGAATGATCGAACGAAAGTTCTTACGCTCGTCACACATACAGATACCTGTATGCATGGGTTTTGAATTTTTTCTTGACAGGTGAGTTGGTGTACTTCCACTCTGTGCTTTGTCTTTTTGATTCCGGCTCAAAACAGTGAACCCAAGTTTCATAAGAAGTTTAAAGTTTTGTTGAGGAAAGTGCTCACCTTCTCTTTCATAACGTTTTATTTAGCTCTGGACACACTCTCAACCTTGTTTCCTTGTGTAGCTGCGACTACTCCTTCCGGACCTATCTTGAACATGTTTTCCGGTACTTCAGCTTGTTAAAGATAATGTTATGAACTGTACTATTACTAACTTGAATCTTATCAACTATCATTTCCACAGTCTCACGGCGGTCAGCACGAATAATGTCATCAATTCGACTTTCAAGTGAGGGAGTTGAAACTGTAAGTGGTCGGCCAGAACGATTTTCGTCAGTCGCTGAGTCGCGACCATTTTTGAACTGCTCTACCCACTTGTAAAAATTTGCACGATTCATACAACCTTCAACATAATCTTTAGACATTCTACAGTATATATCCACTGATTTTTCGCCATCAGCAAGTAAAAAACGAATAACAGAACGTTGTTCAACTAATGTGGACATTTCAAGCGGACAGGCCATCTTGAAATGCAGTTTTGATTAGATTAGATTAGATTTACTTTCATTCCAACTGATCCATAGTGAGGAGGTCCTCCAGGATGTAGACCATGTCAGAAAAACAACAATACATGACAAATATTTACAACTCAAAGAAATAAGCTAATGTACCATTCCACAGGTCCCAAGTGGCATGGTCGTCATTTTTTAATGAACGCTATATTAAAGAATCATTTTACAAATACTAATGCACTGAATTTAAAATAAAAAAGGTTTAATTTATTTATAAGGTAACAAACGTTAATACAACTACTAAACACTTATTTAACACACACACACACACACACACACACACACACACTGAAACGTCCCCTTTGAAGAATTGTACAAGACTGTGCTTAAACTGACACACAATATTTTTAGCGCAACGCAATCTGACTTTCAAAATTCCCTACAAAAGAATGGCCCTGACTAACATTAAACTATACCTTTCACAAATCACTTACCTCACAAAAATCTTGGTTACTCGAACTACTGCAATACAGCGAGCGCCACTACTGGCAGCTAAATAAAAGATTCAAACTACTGAAGGCACTAACTACTGATAGGCATAGTTAGGAAATGAAAGATTTTAGTAGAGAACAAACAATGTATTTACCTTAATAGTGTTGAAAAATCATAATATACATAACAGATCATTGTATATCTTACAAATCTCCAAACTCCGCCATCTCTCTCCCCACATCCACCACTACTGGCGGCTCACCTCCAACTGCGCAACGCTACGCGCTGTTCACAGCCAGCTGCCTAACACTACAATGGCGAGTATTACAACAATGCAAAGCAGCCACAGACTGCACACAGCACAGCCAGTGATTTTCATACAGAGGTGGCGTTACCAATAAAAAAACCTAAACAGCCTACTTACATAGCCCCCATGCTCCCCACAAAAAATTTTACAAATTGTTTTGGGCAGTGGCCAATAATGATTTGAACAAATTTTTCATAATTACAATAGCAAAGATATCAAATGCACACACTTATTGATACAATGTTGGTCAAAAGCTAAAATTTTCTCACAGTCCATAAAGACAGTCCAGATTGTTCATCACAGTAAAATTGCAGTGTTTTTCTCAAAGTCTGAGCAGTATAAGAAAATGCACACGGAAGTAGTGGATTTCCGTGCAGTCTTGAAGAAGTAGTGTTGTCCTTCCAACAGAAAGACAATGCTGACTCTTGACATGCAGACAGGTAATGGGCCACAACAGAGCAAACCCACAGCAGAGTCATTTGACGTTTTGAAGAATATTGGTAGGTAGGTCATCACAGAGTAGACCCACTGTAGTCCTGGTAGAGAGTATGATATTGGTGGGCCACCAGAGGTGCTGACCCACTGTAGTCCTTGTAGAAATAATGGTATTGGTGAGTCATCAAAGGTGTAGACCCACTGTAGTCCTTGTAGAAATAACGGTATTGGTGGGTCATCAAAGATGCAGACCCACTGTAGTCCTTGTAGAGATGGCCAGCAGCCATCTGTTGTGACTGTGCAGGTGCACAATCACCATTGACGAGTCTCGCAGTTAATATAGCAAGTCCATAACCACCACTTGTGCACTCACAAAGTTTTTGGAATTGTCCTTAGAACCAGCAATGCTGTTATCCAGTCCCTTGCTGAATTATTAACACACATGAAAACACTATCAGTCCCTACTTCTCACATATTGTCCATATATTATGACCAACAGAAACGTGTGCAGTGAAATGTAATTTACAAGTTACTTAATTTGATGAACTAGTGTCAATTACAATTTTATAACATGAGAATACAATAACAAAGGTACAAAATACATCATTAAAGAACATAACAATACAGATAAGATTTGTAGTAAAACAGGCTTTACAAAAGAATCGAACTAACATATACATCAGTGTTACAGGAATTATGACATAAGTAAATACATAAAAGATCAGAATAACTTTTGAAACATTAACTTTACACATAAGCATTAAAACAAAACAGAATAAATAATGTCTAAGCATATTTACAAGGTAAATAACATATTATTAATGCCAATTATATTTGAGGATAACAGTATTCCTCATCATAGTGAATGTAGCTTAGTATTAGAAGAAGAAAAAATTCTATGAAACTACACAGAGACAGGAAGAAAACAAATACACAAGGGTACACAAACATATAGCGGAATAATACAAAAGGAAAGGACAGGGTTTGTTGTACTGCGGTATTTTGCAAACAAAGATTTCTTTACTTCTTGGAGATCTCCCTTCGTTCATCATTAGTCCCAAAAGGTCCTATCTATACCTGCTTTCTGTACTTTTTTCGTATAACTTCTCAATGCATTTCTTCCAATTCATCATAACTCATTCTCTTATATAGTCTACCCCCTCTTAAGCTAACTTAAATCTACTGAGCTCAGATGCTAAACTAAGGGACGAGGCAATGCAGCAGCACAAAACAATTAACACAAACAGCACTTACAAATAAAATGGAAATTTGCAAAGCAAGCTACAGTAAATCTAAATTACCAAGCAATGCAACATTACAACTAATATGAGCCAATGTGCAGCTACAAGAAAAATAAATCAGTAGTAAACTGGCTTAGCAGAGTAACACAAAGTCAAATTCAGTAACACGATGCCTGGCAAACAGCAGCTTATATCTAAACATGACAAAGCTCAAACAGAAAAAATATTACACTAAAAATGGCCATGTCTAATACCTATGTCACATCTTAACACTACAGTGATGCATCACGATAACGAACTCTACCAAAAAAAAATTACCAAGTAGTTGAAAAGAAAATTATGTATGCAGTTACTGTTATTAATCCCTTCTTATTGTTCTTTCCTTTCCAAGTGCTCCTTTTTCGAAGAACGTGGATCATAAAATTATTATTTTATAGATCTGTTGACAGAAAGTTTTCACATTAGCAAATGCATTTAATTTTATTTTATATAACCAATGCTGCAACATAGCTGGAAAACAGATATCAAATGAAATAAGCAACTATGTACAAAGCATAAAAATATCATTCAATAGTCATGTGGCATTTCATAAGTTAGTAGAAATTCTCTCAATTCTCGTAGAAATACGCTTGTCATAATCAGGTGTGCAGATGTAAGTATCTTTCCAAGTAATGAGCGTGTCGTACTTGCGATGCTTTCTACAAAGGAATGTCAACAGCGAGGATAATGGCCTCTTTTTTTCACCTAATGGCTTTTTCTCCAGGCAGCTGGCACACCTGGGCGCCACCTGAGTCACTTAGCTTCCTTACCGAAATATTTACGACAGCAGTTTGCGCTACAGTGACAGTCTCATATAAAAAAAATTTCAGAGGTCGAGAATTTGCGTTACGAATGTGTAGAAACAAAATCCTATAAATATAACAGTGTCCAAAAAATTTTCGTAGGCATTGTGATACATTCACGCATTTACATACATTTCATAACTCTTAAAGTACGATTCTTGGTTTCCAACATCCTTTTTCACAAGTCAGAGTCCCTAACCACTATTCATTACTCCTTACCTTATTACACATATACATATTCGTCGACACATCAATCTTGCGACGACACTTCAATATTTCATCGTAATAAATACATAGCATAATCAAATAACTCATTAGCATCAAATTATTGATCATAAACATACCTCAACAGCATAATACACATCGTCGTCGTAAAAATAACATCATAATACCTCAGTCAACTCTCAAAATCGTCGTAGCTTCCTCCAATAATTTCAAAACCTAAAAAAAAATTCTCTGCTCATTTCAATAGTGTCATCTACCTCAAACGTACTTTAAAATCATGCTCCCTTACCAAATACATCATTCAAAGCTCTCATAGTATCACGATGGTTCCGAAAAAGTATGAACAGTTCACAAAGTACACACAAAATACACTTTCGTATGTGTGAAGTTATCCAACTGTATAATTACGTAAACATTTGTCACTGATGTAATAAAAAATGTTTGTTTCTCTGTTAAATAATCAGATAGCTGTGTAATTTATGTGTTAGAGAAAATTGGTACCGATGTGTAAAGTTGTATAAGCAAATACCATATTAGCTAGGGCTCCTTGTGCTTGCCAAACACATGGTACACAAAGTAAGTATGTACCCCCCTGAGGATTAATGTAATTATACCCTGATGTGTTACAGATTACAGCAGTGGAATGAAATGTATCACGGAAAACCTTTGTATCATTGTACTCCAAATATCTTTAAAAATAAATATTTTAAATACAAAATTAATTACTCAAATACGTGTACTGTAGCGCTAAACTGTGCGTCATGTTGTAAGATAATCTCTGTGGAAGTCTCGTAGTTATCGTCCTCCGAAAGCTAAGTTCTGCAGAAGTCAATGTACTTACCTCATGATAAACAAAAGTGAAATGCTTTGTGTATAGATATCGTAGTTATTACGCTTATTGTTGTGATGAAGAAAGTACTGTACTGTAATGTATTGTTGTGCTATGGGAAAGGCTGTCTCATTGTAGCTATACCACAAAAGTTACTACTAAAACATGTTTTACTTTCCAGAATAAAACAGAAAACTGTGCAGATATAAAACAGAAACACTGCAAAAGCAACATTGTAAATTGTCACTCATTAGTAGTGTCGTGATAAAAATCGTGTAGCTGTCACATAAACTAACCACTGTGTCATCTGGTATCTGACAGAAAGTACTTTAAATCCAGAATGTATTTTCAAGTAAACCAAAATGTTGCATTAAAATCTCATTAGCAGTACTGGTAAATGTTCTAAGTATGTGAGCCTTATAGTCGTTACGTAATCGTGCAACTAACAAGCAAGAATGTACACACACAATAACACTGTGACGTCTGTTCACTATAACAATGCATTCGTAATTTCTGTTTAAAAATGTTCCCTAGGTTCTAGGCTGGATATTTAACTTCAAACATTGTTGCATGTTAACAGTTTCTTAAGTCTGACAAAGCATACTAGAAATGTGAAGTGAAAAATTTTATAGCAAAGACTAAGTTAAAAAGCAGATAATCTCTCAATAAGCGGTTTTACATGTGAAGTGTGGTGAAATCCTTTACTCTTCATAGTACTCAGAGTTTCAACTTGAACGCAATTATCATGTGGTATACGTCGGTTAGGAATACTGGAATTTTTCTCAAGGTTAGCGTCTATGTTATTTTTCGCTGAGCCAGCCGGCGCATGCGGCTGCCTGCGGTGCGAGTCATTGTCTGTCTCTTTGTTGGCGCGCGTCGTTATTGGGATTAGGAGCCGAACTTCTACAAATTCGCCTTGCTGAGAGCGCCCAGCTCTGTTAGAATCCCGCCAGTTCTGATGAAATTCACGTCTGTCGTTATGTTGGTAGTTCCTGTAGTTTCTTTCTTGTCGGTTAAGTGGTGGAGAATTTCTCCCTGAATCGTAACTGCGCGCTGAACTGTTGCGTCTGAAGTTATTCTGTCTCCCTTGATAATAATTGTTTTTGTTCCCATATTGTCTGTTTCTATGGTTGTCTCTGTCACTTTCATTACTATGGAAATGCGATATTTCTCTGTAACTATTACTCTGCCAACGGTTGTCATACAGGTGGTGTCTGTTTTGTTCACGATTTGCGTTGTAAGAATAGCCTTGTCGCGTCCAGTTATTATTTCTTTCATCGCGGAATTGCGACGGATGTGATTTGTAATTGATGTGCTCCTGCGTTCCGTGATTGTCAGTGTCAATTTCCAGTTCTTGTAACAGTCCCTGAAAAGCTTCAGTGTCGTCTTTGCAACGTCCTGCTAAAATAATATGTCGTAAATGTTCGGGTAATTTGATTAAGCAAATGCGGATGAGTTCTGAGGGGCTGTATGGGTTTGAAAGATACTGATTCTTATGCAACATGTCTTCAAAATATTTGACAAGACTGGAAAATTCAGATTGTTCAAAGTGTTTCATCATCATGATGCTATGTTTTACTCGGTCTTGTGTAGCTTGAGACCAATATGCTGAGAGGAAGGCATGATAAAATTCTCCTTCACTGTGACAATCGTGAATGACCGATCGCATTCTTACAGCTGGTTCATTCTCTAAATAGCCACACATAAATTCTAATCTGTGTTCTAACGACCAGTTGGGAGGAAAACAATGAGAGAATTGATGGAGCCATGCTTGTGGATGAATGTCGTTGTCAGAATTCTTAAATGTTTTGAATTTACGTGTAGTAATGAACAGCTTATAGTCAAAGTCATCATGTCGGCGAGTCGCATGTCGGTCATTATTACGTCGTTTCGGCGGTTCCATCTCAAAATTCGGTGTGCCTTGCCAATTTCTTTCATAATTTCCGAAGTGTCCTGTGTTATTATTTTGTGGTTGTTCCGTATTTCTAAGTCCCTCTTCCCGTATTGGAGCGCGAGTGTCCTCTGAAATACGTAATTCTTGTATTACCTGAGTCAGCTGATCTTGTACTTCCCGGATTTCTCTTTGGTGTTGCGTATTAATTTGATTCTGATTTTGTTTGAATTTCCTAATTTGTTCGCACTCTTCTGTGTCATTAAAGACTACCGGTTTTGTGTCATTCAGATTATCATCTACCTTCGTAGATAAATTAGTGAACTGATCCGAAAGTTCGGCTACTTTCTCCGATAGTGTACTTATTTCCTCAGTGTGTTTTTCTGAACCAAGTTTCAGAGTATCTACTGTGTTCTTTAAGTTTTCCTGAGTTTTTGCAAGTTGCGTAACCGAGTCGGTAGATGCAACCGAGTCAAATTTGGCTTGCAAGGTCTCATGATTTTCATGAACAATAGTTTGCAGTTCTTTTATGGCTGCTTCGTGATTCTGTAATGCATTTTCATGACGCGAAAAAATAGGTTGGAAATGGTCACAAATTTGTGTTTTTACGTCATTACAGACTTTTTGACATTTCGATTCGATGTTATGTAACTCAGTAGTTAAATCTTCACGTGTTTGTTCAAGCGTCGTGTCTAACTTTTTAAGATTTTGTTCCACTGTGTCTAACTTTTGAAGCTTTTGCTGTGTTTGTCTCTGATTTTGTTCCATTGTGTCTAACTGTTGCTGTGTTTGTCTCTGATTTTGTTTCATTGTGTCTAACTTTTCAAGCTTTTGTCCCATTTGTTGCATTAGTTGCAATAATAATGTATTGGTGTCTGAAACATGTTCCTCAGTGCTTTTCGGCACTGAATTTGCACCGGCAACATTCACATTTTGACAAGCGGAAAATGTGTCTTGACTCATTTGAGAAAACGGTGAGGACGAAAAACCTGAATCTACAGTATTGTGTCCTGTCATTTCGAATTCCTGAGGCGAGCTGTTGCCGAGCGATCGATCGATAATGGTTTCCTGTTCACTACCTGTTTCATTGTCTACGCCATTGTTTGTAGCCCGCTCCATTTCCCTATGCACAGTTACCAAATTACTACTTTGAACGTCTGTTAATTCATTACACAGTGGTGCTGGCAAGCTACGCTCGTCGTCACTATTATTTCTCAGTTTACTTTGGAGCCTAGTGTTACGTTTTTCACACGCCATTATTGTCACAATATTTCACACGATAACACAGAAAAGCACAATTTGAAGAGCAAAAATATGAGAACACATTAACATAGCACTGAAAGTAATATGTAGTTAATTGCAAGCGCAGCTGCGAAATACTTGGTGCAAATCTACATGCATGCCACAACTGTTTTACTGTACAACAATGAAAGACTGCAACTACAAAGGAGATTCTCTCTACAATTACGCGCTAGCAATAAACAATAGCTACACTAATTACACAGACTACAAGAAAAAAATCTGAAGATTCCAGTGAGGTATCCTCGGCTAAGGGTCGACATATGAAACGTCCCCTTTGAACAGTTATACAAGACTGTGCTTAAACTGACACACAATATTTTTAGCGCAACACAATCTGACTTTCAAAATTCCCTACAAAAGAATGGCCCTGACTAACATTAAACTATACCTTTCACAAATCACTTACCTCACAAAAATCTTGGTTACTCGAACTACTGCAATATAGCGAGCGCCACTACTGGCAGCTAAATAAAAGATTCAAACTACTGAAGGCACTAACTACTGATAGGCATAGTTAGGAAATGAAAGATTTTAGTAGAGAACAAACAATGTATTTACCTTAATAGTGTTGAAAAATCATAATATACATAACAGATCATTGTATATCTTACAAATTTCCAAACTCCGCCATCTCTCTCCCCACATCCACCCCTGCTGGCGGCTCACCTCCAACTGCGCAACGCTACGCGCTGTTCACAGCCAGCTGCCTAACACTACAATGGCGAGTATTACAACAATGCAAAGCAGCCACAGACTGCACACAGCGCAATTTTCATACAGAGGTGGCGTTACAATAAAAAAACCTAAACAGCCTACTTACAACACACACACACACACACACACACACACACACACACACACACACACACACACACGCATTTACAATGAACACGTTACTGCACTGAAATTGTGCAGAAGTTATATTGAACTATATATATATATACGCAAATCAGTTGGTTCTACTGAGAAATTCATTAATGACATTATGGAATGAAAGTAAGCATAGTATGCCAGCTTTTTCATTTTTGTATCCCCTATGTATAACACAATTTGCATTGCAAATAGAGATTTGTTAAGACGCTTCAGCAGTTCTTTGGTGTGCTCCTCCCAGTTGAATTTACTATCAAGCTGTAATCCCAAGAATTTAACACTGTCTACTTCTTCTATCTGCTTGTCATCTAATGTTAGGCATATAGTCGTGGGACACCCCTTACAGGTTCTGAACTGCATGTAGTGTGTTTTTTCAAAGTTTAGTGACAAAGAATTTGCCAGGAACCAGTGATTAATGTTCACAAATATTTTATTAGCTGATCTTTCTGAGACTACACTTGATTTGCTATTTATTGCAATGTTTTTATCATCAGCAAACAAAACGAAATTGGCATCTGGTAATGTTGCTGATGAAAGGTCACACAAGAAAAAGTAAGGGCCCCAAAATGGAACCTTGTGGGACCCCACATGTAATTAGTTCCCAGTTGGATCATGCCTGATAGCTTGATACATGTCTCTTTCCTAATAACACCCTTTGTTTCCTGCCACAGATAGAAGATTTGAACCATTTTGCAGCATTTCCTGTTACACTATAATATTCTAATTTGTTTAAAAGGATATTGTGATTTACACAGTCAAATGCCTTTGACAGATCACAAAATATGCCAGTTGCCTGCAATTTTTTGTTTAATGAATTAAGGACATTTTCACTGTAAGTGTAGATAACCTTCTCAATATCAGAACCCTTTAGAAATCCAAACTGTGACTTTGACAGTATGTTATTTGAGATAAGATGGTTATAAAGCCGATTGTACATTACCTTTTGTAAAATTTTTGAGACTGCTGGCAACAGTGAAATTGGACGGAAATTTGATGCTGTTTCTTTATCTCGCTTCTTAAACAGTGGCTTAACTTCATCATATTTCAACCATTCAGAAAATATTCCACTGATAAACGACTGGTTACACAGATAGCTTAATATGTTACTTAGCTCAGAACCATTCTTTAAGTAACTTTGTTGATATTTCATCCTATCCACTAGATGTTTTTGACTTTAAAGATTTTATGATGGACATTATTTCTGCTGGGGTAGTGAGGGTCAAATTCATATTATGGAAGTTATTTGAAATGTCTGGTCTGAGGTATTCCATAGCAGCATCTACTGAACCTGACAACCCCATCTTTTCAGTAACAGTTATAAAATGTTTGTTAAAAAGTTCTGCAACACTATACACATCTGCCACAAATGTATCATTTACTCTTAATGCTATTTGTTCCTCTTCATGTCTGGTTCTACCGATCTCCTCCTTCACTATATCCCATATTGTCTTTATTTTGTTATCTGATATAACTATCCTTTCCTTGTAATATATTTGCTTTGACATCCGTATTACAGTTTTCAATATTTTGCAGTATTTCTTGTAATGTGCTATAGCATCAACATCGGAACTGTTTTGGACTGACAGATACAGTTTTCTTTTTGTTTTACTAGATATCCCTACTCCTTGAGTAATCCATGGCTTCTTTATACACTTTGCTCTAACCTTGGTAAGTTTTGGGGGAAAACAGTGTTCGAATAAGGTAAGCACTTTATTAGCAAAAGTGTTATATTTTTCATTCATGCCATGAGCACTGTAAACATCAATCCAGTGAATGTCTCTGAGGAGTGTCCTAAAATAATCAATTTTTGGCTTATTGATTACCCTCTTGCGCTCAGATTTAACAGATTTTATATCCTGTTCAGTATTAACATTTAACAGAAGGAACTGCATGTCATGGTCTGAGGGGCCATTGACTATTGGTTTTGTAATATAATTTTGTTCATTGGACTTTTCTATAAAGATATTATCAATGGCTGTTTGTGAGCAATTGGCTACCCTAGTGGGGAACTTTACAGTGGGAATTAAGTTGAATGATAGTGTTACTAACTCAAGTAAATTCTTATTGCGAGAGGCTTTAAGGAAATCTACATTGAAATCACCGGCAACCTCTATTTCTTTGTTTTTTGTTGTTAATGGGCCAGTACAGCTTCAGGGTGGTTGACGAAGAGATTAAAGTTACCTGCAGGTGCTCGATATACACTCAATATTATGAAGGATTTTTTGTGAAATTCTACTTCTGTTGCACACGATTCCATATGGTGTTCTAGGCAAAATTTATGAATGTCTATGTTCTTAAATTTATAACAGTTCCTGATGAATGTGGCAACTCCTCCTTTCTCCATTTCTGATCTACAAAAGTGAGATGCTAAGCTAAACCCTGTAACATTAAACAAATCAATGTTGATACATCATCTGTCAGGGCTCATCCCAGAGATGCCAACTTAAGGCCATAAAAGTACCCTCATTTAAGATGGGAGTTTTCGAAATTCTGCTCCTAAGGACATGAAATAGGGAATGAAAAGTTTATGTGTCGCTATTAGCTCTGCGGCAGGCACGCTGAAGATAATTACGCCAGCAGGCACGTGCGGCTTTAAATGTCACTTAACTGACAATTTTTTTAGTTTGTTGGTAGAATTTATAGAAGGGATTTTGAGCTGGAAGTAAGATCGTTATAACCTCAGATGTCAGTGCTATTACAGCCCTCATTTAAAGCAAGTCTAACAGAAATGTATAGTGAAGAGAAACGGAAATGCTGTATAGGCATAATAACGAACAAGACATCCAATTAAGAAAAAATTATCGTGAACACATCTCAAGAACTACACACTTTGTTCCTCTGGACAAGCTGTGCAGTCATTACAAGTCACAGTGTTGGGGCTGTGTTCCTTACAAACAAAGCTCTTGCAACTGTTGTACGTCACGGCAGTTTTTTTCTTTTTTAACACTAGAAAGATAGCACCTTCTATGCCTTTTTTTAACAACCTCTTCGTTACTTACGGGGATTGATCGATGGGGTGACAGAAATCTTTGAGTCTCCCTTGGTAAAGTAAAGAGTTTAGCCCTTTCTTTCAACTCGATCTGCGTTGGAGGGAAGGCCAGGTTTGTGAGGTATGTTCTTCTTATGAACCTTTTATCTGGATTATTTGCGAAGAACAGCACTTCGGAATTAAGTCCAGTAGTATCCTAAACTACGCCCGAATAGGGAGGGGGATGTGGTCAGCACACCACTCTACCGGCCGTTTTGTCAGTTTAAGAGACCTTCCACCAATACACGGATACCAGAAAAACAAAGCCAAGGACCTTCTTCTTGTTGACTTCTGAGTGGTGTAGGATGTACACATGTAATAATAAGTATCTACGTCACCTTTGGTTTCACTGCAGTCCAGATTTACAGCAGACTTTCCTGCAGCAGTGTCTATATCATCAGTTTCATGCACTGACGCCAGAAAAAGTACAGCCTTGTTTCTTTTCGTTTGGCGCGAAACAAGAGAGACGTCATCTAGAAATCCGAAAAGATAGTTTCCAGTTTCTCGTGACCTGTTGGCAAGGAAACAGGAGGAATTTCCGCCTTGTTCTTTTTCAGACTCCCTATGAAGGTTAGCCCATTTTGTAGAAGATTGTCTGTAGTTAGAGTGCTGTGAGTCCATCGACTGGTTCAACTAATCTCTTCATAATATCCACAGGCTAGTTAGATGCAAGATATGGTCCACGATTCCGTCTGCCGCAGTGTACTTCAAAGTTACAAGTGTCGCTGTCGCACAATGCGTTCGACTTCAAACCATACTTCGCAGGCTTATAGGGTATTTACTGCACAAAAACCACAACGTCCGCGAACACGAACAAGCATTTCGTCTATGGTTGTGAACTCCCCAGGGCCGTAGCTATTTCTGCAGCAGTTCAAAAATTCAGAGTGTAGATCGCGGATGGCAGCAATTTTTTCAGTTGCGAGTCCCTCTTTTTTCGCTGAAGTATCATCGTTCCTTAGTGACCGCAGCAACAGACAGCGATTGTAGCTAAATGCTGCCCTGAGAATAATCATTTCTGTGCCACTTGATGGTCACAGCTCTTATACGTTTGTGCATCTTCCTTTTTGTACAGCAACGAGAAACAGCGCCCCTCAGAGAGCCATTATTTCAGAAGCAGAAATATTTCAGCAGTCTCTGTCGCTCGCGTAATTCACAGATGATCTCTTGTTATTTATACATATATCTGTTAGTGTTCGCAACAACCCAATCAATTATCTTAGGATGAAAAAATTGGGAAAACTTTCAATTTCTCTTTTAGTTTGTTCAGATTCACTGGAATAATGTGCAATCTCAATTATTTCTGCTTCATCATCGCTGTGAAAAAAATCTGCGTAATTCTCTTCGTCAGATGATTCCAGATGAAGGGGCACAGTTTCGTCTGCTGTCAATCCTTTTCTTTGTGCGAACCTTCAAGATAATAGGAAAAGTATAATATTAATCTTCAGAAACTAAATAATCATTAACTGGAAGTGCTTTTTGTAAAATACAGCCTCTGCTCTTCAAAACATTCAGCAGATTTTACGCCACCGGATGCTTGAGGTAGCAGTGCCGCCTCAGTGTAGTTGTCCACTTCACAGATCCGTCACGGATGTTATGAAATGTCTTGTAATTGGACAATAATGAAACTTGTCGCCTGACAATGTCACCGAAGCGCATCTATCACCAGTATTGTGTCTTGGCGCGCTAACCTAATTCGCTTTCCTTGTGCCTTCGTCCCACACGGTCGCAGGGTCGGGATTGGTATGGGCTGATTTCGCCAGGTTTATTGTAGGGGTTACCGGATGCCCTTCCTGTCGCCACCCTGGTGGGTGAAATGATGAGGAAGACAACACAACACGACGATGAGGACAAGGATAACACAACATCCAGTCCCTGAGCGGAGAAAAATTCCCGACCCAGCCGGGAATCGAACCCGGGCCCCATTGCGCGACATTCCGCCGCGCTGACAACTCACCTATCGGGGTGGACGGCGCGCTTAACTAATTACGGAAAGAAAACTAAATTGGCAGTAATGTATGCCGTCACGCACCCGCCACAAGATTAAGGCAATTTTGAAGCCAAACCTACAGAAATTGGTATCTGGTTTCTCAGTCAGAAATAAAGTAAAACGTGTTTCAGCATTTTTGGAATTTAACGCCTATGGGATGAAGAAATGGGTGGAAATGTCTTTGAAAATAAATCGTCATTCAAGAACAAATAAAGTATTTTTAAACCTACATCTATGAAAATAAGTGTTTTACCTCTTGGCTTGAAATTGAAAATTACTTGTTCAGTGTTTTTAGAAAGTCATCTTGTAATGGGATCAAATTGTGGATGAACATTTTTAATTACATTTGTCAAATGTTCAAATGTGTGTCAATTCCTAAAGGATCAAATTGCTGAGGCCATCGGTCCCTAGACTTAAACACTACTTCCTTTTAAGGCAGTGGGATCATTACAGGCCTGAAGGGGAGCAAGAATTGACTGATGACGTACTTGTTGTGGGACCAGTTGATTCCAACACTCAAGATGAAGAATATACTGTTATTATCATTGAGCAGAAAGGAGATAAAGATGAAGGTGAGGTCAGTGATAATCACTATCTGGGAAAAGATAAAACGACTATATGGAGAAAAGAACTGCGTCACTGAGAATAAATTAGATGATAAATTATGAAAATGTTTTATTGCATGATGAGTGTGTTGTGGTACAGTTTGTACTTCAAATATATTTTTTAACATAGATATCCTTTTCTTTACGTCTATGGTCACAAACTTTTTGTCAACAGATTACCGCTATAATGACTATCTTCAGATCTGTTTAACATCTGACGATGCCTCTATGGCTGCAGTACATTAGGATATTGTTTTTATGAAACAGATCTTAAGATGGTCATTACAGACCGAAACCAGTAATCTGTTGACAAAAAGTTTGTGACCATAGACGTAAAGTAAAGGAAATTTATTCTCTATGGCTGCAGTACACTAGGACATTGTTTTTATAAAACAGATCTGAAGATGGTCATTACAGACCGAAACCTGTAATCTGTTGACAAAAAGTTTGTGACCATAGACGTAAAGTAAAAGAAATTTATTCTGTATTCAGGTCACTGTTTTATTTGCAGCTTGTGATATTTCTTAGCTTTCGATACGAAACAGTAATTTCCGTCTTGTATGACTCAATATTTGTAAATGGTATGTGACTAGAGATCAGTAAATAAAAATTCTATTTTATTGTTGTCTCAATATTCGAGTATTCTTCTATTCATCTTACTGGGATGAAATTACATTAGGTGTTCCACAGGGTTCAATCATGCGTCCCCTTCTGTTCTTGATATATGTGAACGACCTCCCTTCCTATCTGAAACAGGAAGCTGAACTGACACTGTTTGCTGATGATACACGCATCATTATCAATCCAATAAAAGAAACTCCAATTGAAAGTACAGTTCCTTCAATAAATATAACACATCAACAGAAGTCAGTAGATAGGGTAGAGTATACCAAGTTTTTGGGTGTACACATAGATGAGAGTCTTAACTGGAAAATTCATATTTTGGATGTTCTAAATCGACTAGATTCAGCACCTTTTGCAATCAAAATAACTGCCAATTTTGAGGATATAGAAATTAGTAAGGTAACATACTTTGCATTCATTCACTCTCTGATGTCATACGGAATAATATTTTGGGGTAACTCAATATTTAGGCAAAAAGTATTCACTGCTCAAAAGAAAGTGGTTAGAACAATGTGTGTGGTTGATGGTTGCACATCTTATAGGCATCTTTTTAATAGATTTGGAATTCTTACAACAGCCTCACAGTACATTTACTAACTAATGAAATTTTTTCTCAACAACAACATGGACCAGTTTAAAAACAACAGTGACATTCATGATTATAATACCAGAAAAAAAGAAAGACTTACACTATCCTTTACTCAAACTATCTTTGGCACAGAAAGGGGTAAAATTTGCTGCTAGAAAAATTTTCGACAAATTACCATATGAAATAAAATGTCTGACAGACAGCAGTAACAGCTTCAAAAATAAATTGAAATCATATATCCTTGACAACTCCTTCTATACCATAGATGAATTCTTGAATAGGAATAAATAAATCTATAAATACAGCATATGCATTTTGTGCCATTTAAGGGAATGGGGTAAATAATAGAAATATTAAACTTTAACAAAATCTTGTTTCATATGTGCATTTCTTGTGCACTTGACACGTTCCACATCATAACGGTTACCATACTGTGCGATTGATCAATAGGACACGCAACCAACCAACTAACTAACTAACAATATACGATAACATTAATCCATAATAATTACTTACAGTCGATTAAATCACTAATTTCAGTGCTACAATATTCAAAATGTAAAAAATAGGACATGGTGTGTACTACACCCCACACTCTGCTAGCGTAAGAATTCTAGGCCACACCACTGCCTGTTTAAGACAGGAATGATGTAATTCTTACGTGGTAAGTAAATATGCAGTATTTAAAGAGACTAGTGACGCACCCCTTACAGTAAGATGGTTATTTAAAACGCAGGTCTACGTTCACCCTCACGTGTGGACACTTGAATGTCGCTCTTTTAGAGTGCTACAACAGCGTAATATCATTAATGAGGCCAACAGAAGTGGCCTGTTGGGAGAACAAATACTGCGACGTGAGCGAAGCTTATGTAAACCCGCTGGGCTGTAGCCCAGAGCGCGGGTAAGTTGTTGGATACACTGCAGGCGTGTGGGCCTAGCAGTTGTGGCAGCGACACGCGAAAGCATACGGCACACCATTCCGCTTATATTAATATAAACTTTAGTACAATACTACTGGAAACGTAGTTAGTAATGTTCAGAGTGTATCCCGAAGCAGTTGTTGTCAGCTTCAGATCTGCAAGCTGCTGGCTGCAAAAATGGTACAGTCAGAAGGTGAGACAGTGAGCAAATGATTAGCAAAGTTCAACTAATATCCTGGCGAACCACGAACTTCTCACAGCCACTTCAATACCACTTCCGCACATTATCTGCTAAATACTGCTTGCAGCCACCTACGGCAAAAACACACACATCAACGCTATGTAAAGTGGATGTTAAAAGAATCTCATACTGGGTTTTCCGACAGTACGTAATTCACCCATGGTTCCTCTGGTACGATCTCAAGTAGTAGAATTCTCGCAGCTAACAATGTTCAGATGACATGACTACCACCAACATTACAACCATTTACCGTTAATATTGTCTCCAAATGCGGATACCCATTAGTTGAAGAGGTCTTCATATATTTTTTAGCGGAGCTTGTGTAACGACAAGAAACATTTCACAATTTTCTTAAAGTTGTTGATTAGTTCCCGCTCCAGTATATTTTAAGGTCGTTGAACTGAAATGATATTGGAATTTCTTTAGACCTTATTAATGTCAATTTAAGTGTTCACATCTTACCTATTTGGTTCTTTGATTTCGTCGTTGTTGTTGTGGACTTCAGTCCGAAGACTGTTTTGATGCAGTTCTCTGTGATAGTCTGTTCTGTGCAGGTCTCTTCATCTCTGCACAGCTCCTGTGACTTACTTCCACTTCAACGTGATTACTGTATTCTAGTCTTGGTCTCCCTCTATTGATTCTACTCCATACGCTTCCCTCCATCACCATATTGGCGACTCCTCGATGCTTCAGGAAGGATCCTACCAGCCGACCCCTTCTGTCATCCACGTTGTGCCACAAATTTCTTTTCTCTTCAGTTTGGTGCAGTACCTCTTGATTGGTTACTCCCCCTACCCATCTAATTTTCAGCATTATTCTGTAGCACCACGTTACAAAAGTGCTTTTCTCTTCTTATCTGAACTGATTATCGTCTAAGTTTCACTTTCATACAAAGCTGCACTCCAGACAAATACCTTCAGATTGATTTCATTAGGTTAAAGTAACAGTTTAATTTTGCTTGACACAATGTTCGATGTTTTTATATTCATACTTACAGAGTCTACAGGTGTTAGAGGTAAGTTTTTTAGTATGTCCTGTGTATTACATACGACGTAACTTTAATTGCTCAGTTTCTCACGTTTTATTACGTATGTATTTAGTAGTTTGGGTTGTTACGAAAGGTATTTGAGATAATATACACTATGTGATCAAAAGTATCCGGACATCCCCAAAAACATGTTTCTCATATTAGGTGCACTGAGCTGCCACCTGCTGCCAGGTACTCCATATCAGCGACCACAGTAGCCATTAGACATCGTGAGAGAGCAGAATGGGGCGCTCTGCGGAACTCACGGACTTTGAACGTGGTCAGGTGATTGGGTGTCACATGTGTCATACGCGAGATTTTCAAACTCCTAAACACACCTAGGTCCACTGTTTCCGATGTGGTAGTGAATTGGAAACGTGAAGGGACACTTACAGCACAAAAGCGTAGAGGTCGACTTATTCTGTTGACTGGCAGAGACTGCCGACTGCTGAAGAGGGTCGTAATGTGTAATAGACAGACATCTATCCAGACCATCACGCAGGAATTCCACACTGCATCAGGAGCTGCTGCAAGTACTATGACAGTTAGGCGGGAGGTAAGAAAACTTGCATTTCATGGTCGAGTGGCTACTCATAAGCCACACATCACGCCGGTAAATGCCAAACGACGACTCGCTTGGTGTGATGAGCGTAAACATTGGACGACTGAACAGTGTAGAAACTCTGTGAGGTTTGACGAATCACGGTACGCAATGTGGCGATCCGATGGTAGATTGTGGGTATGGCGAATGCCCGGTGAATGTCGTCTGCCAGCGTGTGTAGTGCCAACAGTAAAATTTGGAGGCGGTGGTGTTAAGGCGTGCTCGTGGTTTTCATGGAGGGGGCTTGCACCCCTTGTTGTTTTGCGTGACACTATCACAGCGGAGGCCTACATTTATGTTTTGAGCACCTTCTTGCTTCCACTGTTGAACAGCAATTCGGGGATGGCGATTGGATCTTTCAACCCGATCGAGCACCTGTTCGTAAGGCACGGCCTGTGGCGGAGTGGTCACGCCACAATAACATCCCTGTAATGGACTGGCCTACACAGAGTCCTGACCTGAATTCTATAGAACTCCTTTGGGATGTTTTGGAACGCCGACTGCGTGCCAGGTCTCAGCGACCGACATCGATACTTCTCAGTGCGGCACTCCGGGAAGAATGGGCTGCCATTCCCCAAGAAACCTTTCAGCTCCTGAATGAACGTATGCCTGCGAGAGTGGAAGCTGTCATCAAGGCTAAGGGTGGGCCAAGACCATACTGAATTCCAGCATTACCGATGGAGGACGCCACGAACTTTTAAGTCATTCTCAGCCAGGTGACCGGATACGTATGACCACATAATGTAATGCTCATTGTGTTTTTAACGGGGCATGGTTCTTACCACACATATTAAATAGGTTTAAATTGAGATAATGGACTGATCAGCCAGAACGTTATGACTACCTTATAGGCGGTATGTCCACCTTTGGGACGGATAAAAGCGGCTACATGTCATTGCATGGAAGCAATGAGGGCTTCGTAGGTCGCTGTAAGGAGTTGGCAGCACATTTGCACACACAATTCGCCTAATTCCCGCTAATTCCGAGCAGGAGGGCGGTGAGCTCTGAGACTACGTTCAATCACATCCCAGATGTGTTCGATCGGGTTCAGATCTGGCGAGTCTGGACGGAAACACATCAATTGGGACTCACCACTGTGTTCTTCGAACCACTGTGTCACACCACTGAACTTGTGAAACGAAGCATTATGTTATTGAAAAATGCTACTGCCGTCGGGAAACATGATAGTCATGAAGGGGAGTGGTCTACAACCAGTGTAAGATACGCCTTGGCCGTCATGGTGCCTCGCACGAACTCCACTGGATCCATGCATGCCCATGTGAATGTTCTCCAGAGCATAATGGAGGCGCTCCTATCTTGTCTCCGTCCTGCAGTGAAGGTGTCAATGAACTGATCCCCTGGAAGAAAACGGATTCGTGCTCTCCCATCGGTATGATGAAGAAGGTATCGGGATTCATCAGACCGTGCAACGCTCTGCCACTGCATCAAAGTCCAGTGCCGGTGATCACGTGACCATTTCAATCGTAGTTAACGATGACGCGGTGTTAACATTGGCACATGCATGGGTCGTCGGCTGCTGAGGCCTATCGTTAGGAGCTTTCGGTGCACTGCGTGTTCTGACACACTTGTACTCCGCCTACTATTGAAGTCTGATTTCAGTTCCGCCAGAGTTCGCCGTCTGTCCAGTTTTAACAGCCTGCACAATCTACGACGTCCTACATCTGTAATGATGGATGGCTGCCCGTCCCCACGACGTCTGTGCGTGGTTTCCACTTGGTTTCGCAACCAGTCTCACCACAGCACTCGTCGAACACTGTACAAGTCGTGTAGTTTCCGAAACGCTCGTGGCGAGTATCCGGGCCATCACAATCTGCCCTCGGTGAAACCCTGATAGCTCACGCACCTTCCTTGTTATATACACTCACTGATAGTACATGTCCGTGTGTGTGTGTGACTGGCAGTCATTCCTCGCCGGCTGACGCTGCTATGGCCTGACCGAGTTTATATCGATAGTAGGTTGCTAATCAAAACGATCTGGCTTATCAGTGTAGGCTATATTGAATATCCGTAAGATGTTATGCCTACGCCCGAATATGCAACATAGGAAAAAGGTTATGGGGGGAATGTATATTGTCTACTAAGGAACAAGATCTTGTGCAAACATTCAGGAAAAAGCAGTCGATAAACATTCATTACTGCAGAAGCTAATAATATTACATCTGCTTTATACTTTCATAAAGGTAGTTGTAAATAACTTCTTTCGGCATTTGTACCATTTCCAAGAGTTCTCTTGACATTAAATTTGTGTATCATTTTATTCTACGTCTATGTAACGTTACCTCCCCCATGAACCATGGACCTTGCCGTTGGTGGGGAGGCTTGCGTGCCTCAAGGATACACATGGCCGTACCGTAGGTGCAACCACAACGGAGGGGTATCTGTTGAGAGGCCAGACAAACATGTGGTTCCTGAAGAGGGGCAGCAGCCTTTTCAATAGTTGCAGGGGCAACAGTCTGGATGATTGAATGATCTGGCCTTGTAACATTAACCAAAACGGCCTTGCTGTGCTGGTACTGCGAACGGCTGAAAGCAAGGGGAAACTACAGCCGTAATTTTTCCCGAGGACATGCAGCTTTCCTGTATGATTAAATGATGATGGCGTCCTCTTGGGTAAAATATTCCGGAGGTAAAATAGTCCCCCATTCGGATCTCCGGGCGGGGACTACAAAGAGGACGTCGTTATCAGGAGAAAGAAAACTGGCGTGGAATGTCAGATCCCTTAATCAGGCAGGTAGGTTAGAAAATTTAAAAAGGGAAATGGATAGGTTAAAGTTAGATATAGTGGGAATTATTGAAGTTCGGTGGTAGGAGGAACAAGACTTTTGGTCAGGTGATTACAGGGTTATAAATACAAAATCAAATAGGGGTAATGCAGGAGTGGGTTCAATAATGAATAAAAAAATAGGCGTGCGGGTTAGCTACTACAAACAGCATAGTGAACGCATTATTGTGGCCAAGATAGATACAAAGCCCATGCCTACTACAGTAGTACAAATTTATATGCCAACTAGCTCTGCAGATGATTAAGAAATAGATGAAATGTATGACGCTGATAAAAGAAATTATTCAGGTAGTGAAGGGAGACGAAAATTTAATAGTCATGGGTGACTGGAATTCGTCAGTAGGAAAAGGGAGAGAAGGAAACATAGTAGGTGAATATGGATTGGGGGGAAGAAATGAAAGAGGAAGCCGCCTTGTAGAATTTTGCACAGAGCATAACTTAATCATAGCTAACACTTGGTTCAAGAATCATAAAAGAAGGTTGTATACCTGGAAGAATCCTGGAGATATTAAAAGGTATCAGATAGATCATATAATGGTAAGACAGAGATTTAGGAACCAGGTTTTAAATTGTAAGACATTTCCAGGGGCAGATGTGGATTCTGACCACAATCTATTGGTTATGAACTGCAGATTGAAACTGAAGAAACTGCAAAAAGGTGGGAATTAAAGGAGATGGGACCTGGATAAACTGAAAGAACCAGAGGTTGTAGAGAGTTTCAGGGAGAGCATAAGGGAACAATTAACAGGAATGGGAGAAAGAAATACAGTAGAAGAAGAATGGGTTGCTCTGAGGGATGAAGTAGTGAAGGCAGCAGACGATCAAGTAGGTAAAACGACGAGGGCTAATAGAAATCCTTGGGTAACAGAAGAAATATTGAATTTAATTGATGAAAGGAGAAAATACAAAAATGCAGTAAATGAAGCAGGCAAAAAGGAATACAAACGTCTCAAAAATGAGATTGACGGGAAGTGCAAAATGGCTAAGCAGGGATGGCTAGAGGACAAATGTAAGGATGTAGAGGCTTGTCTCACGAGGGGTAAGATAGATACTGCCTACAGGAAAATTAAAGAGACCTTTGGAGGGAAGAGAACCACTTGTATGAATATCAAGAGCTCAGATGGCAACCCAGTTCTAAGCAAAGAAGGGAAGGCAGAAAGGTGGAAGGAGTATATAGAGGGTTTATACAAGGGCGATGTACTTGAGGACAATATTATGGAAATGGAAGAGGATGTAGATGAAGACGAAATGGGAGATATTATACTGCGTGAAGAGTTTGACAGAGCACTGAAAGACCGGAGTCGAAACAAGGCCCCGGGAGTAGACAACATTCCATTAGAACTACTAATGGCCTTGGGAGAGCCAGTCACGACAAAACTCTACCACCTGGTGAGCAAGATGTATGAGACAGGCGAAATACCCTCAGACTTCAAGAAGAATATAATAATTCCAATCCCAAAGAAAGCAGGTGTTGACAGATGTGAAAATTACCGAACTATCAGTTTAATAAGTCACAGATGCAAAATACTAACGCGAATTCTTTACAGACGAATGGAAAAACTGGTAGAAGCGGACCTCGGGGAAGATCAGTTTGGATTCCGTAGAAATGTTGGATCACGTGTGGCAATACTAACCTTACGACTTATCTTAGAAGAAAGATTAAGAAAAGGGAAACCTACGTTTCTAGCATTTGTAGACTTAGAGAAAGCTTTTGACAATGTTGACTGAAATACTCTCTATCAAATTCTGAAGGTGGCAGGGGTAAAATACAGGGAGCGAAAGGCTATTTACAATTTGTACAGAAACCAGATGGCAGTTATAAGAGTCGAGGGGCATGAAAGGGAAGCAGTGGTTGGGAAAGGAGTGAGACAGTGTTGTAGCCTCTCCCCGATGTTATTCAATCTGTATATTGAGCAAGCACTGAAGGAAACAAAAGAAAAATTCGGAGTAGGTATTAAAATTCATGGAGAAGAAGTAAAAACTTTGAGGTTCGCCGATGACATTGTAATTCTGTCAGAGACAGCAAAGGACTTGGAAGAGTAGTTGAACGGAATGGACAGTGTCTTGAAAGGAGGATATAAGATGAACATCAACAAATGCAAAACGAGGATAATGGAATGTAGTCAAATTAAGTTTGGGTGATGCTGAGGGAATTAGATTAGGAAATGAGACACTTAAAGTAGTAAAGGAGTTTTGCTATTTGGGGGGTAAAATAACTGATGATGGTCGAAGTTGAGAGGATATAAAATGTAGACTGGCAATGGCAAGGAAAGCGTTTCTGAAGAAGAGAAATTTGTTAACATCGAGTATAGACTTAAGTGTCAGGAAGTCATTTCTGAAAGTATTTGTATGGAGTGTAGCCATGTATGGAAGTGAAACATGGACGGTAAATAGTTTGAACAAGAAGAGAATAGAAGCTTTCGAAATGTAGTGCTACAGAAGAATGCTGAAGATAAGGTGGGTAGATCACGTAACTAATGAGGAGGTATTGAATAGGATTGGGGAGAAGAGATGTTTGTGGCACAACTTGACTAGAAGAAGGGATCGGTTGGTAGGACATGTTTTGAGGCATCAAGGGATCACAAATTTAGCATTGGAGGGCAGCGTGGAGGGTAAAAATCGTAGAGGGAGACCAAGAGATGAATAAGCTAAGCAGATTCAGAAGGATGTAGGTTGCAGTAGGTACTGGGAGATGAATAAGCTTGCACAGGATAGAGTAGCACGGAGAGCTGCATCAAACCAGTCTCAGGACTGAAGACCACAACAACAACAACATGTAACGTTACTATGAGATTTTTATCCTGTACTTACGTCTAGATTGAGTGACGTCCATAAAACATCTTGGAACGTAATTTCTTTTATTTAGAACGTTATTGATTATTCTTTTCGTACAGTACGCTGGGTTCTTTTTGGTTTTGGAATAGTGTAAACACGTAATGTTTAAGTGTGCTGAAGTGATAAATGGATGTTCCATTATGTTTGCTTTCGAGTTTTTTCCTAATAATTGTACTGCGCCATGCCTAATTGAGTTCCTCAAGCAGAAGTGGATGAGCTAAAGATCTGAAATGGAATCATTATATAACAGAAACGGTACGTTTTATGTCATCGGGGCTATATTGAATATCCGTAAGATGTTATGCCTACGCCCGAATATGCAACATAGGAAAAAGGTTATGGGGGGAATGTATATTGTCTACTAAGGAACAAGATCTTGTGCAAACATTCAGGAAAAAGCAGTCGATAAACATTCATTACTGCAGAAGCTAATAATATTACATCTGCTTTATACTTTCATAAAGGTAGTTGTAAATAACTTCTTTCGGCATTTGTACCATTGCCAAGAGTTCTCTTGACATTAAATTTGTGTATCATTTTATTCTACGTCTATGCAACGTTACTATGAGATTTTTATCCTGTGCTTACGTCTAGATTGAGTGACGTCCATAAAACATCTTGGAACGTAATTTCTTTTATTTACAACGTTATTGATTATTCTTTGCGTACAGTACGCTGGGTTCTTTTTGGTTTTGGAATAGTGTAAACACGTAATGTTTAAGTGTGCTGAAGTGATAAATGGATGTTCCATTATGTTTGCTTTCGAGTTTTTTCCTAATAATTGTACTGCGCCATGCCTAATTGAGTTCCTCAAGCAGAAGTGTGTAACGCCGGAAATGCATATCCTCCTATTTCCATCTATTGTACTGTAAGTTTTTTCCTTATTTTGTTACCTGAATATATGACATTTCTGTGCCTTTATATATTGTAATTGTTTTACTATTTGTATATATATATATATATATATATATATATATATATATATATATATATATATATATGTCGATGTATAATTGGTTTGTTTCGTAAATATTATTTGTATTTTTACGCTGGGTCTTGCCTAGGGAAAACTGCTATCGAACGATTACATCGATAGGTCGTGTGAAGAATCAAAGTGTGTAGGATCTTTGGGAGTGTTAACTCTGCCGCGTGGAGCGCGGGCAGGGCAGTGGGAGTCTGGCTGGAGTAGCGAGTGGAGCAGGTGTGTGGTGTGACGCTCCCGCGAGTTGCCGCGCTTTCGGGGTTTAGCAGCATGTAATTGCGCTCGACTTGCGATGATAGTTTCTGACATGGTGTCGCGGACGGGAAGCATTAGCTGGCGCACATCAAGAGCCCGTTTCGCCTGGTGACCGTGTCGAGAAGAAGGCGCGCCAACATCCAGCTTCTGCAACAGCGACGGCCGACAATGAGTGACTGTCGCCACCTCCTCGATCGACGGCTTCAAACCTTCAATCAACTAACAAGGAAGACTAAAAGCACGTAAAGTTTCAGAACTGTATGGCAGACCTCAGCTTTTCAAATTGTTCCATTTGCCTCGCAAAATTACAGCAACTTAGCATGAACCTTTGTTGCTCATTGTCCCAATTGCATTACCAAGCAGGGTCCCTTCCTTTTCCGAAATGAAACCGAGTGTCGTTGAAATTCAGACGCCAGCATTAAAGTACTATCATTGCATTTCATTACTTTAGTTTCAATGTGCAGTTAAAGCATAGCTAGCTACAATAGTTAGATTACACAAGCACAAATTAAGAGTGCGAGTTTTGTTAGCATATTTTAGCTTACCTGTGACTGCAGCTCAGCTTGGTACGTACTAAATTTTACTATTGTTAATTATTCAGAATCATTTAATTCAAGTTCAAAGTTAAATCTCTTGTTTCTAAATTGCGTAGAGTCAAGTTGCTTTTGAAATGATTGTTGAGGTAGTCCAAGACTAACTGTATTCTGCTGGATTTCGATGTGCTTCAGAAAGAAAGCTCACTATTAACTTCAGTCACTATATTAACTTTCGATTTTCCGGTTTTATTAATTCTTTTGCTAAGTTAAGTCAGAGTGTAGCGAAATTTATTACTGCTGACAAACTTTCAGTTTTCACACTACACGTGTCAACCTTCAGTTGCCACGCTTCTAGTGCTAATTATATGTGTAATAACCTTTATTTTTCAGTTACTATAGTAATTGTCCTTAGGGCTGGCGACCGTGATTACCCCCAAATCTCAAATATCTAATTACCGCTAGTTAATTGTTGACGTAACGGCCGCACATTTACTGTCTTTATTAACTTTACCCCTTTTTAAAATTAATTTCCACCAGTTTCATTTGCATTTTTCCTTTCATTTAGATGTAACCCTTTCCTCCCTCTTTACCGACAGATTAACTTCGGTGACGATTGCTTTCCCAAATTTCCCATTAGGTACACGCGGTTTAATTTTTCACTGTCATTAAGGTCGATAAGTGAGGGGGAGGTTACACGTGGCGACCGTGACAGGACAATCTTCAGATTTGAGGTTGTTCTGGACACGAATTTTGCATTGTGCAAATCTCGTAACAAAGTACTGGTTACGAAATGGTCGATACGTCAGCGAGAATATTAGTCTGAGGAATCCTAATTAGATTTGAGATTTGTTATTTATATTGAAAATTATTAAAATGAGTGAAGGCAACAAATACCAAAATTTGGTGGACTTGGGTACGGAACAATCGGTCGAACAGTGGGAAACGCGCACCGCGGTACCCATTGTTCAGGGGCAGGCGGCTAGCATGAAAGACGCGACCGCCGAGACGCAACAAAGAACAGAAATGGAATTCCAAACATTAGAAAATGTTTCGGAATCGGAAGTGAAAATCAAATCGGAATCCCTTGATGACGAATACGGGGGGACAATTAAAGAGGAAGCCGCTACGGAAGTAAAACTGGTAGTTTCCGGGAATTTAACTGATTTATTGAATGTTTTGATTAACGAAATCAAGGCTCAGTCTAGCAAGATAGAAACTCAATCGGCAGAAATTAAAGCTCAGGCTGCCAAGCAAGAAGCTCAGTCTGAAAAAATTTACAGGAAGCTAGACAATCAGAACAAAGCTATTAATGTTGTTAACAACAATGTTGGAGTTGTTAACACAAAAGTTGATAAAATCAAAGAAGATATTGTTGTGATTAATACCGAAATCGGTAATCTTAAACAGGAAATGATAGGCGTTCAGGCGGAAATTGCGAGCATAAATACGCGTTTTAATTCCGAAATTAGCAGAATCGAGAAAAGTGTAGGAGACGCAGTTGCTCCGATCATCGAGAATAAGGTGACGGAACAAATTCAATTAGTGAGAAAAGACGATCAACAGAAGGTGGAAACTTTAAAGGTTTTGGTATCCGAAGTAGATACCAAAGTGAGGAAGCAGGCTAATACCTGCGAAGAGAAAAAGAGGGAAGTGGAAACGCTTGCGACAACCACTTGCCAAGTGATTACGAGAGTGTCGGAATTAGAAAAGAAACTTGACGAAAAACAGAGCTATGTGCCAATCTGTGCACATAGTTCGGAATTGTTGATGAAAGAGGAGCGGTTCGGCCCCTTGAAAAAAGGCGGTATACACGCGACGGATTTCATTAAGAATTGTGAAAGAGTTTTACCCAGATCATGGACTAACGAGAGAAAAATTAATGCGATTATTGATGTGTTGGCTGGTGATGCCAAGCGTTGGGGCTTAAACCTCAACATTACGAACCTGACTTTTGACGAATTTAAAAATTTGTTTCTGGCTGAATACTGGTCAGAGCAAAAACAGCAAAGTGTCTGGCGCGAATTTGTCGTATCGAGGCCTTTCGATGCGAATTCTCGCGGTTCGATGAAGGAGTTTTGTGAGGGCTGGATCCGCAAGTTGGAATATTTGCGTGATCGCCGCACGGAATCCGAAATAGTCTGGGAACTCTACAAGAAGCTTCCAGATGATACAAAACGCTACGTAGGAAGCAATTACAGGACAATCAATGATTTCCTGGAAAGAGTGGAGGACGAGGACAATTGGCGCAATAATCGCGACAGTGGTAGAGGCCGTGGTAACAACAACGGGTACCACAGCAACCACAACAATCATAACTATGGGAATAATGCATACCGCAATCTTGGCAGCAATAACAATAATAGTTCGGACCGTAATAACAATCGGTACAATGCAAATAATAACAGGAATGACGGAAACCAGGATCGTACTAACGTGATACGGGCTTCACAGAATAGTAATAACGCCAGAGGGTGTGATCAGCCGCCTCAGCAGCATCCGGGGAGCGTATCTGCTGGGACGAGACAGGGAAACCATTAGCCGCGCCGGTGAGGGGCCGACCGGGCGTGGAGAAATTTTGGCGGCCCAATAACAGGAGAAAACCCAGGTGTCGTCGTTATGAAAATTCCGTGTGGAATAATCAACGGCGGGAGAGTGTGCCAGTGTTAGGAGAAAGGAGTGCGCCCACTAGTAGTAGATCAGCTGTAGACACGGCAGTAGAAAATACATTCACTGTCAGTGAGAACAGTTTAAGTAGTGTTCCAGAAATCGATTATAAAGTGGCAGCTGTCATACCCACAGCGGAACTGGAGATTGAGTTTAAGAGTGATTCGCAAGTGTTGAGACAAGATCAGATGTCGGATAAAACGTCCGTCATCGAGCGAGGGGATGCAGAGAGGGATGAGGTCTGGTTAAGGCAGTTCGGTCGCTTATACGACGAACTAAGAGATTATAGGGGCCTGTATGGGAGAAGTGTTTATGGGGAGCGCGGGCAGGATTTGCCGCGTTTCGTCCCACAGGAAGATAGTATTTGTGAAGTGATAGGAAGTTCTGGCCCTAACCGGCAGACTTTACTAGAAATAGTTGATGTTAATGGGGAGCACGAGCAAGATTGGTCGTGTTTCGTCCCGCAAGAGTTGGATGTTGAAGTAGTAACGGAAAGTTCTGGCCCTAACCGGCAGACCTTACCGAAAGTTTCAGTGGTAGAAGTAGCCGACCCATCCGACGCAAACCTCCAGTTTAAACATTGCGAAAGTATTAAGGAGAAAGATTGCGAAAATTTTAGTGATAGCCGGACACGATTGGTAGAAAACCACGTAGATTACAGTGTGTATGAGGTTAGAGCTGACATTATACGGTCAGAAGATAACAGTGTGGGTTGCGCAGATCTAGAGGAAGTAATTGCAGATACTACTGGGCACATTTCTCCAGGTAGATTGGCAGATGAGATCAATCTGATTAAAGAGGAATCAACGAAGGTGACAATTAGTGAAATGATAGCAGGGCAACACTCACTAGTTGACGGGTTAGAGGAAAAGGTTTCGGTATTGGAGGCGAAGCTACAGACTAAGCTTCAGGACAAACGTGTTGAAATTAAAACTGTATGTGAACAGAGGCTGAAAAAGCCGCCAGATAAGCCGGTTTTAGGATCAAAGCCGGATGGTTTTTTCTGGAATGACCTGGATATAGACGAGGATTTATTGTGGGAAAATAAAGAAACAGTCGAGGACAAGTGTAGACAGATAGTAGTGTCTGTTAATATGCACGACCTACAACTAAACGTGTTGATTGACACCGGTGCAGAATTGAGTGTTGTATCTGGAAAAATATTTGAGTTACTGAAAGACAGACCTGGCATCGTAGTTATGCCAGTAACAGGAGTGAAAATTATCGGTGCTACTGGGAAGGCCAGTAAACCGGTCACAAACAGATTTTTGTCCACTTCGAGATATGTGGGGCACGATTTGAACAAGAGTTTGTCGTCGTGCCAGACTTAACTACGGAAGTAATTATCGGGTTAGATTGGCTATTAAAGTACCGTGCAGTGATTAATTGCGAAAGCAAAACTTTGACATGTATGTCACTAGATAAAACAGTGGTAGTTGGTTTTGACGAGGCAGGAGACGGTGCGCATAGGCAATACCAGCCTATACACATTGTTAACTGGCCGGATGACATTGACGTAGGAATGAGTTTGAACTGCCGTAACGTGAGGAATCTCGGCAATGACAGAAGTAAAAGTTTAGTGGAAGAGATAATCAAATTCCCTCCACGGATTGACATTAGTATTGGTGTGAAAAAAGATCGTTTGCGAGAAGTAATGAAGCTAAAAGCCGATGCTCGCATACGTCGTCATGACGCTAAAGCGCGTTTTGCTAAGTTTGCAATCGGAGACTTAGTACTTGTAAAAGCTCATGAGAAATCGAGCGAGATAGACAATGAAATCTCTAAATTTAAGTTTGTTTATAATGGACCATATAAAGTCATTGGTATACCTCACACAAATGCTTATTGCTTAGAGTATCCAAGCTCTGGAAAACGATTAGGTATACGGAATATTGTAGACTTGAAATTGTACCAACCTAGGATTGATTAATACCACAGAATGAGTAATTTGTACAGTATGTAATATAGAGTGTAAGATTTAAGGATGTGCCATGTTGCGATGCTTTTGCCTGACCTAGAGGTCATTAAAGAACTTGTAATTAACAAGTAATTAATTTTTGATTAGACGTTTTAACCAATTGAAAAATCCAAGCTGCTAGTTTAAGTTTTCAGCTGAGTCACAGTAGATTAAGGAATGTAAATATGCTTTTGTAACTAGCTGTCAGATTTCATGAATGCATGAATGTGTGTTTTACTAGTCATTGCCGATGTACTCAGACGCTGTTTTAAGTTCCAGGCTAGTACATGCGTGTGATGATGGACAGTGTTGAGTTATCCACTGTGATAGTATTAAGGGACTCCTTGAGATTACTCGGGAGTGAGTTTTCCTAAAGAATTCAGTGAAACGGACGTTCTGGAAATGCCGCTACACAGGCGAGTGAGATCAAGCGTGCCGCACAGGCGGGCGCAACAATACTGGCAAGGTGGAGCCGCTGTCGGCTCTTGGGTCGCTGTCGGCTCTTGTGCCGCTGTCGGCATTCTTTGTACTTGCGAGTACGGAAGGCGGAGTTGTTTTTCTTCCCGGACAGCTGATGTGAAAGAATTCTGCTGTCAATATTTATGTTTTTGTCGATCTACTGTATATTATTTTCTTGTTTAGCGTTAAGTGGACTCTCATGACGAGATAATAATTATGAAAAGGTTATATAAAATGTGTATTCTATGTAATTAATAATTAATTTGCGTATTTTGATCTACCTGTTTTTATGACCATGTACTCTAATTAATTTTGCAAATAGTATTCCATTTCTTATAGTGTTACGAATTTTAATGATTTTGGAATAGCTAAACCATTTTCTATGCTTTCTATGAATTTTAATATGTTGTCAACCTGTTTTATTTTGTGCAAGATGACAGAGTGGAATAAGATTAGGACTGTCTCCACTCAAATTTTATGGTCTAAAAAATTGATTTATGCTTAATTAGACGAATGCTAAATTTTGATGATGTTTTGAGCATATGCATTTCCGCTGTTTATTTTTTTGGGACATTTTCTGAGTCTGTTTAGGTTACACGAACATCCTCAGACAATGTGGGGCACGTGTAACGCCGGAAATGCATATCCTCCTATTTCCATCTATTGTACTGTAAGTTTTTTCCTTATTTTGTTACCTGAATATATGACATTTCTGTGCCTTTATATATTGTAATTGTTTTACTATTTGTATATATATATATATATATATATATATATATATATATATATATATATATATATATATATATATATATATATATATTTATGCATTTATGTCGATGTATAATTGGTTTGTTTCGTAAATATTATTTGTATTTTTACGCTGGGTCTTGCCTAGGGAAAACTGCTATCGAACGATTACATCGATAGGTCGTGTGAAGAATCAAAGTGTGTAGGATCTTTGGGAGTGTTAACTCTGCCGCGTGGAGCGCGGGCAGGGCAGTGGGAGTCTGGCTGGAGTAGCGAGTGGAGCAGGTGTGTGGTGTGACGCTCCCGCGAGTTGCCGCGCTTTCGGGGTTTAGCAGCATGTAATTGCGCTCGACTCGCGATGATAGTTTCTGACATGGTGTCGCGGACGGGAAGGATTAGCTGGCGCACATCAAGAGCCCGTTTCGCCTGGTGACCGTGTCGAGAAGAAGGCGCGCCAACATCCAGCTTCTGCAACAGCGACGGCCGACAATGAGTGACTGTCGCCACCTCCTCGATCGACGGCTTCAAACCTTCAATCAACTAACAAGGAAGACTAAAAGCACGTAAAGTTTCAGAACTGTATGGCAGACCTCAGCTTTTCAAATTGTTCCATTTGCCTCGCAAAATTACAGCAACTTAGCATGAACCTTTGTTGCTCATTGTCCCAATTGCATTACCAAGCAGGGTCCCTTCCTTTTCCGAAATGAAACCGAGTGTCGTTGAAATTCAGACGCCAGCATTAAAGTACTATCATTGCATTTCATTACTTTAGTTTCAAAGTGCAGTTAAAGCATTCATAGCTGGCTACAATAGTTAGATTACACAAGCACAAATTAAGAGTGCGAGTTTTGTTAGCATATTTTAGCTTACCTGTGACTGCAGCTCAGCTTGGTACGTACTAAATTTTACTATTGTTAATTATTCAGAATCATTTAGTTCAAGTTCAAAGTTAAATCTCTTGTTTCTAAATTGCGTAGAGTCAAGTTGCTTTTGAAATGATTGTTGAGGTAGTCCAAGACTAACCGTATTCTGCTGGATTTCGATGTGCTTCAGAAAGAAAGCTCACTATTAACTTCAGTCACTATATTAACTTTCGATTTTCCGGTTTTATTAATTCTTTTGCTAAGTTAAGTCAGAGTGTAGCGAAATTTATTACTGCTGACAAACTTTCAGATTTCACACTACACGTGTCAACCTTCAGTTGCCACGCTTCTAGTGCTAATTATATGTGTAATAACCTTTATTTTTCAGTTACTATAGTAATTGTCCTTAGGGCTGGCGACCGTGATTACCCCCAAATCTCAAATATCTAATTACCGCTAGTTAATTGTTGACGTAACGGCCGCACATTTACTTTCTTTATTAACTTTACCCCTTTTTAAAATTAATTTCCACCAGTTTCATTTGCATTTTTCCTTTCATTTAGATGTAACCCTTTCCTCCCTCTTTACCGACAGATTAACTTCGGTGACGATTGCTTTCCCAAATTTCCCATTAGGTACACGCGGTTTAATTTTTCACTGTCATTAAGGTCGATAAGTGAGGGGGAGGTTACAAGTGGATGAGCTAAAGATCTGAAATGGAATCATTATATAACAGAAACGGTCGTTTTATGTCATCGGTTCCTATTCAAAGTATGATGTGCTCATTCTCTTCTGCAAGAACACCCTGTATGATAGGGTTAAAATATCAATAGACAGTACACGCTTGTAATACTTTATCAAAAATAAAGTAGTATAGCTGTGTATTGTAGAATCCCATTTTCAACCTTCCTAAAAGCTATCTTCACTGTCTACACAAAATATAATGAAGCTATATACTTACATATGTAGCTACATGAAATATGATGTTCATCGTATCCAAGCACACGTGGTCTCATAACGAGAATGCGTATGACAGGGACACATACACAGAGGTCTTTGATTGAAGAATTCCGTTTTCGTCGGTGTGAGTCTATTTCATGTGCTTTCCTTACTTGCGACGACTAGTGTAATTCTGCTGTCTTGAGAGGTCAGCTTTTTTATTTATTGTAAAATTTTGTCATTCCCAACTTTGATATGAAGCGAGTTGTTATTTTCATTTGTCTACCTTATTGAGCTAGTTCGCTGATGGCGCCAGTCTCCATCGATTCTGATCACGATCGTCCGAGTCGATTTTCGATGCCTGCATAAGTAGTACGTAAGTTTGTGCCTGGCGTTCAGAAGTGAGCCGAAATATTTTCCCTAATTCCCTTTTTATTTTGTTATTTTATCTGTGGTTTTAAAGGTTGTGTAATCGAATCTTAAGAGCCAGTGTCACGTATGTTAAGTATGCTTAGGGTTCATTTGTGTTGCGTAGAATTAAAGGTTTATTGATAACTGGTTGGGTTAATATCCTTGTGTACCTGTTGCGTCAGAATGTTGTCTGCCGCTGATGTGTAACTGGGTAACCTCTTTTGATGCTAGTCAATTGTCAGGATGAGCATTACTGCAAAGGGCATTTGATTCTAAAGCATTGTCAGGGTGAAAAACACTACATAAATTACTTTTCCTCTCTCAGCAACACGTGGGCAGGATGGGTTCTTCCTTGGCTCGGGTATGAGGTAGAATGAAACAGCATTTTTGCGTAAGATAACTGTTATTGAAAGATTTGAGCAATGGTTTCCTTACTGGATTCTTCTGGCTGGGAGAGCGGCAGCTGTGTCGTTTGCGAAGCCTTGCTGCGTGAGCGGCGGCGTCTGATTACGCCTGTCGGTGTGTATCTCGTGTCGCTGTTTCGCCCAGTTGACTGGAGACGCGCATCACGAGGTGGCCCGTTTAATTATTGAGAACGAAGTCGTGAATCGGATGGTGATACCTTGGATGTGGCGTCCCAGTGTTTCTCTTCTCTATGCGGCTGCGTGTGTCAGTGTTGTGCGTCGGCCAGCGGAGCGGTGCGGCAGGGGAAGGCCAGTGTCCCGGACTCGAACAACGGACTCCGGCTTGCCAGTCTTCGGCTGTCAGATCTTCATCATCAGCTCACAGGTGACTGCTGATGTGAGGCCATCTCCTTCCGGTCCTCACGAGTCACCCGGGTACGTAAAAATCAGACTTCAAATACCTTTTAACGTCTGTCTTCGGGCGGCGAGGCTGCGGCTTGCTATTCCATCACAGCGGCGGACTTGGTGCTTCTGTGTACGATGTAGTCTCTTCCTGCATGATGGTCTTCAGCACCGACTGAACTGTACTGGAACTGAAAGCTACTGTCGGACCCACTGCGTCTAGCATATTTATTCACTTCAGTTCACTGGAGGTGAACGACTTTACGGTATATGCCTCTCACGTTGAAAAGCTTCTCGAAGAATCTTCTTAACGTCGGTCATTGGCTCTTGGGATGTAGGCGAGTCCCTTTGATCACATGTGACAATTGAGAAACACGTGAGCCGGTCATTGCCTCTTCTGTCACGTTAAAAAGCTTCTCGAAGAATCTTCTTAACGTCGGTCATTGGCTCCTGGAATGTAGGCAAGGGCCTTTGATCACATGTGAAATTGAGAAACACGTGACCTGGTCAGGCGATGCCCTGACAGCTGAATCGACAGCTTCCGCTTGTGTGGGGAGGGCGATGGCTTCTCCTGAGCGTGCTGACTTCACGGTCATTGCCTCTGCTGCTCTGCCCGCTATTTGCCAGTGTGTAACTCTCTAAACTAAACTTAGTTTTTCTTTTATTTTCTAATTTCTACTTCACTTCTCATTGATTTCACTAATTTATTTACCTATCTTAAGTACCACTCAACACATGTGTATATGTCTCAGATAATTGGTTGTGGTGGTCAACGTGAGCAAGCTCCGATTGGGGTATCACGCTGGAAGAGTGAAAATTAACGACCTGGATCTTTGTCTATTGTCAGGTAACGGGCGAATTGTGGCGCCCTGAAAATATTCTAAGTTCGGAGTTGGCGTGGACGCACGGGTCGCTCGGCAGGCCGACCACGTGGTGCCGGTCGTTGGCCGGAGCAAGAGGGGTCCAGGCCGACCGCGTGGCTGCGAATTCCACGGTGACGCTGTGAAGAGGACGGTGCTTTGTGTCGATGAAGGAGATGTCTATGCCGGGAGTGCCAAAGATGGCGGGCTTTGTGAAACCATAATGCCAGGCATTTCACAGTTCGTATAGAAATCAATAGTAGCCAGATGAATCACGATACCTCAAAAAGAAACATGTACATTGCCATTATTTACACGACAGTTTATCTGACAGTAAATTATACAAGTAACACCCAGCAACAAATTTCCAAAATCCAAACGCTTTATCCGATTTCGTCGATCGACGTGTCTTTAGAAAGCTATTAATGTAAACCTAAATTGGTGTGAATTACAGGCATGTAACTTGAACGGTACATGCGTTATTGGAGGTCAAAGTGGTCGATTACTATCGATTGCGTCAGGCCGTAAGTACTCCACAGTTACACGAAAAAAACGGTAGCAGCATGTTTATAAATATATTTATTCATCTATGTCTTTGTTTATACCCGACATATACTATTCAAGAAGAAATTGGTTAAATATTTACTGTGTTTTAGAAAGCACAGAGACATTAGGCTACTGGCCTACCTTTTGTTGCTATTCCTTTGATGTATGTTCATTTTATTTGACTATGTATTTAAGAATGTGTGGAGCGTGTTTATGGTCCATACGTGGGAATATTTATTTAATTTCACGTTATTTAAATGTAAATCCAGTATTTCGTATGTGTTTCAATATGTTTGTGAGTGTACACTGCCCCAGAGAAATGGAGGGAGCGCTCTAGCCAATCACAGCACTCGTTACTATGAGTAACGTATGGAGGTTGGGGAGGTGCAGCATTTCCGGAGAGGACACGAGGAGTTCGGAAGAGGGCGGCGCAGGGACAGTCGCACAGGACACGTGGAGTCTTGGACAGTGCGGCGCGACGGACGCACGGTCGCGGGAAACTTGGACAGTGGAGCAGCTTGCGCGTGGTCGCGGAAGATACAAGTATTTAGGATTGCCGACCTGTGCTCTTGTGTGATTTCCATGGCTTCTGCAGTGAAGACGTAGTGTGCATTTGGAAGTGAATATCTCGCGAGCTATGTTGCTGTTCATAACTAATTACGTGAAGTAGGAATCTATTGTTTCCCTGTTATTCAAATTATATTTTATTTAATTGCTGGACCATCGACACCTATAAGTGTTTTGCAGAAATATAGCACATTCTCAAAAGTATTTCTACTATCGTACTCATCATTTAAAGTCGTTAGGCAGATTTTATTTAATTTGCAATCTTTCATTTATAAATTTCTACGCTATTATTTAATTTGCAATCTTTCATTTATAAATTTCTACGTTACATTCGCAATTGCCGAGTGATAGGAACCTTCGACCATTCGATTCATGTGTATATTAATATTCTATACTGTAGACTCAGCAGTATTTGGCTTGCAATGTGGCAACAGCGTATCCCAGACCCTGGACAACGAAACCAGCCAAAACTTTTAAATTTGCAACTCTGAGTCAGAGGGTACGTAGTTGAGGGCCACACCACACCTCATTTCATTATTTTTTTTGGAAGCCCACTCTATAGTTACGTGGTTAACGTGCGGCAATTCCATCTTGCCGGTGGAGCGTTGTGGTTTTCCGCAAGCTTACTTGTAGATGAAAGTTGAGTGTATTTTTATTTCACCTTGTGGTCCGTGCATCTCCTGTATCTGTTAGAACCTTTCGGTTTGCTCGCGTCGATCGGCAATTTATCGTAAAGTTGAGGCGGTCCCATGTTAAGACGATTTCATATGTTATTATTACATTGAATGTATTATAATCCTGTTAATTTGTCAGAAATTTTAAGACTAATTTTGGAAAGATCTGAGCTTATTGGACTCAAGTGGATTAATGTTCTTAGCCAGGTCCTGAGTTGCATGAAAACCAGTCTCTATGTTAGTTGAAACACGTTTGAGATTTGATTAATTGTGGTTTTATGAATAAGGTTTTAATTAATGAAAGTTGGCTAAGCGGATTTTGAAACATCTGTATTCGTTGGACTTAATGCATCCCCTTAGTTGTGGAAGTAGTTTTAGAGTTTTGATGTGAATTATATGAAAAACAGTTTCAATGTAAGTTATGAAGCTTGTGAGGTTTAGTTATGGCAGTTATATTTTATGAATAATGGTTTTATGAATATTGAAAGTTGGTTAAGCAAATTTTGAAAGATCTGAGTTTGTTGGACTTAATGCATTGTTTAGCTGTTGGAAGTAGTCAGAGTTTTGATGTGAGTCATCTGAAAAACTGTTCCATCTAAGTCATGAAGTTTGTGTGATTTAGTTCACTCAGCGATATTTGATTAATGATGATTTTATGAACGTTGTTTTAATTAATGAACTTTGGTTGAGACAGTTTTGCTACTGTTAATTTGATAAGAGAAATATGTTTGTAATAAAGAAGTGTGTGGCAACTGCAAACTGATTATGTGTTTACTTTTGATGTGTCGAAAGATTCTCACACATCACTTACATCAGTTGAGATGGGACGTGTTGTCTGCAAACCTTGACGTTGTCTTTCAGATTATTCATTGCTTCTTTGACGTAAAAGTTAAACAACAGTGGTGAATAGCTGTAGCAAACTCAGAAAATCACTAACAATAAAATGCAGACTGCGTATAGTAATTTCTCATGTAACTGGAAAACACATTAAAAATCTAAGTTTTAGCCTTTCTTTATTTCCTAACGCGGTAGTAGACTTTGTAGGCAGGCAGCTGCTCACAGGCGCTAAGCCGCAGGTGGTGCTGGAGGTAGCTGAGCAGTCAGACTCTGGAGTGAGCAGAGCCAGCCAGGTGCGCCGAGTCGGAGAGCCTGGGTAAGCAGGTAGCGCCGGCGAGCAACCAGGGGGGGCGCCGCCTTATTTAATTATGCCGGCGCGAGACGCGGCGGTGAATGGCGGACGCTCCAGGCTGGTAATTAAGTACGGCTCTAATTGGCGGCAGCGTGGCCCAACTACGAAAGGCGGAGGAGGAGGAGGAGGCAAGAGGGAGCAAGGTGCGCGCAGTCGCAGCAGCTCTCAGCGGTGACCCAACGCTCGCTCTAGCGGCGTGGAGCGCCAGGGGTCAAGGTGCAAACTCCGTTCGGACCATCGAGGTATACGTTTAGGCTATGTATTCCCAAAACACAATTCAGGAAAAAAATTAGTGCATCTCGAAAGACGAAGTCGATTTTGATCTGATGTCGGCATGCCACCTAGGGGGACAATGTTGTTGTTGTTGTTGTGGTCTTCAGTCCTGAGACTGGTTTGATGCAGCTCTCTATGCTACCCTATCCTGTGCAAGCTTCTTCATCTCGCAGTACCTACTGCAACCTACATCCTTCTGAATCTGTTTAGTGTATTCATCTCTTGGTCTCCCTCTACGATTTTTACCCTCCACGCTGCCCTCCAGTACTGAATTGGTGATCCCTAGATGCCTCAGAACATGTCCTACCAACCAGTCCCTTCTTCTTGTCAAGTTGTGCCACAAACTCCTCTTCTCCCCAATTCTGTTCAATACCTCCTCATTAGTTATGTGATCCACCCATCTAATCTTCAGCATTCTTCTGTAGCACCACATTTCGAAAGCTTCTATTCTCTTCTTATCCAAACTATTTATCGTCCATGTTTCACTTCCATACATGGCTACACTCCATACAAATACTCTCAGAAACGACTTCCTGACACTTAAATCTATACTCGATGTTAACAAATTTCTCTTCTTCAGAAACGCATTCCTTGCCATTGCCAGTATAATACAACATATTAAGGTCATCTCCTACACGGAGATCTCATGTGGATCGTGTCCAGGATCTATCCATGGCAGTAGATGTACTGATAAATGTTTGAGCGTCGTCCGCCAATAGACAGCGTAGTGGCGTAGCTATCGGAGCGCCATCTGCGTCTACTCTTTAACTGGGAATGCCCACAGCCAGAAGAATCACTGTGGTGCAAATGTGTGAAGCAAACAGGCAACCATGTGACGGAGACGCAATCGTGCTTCCTACAACCAACTGAGGGAGTTTGAAAGGCGTCAAACTGTGGCCCTCCGAGTGGTGAGATGGTCCTTTCGGAGAGCTGAGACACAAGTTGGGGGTATTGCGCCAGTTGTGTAACGATGCTGAAGTTATGGACACGCGAACATCCTCACACCCGTAGACGAGATTCTGGACATCACGCAGCACAGATGTACGCCAGGATCGTCGTATTGTAAAGGCGGCAGTGGCAGATCGTACAGCTACCTAAGCACAGATAAAAGGGATTCTGAGCCGGACGTGTCAACACGAACCTTTGCGAACCGATTATTAGCAGTGGGACAGTGGCCCGCACACGTCTAGACCATCTTCTACTCAACCATAAGAACGACTGCTGCCGTCAGAGGATCACTTGCAAGATGCAATGGCGTGCCGTGATTTATCATCATCATCATCATTTAACACTGATTATGCCTTTCAGCGTTAAGTCTGGACCATTGCCCCTTTGTAAAATTCCTCCATGATCCCCTATTCAGTGCTAACATTGGTGCCTCTTCTGATGTTAAGCCTATTACTTCAAAATCATTCTTAACCGAATCCAGGTACCTTATCCTTGATCTACCCCGACTCCTCCTACCCTCTGCTACTGAACCCATGAGTCTCTTGGGTAACCTTGCTTCTCCCATGCGTGTAACATGACCCCACCATCTAAGCCTGTTCGCCCTGACTGCTACATCTACAGAGTTCATTCCCAGTTTTTCTTTGATTTCCTCATTGTGGACACCCTCCTGCCATTGTTCCCCTTTACTAGTACCTGCAATCATCCTAGCTACTTTCATATCCGTAACCTCAACCTTATTGATAAGGTAACCGGAATCCATCCAGCTTTCGCTCCCATACAACAAAGTTGATCGAAAGATTGAACGGTGCACAGATAACTTAGTCTTGGTACTGACTTCCTTCTTGCAGAAGAGAGTAGATCGTAGCTGAGCGCTCACTGCATTAGCTTAGCTACACCTCGCTTCCAGTTCTTGCACTATGTTGCCATCCTGTGAGAATATGCATCCTAAGTACTTGAAACCGTCCACCTGTTCTAACTTCGTTCCTCCTATTTGGCACTCAATCCGTTTATATTTCTTTCCCACTGACATTACTTTTGTTTTGGAGATGCTAATCTTCATACCATAGTCCTTACATTTCTGATCTAGCTCTGAAATATTACTTTGCAAACTTTCAATCGAATCTGCTATCACAACTAAGTCATCCGCATATGCAAGACTGCTTATTTTGTGTTCACATACCTTAATCCCACCCAGCCAGTCTATTGTTTTCAACACATGATCCATAAATAATATGAACAACAATGGAGACAGGTTGCAGCCTTGTCTTACCCCTGAAAATACTCTGAACCGTGAACTCAATTTACCGTCAACTCTAACTGCTGCCTGACTGTCTATGTAAAGAACTTTAATTGCTTGCAAACGATTGCCTCCTATTCCATAATGTCGTAGAACAGACAGTAACTTCCTCCTAGGAACCCTGTCATATGCCTTTTCTAGATCTATAAAGCATAGATACAATTCCCTGTTCCACTCGTAACACTTCTCCATTATTTGCCGTAAGCTAAAGATCTGGTCCTGACAACCTCTAAGAGGCCTAAACCCACACTGATTTTCATCCAATTTGTCCTCAACTAATACTCGCATTTTCCTTTCAACAATACCTGAGAAGATTTTACCCACAACGCTGATTAAAGAGATACCTCTTTAGTTTCTACAATCTTTTCTGTTTCCATGTTTAAAGATTGGTGTGATTACTGCTTTTTTCCAGTCTGATGGAACCTGTCCCGACTACCAGGCCATTTCAATTATCCTGTGTAGCCATTTAAGACCTCACATTCCACTGTATTTGATGAGTTCCGGCTTAATTTCATCCACCCCAGCTGTTTTATTGCACTGCAATCTATTGACCATTTTCTCCACTTCCTCAAATGTGATCCTATTTCCATCATCATTCCTATCCCATTCTACCTCGAAATCTGAAACATTACTGATCGTATTTTCACCTACATTGAGCAACTCTTCAAAATATTCCCTCCATCTGCCCAAGGCATCCGCAGGATTCACCAGCAGTTTTCCTGACCTGTCCAAAATACTTGTCATTTCCTTCATACCTCCCTTTCGAGGACTGCTAATTACACTCCAGAATGGTTTTCCAGCAGCTTGGCCCATAGTCTCCAACCTGTTTCCAAAGTCTTCCCAAGATTTCTTCTTGGATGCTGCAATTATCTGTTTGCCTTTGTTTCTTTCTTCAACATAACTTTCTCTGTCTACCTGAGTTCTAGTATGTAGCCATTTTTCATACGCTTTCTTTTTCCTTTTACACGTCAAGTTCCGTAGGACCAAATTCAGGACCAAATCTCCAAGGTCATGGAACGTGTCAATACATGAAATTAAAACATAACAGTAATAACAGAGAAAAATACATGTTGATGAACCCGAAAAAAGTCAGTCCAGTTTAAGTAAACGCAATCAACAATACAAAAAGAAGCTTTCAAGGAACTCCTCGACAGATTAAAAGGAGTGAAGCACGAGGAAACTCTTTCAGTTTCCATTTGAAAGCGCGTGGATTACTGCTAAGATTTTTGAATTAGAGTGGTGGCTTATTGAAAATCAATGCAGCAGTATACTGCACACCTTTTTGCACAAGAGTAGAGGAAGTCCGATCCAAACGCAGGTTTGATTTCTGCCGAGTATTAACCGAGTGAAGGCTACTTATTCTTGGGAATAAGCTACTATTAGTAACAAGAAATGTCAGTAAGGAATATATATATTGAGAGGCCAATGTCAAAATACCCAGAATCGTGAACAGGGATCGACAAGAGGTTCGTGAACTTACACCACTTATTGCGCGAACTGCCCGTTTCTGAGCCAAGAATATCCTTTTAGAATGGGAAGAGCTACTCCAAAATATAATACCATACGACATAAGCCAATGAAAATAAGCAAAGTAGACTAATTTTCGTGTCGAACGATCACTCACTTCTGATCTTCAGCAACGATTGCAAATTCTGCCTGCACGCAAGCTATGGTCATTTGAGTGTACGGTGTAGAGCTGGTGAGTAGAATGTATTCGTCCAAGACGTGCCACACCCACCCCAGGTCTCATGGCCTGGTGTGCGATAAGCTACAACTCTCGCTCACCTTTGGTGTTTCTGGTGGGGACGCTAACCAGCACTCAGCACGTTCAGAACATTATTAGACCCATTCTTTTGTTGAAATGGTTCAAATGGCTCTGAGCACTATGGGACTTAACATCTGTGGTCATCAGTCCCCTAGACTTAGAACTACTTAAATCTAACTAACCTAAGGACACCACACACATCCGTGCCCGAGGCAGTATTCGAACCTGCGACCGTAGCAGCAGCGCGGTTCTGGACTGAAGCGCCTAGAACCGCTCGGCCATAGCGGCCGGCTCATTCTTTTGTCTTTCCTGCAAACCAGGAAGGTGATGTGTTGTTCCAACAGCATAATTCTCGCCCATACACTGCCCGCGAAACTCAACGTGCTCTGCGAGACGCATAGCAACTTGCCTGGTTAGCACGTTATACGGACTTGTCTCCAATCGAGTGTGTGTGGGACATGATGGGACGAGAAGTCGCTCGTGCGACACGTCAGACAACAACTCTTACAGACCTACGTGGAATTGTCGAGTAGGCGTGGCATAACGTGTCCTGAGTCAACGCTTGCATTGACGCCCGTGGAGCCTACACCACATGGTAGTCTGCGTGTTTCAGCCTCAGAACTGCTTGTGCTATTGATCTGTAAATGTACTCATTTCCTCTATATGCGCTGTTGCAGCAATAAATCTTGACTGAATTTGAAGTCACTAAATAGGTGTGTTATTTTTTTCCGGTCCTTGCCGTTGGTGGGGAGGCTCGCGTGCCTCAGCGATACAGATGGCCGTGCCGTAGGTGCAACCGCAACGGAGGGGTATCTGTTCAGAGGCCAGACAAACGTGTGGTTCCTGAAGAGGGGCAGTAGCCTTTTCAGTAGTTGCAGGGGCAACAGTCTGGATGATTGACTGATCTGGCCTTGTAACACTAACCAAAACGGCCTTGATGTGCTGGTACTGCGAACGGCTGAAAGCAAGGGGAAACTACAGCCGTAATTTTTCCCGAGGGCATGCGGCTTTACTGTATGTTTCAATGATGAAGGCGTCCTCTTGGGTCAAATATTCCGGAGGTAAAATAGTTCCCCATTCGGATCTCCGGCGGGGACTACTGAAGAGGACGTCGTTGTCAGGAGAAAGAAAACTGGCGTTCTACGGATCGGAGCGTGGAATGTCAGATCCCTTAATCGGCCAGGTAGGTTAGAAAATTTAAAAAGGGAAATGGATAGGTTAAAGTTAGATATAGTGGGAATTAGTGAAGTTCGGTGGCAGGAGGAACAAGACTTTTGGTCAGGTGAATACAGGGTTATAAATACAAAATCTAATAGGGGTAATGCAGGAGTGATGACTGGGTGTTGTGTGATGTCCTTAAGTTAGTTAGGTTTAAGTAGTTCTAAGTTCTAGGGGACTGATGACCATAGATGTTAAGTCCCATAGTGCTCAGAGCCATTTCAACCATTTGAATGCAGGAGTAGGTTTAATAATGATAAAAAAATAGGAGTGCGAGTAAGCTACTACAAACAGCATAGTGAACGCATTATTGTGCCAAAATAGACACGAAGCCCATGCCTACTACAGTAGTGAAGTTTATATGCCAACTAGCTCTGCAGATGATGAAGAAATTGATGAAATGTATGATGAGATAAAAGAAATTATTCAGGTACTGAAGGGAGACGAAAATTTAATAGTCATGGGTGACTGGAATTCGAGAGTAGGAAAAGGGAGAGAAGGAAACATAGTAGTTGAATATGGATTGGGGGTACGAAATGAAAGAGGAAGCCGCCTGGTAGAATTTTGCGAAGAGCTTAACTTAATCATAGCTAACACTAGGTTCAAGAATCACAAAAGAAGGTTGTATTCATGGAAGAATCCTGGAGATACTAGAAGGTATCATATAGATTATATAATGGTAAGACAGAGATTTAGGAGCCGCGTTTTAAATTGTAAGACATTTCCAGGGGCAGATGTGGACTCTGACCACAATCTATTGGTTATGAACTGTAGATTAAAAGTGAAGTAACTGCAAAAAGGTGGGAATTTAAGGAGATGGGACCTGGATAAACTGACTAAACCAGATGTTGTACAGAGTTTCAGGGAGAGCATAAGGGAACAATTGTCAGGAATGGGGGAAAGAAATACTGTAGAAGAAGAATGGGTAGCTCTGAGAGATGAAGAAGTGAAGGCAGCAGAGCATCAAGTAGGTAAAAAGGCGAGGGCTAGTAGAAATCCTTGGGAAACAGAAGAAATATTGAATTTAATTGATGAAAGGAGAAAATATAAAAACGCAGAAAATAAGCAGGCAGAAAGGAATACAAACGTCTCAAAAATGAGATCGACAGGAAGTGCAAAATGGCTAAGCAGGAATGGCTAGAGGACAAATGTAAGGATGTAGAGGCTTATCTCACCAGGGGTAAGATAGATACTGCCTACAGGAAAATTAAAGAGACCGTTGGAGAAAAGAGAGCCACTTGCATGAATATCAAGAGCTCAGATGGAAACCCAGTTCTAAGAAAAGAAGGGAAAGCAGAAAGGAGGAGTATATAGAGGGTCAATACAAGGGCGATGTACTAGAAGACAATATTATGGAAATGGAAGAGGATGTAGATGAAGATGAAATGGGAGATACATTACTGCGTGAAGAGTTTGTCAGAGCACTGAAAGACCTGAGTCGAAACAAGGCCCCGGAGTAGAGAACATTCCATTGGAACTACTGACGGCCTTGGGAGAGCAAGTCCTGAAAAACTATACCATCTGGTGAGCAAGACGTATGAGACAGGCGAAATACCCTCAGCCTTCAAGAAGAATATAATAATTCCAATCCCAAAGAAAGCAGGTGTTGACAGATGTGAAAATTACCGAACTATCAGTTTAATAAGTCACAGCTGCATAATACCAACGCGAATTCTTTACAGACGAATGGAAAAACTGGTAGAAGCCGACCTCGGGGAAGATCAGTTTGGATTCTGTAGAAATGTTCGAACACGTGAGGCAATACTGACCCTACGACTTATCTCAGAAAATAGGTTAAGGAAAGGCAAACCTACATTTCTAGCATTTGTAGACTTAGAGAAAGCTTTTGACAATGTTGACTGGAATACTCTATTTCACATTCTAAAGGTGGTAGGGGTAAAATACAGGGAGCGAAAGGCTATTTACAATTTGTACAGAAACCAGATGGCAGTTATAAGAGTCGAGGGGCATGAAAGGGAAGCAGCGGTTGGGAAGGGAGTGAGACAGGGTTGTAGCCTCTCCCCGATGTTATTCAATCTGTATATTGAGCAAGCAGTAAAGGAAACAAAAGAAAAATTCGGAGTAGGTATTAAAATCCACGGAGAAGTAATAAAAACTTTGAGGTTCGCCGATGACATTGTAATTCTGTCAGAGACAGCAAAGTACAAGGAAGAGCAGTTGAACGGAATGGACAGTGTCTTGAAAGGAAGATATAAGGCAAAAGCAAAACAAGGGTAATGGAATGTAGTTGAATTGAGTCGGGTGATGCTGAGGGAATTAGATTAGGAAATGAGACACTTAAAGTAGTAAATGAGTTTTGTTATTTGGGGAGCAAAATAACTGATGATGGTCGAAGTAGAGAGGATATAAAATGTAGACTGTCAATGGCAAGGAAAGCGATTCTGAAGAAGAGAAATTTGTTAACATCGAGTATAGATTTAAGTGTCAGGAAGTCGTTTCTGGAAGTATTTGTATGGAGTGTAGCCATGTATGGAAGTGAAACATGGACGATAATTGTTTGGACAAGAAGGGAATAGAAGCTTTCGAAATGTGGTGCTACAGAAGAATGCTGAAGATTAGGAAGATTAGGTGGGTAGATCACATAACTAATGAGGACGTATTGAATAGAATTGGGTAAAGAGGAGTTTGTGGCACAACTTGACAAGAAGAAGGGATCGGTTGGTAGGACATGTTCTGAGGCATCAAAGGATCACAAATTTAGCATTGGAGGGCAGCGTGGAGGGTAAAAATCGCAGAGGGAGACCAAGAGATGAATACACTAAGCAGATTCAGAAGGATGAAGGTTGCAGTAAGTACTGGGAGATGAAGAAGCTTGCACAGGATAGAGTAGCACGAAGAGCTGCATCAAACCAGTCTCAGGACTGAAGACCACAACAACAACAACACAACAATATACGCAAACGTACGTAGGAACGATTTCCTTGAAAAGGCAGTAGCTCACTTCTTTTCCAGCGAGATAGTGGAGGACTGTGTCAGTCGTCCTCACCGCTGTTGAGCTACCTTCGAAATGATAGGACAGTTTGGATTTGTTGATGCCTAGCTTCCAACATTGTTAATTGGAAGCAGACATTCTGACTGTGCGCCACATTCTTATACTGGGCAATACCATTCCCTTGAGGGAAGCATGTAAGGTTAGTCCGTCCTCGAATTAACCTCTTGAGAAATCGTTCAGATTGTCTCCCGTTGCAATTCTTCTAATCATGTCCCTCGCAGTCAGCAGTACTATTGTACTGTAAACTGATAAGATTGCAGGTAGCTACTGTTAATAATAACCAGAAAATATTGATACCGCCATGGCATTCGGCATCAATGAAACACAGTTAACTCGAAAATATAACAAACTAAGGTCATAGCCTACACAGAGATCTCATGTGGATCGTCTTCAATATGCTATCCACGGCATTTACTTAACAAAACTTGAAGATGGCTGCATTGTAACAACGCTACAGTTGTGACCAATAATTGATAGAATTCTTCTTCTGATATTTCCTGTATCAAACATCGGATATTGTCATTAACTGAACTTATGACTCTTTCGACAGCTGTTATCCATATCACACAAAATCTCTATTTATTTATTTTATTTATTTATTTATTGATTTATTTAACCTGGCAAGATTAGGGCCATCAGGCCCACTCTTACATCTAACCAGGCATTCTACTTATTTTACATTCATATGTTTTAGTAGGCATGTTAAACTACATCTAGTATAAAAAGTGAAATAAACAATTTGAAAGGTACACCTGGAAAAATACATACATATAGAGTTTATATTCTTAGATCACAAGTACTGTTATAATTAGACATTATTGAAGAGACAGATTTTAGATAGGAGTGCTGGCAGCAGGGAGTATGAGGGAGACTCATGGTGACGGGAGGAGAAGAATAGAGAGACATGATGAAACATAATTAAGGAAATACAAAGGAAAAGAAGATTGCGTGGCTAATAGAGATAGATGAAGAGGAAGGCATCTCAGGAGCAAGATAGGAGACACTAGCTTTGCTATTTGACGGATGAGAGGATTGGCCTTGTACATCAGTTTTGTGGAGAACTTTATCAGTATGATAGTAGGAAATGCTTCAGCTTCTTCTTAAAAGCAGCAGGAGATTGAATTTTGCGGAAGGTAAGGGGCAGTTTGTTCCAGAGGCGGACAGCGGCAACTGAGAAGGAGTTTGCAAAAGTTTTTGTTTTGTGAGTGGGCACAGTTAGGATACCAAATAAGAGTGACCTCGTGTTTCGATTATGATGACATGACAGGTTTTTAATCTCTGAAGCAAGGTACTGGGGTGCTTGCGCGACGAGGAGTCGGTGGAGTAGACATAGAGTGTGGTAGTCACGCAATTTGTCCGGCCGCAGCCACCCTAGCTCGGAGTATGAAGCAATAACATTATCATATCGGCGGATGTTGCAGGTGTAACGCACACAGGCATTCATGGTTAGCTCTAGCCGTCTTTTGTTTTCACTACTCATGCCTTGTTGAATCACATCACAATAGTGGAGGTTCGGTAGAACGAGTGCTTGCACGAGCTGGCGTTTCAAGTCCTGTGGAAATATGTTCCGAAACTTTTTGAGAGCATAGAGACAAGCAGACGTCTTTCGGCACACTGCGACTGTATTCTCCGCCCAGTTTAGATGCTCATCCAAAGTTACACCCAAGTTCTTCACTGTTTTCTGATATGGTATTGAAGTACCGTCGAGCAGAATAGGAGGTAGCCGTTCGCGGAAATCTGAACTTATTAATTTCTGATGGGCTATTAAGATTACTTGCGTCTTTTTTGCATTTAGTTTAAGCCCCAGGTTTTTCGCCCATGTCAGTACTGAAGACAGATCATCATTCATCTGAGCGATTGCAGTGTTTACATCTTCAGGTCTGACGCTTAGGTAGAGCTGGAGGTCGTCGGCATAGCTATGTCAGCATGCAAGACACAAAGGGCAGCCGAATGAAACCGAGACAGATGGAAAAAGGTAAGTGCACTGTTTATTATTTCAAGAGTAATCGCCATAGCTGTTAATACATTTATCCCACTGTGAAACAGTACAGTCAGTACTGTCACGGAAAAATGTTTGCAGTTGTACTCAGGTATCACCTCTGAATCCGAAGCATAACGGCAGTCACAAGAAAAGGTCCAGTAAACAGGGGCTCTAAAGTGCATACCTAGGAACAATGAGAACTTGTTCCTCTTCGCTCCTGCGAAACACATCTCTTATGCTGAAAAAGTGCTTATTGCTTGTAAGATATGTATTTTAGAGCCCAATGCTTGGAACGATCGTTCCCGTCATATTTACATCTACATCTACGTGATTACTCTGCTATTCACAATAAAGTGCCTGGCAGAGGGTTCAATGAACCACCTTCAAGCTGTCTCTCTACCGTTCCACTCTCTAAACGCACGGGGGAAAAAATGAGCATTTTATTTTCCGTGCGAGCCCTGATTTCTCTTATTTTATCGTGATGATCATTTCTTCCTATGTAGGCGGGTGCAAACAAAATGTTTTTGCAATAGGAGGAGAAAACTGGTGATTGAAATTTTATGAGAAGATCCCGTCGCAATGTAAAACGCCTTTGTTTTAATGATTGCCACTCCAATTCACGTATCAAGTCTGTGACACTATCTCCCCTATTTCGCGATAATACAAAACGAGCTGCCCTTCTTTGTAGTTTTTCGATGTCATCCGTCAGTTCCACCTGATGCGGGCCCCACATCCCACACCGCACAGCACTACTCCAGAATAGGGCGGACAAGCGTGGTGTAAGCAGTCTCTTTAGTAGACCTGTTGCACTTTGTAAGTGTTTTGCCAATGAATCGCAGTCTTTGGTTTGCTCTACCCACAATATTATCTATGTGATCGTTCTAGTTTAGGTTATTTGTAATTGTAATCTCTAAGTATTTAGTTGAATTTACAGCTCTCAATTTGTGTGACTTATCGCGTAATCGAAATTTAGCTGATTTTTTTAGTACTCACGTGAATAACTTCACACTTTTCCTTATTCATGGTCAATTGCCACTTTTCGCACCATACAGATATCTTATCTAAATCATTTTGGAAGCCGTTTTGATCATCTGATGACATTAAAAGACGGTAAATGACAGCATCATCTGCAAACAATCTAAAACGGTTGCTCAGATTGTCTCCTATGTCGTTAGTATAGATCAGGAACAATAGAGGGCCTATAACACTTCCTTGGGGAACGCCGGATATTACTTGTGTTTTACTCTATGACTTCCCGTCTATTACTACGAACTGTGACCTTTCTGACAGGAAATCACGACTCCAGTCACGCAACTGAAGCGATACTCCGCGATACTCGCGTATCATGTCATTTCTGGAAACCCAGAATCTACTCTGTAGGAATCAACATGGATTCCGGAAACAGTGATTGTGTGAGACCCAACTCGCTGTATTTGTTCATGAGACCCAGAAAATATTAGATACAGGCTCCCTGGTAGATGCCATTTTCCTTGACTTCCGGAAGGCGTTCGATACAGTTCCGCGCTGTCACCCGATAAACGTAGTAAGAGCCTACGGAATATCAGACCATCGGTATGGCTGGATTGAAGAGTTTTTAGCAAACAGAACACAGCATGTTGTTCATGTTGTTCTCAATGGAGAGACTTCTAGAGACGCTAAAGTAACCTCTGGTGTGCCACAGGGGAGTGTTATGGGAACATTGCTTTTCACAATATATATAAATGACCTAGTAGATAGTGTCAGAAGTTCCATGCGGCTTTTCGTGGATGATGCTGTAGTATCCAGAGAAGTTGCAGCATTAGAAAATTCCAGCGAAATGCAGGAAGATCTGCAGCGGATAGGCACTTGGTGCAGGGAGTGGCAACTGACCTTTAACATAGACAAATGTAATGTATTGCGAATACATAGAAAGAAGGATCCTTTATTGTATGATTATATGATAGCGGAACAAACACTGGTAGCAGTTACTTCTGTAAAATATCTGGGAGTATGCGTACGGAACGATTTGAAGTGGAATGATCATATAAAATTAATTGTTGGTAAGGTGGGTGCCAGGTTGAGATTCATTGGGAGAGTCCTTAGAAAATGTTGTCCATCAACAATGGAGGTGGTTTAGAAAACACTCGTTCGGCCTATACTTGAATATTGCTCATCAGTGTGGGATCCGTACCGTCGGGTTGTCAGAGGAGATAGACAAGATCCAAAGAAGAGCGGCGCGTTTCGTCACAGGGTTATTTGGTAACCGTGATAGCGTTACGGAGATGTTTAGCAAACTCAAGTGGCAGACTCTTCAAGAGAGGCGCTCTGCATCGCTGTGTAGCTTGCTGTCCAGGTTGTGAGAGGGTGCGTTTCTGGATGAGGTATCAAAAATATTGCTTCCCCCTACTTATACCTCCCGAGGAGATCACGAATGTAAAATTAGAGACATTCGAGTGCGCACGGAGGCTTTCCGGCAGTCGTTCTTCCCGCGAACCATACGCGTGTGGAACAGGAAAGGAAGGTAATGACAGTGGCACGTAAAGTGCCCTCCGCCACACACCTTTTGGTGGCTTGCGGAGTATAAATGTAGATGTAGACTGATAGAAGAGGTAGAGAAGATCGGATGAAGGGCGGCGCGTTCCGTGACGGGTTCGTTTAGTCGGCGTGAGAGCTTTAAAGAGGTGCTCAACCGACTCCAGCGGCAGACGTTACAAGAGAGGCATTGTGCATCACGGAGAATTTTACAATTGAAATATCGAGAGTACTTTCCGGGAAGAGTCGGAGAACGCATTACTTCCCCCACATAGATGTCGCGTATTGACCACGAGGAGAAAATTCGAGAAATTCAAGCCAATACAGAGGCTTACCGACAATCATTCTTCCCAGGTGCCACTCACGAGTGGAAAATGGAAGATGGGATCAGTTAGTGGTGGCAGAAGTATCCTCTGTCAATCACCGTTATGTGGCTTGCGGAATAGGACGCAAATGTAGATACCGGTATGGAAATGAAAAGTGATAAAATTAGAAATAACGAGCCCCGTCTTCAGAAATAGTCCAAGTGAGGATGATGGTAATAAAATTCCTCCTTAGATTCATCGCCGTCATTTCAGGACTAGCGACAAACATACGGAGCACATTTAGGGGTGATACTAAGAAGCAGCATGAGATGGGATAAGTACGTACATCCAGTGGTACAGAAGGCGAAGGGAAGAAGTAAACTCGATAGAAAGATCCTGGGAAAATACATTGCACTGTAAAAGAAATAGATTACGAGGCGTTTGCGCGATCAATTTTAGAGTATTTTTCCAGTGTTTGGAGTCCTATAAAATAGGTATGAGAAGTTATATTGTGAATAATGAATATTATGACCACCAACAGGAATCCAGACCTTCAACACTATACAAATTCCACTGGTTAATACAGCTATTCGTTTTGCATCAGGATTAACTGTAACATGTGCAATCTAATCATACAAAAGCACTCATTCGCGTTTGCTAGGATCATAAGGCGCTATAGGTCATACAAAAATATATGTTGGTCAGCGAACATAAATTAGAATTTTTTAAATAAAGACGACTTCGTTGCTGGGAGATGCCACAGGTCCCGTGGAACGCCAGGTGACTTTTCTCTTAGCGTAGCACCATGACAAGAAATGTTATTCACCCGACCGAGGGACAAGTTTCCATTGATGCCCATTTCAATCTGGACTATTCTGTGCCCACTGCAGTCATGTCTTCGGGTTAAGCCCCGTGTTCAACAATGCGCGTTGACCAGTGTGTTGCAAAATACTTGCGCCTGTACCAGCGATCCACTCTATGAGCCAGACCTGCCACAATTAGGTATCTATACTGGTCTGCTGAACTTGCAAAATACCAGCCTCCATGTTCTGTGGGCCCGCTTAGTAGCGTGTTGGCCCACCTTTAGAACGCAATGCAGCGGCGATTCTGCATAGTATGGACTGGAAAAGTCCTTGCCACCAGTCTCCAGGTTCTGTAATGAGGTGTGGACAAATCCTTGTCACCTTCTGAAGCTTTCACCAGCCTGCAACCACTGTCCATAGATGCTCCCGACCAGCTTCGCCATTTTAGAGATTCTCCGTACCAGGTGCCGGCCCATAACAATGAAGACTTTGTGAAAATTACTTATTTCAGTGCATTTCCCCATTTCCGGCCCATTTATCTCTGCACCGCTCATTTACCGTGTGGTTATAGTTAAAGTACAGCTACTCACAGAGATCCAGTGTGAGCTGTAATTATCGTACGGTAGCAAAACTTGGTAGATTTTCTAATGTGTTAATGCAAGACTGATTTACGCTGAAAAGAAAATAATTCCAATATTGGCCAATGGGTGCAAATCTGGTGCTGTGAACGCAATAAAGACGTGTAGACATGTTTCCATATGTAAGGGATTACGAATGGTCAAACGAGTGAGAAAGGTGTTTCTTTGATTTTATTATTAACAGCCACTTACACAATTTGTTCAATATGAGCACCGGAGACGTCGAAGAAATGTTGCTTCCTGTAAAACGACATGTTCAACAATTGCTCGCAACAGTTCCAGTGGCCGGCCGCTGGTGACCGAACGGTTCTGGCGCTACAGTCTGGAACCGCGCGACCGCTACGGTCTCAGGTTCGAATCCTGCCTCGGGCATGGATGTGTGTGTTGTCCTTAGGTTAGTTAGGTTTAAGTAGTTCTAAGTTCTAGGGGACTTATGACCTCAGCAGTTGAGTCCCATAGTGCTCAGAGCCATTTGAACCATTTGAACAGTTCCAGTGGAATCTGAGCAACGCATTCTTGTATACTGACGTTCAGATCAGGTAGAGATCGAATGTGTCCCAGTTAGACGCTCGCCAGAGCCAAAAGTGATATGATGAGATCAGGCGACCCCGCAGGCCGCGAATCTGGAAAACGTCTGGAGATAACATGTTTGTGGAACGTTGCATTAAGTAAATCTTTCATTACGTGAGCATCATCAGGTGTTGCCCCATCTTGCATGAAAACAGTGGTTTCTACAGAGGTGCGCTCTTCGAAAGCATGAATCACGTGTTGTACAAGCAGGTCTCGATAACATTCATTCGTGATGGTGCACATGAGGGTCCCTCTTCAAAGAAGAACGGACTGGGAAGGAAGGTGCAAGTGAACCAACACCACACAATCACATAAGACAAGTGCAATGGCACTTCTGTTACAACCTGATGTGCCTTGAGCGAGACTCTAGAAAGTTAACGGCCTGAGCAGACGTCGATGGCGCCTGATCGGGCGCTAAAAGCACAAGGTATTTTTATGGTTCTTAGTTCGTAGAAATGGCATATTGGGAGTTTGAAACCAATTGGCCGCGGGCCCATCCATTACAAATCGCAGGAGAGCTTCTGTAAAGTTTGGAAGGCAGGAGACGAGATGCAGAAGTACAGCTGTGAGTACCGGGCGTGAGTCGTGCTTCGGTAGCTCAGTTGGTAAAAAAAAAAAAAAAAAAAAAAAAAAAAAAAAAAAAAAAAAGTTGGTAGAGCACTTGCCCGCGAAAGGCAAAGGTCCCGAGTTCCAGTCTCGGTCGGGCACACAGTTTTAATCTGCCAGGAAGTTTCAATGTTGTGATACCTGCCGTGACCTTTCACTCGCGTTAGCAAGTTTATGCTGTTGTAGTTCCCGAAAACGTAATAGCTACAAAAATACGGATTGTTTTTGATTCAGAATGCTCGCCAAAGATTAAGTCTGTCGGTACCTAATGCAGTCACAGTTTTTAGTCACCCACCTGCTCAATACGCCACGCGGAATATATGTCTTTTCTCGTCACAAAATTCACTTAAAACTTCCGAAATTTGTACACGCCCATCGGAATAATTATGCCGTCACTTTACAACACTTTTGATGTACGAAACAATGCTAGATCCGGCAACTTGTCATTTCCATCGGAACTACTACTACACACGTCCGAACTGTTTCATGGCTAGGCTCCCACTCCTGTCTAGAATACTCTAAGTCTTCTCTACTAGCAGAGAAATGCGCACGAAGAATATTGCTTTTCCATTGGTCAGTTTACTCAACATCCAATAGCAAAACAACATTCTCCCGCGTCAGTCCGCGCTTTTCATAAATAACCAACCGCAAAAATAGTAAACCTAACGACTGTACTTTTTACCGACGTAATTATCTAATGTGCTGAAGTTTTGATTATGCATAAAGTTATTTACTATTGTTATTTATACCTGAATTACCTTTCCCTTTACCATAAACTTACTTTACAAATATATTCTACAAAAATCCCCTTTGTCCATATTCATACTTCTTCGAAATGTTTCCACACTAAATGCTACTACATAACTCGTTAAACAATTATCTTCATTTTAACCTTAAACGACACTCGCGCATCATTCATACTGCTAAAACACATTTATAACATTTTACCTACATAAAAAGACATAACACTTTATGAAAATACTATAACAGTTCATGAAAAACATTCTATTACTTTAATGCACTCTAGTGGGCACAATCGAAACTAAAATCACAGTCCCCCCTATCCAATATTGTCCTCTATCGGCTGATACATAAACTACGTGCGCGTCCAGTCTCGCGTCACCATCTGTCACTCTCCAACTCTGAGACACATCTCCCACTTAACCGCCTCCAAGGCAGGAGTGGTATATGGCGCTAAGCCTCAAGCGAGCAGCGCCAGATTTGCACCTGGCTGTTATAGTTGGAACTAACTTTTTTTCCAGCGTAAATCGCTTCCGCATTAACTCATTAGAATATCTTTTAAGTTTCGCTGTCCTCCATACACCGTTCAATGACTTGTAGAACAGAGGTGTAGGTGTAAATGTACCTGGGTTTGTTAATTAATGTGTAAGTTGGAATGCAAATACGTGCCGTGTATTAGTTTGTGCGGTGTGCAGAGGAGGTGGGAGTTGCACCAGAGACCCCCGCTGCAGCCGGCCTGGCTGGCTCTCCTGTGATTTGCGGTGCCTCCAGCGCTGCCAGACCACACAGCCAGCCGGGTCCCCCGTGTCCTCCCTTGACACTCCGACCACAGAGCGGCCACACGCAGACGCGAATGCACACACGCACGTGCGTGGCGTGCGGTCCCTGCGGTAGCCCTACCGGCCTTTAATCAATAAGCACGCAACTGGCGGCCCGCATTTCGAATCAACCCGCTCATCCACGTGGTCAGCGACGGCTCGTAATCGCCGGGAAACGCGTACACTCTGGCGGCCGCTGTACAGCGCGTCGAAAGGAGCGTTCTCTAAAACGATTATGCGCCTTCCCATCTCCTTTCCATTAGGGCTCGAAATGGTGCGAAGTTGACTACTTCGCTTCTTTTGCTGGCTCTTGCAACCATGCTCACTTTCTTGTAATCCAAAGCACTTTAAGTGATCTACATCTACATATATACTCCGCTAGCCACCAAGCGGTGTGTGGCGGAGGGCAAAATTCGGGCCAAAATCATATTTCCCCCACTCTGTTCCACTCGCTGATCGCACGAGGGAAAAACGACTGTCTGAACGCTTCAGTACCAGCTTTTATTTCCCTTATCTTTGACAGGGTTGTAGCCTCTTCCCGATGTTCTTCAATCTGTATATTGAGCAAGCACTAAAGGAAACAAAAGAAAAATTCGGATTAGGTATTAAAATCCATGGAGAAGAAATTAAAACTTCGAGGTTCGCCGATGACATTGTAATTCTATCAGAGACAGCAAAGGACTTCGAAGAGCAGTTGAACGGAATGGACAGTGTTTTGAAAGGAGGATATAAGATGAACATCAACAAAATCAAAACGAGGATAATGGAATGTGGTCGAATTAAGTCGGGTGATGCTGAGGGAATTAGATTAGGAAATGAGACACTTAACGTAGTAAAGGAGTTTTGCTATTTGGGGAGCAAATAACTGATGATGGTCGAAGTAGAGAGGATATAAAATGTAGACTGGCAATGGCAAGGAAAGCGTTTCTGAAGAATAGAAATTTGTCAACATCGAGTATAGATTGAAGTGTGAGGAAGTCGTTTCTGAAAGTATTTGTATGGAGTGTAGCCATGTATGGAAGTGAAACGTGGACGATAAATAGTTTAGAGAAGAAGAGAATAGAAGCTTTCGAAATGTGGTGCTACAGAAGAATGCTGAAGATTAGATGCGTAGATCACATAACTAATGATGAAGTATTGAATAGAATTGGGGAGAAGAGGAGTTTGTGGCACAACTTGACAAGAAGAAGGGACCGGTAGGTAGGACATGCTCTGAAGCATCAAGGGATCACAAATTTAGCATTGGAGGGCAGCGTGTAGGGTAAAAATCGTAGAGGGAGACCAAGAGATGAATACACTAAGCAGATTCAGAATGATGTAGGTTGCAGTAGGTACTGGGAGATGAAAAAGCTTGCACAGGATAGAGTAGCATGGAGAGCTGCATCAAACCAGTCTCAGGACTGAAGACCACAACAACAACAATCTTTGAATGGCGATCATTGCGCGATTAGAAAGTTGGTGGTAATAACATATGCTCTACATCCTCAGTGAAGATCAGATTTCGGAATTTAGTGAGCAGCCCCTTCTGTTTAGCGCGCCGTCTATCTGCAAGTGTGTCCCACTTCAAACTTTTTAGGAGATTTGTAACGCTCTGGCGGTGGCTATGGTAGCTGACGTTACAAAAAAGTATCGATCGAAATTTGAGGCCACGGAAAGCTGCCACATGTTTGGACACGGTACATTTTGGTCGAAGTCCTGTATTTTGCTGGCGTGAAACCAACAGAGCATACCACGTGCTGATTCACTGTTAGGGTAATGATTGTACATCAAGACTCATAACTTCAGTATCGTTGTATTTATCAAAATAAGTTTGATGCCCAACATACAGGCCGGCAGGTGTGGCCGAGCGGTTCTAGGCGCTTCAGTCTCGAACCGCGTGACCGCTACGGTCGGAGGTTCGAATCCTGCCTAGGGCATGGATGTGTGTGTTCTACATCTACATCCATACTCCGCAAGCCACCTGACGGTGTGTGGCGGAGGGTACCTTGAGTACCTCTATCGGTTCTCCCTACTATTCCAGTCTCGTATTGTTCGTGGAAAGAAGGATTGTCGGTATGCCTCTGTGTGGGCTCTAATCTCTCTGATTTTATCGTCATAGTCTCTTTGCGCGATATACGTAGGAGGGAGCAATATACTGCTTGACTCCTCGGTGAAGGTATGTTCTCGAAACTTCAACAAAAGCCCGTACCGAGCTACTGAGCGTCTCTCCTGCAGGGTCTTCCACTGGAGTTTATCTGTCATCTCGGTAACGCTTTCGCGATTACTAAATGATCCTGTAACGAAGCGCGCTGCTCTCTGTTGGATCTTGTCTATCTCTTCTATCAACACTATCTGGTACGAATCCCACACCCGTGAGCAGTATTCAAGCAGTGGGCGAACAAGTGTACTGTAACCTACTTCCTTTGTTTTCGGATTGCATTTCCTTAGGATTCTTCCAATGAATCTGGCATCTGCTTTACCGACGATTAATTTTATATGGTCATTCCATTTTAAATCACTCCTAATGCCTACTCCCAGATAATTTATGGAATTAACTGCTTCCAGTTGTTGACCTGCTATAATGTAGCTGAATGATAAGGGATCTAACTTTCTATGTATTCGCAGCACAGTACACTTATCTACATTCAGATTCAATTGCCATCCCCTGCACCAATTTTGTAATCCAAAGCACTCTAACTGTTATAAGTGGCAGCTAACGTTACAAAAAAGTATAGATCGAAGTTTGACGCCACGGAAAGCTGCCACATGTTTGGACACGGCACAACATTTGGTCGAAGTCCTGCATTTCGCTGACGTGACACCAACAGAGGATGCCACATGCTGATTCACTGCTAAGGTAATGACTGCGCGTCAAGACCCATAACTTCGTTATAGTTGTATTCATCAAAATAAGTCTGATGGCCAACATACAAGGTAGCATGAACCGAACCCAACTTCAGAAAAATCGTTGTCATACAAGGGCACAGCCGGCCGAAGTGGCCGTGCGGTTAAAGGCGCTGCAGTCTGGAACCGCAAGACCGCTACGGTCGCAGGTTCGAATCCTGCCTCGGGCATGGATGTTTGTGATGTCCTTAGGTTAGTTAGGTTTAACTAGTTCTAAGTTCTAGGGGACTAATGACCTCAGCAGTTGAGTCCCATAGTGCTCAGAGCCATTTGAACAAGGGAACTGTTTTGCACGTAAGCAACAGGTGTACTAACGGATCGTCCTATCTAAAACAGAAATTCTTGTCCAACAGTAATGAAGCAATTGGTAAACTGGAAGTCGGTAGATGTGAAGTACGTGCACTGACATACAAACGATTAAAATTTCAGTAAAAATTCATAATGTGAGCAAGTCCGTACCACGTTGGCCCTTATGCAAGCAGTTATTCGGCTTGGAATTCATTGATAGAGGCGTCTGATGTCCCCCTGAGGGGTATCGTGCCAAATTGTGTCGAGAAGGCGCGTCAGATCGTCAGAATCCCGACCTGATTGCAGAACCTTCTCATAATGGAAAAAATTGGAAATTTGTAGTAAGATCTTATGGGATCAAACTGCTGAGGTCATCGGTCCCTAAGCTTACCCACTATTCAATCTAATTTAAACTAACTTACGCAAAGGACAACACACACACCCATGCCCGAGGGAGGACTCGAACCTCCGACGGGGGGAGCCGCGCGGACCGTGACAAGGCGCCTCAGACCGCGCAGCTACCCCGCGCTGCTTCCCATAATGCTCCAAACGTTAACTAGGAAGAGATCGTGCGAACTTGCTGGCCAAAGTAGGGTTTGGCAAACACGAAGACAAGCAGCAGAAACTCTCGCCTTGCATGGGCGGCATTGTCTTGCTGAAATGTAGGCCGTGGATAGATTGGCATGAAGGGCAACGAAACAGAACGTAGAATATTGGCGATGTGCCGCTAGGGCCGTAAGGGCGCCGCGGATGACCTGCCCTGAATTGGAATGGAGTCCCAGACCATCACTCCTGGTTGTCACGCTGTGTGCTGGGCGACACTCAGGCTGGTATCCCAGCGCTGTCCGGGGTATCTCCAGACACGTCTTCGCCGGCCAATCGGCTCATTCTATGGTAGTCGGAATACTGTGAGCTCAGCCCCCTTTCTGTGCCCCACCTATTAATGGTGTTTGTGGTCGCTGAAGGACGTTGCATCTCGAATCGACGGTATATATGAATTCAAGGCCCTAAATGCCTCTGACGATTGCTCGATGCTCACTTTCTGTCTTCCTTCTGAACGCTGTGTTCTTCCACGGTTCATCCATTCCTGGAAACATCGTGGGATAATGACATCGCTCCTATTCAAACGTGGAGCGTTTCACCGATTACTCCAACCGGCTACTTTGAGTCCAACTACACGTCCTCTCTCGGATCCTGACATCTGGGTATATATAGGGTGGATAGGGTGCACAGCAATGTGCGGCTGTTTGCTGATGATGCTGTGGTGTACGGGAAGGTGTCGTCGTTGATTGACTGTAGAAGGATGCAAGACGACTTGGACAGGACTTGCGATAGATATAAAGAATGGCAGCTAACTCTAAATATAGATAAATGTAAATTAATGCAGATGAATAGGTAAAAGAATCCCGTAGTGCTTCAATACTCCATTAGTAGTGTAGCGCTTCACACAGTCACGTCGATTAAATATTTGGGCGTAACATTGCAGAGCGATATGAAGTGGGACAAGCATGTAATGGCAGTTGTGGGGAAGGCGGATAGTCGTCTTCGGTTCATTGGTAGAATTTTGGGAAGATGTGGTTCATCTGTAAAGGAGATCGCTTATAAAACACTAATACGACCTATTCTTGAGTACTGTTCGAGCGTTTGGGATCCCTATCAGGTCGGATTGAGGGAGGACATAGAAGCAATTCAGAGGCGGGCTGCTAGATTTGTTAGGGAAATGCTTCAGGAACTCGGATGGGAGTCTCTGGAGGAAAAGAGGCGTTCTTCTCATGAATCGCTGCTGAGGAAATTTAGAGAACCAGAATTTGTGGCTGACTGCAGTGAAATTTTACTGCCGCCAACTTATATTTCGCGGAAAGACCACAAAGATAAGGTAAGAGAGAGTAGGGCTCGTACAGAGGCATATAGGCAGTCATTTTTCCCTCGTTCTGTTCGGGAGTGGAACAGGGAGAGAAGATGCTAGTTGTGGTACGAGATACCCTCCGCCACGCACCGTATTGTAGTTGCGGAGTATGTATGTAGATGTAGATGTACTGTTCACACGCCTATCTGCAAGGCATAGTTACTGTCCATCTGAATACACGAAATGAAATCCGCAAATATTTTATGCCATGGCTCTGACATGTCCCCTGTTTACTATCGTTGCCCGCTGCGAGATGATATTGCGCTGCAGCGTCACGCATTCATCCATCGGCCGCCAAAGTTAATAATTTGCATTTTCCGTCGATACCTGTGTGAATACCAGTTTGTCACCAATTTGCATAACTCATTCTTTGTGCTTCGCTTTTTTCGTCTTAGAGTCTACAATGAAAAAGTCAGCTTTGAGTGATCAATGTGTGTTGCCCTGTAGTCCAAGTCCTACACGCTAAGGTAACCTAACACACTGAAAGAGAGATAATGTGTAGAAGTTGAGTTTGGGCTGCTGTATCTGACAGTTTAAACTTCAGTCTCTGCACATTGAATATCAAACGCGCTCTCGCCATTTACTGTCCGAGGATCACTCGTTAATAGCGGCTGGCTGTAATGACGGCAACTGATGGTAGCCATCGGCTGGCGCTGGCTGTTGACTGGAACCGTGAGACCGGGTACTGACGAACTGTGCAAACTGGCCAAGTGTCACTGCGCTCCTTCACTTATCCGTGAGTGGCAGAATGATGCCAGCCTGCGCTCTATTTTGCGTAGGAGGAAAGTTGTTTCACGTGTCAGCGCCGTAACTGTAGGCCGGTGGTCGTCAAACGTTTTCACTCAAGAGCCAATGTTGTCACTGTAGGGCGTCACGTCGGGCCGTGTAGGAAGGGGGGGTGGGGGTGAAGTGGCCACTCAAACAGAAATTCAGTTCTCCCAAAAATCTTCATACAAATGAGGTAATGGAAATGTCGTGTGGCCATATCCCCCTGTCGGGTAGACCGTTCGACTGGTGCAAGTCTTTCGAGTTGACGTCACTTCGGCGACTTACGTGTCGATGGGGATGAAATGATGGTGATAAGGACAACACAACACCCAGTCCCTGAGCGGAGAAAATCTCCGACCCCGCCGGGAATCGAACCGGGGTTGTTAGGTATGACATTCTGTCGCGCTGACCACTCAGCTACCACGGGCAGATATAAAGATGAGGTGACAAGAATAATATAAATGACTTATCAGACAATGGAAAATCCAGAATGGAATACGACAATATTACGAAAAAAAAAATAGTTGCTGCTCACCATATAGCGGAGATGATGAGTCGCAGAAAAAGACTATCCGAAAGGAAGCTTTCGGCCAACAAGACCTTCATCGGAAATAGAAAACAAACAAACACACACACACACACACACACACACAAGCAAAGGCAACGAAATCTCTCATCTTACATCAAACGACTCGAAAACAAAGTTTTTACTAAAAAAAATAAAGGAACAAGCTTGCTCTGTCGATATCACCGAGAACAGTGGCGATGTATGCTTTACAACTCCTTCCCCTATCGACCTTACTGTTAACTGGTAAACTACATAAATTAGTCTGTAATATTAATTAATAATAGTAATTGCAGTATGAGACACTATCACGGATGTTTAGTAAATGTCCTCGGAGCTTATCACGGCGACATGACTAAATAAAATCTTCTCGGTTTTCAAGCCGTGTCAATTTGAATACAGTTCTCGAACTTTCGATGGCTAGCTCCGCCATCGAAAGTTGGAGAATTATCTCTCTTAGTGACCTGGCTGGACTACTGATGGAAATAAGCATATCTTCCGTAACATGTGGGGGTGCTTTAATGATAAAAAAGTCACCTGTGACGATGCCAGATATGTTTTCGTGTATACCAGGAAAACTGAGACCCGTATCTTTGTCAGAAACAAAAAAAAATTTCAACGTCAAGGATGATAACGATCTGTTTTTTTTTTTTAAGGGAAATAACAGTGTGAGCTCAAGTGCGTCGTGGTCCCGTGGTTAGCGTGAGCAGCTGCGGAACGAGAGGTCCTTGGTTCAAGTCTTCCCTCGAGTGAAAATTTTACTTTATTTTCGCAAAGTTATGATCTGTCCGTTCGTTCATTGACGTCTGTGTTCACTGTAATAAGTTTGGTGTCTGTGTTTTGCGACCGCACCGCAAAACCGTGCGAATAGTAGACGAAAGGACGTGCCTCTCCAATGCCTCTCTACTAATCGCACGGTTTTGCGGTGCGGTTGCAAAACAGACACTAAACTTATTACAGTCAACACAGACGTCAATGAACGAACGGACAGATCATAACTTTGCGAAAATAAAGAAAGTAAAATTTTCACTCGAGGGAAGACTTGAACCAAGGACCTCTCGTTTCACAGCTGCTCACGCTAGCCACGGGACCACGGCGCTCCTGAGCGCACGTTCTCCGTGATGTTGCCTATCATACACATGAACTACTCAGTTTGTATATTTCGCTTATTTTTTTTTTTTCATAGTTCCACACAACTTCTTCCTGTTTTCTCGATTGATCTGCGTTCAGTTTTTCAAGGCCTATCCACTGTGCCAACTTATAACTAAATCTGAGGGGGGTACGATGGGGAGGTTCCCTTGTAAGTATGCTCAAAGAAGTTTCCAGGCCAACCACTAGAAGTCGGTCGGTCTCTGTATACCAAGGAAACTGGGACCGTAGCTTTGTCTGAAGCAGAACAAAGTATTTCACCGTCAAAGGCGATACCAGCTCCTTCCAGGATGGAGATGTTTCCTCCCTCGCAAGGGAGACTGGACCACACAAGTAAAGAAGTAGGCAGTAACTTCCTCTGTGATCCCTCTGCCATAAACCACCATCTTCATCACTTCCTCTGTGGGAACTTGCTGTTTTGCCTGAAATGTGACAATTTATCCCATTAGCAATCTACCTGCTCCAAAAAAGGAGACCACACAGTAGAAGCTGGAGATTTCTGTCTGTCAAAGACAGCTGATCGGAGTTCCTGCAATCCCAGTGGCTGCCATCAAAATAGGGGAGGAGCTTGAGATTATGAAAACCTTACCCCTTCCACAATGATCTTCATTCTGGCTCAGTTTGCAGCTGTGATTGCTTACCTCTCTGAAATAGTCATGAAGTGTTCTTTATCCACTGGCAGTGCCAGCTGCAAATGCATAAAACTGGACGAAGAAGAAATGCTTTGTAAGTACATATTTTACTCTTCAACAAATCAGTGGTGTGTTATTTCTTCAAAATGGGTTTCGTAGCAGTTGTGAGACTAAGTAGCTCTATGAATTAGTATCTCTATGTGCGTGGCTTTTTTCGTCAATGTTTGTTATTTCATAGCTAACACATTTCGTTAAAACGAATACTATATGTGTAAAAGACTTCGTACTTTAGTATCAGATAGGATCTCAGAGTTAGTAGCTCTCAGAGATTCAGTAGTTCTACACTTCTGGATATTGAAATAAGAACACCGTGAATTCATTGTCCCAGGAAGGGGAAACTTTATTGACACATTCCTGGGGTCAGATACATCACATGATCACACTGACAGAACCACAGGCACATAGACACAGGCAACAGAGCATGCACAATGTCGGCACTAGTACAGTGTATATCCACCTTTCGCAGCAATGCAGGCAACTATTCTCCCATGGAGACGATCGTAGAGATGCTGGATGTAGTCCTGTGGAACGGCTTGCCATGCCATTTCCACCTGGCGCCTCAGTTGGACCAGCGTTCGTGCTGGACGTGCAGACCGCGTGAGACGACGCTTCATCCAGTCCCAAACATGCTCAATGGGGGACAGATCCGGAGATCTTGCTGGCCAGGGTAGTTGACTTACACCTTCTAGAGCACGTTGGGTGGCACGGGATACATGCGGACGTGCATTGTCCTGTTGGAACAGCAAGTTCCCTTGCCGGTCTAGGAATGGTAGAACGATGGGTTCGATGACGGTTTGGATGTACCGTGCACTATTCAGTGTCCCCTCGACGATCACCAGTGGTGTACGGCCAGTGTAGGAGATCGCTCCCCACACCATGATGCCGGGTGTTGGCCCTGTGTGCCTCGGTCGTATGCAGTCCTGATTGTGGCGCTCACCTGCACGGCGCCAAACACGCATACGACCATCATTGGCACCAAGGCAGAAGCGACTCTCATCGCTGAAGACGACACGTCTCCATTCGTCCCTCCATTCACGCCTGTCGCGACACCACTGGAGGTGGGCTGCACGATGTTGGGGCGTGAGCGGAAGACGGCCTAACGGTGTGCGGGACCGTAGCCCAGCTTCATGGAGACGGTTGCGAATGGTCCTCGCCGATACCCCAGGAGCAACAGTGTCCCTAATTTGCTGGGAAGTGGCGGTGCGGTCCCCTACGGCACTGCGTAGGATCCTACGGTCTTGGCGTGCATCCGTGCGTCGCTGCGGTCCGGTCCCAGGTCGACGGGCACGTGCACCTTCCGCCGACCACTGGCGACAACATCGATGTACTGTGGAGACCTCACGCCCCACGTGTTGAGCAATTCGGCGGTACGTCCACCCGGCCTCCCGCATGCCCACTATACGCCCTCGCTCAAAGTCCGTCAGCTGCACATACGGTTCACGTCCACGCTGTCGCGGCATGCTACCAGTGTTAACGACTGCGATGGAGCTCCGTATGCCACGGCAAACTGGCTGACACTGACGGCGGCGGTGCACAAATGCTGCGGAGCTAGCGCCATTCGACGGCCAACACCGCGGTTCCTGGTGTGTCCGCTGTGCCGTGCGTGTGATCATTGCTTGTACAGCCCTCTCGCAGTGTCCGGAGCAAGTATGGTGGGTCTGACACACCGGTGTCAATGTGTTCTTTTTTCCATTTCCAGGAGTGTATCTGTGGTTTTGCATCAACATTCAGTAAAACGAATTTCATACCAAGTTTGTATTATAATCTTGAGGCTTGAGGGTTTGCATCACCTGCATCTTGTACAGTAGAGATCGTTCTTCAAAATCCTTCTCATTGATGGACTGCTGAGACTAAGTTCTGCCCTCTATCAGATTTTCGTCGACTTCTTTATAAAGCTTCACCCACATAATCTGTATTGCCTTGGTTCCTGCTTGTTGTCACACGTAACACTTCATTTCTTCAAGCAGCTCCAGAGGTTCTCAGCGAAGGTTGGTATCGTCGGAAGATGGCACGGGAGGCGCGTGGACCTAAGCCACACTCTCGATTACATCTGACGTGATAGACAGATCCCATTCTACACAGTTTTTGCTTCCAATGCTAGATGTTAGCACAGCCTGAACACCACTTGTAACCCTAGACGTCGGTCTGGAACGTGGAAGGTGCTAGTTATGGACTGCACTGTAGCGGCTACGCATGCAATTGTTACAAGTTTACTTTTATAGAAGCCCATTGCACATCAGTACCTGATGTGTTGGTATCACGGCAGCTTGGATGAAGTATCCTCATTTCAAGGACTTTGTTGCATGTGACTAGCTCTTTGTTGGCATAGAAGACGAGAAGAAGTAGAATTGGATACTCCTCCCTGATAATATACGAGTGATGATTGTGGGTGCATCCAAATCTGACAAGACAAATGTTTTCATGTCGCTTCTAATACACCGAAATGGAGTCCGCTTTGAGCATAAATATATATTTTCAAAAATGCTGTTCCAGCCCAAATGTCATCTGTTGCAGAAGATTTGCAAGGTATTGACGGCGTGACGTACATGACATTCAGTGAAACCATTGATATCCCTCGACTGGAGAATGTAAAGTCAAACACTGTGTTGATATTCGAAGATGATGTTGTGAAAAACTAGGATCAAATACGAATATATTTCTGTTTTAGTCACCATATGGGTGTTGATGTATTTTATTTGAGTCAAACGTATTCCGGAATCCAAAAACAGCTGGTGAGGGATACTGAAGACCTCATTATAGCCTCGAAACAAGACTGTCTGAATGTAAAGGGCATTTACCTAGCACAGTTAAGGAGTGATATATCATGTAATACGCCAGTCACTACTCTTGATGAACTGTGATCTCGTGGTGAAGCTGCTTGGGCAGCTGTACCTGTTCACTCCATCCAAGCTCTGTTTGACTCAATGCCCAGGCGTATCAAGGCCGTTATTACGGCCAGAGGTGGCTGTTATGGGTACTGATTTCTCAGGATCTATGCACCAAAATTGTTTGAAAATGTAATCACGTGTCAGTTCTAGTGTAATATATTTGTCCAATGAATACCCGATTATCATCTGCATTTCTTGTTGGTGTAGCAATTTTAATGGCATGTAGTGTAGAACTCATAGTGTGGAGTATGTTAAAAAAATACAAATAGCATCTACTATTTCGGCTCATTTGATGACCTGGACCCTTCAGAAGAATTACAAGGATACAATACCAGCAGAGTTTCAGATGTAATGTCGTATATTCTGATTTTCAATGAGTAATCATCAGTATCATGTGCAAATTATTTCCAACGAATCGATGTAAGCATTGGAGATTGGAGTATTGCACTAACTGGGCTGGAGACATATAACAACATACCAAATACTGCAGAAGCTAAAAGAAACTTCATCTGTAAATTAAAGGTATAAAAGAAATTGTGGAAATACACTCCTGGAAATGGAAAAAAGAACACATTGACACCGGTGTGTCAGACCCACCATACTTGCTCCGGACACTGCGAGAGGGCTGTACAAGCAATGATCACACGCACGGCACAGCGGACACACCAGGAACCGCGGTGTTGGCCGTCGAATGGCGCTAGCTGCGCAGCATTTGTGCACCGCCGCCGTCAGTGTCAGCCAGTTTGCCGTGGCATACGGAGCTCCATCGCAGTCTTTAACACTGGTAGCATGCCGCGACAGCGTGGACGTGAACCGTATGTGCAGTTGACGGACTTTGAGCGAGGGCGTATAGTGGGCATGCGGGAGGCCGGGTGGACGTACCGCCGAATTGCTCAACACGTGGGGCGTGAGGTCTCCACAGTACATCGATGTTGTCGCCAGTGGTCGGCGGAAGGTGCACGTGCCCGTCGACCTGGGACCGGACCGCAGCGACGCACGGATGCACGCCAAGACCGTAGGATCCTACGCAGTGCCGTAGGGGACCGCACCGCCACTTCCCAGCAAATTAGGGACACTGTTGCTCCTGGGGTATCGGCGAAGACCATTCGCAACCGTCTCCATGAAGCTGGGCTACGGTCCCGCACACCGTTAGGCCGTCTTCCGCTCACGCCCCAACATCGTGCAGCCCGCCTCCAGTGGTGTCGCGACAGGCGTGAATGGAGGGACGAATGGAGACGTGTCGTCTTCAGCGATGAGAGTCGCTTCTGCCTTGGTGCCAATGATGGTCGTATGCGTGTTTGGCGCCGTGCAGGTGAGCGCCACAATCAGGCCTGCATACGACCGAGGCACACAGGGCCAACACCCGGCATCATGGTGTCGGGAGCGATCTGCTACACTGGCCGTACACCACTGGTGATCGTCGAGGGGACACTGAATAGTGCACGGTACATCCAAACCGTCATCGAACCCATCGTTCTACCATTCCTAGACCGGCAAGGGAACTTGCTGTTCCAACAGGACAATGCACGTCCGCATGTATCCCGTGCCACCCAACGTGCTCTAGAAGGTGTAAGTCAACTACCCTGGCCAGCAAGATCTCCGGATCTGTCCCCCATTGAGCATGTTTGGGACTGGATGAAGCGTCGTCTCACGCGGTCTGCACGTCCAGCACGAACGCTGGTCCAACTGAGGCGCCAGGTGGAAATGGCATGGCAAGCCGTTCCACAGGACTGCATCCAGCATCTCTACGATCGTCTCCATGGGAGAATAGCAGCCTGCATTGCTGCGAAAGGTGGATATACACTGTACTAGTGCCGACATTGTGCATGCTCTGTTGCCTGTGTCTATGTGCCTGTGGTTCTGTCAGTGTGATCATGTGATGTATCTGACCCCAGGAATGTGTCAATAAAGTTTCCCCTTCCTGGGACAATGAATTCACGGTGTTCTTATTTCAATTTCCAGGAGTGTAGAAGGCAGGTGATATGATATCGACAATTTAAGCGAGGTTTTAAAACAGTCTTGAAAAGGGATTGAACTACATGGAAACATCAATGCAATGAAATATATATTACGGTCAATGAATGTAATGAATGACTTTAAGCAGAAATGTTCAATAAGGCGGCTGCTGGAGTTCACCAAGGGACAAGTTGTGAAGAAGGATCCTAGTAAATTGTACTAGTCTGATCAGACTGTGGATCTGTGCCCTGTCAGTACAATCTGTGTTGAGTGTATCTCAACGATAGACTGACTCACACAATTCACAGATTCTTCCACTCAGCTGGATGAGGGTATAAGATTACTGAGACTCCCGCCAGTGCAGTTACCTTACACTGCACAGCTCTTTGCAGCAGAACTGTAGGGTAATATCATATGCAAACTAAGAGTTTCGTAAATCAGAAGGCCTGAAACCCTGCAGTGATGTCACTCAGTATAACTGCCCCAGTAGAGCATGATGAGCAATTTATATATTTCGCGTAAATATCAAGCTTCAACCACATTTAAAAAGAACAATGAAATTAGGATTGTTATCCAGTGCCAAGACGCCTTAACGCTTCCATGCAAGAGTTCATATATCTGAATGGAGAATTTAAGAAAAAGTGTGGTACTGCAACAGTTACCTCGAAACTTACACCTATTGCTTTAGTATTCCTGTTTCAGGAGATACAATATGAACTTAACGGGTTTGAGACAGACTGTACATATGATGTATGTATAGCATCAACACTTAAAACATCACCTTCAGGTCTGATAGGTTTAGGTTGGTTGGTTGGTTTTGGGGAAGGAGACCAGACAGCGTGGTCATCGGTCTCATCGGATTAGGGAAGGATGGGGAAGGAAGTCGGCCGTGCCCTTTTAGAGGAACCATCCCGGCATTTGCCTGGAGTGATTTAGGGAAATCACGGAAAACCTAAATCAGGATGGCCGGACGCGGGATTGAACCGTCGTCCTCCCGAATGCGAGTCCAGTGTCTAACCACTGCGCCACCTCGCTCGGTTGATAGGTTTAGGAAACGCAGAATAGTTCATAGACAATTCTGGCTAGAACAGTGGAAGAGTTCAAGCGATTTACTGCTTGAATACCTCTAAAAATGCTTATGGTATACTTTGAGGACATGTGGCAAATTATTATGAATGCTAAACAGGGACTTATTTTTGATACAGAGTGTGACAGCTAACGACTCATACATTCAAGGAGGCCAAGATGAGATCGAGACCATCAATAAAATAATATGGAAAATACCTCACATTACTGCAGTGGACGAGGAGTGTTTGAAGCTTTTGAAAGTTCTGAATCTTGGTACATATCTGCCATTAACTGTCCATTCGTGGGAGCTTATTTAATACTCAGTGCTGCTGACGGCAACCAGAAAAATGTGGACTATTAAAACCTCTGTTCAGTTAAAGACAGTTGCATTCATCATACCTCCATTTCAGACGAATGGAGAGGCGAATATAGCAAATACACCCACCACATTTGACATCTGCAAATTAACTAATACCAGAAACTAACTGAATTCGAGATTGTGTCTGTATGACAATTTACTGTTACAGTCGGTGAAAATGTATATAGACTAGCATTTGATATACGTGTGAGGTTCTGTGCTTCTTACTATGAAGGTGCTGAAGAAAAAGGACGTCTATTCAGGCCATGAGAATTCAAGGAGCTGGCACTGATCACCGTAACAGACTGCTCAAAGCAGAATGAGATAATTAAATCAGAACCCATACATGTACAAACTGAATTTTTACCTTCAGTATATTTCCCAGAATGAATTGTGGCATATGCTCTAGTTTTACATGACTGTGCGATCAACTATTGCCCGCTCACTGGTGTCGTGCGGGGAGCTGTGTAAATGAACAGGCGTTGTGTCATACCTGGAGCATTTCACAATGAAATCTCAGAGAGTGAACACTATTCCAGACATTCATGATTTCTATGATGATGAGTGCAGACAGTTCATATTTGAAGACATTGTATTCACATAAGATGCCAGTGTAATAGAGACATTCAGCAAGCATCACATCGCTGGAGCCTTTCAAGAATGTGAAATGTGCTAAAACGTGGAGGACTGCAATTTGGGTAACATGTTTCTTCCACGGAATGAACTGAGATGATCATGGTGTACCCTGTAAAGATATGGCGGCATCGATTTAGTTATTCAACTACACGGATAGCATAATCTATGTTAAACGCATGGAGGAGATGTCATGGATGCACAGAAGCTACAACCACGCAGCTATTCAAGACCCATAACTCGACGAGTGCTCTTCCCTGCATCAGCTCAAGAGACTTACGGATATGAAAAAAACAGTGTGGCGTCAATTTCTGAAAATGTAAAATTACTCGTAAGTTGGATAAAAAAATGAATTTTTTTCACATTGGGTACTTTTAGTGATTTTATGCTGCTCGCACTTTGATACACGTATTGTAAGATAGTATGCAGCTTTGTCCAGATACTGTGTCTCTGGTTTTCTTCAAGCACAGCTGATATAATGCATATTTGCTATGTGTATTTGGAAGCAGACACAGTCACGAGCCACCTGCTCCCATAACCCAATATGTGCAACATGACAGGCAAAATCCCAATGCAACCATTCCAAATATTTTTTTATTCTCCATCCTAAACTTCACCTCCTTAATAGCACCCATGTTCAGAACTAGTGTCGTGTGTGTTTTGCATACCCTTTATGCATATAAAACTCAATGGGAATAAGTTTTCTGTAAATAACAACAGCAAAGTCTTATGGTAACGAATTCATTTGTTCAGTTTTTTTTAGATGCAGATGTATATAAATGATAGACACATTTCAGTTTTGGTTCTGCAAAGAATTTCACATCTCTTTTAGACACACTCATAAAATATGATACATACAATTTAGTTCTTAAGAAATTTTCCTGTAATATCCTTCTTTGAATTCAGAGATACTTTTTTTGCTCTAGTACTATTACTAATAAGTGTAACATAAAAAAATCCATAGTACACCCAACAGTAGCGCTGGTTGCATCCAGTTGAGGTTAAAAACATTTCCAGTTTTGATGTACAGGGCAGGAGAAGAAACTGTATATCTACACTAAAAACTAATCAGATTTGGACGGTTAGCAGCAGGTGAAACCTAAAAACTACTCCATTTACAAGTTTTAAGTAAGCTGTTTAGGTTTTTATGTTGGTAACGTCACGTAGCGCTCTGTATGAAAATCACTGGCAGTGCTGTGTGCAGTCTGTGGCTGGTTGGCATTGTTGGAGTATTTGCTATTGTAGTGTTGGTCAGTTGGATGCGAACAGCGCGTAGCGCTGCGCAGTTGGAGGTGAGTCGCCAGCAGTGGTGGATGTGGAGAGATGGCAGAATTTTGAGAGCGGACGATCTGGACGTGTGTCCATCAGAAAGAGTAAATTTGTAATACTGTATATCATGAACTGATGTATATATGATGACCTTTGAATATTATTAAGGTAAATACATTGTTTGTTCTCTATCAAAAGCTTCCATTTGCTAACTATGCCTATCAGTAGATAGTGCCTTGCCTTCAGTAGTTAGAATCTTTTATTTAGCTGGCAGTATTGGCGCTCTCTGTTTTGCAGTAGTTCGAGTAACGAAGATTTTTGTGAGGTAAGTGATTCATGAAAGGCATAGGTTATTGTTAGTCAGGGACATTCTTTTGTAGGGGTTATCGAAAGTCAGATTGCGTTGCGTTAAAAAATATTGTGTGTCAGTTTAGTGTTGATCAGAATAAGTGAAGAGAGAAATGTCCAAGTACGTTCAGTTCTGCTCAGCTGTTTGAAAATCAAATAACGTAAGGGTTTTACCAGAACAGTAATTCATAAATTTTTCTAAGGGGACGTTTCAAAGTGTATATTTTTGTCAGCATAAGTGGTGTGGTTATGTATTTACAGTCTGTCAGCAGACATGGCACACAATTAAGAATATTTACACTTTGACAAATGGGTCGTCCTATTCCACATATAATTACTATTCACAACCACTATCTCTCTCTCTCTCTCTCTCTCTCTCTCTCTCTCTCTCTCAGTTTCACCATTCTCGTCAAATGAATCAAGTGAATAGTGTGAATATGAGTGTGTTTGAATCCCGTCCCCACAAATGACCTACTTCTTGTCGTGAGGCAACAGGCTGACTTTAGATCGCAGCACAGTATACACCTCGTGCCTTCACAGTTGATTACTATATTACTAGATTGCCACACCATATGCTGTGGCCGCAGTGGAGCACCACAAACGCTGCTATACAGACACTGCAAGTAGTCTTCTGTTGTGAGAGAGTTTGATGCCACACAATGTTAACCCTTTTCTCACCTCTAGGTGGCACTTCTCAGTGTGCAATATGCATACCTCTTCGATCTGAGATTGACAAACTGCACAGTTGGTTATCCTTTCGCCTCGTCTTTCTTGGGGCCGATAACCTTGTTCTGTGGAGTTGGCGTTGCACGTCATTACTTCATATGGGTCATAGCTCTTCACTCAACAGATAAAGATATCTGTAGCCACATAAAGTAACTTTAGATCTGCGAAATGAGATTCCGCAAACTTATTACATCAGTACATGCGAAGTTTGGGCAGGTCTAATATGCACATCCCCACACAGACAGACCTTGTGAATTCTACTGCAATCTTCGCCGGCTCCACAGCAACAAAGTTCTTATTGGAGATCGTGACCCACTTCAAATTTGATCTGCCGGTACATTTCCTTACGCCATAATGCTGATCCCATTTCGTCCTAATATGAATTTCGCCATGTTTTCTCAAATTCTCCATTGTCTTGCTGAAAATTTCATTATTCATGAATTTTAGAAAAGCGTTTTTTGAAATTACTCGTCACGGAGGCTGTATTTTTAGTATGTAAATCAATATTCTCTTCAATTAGAGAAACTGCTTGAAGTAGATAGCGCAGGTGATTCTAACTAGGTCCATCCCCAAGATGCTGTAGATTACAATAGTGATATAACACCTATCCACTCCACAGTCATCATCAATTTGCTCTGGCCTCTGGTTACGCCCATTTGTGTGTGTTAACCATCTTTCTGCAGTTACGTTTGCTTGTGCGCTTATAATCAATGTCAGTGGAAGCATCCTGGTAGATACCATGTAGATAATATTGTTCCTGGGCTTTATAACTTTCACGGTATCGAATTACACGCTAAGATGCAGGACATATATAAATTTGAGGCTCAGAGCATCAGGATGTCAGTTCATATTTATGACCTCGAGAAGGAAAAACGCAACAAAGCTGAGGCGAATAAATTCGATTAACATAAAGTCGTTGTTATTGTTGTTGTTGTTGTTGTTCTGGTCTTCAGTTCAGAGATTGGTTTGATGCAGCTCTCCATGCTACTCCATCCTGTGTAAGCTTCTTCATCTCCAAGTACATACTGCAACCTACATCCTTCTGAATCTGCTTAGTGTATTCATCTCTTCGTCTCCCTCTACGATCTTTACCCTCCACGTTGCCCTCTAATACTAAATTGGCGATCCCCAGATGCCTCAAAATGTCCCACCAACCGATCCCTTCTTCTAGTCAAGTTGTGCCACAAATTCCTTTCCTCCCCATTTCTGTTCAGTACTTCACCATTAGTTGCGTGATCTACCCGTCTAATCTTCAGAATTCTTCTGTAGCGCCACATTTTGGAAGCTTCTATTCTCTTCTTGTCTAAACTATTTATCGTCCATGTTTCCCTTCCATACATGGCTACACTCCATACAAATACTTTAAGAAAACATTTTCTGACACTTAAATCTATTCTCGATGTTAACAAATTTCTATTCCTCAGAAACGCTTTCCTTGCCATTGCCAGTCTACATTTTATATCCTCTCTACTTCCACAATCATCAGATATTTTCCTCTTGAAATAGAAAAACTCATCTACTACTTTCTGTGTCTCATTTCCTGATCTAATTCCGTCAACATCACCTGATTTAATCACACTACATTCCTTTATCCTCGTTTTGCTGTTGCTGATGTTCATCTTATATCCTCCTTTCAAGACATGGTCTACTCTGCTCAACTCCTCTTCCAGATCCTTTGCTGTCTCTGACAGAATTACAATGTCATCGGCAAACCTCAAAGTTTTTATTTCTTCTCCGTGGATTTAATTCCCACTCCAAATTTGTCTTTTGTTTCTTGTTCAATATACACATTGAATAACATTGGGGATAGGCTACAACCCTGTGTCACTCACTCCCTCCCCAACCACTGCTTCCCTTTCATGCCCCTCGACTCTTATAACTGCCATCTGGTTTCTGTACAAATTGTAAATAGCCTTTCGCTCTCTGTATTTGATCCCTGCCATCTTCAGAATTTGAAAGAGTGTATTCGTCAACATTGTCAAAAGCTTTCTCTAAGTCTACAAATGCTAGAAACGTAGGTCTGCCTTTCCTTAATCTATTTTCTAAGGTAAGTCGTAGGGTCAGTATTGCCTCATGTGTTCCAATATTTCTACAGAATCCAAACTGATCTTCCCCGAGGTCGGCTTCTACCAGTTTTTCCATTCGCCTGTAAAGAATTCGTGTTAGTATTTTGCAGCCGTGACTTATTAAACTGATAGTTCTGTAATTTTCACACCTGTCAACACTTACTTTCTTTGAGATTGGAATTATTACTCTATGTGACCAACAGTATCCGGACACTTGGCTGAAAATGACTTACAAGTTCGTGGCGCCCTGCATCGGTAATATTGGAATTCAGTATGGTGGTGGCCTACCGTTAGCCTTGATTACAGCTTCCACACTCGCAGGCATGTATTCAATTAGGTGCTGGATGGTTTGTTGGCGAATGGCACGGAGTGCTGCACTGAGGAGAGGTATCGATGTCGGTCGGTGAGGCCTGGCACGAAGTCGGCGTTCCAAAACATCCCAAAGGTGTTCTGTAGGATTCAGGTCCGGAATTTGTGCAGGCCAGTCCATTACAGGGATGTTACTGTTGTGTAACCACAGCGCCACAGAGCGTGCGTTATTAACAGGTGCTCGATCGTGTTGAAAGATGCAGTCGCCATCCCCGAATTGCTCTTTAACAGCGGGAAGCAAGAAGGTGCGTAAAACATTCCTGTAGAACTGAGCTGTGATAGTGCCACGCAAAACAAGGGGTGCAAGCCTCCTCCATGAAAAACACGACCACACTATAACACCACCGCCTCCGATTTTTACTGTTGGCACTACATACGCTACAGATGACGTTCACCGGACATTCGCCATACCCACACTCTGCCATTGGATCACCACATTGTGTACCGTGTTTCGTCACTCCACACAAAGTTTTTCCACTGTTCAATCATCCAATGGTTACGCCCCTTTCACTAAGGGAGGCGTCGTTTGGCATTTACTGGCGTGATGTGTTTCTTATGAGCAGCCACTCGACCATGAAATCCATGTTTTCTCAGCTCCCACCTAACTGTCATAGTACTAGCAGTGGATCCTGGTGCAGTTTGGAATTCCTGTGTGATTGAATGGAAAGATGTCTGCCTCTTACACATTACGACCCTCTTTTACTGTCGGTGGTCTCTGTCAGTCAACAGACGAGGTCGGCCTGTACGCTTTTATGCTGTACATGTCCCTTCACGTTGGATGTTTAGGAGTGTGGAAGTCTCGCGTACAGACGAATGACACAAGTGACATCCAATCACCTGACCACATTCGAAGTCCGTGCTTTCCGCGGAGCGCTCCTATGCTTTCTTACGATGTCTAATGATTACGTGGTTCGCTCATATGGTGTATCTGGCAGTAGCTGGCAGCACAATGCTCCTAATATGAAAAACGTATGTTTTTGGGGGTGTCCGGATAGTTTTTATCACACAGTGTATATTCTTCTTGAAGTCTGATCGTATTTTGCCTGTCTCATACATCTTGCTCACCAGAAGTCGTTGTACACATTCATATCTCTGATTTCCCTGTCAGCATGTCCCGCATGTAAATATTCTGCTTTTCTCCAAGGGGGATAATAATAATCAGTATCTATGGATCAAAGATATGTCCAGAATCCTTTCACCCTAACTGAGTAAACATAGGCATAAACAGTATACTTGCTTATAGTGCCTGAATGCCTTTCCTACAAGCATGTTATCGGCAAAGCGTCTTGTGGTCTGATCTCCTTAGGACCTAGTATGTGTTGCCACGTCCCATTCGTAAATTTATGGTAAACATGAGCAGACTAGGCATCAAAACTGCGGACAGTATGAAAAGTAAACAGGGAACGTGTTGCTGAAGCTGAGGAGCTGCTGACAGCGCTACAAAGGAGGCAACAATAGCAAAGAAAAGAAAGAAAACTAAAGAAGATGAAAAAGACACATTGAATCAACAAGATTACGGAGCTGGAATATTCTGACACGTTATCACTGAGAAGAAAATAGCATACAAATTTTTAGTTTCATTTTCCCGTAAACAAAACTTCCGCATACTTAGGTATGATCGGTCGTGCGGTTCTAGGCGCCACAGTCTGGAACCGAGCGACCGCTGCGGTCGCAGGTTCGAATCCTGCCTCGGGCACGGATGTGTGTGATGTCCTTAGGTTAGTTAGGTTTAATTACTTCTAAGTTCTAGGCGACTTATGACTTCAAGAGTTAAGCCGCATAGTGCTCAGAGCCAGCCACTTAGGTATGATAATCTCAACCAATATTTAAGTTACACAAACAAAATTTTGCACGAATAATAATATAGTGCTTGCCCACACAGTTAACCACGTTATTCAACAATTATTAAACATTTTAAGTGCAGTATGTCATATGTTCAAAACACCAGGAAAAACCGCAGGCCACGACGTCCAGCACGCCATTTCAAATTTGGTTTGGCGATACATTTCCTTACGCCATAATGCCCATCCCATTTCGTCCAGGCCCCTTAAGACATGGCGCAAGTAATTTTGGAGCGCAGAGGCAGCCATTGCGGAAGCACTCTTGCTCTGATTTTGTGCCGCGTCGGGGCGACGCGCCGGGGCAGTCTCTCCTCAGGGGCTGTGCTGGTCGGAGCGCCCTAAGTCGTAATATTGGGATAAGCCGCGCGCCCGGGCAGGCAATAATTAAAGGATTTACTCCGCACGCACCCTCCGCCACTCACCGCCACGCCGCCGCTGCTCTCTGCCCTTAAAGATGCGTCGCAGAACAGGCGTGTCGGCGGAAAGAAGGACTGTACAGGACAGGTCTGTGGCGTCTCCCTTGGCCGCCGCTATAATTAAAGCTCGAATTAAATTTTCTCGCTGAGGTGGCGTTTTCTCTTCTCCTCGTCTCCCGATGAGGACAGATATAGGACAAAGATACACGAGCGTTTCTTTCTCCCTAGTTCTCCGTTCTTACTGCAAGCTTGGCATCTTGTGAGATAGTGTGCGCTATTCATGGCAGAAAGACAAAAGTGATATTTGTGTCTCCAACCTGGCCGGGAATCGGACCTGGGCCTGCTGCATGGTACGCAAACAGGTTACCACTTTCTTTTTTCTAGCTAAGCAAGCGGACTATGTTCTCACACACAAATATTCTATTCAAATTTAGGTGGTGAAATGGAGTAAACCTTGTCAGTACTCTGTTTAATAGTCTATTTGTTATATTATTATTCTACTACTCACCAGTAATTAGCAAGTTAAATCAAGTGAAGAAGAAGTACTGTCAAAAATCAGTTACAAGTAAAAAATGATTGAAATAGAAGATTGGCAGCTGACACTAATTTTCATTTCCGAGACGGGGAAAAAAGTTACGACATTAAAGAAGCTTAGGTCATTTTCAAATATCACGTATTCCATGGTAAGGGGATCTTCTGATTCAAGGTGGAAGACGGTGCACGGCTGATGAATCATGGCTAACAGTCCATATGTTATGTAACTAGTATTAAAAATATACAGAATTTTACTCGTCATAAAACTCTGTAACTGAAGGATTAACAGTATCCTCAAATTAGCTTTTATATACTACAAGCACTGAAATATGTAGAAGTCGTAATATTTACAAAAGCTACACGAAACATAACCTGATATCTCACTACAACAAAAATAATAGAATATGGTGGAAACGGCTTATGGGGTCTCTCGATTTCTTTTCTAAAATCGTTAGTCAAACACCGACCACTAAACATCATGTGTCTGTAAGTAGACCATCCTCCAGGTACAACATTCTGAACTACGCAATTGGTAACCAACAACGGGCCTTAAAAATAATCCATCATTACGTAAGTGCGCGACCAAAGTCAGCCCTGTCCATAAGTCCGTAAGAGTGCGATGGGTTGGAGATCTCTTCTGAACAGAACATTGCAAGGCTTCCCAGATACGCTCAATAATGTTTATGTCTGGGGAGTTTGGTGGTCAGCAGAAGTGTTTACACCCAGAAGAGTGTTCCTGGAGCCACTCTGTAGCAATTCTGAACGTGTGGGGTGTCGCATTGTTCTGCTGGAATTGCCGAAGTCCGTCGGAATTCACAATGGACATGAATGAATGCAGGTGATCAGACAGGATGTTTACGTACGTGTCACCTGTCAGAGTCGTATCTAGACGTATCAGGGGTCCCATCTCACTCCAACTGCACGCGCTCTTCACCATTACAGAGCCTCCACCGGCTTGAACAGTCCCCTGCTGACATGCAGGATCCATGGATTTATGAGGTTGTCCTGTACACGTCCATCCTCTCGATACAATTTGAAACGAGGCTCACCAGACCGGCAACACGTTTCCAGTCATCAACAGTTCAATGTCAGTGTTGAAGGGCCCAGGCAAGGCGTTACGCATTGTTTCGTTCAGTCATCAAGGGTACACGAGTGGGCCTTCGGCTCCGAAAGCCCATATCGATGATGTTTCGTTGAGTGGTTCGCACTCTGACACTTGCTGGTGGCCTAACACTGGAATCTGCAGCAATTTGCGGAAGCGTTGCACTACTGTCACGTTGAACGATTCTCTTCAGTCGTTGTTGGTCGCGTTCTTGCAAGATGTTTTACCGGATTCCTGATATTCACGATACGCTGGTGAATTGGTCGTACGGGAAAATCCACACTTCATCGCCACCTCGGACATGCTGTGTCCCATTGCTCTTGTATGGACTGTAACACCATGTTCAGTCTGACTCAAATCTTGATAACTTGCCATTTGTAGCAACAGTAACCGATCTAACAGTTCTGCCAGACCCTTGTTTTGTATAGTCATTGTCGATCGCACCACCATATTGTGCCTGTTTACATCTCTGTATTTTGTGGTGTTTCAAAAGTCTAATCAGGAAACATCGCGTTTCTTTACCGATTGAGCGACGCCAGGTAAGAAATGTTAATATATATATATTTATTTATTTTGTAGTATGTCAAGTGGAGACTTGTGATTTAAAAAGATTTTGTTTCTTTTGTTTCATGTCGAGCGTGGCAGCAAGATGATCCAGTGGGGTCTCCAGACGCGGCGGACGACGAGAGCTAACCACTGTTGCATCGTAGTTGACGGCCGGCGTCTGAAACAACCGTTGAAACATCATGCTGACCATTATTAAAATATTTTTTATGTTTTTTTTTATAAAATGAAAAGGAGTTCAATGTTGAAGGTGGAATGATAAAGTTTGTAAGTGGATGTCAATTGGTTATCAACTGTTAAATAAACTTCGAGTTGGAAGTTAAAACAGTCAGTTGACTCTGTTGTTACGATATACGTCGTAAATATTACTTATGTGTGAAATTTGCAAATTTTATTAAAATTCAGACTGCTTGAAGAGATCCCGGCAGAATTTTATCAGGAGTGTGCACGATTTTCAACAATTAACTAGTTTAAAGTTTTATTAATGAGAAGTCGACACGTATTGACATTTTGAAAATAATCGATACTGTGAAGTGTATTAAAATTCTGTTTTAAAACTTTATCGGCTACTGTGGTCAAGAAGATCCGGTTTTAAAGTGGAATATTTCGTTAAATGAGAACAAGATTGATTCTTTAGTGGAATTAATTAATTATTTAAGGAAAAATTAGGAGAATTTCAATTTATTCTGGAAAAGATATCAAGGAGTGCCAGATCGCACAATGAACACACAGAAACTCTGTGACTTTGTCAAAAAATTTTTTTTACGATAAAACTTGTATAAAACAGGGACTGGTGTATTTTGCTGCGTCTATCCTTATCTTCTAGGTTGAATCTGCTACAGCTCAATGTTTTGCTTTCTGGATTTTTCAAGTAACTGGGAAAAGAACTTATAATTTGATCTGCCGCGGACCGTCGATATTGGGCAGACGCATTGGCTGTTGTGATGGCTGTTGGTTTGCAGATTGCCTTTCTTTCCCTGCTGCAGACAGCGTTGCTGAGTTGCTGCGACAGGATCGGCGGTTCAGCGCAATTTGAATACACAAGCCTATACCACTTTCTTTGGCGCTTTAGTGTATGAGACTGGCCAGTGGTTGAGCACGCAATACCCACGGCGCGAGTTGCTTTCATTATCACTCACCCACAGCTAGGGATCCTTGGCTATCCAGAAATGTTCTGTACTAGTTAACCACTGAAGAGACGATGATAATGATGTTGGTAAAGATGAGGTTGCCGGTGTGGTGTACAAGTGTTGTATTGACGCTGAGTGGGGAGGACCTCAGCGTCGCATCAGAGCCAGTGCTGTATCGGGAACTTCACTGGTGTTTCTGCCTCGGGAGACGGGACGAATGCCGCTGCGGTAGTGAGCGGTGGGGCAAGTTTCCTCCCTGAATGGTGGCCAGGGGCGCAAATCCGCTGTAGCAGTGGCGGGGGCGGCAGTGGGAGGGGGGGGGGAGGACGGTGGAGGTGGTTGTTCACCACGGAGGCGCCTCAAATGGAGCGGAATGAGGCGGTGAGAGGGCTGAGGGCTGAGCGCTGAGGACGAGGCGTCCCCTGTACGTGCAGACGCTGCCGCCGCCTGAGAAACGAGGACCGGAAAGGGAAAAAGCTCCAGGGACGAGGAATAATTTAGACTCTCTTCCTATCTGCTGCGGGGCCATTACCCCGCAGTCTCTGCTGCAACGCTGGTGGCAGTTCAGCACGGCAGCAGCCGTTCTCTCCTACATCCACCTGTATGTAGGTACCCGTGAAGTACAAGTAGAGCCTAAGCCATCGTCACACGGGGCGAGGCACCGAACGTTGACGTGGACGCGGACGGGATATCCGACCTCACGAGAGGACGGCACCGTCGGAACACGGGACCAGCCGGTAAACGTGATTTGTGCTATTAGCGCTCTCCAGTGGCCGCTTCCCGCTTTATTTGACTCGCAAACCACACAATTTCTGTACAAAAATGGACACACGTAAAATAGCTGCATTGACTCACTTAGTGACTGCCGAAAAAGAGTGGAGAAAATCGCAAAGAATATTCTTGACCCTATAACGGTACAGCCTCCCCCGGGACTCATATGAAATGTCCGATACCAACTTTTTTTATATGCATCTGGATGGTTATCAGACAATTCAGTGCTTCCTAAGGCCTTCTATGTGTGTCTACAAGTATATCATTGTGTCCTATTTGATAAAAAACTTGATATTCATTGCGATGGCATGTGGAATGTTCTAGAAGGACGTGCGTTGTCGCAACTATCGGTGGATTGTTGTAATTGATAAAATTATGTACATATAATAAATTAAGTAACTAATCAAAAAATTGAAGTAATAAGGCCTTAGCAATAAATAACTAGAGACTGCAGAGAAGTTAGCATGAAAAATCAATGATTCTAATTATAAAATGGTAATCTAAAAATCCAGTATCAAAAGAACACACTATCTTGAGAAACAGCTTGAAAGTTATTACCAAGCGATGTATTTTCATTTTTTATTTTTTTATGTCTTCCTCTGTAATTAATATTCTTTGTAATTACATTTCTAATTAACTCTCCAATTGTTTACATCTCACAGTTTCCTAATTTTCAGAATTTGAGGCCTTATTTGTGCATTCTATGTATTTAATCGGATAAAGCACGAGCTCTGTATTACCATCACAAGTTAGTAACCATATCCAAACTGTAATTAATTACATAACTAAAATAATACGAGAGACATTATTGTAATAAAAGTTCAGAATGTTTTTCTTACGGAAAACTAAAGATATTACTATAAAAGATTTCATTCAATATTGTATTTTATACCTTATTCGGCTGTAACATTAGTTTGTTTACATTTTGTAAATTTTAATTGTAACATCAAAATTGTACAAAATTAATAATGCTTTATTATGAAAGTTATTGTTAAAATTCTATATAAAGCGGTGCAGCGTGGCTGCGAGTTAGTTGTCGAGTTGTTTTGTCAGTCAGTTTTAAAGTTACTTTTGGAAGTCAAAGAGGTCCTTGAAGTTTGTCTGTGTTGTTTACATGACGAGTGTGCAGTTCAGATGTCAATTAATGTGAATAAACTTTGTGACGCATGTAAATTTCCCACTCATTCATCAATGAACCAGGCAGAAGAACATAAGTAACATTCAACATGAATTGTTACAACTCCTCGATGTCTTGTAGAGCCAATTGCTGGTCGAAGAACACTGTACAACGACTGAGATACATAAAAGCAGAAGTTACTCAATAACTCAATTGAATTTCATCGCATTTTCGGTTTTAAAGTGAAATGGAGAGCTGCATCAAACCAGTCTCAGGACTGAAGACCACAACAACAACATAGTTAAGATGCAGTATTTAAAGTCAGTTTCGCGCGTTTATACACTGAGCTGACAATATAATTGATTTAGAAAGATCCGCTTCAGTTTTATTAACTATTTATTCAAAACACGACCGGTTTCGGGATATTAAAATCGCATTTTCAGGTGTGTGAAATTACTATATTTGGTAATGCATAACATGCGGTCGGGCCAGTCAGTGCAAGGATCCCAAATCACTGCATCTTCGCAAAAACTGTTCGCCGTTGGCCAGCCGTACGATGAGAATGCCGGTGGGAAAGCCGCCGATCTGGGTGGCCAGATCATTTGCTCGAACTGTCCGGAATGTTCTTCAAACAAATCACGAACAATTGTGGCCTGGTGACATGGCGCATTGACATCCGTAAAGCTTCCATCGTTGTTCGGGAACGTGAAGTCCATGGATAGCTGCAAATGGCCTTCAAGTCATCGAACAGAGCGATTTGCAGTCGGTGATAGGTTCAGTTAGACCAGAGGAGTCAGTCCATTCCATGTAAACACAACCCACGCCCTTGTAGCGTCACCATCAGCTTGGGCAGTACTTTACTGACAACTTACATTCATAGCTTTGTGGGGTCTGCGCCACAACGAAACCTTAGTATCACCTCACCAAGACACGGTTTTCCAGCCGTCTAGGGTCCAACCGACATGGTCGCGAGCCCAGGAGAGACGCTGCGGACGATGACGTGCTGTTGGCAAAGGCTCTCGCGTCGGTCGTCTGCTGTCATAGCCCAGTAACACCAAATTTCTCCGCGATGTCCTAACGGACACGTCCATCGTACGTCCCACATTCATTTATGCTGTTATTTCACGCAGTGTTCCTTGTCTGTTAGCATGGCAGTGGTGAGAGGTAACGCCTGAAATTTGGTATTCTCGGCACACTCTTGACACTGTGGATCTCGGAATACTGAATTCCCTGTCGATTTTCGAACTGGAGCGTTCCCTGCCTCTGGCTCGAGCTACCATTCTGCGTTCGAAGTGTGTTAATTCTCGTCGTGCGGACCTAATGAAGTCGGAAACCTTTCCACGTGAATCACCAGAGTACAAACAACAGGACCACCAATGTGCTGCCCTTTTATCTGGACGTGAGGAGCCAATTATTTATTCATTTTGCACATAACAAAGATGGAAGCGTTCAACATGACCTGCACGTCCGATAGCTGACTAGCGACTTCTCCTTGCTGCTTCTTCCACAGCCTATAGCTACCTGGCAGTGCGCGGGAACTGCTAAACTCTAATTGGTTGATCAAAATGACCATCCAATGAGAACAATCGTTCGAGATCATTCTCGCCCCAAACTGTCCTACGCCAATCACCATTCACAAATGCATTTAGGGTCACTTCATCATGCAAATATTAATAAAATATTTAACAAAACCAAACGAAAAGAAAACTAATCTTGAAATAACTTTAGAAAACTATTACTCTGCAAGTGGCTATTCTGGCTGCTTTCTTAGAAAAGCAAGTTCCCTTGGACATACGTCATAAACACGGTCGGGAAATTACATTTTTCATTGCAACTTGCTTGTTTAACACTTTCCCATGACACAGGTACACAATGTTTAACATCAGATAATATTGATTTTTTTTTTCGTATGTCCCACATACACAATCTCACTCATTCTCATTTACTCATATAACAACACATTAAATAAATACTGATCTTTTCTGAATTTTATATTACGAAAATGAAAAATAGTTAACATTTTTAATTATGAAAATTCAAACAAATTGACCTAACATTTTGTGAATTTCAGTAATGATTCCAAATGATACTAAAAGACAAACTCTTACGAATCCTAACTGACTTTAATCTTACAAGTCTCGGTTTGGGGTGTTTTAGGTAATTTTCTCTAACTCTGAAAGTATGAAAGATAGAAAGCTGAAATTTTTACATGATGTCCTTTTTAATAACAAAGGTCAGTATATCGACTTTTAACTAAACTGAATAATATTTAATATAGTTCATTTAGACTCTTAAGGGCTCGAATATTCAGTCGCTCGAAGTGACACAGGTACCGCTTCCCACGGCCAGGCTAGCGACAGGTGCCAATGAGTCACGCTAAGATACAAGCTCCAACGGTTCCAAAGCTACGAGCCCGTACTGCAAAGTAGTGCAATAAATGCTATTGCATATTGACTCGCGACGTTACAACTGTCTAATGCTAGTGCAATAAATGCTATTGCATATTGACTCGCGACGTTACAACTGTCTAATGCTAGTGCAATAAATGCTATTGCATATTGACTCGCGACGTTACAACTGTCTAATGCTAGTGCAATAAATGCTATTGCATATTGACTCGCGACGTTACAACTGTCTAATGCTAGTGCAATAAATGCTATTGCATATTGACTCGCGACGTTACAACTGTCTAATGCTAGTGCAATAAATGCTATTGCATATTGACTCGCGACGTTACAACTGTCTAATGCTGTCTCAGAACTATTTTTAATTTTTTTGCAAATTCCTTTTAGCTCTGAATGAAGCTCGCCCACAATCACAGCAAATCTCATTTTTTACTACTTCTGCCCTCTTAAACAGATCAACAAGATGGTTTTCCATTTTTATGTTCTGCTGCTTATGAATCATTCGAGAAATTTCGCTAGTTTCTTTTTCGATCATTCACTAATTGCACAACATGGGGTTCTAAACAAGTTATTCGAGGCTCATCGGCTCCAAACAAGGGTTTTCTCATAGAAACTACTACTGGTAAAGGATCAGTTGCTAATTTTTGCCTCTCTTCGTAATCCTTAAGTAAGATTAAGGTTTCCACGCAAATGTTATGTTTCAGTTTATCAATTTTGAGATTTGTTTCTTCACTGGAAATTTTAGTAGCTGTTTCAACTTTTTGTTCAATAGAAGTTTTATTTTACTCAAGTGATTCACTTCTTCAACATTTTTGTGAGATTCTGCATGATACTGAAAAATCCTTGTTTATTTTCGTTAATGGAGTTTTCAGTAGATAGGTGGAACCCTCTGACAAACCTCCTCATACCATTTGTAAGTAGGCTGTTTAGGTTTTCTTATTGGTAACGCCATGTAGCGCTCTGTATGAAAATCACTGGCTGTGCTGTGTGCAGTGGCTAGTTTGCATTGTTGTCTGCCATTGTAGTGTTGGGCAGCTGGATGTTAACAGCTCGTAGCGTTGCGCAGTTGGAGGTGAGCCGCCAGTAGTGGTGGATGTGGGGAGTGAGATGGCGGAGTTTTGAGAGCGGATGATCTGGACGTGTTTCCATCAGAGGCAGTAAATTTGTAAGACTGGATGTCATGAACATGACTTTTGAACATTATTAAGGTAAATACATTGTTTGTTCTCTATCAAAATCTTTCTTTTGCTAACTATGCCTATCAATAGTTAGTGCCTTCTGTAGTTTGAATCTTTTATTTAGCTGGCAGTAGTGGCGCTCGCTGTATTGCAGTAGCTTGAGTAACGAAGATTTTTGTGGGGTAAGTGATTTGTGAAAGGTATAGGTTAATGTTAGTCAGGGCCATTCTATTGTAGGGATTATTGAAAGTCAGATTCCGTTGCGCTAAAAATATTGTATGTCAGTTTAAACACAGTCATGTATAATTTTTCTAAGGGGACGTTTCACATTTTCATTACCAGTAACATCACAGTGTCGGTCAATATATTGGGCTGACGTTTACTCAGTACACTCATTTGTAACCCATGGGCCTCTGAGTGCAACTGAGAAGCGTCTTCCGTGACATCTGAAATATCTTGCGCCAATGAACTTTCGTCATCATCTCTCCCATGAGAAGAGTAACGCATTTCCTTTTCCTTAATACAGTGACTTTTTCACCATTATCACACCTGGCCCAAAAGATACAGATATTTATAACTAAAAATATTTGTCCATTGGTTTGTAGCCTAAGGGTGGGTACTGCTTTACGCTAAGGGTGCGTACTGCTCCGCATTGTCCTGCTCTCTGTGACACCCTACGTTGCTGGGCTTTCAAGGATGACAAGATAGTGCTGCTGTGAATTTACGACGTCTTGCAGTCGATTGTCGACCACTGTGTGCTTTCTTTGGTTACCGGGTGGTGAGTTTCTGTTTCTGCGGCGGTTCCCCAGGGTGAGAAGGTTCGTCGGCCTGCGGCGAAGCAAAGTTCGCGACAACTTGCTGCCGTACGCTGCAAGGCCCGATACGTCGCCATCAGCTGCCTTACTATACGTCCGCTGTGGTGCGTAGTGAATAAAGTCTCGCAGACTTCTTCTCTTGACGGTAGTCTTTCACCTTGCATCAGAAATCATCATTCATAGCGTTCCAAACGCTTTACGTACATTTACGACAACTTCAACTATCACTGAAACAGCTGTCATTGAAATGTTGCGTAATTCTGGTATCACAAAAAAACTCCTCAAAGTCACTTCCACTCATTTTTGTGCCCATCATAGCTATTACTACCACAAGTTTCTGTCACTCCTCTTCAAAACAATGTTCACCAAATTACCCTCTCCGGTCAAAATTCACTGTTCACTTTCTTTGCAATTCTTCTTCATTGTTACAATCATTCACTGTCAGAGTCATAATGCTGGGCCACCTGGACAATGCCTTGTGCAAACTTTGGGAACTGACACAACAGCCCTCTTCGGATGTGTCAATATCCTCTGTGAATATGTGACACGATAATACAGATGCGCTACCTAAAACTTTTATAAATGTGATTAGTGATGCAACCAGTATAAATTATTTTGTATTGTGATGTATTTACCACGGATTAATGCCGTTAGGAAAAGTAAGGAAAAGCAATATCGTTGGCAGAGAGTAAGGACTTGCGTAGGAGCGCTATCTCTGGACTCGAGTGTGACGTCAGAGCAGAGCGCCCAGGAAACTTCTTCGACTTGATACTAGTGAGGCACTAAGAGCATGACGACTGTGGGCAGATATGAGAAGCTCCAATAATGTCGAGATCCCTCCCCACGAACTGGTCATCGCGAGGCAACGTGTGGCTGCGATATTTTATGGAGCAATGGGAGCATTGTCGACAACAACGAAGACGACTGCTTAACATCTGCAACGAACTGGAAGATGGATTTATTTTCGTTAACGCTAGAAACTTTGTGGAACGTTTCTCAGTGAAAGTTTCAGTGAATTTCATTTCATTAATTTCATTATTTTGGAACATATACTGTATTCGAACATTATGAAGTACCTCGAAGAAAACGATTTATTGACACATAGTCAGCACGGTTTCAGAAAATATCGTCCTATTGAAACACAACTAGCTCTTTATACTCATGAAGTAATACGTGCTATCGACAGGGGATGTCAAAATGATTCCATATTTTTGATTTACAGAAGGCTTTCGACACCGTTCCGCACAAGCGTCTTCTAACCAAACTGCGTGCCTACAGAGTATCGCCTCAGTTCTGTCACTGGAATCGTGATTTCCTGTCAGAAAGGTCACAGTTCGTAGTAATAGATGGAAAGTCATCGAGTATAGCACATGTAATATCCGGCGTTCCCCAAGGAAGTGTTATAGGCCCTTCATTGTTCCTGATCTATATTAACGACATAGGAGACAATCTGAGTAGCCGTCTTAGATTGTTTGCAGATGATTCTGCCATTTACCGTCTTGTAAAGTCATCAGATGATCAAAACGACTTGCAAAATGATTTAGGTAGGATATCGGTATGGTGCGAAAAGTGGAAATTGACCCTGAAGAAAGAAAAGTGCGAAGTTATTCACATGAGTACTAAAAGAAATCAGCTACATTTCGATTACACGGTAAGTCACACAAATCTGAAGGCTGTAAATTCAACTAAATAGTTAGGGATTACAATTACAAATAACCTAAATTCGAACGATCACTTAAACAATATTGTGGGTAGAGCAAACCAAAGACTGCGATTCATTGGCAGAACACTTAGAAGGTGCGACAGGTCTACTAAAGAGACTGCTTTGGAGTATTGCTGGTCGGTGTGGGATCCGCATTAGGTGGGACTGACGGATGACATCGAAAAAGTGCAAAGAAGGGCAGCTCGTTTTGTATTATCGCGAAATAGGGGAGTGTCACAGACATGATACGTGAATTGGAGAGGCAATCATTAAAACAAAGGCGTTTTTCGTTGCGACGGGATCTTCTCATGAAATTTCAATCACCAGTTTTCTCCTCCGATTGCGAAAACACTCTGTTGGCACCCACCTACATAGGGAGAAATGTTGTTGTTCTTGTGGTCTTCAGTCCTGAGACTGGTTTGATGCAGCTCTCCATGCTACTCTATCCTGTGCAAGCTTCTTCATCTCCCATACCTACTGCAGCCTACATCCTTCTGAATCTGCTTAGTGTATTCATCTCTTGGTCTCCCTCTATGATTTTTACCCTCCACGGTGCCCTCCAATAACAAATTGGTGATCCCTCGATGTCTCAGAACATGTCCTACCAACCGATCTCTTCTTCTAGTCAAGTTGTGCCAGAAGCTCCTCTTCTACCCAATTCTATTCAATACTTCCTCATTAGTTATGTGATCTACCCATCTAATCTTCAGCATTCTTCTGTAGCACCACATTTCGAAACCTTCTATTCTCTTCTTGTCTAAACTATTTATCGTCCATGTTTCACTTCCATACATGGCTACACTCCATACAAATACTTTCAGAAACGACTTCCTGACATTTAAATCTATACTCGATGTTAACAAATTTTTCTTCTTCAGAAACGCTTTCCTTGCCATTGCCAGTCTACATTTTATATCCTCTCTACTTCGACCATCGTCAGTTATTTTTCTCCCCAAATAGCAAAACTCTTTTACTATTTCAAGTGTCTCATTTCCTAATCTAATTCCCTCAGCATCACCTGACCCTATTCGACTACATTCCATTATCCTCGTTTTGCTTTTGTTGATGTTCATCTTATATCCTCCTTTTAAGACACTGTCCATTCCGTTCAACTGCCCTTCCAAAGCCTTTGCTGTCTCTGAGATAATTACTGTGTCATCGGCGAACCTCAAAGTTTTTATTTCTTCTCCATGGATTTTAATACCTACTTTTCTTTTGTTTCCTTTATTGTTTGCTCAGTATACAGATTGAACAACATCTGGGATAGGCTACAACCCTGTCTCACTCCCTTCCCAACCAATGCTTCCGTTTCATACCCCTCGACTCTTATACCTGCCATCTGGTTTCTGTACAAATTGTAAATAGCTTTTCGCTCCCTGTATTTTACCCCTGCCACCTTCAGAATTTGAAAGAGAGTATTCTAGTCAACATTGTCAAAAGCTTTCTCTAAGTCTACAAATGCTAGAAACGTAGGTTTGCCTTTCCTTAATCTTTCTTCTAAGATAAGTCGTAGGGTCAGTATTGCCTCACGTGTTCCAGTATTTCTACGGAATCCAAACTGATCTTCCCCGAGGTCCGATTCTATCAATTTTTCCATTCGTCTGTAAAGAATTCGCGTTAGTATTATGCAGCTGTGACTTATTAAACTGATAGTTCTGTAATTTTCACATCTGTCAACACCTGCTTTCTTTGGGATTGGAATTATTATATTCTTCTTGAAGTCTGAGGGTATTTCGCCTGTCTCATACATCTTGCTCACCAGATGGTAGAGTTTTGTCAGGACTGGCTCTCCCAAGGCTGTCAGTAGTTCTAATGGAATGTTGTCTACTCCGGGGGCCTTGTTTCGTCTCAGGTCTTTCCGTGCTCTGCCAAACTCTTTACGCAGTATCATATCTCCCATTTCATCTTCATCTACATCCTCTTCCATTTCCATAATATTGTCCTCAAGTACGTCGCTCTTGTATAGACCCTCTATATACTCCTTCCACCTTTCTGCTTTCCCTTCTGTGCTTAGAACTTGTTTTCCATCAAAGCTCTTGATATTCATGCAAGTGGTTCTCCTTTCTCCAAAGGTCTCTTTAATTTTCCTGTAAGCAGTATCCATTTTACCCCTAGTAAGATAAGCCTCTACATCCTTACATTTGTTCTCTAGCCATCCCTGCTTAGCCATTTTGCACTTCCTGTCGATCTCATTTTTGAGACGTTTGTATTCCTTTTTGCCTGCTTCATTTACTGCATTTTTATATTTTCTCCTTTCATCAATTAAATTCAATATTTCTTCTGTTACCTAAGGATTTCTACTAGCCCTCGTCTTTTTACCTATTTGATCCTTTACTGCCTTCACTATTTCATCCCTCAAAGCTACCCATTCTTCTTCTACTGTATCCCTTTCCCCCATTCCTGTCTATTGTTCCCTTATGCTCTCCCTGAAACTCTGTACAACCTGTGGTTTAGTCAGTTTATCCAGATCCCATCTCCTTAATTTCCCACCTTTTTGCAGTTTCTTCAGTTTTAGTCTACAGTTCATAACCAATAGATTGTGGTCAGAGTCCACATCTGCCCCTGGAAATGTCTTACAATTTAAAACCTGGTTCCTGAGTCTCTTCAAATCACATTAATCAAGGAATGGAAACATACAGCAACAGAACGTACCAGCGTGACTTGAAACACTTTGTTACAGGAAATGTTCAAAACGTCCTCCGTTAGCGAGGATACATGCATCCACCCTCCGTCGCATGGAATCCCTGATGCGCTGATGCAGCCCTGGAGAATGGCGTATTGTATCACAGCCATCCACAATATGAGCACAAAGAGTCTCTACATTTGGTACCGGGGTTCCGTAGACAAGAGCTTTCAAATGCCCCCATAAATGAAAGTCAAGAGGGTTGAGGTAAGGAGAGCGTGGAGGCCATGGAATTGGTCCGCTTCTACCAATCCATCGGTCACCGAATCTGTTGTTGAGAAGCGTATGAACACTTCGACTGAAATGTGCATGAACTCTAACATGGAAAACATGGAAAATCTGTGGACACATGTCCACATAACATCTTTTCTTTATTTGTTTGTGAGGAATGTTTCCTGAAAGTTTGGCCGTACATTTTTGTAACACCCTGTATATCACAAGACTACAGCGGGTTGCTTGTGCGGCATGCCACATTCACTTTCGACGATAAACAATTTCGTTATGATGGCATCCCTAGCGGCTGAGTAAGAAGCAGAATGGAGCAATTCCCATTAGATATTAGGACAGCAATGACAGATGTGAATATATAAAACAAACTGCAATAGCATTTAGAAATATGAATAATTAACATAAATTTTACCATAATTATGTATCAGGTTTAGTGTAACATGACTTGTAACAAACTAACATATTTTGTTGCATGATTTAATACTAATTCATTCATCTGGTAGGGACGAAAGAAAGATGGAGGGATCATCACTGGAATGCCCTAGTATTGTTGAGGGAAGATATCAACATTGCCAGTAACAACTCACCATCATGTGGAACCACACCCTAGATGACCCACTCTCGAAGCAGGTAATGTTATATATGTGATCAGATGTTCGTTTTGTAAAAGAGATGGCAACGTGCAAAAATATTATGTTATTATTTATAAATTTAATTAATTTAGAAATTTAGTTATGTTTTATGTATATTGATTAAGTCTGTGAGATTGTTTGTGGGATAAGGACGACTAAACTTCAAGCAACAAAAGGTGGTAATATTACAGATACAAATTCATGACACTGTCCCGAGGATAACCGTTTATGAAAGATAACCTAAATACTCGTACAGTGAGTAGCAATATTATTTTATTTTATGATAGCATTGAGGTCTATTCATCTCAATTAACGTCGGCACTAAATGAGAAACCGTTCATGATATTAAACAAAAGAGTGGACAAAGCAGTTTCTGTCTCATCAGTTTTCAAAATTTTTATTGCGTATGTGAGAATTTCTCAGTTTGAAAAAAATAAAAGGGGGACTATATTATATTTATGGCAAATGAGTACCCCTCAGACAGTAATATTTTGCAATAAGTAGCAGTCCCTAGTCCCGACCGAGACTCGAACTCGGGACCTTCGCCATTCGCGGGCAAGTGCTCTACCAACTGAGCTACCGAAGCACGACTCTCGCCCGGTCCTCACAGCTTTACTTCTGCCAGTTTCTCGTCTCCTACCTTCCAAACTTTACAGAAGCTCTCCTGCGGACCTTGCAGAACTAGCACTCCTGAAAGAAAGGATACTGCGGAGACATGGCTTAGCCACAGCCTGGATGATATTTCCAGAATGAGATTTTCACTCTGCAGCGGAGTGTGCGCTGATATGAAACTTCCTGGCAGATTAAAACTGTGTGCCAGACCGAGACTCGAACTAAGGACCTTTGCATTTCGCGGGCAAGTGCTCTACCAACTGAGCTACCGAAGCACGACTCACGCCCAGTCCTCACAGCTTTACTTCTGCCAGTATCTCGTATCCTACGTTCCAAACTTTACAGAAGCTCTCCTGCGAACCTTGCAGAACTAGCACTCCTGAAAGAAAGGATACTGCAGAGACATGGGTTAGCCACAGCCTGGGGAATGTTTCCAGAATGAGATTTCACTCTCCAGCAAAGTGTGCGCTGATATGAAACTTCCTGGCAGATTAAAACTGTGTGCCAGACCGAGACTCAAACTCGGGACCTTTGCCTTTCGCGGGCAAGTGCTCTACCAACTGAGCTACCGAAGCACGACTCACGCCCAGTCCTCACAGCTTTACTTCTGCCAGTATCTCGTATCCTACGTTCCAAACTTTACAGAAGCTCTCCTGCGAACCTTGCAGAACTAGCACTCCTGAAAGAAAGGATACTGCGGAGACATGGCTTAGCCATAGGCTGGGGGATGTTTCCAGAATGAGATTTCACTCTGCAGCGGAGTGTGCGCTGGTATGAAACTTCCTGGCAGATTAAAACTGTGTGCCCGACCGAGACTCGAACTCGGGACTATTGCCTTTCCCGGGCAAGTGCTCTACCAACTGAGTTACTGAAGCACGGCTCACGCCCGGTCTTCACAGATTTACTTCTGCCAGTACCTCGTCTCTGTAAGAAGCTATCCTGCGAACCTTGCAGAACTAGCACTCCTGAAAGAAAGGATACTGCGGAGACATGGCTTAGCCAGAGCCAGGGGGATGTTTCCAGAATGAGATTCATTCTGCAGCGGAGTGTGCGCTGATATGAAACTTCCTGGCAGATTAAAACTGTGTGTCCGACCGAGACTGGAAATCGGGACCTTTGCCTTTCGCGGGCAAGTGCTCTACCAACTGAGCTACCGAAGCATGACTCACGCCCAGTCCTCACAGCTTTACTTCTGCCAGTATCTCGTATCCTACGTTCCAAACTTTACAGAAGCTCTCCTGCGAACCTTGCAGAACTAGCACTCCTGAAAGAAAGGATACTGCGGAGACATGGGTTAGCCACAGCCTGGGGAATGTTTCCAGAATGAGATTTCACTCTCCAGCAAAGTGTGCGCTGATATGAAACTTCCTGGCAGATTAAAACTGTGCGCTAGACCGAGACTCAAACTCGGGACCTTTGCCTTTCGCGGGCAAGTGCTCTACCAACTGAGCTACCGAAGCACAACTCACGCCCAGTCCTCACAGCTTTACTTCTGCCAGTATCTCGTCTCCTACCTTCCAAACTTTACAGAAGCTCTCCTGCGAACCTTGCAGAACTAGCACTCCTGAAAGAAAGGATACTGCGGAGACATGGGTTAGCCACAGCCTGGGTGATGTTTCCAGAATGAGATTTTCACTCTGCAGCGTGACCGGGCCTGAGTCGTGCTTCGGTAGCTCTGTTGCTAGAGCACTTGCCCGCGAAAGGCAACGGTCCCGAGTTCGAGTCTCGGTCGGGCACCCTGTTTTAATCTGCCAGGAAGTTTCGCTCTGATTTTATCCTCATGGTCTCTTCACGAGATATACGTAGGAGGGAGCAATATACTGCTGGACTCCTCGGTGATGGTATGTTTTCGAAACTTCAACAAAAGCCCGTACCGAGCTACTGAGCGTCTCTCCTGCAAAGTCTTCTACTGGAGTTTATCTATCACCTCCGTAACGCTTTCGCTATTACTAAATGATCTTGTAACGAAACGCGCTGCTCTCCGTTGGATCTTCTCTATCTCTTCTATCAACCCTATCTGGTACGGATCCTACACTGCTGAGCAGTATTCAAGCAGTGGGCGAACAAGCGTACTGTAACCTACTTCCTTTGTTTTGGGATTGCATTTCCTTAGGATTCTTCCAATGAATCTCAGTCTGGCATCTATTTTACCGCCGATCAACTTTATATGATCATTCCATTTTAAATCACTCCTAATGCGTACTCCCAGATAATTTATGAATTAACTGCTTCCAGTTGCTGACCTTCTACACTCCTGGAAATGGAAAAAAGAACACATTGACACCGGTGTGTCAGACCCACCATACTTGCTCCGGACATTGCGAGAGGGCTGTACAAGCAATGATCACACGCACGGCACAGCGGACACACCAGGAACCGCGGTGTTGGCCGTCGAATGGCGCTAGCTGCGCAGCATTTGTGCACCGCCGCCGTCAGTGTCAGCCAGTTTGCCGTGGCATACGGAGCTCCATCGCAGTCTTTAACACTGGTAGCATGCCGCGACAGCGTGGACGTGAACCGTATGTGCAGTTGACGGACTTTGAGCGAGGGCGTATAGTGGGCATGCGGGAGGCCGGGTGGACGTACCGCCGAATTGCTCAACACGTGGGGCGTGAGGTCTCCACAGTACATCGATGTTGTCGCCAGTGGTCGGCGGAAGGTGCACGTGCCCGTCGACCTGGGACCGGACCGCAGCGACGCACGGATGCACGCCAAGACCGTAGGATCCTACGCAGTGCCGTAGGGGACCGCACCGCCACTTCCCAGCAAATTAGGGACACTGTTGCTCCTGGGGTATCGGCGAGGACCATTCGCAACCGTCTCCATGAAGCTGGGCTACGGTCCCGCACACCGTTAGGCCGTCTTCCGCTCACGCCCCAACATCGTGCAGCCCGCCTCCAGTGGTGTCGCGACAGGCGTGAATGGAGGGACGAATGGAGACGTGTCGTCTTCAGCGATGAGAGTCGCTTCTGCCTTGGTGCCAATGATGGTCGTATGCGTGTTTGGCGCCGTGCAGGTGAGCGCCACAATCAGGACTGCATACGACCGAGGCACACAGGGCCAACACCCGGCATCATGGTGTGGGGAGCGATCTCCTACACTGGCCGTACACCACTGGTGATCGTCGAGGGGACACTGAATAGTGCACGGTACATCCAAACCGTCATCGAACCCATCGTTCTACCATTCCTAGACCGGCAAGGGAACTTGCTGTTCCAACAGGACAATGCACGTCCGCATGTATCCCGTGCCACCCAACGTGCTCTAGAAGGTGTAAGTCAACTACCCTGGCCAGCAAGATCTCCGGATCTGTCCCCCATTGAGCATGTTTGGGACTGGATGAAGCGTCGTCTCACGCGGTCTGCACGTCCAGCACGAACGCTGGTCCAACTGAGGCGCCAGGTGGAAATGGCATGGCAAGCCGTTCCACAGGAGTACATCCAGCATCTCTACGATCGTCTCCATGGGAGAATAGCAGCCTGCATTGCTGCGAAAGGTGGATATACACTGTACTAGTGCCGACATTGTGCATGCTCTGTTGCCTGTGTCTATGTGCCTGTGGTTGTGTCAGTGTTATCATGTGATGTATCTGACCCCAGGAATGTGTCAATAAAGTTTCCCCTTCCTGGGACAATGAATTCACGGTGTTCTTATTTCAATTTCCAGGAGTGTATATTGTAGCTAAATGATAAGGGATCTTTCTTTCTATGTATTGGCAGCACATTAAACTTGTCTGCATTGAGATTCAATTGCCATTCCCTGCAGCATGCGTCAATTCGCTGCAGATCCTCCTGCATTTCAGTACAATTTTCCATTGTTACAACCTCTCGATATACCACAGCATCATCCGCAAAAAGCCTCAGTGTACTTCCGATGTCATCCAAAGGGTCATTTATGTATTTTGTGAATAACAACGGTCCTACGACACTCCCTTGCGGCACACCTGAAATCACCCTTACTTCGGAAGACTTCTCTCCATTGAGAATGACATGCTCCGTTCTGTTATCTAGGAACTCTTCAATCACACAATTGGTCTGAGAGTCCTTATGCTCTTACTTTGTTCATTAAACGACTGTGGGGAACTGTATCGAACGCCTTGCGGAAGTCAAGGAACACGGTACCTACCTGGGAACCCGTGTCTATGGCCCTCTGAGTCTCGTGGAGGAATAGCGCGAGCTGGGTTTCACACGACCGTCTTTTTCGAAACCCATGCTGATTCCTGCAGTCTGATTCATAGTCTGTTAATTCCCGTTATGCGGCCGTAATCACTTCGGAGACCTCGTCACGTGACTCACTGCCATTTTATACCTTGTATACGCGAGACTACCGCCATGTGTATACGTGTGTATCGCTATCCCATGACCTTTATGTATGTATTACGGTAACCGATGGTGTCTGTGAAAAAACAGAGCTCTGAAAGTAAGTCATCGTTTGTGGGGACGCCAGTGGTGGAGGCGACAGAGAGGCGAGATGGAGGCAGCTGAGAACATTCCCGCGTAAGGGCGGGCCCAAGTTCTGGGGAAGAAGGGGCGCGCGCCGCGTTCGATTAGCGGCCTTCTGGCTGCTGAATTAATCACGTCGCGCGCCCAGCGGTTCTCCAATACTTGCGACGCACTTTGCGAATGGGGCGCCCACCGCAATCGCCCTTCGCTATCCACATCAGGAAAGGGCCGAAGGACAAAAGCAAGTCTTCGATCAGAAGTGATGGGAAAGTGTCCACGTCAGACCTTTTGCTGCAGGAAGACTCGAGAATGCTACCAGCTTTCTCGGCAAGAGAAAAAGAAGACGTTGTTGTTGTTGTTGTTGGCGGTGATATATATAGGGACCTCAACAGCGGGGTGATCAGCAATCGTACTCAACTGATTGGAGATGAATGTAGGTTTGTTTTGTGAAACGTATGTAAGAGATTGTAAAATGTACACGGTCGATTCATATTAATGTGACTAGCGCCTGCAGCCGACGTCGACGTGCAGTAACCACTCACAGGCGGCAGGTGGAAACATTAGTGGTGGAGGTTATATGAAGCGTGTCGGGACACACGAAAAACAGAGCAGTAGCTGTCATAATGCAGAAACAGAACAACTTACCTGACGTCCACAGGGTATTATGATTAGCTTTAGAGCCAAGGGTGGAGGCATTTCAGAAATGGCTAAGTTTATAAATTGTTCGTGTGCCGCAGTGGTTAAACTGTACCGTGCGTGACAAAATGGCGCTATCCAAATCCGGCGCCGAGGCAAATGTGATGCAACACGTGCCATGATGACGTGGGTAAATGACGGCTGCCGAGATGTGTACGGGCGAGCAGAGTGCGACTGTTGAGCAACTGACGAACGAAGGGGCTAACAACAATATCTTCTCAAGGGCCGTTCTGCGAACGTTGATGCGTCTGGGCCTCCGCAGCTGGTGCCTGGTTAGTGCACCCTTTGCTGGCTGCTGTTCACCGGTGACGAAGGCCGAAATCTGCACGTCAGTCCTCCAAGTGGACGTCCACTGGGAGGCGACACGTGGCCTTCTCAGATGAATCACGTGTTATGCTCCAACGGAGATGACTGTTGGCTTGTACAGTGTGAAACGTCTGGAACCAAACAGGCTTCAACAATCGTCGGAGTGATCCAGGCCAGAGGATGGTGCACTATGGTTTGGGGAATATTTTCGGAGCTGACATCGTCATTCTGGAAGGAAAACGGATCAACACAAGTATTCACCTGTCTTAGGAGACCAGGTGCACCGCCGGCCAGGGGTGGCCGAGCGGTTCTAGGCGCTACAGTCTGGAACCGCGCGACCGCTACGGTCGCAGGTTCGAATCCTGCCTCGGGCATGGATGTGTATGATGTCCTTAGGTTAGTTAGTTTTAAGTAGTTCTAAGTTCTAGGGGACTGATCACCTCAGAAGTTAAGTCCCATAGTGCTCAGAGCCATTTGAACCATTTTTGAACCAGGTGCACCCCTGTATTCATCTTACTTTCCCTCGGCATGATGGCATCTACCAGCAGGACAATGCAACGTGCCACATAGTTCATAGACTACGTGCATGGTGTGAAGAGTCCACCCAGTATTTGGACCGAATCGAGACTCCGTTGGACCACATCGATTGGGCTGTTTGCGCCACGGATCGTGAACAGCGAAACCTAGCGCAGATGACTGCGGCGCTGGAGTCGACCTGGTTCCATATCCCTTTCGGTGCCTTCCAGAACTCCACTCACATTCTTCCTGGACGTCCCGAGGCGGCCCGCGCAGCGGAAGGTGGTTATTCAGTTATTTGACATGTGGTCGCATTAATGTGAATGGAAAGCGCAAAATGTAATCCCCAGCAATCATGGGACACTCTCTCTCACTCACACTGACACTTTGACACAGAACACCAAAACATATGTGCCTCAACGCATTTTGGACAAAAATACACAGGCTGGAACTGCAGAACATCCAAAATAGTGTAACAGGGAACTGTGCGTGGTTGAGCAATTGGAGAATAGAATATAAAGCAACCACTTGCAGACACAATAAAATCTTCTACCTAAAGTACCACTGACAACACCAGACATCACGTAGTTAAAAAAAAAAAAAGGTTACACTCGATTCATGGTCTCCTAAAATAGAGGGCAGGTCAACTGGTTAGTTGCATGCATCCCTCATGGCATAATCACTTTCTGTTAAAATGTGGTGCACAGATGTACGCGACAAGCCCTGCATACAGGTGGAACTGGAGGAATCCATAGATCAAAGGGCGGTGCCCCATCTGGAGGCGTTTAAAGAGTAATTCTTCCATCCGCAGCTGCCGGAAGGAAGAACGCCACGTCCGTGTCGTTGCTTTCAAAGATAAAAAGAAGTAAGATCAGCCTTTTGAGGCGAAACAGCGTCTTATCAGTCGAGAGATACAGAGGCGACCGAATATGCCGGGACTTACCCCAGTTCACTGCTACTAGCGCCACCTCACCATAACGCATCTGTGTGTAGCACCGTAATTTAAGAATGTAATTAAAAGATTAGTTGCTTTTCCAAACTTTGTGGGCATGTGGTTTAGTATATTAATATTTAAACTGTCAAATCTCAGACTGATCAGATGAATATTTTTCCCTAAATTTCTTATTTTTAATAAAAAATAAGTGGCGCTAAATAAAAAGTTAGGAACCAAAAAATTGGTAACAATGCGCAGATGTACTTCAAAATTACTATGTACAGGTCTCAACCTGATTAAAGCAATATTTTGGTCAGAATCCACGTTTTGAAGAAAAACTGAAGGCGCTAAATATTAGACTTAGAAATATGAAAATTTGTATGAAGTTTCAGGTTAGTATAAAAACACTAATTATGTAACCCCAGTGAACTACCTCTTATAGTTTCCGAATAATTTACTGAAAACTAGATTTGGAAGAAGAATGTCCTTATTTGTAATAGATTAAGTAGCTGTTATAGTAATGCTAGAAAGTTTTGGTTACAGCACATGATAAAACCTATTAAATAACAGAGGTATAACCACTTTCAAGGCCTGGATGTGAATAGTAACAAATAAAAGGCCTCTTAAAGTTGTAGGTCAGAGAGAATGTTCTACTGGCAGTTCCGTCCTAACAATTCTAGACGGTAAAGTTTGTGTGTAGGCGAGCTGTCATTTTTTCTGTGATTTTAACCAACTTAACTACATTCCTACAAAAATTACGAAGATTCTAAATTAATACACTACAGTGTTATAAAATATTATGGGTCTAACAGGGCGGCCGCTTAGATGCTACTATAGCGGGCATAAAGCGGATGACAGCGGGTGTTCCCTTGTCCGTCCGCTGCGCCAATACATAAATACAGCCCAAGAAGCAAGACTAGTTTTCACTTCGCACCCAGCCATCGTACGATCCACGTCAGTCAAACGCCAGAGTACATGATGCCTCGGATGACGTCACGGCCAGACAGCAACTAAACTCATGTTTTCGGAACAAATAGGAAGTGAAAACGCGATGACTGTACACCGTCCGCGATCGCTTAGATTTTGCAGAAGTAAGTGTTAGTATGCCGCCCGTTATGCTAACAAATCTGCGTGCAAAGTGGTGCCAGTTATTTTCCACTTTTGTGGCGAGCAGTTATTTTGATTATCAGAAGTCAGGGCGAAAGACAATTTAATATGAACTTACCGTAGAGTTCGCTTCTGAACTGCTCAGAGTGTTGTTTAGGATAGAGAGAATTATTATTGGTATTAACATAATGAATATTACAGTGTTGTGCGTGTGAAAACTTTACAAAATATATCTATTAATTACAACTCAGAATCTTCAGTTATAACCATAGTAATGATCCAGCTGAGCAAAATAGAGAATAGAAAGATTTCTTTCAGTGGGCTGGACAAGAATGTGGACTTTCAGACTGGAACCGATGATCAATATGTTCTCCGTCGCTTTCTGTCTGACCACAGAAATAGTTTCCAGTCTCTAGTAAAAGACGGGAAACAATATTTCAAATATTACCGATTACCTGTGATATATTATTTTTGAAGTGTTGGCAGAAGAGCCAACACCGTGTTGCTAGAGGAGGCCGAAATGCACGCGTTTAATTACACGCAGACTGGCGTGAGGTCTGGAACAGGACAATGTCTTGAGAATTGCAAATAAAGTACGTAGATGATGTAATACTTAACTTTAATCCATAATTGGTGTACATCGCTCTTTACTGTACATGCTTCAATATAAATATCAATTGAATACGGCGCCTTGCTAGGTCGTAGCAAATGACGTAGCTGAAGGCTATGCTAACTATCGTCTCGGCAAATGAGAGCGTATTTGTCAGTGAACCACTGCTATGAACGTCGGCTGTACAACTGGGTCGAGTGCTAGTAAGTCTCTCTAGACCTGCCGTGTGGCGGCGCTCGGTCTGCGATCACTGACAGTGGCGACACGCGGGTCCGACGTATACTAATGGACCGCGGCCGATTTAAAGGCTACCACCTAGCAAGTGTGGTGTCTGGCGGTGACACCACAATTTTCATTAATATTAACCCGCCGTTCCAAAGTTTAACGTGTCGATGAATTCTAATGCACTGATGTACAAACAACGAATGGTCATGGTATTTTAATAATCAGCTTCAAGAAACTTTTCCAGTAATTTATTTTTTTGTCCCCAATGCAACACAGGGGTGTTGTATGCTTCACATGTGCATCTGTGTTTCTGTGTGTGGTACTGTAGCTTACAAATGAAAGGTTCCATTTTAATGCAGTATTTTTTTTACTTGAAAGCTGATTTTATTGGCATGGTTCTTAGCTTTGTTCCATGAAAGTCTATTCAGCCTTTTCAATTTCATCAGCTAAATTAAGTAAAACTGTTTTCCGCCAGCGCGCTCTCTTGTTATACCGGTACGCTGTGTAATACATAAGAACTACATCAAGTTACGTAGTACCGGACTCTAGAGCTCATAGAGATCTAAATAAAAGTTCAGGAGAAAATAGGTTAATCTTTTACGGTTGACTAACAACAATGATTTTTGTCCTTCGTAGTCCCTCGGTAGAGCACGTGCAACGAAGAACGAGGGAGACTGCGACTCAGCTGTAAAAGATAAACATATGCTCTTGCAGACGTTTTTGTAGTTCTTTTTGGGGTCTACAATTCAGTACTAAATAAAATGATTTTGGCCTAATAGTATAGGCAGCCTACTGCAAGAGAACTAAATGACAGCCCACTGCAAGAGAGCGCAATGGCAGCCGGACTTGATTTCTAAGTGTCACCACTGCTTATTGCTCATGTTACCTAAATCAGCTAACTACACTGAAGCGCCAAATAAGCTGGTATGGGCATGCGTATTCAAATAGAGAGATATGTAAACAAGCAGAATACGGCACTGCGGTCGGCAACGCCTATATAAGACAACAAGTGTCTAGCGTAGTTGTTAGATGGATTACTGCTGATACAATGGCAGGTTATCAAGATTTAAATGAGTTTGAAGGTGATGTTATAGTCGGCGCAAGAGCGATGGGACATGCTCAGGCGAACATCGACAGCCGTCAGGAGAATCAGACGCTTTCGAAACTCTCAATACAAACGCACATAACATACAGAACGCAGATTAATGGAACAACTTCAAAATTAATCATTCAAAGCGTGAACAACGACACTTATTGTGAGGGGAAATGTATCACGAGAACAGATCGCGTAATATGAAGGACGTTTCAATAGAACACCAAGAGGAAGAGTGGCTGCCCTTTGTATACTGAATTTCTGTTGCGACACAGTTTACTGTTTACACTGGCGTTCTCTTGATGCATTTGCAAAATGCTGTGAGGTGTGAGGTGGTTATAATTAAAATTTCTCTACTTATTTCATTGTAGACGGTAAACTACAGGGTGTTTCAAAAACGACCGGTATATTTGAAACGGCAATAAAAACTAAACGAGCAGCGATAGAAATACACCGTTTGTTGCAATATGCTTGGGACAACAGTACATTTTCAGGCAGACAAACTTTCGAAATTACAGTTGTTACAATTTTCAACAACAGATGGCGCTGCAAGTGATGTGAAAGATATAGAAGACAACGCAGTCTGTGGGTGTGCCATTCTGTACGTCGTCTTTCTGCTGTAAGCGTGTGCTGTTCACAACGTGCAAGTGTGCTGTAGACAACATGGTTTATTCCTTAGAACAGAGGATTTTTCTGGTGTTGGAATTCCACCGCCTAGAACGAAGTTTTCAACGGAGGTTTAATGTAACCAAAGGACCGAAAAGCGATACAATAAAGGATCTGTTTGAAAAATTTCAACGGACTGGGAACGTGACGGATGAACGTGCTGGAAAGGTAGGGCGACCGCGTACGGCAACCACAGAGGGCAACGCGCAGCTAGTGCAGCAGGTGATCCAACAGCGGCCTCGGGTTTCCGTTCGCCGTGTTGCAGCTGCGGTCCAAATGACGCCAACGTCCACGTATCGTCTCATGCGCCAGAGTTTACACCTCTGTCCATACAAAATTCAAATGCGGCAACCCCTCAGCGCCGCTACCATTGCTGCACGAGAGACATTCGCTAACGATATAGTGCACAGGATTGATGACGGCGATATGCATGTGGGCAGCATTTGGTTTACTGACAAAGCTTATTTTTACCTGGACAGCTTCGTCAATAAACGGAACTGGCGCATATGGGGAACCGAAAAGCCCCATGTTGCAGTCCCATCGTCCCTGCCTCCTCAAAAGGTACTGGTCTGGGCCGCCATTTCTTCCAAAGGAATCATTGGCCCATTTTTCAGATCCGAAACGATTACTGCATCACGCTATCTGGACATTCTTCGTGAATTTGTGGCGGTACAAACTGCCTTAGACGACACTGCGAACACCTCTTGGTTTATGCAAGATGGTGCCCGGCCACATCGCACGGCCGACGTCTTTAATTTCCTGAATGAATATTTCGATGATCGTGTGATTGCTTTGGGCTATCCGAAACATACAGGAGGCGGCGTGGATTGGCCTCCCTACTCGCCAGACATGAACCCCTGTGACTTCTTTCTGTGGGGACACTTGAAAGACCAGGTGTACCGCCAGAATCCAGAAACAATTGAACAGCTGAAGCAGTACATCTCATCTGCATGTGAAGCCATTCCGCCAGACACGTTGTCAAAGGTTTCGGGTAATTTCATTCAGAGACTACGCCATATTATTGCTACGCATGGTGGATATGTGGAAAATATCGTACTATAGAGTTTCCCAGACCGCAGCGCCATCTGTTGTTGAAAATTGTAACTAGTGTAATTTCGAAAGTTTGTCTGCCTGAAAATGTACTGTTGTCCCAAGCATATTGCAACAAACGGTGTATTTCTATCGCTGCTCGTTTAATTTTTATTGCCGTTTCAAATATACCGGTCATTTTTGAAACACCCTGTATTTACCGTGTTTGGTCAACTCTGTAGGAATGATGTTCAGACTGCGCGCTACAGGATTTGCGTTGTTAGTAGTGTTAGTGTGGTATGGCGAAGTAGAAAGGAAATCAGACTCCAAGGGGCAAGAGCATGCAGAGTGGGGGGCACACTTTACTGTGATCTGCTTCACCAACATGTGATCCCAGCTCTGCGGGAGAGAAGTGCTTTGGAGTCAAATGTTTTGATGCACGAAGAGGTTCCACCTCACATCGCACTTGGTTTCTTCTTAAAAAAGTTGGGTAAAAACCGAATCACTACCTGATCGTTCCAAATTGCGTGGCTACCAAGGTCACCAGATTTGAACCATTGTGATTTCTGGCTGTGGGGTATCTGAAGGGCGAGGTTCATCAACGGGACAATAAGACACACTGGAGGTTAAAAATGAGTATAGTGAGAGAGGTAGCCAACATTCTACCAAAGATGTTTCGGGCAGCAGTAGTTCGGTTCCACGCTGTCATCGATGTGGATAGTCGTGACAGCGAGCAAGTGACGTAGCTTGGAAGGTAAACGTGGTAAGCAATTAGCAAATATTACCATCTCACGTGGAAATTAAAATGTGTGTGGTTCAATGGTTTATTCGGTGTTTCTCTTCTGCATCTCCTTACAAATGATTCCTCGAAGTTTCACTGTCCTACGATCACTCTTTATTCTTGGGATCCTTTCAAGTAGCAAACGTCCAGTTATAACCACACGGTAGAAATGAGGGGTGTGAAGTAAGTAACCTCCTTCAGCCTATAAGTAAAATACTGAAGTAGTTCAAGCAAATGTATTAGAAAGATTTTAAAATTAAAACTCCAAAAGATTTCTCTGCGCGATAACAATGTAGATTTTAACATTCATCATCTCTCTTAACGAGAAGACAGTTTCCCTCTCCATAAAATTCTACTGCCTCAAAGTGTTAGAATCCAACACACACTGTCTAACTGTACAGTTATGATCTTATGAAAAACACGTCGAGGAACATGCAGAACGTTATCTGAGATATGATATATCGTGAACCACTAGTTTTCAGGAATTTCTTCGTAAAATTTGTTTATCAGTTGCTTGCTGACTGCACACAGACGCCTATTTCTCTTTCCGTTATGAACATTCGTCTTTACACTTTTGAAGAAACAACACCATTGACGCACAAACCATCACTCATCACGTTTGCTCCTTATACAGGAAAAATGTCGCAATGCATGTCAACGGCTCTTAGGCCTTTTTGGCGAGAAAAACCCGCTTTACGAAAGCGGTTTTAACTACAAAGCTCGTTCTGAACGTCTTCTGTAGACGAATGGAGTGAAACAGAACCGCCACTGCTTATACTGTATTTTAATGATCTAGTGCGTAACTGCATAACGTTGGGGGCTCCGCAAGGCTATTCACGGGCAGTACTGTTGTGTCTACGAACGTTGCAGCTCCAGAAGACTGCTGTGAAATGCTGCAAAACCTGCAGGGGATCGACGGATGGTGGAGGGATTGTCGGTTTATTCAGTCATCTAATTTGTAAAAAGTTTTACAAAGTAGATGACTGATTGAATAATAGTTTTATAAGATGACCTCAACCAAAGTAAATAAATGTATCTATCTCATTGAGCACAAGTACACGAAAGGATTTATTACAGTTCGATTACACTGTTGATGACAAATCACTGAGTGAAGTACTACCATGAAATATCTAGAAGTTCTGGCAACCAACCACTACAGGGAAAATACTTAGCAGTAAGAATTCCATGTCTGGCCGATTACCGGCACTGCCAGAGATTTTTCTTTGGTGGGGGGATTGGAATGGGCTGCACTAAGCCTCGTGTGGACAACTAAGGAGCTGGAATGATATTTTCAAAAATGGTTCTGAGCACTATGGGACTCAACTGCTGAGGTCATTAGTCCCCTAGAACTTAGAACTAGTTAAACCTAACTAACCTAAGGACATCACACACATCCATGCCCGAGGCAGGATTCGAACCTGCGACCGTAGCGGTCTCGCGGTTCCAGACTGCAGCGCCAGAACCGCGCGGCCACTTCGGCCGGCTGATATTTTCACTCTACAGCGGAGTGAGCGCTGATATGAAACTTCCTGGCAGATTAAAACTGTGTGCCGGACCGAGACTCGAACGCACACTCCGCTGTAGAGTGAAAATTTCATTCTAGAAACATCCCCCAGGCTGTGGCTTAGCCATGTCTCCGCAATATCCTTTTTTTCAGGAGTGCTAGTTCTGCAAGGTTCGCAGGAGAGCTTCTGTAAAGTTTGGAAGGTAGGAGACGAGGTACTGGCAGAAGAGAAGCTGTGAGAAGGGGACGTGAGTCGTGCTTGGGTAGCTCAGTTGATAGAGCACTTGCCCGCAAGGCAAAGGTCCCGAGTTCGAGTCTCGCTCCGGCACACAGTTTTAAACTGTCAGGAAGTTTCAACTAAGGAGCTACTTGGCAGAGTAGTAGCGGTTCCCCAATGCCGACATTGACAGAGGATGACACGGCGGTCGGTCGGACCCGATTTGCCCGTCTCAGGTCACAACGCGAAATTTTACCTTTTCCTTAACGACCCAGGGATAATTACAGGGGAATGATGACGTAACACAAACTGTAGGAGAAACAGATTCCAGGGTGCGGATCATTGGGAGAATCTTAAGGAAAGTTAATTCACCCAGTGGCTTACAAAATACTGGTCAACCGATTATTGAGTCGTTCTTCATCAGCCTGGGACTTTTACCAGATAGAATTAATAGCAGAGACAGAGAAAATCGACAAAGAACAGTGCGGTTCAGGAGAGGATCATTTAGTGGATGCGAGAACGTTGCGGAGATGCTGGAGTTGCAGACGCCACAAGAGAGGCATTGTGAACCATGGGTTTATATTGAAATTTCGAGAGAGTACGTAGTGTGGAGGGTCAGACGACATATTGTTTCTACAGCCGTTTTCGAAGTGACAACGACGTAAAAATCACAGGAACTAGACCTCATTCAGAGCTCTACCGACATTCATTCTACCCACGCTGGCTGGAACAGGGAGGCGGGGAAATTATTGTGGTAACAGAAGCACCTTCCACCACACACTGTAATGTGGTTCGCGAAATGTAGATGAAGGTAAAGATGAACGAGAATGAATGTCCCTATCCCTATTGCAGCTCTAAGCACAGAGAGCTACTCCATCAGCAGTGACTATTACTTTTCTTCTCAATGACTTCGAAGCTACATGGAACCAGATGTTAGGCCGGTATTACACTATCAAATTTCTTTGTCGAAGATTTGATCAAAGATGTGATCAAATATTCCGTCGAATATATTTCACAAAGATCTTTGACGTAGCGCTAGAAGGGGTATTACACTGTCATCATATTTTTCGTCAAAGTTCAAGATGGCTGACAACAACAACTTGTTATTAACCGCAGCAGTTGCATGTACCACAACTGCGCTGTGCACACATGCGGAAGAGAAGCGGGGGAAAAAAGGGAACATACCTGGGTGAAGCCGTGAGTTTTACGACGACACGATAAAAACATTCAACAAAACTTGTTACGTGAGCTTATAGTGTAGGACGTCAAGTCGTACATCAGTTACTTAAGAATGGATGAGCATACATTTCTGTATGTGCTCAATGAAGTGTATCCTCATATCACAAAGCACACTATTCACTTAAGAACTGCTACATCTTCAGAAGACAGGCTCACTGTAACACTCCGATTCCTTGCTACAGGAGAGTCTTAGGTTAGGTCAGGTCACCAATCTTTGCCTCACGTTGTAAAGCGCCTCATCAGCTTCATACATCTCTATTAATTTTGTAGTTGTCGGCACACACCAATCGTATTTTCCGGCAATGTTTATAAAAACAACACAGACGACAGAATGCTGCACCGATGGTAGCGCTCCTTGTGGTAACATGTCACATTGCAGTGAACAGAAGACAAGCGACTTCTTTGATCAAATCTACAGCGAGGCCCTGGATTTGATCAAATATCGGACAACATTTGACTAAGTTCCCTATTACACCATCAAATAACTTTGACCAAGATATTGGACAAAGATATTTGACAAAGAAATTTGATAGTGCAATACCGGCTTTACTCCCTAGAGAGCCCCAGCGTACTTCAGTCAAATGGTGGGCCGGGCGCGACATTCACCTCCCCTCCACTCCTACAGCGAACTCGGCACCTTACAGCTCCCTATCTGCCTCAGCAGCCAGTGTAGGCAGGCTGGACGAAGGCAGGGATGCCAACTGCAGCCACATAACCTGCTGCCGCCTGCCTCGGTGCGGATTGCTCAGCCAGCCGTTGTGAACGAGAAGGGGACGGGAGGGGGAGAGGTAGGGGTGGCAGGAAGCAGGCAGCCAACAGCGCGACTGGCGGCTTCCCTGTGAGTTCCTCTGCGGCTGTAAACGGCGATCCGGGGCCCTGACAGCCAGCCGCTGGTGCGCTTACCCTCCTCACAGCCAGCCAGCCCACAGCCCCGCGCCCTGCAGGCTCTATGACCGTAAGAAACGGCGGGGGAAATAGTGCGTCACTATAAATACGAGACACGTCGCTGTTTATTTTCTTTGTTATTAGTTCAATTCTCCACGAAGAGGCGGGCTAACAGAGGATGAAATTGTTCTTCAACAAAACATTTCTCATATTTGATAGAAGTCTTAAAATACACTACTGGCCATTAAAATTGCTTCACCACGAAGATGACGTTCTACAGACCCGAAATTGAACCGACAGGAAGAAGATGCTCTGATATGCAAATGATTACCTTTTCAGAGCATTCACCCAAGGTTGGCGCCGGTAGCGACATTTACAACGTGCTGACACGAGGAAAGTTTCCAACCGATTTCTCATACAAAAACAAAAGTTTACCGGCGTTACCTGGTGAAACATTGTGATGCCTCGTGTAAGGAGGAGAAATGCGTACCATCACGTTTCCGACTTTGATAAAGGTCGGAATGTAGCCTATCGCGATTACGCTTTATCGTATCGCGACATTACTGCTCCCGTCGGTCGAGATCCAATGACTGTTAGCAGAATATGGAATCGGTGGGTTCAGGAGGGTAATACGGAACGCCGTGATGGATCCCAACGGCCTCGTATCACTAGCAGTCGAGAAGACAGGCATCTTATCCGCATGGCTGTAACGTATCGTGCAGCCACGTCTCGATCCCTGAGTCAACAGATGGGGGCGTTTGCAAGACAGCAACCATCTGCACGACAGTTTGACGGCGTTTGCAGCAGCATGGACTATCAGCTCGGAGACCATGGCTGCAGTTACCCTTGACGCCGTATCACAGACAGGAGCGCCTGCGATGGTGTACTCGACGACGAACCTGGGTGCACGAATGGCAAAACGACATTTTTTCGGATGAATCCAGGCTCTGTTTACAACATCATGATGGTCGCATCCGTGTTTGGCGACATCGTGGCGAACGCACGTGGGAAGCGTGTATTCGTCATCGCCATACTGGCGTATCACCCGGCGCGATGGTATGGGGTGCCATTGGTTACACGTCTCGTTCACCTCTTGTTCGCATTGAACAAATTGCGTGAAAATGTAATCACATGTCGGTTCTAGTATAGTATACAGGGTGTTACAAAAAGGTACGGCCAAACTTTCAGGAAACATTCCTTACACACATAGAAAGAAAATCTGTTATGTGGACACGTGTCCAGAAACGCTTACTTTCCATGTTAGAGCTCATTTTATTACTTCTCTTCAAATCACATTAGTCATGGAATGGAAACACACAGCAACAGAACGTACCAGTGTGACTTCAAACACTTTGTTACAGGAAATGTTCAAAATGTCCTTCGTTAGCGAGGATACATGCATCCACCCTCCGTCCCATGGAATCCCTGATGCGCTGATGCAGCCCTGGAGAATGGCGTACTGAATCACAGCCGTCCACAATACGAGCACGAAGAGTCTCTACGTTTGGTACCGGGGTTCCGTAGACAAGAACTTTCAAATGCCCCCATAAATGAAAGTCAAGAGGGTTGAGGTCAGGAGAGCGTGGAGGCCATGGAATTGGTCCGCCTCTATCAATCCATCGGTCACCGAAACTGTTGTTGAGAAGCGTACGAACACTTCGACTGAAATGTGCAGGAGCTCCATCATGCATGAACCACATGTAGTGTCGTACTTGTAGAGGCACATGTCCTAGCAGCACAGGTAGAGTATCCCGTATGAAATCATGATAACGTGCTCCATTGAGCGTAGGTGGTAGAACATGGGGCCCAATCAAGACATCACCAACAATGCTTGACCAAACGTTCACAGAAAATCTGTGTTGATGACGTGATTGCACAATTGCGTGCGGATTCTCATCAGCCCACACATGCTGATTGTGAAAATTTACAATTTGATCACGTTGGAATGAAGCCTCATGCGTAAAGAGAACATTTGCACTGAAATGAGGATTGACACATAGCTGGATGAACCATTCGCAGAAGTGTACCCGTGGAGGCCAATCAGCTGCTGATAGTGCCTGCACACGCTGTACATGGTACGGAAACAACTGGTTCTCCCGTAGCACTCTCCATACAGTGACGTGGTCAACGTTACCTTGTACAGCAACAACTTCTCTGACGCTGACATTAGGGTTATCGTCAACTGCACGAAGAATTGCCTCGTCCATTGCAGGTGTCCTCGTCGTTCTAGGTCTTCCCCAGTCGGAAGTCATAGGCTGGAATGTTCCGCGCTCCCTAAGACGCCGATCGATTGCTTCGGACGTCTTCCTGTCGGGACACCTTCGTTCTGGAAATCTGTCTCGATACAAACGTACCGCGCCACGGCTATTGCCCCGTGCTAATCCATACATCAAGTGGGCATCTGCCAACTCCGCATTTGTAAACATTGCTTTGACTGCAAAACCACGTTCGTGATGAACACTAACCAGTTGATGCTACGTAGTGATGTGCTTGATGTTAGTTCAAATGGTTCAAATGGCTTCGACCACTATGGGACTCAACATCTGTGGTCATAAGTCCCCTAGAACTTAGAACTACTTAAACCTAACTAAGGACATCACACACATCCATGCCCGAGGCAGGATTCGAACCTGCGACCGTAGCAGTCGCGCGGTTCCTGACTGAGCGCCTAGAACCGCTAGACCACCACGGCCGGCGCTTGATGCTAGTACTGTAGAGCAATGAGTTGCATGTCAACACAAGCACCGAAGTCAACATTACCTTCCTTCAATTGGGCCAACTGGAGGTGAATCGAGGAAGTACAGTACATACTGACGAAACTAAAATGAGCTCTAACATGGAAATTAAGCGTCTCCGGACACATGGCCACATAACATCTTTTCTTTATTTGTGTGTGAGGAATGTTTCCTGAAAGTTTGGCCCTACCTTTTGTAACACCCTGTATATGTCCAATGAATACCCGTTTATCATCTGCATTTCTTCTTGGTGTAGCAATTTTAATGGCTCGTAGTGTAGATAAAAAAAAGTGATAGAAATTCACTTTAAGGAAGAGAAAGAAACAAACGGCCCACCACGCATGGATTATCCGAAACGGCGGCGCTCGGGGACCACAGCACAGCTACGACACCTGAGGATGGGCGTATAACAGTCCGAAAACGGTCGTGTGTAAATAAAGTAATTTACAACTGAAGCGCTATTCTCAACCTCTGCTTGAGCGAAAGTGTCTTCAATGATGAGTCCCGATTCTAATTGAGACCCAATGAACAGCGAAGGCCAAATAACTGCTTGCCATAGGTCGACAATCGCATTACTGATTTGCTCAGTTTGTGAAGCTCCTTCTCTTGAGTGAATCAGCCAGTTTTTCTCAAACGTTAATCGTTTGTTTCTCTGTAGACATGCTTCACATCAAGGTGGGAGGAGTATATAGAGGGTCTGTACAAGGGCGAAGTACTTGAGCATAATACTATGGAAATGGAAGAGAATGTAGATGAAGATGAAATGGGAGATATGATACTGCGTGAAGAGTTTGACAGAGCACTGAAAGACCTGAGTCGAAACAAGGACCCGGGAGTAGACATCATTCCATTGGAACTACTGACGGCCTTGGGACAGCCAGTCCTGACAAAACTCTACCATCTGGTGAGTAAGATGTACGAGACAGGCTAAATACCCTCAGACTTCAAGAAGAATATAATAATTCCAATCCCAAAGAAAGCAGGTGTTGACAGATGTGAAGATTACCGAACTATCAGTTTAATACGTCACAGCTGCAAAATACTAACGCGAATTCTTCACAGACGAATGGAAAAACTGGTAGAAGCTAACCTCGGGGAAGATCAGTTTTGATTCCGTAGAAATGTTGGAACACGTGAGGCAATACTGACCTTACGACTCACCTTAGAAGAAAGATTAAGGAAAGGCAAACCTACATTTCTAGCATTTGTAAACTTAGAGAAAGCTTTTGACAATGTTGACTGGAATACACTCTTTCAAATTCTGAAGGTGGCAGGGGTAAAATACAGGGAGCGAAAAGCTATTTACAGTTTGTACAGAAATCAGATTGCAGTTATAAGAGTCGAGAGACATGAAAAGGAAGCAGTGGTTGGGAAGGGAGTGAGACAGGGTTGTAGCCTCTCCCCGATGTTATTCGATCTGTATATTGAGCAAGCAGTAAAGGAAACAAAATAAAAATTCGGAGTAGGTATTAAAATCCATGGAGAAGAAATTAAAACTTTGAGGTTCGCCGATGACATTGTAATTCTGTCAGAGACAGCAAAGGACTTGGAAGAGCAGTTGAACGGAATGGACAGTGTCTTGAAAGGAGGATATGAGATGAACATCAACAACAGCAAAACTAGGATGATGGAATGTAGTCGAATTAAGTCTGGTGATGCTGGGGGAATTAGATTAGGAAATGAGACACAAAGTAGTAAACGAGTTTTGCTATTTGGGGAGGAAAATAACTGATGATGGTCAAAGTAGAGAGGATATAAAATGTAGACTGGCAATGGTAAGGAAAGCGTTTGTAAAGAAGAGGAATTTGTTAACATCGAGTATAGATTTAAGTGTCAGGAAGTCGTTTCTGAAAGTATGTATGGAGTGTAGCCATGTATGGAAGTGAAACATGGACGATAACCAGTTTGGACAAGAAGAGAATAGAAGCTTTCGAAATGTGGTGCTATAGAAGAATGCTGAAGATAAGGTGGGTAGATCACGTAACTAATGAGGAGGTATTGAATAGGATTGGGGAGAATAGGAGTTCGTGGCACAACTTGACTAGAAGAAGGGATCGGTTGGTAGGACATGTTATGAGGCATCAAGGGATCACCAATTTAGTATTGGAGGGCAGCGTGGAGGGTAAAATCGTAGAGGGAGACCAAGAGATGAATACAGTGAGCAGATTCATAAGGATGTAGGATTCAGTAGGTACTGGGAGATGAAGAAGCTTCCACAGGATAGAGTAACATGGAGAGCTGCATCAAACCAGTCTCAGGACTGAAGACCACAACAACACGATGGAGGTGCAATGCTGAGTATGATCATGGAGTCATGGAGCTCTGTGACCTTTAAGTAGTGGCTATAAGTCACAGGGGGGGGGGGGGGGAGGGGAAAGAAAATGAGAGTGTGATGTGAGGTGAAGCGTTGTGATCAGAGCTGGAAAGAAGTATGTATCTTGGGAGGTATATCAGAGTCAGGTAGTGGGAGCTAGTTTGACATCCTGGGGGATTGGATGCATAAGATATGAGGGCTCATGGAAGGTGGATACGGATGCAGTGGTGTAGTTGAGTACTTGGATCAGTGATTAGTGGATAGGGTGCCAGGTAGGAAGATGCGGAAGGGGAGGTAGCTTGCATTTCTTTCCAGGATATCACGGGATTTGCAGAATTTTGGGGAGACAAACATTGAGGCAATGTTTCTATACGTTATACAGGATTTACAGTGCAGTTTCAGCCATTATAGTAGGTTGAGGGCTTGGTGCTGGATGGTAAGGAGGTGTGCACTGCGTGTTAGTTTTCTGTCTGGGGATAGTCCTAAGTACTTTACTATGTTTGTCAGGGGGTGTTGGTCGTAGATGGTGAGGTGGAAATCTGGACGGCAGAAACTCCAAGGGGTGTGGCCAAAGACTGTGGCTTGTATTTTACATGGATTTAGTTGAAGCTCGACCTGAAGATTCAAGTGGCGCTGAAGGGAAGCTTGTAAGAGTTTGAGTGTGTAATGGTTAGGTAGGGAGGCAGTGGCATTGGTATAATGCAGAAGGTAGGTGGGACATGGTGGTTTGGGAATGTCTGCGGTGTACAGAATATGAAGGAGGGGGGATCAGGACAGAGCCTTGACGTACACCTGGAGAGGTGTGAAAGATGAAGGAGCTAGTGTGGCTGATTGCAACATACATAGGACGGTGGTGAGGGAAGGGCGCTGTAAGCCACATATGGGTTACCGTTAGTGCATACGTTCGTAGCGTGAAGAGCACTCCAGAACGCCACACGCCCTTGGGTATCAAGCAACACATAATGATGCATCTTTGTTTGTTTACTTGATGGGATATAAGATGGGTACTATGCGTGTTCCTGAAGTAAGTGCTGTTTATAAATACATCTACATCTACATCTATACTCCGCGAGCCACCTTACGGTGTGTGGCGGAGGGTACTTATTGTACCACTATCTGATCCCCCCCTTCCCTGTTCCATTCACGAATTGTGCGTGGGAAGAACGACTGCTTGTAAGTCTCCGTATTTGCTCTAATTTCTCGGATCTTTTCGTTGTGATCATTACGCGAGATATATGTGGGCGGTAGTAATATGTTGCCCATCTCTTCCCGGAATGTGCTCTCTCGTAATTTCGATAATAAACCTCTCCGTATTGCGTAACGCCTTTCTTGAAGTGTCCGCCACTGGAGCTTGTTCAGCATCTCCGTAACGCTCTCGCGCTGACTAAATGTCCCCATGACGAATCGCGCTGCTTTTCGCTGGATCATGTCTATCTCTTCTATTAGTCCAACCTGGTAAGGGTCCCATACTGATGAGCAATACTCAAGAATCGGACGAACAAGCGTTTTGTAAGCTACTTCTTTCGTCGATGAGTCACATTTTCTTAGAATTCTTCCTATGAATCTCAACCTGGCGCCTGCTTTTCCCACTATTTGTTTTATGTGATCATTCCACTTCAGATCGCTCCGGATAGTAACTCCTAAGTATTTTACGGTCGTTACCGCTTCCAATGATTTACCACCTATGGAATAATCGTACTGGAATGGATTTCTGCCCCTATGTATGCGCATTATATTACATTTAAATACGGTCCGCTGCAGCGCGGAGTGTGAAATATGAGCAAGGATCCGCATTCTTTGCGAGCGGAAATGTTTTATGGTCTCTGTCAAGAGTCGGCCACACATACGAAACACAAAAAAGTTGCCTAATCCATCGAAATAGCAAAGATGTCAGAAAAATACAGAAGCGTTACTGATGCGAAACTGGACTATACTAGGGTGCAGCAGAAGTGGTGGCCAAGAAGGGTAGGTCACAGAATGAGGTTTTCACTCCGCAGCGGAGTGTGCACTGATATGAAACTTCCTGGCAGATTAAAACTGTGTGCTGGACCGAGACTCGAGCTCGGGACCTCCCGAGTTCGGGTCTCGGTAAGGCACAAAGTTTTAATTTGCCACGATGTTTCAAGGGTAGGTCACGTTTGTTGACATTATCAACCAGGAGATAGTGATCTACTGGAATTTTTTTAAATTTATGTTAGGGATTGAAAACCCACGAAGTAAAGATTGCTCATGATACCTTCTTTATTTGGATGGATTACTAGTATTGGCTAACAGTCCAGCCAACTTCAGATCATAAAACATTCTTGATTATTGTTGGTGCCATTACGGCTTCACACATCGTTAAAATATTGCTTAAAATGGCAGCATCCACACATAGAAAGAGCTTTTCTATGTTGGCCACTGGTGTAATTGAACGATGGTCATGAAACAAAAGTGTTAGGTCATTAAAAATTAGCAACTGACACCGTATTTACATCATGATGATCTCTGTTACAAGATGATGTAAATCCTGATTGTGACAGGTACTAAGTTTTAACGGCATAACGTTCAATTACGGTGGCCAGGAACGATGAAAAGCTGTTTTTAATTATGTCATGCATGGATCTTGTCATTTTAAGAAAGATTTTCGATGTATGAAACCATAATGGCACAAACACTAATCAAGATTGTTTTTTGATCTTAAGATGGCTAGAGTGTTAGCCGAAACTAAAGGAGATTTCATGTGCGGTTTTGACTTCACGGTTTTCCAGTTTCTAGCATAAATTAAAAAAAGAGTGTGTCAGTTATCCCACCCCTCATCTTCCTTTCGTTTCTAAGTGGAAATTCCAAGTCTTTGGCCTAGCCAGGATTGGTAGGTGACTCTTAAGCTCACACTGTTGCCATAGTGTCATTCTGGAATAGGTGTCATTCAGGTAGCATCGAAGGAAGCGACGGCTACCAAACGAACACCTGTCGTTAGTAGGTTTTTGTAGTAACTATCTGCTTCATTGACGATACCGGTGACATGGATTTGTTGTTACCTACTATCCCGCATTTACTTGTGTGTGCGCTACGAGGAAGTGTACGTATATGAAGACAGCAGTGATTATCATAGGGTAGTATTGTTAATTATGATTGTGAGTTAAAGTGACTGAGTTTCGAAACACACAGAGCCAAACAATCGGTGTTGTATGTAAGGTAAACGAATCTATTCGAGATCTGAGCGACAGTGTCTTGAGAGACGAAATATTATCGACATCTCAGTCTGTAAAAGACATGGCCTGTGGTGTTTCCCTACGAAGCGCACAGAGAATATTCGCAGAAGCGCAGGCAATGGAAACCTGTGGTCAAGGTATGAAGTTTCAATCTCCGAGGGAAGGTATTATCTGAAGAAGTTTTGTCAGTGATTTAGGTGATTTCCATAAAGACGTTGTTCATCGTACTCTACTGGAATTTTGTGATCGTAGCTAGTACCCTACAAGGCAAAAGTAGTAGATGTTTGGAACGACAAGATTGTTATCACAGAGGGTTGCTATTCCAAGGAAAAAAGTGTGAAATCTTTAGGGTGACCTGAGGCGATTTGTACCATTCCCACCAAAACAAGATATCTCGAACTGCTACTCTGACACATAGAACTGACCAGCACATGTGTCTAAGAATGAGCCATGTCTCTCTGCACGGGGATAATGGAAAACAGCCATAATTTGATTTTTGTACACAGTAGCAATAAAGTATGAGTTAAGTCAAGATTTATGTTTATTTATCACAAAATACTGAGAAAGCTCACATGACCTAAACAAATTTTAACGTCAAGAAAATGTATTTAAGATTGTCTAAAGTGCCAAAATCAGAAGAAAATCTTTGGGCCTAATTTTAAGACCTGAAATGTTTTTTTTATTTCCTGAAAAGTTTAGCTTTTCTGATTTCTGGGCTTTCTCAGTATCCCCATTTGTAGTGCTGTATAAGCGCTAGCACGATCGTTGCGTTTCACATTAATTTAATGCGATGTAGTTTCAAGAAAACCAATAACTAACTATATCCAGTACAAGCATACAACAAGAATCTGTAACATACAAAACATGGAATATAGACAGAGAACTTACAGTACTTCATGAACAATCTTCACATTGTATAAAACAGAAAAAGAACGTGAACGCACGAGTTCCTGTAGCGTTCATCTGTTGTATAAATGCCTCGTCTGTATTCCACAGACACGCGACGCGACGTTCCACGGTCGGTTGTTGGCACCTTAATGACAGCCGCCAGAAGCGAGTGCTAACGTAATGACCGCAAACAGTTTGTGTGTTTTCAGAGACCGCAGCTGCTGCGTAGTCAGCTCTCCAGAGAACGAAACTGGATTTACTCGGCTGCGCGTTTATGTTACAGCCCAAGCAAACAACTCACGTGGGACGCCGGAAGTTACGTAAGGCTGACCGCCCCGGTCTCGCGGGGAACCCCCTCCCCTAGTCGAAGAGTCAGGCCCGCCAACCCCACGGCATCCGCTACCTGCCCTGCCAGCAGCGTCGCTCCCCGCATAATCTGCATAACACGGTTTGCCTCCCTGCATAACGCCGCAGACTGCAACCGCTACAGGCCAAATGAGATTTTATGCAAAACAGCGACCGGAGGCGGCAAGGGAAGCGAGGCCTACCTGAGGGCGGTTTCCGGAGCACTGCTGGCCCCAAGAATCGGCTACGGATCTCTCGGAATTAACTGCGGGCTCCCCCGCGATCTGACTTGCAGATTCTAACCACTGACGTGCTGCATCATTCAATCAGCCAGTGCTTCCTGAGTCAGAAAAGGCAGTGAGCCCATCCATTTCGTGGAAATATGCGGCAACTACAACTTTACGGCCATGAAGACTGGCATTAAAGCGTATCCGACAGGCAAGCAGGTAAACGTTGATAATTCCTTCACTTACTTTCAATGTTCAGCGGTCTCTAAAAAGCACGATTCTTCCTACACAAATAAGCATACTACCTTGGGAAACACAGTGGCATTCTTGTAAATGAAATTATTTTACTATTTCTCAGCCTATTCTCTGGTCACACAAATGGTGTAATAACTGAACTTCTGGCTGCACCAGTTATTTTAAATTCACTGTTTTCCTTGCAGTGCATGGCTGACTTAGGCCACTCATCCAGTACCCACATCATTTTCTCCTGTCTTTAGAGTTCCATTCATGTCATGGGAAGAACGACTGTAGGCAAGACTTCGTATGATCTCTAATCTCTCTGACTTTCTGGTCGTGGTTACTTCGAGAGACATATGTGGCATCAAGTAGTATAGTGCTACTTCGGCGACCTGGTGAAGGTGACATAAATAACGAGAACAAGACAAATACCCAGACATGTACGGAGAAATTCCCCGCCTTTTCCAGAAATCGAAGGCTGCGCCGCACGATATGGAAGCAGCAATGCTAACCTCTTTTTTTCTGTTTTGTTTTTTTCCTTTTGTTTCCTCCATTTCTCTTTTTAGCTTTTCTAAAGGCAGACTCAGAATTTCCTGGGTGCGGTAGCGATTCGTTCCCGCAATTCTCGGTTTGCAGCCATTCCCTTTACCGCCTATTTTTACGCTTGTACTGTCAGGGAAAGAACGGACACAGCTTCAGGCTGGAATCCCGAAGAATGACCACCTTACTTTACCCTCCCCCCCTCCCCACACTGTTATGGTACTAGATTGCTTATTTATTTTTTATGTATTTATTTGTTTTGAAAATTTACAACTTCCTGCTGAAAAAGGAATGAAATAACGCCGTTAATCCTACATGGTTTCCGCCACTTAAGAAACGAATACCAAATTTCAAGTCCAGTCGTTGCCTATTACAATTTTCTGTGTATTTTTTTAAAAATTAAACAAACAAGCAAAAGCGTCCTCAAAAATGAAATAAACTGCAACTGTACACCTGGAAAGGGGCCATGATGAGGTACACCACGAGGACAAGTTGACTCAACCGACACCTTGACGACGAATAGTTGGCGATACGATGGCAGGTGTAAACACCTGCAATATGCAGTGGCCATATATTGGGAGAAGGCGAGTGTCGTCTCCACCACCGCCTCCATGTACGATGTAATGACCATAGTGGCGTAACAACCGTGCAAAGGTTTTTTACTTTGCCCTTAGAATGTAGGAGGCGTCTGGACGCTTTAGGATATCAGACGAAAAGACAATCTTAACGGACCAAATAGAAGCGCTAGTAAGTGTAGGGAAGCTAAGACGAAATAGCTGCAAGAAAAATGTGAAGACATTGGAAAAAAAAATGATTGTCGGAAGGACAGACTCAGCATACAGGAATGTCAAAACAACCTTCGGTAACATTAAAAGCAAGGGTGGTAACGTTAAGAGTGCAACGGGATTTCCATTGTTAAATGCCGAGGAGAGAGAGGATAGGTGGAAAGAGTAACTGAAGGTCTCTATGAGGGGGAAGATTTGTCAAATGTGATAGAAGAAGAAACAGGAGTCGATTTAGAAGAGATAGGTGATCCAGCATTAGAATCAGAATTTAAAAGAGCTTTGGAGCACTTAAGATCAAATAAGGCTGAAGGGATAGATAACATTCCACCAGAATTCCTAAAATCATTGTGGGGAGTGGCAACAAAACGATCATTCACTTTGGTGTGTAGAATGTATGAGCCTGGCCACATACCATCTGACTTTCGGAGAAGCATCATCCACACAGAGCTGACAAGTGCCTGAATTACCGCAAAATGTCAGCCCCCGGTAGCTGAGTGGTTGCCGGCACGGTAACTCAGCGTGTTCGGTCAGAGGGTTAGCTGCCCTCTGTAATAAAAGAACTGAGTTAATGGTTCAACGACGAACTGAAACGGGTGTCTTGCGACGTCCGCCCCGAGCAGATACAACGAACGAAAACGAACCAAATGAGATTAGAAAAAAAAAAAAAATGGTCAGCGTGACGGAATGGCAATCCTAAGGGCCCGGGTTCGATTCCCAGCTGAGTCAGAGATTTTCTCGGCTCAGGGACTGGGTGTTGTCGTAATCATCATCATTTCATCCCCCTCGACGCGCAAGTCGCCGAAGTGGCGTCAAATTGAAAGACTTGCACCAAGCAAACGGTCTACCCGACGGGAGGCCCTAGTCACACGACATTATTATACCGCATAATCAGCTTAACAGCTCAACCATCCAAGTTGCTTGCAAGAATAATATACAGAAGAATGGAAAAGAAAATTGAGGATGCGCTAGATGACGAGTAGTTTGGCTTTAGGAAAGGTAAAGGCACGAGAGAGGCAATTCTGAAGTTGCGGTTAATAATGGAAGCAAGACTAAAGACAAATAAAGACGCGTTCATAGGATTTGTCGATCTGGGAAAAGCGTTCGACAGTGTAAAATCGTACAAAATGTTCGCAATTTTGAAAAAAAGTAAGGTAAGCTTGGGAGAGACGGGTCATATACAATAGGTACAAAAGCCAAGAGGGAATAATTAAAATGGGCGACCGAGAACGAAGTGCTCCTATTAAAAAGGCTGTAAGACAAGGGTGTATTGTTTGGGCCCTTCTGTTCAATGTGTACATTGAAGATACAATGATGGAAATAAAGAAAAATGTCCAGGAGTGACGCTACAGTCTGGAACCGCGTGACCGCTACGGTCGCAGGTTCGAATCCTGCCTTGGCCATGGATGTGTTTATGTCCTTAGGTTCGTTGGGTTTAAGTAGTTCTAAGTTCTAGGGGACTGATGACCTGAGAGGTTAAGTCCCATAGTGCTCAGAGCCATTTTTTTTTGTTCAGGAGTGGAATTATAATTGAAGGTGAAATGATGTCAGTGATACGATTCGCTGATGACATTGCTATCCTGAGTGAAGTGAAGAATTACATGATCCGCTGAATGGAATGAACAGTCTGATGAGTATAGAATATGGATTGAGAGCGAATCGAAGAAAGACGAAGGTAACGAGAAGTAGTAGAAATGAGAACAGCGAGAAACTTAACATCAGGATTGATGGCCACGAAGTAGATGAGTTGTACAGTTCTGATATGTAGGCAGTAAAATGATCAATGACGGACGGAGCAAGGACATAAAAAGCAGAGTAGCTATGGCAAAAAGAGCATTCCTGGCCAAGAGAGGTCTGCAGTACAGCATTGTATGGTAGTGAAGTATGGACAGTGGGAAGACCGGAACACAAGAGAATAGAAGCATTTGAGATGTTTTGCTACAGACGAATGTTGAATATTAGGTGGACTGATAAGGTAAGGAATGAGGAGGTTCTCCTCCGAATCGTAGAGGAAGGGAATATGTGGAAAACACTGATAAGAAGGAGGGACAGTCAAATACGAAGTAGGCGGTAACTGGTGGATAACAGCTTGTGTGCCACTTGATACCAAGGGGACGCCACCGCCATCGATACAACAGGAAGAGTAAGAGGGAACCACACCAAGACGTTCACGGTGATGCCTGTTCAGCCGGCGCCGTACAGTCAATCCGCCTTTCTAGTATCAACAAAAATGTGATAGTGAGATGCTGCCGCTGTAGAGCATCAGCCCCCAAGTAACCGACAGAACCTGTTTTAACTGGGATTTCATTCACCAACATCGACAGGCGGAGCAAGACTCCCGGCCACAGAGAGTAATTAACCGAGACACGAATGTCGGGATTGCGTGAGAGACGTGCAGCGCAGTTCGCCGAACAAATTACGGAGACGCTTTCCTTTGAATATCGGGAAGTCCCTAGTCCCGAGAGAACGCGAACGAACAACCACTTTGTATCACAATCGAAAAATGTGCAACTTCGCATAAAGAACGACTAGACAGCTGCTTTAGTTTCCCAGGCATCGTCGTTGGGAGGAGAAAGATTTGAGCGATTAATAAGCTTTGAACAAAGCGTAGGCGTCCAGAATCCTAACTTTTTGAAGCAGGCAAGGGAACGCCATTCGTATTCCAAGACTTGTATCTTCTCCGTAACCGACTTCCAGTTAAATGCAGCCATTTGGAGTGGAGAACGTTCAATTATGTCTCTCAAAGATTTACGTCTGTCGATCACGTTCGCCCACAGCTTTATCGAAACCCCGTAACTTCATTAATCGAGGTTAGCCTTCTTTGATGCGACCACCAGATACAGGGAAAATAGACATACAATGCAGCCTTGAGCAACGGAATCTCTATCCTACTAAATCGGTCATTTTAGAAACAGCGTGACTCCATAAACGCATATTTTTCAGGGAACATAAAAAACTAATTTTGAAAGAATGCGCAATACATGTCCAAGTTGCTTCGTCCTCTTTAAAGAGTATAGTTAGGTGAGAATTTAATATACAATATAATCTCCAGCTCAGATCCAGTCAAAACAATGATCAAAGTGGATGGAGTTACGTTTTTTTCTAAAATTAGCTCAAATTCTTGTGAAAATTTATCGCTGAAACGTACTATTGTATACAACTTAATAATTTTCCTTTCAAAAGCTATGAAACATATAAAACTGATCTATACAGCAAACTTACACAAATGTCTGACGTTAGTAATACACTCCTGGAAATGGAAAAAAGAACACATTGACACCGGTGTGTCAGACCCACCATACTTGCTCCGGACACTGCGAGAGGGCTGTGCAAGCAATGATCACACGCACGGCACAGCGGACACACCAGGAACCGCGGTGTTGGCCGTCGAATGGCGCTAGCTGCGCAGCATTTGTGCACCGCCGCCGTCAGTGTCAGCCAGTTTGCCGTGGCATACGGAGCTCCATCGCAGTCTTTAACACTGGTAGCATGCCGCGACAGCGTGGACGTGAACCGTATGTGCAGTTGACGGACTTTGAGCGAGGGCGTATAGTGGGCATGCGGGAGGCCGGGTGGACGTACCGCCGAATTGCTCAACACGTGGGGCGTGAGGTCTCCACAGTACATCGATGTTGTCGCCAGTGGTCGGCGGAAGGTGCACGTGCCCGTCGACCTGGGACCGGACCGCAGCGACGCACGGATGCACGCCAAGACCGTAGGATCCTACGCAGTGCCGTAGGGGACCGCACCGCCACTTCCCAGCAAATTAGGGACACTGTTGCTCCTGGGGTATCGGCGAGGACCATTCGCAACCGTCTCCATGAAGCTGGGCTACGGTCCCGCACACCGTTAGGCCGCTTCCGCTCACGCCCCAACATCGTGCAGCCCGCCTCCAGTGGTGTCGCGACAGGCGTGAATGGAGGGACGAATGGAGACGTGTCGTCTTCAGCGATGAGAGTCGCTTCTGCCTTGGTGCCAATGATGGTAATATGCGTGTTTGGTGCCGTGGAGGTGAGCGCCACAATCAGGACTGCATACGACCGAGGCACACAGGGCCAACACCCGGCATCATGGTGTGGGGAGCGATCTCCTACACTGGCCGTACACCACTGGTGATCGTCGAGGGGACACTGAATAGTGCACGGTACATCCAAACCGTCATCGAACCCATCGTTCTACCATTCCTAGACCGGCAAGGGAACTTGCTCTTCCAACAGGACAATGCACGTCCGCATGTATCCCGTGCCACCCAACGTGCTCTGTAAGTCAACTACCCTGGCCAGCAAGATCTCCGGATCTGTCCCCCATTGAGCATGTTTGGTACTGGATGAAGCGTCGTCTCACGCGGTCTGCACGTCCAGCACGAACGCTGGTCCAACTGAGGCGCCAGGTGGAAATGGCATGGCAAGCCGTTCCACAGGACTACATCCAGCATCTCTACGATCGTCTCTATGGGAGAATAGCAGCCTGCATTGCTGCGAAAGGTGGATATACACTGTACTAGTGCCGACATTGTGCATGCTCTGTTGCGTGTGTCTATGTGCCTGTGGTTCTGTCAGTGTGATCATGCGATGTATCTGACCCCAGGAATGTGTCAATGAAGTTTCTCCTTCCTGGGACAATGAATTCACGGTGTTCTTATTTCAAGTTCCAGGAGTGTATATTGCCTTTAACATTAACATTAATTTGAAGCATCTAACATTTTTTTAAAATTACTCAACAAAAATAATCTTATAACTTCATGATGTGACAATGCAAACGCAAGACTGAAAACAGTTACTTCAAATGTCAATGATTGTCTAAAATTTCAAGGTAAAATTGCTTGTGTTCTTCAGGGATACACTGCAAGATCTTCAGGTCAGCATGTTAAGCTTCAGTAATTGACACCTGTCTGTTGTATGCCTTTGTTTGCTGTAAACACACGTTTACTTCCCAGTACTTCGCGCGGTCTCAGGCGTCTGGTCACGGTTCGCACGGCTCCTCCCGTCGGAGGTTCGAGTCCTCCCTCCGGCATGTGTGTGTGTGTGTGTGTGTGTGTGTGTGTGTGTGTGTGTGTGTGTGTGTGTGTGTGTGTGTGTGTGTGTGTGATGTCCTTAGTGTGAGTTAGTTAAGTTAGATTAAGTAGTGTGTAAGCTTAGGGACCGGTGAGCTCAGCAGTTTGGTCCCATAGTACTTACCACCACCACTTCCCAGTACCCGGCAGGATGAATGAATGTTCCTCTGCTTCGTTGATGAATGGTGATGTAATTACCCTCCCTAGATTCCGAAATGAGTACTTCATATGTCTTTATGTTGATATCTGGAATGCAGTATGCTTGTCTCTTAAAAGATGTTCGCTTTCCAGTGAATTCACTATCTTCTTATAAAGAAGAGGCCACCATCCTTGAAGTTAATTACATCTTCAAAGTCTACCATAGCAACCATGAAATGTCCAAAAGACTCTGCACATCACCTACTTCATAGTCATTCGGGAGAAAAGAACTCCTCTCAGAGGAAACAAGTGCTGGATTTTATGAAAACGCTCTCTTTCTACAACGGCCTTAAAAGCCTTACCATGGTCTGATTTCTGTTTTGACCACCATAGCTATCACTAAAGAAGTTCAGTTCCTTCATATCCTTCGGAATTCAATTACATATGTAATACAGAAGAAAAGAAGCTACTTCATTTGGCCCTTTGATACTGTGGGTTTCATCACAGAGGTAAAAATAACCGTCTCCTTATTTCGCATTACGAATTTAAAAAACGTTGAGGGTTTACTGTCGAAGATAAAACAATTCCTGTCCAGGAATATTAGGCAAGTCAAGTATTATGCATGTAGTAAAATGTTATGACAGCCAGATCTCCCTTTCTTGGGACGGATTCGTTGAAGCTTGAAGAGTACTGTAAAAATTTTAGTTCTTCTTTTGCAGTTCATTCATTCTGCTTCAGCAATCTTCTTTGCCTTCTCATTAAGGAATGGGCACTTGTAACACCATAACTCTAGTGCTTTACTGATTTATTTTGCTTTTGTTTCATTTAATATTACATCGTTAAGCTTCTGTAAATGTGTTTGATTGAATAGATAACACAAAATTGTATACTCCTTTCTTTGTAAGAACTTTGATTCTATGCAAAGTAGTGTATCTGTCATTTAAATTCTTTTCCCATTTGGATGGAACAAAACTTAAATACATAATTGTAATTTCTGTGTGAATAATTTTTTGTAGAAATGTTAATATGTGCAAATGTTCTGTGTTATTTAATGCGTTTGGTTGCTATTATGTAAATTGCTGACCTTCAATTAGGGTTCTTAGTTCTTTAGTATGTAAAAGGGGTAGTGGTTCCCCTCGGGAACGGAACTGTGTAGCGCGCGCAAATTGTGGTTGGCCTACGTGGAAAAGATGGAACAAGAGTCAGTCGGGGACGAGCTACCAAACTGTGCACTGTCATGTAAATGTTGCATTTTGTGCTGGTTCCGAGAGAGGCTTTTCCTGCCGCTTTCCAATGCCTCGGATGTATGGATAAATAGCTGGAACTATTCTGGAATTTGTATCTATCGTCGCCACCAAGAAATGATAGAGTCCAGCAATTCTACCGGCAATGCCACCTACTAACATGCAATCGCCACCACATTGCGCAATCACTGTAATGGAGCACTATAGTAATGTACAGTGAAGGATCAGCTTAATGGATGTGTTAGTGTGCTCAAATATAAGGTAATTTATAACTGAATTTATGTACCTACCCTGATTTTTCTCCGTATCATAACACCTCTCAGGTTCCTCTCCGTTTGAACTAAAGTGATTTCCGAGTGTCCTTACTGAAAGAACATTAAAGTCCAGTGTTTTGCTAATTGATGCCTCTTGAACATAGTAAAAAGAAACTTAAAGTTAATGTGGCAAGAGAGTGAATTAAAGTTAATGATGCTTGCTGAAAATAATTTTCCTAGTAAAACTATTTATTAATGTGTTGTTGCCAACTTCAAATTAAAAGTTCTTAAGACTGAGGCTTATAAAGTTTAGCTTAGTAAATGATCACATTACTGCCTGTTGTAAATCGCAGAAGGTGAGTCAGTATCTTACATATATGTTAATTTTATGTCTCACTGTAGTAACAGTGGAAAACTGCAGTTGTTAAACGTTATATACTCATGTTTGCTAAGTGTTTGTCGCTCTTATGTATTAGAAGTGCATATTAATAGTATAACAGGATCGACAGTTTGTCTATTGTGTTAATGCTCGGTAACAAGTAACGGAAAGACCACTAATTTCTTTATTCAAATGTTAGTGAGAAGCAACCTGTTAGTGGATTCCAATTAACTTTCATTTTAAATAGTAAAGTATTTAACTGATAGAGACTTAACCTATGTCTAATGTATGATCCTGCAGTGAATGTTAATAGTAATGTTATAAAGACCGTTCAGTTTGAACAAGCCCTGAAAGTAATAGTGTGTTTCGGTATCTGTTATATTTTTGCAAATAGTTTGTGCTGCTCCAGTTGTTAGTTTCGATCTTAAAACATATGTATGTGTCAAAGTTCATTGCACTCGCGTGTGGCCAAGTCTAGGTTGTGTTTGCCCGTTATAGTTACTTATACCCACTTGCTTAAACGAGAAATTTAATCTTTCTCTTGCCTAATTAGGCTGGCGACCGTTTTGTTTATTACTGTTCGAATATTTACGTAATTCTGACTTTCATTTTCCGATAAGCCACCTCCATTAGGTACAACACGGTCAACATAACAAAATTCCTCCCAGAGGGTAACACTGCTCTGTTGCGTTGTACCATAATTGCTTTAATAAAATAGTTTTATTACACAACCTGCTTCCAGCTTTAAGGTTATGGTACAGCAGTAGTAGACAGGGGTGTTATAGACTTTCTGTTCCAGATCTTCACATGTACAGCAAGTATCTACTTGAGGCCTCCCAAAACCGAGGTGAAAACTGTCTTTGAAGTATTTCGTATAGAACTAATGATATGTAATATCTATGTCGCGATGATTTCCTTAAACATCTGAAGCATGTTTTCACATTTAACTTTAAATTAAGGTAATCTTTCATCTTGAGGGATAGTAAGTCTCCTTTCTTGGAAAAGACTCAGTATGTTGATGTATGAGCATCTTACTTTTGGCAGCATTTGCATTTGCTTTGGGTTTTTTGCCTTTTAAATCAACTTTAGATTTTCCAGCTATCAACAGTTCTCTTAGACGACCTTTAAGACGATGGAAATCTATAAATGCCTTCTGACCGATCTCCTTCCTTTCACCATTGAGTATGATGAACTTAAAACCTGGACTATGCTTAATGGATGACATTTTTAGGTGGAAGAGGTCTTTGTACGTTGTTACAGGCGATGAGACCTTGTAAGGTCGCACATCCTGTTCGTCTTTCCTCTTGAAATTATTAACTCTATCTAACAAAGATGTCAGATGAAATATATTGACATTAGATGGGGAGCTCGTTTCGTGTTGTCGGGCAATAGGGGTGAGAGTGTCACTGATATGATACGCGAGTTGGGGTGTCAGTCACTGAAACAAAGGCGGTTTTCTTTGCGGTGAGATCTATTTACGAAATTTCAATCACCAACTTTCTCTTCCGAATGCGAAAATATTTTGTTGATACCCACCTACGTAGGGTGAAATGATCATCATAATAAAATAACAGAAATCAGAACTCGAACGGAAAGATTTAGGAGTTCCTTTTTCCCACGCGCCGCTCCCAGAGTGGAATGGTAGAGAAGTAGTATGAAAATAGTTCGATGAACCCTCTGCCAGGCACTTAAGTCTGAATTGCAGAGTAACGATGTAGATGTAGATGGAATGTTATCTTTCACTGCCATCTCCACTGAACGGATTCCGCTTTAACATTTCAACTGGTATTGAGTGGACCAGCGTTCATGTCGCACAATCCTCACATCATTTTAAGCGAACAATACCTCCTCAAGTAAACTGTCGTCAAGTTCCGGTGGGAGACTGAACACTTGCACATTGATGCAACCCAGTTCTGCATTAGCAAGTAGCACCATTGAAAGTTGCGAGCTCTGTCTTCTTATCTCGTGTTTTCTACTGAAAATCTCGTGCTTTTACTCTTGTTAACTTTATTATTACAGAGATCGCCAAAACTTCATTCTTTTTTTTATTGGTCCTGTGCGCAACAAATAACTTACTTGGTCTTTCTGCTGCCACTGCTTGATCTGCTGCATTCCGTTATTTAACAAAAACATAAAAAAACCTATTATTCATGCTGATTGCAATGCATGTTCTGTATGGCGGCTCCTGCTGTTGCTGCGGCTGCTGCTGCTTACTTTAACTACATATAATTCCAGAGAAAGGGTTTGGTCAAATCTAAACTCGATAAATAATAACCCAAACAAACTATATTCTGAAAGCGATTCTTTCTCATTCAATTAACAAAACGCTAGAAGCTCTTTGAACAGTCGCTTCGTTTGTAAATCTGCCTCCAGTGGCATTAAAGCAATATTACAAATTAATCAAGCTCTTGAGACAGACTGAAATACATCTCATTGAATACATAGTGAAACAATTCCCTGACAATTACAAAATAAATCACTGACAAAAATCAATACTTAATCTAACAATGGTTTCCCCTTAGGAATTCAACTCCTATCATTATCAAAATTACCGTCTGCTGCTACGCGCATACACAAACCCTTTTCTTTAAATTAATAAGCGCGCTGCAAATTATAAAAAATATCAACTCAATACCAAATCCTGTGTCGCTGCCGGCGGACACGGCAGTACGGCAGCTCGGCGACGACCCCTCGCCCAACACGTGCGCACCACAGCAGGCGGGCTCCTACACTGGCCTCCAAACTGCCACTAGTTAATCTGTGCGCTGCGAGGCGCGACAACAATATCTTAGATTCCAGAGCTTGTGTATGCGCGCTGTAGCCAACCTTTACATCCGAAGAGAGTATTGCCAACTCTCACCATACTTAAGGAACCATCACGATACTTAAAGGGAACCTGAGAACCTCGACGAAAAAATAACCTATTTACTTGTAGTTGTTCAAAAAACTTTATGAAAAAGGCGCAGTTATCAGAATTAAAACAGGCAGTGTCAACGAGCCAATTATGAATCTCCAAAGATTCGGGCTGCACGTAACGCGTGGGTTTGTCGAAACTAAAGCTGACGTACCTTTGCTTGGAACGCACTTGGAATCCATGGCATTATGAGAGGACTTGTAACAACAGCGACGTTGTACTATTGTACATATAAATAATATTTTTTTCCATCTGAATTTTCGTTAAACTTGAGTAATTGATGTTCTGATTTCATTTGTTTTCTTGTTTCATGCCATTGTGTTAAGAAAACTGTAAACAATTTTCAATGTGAATATTAATGTTTATATCAAATGTCAAACAATATTGTAATAGAATTGAAGTGTAACAAATGTTGAGACTGTTGTAAGATGTTTAAAATTGTAATTGTGCGTCTGGTCCATACGTAGGCAATGTATTAGAATATGTAGAATGCAAAACCTCGGGTGAATACCCTGTCTGTAAGGGAGCGGTAAAAGGTGGATGGCAGGCGAGCGCGAGAAAATGCACACGGGCGCTGCACGGCGCAACGGGCTCAGCAGTAGTAGTTTGAGTTTGGCACTGGTCTGAGCAACACCTTCTGGAGCGAGGAGGCTCTCCTGGAAGACGTAGTTTCATTGAGCCTCGGGTATGCCGTTCCAACGCCCATACAGCATGGCAAAATTCCATAGGCACTAAACGGAAGAAAGTATTGCGACGCTGAGAAGAATTAAAGTGCCGATACGTCAAGAGCCATAGCTGTGGTTGTATGTGTGCTCTGTGCCTCGCCATCTCGCCGCCGCCAACCGCCGCATCGATACAAACAGGTTTAAACTTTTAGTACTGTATTCGTATGGACCAGTGTTACTTTTGTTCGATACTGTTCAATAACAACTTAAATTTTACCAGAACTTTCATATCATTTAATTATCCTCACAACTAACCTAGATAGGGTCCTTTCCAAATGTTGTGCAATCCGAGTGTCCCGGAATGAAAAATTAAATTTTGTGTTAATAATAATTACTTGCAGCGCAGACCTAATTATGTTAGAATAGTGTTTAAAGAACTGTTTTGTTAATGAACGAGTAAATGAATAACGAAGGTCTGACAAAGTTGGAAGATAACTTTAATATTGATTTAGTGATGAAGTTTAATTATTTCGAGACAGATAAAAAGGTATTTAAATAAGCAGGAAATAAGATAAAAAGAGTAGTAACTCATATACTGGAAATCTTGAACGCATAATGAATTCAGTAATCAAATTTTTTTTTAATACCGTGATCATAACAGTTTCAGGGTCCACCCCCCCTTTTTTTATTCATTTGAATTCTGAAGTGTTTTAAACTGATTTGACCAGCAAAGTTAAAGTCAATTTTTATATTTATCAGTGTTTTACCTTTATTAAAATTGACATTGTGTGTGTGATTCGAAAGTGCTATTTCTAGGGTAACCTATGCCCGATTTTAATCAGATCAATAGACAGTACGAAGTTTTGTAGTATACATTATAGTGTAGTGTTATGTATTTATGGTTTTTCCATATTAGTACAGAACGTGGAACTATCAGTTCAATAGATTTTCTGGTTCTAAAATTCTACTATATTATGCAGTGTTACTACTTGTTGCTTTGCACGAATATCTGACAACTTGTACAGGGAAGAAACTCAGTTAATGCCTAATTAGGCTGGCGACCGTATTATTAACAACTGATAGCATCTTCTGTGTTGCTTTTTGTCCGTCCTGACGTGTAGTTGCATTTCGGACTTATTTCACGTATCATTGTTATTACAGAGTGGGTGTAAGTCTGATTTGCCACCATTCGGGTACACACGGTCGATATATATACAAAAATCCTGTCTCGTAAGGTGAACCCCACTCACTATAGTACAGGCTTTAATGAGTATCGTGTGCCCCACGCGCACGTTACAGACTACGCCGCTGCCAATGGACAGCGCAACAACTAGTGCTACAGACCGAAAAACGATGCGATAAATACGAACAAGACACAAACAAGACTGAGGAAAAGCTGTCCAGGGGAGCGACGCTGCTGTGAGGCTCTGAGCACTATGGGACTCAACTTCTGAGGTCATTAGTCGCTGCTGTGAGGCTGTTAACTAAGGACCTTCCCGCTCGGCGCACGAGGCGGAACTGCCTCTAGACCACGAGTGCTGATTAGCAGTACTCAAAGAGTTTGCTGAACGGCTGCTTTCTCAGATATTTTATTCGTGAGCAAATTGCATTTATTTACGATTCTGACGATGTATTTCAGTATAACACCTGAAACACCTGGTTAAATCCTCAGTACAGAACAGTTAGTTGGCATTGTGGAAAGGGGCCAAAAGTGAGCGGCTGTCAGTTACACTCGAACACAACTTTATTTAGTTGCCCAAACATTACAGCGGAAATTTCCGAGCTTAACTGTCGATTGAATATGTCACACCATCTTATGGCTTAAGGGCACAACCTCTTTAATTCTTAAAACGGCTGAAGGCCCATGATTTAAAACAACTACAATAAATTTTCAAAAAGGCAGAAAGCGCAAGGTTTGAGGTGTCAGGTTAGTGGGGTGTTCTGAACACAATTTAGACACAAAGCAGCTCAATAGGCTGTTGAGTGGAAGGGGTAGGCTGGCAATAGAGCAGTGCATCACCATTGACTAGACACTCATGTATTGAACACATAAGTCAGGTGTTACCCAAAGGAACAATCAGTACAAATCACAAAATAATATTCTTTTCCTTTAAACAGGCAAATAGCAATCATTTAACTGAAAGCCTTCTAAGAAAGCAGGACTAGAAAATTTGAATGATGAGTTAAAATCATATTTAAATAGGCTCTGACCGAGCACATATTTTAAAACGAAATACTTCCTTTAAGGAACCAGCGGTCAAAATTACATAATCCTCAACAACCATATTACATCCAAGACATTTAAGATTAAACAGTAATATATAACATCAGAGAGCTGCAGTCCCAAGTTTTAAGCTGCACGTTTCAGATGGACTGCACTGCAATAGTACAATACAAGTCCCTCAGAGGATCTCCCCACACAGGAAGTTATTCCCGCAATCGGCAAAATACCAACATCATTCCATGTACAGACTTAAAACAAACTAAAAGCTGTCTTAAGTTTGGTACAGTTAATTCCCTTTCAACATAACATACACCACAAGTCTAGCCCTAGGACGGCACCGACACCCCGCAATTTAGCACGCGAGAAACTACAGCGATGCACTCATCACGTGTCCTTATACAATCCAAGAACAGAGAGTCGGCTCCCCAATAGCGGAACATTTAACCACGCGCAGCGTGCAGGTTTGCGGGATGCTGATCTCGCCCTTAAACTCAGCACCAGCTGAAATACTAGTCAACCTACAATCTTGAACCACCATACACATTCCTTCAGTTACTGCATAGATAGCCAATGTGATAGGCAAACAGACCAGCATATGATAAAAGCTTAAGCAATTTCCCTACTAGACAACCCTTATGAATAGGTGTAATTATTTTTTTTAAACGTGAGCACACCCACAATCAAAAGACAAACAACGCCAATCATAAGGACAGTAGCACATAAGTAGCAATGGTAACTTCTGCTTAGATTGGCTACAAATCAGCGCGTGAGTTAACACACCAGAGAACAGTTTTTACAACATAACCATCAATACAATAGCGAATTACTCACACGTGTACTCCCCCACGATTTCGATTCGCAAAGCCATAGACAAAACGTGGAGAACGTATCACTTAGACCAACATAATGGTGCTCCGTCAGTTACCCCAAATAACTGACTCCCTTAGTTGCACAGCAAAGAACCAGACCTAATGAAACCACCACAGTTTTCGCCTCTAAATTGTCACAGTACAAGTGAGACTCAATCCCAAATGTAATTTTACATGAGTTCCCGTATAGTCAATACAAGCGCCTGATTTTCACCCGTTTATAACGGTAGGCAGCAACATCGTACGGAAAAGAGCGTAGACACAAGCTCTTACCAATTCTCTTCTCCGAAAGCAGCCACCGCAACTCTCGGCAACCACTAGGACATCCTTCACACTAATCACAGGACGCCCGCTTCCCGCTGCTTGCTACGGCGCCTTCCGTTCAGAGCCAACTTGTATATCTCCATGCGATAGGTCCGGCCCCACACTCGCTGAGTCAATCCGACAGCCTACTCTTCGCGTAGGCCCCAGAGGGCGCTGCTTACCGCCCTGACCGTGGCAGGAAAGATAAACCACCACAGTGGCACTATCGATATGAGCCGCCACGGCTCAGTTTTATCCGGAAATACTATTTCAAATGCGGCTGAAGGCCCAAACAATGCAAGACTTGACAAGTAAGGAACTTACAATTTTAAAACAGCTGAAGGCCCATTACTTAAAACCCAACTAAAAGCATACAAATTCAAACCATCGGCTGTAAACCATTAAAATACACAATCAATCAAACACCAATAAGAAAACGCAGTACAGCCAGCGGCGCTCAGAAGTTTCCAGGGATCGGTCTGCACTTGAAATATTAACGTTCGCTTAGGGGAGACAGGTAGTCTGCCCAACTATATCCGATCCGCCGGCAACCCAACCAAGAGACGGTCAACGGACCCACCGACAAGACGACTTGCTTTCCATCCGACCAGTACACAGGGAACTCGAAAGCCAAAACGGAAAAGGTGAGCCGCCCACAACCAAGTATACATAAGGTGTCAAAACTACACAGACGTGTTGGACAGCGACAACACGTTGAGGGAAGGACACTGCATGAATTTTACGTCAGCGGCAAGGTCAGGTAACCGGAACGCTAACAGCCACAAAGCAGTAAATTCCGCTGGTGCACTTGGACTTCAAATAACCAAAATACAGTTAAACTCCACCGGATGGTGGCCAAACTTTCGTCCCTCGAACACTCGCTGTTGCTCACGGGAATACCCCGAACAGCCAACCATGAAAACCAACGCACACTGTGAACAGACTGGCTTCAGTAATTAAATCACCACTCAACTTTGATGTCGGTGAGCCACGAACCTGGTAGCAATCGGAACAGCTGCCACACACTCCGACACTGCGTAGAGACCGCCAGCGGGCCCGGCCCACTGCGCCGCGCGGAGATTTCCTGGCTGATCCACACCAACCGACCCACTGCCGCACACCGGCTATCCGGAAACTATATGCACCAGACGAAAGATAGTACAAGGTGCGAATATCGATACACACCGCAGCTGCCACACGTAGAAAGAGGAAGAACCGCGGCATAACAGCAATAGCCGCGGGAAACCAAATGCAGAGTAACAGTCATAAGCTGGGACCAGCAAGGCTCAACACCAATTTCTTATATATGTTATGTGATCTTTCTACTTCAGTTTGGAGGATACTCCTACACATTCTACGGTAGTTACTGTCCCCTAATAAACATAGCCAACATTGCACTCGAACATTAATGGGTCTTGCCGTCAATTTAAGTGCAAATCTTCGCGTTTGTTTTCCTTGAGGGCAAACTAGAAGGCCCTCCACCAGAGTCTCATGAAGTTGCATCTTCCCTGTATATGACAGAGTGATCAACAGACAGCCCGAGAGGGCCCCTCTATGCTATCTTCCGGATCATTTCAGTATATTGTAAGTAGTAAAGGCCACTCCGGAATTTACGTTTTCCTTTGACAGTTTCGCCCCTGATGCAGTGTTTTAAGTTCTGTCTGCTAGAGGATTCCAAATACCGTCGCAAAGCTGGTCTGATTTTGGTGAACATAAAATCTTCGGCAGCCAAGATCGCCTGCTTTCGACAGAGTTACGATGTCATGATCGGATCTTCGGAACGGTCTTACAAACATGCATGCATGCCAACACTACAGTGCGTGGAAAGTGTTCTCACACTGGTGGTGGCAAGTACACATATTAATAGGAATTTTACGAAGATTAGGATGATGACAGCAAGACTGTCGAAACCGGTCATTGTGAAATAAAATATAAATGGCAAGTGAATTTGTTTGCAGGATATTTTCCCATTCACCAACGACAGATCGCTCCCTAGGAATAAGTACAATCTATGCAGTCTCATTTTGTTCACTAAGGAGCAGCGCGTAAATGTGACGAATGCTTTCAAAAAGCCTTGGACTGCGGCAGCTACCTGGGTGGTGCCAACTGCAGCAATCGGTATTTTGCGGTCTGCGTTTAACACGAACGGTTTTCCGACAAGGAACTACGGCAGAAGCGAAATTTTGTCACAAGGTTATCAAGTATTCAGTGAAGTCAATCAAGATAAACTCTTAAGACTGAAGAAACATGGAACACCTTCTTAGAAGCATCACGTTCTGGATGCTGTACAGAAACTCTGCCCTGACTGATTCACTCTAAGAAAGGATCCACTATGTTTGATACTGAAACGCGAAAGCTTTTTCAAGTGTCCTGATTTCCCTCTGTGCTGGAAAGTAAGAATTTGTTATGTGAAAACTCTTAGAACTTTTTAAGTAAAACAGTCGTTATTAACATTCTATACCTACGTCTTCATTCTCCATGTATTTATATTTATTTATCAACGTAGTCGCCCTAGCTACTAACGCATTCACCCCAGTGACAGAAAAGTTTGTTGATACCGGCACCGTAGATTGTTTGATTTTGTTGACAGAGCCCTAACCTCACCACTACTAGCACCGCTTCACCACTCCTCGAAAGTGTTCTTTAAATTTGTGTTACACCGACATGTTACACTGCACAATTTGGAGCCCCCCCCAACGGCAGAGGGTTGCAAATATGTAGACATGAAGAATAAAGATGTAGGATGTTAATAACATGTATTTTATTTAAAACACTTGAAGCGTTTTCACATAAAAAATTCGGTGGCATTACTTTTGAACATGCTCTCGTACATTTTGTGGTATCACATTTCAGCAAAATTCTGCATATTCACAGAGATTATTCTGTTTCAGAAACAGGAAATCTGACAGTCTGTCGGTTCAGTAGCACATTAATTTTCAAGCGTCACAGATTTCTAATTATCCAATACCTATGCATATACTGCCTCACGAATCCTGTGTTTCAAAACGAATTCATCTAATTAATTTCTGACAAAAATAAAATATTTCTGCTTTAATAACACTTCTTTAATCATTGGACAGAAAAGTGTGTACCGTTTGTAACTCTATTAGCGATATTACCTATAATGGTCTCATCTAATTTCTTTGTCTGTTTTTACTTAGTGTGAATTCTGCATATGTATGCTGTTGGATGTAACATCCATATAAATATTATATTCATTATTTCTGATAATATATGTAATTGTAATTAATCTGTGGGTGTAATTTCGAAAATATGTGTTGTAAAAGAAGTAAAAAACCAAAAATTTAATTGAAATACTGGTTCATGCGTAGGGAGAAGAGGTCAGTAATCATAACTTGGAGGGAAGTCCCTCCACAATGGAACTGGTTAGTCGGGAATAGAAAAGGTGGATCTGGCGGTCGAACTGCAAGGCTCCTGTGTAGCATGAGTCAGTCGGTGGTTAGTAGACAAAGAGTGCGCATCTTGTGAACTGAAAGAGGCGAGGAAAACCGCATATATTATATAATATAGCGCCTCGGATATGGAAGTAATGTGGCTTATTATTTGTGGTATACTTTGATTAGCTCTGTACTATGAAAATTCGACGCTAAGAAGAGAATTCTCAGAGCCTCTAACAGGAACAGCCATACATGATTTTGCCGCCCTTTTTTGAATAGCACCACCTTCAGGTCAAATTATCACTTGAGTACTGTTTCATTGCGTGGACCAGTAGTGTGGTTTCGTTTTAAATGATAATTTTGTCTTCTGTAAACTTTGTGTTGAGCTACCGTATTTTACCCTCAGCAATTTACCTGGACAGGGTCCTATCCCAAGTGCTGCGATGAATCCGAGTATCCTAATTTACTGAACTGAAAAACAATTATTTTCCTTAACAAATGTTAACAAACTTTGTAGAGCTGTAAAGTATATAATTAGTTAGTGAGCATAAGGTATGAAATACTCCTCGTAGTTTTCTTAAATAGACAGTCAAGTATTCGATTCAAGTATTCTTTTTATTGAAATACACACATCAAAAAAGTTTTGCATCATCTCGGTTCCGAGAGTACCGGAACCTGTACAGAAAATTGGAATAGAGATGAACATAAACATCATTTCCGCCCTTTTTATTGCCTATGAAACCATACATTGCGTGTTGTACCACCATACAGCGAGATCTTCAGAGATGGTTGTCCAGATTGCTGTACACATTGGTACCTCTAATACCCAGTAGCACGTCCTCTTGCATTGATGCATGCCCATATTCGTCATGGCATACTATCCACAAGTTCATCAAAGCACTGTTGGTCCAGATTGGTCCATTCCTCAACGGCGATTCGGCGTAGATCCCCCAGAGTGGTTGGTGGGTGACGTCGTATATTAACAGCCCTTTTCAATTTATTCCATGCATGTTCGGTAGGGTTCATGTCTGCAGAACATGCTGGCCACTCAAGTCGAGCGATGTCATTATCCCGAAGGAAGTCATTCACAACATGTGCACGATGGGGGTGCGAGTAGTCGTCCGTGAAGACAAATGCCTCGCCAATATGCTGCCGATATGGTTGCACTATCGGTCGGAGGATGGCATTTACGTATCGTGCAGCCGTTACGGCACCTTCCATGACCACCAGCGGCGTACATCGGTCCCACATAATGCCACCCCAAAACAGCAGGGAACCTCCCCTAACTGCACTCGCTGGATAGTGTGTCTAAGGCGTTGAGCCCGACCAAGTTGCCTCAAAAACATGTCTCCGACGACAGTCTGGTTGAAGGCATATGCTACACTCATCGGTGAAATGAACGTGATGCCAATCCTGAGCGGTCCATTCGGCACGTTGTTGGGCCCATCTGTACCGCGCTGCATGGTGTCGTGGTTGCAAAGATGGAACTCGCCATGGACGTCGGGAGTGAAGTTGCGCATAATGCAGCTTACTGCACACAGTTGGAGTCGTAACACGACGTCCTGTGGCTGCACGAAAAGCATTATTCAATAGGGTGACGTTGCTGTGAGGGTTCCTCCGAGCCTCAATCCGTAGGTAGCAGTCATCCACTGGAGTCGAAGCCCTTGGGCGACCTGAGCGAGGCATGCCATCGACAGTTCCTGTCTCTCTGTATCTCCTTCATGTCCGAACAAAATCGCTTTGGTTCACTCTGAGACGCCTGGACACATCCAGATGGTTCAAATGGCTCTGAGCACTACGGGACTAAACATCTGCGGTCATCAGTTCCCTAGAACTTAGAACTACTTACACCTAACTAACATAAGGACATCACACACATCCATGCCCGAGGAAGGATTCGAACCTGCGACCGGTTCCAGACTGAAGCGCCTGGACGCTTCACTTGTTGAGAGCTCATCTTGGCACAAAGTGGCAGTGCGGACGCGATCTAATCGCAGTTCTGACCGTCTAGGCATGATTGAACTACAGACAACACGAACCGTGTCCCTCCTTCCTGGTAGAATGACTGGAACTGATCGGCTGTCGGACCCTCTCCGTCTAATAGGCGCTGCTCATGCGTGGCTCTTTACATCTTTGGGCAGGTTTAGTAACTTCTCTGAACAGTCAAAGGGACTGTGTCTGTGATACAGTGTGCACAGTCAACGTCTATCTTCAGTGGTTCTGGGAACCGGGGTGATGCAAAACTTTTTTGATGTGTGTAATAGTGTTTACAATTTCAGGTATTATGTATTTAACAATGTTTCCCTTGCTGCGTTGTGACTGAAGTGTTCAGCCACGATCTGAATCTAATGATAAATTAGTTTCTGGGTCCCCACGCTAATTGTTGAGCCAAATTTAAATGTCATATTCTAATAACAGCAATTAAGATTAGCAACTGGTTACAGATATTCGAAATGTACTAGGACACAAACATAAGATACATAACTATTTCAATAGTAGTAATTTCCAATATTCAAACTAACAAAGGAACCTCTTGTCCAAGTTAGTATTGCTCCACCATCAGCAATAATTTACCTATAATTATCAGGATCTTGCTACTATAATGTACAGATAGTAAGTGTTATTCAGAGCCAGTTGTTGCCTAGACACATGAATACTTCTACTGAGCAGTCCAAGTGGATTCACTGGTACATTCCTTCTAGACTGTGGTAGTGTCAACCCCAATAATTAGCTTTCTTTATGAACCATGATAGCACAGGGTACAACTTTGCGTAATTTGGCTGGTGATCGTTTCTTTTCACGTAATTACAGTTTACTAGATTGCTAATAGAACCTTGGTTCGATTCCCATTTACGTTGCTTCTGCTTTCTTTCAGCAGAAATCTTTAGGGAAGTAAATTTAGCCTGACACCTTTCCATTGCCCTTTGTCATGGTCACAAAAATCTAATTATTTTCACAAGGAAAATATTATCGGCATGTTATTACTTTAATAGTAGCCAGTAGTGTTATATATTCTGCAAGTTTGATTTTCCCTAGGCTGTCAGTAGATCTGTGAAATATTCAAATATAACTTGCAAGGCTCCCTGGTGGCACACACGTTTTATTCTGTACAGAAGCGCTTTACAGAAGTAAATCACACTGTAACATGTTATTTAATATTGTGCATCTTTCTGAATATTTATTTGTCTTTTTTTTTGCTTTTCAAATATCGTACTAGGCTTTTGTGGATTACGTTGTGATTTATTCCATGACCAAGTATCTTTGGTTTGCATGTTCCATCGAACCTGACCAATTAAACTAAATTAAGTAAAATATATCACAGTCTAGATTGTCTCACTATGAGCCTGTACTTAATTAATCTGATTTTAGCAGTGAAATTTAATGAATGGTACTCTCTTACCTCATCTTCTGCTGAGAAGTGACATTAAGGGAATGAAATTTGCACTGAGAGTGGTTTAACATCAGAGTAGACGAAAATCCTCAATTTCCATAAAACACGCTACTGTGAGTGGATGTCCTGCTGGTGCAGATGTCCCGCTCCCTCTCGCATGTTATGTGCTGGACTGCGTCCACTCACAGAGCTGCCAATCACAATTTATGAGGACGCCGTGTACAGTCGCAGAGCATAGAGAGTTCATTCGCCTCCATGGTGGTGAACAATCGAATTTTTGTATTCCTGATAGCGAGTAATGAAGGGAGAGAGGCGCAGGTCGTCTGCTCCCGTTATTTCGTCACGGGTCCGCCAGGGCTGCGTCCTGACAGGGTCGCCAACTCTGCTGAATTATTCAGTGGCTTAAAACCAGAGTTCGTCAAAGCGGCGAGTGTGAGGGCCGAATAACTGGACGCTACGCTGCTGGTTAGCGAAACACAGGCAGAGAGGGAAGCCCTTGTGGAAAAGCCGGAAAATCCGGCAGCAGATTTTTTTTAGGCCGCAGACTCGACCGCGTGATTTTTAAGTTGCGAGGGGAGCGCTAAATCTGAACTCCACTTACGTAATCGCTGATCTCTCTGATACAAATTCACACATGCACACGCACGCACGCACACACACACACACACACACACACACACACAGACATACATACATACAGGGGAGGGAAAACTGCACATGGAGAGAGAGAGACAGAGAGAAGGAGAGGCAAACACGATCCAGAAAAGCAGAAATAAGGTATGTATAGAGTTATAGCCCAGTGGATTTTTGTACAGCTGGTACCTTGAGCACCTCGAAGGCAGAGACGCTGAAAGTGATGATATCTGAGTGAAAAATGTTGGGAAAAGGTTTTGGCCAGATTCTGTGTACCGATTACAATTTTTCATAGCGTAATTTTATTGCATGTCACTTCTTTCCTTCCAAATAACTTCCGGGAATTCAGCCAGGTAACACTTTCAGCGACCGCCGATATTTCGGCGGGAGAACACCCCGCCATTTTCAAGGCAAACTGCAACGGACAGGCGGCGTGCATGCAAATTTAATACCTCGGTTCTGCGACAGAAGCAGGAAAGATAACACACACACTGAATACTAGTGCCACCAAAGATGACCAAAGTCAGAGCTATCGATAGTGAGACTATGAATTCACAGGTGAGGCAGCATTGACTCTGTTCCTCTGTTTTTTGACAAGGGAGAGAGTCGGATTCCAAACAGAGTTTAAACAGAAACCTCCATCCCTGTTAACGAGGTTGCTCGCTAGTTTAATCTCAACTGCCTCCTTAATGACACTGTCCCAATAGCTGGACGTGCATGCCAATATCTCGGTGTTATTATATAACATGGGGTGACCAGTATCCAAGCAATGTTCGGCAATAGCAGATCTATTTGGCTGCTGTAATCGTGTGTGCCGTTTATGCTCAGTACATCTGTCCTCCACGGTCCTGATAGTTTGACCAATATATGCCATACCGCAGCTACAGGGAATACGATACACACCTGCCTTACGCAATCCAAGATCATCCTTAACGGAACTCAAAAGTGCTCTAATTTTAGATGGAGGTCGGAAAACACATTTCACATCGTATTTCCGTAAAATACGACCGATCTTATTGGACGTGTTTCCTACGTAAAGCAAAAAGGCAGTAGACTTAGGTGTTGACTCAGAATTATCATCAATCACCCGATGTACAGTTGGTCGATAGCGCAACGCACGTTCAATCTGTCTCTCACTATAGCCATTTTGACGAAATGTAACTTCAAGATGGGACAGCTCAGCTGGCAAAGTCTCAGCGTCAGAAACGACATGTGCCCTGTGTACCAAGGTACGAAGTACCCCTTCACGCTGAGCCGAATGGTGACAACTATTAGCTTGTAAGTACAAATCGGTGTGAGTACGTTTCCTGTAGACTGCATGTCGCAATGATCCATCATCCTTCCTCCTAACCAACACGTCGAGAAAGGGAAGGCAACCATCCTCTTCCACCTCCATCGTAAAACGAATGTTCGGGTGGATCGAGTTCAGATGTTCTAGAAAGACATTCAAATTTTCCCTACCGTGAGGCCAAACAACGAAGGTATCGTCAACGTATCTAAAGAAACAGGCGGGTTTTAAAGGCGCCGACTCCAATGCACGTTCCTCGAAGTCTTCCATAAATAAATTTGCGATCACAGGAGACAACGGACTACCCATCGCAACTCCATCTGTCTGCTCGTAATACTGGTCATTAAATAAAAAGTAAGTGGATGTCAACACATGCCTAAAGAGATTAGTTAAATCAGCACCAAACCTGGCTTCAATTAACCGCAACGAATCAGACAGAGGAACACGAGTGAAGAGAGAGACCACATCGAAACTCACTAAAATATCAGAGTCATTCAGCCTCAGTCCCTCCAAACGACGTAAAAAATCAGCTGAGTTCCTGATATGATGTTCACACTGTCCTACTTGTGGACTCAACAGAGAAGCAAGATGCTTGGATACACGATATGTCGGAGCGCCGATGTTACTCACTATAGGACGGAAAGGAACCCCTTCCTTATGAACCTTTGGAAGGCCATATAACCTAGGGGGAACGGCACTATAGGTGTTAAGCCTCTTGATTGTGTCCTGCGAAAAACCACTTTTCTTCAGGAGGCTGTTGGTCTTTCTCTCAACACTTTTCGTGGGGTCAGCATCGATTCTGCGATACGCTGAATCAGATAGTAAACGTTGCATCTTTTGTACATAATCAGGTTTATTTAAAACAACGGTGGCATTGCCCTTGTCAGCAGGTAAAATAACAATACTGGGATCAACTTTGAGAGAGCGTAAAGCAGCCCTCTCTGCTGCTGTTACATTACTCTTGGGTGGACGAGCCCTAGTCAAAACACGGCATGCCTCCCTCCTAACTTCCTCTGCAGCGTCAGGAGGTAGTTTGCAAACTGCCTGTTCAATTGAACTAATAAAATCAACTACCGGCAAATTCTTCGGAGTGGGTGCAAAATTTAAACCCTTCCCTAGCACGGATAAGGTTGCGTCGTCAAAAGATTTCTCTGTGAGATTTATCACAGAACGTCGAGATATAACATCCGACTCCGCGCGATGAAAACGTTCAAACTTTGCCAAATGCCGGGCAGTAACGGAGTTGTACTCCCAGTCAGCTTGGGTCCATGAGGCACCGTCCAACCAATCCCAAGTGAAATCAGACACTTCAGATGCAACCATTAAATGAAAACGATACAATTCTGTGGAAACAGAATCCAAACGTCGACGAGTAAAACGAATCCTTTCGCGAACAAGAGCCAAGCCAGCACGTTGCTTGATACGATTGGCGGCAGGTGAATTAATATGGTGCACAACCTTAGCAAATGTTGGGACATGATTTTCATCACGACACCTCAATAAAAACGACAAAGCACATTGCAGTCTAACTCGACAGCTGACGCTGAGACTTTGCCAGCTGAGCTGTCCCATCTTGAAGTTACATTTCGTCAAAATGGCTATAGTGAGAGACAGATTGAACGTGCATTGCGCTATCGACCAACTGTACATCGGGTGATTGATGATAATTCTGAGTCAACACCTAAGTCTACTGCCTTTTTGCCTTACGTAGGAAACACGTCCAATAAGATCGGTCGTATTTTACGGAAATACGATGTGAAATGTGTTTTCCGACCTCCATCTAAAATTAGAGCACTTTTGAGTTCCGTTAAGGATGATCTTGGATTGCGTAAGGCAGGTGTGTATCGTATTCCCTGTAGCTGCGGTATGGCATATATTGGTCAAACTATCAGGACCGTGGAGGACAGATGTACTGAGCATAAACGGCACACACGATTACAGCAGCCAAATAGATCTGCTATTGCCGAACATTGCTTGGATACTGGTCACCCCATGTTATATAATAACACCGAGATATTGGCATGCACGTCCAGCTATTGGGACAGTGTCATTAAGGAGGCAGTTGAGATTAAACTAGCGAGCAACCTCGTTAACAGGGATGGAGGTTTCTGTTTAAACTCTGTTTGGAATCCGACTCTCTCCCTTGTCAAAAAACAGAGGAACAGAGTCAATGCTGCCTCACCTGTGAATTCATAGTCTCACTATCGATAGCTCTGACTTTGGTCATCTTTGGTGGCACTAGTGTTCAGTGTGTGTGTTATCTTTCCTGCTTCTGTCGCAGAACCGAGGTATTAAATTTGCATGCACGCCGCCTGTCCGTTGCAGTTTGCCTTGAAAATGGCGGGGTGTTCTCCCGCCGAAATATCGGCGGTCGCTGAAAGTGTTACCTGGCTGAATTCCCGGAAGTTATTTGAAAGTTGTATACGCCAGGAGAAACTCAGGTCTCACACTTCTTTCCTGTTTTTGCCCAGAAGTTTATAATTAGAGTGAACTATATTCACATTAGTAATATTGTCATACAAAACGAAGTGTATAGCATTTATAACTTAGGTAGCTCTATGACCACATTTACACCTGTTACATTAGTGTACATAACAAAGTGTCACTACTGCTGAAGTAACCAAAACTCATCCAGGAAACAACAGCAGTACCACATATCATCATGCTAGTCATAGAAATTTTGTCTGTAGTGCCTTTCTTTCGAAATGGAAGCAGCAAGTAGCTGTGCTGTCATGAAGTTGATTTAGCATGGCGTTCAGGGGTATAGTGACAGCCACAGCAGAAAGAGGTGAATGTCTCATTGCTGAAGTACAGACGCATGTTCACACGGTTTGTTTGTGATCGACGGTCTGGCGATATTTCTTTTAAGAACTTGTGAAGTACATGAAACGAATATATGAAATACACTGAAGAGCAAAAGAAATTCGTACCCCCCCCCCCCCCCCCCCTAATATTGTGTAGGACACCCACGAATAAACAGAAGTGCCGCAACACGACGTGACATTGACTCAACTAGTGTCTGAAGCACTGCTGGAGGGAACTGGAGGAACCATGAATCCTGTAGGGCTGTCCATAAATCCGTGAGAGTACTAGGGGATGGAGATCTCTTCTGAACAGCACGTTGCAAGGCATCCCGGATATGCTCAATAATGTTACTATTTGGGGAGTTTGGAGACAAGCGGGAGTGTTTAAACTCAGAAGAGTGTACCTGGAGCCACTCTGTACCAATTGTGGACGTGTGGTGTGGCGCATTGTCATGCTGGAACTGCCCAAGTCCTTCTGAATGCACAATAATGGACATGAGTGGATGCTGGTGATCAGACAGGATGCTAACGTACGTGTCAGCTGTCAGTCGTATCTAGGCGTATCAGGGGCCCTATATCACCCAAACTGCATATACCATTACAGAGTCCCCACCAGCTTGAACAGTACCATGATTTCATGCACGGTCCATGGACTCGTGAGGTTGTCTCTATACCCGTACACGTCCATTCGCTCGATGTAATTTCAAACGAGACCCGTCCGACCAGGCAACGTATTTCTAGTCATCAAAAATCCAATATCGGTGTTGACGGGCCCAGGCGTGGCGTAAATTTTTGTATCGTGCAGTCATCAAGGTACACGACTGGGCCTTCGGCTCCTAAAGCCCATATCGATGATGTCTCGTTGAATGGTTCGCACGATGACCCTTGCTGATGGCGCAGCATTGAAATCTGCAGAAATTTGCGGAGGTGTTGCACTTCTGTCACGCTGAATGGTTCTCTTAAGTCGTCGTTGACCCCGTTCTTGCAGGATCTTTCTCCAGCATCTGTGATGTCGGAGATTTGATGTTTTACCGGATTACTGATATTCGCGGTACACTCTTGAAATGGTCGTACGGGAAAATACCCACTTCATCGCTACCTCGGAGATGCTGTGTCCCATCGCTCGTGCGCCAACTTTAACATCACGTTCAACCTCTATTAAATCTTGATAACCTGCCATTGTAGCAGCAGTAACCGATCTAACAACTGCGCCAGACTCTTGTTCGTCTTATGTAGTCGTTACCGACCGCCGCGCCATATTGCGCCTGTTTACATATCTCTGTATTTTAATACGCATGCCTGTACCAGTTCCTTTGGCGCTGCAGCGTAAGTCCCTTGGTAGGTAGAGTTACATGGGTAAGCTATCGAAAAAATCCATTGATCCATGTCCTTGAGAAGCTGTACATAAGAAAAGAAACAAAGGATTTTAAAAATAGGTTGTTTTAAAAGGAATTTTCACTGGCCGATGGTCTGTGCTATGGTTTGACACTTCTTGTCAGATTTAAACTTCTTATCGTAGCGAAATTCGAACATGGGACCTGTGCCTTTCACAGGAAAGTGACCCACCGACGGAGCTGACGAAAGCCGACGCGCCCAACCCGTTTACAGTTTCACTTCTGCCAGTACGACTCTTCCAAGCCATGTCTCCACTGAATCTTTTCTGTCAGGAGTGCTAGTTTCGTAAGCTGCGCAAAAAAATTTCCGTGAAGTTTAACATGTAGGACAAGAGGCACTAGTCGAATTAAGCCGTGAGCGCGTGGAGAGAGTGGGGGGTTGTGTCACTAGAGTACTCAGTAGAGTTCCTGCTCGCGAAGGCAAAGGTGCTAGTGTACAGGGTGTTTCAAAAATGACCGGTATATTTGAAACGGCAATAAAAACTAAACGAGCAGCGATAGAAATACACCGTTTGTTGCAATATGCTTGGGACAACAGTACATTTTCAGGCAGACAAACTTTCGAAATTACAGTAGTTACGATTTTCAACAACAGATGGCGCTGCGGTCTGGGAAACTCTATAGTACGATATTTTCCACATATCCACCATGCGTAGCAATAATATGGCGTAGTCTCTGAATGAAATTACCCGAAACCTTTGACAACGTGTCTGGCGGAATGGCTTCACATGCAGATGAGATGTACTGCTTCAGCTGTTCAATTGTTTCTGGATTCTGGCGGTACACCTGGTCTTTCAAGTGTCCCCACAGAAAGAAGTCACAGGGGTTCATGTCTGGCGAATAGGGAGGCCAATCCACGCCGCCTCCTGTATGTTTCGGATAGCCCAAAGCAATCACACGATCATCGAAATATTCATTCAGGAAATTAAAGACGGCGGCCGTGCGATGTGGCCGGGCACCATCTTGCATAAACCACGAGGTGTTCGCAGTGTCGTCTAAGGCAGTTTGTATCGCCACAAATTCACGAAGAATGTCCAGATAGCGTGATGCAGTAATCGTTTCGGATCTGAAAAATGGGCCAATGATTCCTTTGGAAGAAATGGCGGCCCAGACCAGTACTTTTTGAGGATGCAGGGACGATGGGACTGCAACATGGGGCTTTTCGGTTCCCCATATGCGCCAGTTCTGTTTATTGACGAAGCCGTCCAGGAAAAAATAAGCTTCGTCAGTAAACCAAATGCTGCCCACATGCATATCGCCGTCATCAATCCTGTGCACTATATCGTTAGCGAATGTATCTCGTGCAGCAATGGTAGCGGCGCTGAGGGGTTGCCGCGTTTGAATTTTGTATGGATAGAGGTGTAAACTCTGGCGCATGAGACGATACGTGGACGTTGGCGTCATTTGGACCGCAGCTGCAACACGGCGAACGGAAACCCGAGGCCGCTGTTGGATCACCTGCTGCACTAGCTGGGCGTTGCCCTCTGTGGTTGCCGTACGCGGTCGCCCTACCTTTCCAGCACGCTCATCCGTCACATTCCCAGTCCGTTGAAATTTTTCAAACAGATCCTTTATTGTATCGCTTTTCGGTCCTTTGGTTACATTAAACCTCCGTTGAAAACTTCGTCTTGTTGCAACAACACTGTGTTGTAGGCGGTGGAATTCCAACACCAGAAAAATCCTCTGTTCTAAGGAATAAACCATGTTGTCTACAGCACACTTGCACGTTGTGAACAGCACACGCTTACAGCAGAAAGACGACGTACAGAATGGCGCACCCACAGACTGCGTTGTCTTCTATATCTTTCACATCACTTGCAGCGCCATCTGTTGTTGAAAATTGTAACTACTGTAATTTCGAAAGTGTGTCCGCCTGAAAATGTACTGTTGTCCCAAGCATATTGCAACAAACGGTGTATTTCTATCGCTTCTCGTTTAGTTTTTATTGCCGTTTCAAATATACCGGTCATTTTTGAAACACCCTGTAAATGTGTGTGAATTCCTAAGGGACCAAACTGCTGCGGTCATCGGTCCCTAGGCTTACACACTACTTAAACTAACTTACGCTAACGAGAACGCATACACACACATGGGCGAGGGAGGACTCGAACCTCGGGCGGGAGGGGCAGCGCGATTCACTTCATGGCGCCTCTAACCGCGCGGCGAAAGATGTTAGCTTCGAGTCCCGGTTCAGTACAGACTATTAAGCTGCCAGGATGTTTCAGGCTAGTTTTTATTCTTTCCTGTGTTTGACTAAATTGAAATGAACTGGAAAAAAATGATGTGTGGCTATGAGCGGTGTTAGGGATAGATTTTAGGGTACAATTTGTATACTTTATTAAAATTTTACATACAGACATAGAAGCTACGGTTTTTTACATTATAGACAGATATCAATCATTTCTCTATCGAAGTCAGATAGAAATAATTAATCAGCTGGTAAAATATAAACTAAATGATAAAATATGTGTTATTTTTGAGTATACCAAGTGTTCTGAATGGTCTCTGATGTCAAAACGTGCCTATAGGTAGTGTGAAATTTTATTGGCATTGCGCTCGAAATAAACCGCGCCCGTCTGACAGACGTTGCCCACTGTCAGGTGGCCGCATGTGTCAGCGCTGTTGGGGCAGACGGGGTGGGACTGTTGCCGCCAGCCGTTCAGACGTCATCGACAGGTGGGAGGCTACTTGCTTTTGGCACTTACGGTAACGACCGCGTGTGGTGGCGAATCTGCGGGCACCTCACAAAATTCGCTAATGAGTCAAACCAATAAAAATACTGCAAACCATTTGACTGCTGCCCACCGTCAGATTGAAAGCCTCCTAGTGGCGGTGCAGGCATGTAACGCGGTAAGGGAAGTATATATGGTGATCCTATTAACGTATTAATGTTTAAAAACCCCTAAAGAGACGTAGCTGGCGCTGAGACATGTAGTGTAATAGAAGACACGTGGGACCGCAAATGTCAGGAAATACCCTAAAAGCAGATGAAAAAAATACTGTACTTGTGACGTCACCAGGTCGTGTACCGCGCCGCACGTAGCATAACATTACCCTGTCACCACTTTCCTGCTTCTGAGGCGCGAGGCGTATTTCAGGCAGCCCTACGCTTGCCTAACGGCTAATCCGGACATCGACCTAGTGTAAAGAGGAACATTATTCATCCGACCAGGCGACTCGTTTCCATTGATCCACGACCCAATCTCGATGATCGTATACCTACCGCAATCGTAACTGATGATGGCACTGGGTCAACATGACAACACTTAGGGGGGCGATTGCTGCAGAGTCCTTTGTACAACAACGTGCGCCGAGTGGCGTCCTCCGAAGCACTTACGACGGCACCAGTATTGTTCTCTGCCGTCATATCTGCCACAGATCTCAGTGTAATCTTCTTTACAGACCTGGAAAACTTCCGACCTTCGCGCTCTTTGATGTGACGTGGACTTCCAACACACTGTCGCTTACTCGTGGTTTCACACCCTTCGACTACTTTCCATCGATGCTCAAGTCAGTAATACGCTAACAACACCAGCTTCACGAGATGTTCATTTCCACTTGTCTGATTGTCTGACCACAACAATTTGTTCTTTGTCAGACGCGTATGTCGATCGGTTTCCCTATTTGCGGTCCGTTCCTTCCCTAGAACGATTCCTCATTCGTCTCTGCTCCACTTATAAATGTTCCTCACTTCGCCACGTGCCCACAGCGCCAACAGGTGGCATTCAGTACCGTGGTGGGCAGCGGGCATAGTGGTTTGACTCGTTAGTGCGCGGCTTCCCAACCTTTGCAGCTGGCGGACCCCTTCTTCAGGAAACTGAAAGCTTCTTAATGCAAGTGCCATGGTCCCAATGACCCCCCCCCCCCTTCCTCTCCCCCTCCCCCTGTAGAATCAATAGTATTTGGTTTAGAGATGAATGAAAACAACTTGAAATTAACGATCCGATTTGAATTCCCACTGTATCCGGACACTTACTAGTGGATTTACTCCCTTTGTTCAACACACTATAGCCTGATTAAAATTACTTGGTAATTGAAATTTCACACCATGGAGCTGTCTTCCTCCAAGAGCAATCAACGTCACGTCTCAACTGTTCGCTGTTGACAAGCTGCCTCTTATGGTCTGTTCACTTCCACTATTTGGCTACTGTTGTGTAAGGAGCATGCATATTTCGTAACAGTCGTGTGTGTGTGTGTGTGGTTTTTCGTGAAATCCGAAGAAAAATGTTCAAATGTATGTAAAGTCTTCCTTTGGTCGTCCTCCCTCCTCATTCATTTCAACTGGAAACTTCCCTTGTTGTGAAGGCGATGGAGAAACTGCAGCCTTCTTCAATGATCCTGACTTCAGCCACCGATCCATGTTAGAAGTAATAAACCGGTTAAAATCGACTTATGAAACAGGTAGTGCACTGACAAAGCAAGTTTAACATTTAATGATGCCTGGGGCCGCATACGTGCCAGCGGGCGCTGTTATTGGTCCACAAAGCTCGCTCCGCGCATGCGTAAAAGGTTTCAGCGCATCCAGCGCCGTGAGCCGGCGCACAAGCGACCCGCGTATTGTTGCGATACAGTCGATCAGAGAAGCCGCATTCTCCGGCACTAAACTGCATATACATTCTCACTTAGGAAACGAAAAGGTTGCTTGGGGATACGACCTGAAGTAAAAGTACACATGTTTTTCACACGAAAAAAAAAAAAAAAATTGTGATGAATTTGATTTTCACATTTTTATTCAATAATTTTACTCATTATTTTACACGATTTGGTGAAAGGTGGCCGCGGACTCCCTAGAAAGAGCCGGCGGACCCCTAAGGGGTCCGCGGATCACCCGTTGGGAAACCCTGAGTTATTGCATACCGGCAGACTGCAGGTGAGTTATCATTATCATGGGCACAGTACATAGATGTACCTTATAATAATCGTGAATAACAACGGCACTGATAGTCGTAGTAACAATTACATCTACCTCTACATGATTACACTGCAATCCACAATTAAGTGCCTGGAAAAGGGTTCATCGAACCACCATTAAGTTGTTTCCCTACCGTTCCACTCTCGAAGAGCTCACCGGAAACACGAACACTTGAATCTTTCCGTACGAGCTCTGATTTCCCATACTTTGCTATGATGATCATTTCTCCCTGTGTAGATGGGCGCCAACAAAATATTTTCACTCTCAGACGACAAAGTTGGTGATTGAAAATTCATGAGAAGATCCTGCAGCAACGAAAAACGCCCTTATTTCAATGAGTGCCACCCCAATTCGTTTATCACCGTGGTATTCTACCCTTATTTCGAGATGACACAAAACGAACCGCCCTTCTTTGAACTTGTTCGATGACCTCCGTTAATACTATTTAATCAGAATCCTGAACTGTGCAACAATACTCCAGAAGAGAAGGAACAAACGTAGTGTAAGCAAAGCCGTCTCTTTAGTAGACCTGTTGCATTTTCTAAGTGTTATGTCAGTCAATGGCAGTGTTTGGTTTGCTTTCCCCGCAACATTATCTACGCGATCGTTCCAATTTAAATTATTCGTAATTATAATCCTTAAATATTTAGTTGAGTTCGCAGCCTTTGCATTTATATGATTTATCATGTAACTGAAATTCAGCGGATTCTTTTTAGTGATCATGTGGATGACTTCACATTTGTCATGATATGGAATCAGCTACTACTTTTTGAACCATACAGATATAATGTCAAAATCATTTTGCAATTCGTTTTGATCTCCTGGTGACTACATGGCGCTAAATGACAGCATCGTCTGCAAACAATCAAAGAGGGCTGCTAAGATTGTATTCTAAATCGTTTATGTAGATCAGGAACAGCAGAGGGCCTATAACACTTTCTTGGAGAACACCATATATTACTTGTATTTTAGCCGCTGACTTTCTGTCACTTATTACGAACTGTCACCTTTCTGGCAGGAAATCGCGAATCCAGCCACACAGCTGACACTTAATTACATAGGCACACAGTTTCATTAGAAGTCGCTTATGAGGAACGGTGTCAAAAGCCTTCTGCAACTGTAAAACTATGGAATCAGTTTGAAGTCTCCTGTAGATATCACTCATTTACCTCGTGAGAATAAAGAGATAGTTGTGCTTCGCGAGAACGATATTTCCTTTATCCGTGTTGGCCGTTTGTTAAGAATTCGTCTTCCTCTAGGTGATTACATAACTATTTGTGTCATTAATATTATTTTAAGGAATTTCTCATTATCTATAGCTCCTGTCGAGGGGGAAGAATGACATACTAACACAGTGTGTGCTAGCAGTACACAGGGAATAAAATATGGAGCAGACGTTGACAGGGTCGGAGAGAGCATATAACATGGATGAAAGAAAAGCAATTAAGGAAGAGGAAAGTTTAAGTAATGTTGACATTGTGGCAGAAATAATGGTCCACTACTGCGCAGAAGGAAGACAACTGAGATATGCTGAGGAGGAAGTTAGATTTAATAATAACAGATAGAGCTATATCTCCTCATGGATGCACTGTGATTTCGGATAATCCGCATATTGCTGAATGCTTTGTTCCGGGCTTGTGTGAGAGAAATGGAGAAAGAAGTGGAGAAAAAATTGTAATACGCAAGTATAGCCAAGACGTTGGACGTATCAGACCCTCTATTGCAGTAATCGAAGGATGACTTGTATTTGATACGTGAGGAAAGACATTATCAATGCTTAAGATCCAATGCAGTAAACAGAGCATGGCTTATCTGGTCGCATTTTGTACAACTTACCGTACGAAAGACTCACGCGATCGAACAGTCCGACATTACACACAAATCTTAAAAGCATTCATAACTAGCTGGAGACATTTGGAATTTTCACTGTTATTCCCATGATGAAGCATATTGCAGTAGTAAATATTTCCTAGGACTAAATATTGCACTAGTATTTGTTACAGATTGGTGTGTGAACGTGACACTCATAAGTGCTCCCACAACTCTTGCTTCATTTATGGAGGTAACTGATATACTGTATGTATTGCTATGATTACCAACCTTACACTATGTATGTGTTGCATGTTTAGTTACTAGTAGCAAATAGTCACTGGCTTGTCGTGACGAAATGGTAGACCAATTTACTCAAGAATAAAGCAGTCAAGGTGGTAGCAGAAATAGTTCTATCGTTTGCAGTATTTTTATAGGCTTTAGGATTGGGTAGAAATTCTAATTAAATATATCTGCGTCAGCAACTGTACTTTCAAAATAATTTTCTAAATTCATGGGTGAGTGCACTTTCCGTTATGCCAAATATTAAGGTGTACGTGGGAGAAACGACTGTTTGTACGCCTTCATAGGAGCTGTTATTTGATTGACTTAGTCTGTGCGGTATAAGATACACAGAAGGTTGGAGAGTATTCGCAGTTTCTGTCGTAAAAAAAGGTTCTTGATGTTTTCTATACAGGCTCACTTAAACATATATAATGCCTTCTACGAGTGTCTGCCAGCTAATGTTTTCGCGCAAGACAAAACAAGCCTTCATAGTAAACACTTGATACCCATCTTAGGTTGACCTAATGTGGGTCTCATGCACATGAACGGTATTCAAGTATTTGACAAATAAGGGTTTCGTATTCAGTCCCGTTTGTAGACTGCAGTTTCCAAGCAACCTGCCAATGAATCGTATCCAGCCATTATCTTTACCTGCAGTCAAACGCCGGGCGCGGTGGTCTAGCGGTTCTAGGCGCTCAGTCCGGAACCGCGCGACTGCTACGGTCGCAGCGGTCGCAGGTTCGAATCCTGCCTCGGGAATGGATGTGTGTGATGTCCTTAGGTTAGTTAGGTTTAAGTAGTTCAGAGTTCTAGGGGACTGATGACCACAGATGTTTAGTCCCATAGTGCTCAGAGCCATTTGAACCATTTTTTTGCAGTCAAACTAATGTGACCGATCCAGTTCATATATCTACATACTTCTTTATCCAATACTTGTGTAACATGAATTATTCTTGATGTGACTCGTTAATCTTGCAGTGAAAGGATACCACACTTTCAGTTTTCATGTTCACGATTTTGTGTTTCTGTACATAAATAGTTAGTTGACAGAGTTTGTACTTGACGTGAGATATAAATGATACTAATGTAATTTTCACGGATAGAATTCCTTCGTAAACAACTGTATCATTTACAAAAAGCCCAAGGTCACACCTGGTAGTATCCAATGAGTCATTGCTCGGTAACGTGAACCGTAACCGGTATTGTGCGGGAGGCACTCATTAAGTAAAGCTACGCATTTTTTTTTATCTGTCAATATCGCTGGAAAATATGCGGAATTTGTCGTGTAATATCGTGCAGTATTCCCGCTTCAGCTCGTTTAGTTTCATGAAGTACAGGTATATGGTGGCGCTATAGGTATCCTTCTTGAAAATGGCGTCAGTAACGGAGGTGCATTCCAAGCAGACGGATGTCAACGAGTTTCTTTTGGCGGAAAACCAGAACATCGCAGATATTCGTGGGTGCTTGCAGGATGTCTACGGAGATTGACAGTGAACAAAAGCACGGCGTGTCGTCGGCGAGGCGTCTGGCATCTAGCGAGAAAGTCGAGCAAACTTGTCTGACCTTCCGCGTGCCGGACGGCCGTAAAAAGCTGTGCCTCGTGCAATGTCCGAACGTGCAGTCGCTTTCATTCGAGGTGCACAATTGGACGTCTCTGTTATAGCGCTGACACACTCGTCCAACAGTTGCGGTAGTCAAAGGTCTGTCCCCGAAGTGTTCGTCACCACCTAAGACAATAAAGAGCAACGAAGGACCATCTGCGCGGAATTGCTTGCACTTTACGAGGCTGATCGTGACAATTTTTGTCGAACATAGCCCAGGCGATCAAACATGAGTTCATCACTTCGTACCGAAAAAAAAAATGACAGTCCATGGAGCCGTGGAGCGGCGAAACACAACCTCCGAAGAAACAGTTTATAACCTCAATCTTAGTGGGTAAAGTCCTGGTAAAGAAGGTTTTCAGCTACTCTGAAGTGAGTGTACGTGTTATTTTGTTTGATGTTCGCCATCATGATGCAACCATCAACTCTGAAACGTTTTGTACTACCCTTAGGAAAATGAAGAAAAGACTTCAGCGTGTTCGTCGCCACAAAAACGCAAACGAACTTCTTCTCCATGACAACTCAAAGCCTGACACAGGTCTGCCCACTCGAGAGCAGCCCACAAAACTTCACTGGACTGTCCATCCTCACCCACCCAGCAGGCCTGGTTTGGCGCCTTCCGACTTCAATTTGTTTGCCCCAGTGAAGAATGCGCTCCAAGGGGAGCAGTACATGCGTTATCGGGAGGTTACTCACGCAGTAAGACGTTGACTTTGACGTCGACCAGTAGAGTGGTACCAAGCGCGCATCCTGCCCTTCCACTGAGGTGGCGTAAGGCCGTCGCATTGAACGGAGATTTTATTGAAAGACAGAGATTTGTAGCAAAAAGAGCGAGGAATAGTAAGGTATATTCGAATTCTGAATGAAACCAACCTGCTTTAAGAAAGAAACGTGTCCCCAGGTAGATGCCGTGTTTCTTGATTTCCGCAAGGGGTTCGATACAGTTCCCCACAGCCGTTTAATGAAAAAAGTGAGAGCATATGGACTATAAGATAAATCTGTGTGACTGGATTGAAGAGTTCCTAGACAAAAGAACGCAGCATGTCATTCTCAATGGAGAGAAGTCTTCCGAAGTAAGAGTGATTTCAGGTGTGCCGCAAGGGAGTGTCTTGGGACCGTTGCTACTCACAATATACATAAATGACCTTGTGGATAAGATCGGAAGTTCACTGAGGCTTTTTGCGGATGATGCTGTAGTATATCGACAGGTTGTAACAATGGAAAATTGTACTGAAATGCAGGAGGATCTGCAGCAAATTGACGCATGGTCCAGGGAATGGCAATTGAATCTCAATGTAGACAAGTGTAATGTGCTGCGAATACATAGAAAGAAACATCCCTTATCATTTAGCTACTATATAGCAGGTCAGCAACTGGAAGCAGTTAATTCCATAAATTATCTGGGAGTACTCATTAGGAGTGATCTAAAATGGAATGACCATATAGAATTAATAGTCTAAATCAGATGCCAGACCGAGATTCATTGGAAGAATCCTAAGGAAATGCAGTCCGAAAACAAAGGAAGTAGGTTACAGTACGCTTGTTCGCCCACTGCTTGAATACTGCTCAGCAGTGTAGGATCCGTACCAGATAGGGTTGATAGAAGAGATAGAGAAGATCCAACGGAGAGCAGCGCGCTTCGTTACAGTATCATTTAGTAATCGCGAAAGCGTTACTGAGATGATAGATAAACTCCAGTGGAAGACTTTGCAGGAGAGACGCTCAGGAGCTCGGTACGGGCTTTTGTTGAAGTTTCGAGAACATACCTTCACCGAGGAGTCAAGCGGTATATTGCTCCCTTCTACGCATATCTCGCGAAGAGAGCATGAGGATAAAATCAGAGAGATCAGAGCCCACACAGAGGCATACCGACAGTCTTTCTTCCACGAACAATAGCAGACTGGAATAGAAGAGAGAACCGATAGAGGTACTCAAGGTACCCTCCGCCACACACCGTCAGGTGGTTTGCGGAGTATGGATGTAGATGTAGATGTTGCGTTACTTACTGAATGTCGTTCGTACACTCCCTTGCGGGCAAGCCAGACATTGCTTCAGAATCTGTAGATGACACTCCTTACAGGATAACGCACAAATCCGTGCCCGTCAAGAGATGTAAGCGTAGATTTATCGAATTATCCGGCGGAAATAAGAAATTCGGCATCAATAGTAGCCAGTGGAGTTTCCAAAGTAGAGCCACGGATCATCTGACAAGAGACGATGCCGGATCATATGGAGACCCTAAATCCAACGTTTTAAGGAAGAAGTGGCGCATGTCGCGGCACAGGGAACCATAAATCACTGTGCACGGTGCTTTCTGCGGGGGTGCTCCACACGCGGTATTATGCGGGACCGCTTTCCAGACGCGTCCCCACGCCGGCCTGGCTTCGCGAGCAGATGGCCTGCAAAATCCTTCTGGACCATCACCAACAGCTCATCCTCATCTCTCGATCTCCTTCTCTAACTCTCTCTCTCCCTCTCTCTCGTTCGCACACACTCACTCACACACGTGCAGTTTTCGCGGTCCCACAGCGAGCCGCTCTCCGCTCTCCAAATATTTGTCTTCCGCTCGGCGAAAATTGTTTTTCGGGTTTGAGTTTTCGCGAGCGCAGGCTACCACCTGTGTGTGTGTGTGTGTGTGTGTGTGTGTGTGTCTGTGTGTGTGAACGGTCACTCTGCGCGCAGAGCGGAATTCGCGGAATTGAGCAGATGATGGCGAATCTGGGGCGCTGCGTGTTTGCGGCAGACACCTCTTCTCTACTCGGCAATTCAGCGAACTCTCCAAACGAGATTTCTCATTCCTCTTGCTGACCAGTCTATAGAAGAAACATCTCTACAAATTCCTCCAGAATTTCTACGCTTTTAATTGATACAGCATCACTATGTAACATTTGCTATGGCGGTACGCGGCGACGGGAAGCATCATCCGCTAATGGCGGAACTCTCACACTCACTTACACAGTAGAATATATTTTCTGATTACTCCATACTTCTAGTTACAAGCTTACACTACAAGTATTTTAAACAATATGTCATTTCTGAAGCCGTATTTTATTTTCACAGGGCAGCAGTCGAACATTTTCTGTATCCAGAAAGGCCCGTACAGGACCTGCAACATGCGGTCGTGCATTATCCTGCTGAAATGTAGGGTTTCGCAGGGATCGGATGAAGGGTAGAGCCACGGTTACATCTGAAATGTAACGTCCATTGTTCAAAGTGCCGTCAATGCGAACAAGAGGTGATCGAGACGTGTAACCAATGGCACCCCATACCATTACGCCTGGTTCAAAAATGGTTCAAATGGCTCTGAGCACTATGGGACTCAACTGCTGTGGTCATCAGTCCCCTAGAACTTAGAACTACTTAAACCTAACTAACCTAAGGACATCACACACATCCATGCCCGAGGCAGAATTCGAACCTGCGACCGTAGTAGTCGCACGGTTCCGGACTGCGCGCCTAGAACCGCGAGACCACCGCGGCCGATTACGCCTGGTGATACGCCAGTATGGCGATAACGAATACACGTTTCCAATGTGCGTTCACCGCGTTGTCGCCGAATACGGATGCGACCATCATGATGCTGTAAACAGAACGTGGATTCCTCCGAAAACATGACGTTCTGCCATTCGTGCACCCAGGTTCGTCGTTGAGTACACCATCGCAGGCGCTCCTGTCTGTGATGCAGCGTCAAGGGGAAACCGCAGCCGTGGTCTCCGAGCTGACAGTCCATGCTGTTGCAAACGTCGTAGAAATGTTCGTGCAGATGGTTGCTGTCTTGCAAACGTCCCCGTCTGTTGACTCAGGGATCGAGACGTGGCTGCACGATCCGTTACAGCCATGTGGATAAGATGCCTATCATCTCGACTGCTAGTGATACGAGGCCGTTGGGATCCAGCACAGCGCTCCGTATTACCCTCCTGAACCCATAGACTCCATATTCTGCTAACAGTCATTGGATCTCGACCAACGCGAGCAGCAATGTCGCGATACTATAAACCGCAAACGCAATAGGCTACAATCCGAGCTTTATCAAAGTCGGAAACGTGGTGGTACGCATTTCTCCTCCTTACACGAGGCATCACAACGTTTCACCAGGCAACTGCTGTTTGTGTGTGAGAAATCGGTTGAAAACTTTGCTTATCTCAGCACGTTGTAGGTGTCGCCACCGGCGCCAACCTTGTGTGAATGCTCTGATAAGCATATAATCATTTGCATATCACAGCATCTTTTTCCTGTCGGTTAAATTTCGCGTCTGTAGCACGTCATCTTCGTGGTGTAGGAATTTTAATGGCCAGTAGTGTAGATACATAGTCTGTACTAGGATTTATGGACGTGTGCTCTGTGAACTTTGTGAATTACATCGAAGAAAATTATGTCTTGACACACAGTACAGATTCAGAAAATATAGTTCTTGTGAAGCAGAACTAGCTCTTCATTCGCACGATGGGGGATTCCATACTTTTAGATATCCAGACTGTTTTAGACTCCTTTCTTCACAAGCGATTTCTAATCACATAGAGTACTTGTGGAGCATCGGAGTATCATCTCAGTTGTGAGGCTCGATTCATGATATCTTGTCAGAAAGTTTACAGTTCGTAGTAACTGACGGAAAGACATCGGGTAAAAGAGAGCTACATCTGCCGCTATCCAAGGAAGTGTTATAGCGGGCTCACCGCTGTTCCTAATGGAAATGAACGGTTGAGAGTGAATTTTACCAGCCCTCTTAGAGTGCTCGCAGATGATGCTGTCATTACCGTCTAGTAAAGTGATCAGCAGATCAAGACCAAATGCAAGATGATCTAGACAAGATATCTGTACGCTTCGAAGAGTGACAAATGACCCTAATTAATGCAAAGTGTGAAGTCATCCACATGACTACTGAAAGGAAACCGTTGAATTTCGGTTACACGATAAATCGCACAAATGTGAAGCCTGTAAGTGAAACTAAATATCTATGGATCATAATTTAAATTGGAGAGATGACACAGAAAATGTTGTGGGGAAAACGAACCAAGACTCCCTTTCATTGTTAGAACACTAGGAAGATGCAAGACATCTACTAAAGAGACTTCTTAGATTTCGCTTGTCCGAGCTCTTCTGTGGTACTGGTGTGCGGTATGGGATATCTACCAGTTAGGATCGATGGAGCACATCGAAAAAATTCTAAAAAGGGGAGCACGTTTTGTACTATCGCGAAAGAGGGAGAGAGAGTCACGAAGTTTCAATCAGGAGCCTTTCTCTCCTGAATGCGAAAGTATTTCGTTGACACCCTCGTACGTGGGGAGAAAGGAAAATCGTAAAATAATAAGAGAAATCAGAGCTCGCAAGGAGAGATTTAACCATAGTAATACCAACACGTTTTGCATAACGCGTACTACCAGCGGCGCGTAGTACTTTGTACCCACCACGAACAGATAAAAAAATTCCTTTATTGTTGTTAACGTTTATTAACAATCTCATTTTTAAATAGGTACAGATGTACAAGTAGGGTCTAGAGCCTGAAACTGTCTTTTAGCAATATCAACGCATTTTCCACAATGTGTACACGAGGGAAACACTGTTTTCGGTAAATATCGTTGAGTTTAATTCGCAGCATCCTTTTTAATGATATGTTGAGTTACGTTTTACTGAAAAATTCAAAAGAATTACGGAATCTTTTATAAGAAATCGATAAAAATACCTATATTTTTAAAATATAAAGTACGTGACTAGATTACAACATTTTCAAAAAAAGTTGGGCGTAAAGTACGGCGTACGGCTTTCCCTCCCCCCCCGTTGATATTGCGACGGTTATGTGTTCGTATGTACTACGCTCTATTCGAAAATGTAAAAGTAGAGAAGTAGTCTTAAGGTGGTTCGATGAATCCTCTGCCACGGACTTAAGTGTGAATTGCAGAGTAGCCATGCAGATGTGGATAAGGGCGAATATGACACGTTGCCTGGAAGCTTCTGAAAGGAAGAGTTCAGCTTAGAATTTTGTGTAGGAACATTGGAAAAAATTAGTGTAATTGCATAGGGATCTCAAAGTTGAATATTTTTTGTTTAAAAATTTTTTTTGTATTTGTCGATGTTTCCACGAGAGTATCAAAAAGACGTTGGAATGGAACAAGAAAGGGGGGCATGATAGTAGCACTGGAAATACTCCCTGCCAACCTCTGTGTGGTGACATGCGGAGTACGGATGTGGGTTGGACGTAAAGTGCAGTTCCATATTTCATGGAATATTGTTAAATGTTCAGTTCTAGTTCATATTGACACTGGGGGATCTGCTGAAGCTCAATAGTAATGTAAAATTTACTCACCCACCCCAAAGTCTGTTTTATTAAAGTGTCAAAAAAATTAATTCAGTAAATGACATACATTGGATCACAGCAATACGTAAAAACCTAACCTCGAACAAGTTAACCCCTCATATTCACTAACTGCACTTGATTGAAACTAAAGCGCCTGCTTTGAATAAAGCGTGGATCCTCTTAGCGTCTAACAGTTCCTAGTGGACGCTCCTGCTAGCAAAGAAGTATTAAGAACGATATTGGCGTTTGAGACTGTTAAATTGGCTGCCTGTACTGATTTATTCACCATTAAGCCTGTCCACCCGACCGACTAATGAGGGGATCGTGAACAGGGCTGCCAACATGGTGAATGCGAACTCTGGCTACAAGTCGCCATTCGCAGGGGGGATCGCCTCAAAAGCCTTTCTGGCAAAAGCGTCCTCTGCCGGTACACCTCACACTCGCTGCTCCCGCTCCGTGGAATCTTAAGATTCGTTATAATGAGCTTAAAAATTTAATCATCTCTCGGATATTTTAGCTCTTCTTAATGCCCTTACTTACATAGAAAAACTGGAGGGAATTTCAGCCTTGCGTAAGGCAATTTTGTTTTGTTCTACACACACTCGTTTCGTATTATATACCATCTTCAGTGTTTTTTTCTTATTATTCTGCTTCCAATACGCTATCCGTTTTTTTGAACTTATAGTACCATGTATAACACCTTATACTAAGATAATATGAGCTGAATGCAGAAACTAAGTGTTTTCGAGATTAAATAAAATAAAATGCATGTGCGATAGTTCGAACAGTGCTTTAACACAGCTAATACATTAGTAAATAAAACACAAGCGCAACAGGATACTATGAAAATATGCTTTAAGACACTACAGATACAAAATAGCGGAGAGTACATAAGGTGCTGAAACATCTTTGGATAAAAGAAAAACTAATGCATTGTGTTTCGCAAAAGGCAGCAATTACCTTACAAATTTAAATAAATGGGTATGGAAATTCAGTTTCAACAACCATATCACCGAAAAATTACGCCGAGTAAAGAATAAACACTTGAGATCATCCGCTCTACCGAAAAGGACGAGCAACGGATGTACTCCGATAGTTGCAAAAATACCTCCTCATGCAGTCACCATGCGGTGTACTCACTGAGCAAACAGACTTCCTCGTTTCCAGTTTCTTCCCACAAACTTTCACTAGTTTAGCAAACAGAATTACTGCAACCTTCATCCTAATGGATTAAAGTTCCCGTAACAAACATTTTGAGTACTCATGCAATATATGAAGTGAACCTAGACCAAATTCCATCAGTTTCTATAGTACTGTGCAACGTAACTATCTCATTAACATGACCCTTCTGATACCGTAAGTACGTACCTCTCAAAACCTGTCGCCTTTTTCCTCCCATACTGTTCCTACCCTTCCACACACTATCTCCTACTCCACTAACTCCACAGAAGTTACATCTTGCCTCAAGTCACATAAGAGTACATACCGTAGATTTCATTGCAGCATTCGAATGTAACCATGCCAGTAACTTTAAAAACTGTGCACGTATCGTCTGAGGAAGAACATTGTTAGATTTACTTTTAAGAGAACCTTTTTTACTATCAAAGTTTCCAGAAATTGACTCGATTTAATTTGAGGACAATTTAAACCATATTATTATTTTTAGCGGGAACCGTTTTATACATATGTCCCTGAAAACAGGAAGATTTTATTCTTACCTTTGATTTTAGTTACTTTGTAAGAAGCTTTGTATTTTTGCATATCCGCTCGACACATAAGAATTGAGTTTTTTACATCTTTTCTTTGTTCGCTTGTGATATGTTCACTGAAGCGCCAAAGAAACTGGTATGGCCATGCGAATTCAACTACAGAGATATGTAAACATGCAGAATACGGCGCTGCGGTCGGCAAAGCTGTATAAGACAAGTGTCTGGCGCAGTTGTTAGATCGGTTACTGCTGCTACAATGGCAGGTTATCAAGATTTGAGTGAGTTTGAACGTGGTGTTATTATCGGCGCACGAGTGATGGGACACAGCATCTACGGGGTGGTGATGAAGCGGGGTTTTCCTCTACGACCGTCTCACGAGTGTACCGTCAATATCAGGAATCAGGTAAAACATCAAATCTCCGACATAGCTGCAGCCGGAAACCGATCCTGCAAGAACGGGACCAACGACGATTGAAGAGAATCTTTCAACGTGACAGAAGTGCGACAATTCCGCAAATTGCTGCAGATTTCAATGCTGGGCCGTCAAGAAGTGTCAGCGTGCGAACCATTAAACGAAATATCATCGATATCGGCCTTAAGAGCCGAATGCCCACTCGTATACCCTTGATGACTGCACGACACAAAGTTTTACGCCTCGCCCGGGCTGATCAAGACCGACGTTGGACTATTGATGATTGGAAACTTGTTGCCTGATCGGACGAGACTTATTTCAAATCGTATCGAGCGGATGGACGTGTATGGGTTTGGAGACAACCTCATGAATCCAAGGACCCTTCATCTCAGCTGGGTGGACGATTTGTAATGATCTGGAGCGTGTGCAATTGGAGTGATATGGGACCCGTGACACGTCTAGATACGACTCTGACCTGTGTCACGTACGTAAGCATCCTGCCTGATCCCCTTCATCCATTCGTGTTCATTGTGCATTCCGACGGACTTAGGCATTCCGGCAGGACAATGCGACACCCCACACGTCCAGAATTGCTGCAGAGTGGCTCGAGGAACACTCTTCGGAATTTAAACACTTCCGCTGACCACCAAACTCCCCAGACATGAACATTATTGAGGATATCTGGGATGTCTTGCAACGTACTGTTCAGAAGAGATCTCCACTCCCTCGGAATCTTACGGATTTATGGAAAGCAGGATTCATGGTGTCAGTCCCGTGCAGCACTACTTCAGGCATTATTCGAGTCCATGCAACGTCGTGTTGTGGCACTCCTGCGTGCTCGCGGGGGCCTTCACGATATTAGGCAGGTGTACCGGTTCCTTTGGTTCTTCAGAGTAGGTACTACGCTAAGTTTGTGCTGACTGCCACATTGTATCACTCGTTCACGTGTTTTGGCATAAATATTTTAGAAAATGTGTTCCAGATGTGTTTATAAAAAGTAATATGTCCATAATTATATCTGTGAACAGTTTCTTGAGAGGTTCAAGGCGTCAAGCGTTGTATTTCCTTGTCATTTGTGCACAGTTGCAACAACCAACGACACATAAGTGGTCGTTACGTTCTTCATAGCTGACTTTTCTTTAAAATTCACCAAGATGAACGTTTAATCGCTCATTGTGCACACATGGCAATTAGTACGAATTCTATGGTCGGACATATGTACAAAACCCCATCTTCCGATCATTTGCAGTTGAATGTTATCCATTCTAAATTGATTGTACACTGTAAATAAACAACCGAATGTGCCTTGATGTGAAATGATTACTTTTGTATTACACAAACACGGAACCCTCTGTAAGCCCATCATATTTAAAACTTATTAGCTGTACATACTTTAAGTTTTTCCGACGTAAAGGTTAGTACATTCCAGTGCAAAACACGCAGCTGAAGATGGCTGAATGGTTGTAAGCCGAAATGTGGCAAGACGTCAACGTCATCAGATTGCAATTCCGAAACTTCATGGGATAGTTGCACATAATTTCAAACCAGAAACTTTGTTTACAAGTAACAGCAATTTCCCAAATAAATTATTATTTGTAAAGAAACTATAACGTGAAACTACAGCACCAAGAACGAAGCATACCATTGAAATGTACTTCATAGATGAAGACAGGAAAAAGTCAGCCACTATTATGATATTTGGGAACGAGGTCAGACAACAATCATGGTGACCAGATGAAACTATATGGTTCCAGAGACCTTTCCAAGACTCAAACATCTATGATGTGTGTATGCTGACTGAAGTGACGAATAAAAATTTGTACCGAGGTTCGGATTGGAATCAGTGTCTCCAACTGACTAGGCAGACGCACTAAGTACTGTGCCTCCCTGTCACAGTCGCTGTGCACAACTGCTCTCCTCCGAGCTACCTGCCAAGACACACTTAAAGATCACTTACTTCACTGCAATTGACTCGCAATAATGTGCTGTGTTATATCCCCTACGAACCATAAATCAGTTTCAAGTACATACGAGGTTCGTACAACGACACGATTATTACGAAACATCTTCCTTTAAATGAAAAAAACAAAACCAATTAACTTTGGATTATTGACCAGAATGCAACAACCAGAAAGCTTGCTGAAAAATATTAACGAAACATAGTATTGATTACGACATTACATAAAAATTCTACTACCATGAAGTTGATAGCAATGTATCGAAAATATTTTACGGTATTGTTACAAAAAACTATGTTGTCTACAAAATCCTCTTATTTTGATCCTTCTCAATGAAAATGAATGTTCATTTGAGTAAACATATCACAACTGTATTTTCAAATTTCCTCTAATTTTTAACATTCGTCATGACAATACTCTGTCTTATAGGAACACCTTAGTTACATCACTGAAAGGCGTAATTGTGTGTCCTTTATATGACAGCAAAAACTTTTCTTTATTGAATGTGCTATTCACTAACTCGCTATGGTCAGCGTTCATTAGAAAATTCCAGAACATTATGTCACTTATAATATGAAGAGGTATTGTGGCTAATGTCTCTCTTTGTACCAGAACCACTCTTTCCACAGATTAATTTTTCACAAAGATCGCTATGATTGGTGTTAATGATAACATTTCTAACAACAAAAAAAGAGCCGTTTCCTTACTTCCACAATTACAGTAGCTGACATTTCAAAACATTTTTACATAATTCGCTTTGACTGGTATCTACGAAAAATTTTGCAACATTTCTACACTTACTCTATGATGCAGTAGAATGAGGGGTGATCCCTCCATTTTCACAATTACACTTCTTGCACAACAAGGGTATTTTATTCACCACAGTGTGCAGTCATCTGTCTTCAGCTATGTACCAGTGAGTGTCGTGTCAGGTTTACATAATGGACTTACCTGCAAAATACAGCATGTCTAAGTCTGGCAATCATAACTTTGCAACCTGCAGAGAGGGAAGTTTTTACATGTTCCTTCTAACTACATATAAATTTTTCTCATCGTCATAAACAGTACTTTTTCAAAAAGGCAGCTATATAGTCTTCCTGTAATATATATTCAGTCATAACAATCATAACTTTAATCCAAGAAAATATTATTCAGTATTAATATTTTTTTAGTAAAGTGAACTAACAGCCACTAATAAAAGCAAAATGATAAACTACATGATGCTATTACTATTTGACTCAGTTTCCAAAACGTATATAATAATGAAATGCACTTTAATCTCAAATTTATTTCTTTTACATACTAGTGCTGAAAACAATCTTATTATGTAGTTTACTTCTTCTCGTATCTTTTCAAACGTTTTTCCTTTCGAAACTAGTAAGCACATTCCATAACTTCAGAAACGCTTTACATCTTACAATCTTAACATAACATATACAAATCCACGATAAATGCAAAATGCTGAAAATATTGTCAGTAGTGCCTGTAGTTGGCAATAAACATAGAACACAAAACCAATTTACCTTCTTCTGTGTATGAATTCTTTTCGCCTTATACTTTGACGATCGTCAGTTTACGCAACTGTTCTGAAACTTACACGTGGATATACTGTACCATATTACTTTACCTTTTCATTATACATCATCTTATTCTACAAAATTTCCAAAACACACACCAGTCTCTCTCATGACTCATCCACTAGTTAGTAGATCAATATGTATTTCTGTATTTAAATTAACAAAATATTTTCCTTATAAATATTGTTTTTGCTTTATATTTCTACAAAAAGAATTTCCCATAACTGTTATCTCATACAAACACTATATACACTATTTACACAAGATAGGGAAGAAGGTAAGACGATAACAAAAGTTCTGGATGAAGAAGACGTAGGTTGACAATGCGAAACTAAAAGGAAGTAATATTCTTCAATAACTTGGGGTGCTGGTGTTCGTCAAACACCTGATGTAGCAAAGATCTTGTGTTACCTTAGACCAGTTAATTACTACTACCTCCGTATTCATTATACACAACTATGATCTCCTTTTTCATGCTGTAACGTACAGCGCATCATGCCTTTCCACTGGTTTGTAACTAATTTCTTCGCACAAGGAAATGGTTACTGCTTTTCCATTTACAACAATTACAGCATCTATATTTTCCAAATCCACCTTCCCTTTGTATTTCTTTAAAACGTCTGTTCCAGCCAACGTTTCCACACTTAAAACCGGATATTTTAAGAATCTCCCGGTGCAGCTGTATACCTTGGATCTTTAAAGGTAAGATAATTTCTTGCTTTAATGCTTTCTTACTCTTTCCTGTGGCCACAGTAATGATTGCTCTAGAAGCTGGCCTAGTAAGCACGTCTAATTTATCAAGGAGGGAATTCACAAAGGTATGTGACATCAAACATACATCCAAAGGAATTCTGAAACAAGATACCTTCTGATGCAAAATTTCAACCTCTGTTATTGGTTGTTCTGCTGTTTCTTCAGTGATTTGAGGAGCAGGTTCATCCACCAAATTTTGCACTACTTCACGTCAATTGAATGCTGCACATTCTGTGAACATAAAGCACATATAAATGGGAGAATTTTCTTGCTGAACTGTGGCAGCTTTAACCACTCTGTAAGCCACTGAAAAATCGAACCATTTCTCAAAACCTCCTCTCTCTCTAATAATGTCAGATCCAGCAACAATTTCTTCTGCTTTGTCAGAATTTTCTATATAACACCCAGTTTCCTCTAATTTTGTTACTTCATGACTATACGACGAATTTTCTTCTCTCCTATAAAATTCTTCTCTTGTTTGTCTATACTCCACTTCAGCTAGTGTTTCTGCATTCACAGCGCTTTCTCTATAGAGTTCTCATTATCATACCGGTGCTCATTTACATTATGCACACTCACACACCAACGCAGTAAAATCACACTTAGCTTTTCTCCCCTCGGTGCCAGCAGGGCGCAATGATACTGCGAATTTGTCCGTCAAGCACTGCACGGCTCCGATATACAGGGTGTTACAAAAAGGTAAAGCCAAACTTTCAGGAAACATTCCTCACACACTAATAAAGAAAAGATGTTATGTGGACATGTGTCCGGAAATGCTTAATTTCCATGTTAGAGCTCATTTTAGTTTCGTCAGTATGTACTATACTTCCTCGATTCACCGCCAGTTGGCCTAATTGAAAGAAGGTAATGTTGACGTCGGTGCTTATGTTGAGTTGACATGCGACTCATTGCTCTACATTGCATCAAGCACATCAGTACGTAGCATCAACAGGTTAGTATTCATCACGAACGTGGTTTTGCAGTCAGTGCAATGTTTACAATTGCGGAGTTGACAGATGCCCATTTGATGTATGGATTAGCACGGGGCAATAGTCGTGGTGCGGTGCGTTTGTATCGAGACAGATTTCCATAACGAAGGTGTCCCGACAGGAAGACGTTCGAAGCAATTGATCGGCGTCTTAGGGAGCACGGAACCTTCCAGCCTATGACTCGCGACTGGGGAAGACCTAGAACGACGAGGACACCTGCAATGGACGAGGCAATTCTTCGTGCAGTTGACGATGACCCTAATGTCAGCGTCAGAGAAGTTGCTGCTGTACAAGGTAACGTTGACCACGTCACTGTATGGAGAGTGCTACGGGAGAACCAGTTGTTTCCGTACCATGTACAGCGTGTGCAGGCACTATCAGCAGCTGATTGGCCTCCACGGGTACACTTCTGCGAATGGTTCATCCAACAATGTGTCAATCCTCATTTCAGTGTTCTCTTTACGGACGAGGCTTCATTCCAACGTGATCAAATTGCAAATTTTCACAATCAACATGTGTGGGCTGACGAGAATCCGCACGCAATCGTGCAATCACATCATCAACAAAGATTTTCTGTGAACGTTTGGGCAGGCATTGTTGGTGATGTCTTGATTGGGCCCCATGTTCTTCCACCTACGCTCAATGGAGCAGGTTATCACGATTTCATATGGGATACTCTTCCTGTGCTGCTAGAACATGTGCCTTTACAAGTACGACATAACATGTGGTTCATGCACGATGGAGCTCCTACACATTTCAGCCGAAGTTTTGGTACGCTTCTCAACAACAGATTCGGTGACCGATGGATTGGTAGAGGCAGACCAATTCCATGGCCTCCACGCTCTCCAGACCTCAACCCTCATGACTTTCATTTATGGGGGCATTTAAAAGCTCTTGTCTACGCAACCCCAGTACCAAATGTAGAGACTCTTCGTGCTGGTATTGTGGACGGCTGTGAAACAATACGCCATTCTCCAGGGCTGCATCAGCGCATCAGGGATTCCATGCGACGGAGGGTGAATGCATGTATCCTCGCTAACGGAGGACTTTTTGAACATTTCCTGTAACAAAATGTTTGAAGTCACGCTGGTACGTTCTGTTGCTGTGTGTTTCCATTACATGATTAATGTGATTTGAAGAGAAGTAATAAAATGAGCTGTAACATGGAAAGTAAGCGTTTCCGGACACATGTCCACATAACATTTTTTCTTTCTTTGTGTGTGAGGAATGTTTCCTGAAAGTTTGGCCGTACCTTTTTGTAACACCCTGTAGAATCTGGGTCCCACAGCACCGTCGACGGCTGCTAACTGCTCCTGCTTCCAGACCGCCACGCCACGCTGCTGTAAGCAGCTTCCATTGCTGCCGTTCTAATTCGCTGAACAGCTGCAGCAGTATCTTGATTACACCGCTAATATTGTTCACAGTACACAACAGCGGCATTAAGTATAAGACCTTATTCTATGTTTCCACTTCGAAAGTCTGTCTTCACACGTGTGTGTGTTATTTTTTCATGTTTTACACTGCTGTTTTTAAAATTCTGACTCACTTCAACTTTACGTTTCCCGGACACGAAATGCACCATAATCGACGGGGCAGGATATAACTTCTCATCCCTAACTCTTCAGTCCACCTACCTCGATAGGCTTCCTGTTGCCTGCCCCTACACTCCGCGTTAATGAGTACTGATTCAGACGATAAAAACAGTGTTGAAGAAAATTCGACTACGTTCCTACCAACCAAAGGTCGCGTGATTCAAGTTTGGGCCGGGGCGTGAACTATAATTTCGATTGAGGATGGAGATGTGATAGCGTGATCTGTGCAGTTGTGCAAAGCCACTGTGCCATGGTGGGGTAGTGGTTAGCGCATCTGCGAGTGAGTAGGAGGCCTGGATGCCACTGCCAGCCTTGATAAAAATTTTCATTCATCGCTTCAGTCTCCATGTATCATAAAACGCAGCGAACTTATCTTGACAGCACGCTTTTTGTGTTATCGTTATTGAGGAAATTAATGCGCTCAGGGAAAGTTTCTTCAAACAATAACCAGCTTTTCCCATTGTCCTATGGACAACAACGGAAAACTACAGTAACAGAAAAGCCTGATTAGAAACCGTGATGCATTTTTATTGAATTCACAGCTCTTTTTGTAAATCCGACATAAACTGCAACCATTTGATCTGTTCTAAATAGACTTCATCAGAAGGAAGAAGTTCGTCGTGACCAAAATTGTGCACAGTAAAAGTTAGTTCTGATGTAATGTAACGAACAGTTTTGGGGCGACTACATGAAATGGTTTGAAATTATCTGTCCCCGTTCTTACTGATCTTTTTACTTGTATTTAATTTGTCAAATTTCTTCATGTGTTTTAAGTTTTCGTATTTAGTGTGTCATTTACAAATTAATCCAGCTTTTCTATCATGTTCTGGAAGTAAGAATTACCTTCTATATACAATGAAATAATGTTTTGCACCTTCCATAAATAACACTGTAAAGCCTGATAGGGGAGCACTATCTATAAGATTGTTAGAGCATTACTGAAAAGACGGATTAACTAGTGAAAACATCGATCAGTATACATCGATAATCTTGTTATACTATGTCCTCTTGATTCTTATCCTTCTGAGGGTTAAAACTGAATTTTTTGAGGGGTAAAAAAAGTAAGATTTCCATTGTACTTTGGTCACGAGACTAAATTATTTTCGAAAGATCGTAGAATTGCTTACATAAGTTAGCAGTAATTACGTTTATGTGCAGATCGAAGTGACAAATGAAATTATTTACAAAGGTTGGGATTCCAACACAGATCCCCTGCTCAGTAGGCAGATGCGCTACTACACACCCTGGCACAGCGGCGTTGCACAACGGCATGGATTACCCCAGCATGCTTCCCTTCTGAGTCCCCATTCCCATACCCCTGTTCGAATCTCGAACTTGGTACAAATTTTCATTCATTGCTTCAGTCTGCACATATACATAATAGATGTTTGAGGTTTGAAACGGTCTCTGGTGCCACATAGTTTTATTTTTTTAAAGCATCTATCCTTGCTTCAGACGAGATCCCCCTTTAGGTCGATGCTGAGGTGTTATTCAAATATGGCTAAAGAGCCTCTGCAATGCTGTTTGACTTTGGGGGAAATACCAAGTGGGTGATGTGTGAATGGGAATTTGGTTGAGGAAGGAGGCGTGCTAGGGTAGTGCATGCAGTTGTGCAAAGCCATTGTGCCAGAGAGGGTTAGTGGCTAGCGCATCTGCCTAGTAAGCCGGAGGCCTGGGTTCAAATACTGGCCTTCATACAAATTTTCATACGCACTTAAGTCTGCACCTATACGTTATAGATGTCTGAGGCTTCAAAAGGTCTCTGGAACCACACAGTTTCATTTGATTAGAACAATAACTATATTTTCAAATACGAGCATTAACACATGATAGAATATGGCAAGGGTTACAGCTCGTGGGACATATGTGTGAACAACATTTTCTCCATGTGGTCCACCCATTACACATATACTTTGTTCTGTGTAAATTCATTTATGAGGTAAAACTTAGAAACTATGTCACATGTACCGAAATAGCTCATGAAAATACCTTCTCCCAATTGTAAATAGTTCCACCAATAGACGAAAAATTGTTTCGTTATACAGTTCACAATAGATAAACAAGGAATTGACAGCAATACACACCAGTAACTATATAATGGCTACTACATTGGTGTAGAGCACATTATTATTATTATTGAGAGTGGCCATACACAAAGCATTGGCAGCCTTAAGTTTTACAATGTCTACCAGTTCAGAAGTAAGGAGTCCAGGAATCAAGTGGCTTACAAACAATGAGTATAGCGGACGCATTTTAAACTAGTTGATTGTAAATGGGGGTGTGGTGAACCAAGTGTCGCTAGGGAAAGAAATGGCGTGGAGGAAGGGCGTTCTGTAGTGTCTACGCAACATGTGTATAGTTAGCTTTCTTTTCTCAGAATTATTTTTACCTAGTGCTCACGATACACTGAGAATTACTTAATCATTCTGAAAAAGACGTTTGGTCAGAAATAAGCAGTATTATTTGATTTATTGATTAATTAATTAATGAGATACCTACAAAAATTAAGTGTAATCTACCTTTCGTCACTTTAAAAATGAAACTGTTGAAAGAAAACTTTTTGTGATTCTACAATTTAGATAAGTGCTGATCAGGGAAGGTGGGTTGTGGGGTTTGGGTGTTGAGAGGGGTACTAGCTAATATATCTGCCAAGAAGTTTTAGCTAATATATGGTTGCGCTTAGAGGTAAAGGTCTCAGAAAGGTTGTGAACCACTGGTCTAAGCAGTATGCAATTTTATTTTCGTAATTTGTGAGCGATTTTACTTCTAACGATCGCCCTAGTTCGTTCTGACACTAGTCAAATATGTAAATGATAGATGCACACGGTATACACCCACACAGGGTGCTGGTGTGAAGTTAGGAAGATTGGAGTAGCACTTGAAAACGTCACGATGCCAAAGTCAACTATCCTGTAGCATAAATGACAGTAACTGCCTAAAAGTGAATGTGGAAAAAAGAATTTTTTTAATAAATATGGCTTTGGTACTTGATATTAAAAAAAATTACGGTTACAAGGCTTACATGCTACGTATTTCAAAACGCTTTTTATTTAACAGCGCTTGGAATATGTTCAAAGCGTTTTGTAAGAACTTTTTTTTCCTTGCGTCGCACTGCTTTAGGAAGTCGATATCAGGATACGAATCTACAGATCCTGTAAGTAGGGAGAAAATCTAAGGGGTCCCTCGGTTTTCGAATGCACGTCAGTATGTGACACGGTTCTGCCTAACTGCCAGGGGCGCCCACGTGTAGCAGGCGTGCCTAGCACACAGGAGCTGGGTACTGTATCGCGCGCGTGCCTAGCAGCCAGGGGCTGGATATTGTATTGCGAGCGCACCTCAGAGGGAAGAGCGAGGGCTCGGCTGGTAGCCGCGCAATCAGCGGGCATTCAGGGCGCCCTGGTCGGAGAGGAGCCGCCGGTGACATCGATAGCCGCTGCCATTCCCACCGCGAGCAGGCAGGGAGGATAGCGGCGGCGGGGGGGGGGGGGGAGGAGCAGAGGACAGAGCAGACGGCCAAGTTTCCCCGCGGCAATGCGAGACGTGACCGCACTGCGGAGAGCTGGCAGTGGCGGCCGGGCCGACCCACTGCCCGGGCGCTCCCGACAGTTCCAATGAAACTTACTGCACAGCTCTTTTGTTACACTTCGATTCATCGCGAAATGCGTTTAAATGGTACGTGGAATATTTATTTACAGGTGGATAGATTTCGTCTTCTCTTAAACCTAATTACACATCCTTAATCAGGTAACACCGCAATCTGCAGAGTGCATGAGACTGTACGTAGTATTAATAATAACAATGATTAAAATAAAAAGAGTTACAGTAACTAATTTATTGTATTACAGTAATATCAGTCTTATTTACATTTTGATAATTTTTTGACAAATACATATAGTTTGTGTCGAGTGGCAACAATAACTAACAGAAATGTAGGGCAGCAGTACAGGACTATTGGCCTGAAAAAGAAATATTAAATTTAAGGGAAGAAAGAATACGGAAATGGGTAAAAGTGATGAAACCAGTAATAGCAAGATAGCTTGAATTTCCTCTTGTTTTTCGTGTTGTTTTGGAAAACACGCAGGTTACAGCATAGTTCTATTATTTTCAGAATCGCTTCAGTTATGGAACAATGTTATGTATTTCTAATTTTTAAGCAGGTGGGAGAAGTAATGAGAACACCAGGACCAAGCAAGTGATGAGGGACGCACAGTGTGTGAAAGTCACATCGCCTGTATGGTCTTATACAGGGTGTTTATTTTAACTGAAGACATTGAAATATCTGGGAAATCACACCCAATGATACCACACACGACCTCCCCACCCTACTCGGGGCATCGGTGGCGTGGGGAAACTTTGAATCTTCAAAGGGAACTCCAGTTTTTTATTTCAGATTACCATTTTCTGGGAAAATCTACATACGTTTTATGCGAGGCATATTCTTGGTGCCCCCCCCCCCCCCCCCCCGACACTACAGATTGCGCTGTACTCGAAGGAATGGAAATGATTACTCAAGCTTTATTTACGACATGCTACTCAATGATCTCCTCAGTGGTCCCTGGATATGCAGTGGCACATGGAACCCCACTTCCATGCTGCGAACGTAGGACAGACCAATATTTCATAACTTCTAACTGGATACCCCATTCACAGCTTTGTATTCCTCCGATATATCGAAAGGGGGATTTCTCCATGCGCCACTGTGGCCATGGCTCAAGGCGAACGCTACTCTGCCTTTCCAATTACAGTAAGTGTTCAAACGTAGTACCGCCAACTTCAATACACTTAGTGATCCACCTTTCAAATGACCGTACACAGGAGCCAGAATGTCAACAAAGGCGTTCTGATGCAGCCGACCATGTCTTCACGACTTGTTGGCGCTTGATGGTACACCATATCCTTTAAATACCCCACAGAAAGAAATCCGGCTTCGTCAAATCTGGCGACTTGCGGGGGCCAACTGATAGGGCCTCAATTGCGTAATGTGCTGGGCAACCATCATGCTGGAACCACATACATTGTCGAACATGCATGGCAACACCATGCAGTAATACCGGTAGTTTCTGTTCCAGAAAGTTCGATATTTGCGTCCATCCAACGTGCCGTCGATAAAATACAGATCACCGAGTTGGGACCCAATGATTCCACACCATACGTCAACCGCCCAAACACGTTGATGGTCAAATGGCCGTAGCCACTCAGGATTGTCTACACTCCAGTAATACATGTTATGCCTGTTGAGACTAGCACGGTTTGTGAATGTAGGCTCATCGGAAACTAGTACCTCGACAAAAAACATGTGCTTCGTTTGCATTTGTTGATGTGCCTAGTCACAAAACGCTAGTCGGTTATGGCAACCAACGGCCGAAAGTTCTTGATGCAGTGACACGTGGGAACATATTTGCTATGTTTGCTTCGTTTCCTTTTGCCGGTCAGTACACTGCCATCTGACATAAAGGCGTTCACAACTTTGTAAAAGGACGAACTAGAGCGAGCTTTCGCTGGAAAACGCTTGCCATACAAGGTAGTAGCATCTTCAACATTTATTCTACACTATCCGTAAATTATGATCACTTCAGTTTTTTCTTCGGTGATTGCAACGTTCATCGTACACTTGCACGTCTGTTCTGGAAAAGATACGTAGGCGTGCAGGCAATAAACACTGCGTAAGTATTGTAATGTTGGAGCCGCTATCTGTTCTACGTCTGCACGATATGTGAGCTCCGGTCACACTGTACTGCGTGTTATAATACGTCGTAGTTCGCTACATGGGCACGGTGGCGCGTTGAATAGTCCCATGTTCGATACTGCGGAGGAATACAATAGTTCAAATTGGGTTTCGAATTAGAAGTTATAAAATACTGGCGTGTCCTATACTCGCAGCATCATGGTGGGGTATCACGTGCCATTGGATATTGGAGGACCATTGAGTAGCATGTCGTACATTAAGATTGTGCACCATTTTCTACTCCTCTTGTTACACTACCATCTGAAAAAAACGTATGTGGATTTTATCTTAAAATCGTAATCTGCAATAAAAAACGGGGTTACCATTGAAGATTTCAAATTTGGCCCCGCCACCGAAGCACGGGATAAGGTTGGGTGGCGGGGAGGGGGGGGAGGGGGGGTCGAGTGCGGTATCATTGGGTGTCCCATCAGGGACAAACAAATTGAAATTATAATTTTTTTATCCGATCCGTGGTTTACGAGCTATTTCAATGTCTAGTTGAAATGAACACCCTGTCTACTTTCACAGAGCATAGAACAACTGACATGGTCAAACAATCGTAAATTACGTAGATCCTGAAGCAAGCATTCATGGATACCGGGAGTCTTATAGTGTTTCCTGTATTTGTGCTGCATAATGGTCAAGATTCGACCGTACTAAAGAAAGGTCAATTTTATGGAAATATTTATTAGACTCTCTAAATTGAAAATAAGTGTGAGTGACAGCTTGTGACTAGTTTAGATGCTCTTATTAAGTTATACTATAGACTATCACCGTATTTGTGTTAGGATAGCTGTATATCGTCAGGAAAAGTACACTCTTTTATCAAAATGTTGACTGACTAACTTTCGGTGGAATATTAGAGCAACCTTGGGCTTCTAGTTACTCTTATTTTGTTCCTACAGACCACTGTTCCCCAGGATCACAAATTAAGATACACTAGGAAAATTAAATTGGAATTACACAACGACTATGGTTACACAAGTGAAGACAAGTCTAACCTAAAAAATTCTGTATAACGTGACTATCTCATGTATGCAAACGTCCACATCTCAAACGCGTCGGTTCCATTTTTTACGGTTTCCCTACAGTTCGTGAATCTCTACCAATAATGCTGCGCTCCAAACGTACCTTCTCAGATATTTCTTCCTCAAATAATGGCAGAGTTTTGATACTAGCAGACATCGCTTGGTCAAGAATATACTCTTTACCTCTGCGAGTATGCATTTTATGTTCCCCTTGCTACGTCTTTCATTTTTGTTTCCTATGTAACAGAATTCTTTCACTTCTTCTGCTACGTGGACCTCAATTTTGGTGTTACGTTTATCGATATTCTCATTTTTCCTAATCGTCATTACTTTCGTCTTTCATCTTATTGGTCTCCACCCATAATGTGCGTTCGTTATTCCTTCAGTTTAATATATCCTGCAACACTTAGTTCCTTTTACCGAGGACAGCAAATTCCTCTTATCATTGAAATCCTTTCACCTTGAATTTTAATCCTACTCTCGATCCTTTTTTATTTGTATATTTGTTTCCCGATGTATAGATTCAACAGTGCAGGCTAAAGATTCCTTCCCATTCTTTGACGTCTCTAATCCGAGCGCTTCGTTCTTAATCTTCCATTCTTGTTTTTGCCCCGTTTTGCTCTTACTTTCTTGTTTTTACCCTTTAGGTCTTGTACATACTATGTACACTAATATTTCTCTATAGCTTACATGTGTTTTGCTGAGAATTTCGAACATCTCACACAATTCAACAAAACCCAACTATTTAATTTCACACAATGTGCATATGATTAGTGAAACTGAACAGTTCAAATTTCTAGGTGTTCAGATATACAGTAAACTCTCGTGGAGAGCCCACGTGCAGTATCTTGTTCAAAGACTTAATGCTGCCATTTTACTATTCGAGCGGTATCTGAAATGAAAAGTTCGAAATGAAAAGTAGTCTGCTTTGCTTATTTTCATTCGCATATGTTGTATGGTATTATATTTTGGGGTAGCTCTTCCTAATCTAAAAGGGTATTTTTGGCTCACAAACGGACAGTTCGGACAATAAGTACTTTAAGTTCGCGAATCTCTTATCGACCCTTCTCCACTAGTCTGGGTATTCTGACATTGGCCTCTGAGTACAGATAGTCTTTACTGCCGTTTCTTGTGAAAAATTTCAGATTATCCCCAAGAATTAGCAGCTTTCACTGAGTTAATACCCGGCAGAAGTCCAGTCTGCATTTGGATCGCACTTCCTTGACTCTCGTATAGAAAGGTGTGCAGTATACTGTCGCATCCATTTTCAATAAGCTACCACAAGAATTCAAAAATCCTAGCAGTAATCCACGCGCTTTCAAATCTAAACTGAAGAGTTTCCTCATGGGTCACTCCTTCTATTCTGTCGAGGAGTTCGTTGAAATATTAAGCTGATTCATATGTTTTATTGATGACTACATTTACTTAAACTTATGGCTTGTCTTTCTTGGGTTCATAAGCATTTTATATTATCTGATAGTTCTTTTACGTTGTAATTTCATGTACTGATTCGTTCCATAACCTTCGAGATTTGCTCCTCAATTTAGTCCTACGGAACTAGACGTGTAAAATAAATTAAAAAAAACTGTACATTAACTAACGCTTTATCTCCGTAGAAAAATCATATAAACGTTTCTTGTTCTTAAGTCTTGATTCCATTGTGAAGTGCTACGTCAGAAGTGTCTTTCCTGTACCTTTACCTTTTCTAATGTCAAACTGATCGTCATTTACCAGAACCTCAGTTTTCTTTTCTACTCAAACCAATGTATCTAAATATAAATGCAAAGAACTATAGAGGACCTGTTCCCTTTCATGACATCTATTCATGGAATTCAAAAGACAATCGTGCTGAAGTATGGCGTGTGGAGCTGTTTGAAAGGGGAGCTTTATCTGTGTCTCTAACAACCCTTTGATGTAAATGGTGCAGTTCAAATTGTTTTAAGTAGCTGTCTGTAGAGATTTATTGTTATGTCCAGAGCTGTCTACGGCTATGTCACTTAGGGCTTGTGCATCGTGATGCTCAGCATTACCTCTACCAGGTTATGATTACCGCAGTGACGTCTAACATGTAACCAGACATCAATGAAGGTTATAAACATACCTGGAAATCGACGCGGGTGATGTATGCTGTCGTCGCATTTTGTGACTCAGTGTACACCCCTTAATCCATATGTCCAATTTATGTACAGTTTTTCAAATTTTTTTAGATTTTTAGATTGAGATATATGGCATACTGTACTAAAATGTATGCTCAGTCATTCAGTATATTCATTTAACATATCTCTCAGTGCTCATCTGCTTTGAATCTGACGCAGTCTCAGGCTTTCTGTCTACCTACTGTCTGTCAACAGGAAGAAAAAAAATTCTGTCCTCTGTCCTACAGTTTGTCATAATATGTCTACGTTGGAAATCATAAATCATCATGTATCGAGACATCTCAGAATTTTTACCAGAAGGGAAATCGAAACCGTCAGTGATTTCCCAGATTTATTTTGTACAATGAACATTTTTTTTGTGTAGTGTGAATCATTTAGTCTGAAGCCAAGTGTGAGCCGTTGTTTGTACTTCCCAGCTGCGTGTCTGACAGGAATTCGTACCTGAAAGCCGGCTTTTGTGGACAGTGTTCTTCCTGAGTTATCCATGCACATCTTACCGCTAGGCTTTTTAGGTAACTATCTGCATCATTCCAAATGTATCAGAAATTCTCCCACACACATTGCTGGATTAGCGCTGCTGGTGGTAAGGTCGTGGCAAACCCACAACCTATTTTTCGTTGTCTCTCTCTCTCTTTTCTCTTGCCCTCTGTGATGGAGTGTGACCTCGCCATAAATTCGTCCTTTGCTGCTTCAGCAGTATCATACTAGTGGCTCTTCTCACTGATGCTTCGAGAGCATTTACGGCACTTACACCTGTTTTTGCTGATTTATACGTAGTTTCAGCTGCGGTTGTTGTTCTCTGCATTATGTCATTCCTTAGTCGAGACGTGTTGGGACTTGTTAGGACACGGAAAAATGTGTCAAGGACAGTTGTCTTGCTGCAACATTCCATCACCGTAAGCTTGAAAGGATGGGGGTGATCCACAATAATGTTCACATAGTGCACATCAGTCATGGTGCTTTAGATTACAACAAAAGACCCCGTGGAAGCCATGATAAATATCCTCTATGGCTTAATAGTGCCCCATTGGCCTGAGTTCGTGACGCAGTGCATGTTTCGTGCAGTCGTTCACATAGCACATCGAGATACAACCAATGACCTAATGTAACGACAAACATCTGGCCAAGTGACACAGTTCCATTGCCCCATTCTCTAATTTCGATAATGTCATGCCCAATGCGATAGTAATTCAGATGTCATGATGTCAACACGGGTAGACGGGGAGTCGTTTGCTTCAAAGCAGCATGTTCACCAGCGTGCGCTGAACATCACTCTCCAAAAGTATCCTGCTTCTACCAGATTTTTACTCGTTGTCAAATCTTCCTGAGATCGCCGTCTGTCGTTTACAGAGCACCAGTCTCTGACTTAGACTTCGATAATGAAGTGTGGACTTGCAACGCTTTGTCATCTGATGTGTTGGCAGAAGAGCCAACACCGTGTTGCTAGAGGAGGCCGAAATGTACGCGTTTAAGCTCACGCAGACTGGCGTGAGGTCTGGAACAGTTAAAGGAGTTATAGTAGCCAAAAATAGTACATAGCTTCTGGAATACTTAACTTTAATCCATAATTGGAGAACATCGCTCTTGATGATACATAATTATAATCTCAATATAAACTGGTAATGGCGCCTTGCTAGGTCGTAGCAAATGACGTAGCTGAAGGCTATGCTAACTATCGTCTCGGCAAATGAGAGCGTATTTGTCAGTGATCCATCTCTGGCAAAGTCTGCTGTACAACTGGGGCGAGTGCTAGGACGTCTCTCTAGACCTGCCGTGTGGCAGCGCTCGGTCTGCAATCACTGACAGTGCCGACACGCGGGTCCGACGTATACTAACGGACCGCGGCCGATTTAAAGGCTACCACCTAGCAAGTGTGGTGTCTGGCGGTGACACCACATTCCTCCCCCGCAAATCGGCGTACGGTTGTGTTATAAGGCTTCCGCCCGCCGTGGGGAATGCAAAAGATAGCAGATAACGCTTGGATGGTGGCAGATGACGTCGTGGAAGACATCCTGACAACAAAAGGAAAATTACTGAATGAATCTACCACAACCAACCATCGAGCATTCCAGAATGGACCAGCAAAATCGATGTGTAAGCGTTGCCAAGGGGAAGTGGCTTTTGGCCATGCAATGAATTTCCGCGGTGGTGCGGATTGTTGTTCGGCACACGCCATGCAAGAAGAGCACATATTCGTAATCGCAGCATCGATTCCGAACCAAGTACAGTGCTGACGAGCAAGTTGTTTCGTTCGCACTATACCCCAATGTCCTTGGTGGAGAAGCCGTAAGACAGAGGAGTGTAATGGACGTGGGACCACGACCCTGGACTGATCACTATCAGAACGCAACAGCAATACACCACGTCGTACAAAAAGTCTCTCCTTGTGAGCAAAAAATCGGCGAACTATCGGATCCTCGATCCGTGACTTTGACAAGGGCCATTGACTAGCAACAAAACGCAAAACGGTAGCAAGGACAGGGTCAGCAGCTGTGGCTGTAGCCACACGACGAAAATCAATCGGAAACGATTCGACCACGTCATCGGTTTCCGCATCAATGAACATGCAAGCAAGTTCGGAAGAATCGAATGCTCTATCCTCAGCAACAGGCAAACCGGACAACGCATGGGCGTTTCCGTGCTTAGCAGTGGACCGATACAAGATATCGTAGCGGTACTGCGAGAGGAAAATAGACCAGCGAATGAATTTCTGCGCTGTACGTGGAGGTACAGGCTTGTTCGGATGAAAAAGCGATGTCAAAGGTTTGTGGTTTGTGATGATGGTAAAGTGACGACCATACAAGAAATCATGAAACTTAGTAACACCAAATACGAGAGCCAAAGCTTCTTTATCTGTGAATAATTTCTTTGCGCAGACGAGAGCAATTTGGACGCAAAGGCAATAGGGCGATCATGCGATCCATCTTTGTGCGCAAGCACAGCACCGATCCCGAAATCCGATGCTTTAATCCATAATTGCAGAACATCGCTCTTGATGATACATAATTATAATCTCAATATAAACTGGTAATGGCGCCTTGCTAGGTCGTAGCAAATGACGTAGCTGAAGGCTATGCTAACTATCGTCTCGGCAAATGAGAGCGTATTTGTTAGTGATCCATCTCTGGCAAAGTCTGCTGTACAACTGGGGCGAGTGCTAGGACGTCTCTCTAGACCTGCCGTGTGGCGGCGCTCGGTCTGCAATCACTGACAGTGGCGACACGCGGGTCCGACGTATACTAACGGACCGCGGCCGATTTAAAGGCTACCACCTAGCAAGTGTGGTGTCTGGCGGTGACACCACATCATCTACTTGTGTTTTAGCGTCCTTCAACAACTTTCCATAGATTCTCACCATAGTAGCATGTGGACAGTTTACCACCTTTGCTATTTTCGAAATGCATGTTCCTAATCGTCTGGTGACAGCAATTTGCCCTTCGAGAAGGTCGCTTGCGTAATAGTATTTCCCCATTTTCGACCATATCGTCGTTGGAATGGTTACCGTTTCGTCTCCACTCCATTTTTATGTTATCCTTGCCACGTCACACTCCCGCAGTACAGCTGGTGTATTGAATTTCGAGGTGACCAGAGGTCACAATATTTTAGTATATATTGTGCATGTCCTCATAGATCGATTTTACATCCTTGTAAGGTGCCCGAAGATTAGACAGTTTTGCTCTGAAATCTGAACCAGGTATATTGAATACAGTAAATGTTATGATGCGAGTCATCAACCGTTATGTTCTGAGCAGCGAAATGTTATGTCTTCGTTGCTAATAATACATGTGGAAAATGCTCGAAGGGATCTGTCGCCTTAGGAATATGGGCAGGTAAGCAAAAGATTTGTTGACACAACTGCACTTTAATCGGCGGCCTGGAAATGCTTCAATGGTCTGTTGGCGAAGTTCAAAGCAATGCTCGCGGTGTCCGCAGGAATCTTCACTGAACCGCCGTCTCCGGCAGTACCGATAAGCCACAATACTACAGTAAACTCTCTGAAATAAGCAAAGAAAGGGAGAGGAAAAATGTTTAATTTCTTCAGTGAAAACAGCCTTTTTTAATGGTAGAGAAGCGAAACTAGTTTATTTACTCTATACAGTGTTCTCACTTGTTAGTTTAATACACTTAAGAGCAACTGTACGAGCTTGGCAGGGGTAGCTTCCGGACTAGGCATAACGTTGGTGTACCAAAAGATCTGAGATTTAACACAACTTTGAACCAGACTACGGTTGCTCTACGTAAATTAATGATGAGAACAATGCAAATGCTATATTTATTCTTGCTCTCCCTCCTCCGTCCGTCTCCTCATCCTCTGAGTAGCATTGTTTGCAACTTAAATATGGATCAACGGAAATTCGGAGGAAAAAAGATGTGAAGTATTAGAAATGCTTTAGCTATTCAAGAATGATAAAAGTCGGAAATGAAGAAATACTAACCAGAAAAGGTGACAGAAGAAGTTTGCTGAAGAGCCCTAACGGAGGAAGGGACAAGTTAAAGGGACATATTCAGCTGTATCAAGGAGCACTGAAGTTGTCTCCGGATGGAGACGTATAGGGGAAAAATAGCACAGGCAAAGATGGGAAGCTGCACAAGAGGTAGTAGAAGATGTTGACTGTAGAAGCTACGTAGAAACGAAGAGATCAGCACAAGATACGAAAGACAGATGACCCATCAAACCAGTCGAAAGATTAATGACTTAACACAACGGACGTTTGCTTCTCAGACGTAAATCTATGAAAAATGGGCTGGAAGAAATGACCTTAATAATGCCGCCAGAAACGCTACTGCTTTAAGGGAACACAATTTTCCTTCAATGCCGTTGGTTCCAACATATAATTTATTTTAAGCTGCTAATGCCTTTTCCCCTCTTTAGGTGACTTCTTCTCAACTCTCCTGATATTCGCCGGCCGAAGTGGCCGTGCGGTTTTAGGCGCTGCAGTCTGGAACCGCGAGACCGCTACGGTCGCAGGTTCGAATCCTGCCTCGGGCATGGATGTGTGTGATGTCCTTAGGTTAGTTAGGTTTAACTAGTTCTAAGTTCTAGGGGACTAATGACCTTAGGAGTCCCATAGCGCTCAGAGCCATTTTCTCCTTATATTCATTCTTTTCACTTCACAGATCTGTGACAGATTCTCCCATCAAAACGTCTTCTCCAATAATGGTGACTGTAACTGCCGTGTCGCTTTTGCTCATGAACCAGCTTCTACAAAGGCTATGAGCTGAAGAAAGGTTTTTTTTTAATCGTCCGGTATTAAGGGAAATTATTTTAAAAATGGCATTAAACTGTTAACACATGTATACTCGTTGAGTATAGCTTTTAATCGTCATTCTTACATCGTGCACTAGGTATTGACGTTTTTCAGAGCATACAAAAATCTACACAAATAAACCCAGAATATAACCTGTTACTACTTCAAATTAGTATAAAATTAATTTTAACCAACAGTGAAGACGTACATTTATTGCAGTTCATCTTTCATCAGCGTTTATCCTAACGGTTGGGTACGGTCCTTTACCATTTTCGTATGCCATCTTTATCATATTGTACTCGGACCAATGTCTATAGGAAGAGTGGGGTACGCGTTCTACTTAATTCTATCTTGTACTTTATGAGTAGCCTCTGTTTCCTGAACACTACCTGTTTTGCATGAAATCCGTTCTCTTAGTTTGTCTGTGGGCTAAGGCGAATTATCTACTCACTCCAAGCTTAGAAACGGAGGGCTGAACCGCTGGAATGCGCATGGCCATAGCAGGTGGGAGGGGGGAAGGAATCGAAGAACGAGGAGAGAAATGGTGGCAGGGAACCCCAGCCCTCTCTGCCTTGACGTACGTGTCTTGGAGCACGTAGGTGGAACAATCTTTCCTGCCGAATTAGTGGGCGACCGTTTCCACTGGTTACTGGAGAATAGTGGTAGAAGCTTCGTGTTCTTCCTAGGAAATCTGTTACTTTAAACGGACGAAAAAGGGGTCCGTAGGGCGCGCTTTCTGACGCGAGCTGTTGTTTTGCACCCGGAAGCTAGGTTCGTTATTTACCGGAAAGTACGCCAGAGGGTGCGTCCTCTCGGAAGTGTTGAGAAGCGAACGGTGGGCAGTCGAAGACGGGCGAGCTACAGTCTAGACGTGTTGGAGATGCTGTCGGCCCGTGGGGACACTCCGTGCAGCTGTAACACGAGGCATTGACGGCGTGGTGCTAGTTAGCTCGCGATAAGAGCTTGTCCGTAGTTACAGTTATTTGTACCAGAATCCTTCCGAATCGCTAAAATCTTTGTCACGTGTGTCATGAAGTAAATGGAAATGCCGTGTGACTAGGGTCTCCCATCGGGTAGAACGTTCACCTGGTGCAAGTCGTTCGAGTGGACGCCACGTCGGCGACTTGCGTGTTGATGGGGATGAAAGGATTATGATAAGGACAACACAACACGCAGTACCTGAGAGGAGAAAATCTCCGACCCAGCCGGGAATCAAACCCGGGCCGTTAGGTACGACATTCCGTCGCGCTGACCACTCAGCTATCAGGGGCGGACAGTCGTCAGGTAAATTCTTTACAACGCCCTGTTCTAGGTTGACCAGTATGTTCGTTCCCTTGCTTCAATAACTGTAAAACACATGCATTTTCCTCTCGCTTTGCTCTTGTCCCGCGCACTTCGGGTAACGGAATTTTAGGTTTATCAGCACCACGAATCTCTCAGAATGAGTAATAACAACTTTCTCTCTTGTTCTTCTCCCTCAGCAACGCTTGACTCTGTTGTAGCATGTTGGATCACGCACGAGACTATAACATCATTTTCCTTGCCCCAAAGAGATACCTGTCCTCCCATGATGATCATTTTGTCTGCTAAGTTATTGTCAGGTCTTCATTTCGTCAGGGCTAGTAGCATTTAAGAACATTTCTCGCTAAGCAGTTCAAATTTCCTTCACGTAAAAGTAACTGTTATTAAATTCAAAGGTTTGATTTCACTCTTTTACTTCGAGACCTCAAGGTCATTTAAAGATGCACCAGGCAACCACTGTGTAGCCATTGAACCTATGGGGTACGACACCATCATCAGTGAAAAAAACAATGTGTTAAAATAAGAACTGGAATCGGTGATTAAGGGATTGTTGTCACGTTTTTGTCTACCTTTCATCCAGAAATACAGATGAAGATCACAGCTACCATCAGATCACTCCGCGCTATCAAACAACAAAAACACAGCCAGCACCTCGAAATGGGGCTGTTCTGTTTGCCATGACGATTTTTAGGAAATTTTAGCCATAAATATGAATCACATTCCGAATTTGACTTTGCCCATAAATGTGAATGAAGCTGTAAATTTGATTAATTTACTCGAACTCTATAGAATCGATATAAACATATTCTTTGTAATAATGTCTTTGAGATCAGAGATATTGGTCAGAGTAGGTCACACAGTAGCAGCAGCAATGTGTATTGGACAGTCTAGCAACCTACTTCCTTTATAAAGGATGGAAGATGATCTGCTGTGTAGAGGGGGCAGCATTATTTTAAAGGGATTTTGTAATAATATGTTCTGAGGAAAGATATTGAACAGATGAGATTGTACTGATGGAAGAATGATAAAAATCAGCTTTTAAGGTAATAAAATCTTTTTATATATGTAACTGTGTACTTTGTTGTTGTTAGAACACTGTGCATGGTTGAAACTTGCTGTAGAAATTTTGCAATGAAGCACATGGCCTTATAGTTGAAACAATACTTTTCTAACTAGTCTAGGTTTGACAACTTTATGAAAAGGTGTATTATTGTCGTGGCTTAATGAAGCATAGTTAGCCGGCCGAAGTGGCCGCGCGGTTCTGGCGCTGCAGTCTGGAACCACGAGACCGCTACGGTCGCAGGTTCGAATCCTGCCTCGGGCATGGATGTGTGTGATGTCCTTAGGTTAGTTAGGTTTAACTAGTTCTAAGTTCTAGGGGACTAATGACCTCAGCAGTTGAGTCCCATAGTGCTCAGAGCCATTTGAACCATTTGAAGCATAGTTACACTTGTCCTCATTTATCAGTCGTTAAGATTAGTTCCCCAGTTTCATTCTCTACTTTTATGACATTGTTTGCAGACTTGCATTGCACATCGCGAGTTGTGTACTGAGAAGCATTTTATGTAAATTGGTAAGTTACCATCTTGCACTCTACATCACAAGTACGGCAAATGAAATTTGATTTTTGCCTCAAGCTGCAGAGCAGACAAGCGTTCGGTGTGCACAGGTAGGCCAATAAATTTAAGTACTATCAAAGTTCATTACCAATGCAAGGTACAGTGACTGTCGGGATATATTTGTGCAAAAAATACCATCTTAGTTCAGAGCCTAATACCAATAGAAGATTTTGCTAAAGTGCTAATTGTGAATTTTCAGGCAGTTCTACCAGAAAGACAGATGCGTTGCCGGCCGCGGTTGTCTAGCGGTTCTGGCGCTGCAGTCCGGAACCGCGGGACTGCTACGGTCGCAGGTTCGAATCCTGCCTCGGGCATGGGTGTGTGTGATGTCCTTAGGTTAGTTAGGTTTAAGTAGTTCTAAGTTCTAGGGGACTTATGACCTAAGATGTTGAGTCCCATAGTGCTCAGAGCCATTTGAACCATTTTGAACAGATGCGTTAATTTTTATGTTCATTTGCTGTGTACTTACAGTAAAAGTCCTTGTGCAGTGACTGCTTACAAGAGAAAAGATAAAAATTAGCGATATTCAGTGCCAACATTTTAATCTGAGTCATTGTGTTTTACTGTCAGATGGCATCTGTTAGTTTCATTGAAAATGAATTGCTTTCTCGCAGACGAATTATTTGATGTACTGACCTCTGGATTTCGAATGGTGTAACGTGAGACTTCAGTTCAAAATTGAGTTTTCACATAGTTCTATTGTCCTGCACCGATATTTACATATTTAGATAACAAGATAACTCTTACACATTACCCAGACACCATTTTAACACTTATATAAAACTTTCACCTGCCGTTATTTTCTGCCGGGATGCGTATTTATATAATTGTGTGCTGATTTTTGCAGTCACATAAAGTTTTGTCTTACAATCACATACGTATTACAATTTCTATTATAGGTTTTGACTTAGCAGTTACTTTCAAGATTGTGACGCAACAATTTAAGTAATTATACATTTATGCCTTTACAGCAACACAGTCTGTTTTGCATATTTATTAACTGGCAACACGACAGATAAATTTTCTGAAGAACCGTTGAGGTTTGCCTGAGCAGGGATAAAGTTCTGTGTATTTTCTGCGACTCTGAACACCGATTTTCTGAAATGTATTTTATCCTCAACTGTGAACTTTCGAAATACTGCATAGTGCAACGAAAGTGAGATGTACTGTTCTCAGAATAAGTGTGAAGAGAATAATCCCCTGTAATGCCTGTACAAACAGACGCTGGATCTCGGCTACATATGTCATTTAAATCCTCGGCTGTTTCCTTCTGTAATACCATCTCCTCATGTCTTTGTTGATGTAATACAGTGGAAAAATGGCAATCTAAGTACAAAATAATAACTGACGAGTACGTAGAAATATTCCAGACCAGCAAAATGAAAATGTAAAGGAGAAAAAGCTGTAATATTTCATCATGGTGGAACCCCTAAAGGTTTTTTATCAGTGGGAAAACTGCTAAAATTCCAGTAACAGTTACAAGAAAATTGTTCCAATTTGCCATATTTGTGATTATGTGACTTCTGTCACCCGTTTTTTTGTTTTTTTTTGTTTTGTTTTTTTGTGCCTATTGGGCATTATGAAAGATGGACGGACTTGAGGTATGATCTAGTAGTATTATGTAAAAGTACCGAAACGGTTCAAGGAGCGAAATTCTTCGAGCAGGTTGCATCGAGTGTTACAAATTGTCTGATCTAAATGTTTTTCTATTGGGAAGCTGCCTGTAACTTACTACTTCTGCTAATTATTTATGAAGTTGAATAATATTACTCGATGCGGCACATGTAAAGTTTTGTACTGTACGTTTTGTACTGTACGTCGTGTCGTAAAATAGACCTTGTTTTTAAATATATTTGCATGAGTAGGAATAAAATAATGACAATGTTTCGTTACTGTTAACAGTAGATTTCGGCATCGTCAGCGGTTACGCTAGAGCCCGGTCATTGCCCTGTTCCAGATGGTTCTCAGTGGCCCACAAACGCAGCCCTGCCGCGAATTCAACACTGGGAACCAGCATTTGAACGCTGGCTCAGCCGAGTACGTCAGGGCCACGTCCGGCGCCAGCTGGAAATCCTCGCTGTGAACTCTGCTGCCACCGGACCACGAAGGAGGGTCCTCTGCTTGTCTGTCAAGCCCGGGCAGGCAACACCTCGCCATACGCCCGCTCGTGCTCCTCTCCGCAGGTACAGACTTCGAGTCCCGGCAACGCCGTCGCTGGAACCAGGCGACCGCCTGCGTCAGGGAAGACCTGGTGGCCGCCCGTGACGTCAGCGTGGCCACGCACTGCCGTCTGAGCTCGCCTCGCGTATCGGAGGCACCATCGCAGCGCTCTGTGTCTCGGGCAGCGCGTGCACGCCGCCCGACGTAACGTCCACGCCTGCAGCTGCGACGCCAGGATACTGAATGTTACGAGGGAAATCCGGACCGCGCCAGATGATGATGGTGATGTCTGGTTTGTGGGGCGCTCGACTGCGCTGTCATTAGCGCCCTGTACAAAGTCCCAATTTTCACACGGTCCAATCTAGCCACTGTCACGAATGATGATGATGAAATGACGAGCAAACCACAAACAGCCAGTACCTCGGGCGGAGGAAATCCCCAACGCAGCTGGGAATCGAACCCGGGACCCCGTGATCCAGAGGCAGCAATGCTGGCCACTGGACCACCAGCTGCTGACACCGCGCCAGAGAATGGAACACCACCATAAGGCTGTTTGAACTGTACGAATTAGTCTATAACCTATAAAGAGCTGCTGCTGGCCACATCCGCCATCTTGGACAGAGAACCCAGCCTACATCCAGACAGCCTACCTCTCTTGCCTTTACACATGGATACATATCCAGTAAACTGACTCGTTTCTCATCATTCCGATAAATGAATCGTTCAAACGATCTATGGAACATGTAACTAACTGACTAACTAACAGTAGTACGTTCTGCAGTCGAAATGTCTGCATACATTAAATACCGGGTGGTTATAATTAAACTTGCCCAATTTAACACATTATAACACAGAAACTAATTACAGTACGAGTACCAAACTTGGTCGCATTAATGTCCAGAGTATGTGGAGCACGGTTTACTTGTGTCAGAACGCCACCGGCCAGTTCCAACTATGGCTACCAAGTGCCGTGATCAGTCATCGTCATTCATAGTCTCACACACTTGACCAGTGGCAGTGAACTTGTTGACGTGTCAACGTGAGCTCGGACAAAAGGAGCAGGTGAAGCTCCATTATGAAAACAACTACAACGCTGCAGCTGCAATTCGAGAATATCGCTGACGTAAAGAATTGCGGAAGGGTCTTCTTTCGCCACCTGTTGTGCGCAGCATTATGAAGAAGTTCGAATCGACTGGGGAACTGGGGGTCGCAAGACGAGGCCGACGACTGGTCGCACAACTTTTGGTTGATCAAATTGCTGCTGCTATGGCAAGGTAATGAGAAGTAATAGAAATGAGAACAGCGAGAAACTTAACATCAGGATTGATAGTCACGAAGTCAATGAAGTTAAGGAATTCTGCTACCTAGGCAGTCAAATAACCAATGACGGACGGAGCAAGGAGGACATCAAAAGCAGACTCGCTATGGCAAAAAAGGCATTTCTGGCCAAGAGAAGTCTACTAATATCAAATACCGGCCTTAATTTGAGGAAGAAATTTCTGAGGATGTACGTCTGGAGTACAGCATTGTATGGTAGTGAAACATGGACTGTGGGAAAACCGGAACAGAAGAGAATCGAAGCATTTGAGATGTGGTGCTATAGACGAATGTTGAAAATTAGGTGGACCGATAAGGTAAGGAATGAGGGGGTTCTACGCAGAATCGGAGAGGAAAGGAATATGTGGAAAACAATGATAAGGAGAAGGGACAGGATGATAGGACATCTGCTAAGACATGAAGGAATGACTTCCATGGTGCTACACGGACCTGTAGAGGGCAAAAACTGTAGAGGAAGACAGAGATTGGAATACGTCAAGCAAATAATTGACGACGTAAGTTGCAAGTGCTACTCTGAGATGAAGAGGTTAGCACAGGAAAGGAATTCGTGGCGGGCCGCATCAAACCAGTCAGTAGACTGATGACAAAAAAAAGGCAGCCGGCCGCTGTGGCCGAGCGATGCTAGGCGCTTCAGTCCGGAACCGCGCTGCTGCTACGGTCGCAGGTTCTAATCCCACCTCAGGCATGGATATGTGTGATGTCCTTAGGTTGGTTAGACTTAAGTAGTTCTAAGTCTAGGGGACTGATGACCTCAGATGTTTTAAGTCTCACACTGCTTAGAGCCATTGTTGCTATGGCAGACAACGCTGCGCGCAATTCCCGATCGTCAGGGAGAGCGCTTGCTGTGTTACGACAGCTGAACATCCCGTGGTCTACTGTACGGAAGGTGCTTCGAACCGTTCTCAGATGGTATCTGTACAAGATTCATGTTGTACAACGCCTTGCACTACAGGACGCACAAGACGTGTTGACTTGGCTCTCCACTTTTTCGCAAGGATTTAAGTCCTATGTACAGACGAAGCTCATCTTTCTCTGACGGGTGAGGAGAACACACAGAATTGCCTAGTACGGGGATCTTCATCTCCAGTCACTGTTCCTCTGCATGGTTAACGTGTTACCGAATGATGTGGCTTCACGGCTACGTTCATCATTGGCCCAATCTGTTTTGAATAGCCGGCCGGGGTGGCCGAGCGTTTCTAGGCACTACAGTTGTAAGTAGGCTGTTTAGGTTTTCTTACTGGTAACGCCATGTAGCGCTCTGTATGAAAATCACTGGCTGTGCTGTGTGCAGCCTGTGGCTAGTTTGCATTGTTGTCTGCCATTGTAGTGTTGGGCAGTTGGCTGTTAACATCGCGTAGCGTTGTGCAGTTGGAGGTGAGCCGCCAGCAGTGGTGAATGTGGGGAGTGAGATGGCGGAGTTTTGGACAGAGACAGTAAATTGGTAAGACTGTATGCCATGAACTGATATATATATATATATATATATATATATATATATATATATATATATATATAATGACTTTTGAACACTATTGAGGTAAATACAATGTTTGTTCTCTATCAAAATCTTTCATTTGCTAACTATGCCTATCAGTAGTTAGTGCCTTCCGTAGTTTGAATCTTTTATTTAGCTGGCAGTAGTGGCGCTCGCTGTATTGCAGTAGTTCGAGTAACGAAGATTTTTGTGAGGTAAGTGATTTGTGAAAGGTATAGGTTAATGTTAGTCAGGGCCATTCTTTTGTAGGGATTTTTGAAAGTCACATTGCGTTGCACCAAAAATAATGTGTGTCAGTTTAAGCACAGTCATGTATAATTTTTCTGAGGGGACGTTTCACAGTCTGGAACACGACCACAACGGTCAAAGGTTCGAATCCTGGCTCGAGCATGGGTGTGTCTGATGTGCTTAGGTTAGTTAGGTTTAAGTAGTTCTAAGTTCTAGGGGACTGATGACCTTAGAAGTTAAGTGCCATAGTGCTCAGAGCCATTTGAACCATTTTTTTTTTTTTTTTTTTTTTTGTTTTGAACAGATTGGCGCTCATCGGCCATAAACGTGCAGTGTGACTGGCCAGTGTTCGTGCGATATCTTTCGCCAGCATTTTATACCCGTTCTACAGGAGAAAGACGCATTGAACTCAAAAGTTGTCATGCAAGATGGGGCCCCACCTCAGACCGCTCGTTAAGTTCACCTGCTTCCCCGTAACACATTTGGAAATGATCGGCTGATAATTCGATCTTACTCCCTGTGATTTTCGGTTGTGGGGCTACCTAAAGGACAGGGTTTGCCAGAGGGAACATTCCAACATGTGCTGATCCGAAGCGCAGCATGTCGAGGAAGGCAGCAAGTATACCTACGGACATGCTTGGTTCTGTTGTGCAGAAAGCAGTCCTGCGCTCTCAGGCCCTTCTGGACACTGACGGGCGACCTACTGAGCCCCTTTTGTAGCAGTAATGGTACCCGTATGTCATGGTATGATGCACCGTAGCAGCACATTAAAAGCGTTTCAATTGGATCGATTCTGCATTATTTCTCTTCCCCATGCCCGTGACATTAAAGCTACCAAGTTTGGTACTTGTAAGCTACATCTACATGGATACTCTGCAAATCACATTTAAGTGCCTGGCAGAGGGTTCATCGAACCACCTCCACAATTCTCAATTATTCCAATCTCGTATAGCGCCCGGAAAGAATGAACACCTATATCTTTCCGTACGAGCTCCGATTTCCCTTATTTCATCCTGGTGATCGTCCCTCCCTATGTAGGTCGGTGTCAACAAAATATTTTCGCATTCGGAGGAGAAAGTTGGTGATTGGAATTTCGTGGGAAGATTCCGTCGCAACGGGAAACGCCTTTCGTTTAACGATGTCTAGCCCAAATCCTGTATCATTTCTGTGACACTCTCTCCCATATTTCGCGATAATACAAAACGTGCTGCACTTCTTTGAACTTTTTCGATGTACTCCATTAGTCCTAGCTGGTAAGGATCCAACACCGTGCAGCGGTATTCTAAACGGGGATGGACAAGCATAGTGTAGACAGTCTTCTTAGTAGGTCTGTTACATTTTCTAAGTGTCCTACCAATAAAACACAGTCTTTGGTTAGCCTTCCCCACAACATTTTCTATGTGTTGCTTACAATTTAAGTTGTCCGTAATTGTAATACCTAGGTATTTAGTTGAATTTACGGCTTTGAGATTAGACTGATGTATAGTGGAACCGAACTTTAACGATTTGCTTTTAGCACTCATGTGGATGACCTCACACTTTTCGTTATTTAGGGTCAACTGCCACTTTTCACACAATTCAGATATTTTTTCTAAATCGTTTTGCAGTTTGTTTTGATCTTCTGATGACTTTATTAGTCGATAAACGACAGCGTCAACTGCAAACAACCAATGACGGCTGCTCAGATTGTCTCCCAAATCGTTTATATAGATGTTGTTGTTGTGGTCTTCATTCCTGAGACTGGTTTGATGCAGCTCTCCATGCTACTCTATCCTGTGCAAGCTTCTTCATCTCCCAGTACCTACTGCAACCTACATTCTTCTGAATCTGCTTAGTGTATTGATCTCTTGGTCTCCCTCTACGATTTTTACCCTCCACGCTGCCCTCTAATACTAAATTGGTGATCCCTTGATGCCTCAGAACATGTCCTACCAACCGATCCCTTCTTCTGGTCAAGTTGTGCCACAAACTTCTCTTGTCCCCAAATGCTATTCAATACTTCCTCATTAGTTATGTGATCTATCCATCTAATCTTCAGCATTCTTCTGTAGCACCACATTTCGAAAGCTTCAATTCTCTTCTTGTCCAAACTATTTATCGTCCATGTTTCACTTCCATACATGGCTACACTCCATACAAATACTTTCAGAAACGACTTCCTGACACTTAAATCTATACTCGATATTAACAAATTTCTCTTCTTCAGAAACGCTTTCCTTGCCATTGCCAGTCTACATTTTATATCCTCTCTACTTCGACCATCATCAGTTATTTTGCCCCCAAATAGCAAAACTCCTTTACTACTATAAGTGTCCCATTTCCTAATCTAATTCCCTCACCATCACCCGACTTAATTCGACTACATTCCATTATCCTCGTTTTGCTTTTGTTGATGTTCATCTTATATCCTCCTTTCAAGACACTGGCCATTCCATTCAACTGCTCTTCCAAGTCCTTTGCTGTCTCCGACAGAATTACAATGTCATCGGCGAACCTCAAAGTTTTAATTTCTTCTCCATGGATTTTAATACCTACTCCGAATTTTTCTTTTGTTTCCTTTATTGCTTGCTCAATATACAGATTGAATAACATCGGGGAGAGGCTACAACCCTGTCTTACTCCCTTCTCAACCACTGCTTCCCCTTCATGTCCCTCGACTCTTATAACTGCCATCTGGTTTCTGTACAAATTGTAAATAGCCTTTCGCTCCCTGTATTTTACCCCTGCCACCTTTAGAATTTGAAAGAGAGTATTCCAGTCAGTATTGTCAAAAGCTTGCTGTAAGTCTACAAATGCTACAAACGTAGGTTTGCCTATCCTTAATCTTTCTTCTAAGATAACTCGTAAGGTCAGTATTGCCTCACATGTTCCAGTGTTTCTACGGAATCCAAACTGATCTTCCCCGAGGTCGGCTTCTACTAGTTTTTCCATTCGTCTGTAAAGAATTCGTGTTAGTATTTTGCAGCTGTGGTTTATTAAACTGATTGTTCGGTAATTTTCACATCTGTCAACACCTGCTTTCTTTGGGATTGGAATTATTATATTCTTCTTGAAGTCTGAGAGTATTTCACCTGTCTCATACATCTTGCTCACCAGACGGCAGAGTTTTGTCAGGACTGGCTCTCCCAAGGCCGTCAGTAGTTCCAATGGAATGTTGTCTACTCCGGGGACCTTGTTTCGACTCAGGTCTTTCAGTGCTCTGTCAAACTCTTCACGCAATATCGTATCTCCCATTTCATCTTCATCTACATCCCCTTCCATTTCCATAATATTGTCCTCAAGTACATCGCCCTTGTATACACCCTCTATATACTCCTTCCACCTTTCTGCTTTCCCTTCTTTGCTTAGAACTGGGTTTCCATCTGAGCTCTTGATGTTCATACAAGTGGTTCTCTTATCTCCAAAGGTCTCTTTAATTTTCCTGTAGGCAGTATCTATCTTACCCCTAGTGAGATAAGCCTCTACATCCTTACATTTGTCCTCTAGCCATGCCTGCTTAGCCATTTTGCACTTCCTGTCGATCTCATTTTTGAGACGTTTGTATTCCTTTTTGCCTGCTTCATTTACTGCATTTTTATATTTTCTCCTTTCATCAATTAAATTCAATATTTCTTCTGTTACCGAAGGATTTCTACTAGCCTTCGTCTTTTTACCTACTTGATCCTCTGTTGCCTTCACTACTGCATCTCTCAAAGCTACCCATTCTTCTTCTACTGTATTTCTTTCCCCCGTTCCTGTCAATTGTTCCCTAATGCTCTCCCTGAAACTCTGTACAACCTCTGGTTCTTTCAGTTTATCCAGGTCCCATCTCCTTAACTTCCCACCTTTTTGCAGTTTCTTCAGTTTTAATCTACAGGTCATAACCAATAGATTGTGGTCAGAGTCCACATCTGCCCCTGGAAATGTCTTACAATTTAAAACCTGGTTCCTAAATCTCTGTCTTACCATTATATAATCTATCTGATACCTTTTAGTATCTCTAGGGTTCTTCCATGTATACAACCTTCTTTCATGATTCTTAAACCAAGTGTTAGCTATGATTATGTTGTGCTCTGTGCAAAATTCTGCCATGCGGCTTCCTCTTTCATTTCTTACCCCCAATCCATATTCACCTACTACGTTTCCTTCTCTCCCCTTTCCTACAATCGAATTCCAGTCACCCACGACTATTAAATTTTCGTTTCCCTTCACTATCTGAATAATTTCTTTTATTTCATCATACATGTCTTCAATTTCCTTGTCATCTGCAGAGCTAGTTGGCATATAAATTTGTACTACTGTAGTAGGTGTGGGCTTCGTATCTATCTTGGCCACAATAATGCATTCACTATGCTGTTTGTAGTAGCTTACCCACATTCCTATTTTCCTATTCATTATTAAACCTACTCCTGCATTACCCCTGTTTGATTTTGTGTTTATAACTCTGTAGTCACCTGACCAGAAATCTTGTTCCTCCTGCCACCGAACTTCACTAATTCCCACTACATCTAACTTTAACCTATCCATTTCCCTTTTTAAATTTTCTAACCTACCTGCAGATTAAGGGATCTGACATTCCACGCTCCGATCCGTAGAACGCCAGTTTTCTTTCTCCTGATAACGACATCCTCTTGAGTAGTCCCCGCCCGAGATCCGAATGGGGGACTATTTTACCTCCGGAATATTTTACCCAAGAGGACGCCATCATCATTTAATCATACAGTAAAGCTGCATGTCCTCGGGAAAAAATACGGCTGTAGTTTCCCCTTGCTTTCAGCCGTTCGCAGTACCAGCACAGCAAGGCCGTTTTGGTTATTGTTACAAGGCCAGATCAGTCAATCATCCAGACTGTTGCCCTTGCAACTACTGAAAAGGCTGCTGCCCCTCTTCAGGAACCACACGTTTGTCTGGCCTCTCAACAGATACACCTCCATTGCGGTTGCACCTATGGTACGGCTATCTGTATCGCTGAGGCACGCAAGCCTCCCCACCAACGGCAAGGTCCACGGTTCATTGGGGGGGGGGGGGGGGGAGGGGTTATATAGATAAGGAACAGCAGAGGGCCTATAACACTACCCTGGGGAACGCCAGAAATCTCTTCTGTTTTACTCGATGACTTTCCATCAATTACTACGAACTGTGACCTCTCTACAGGAAATCACAGATCCAGTCACATAACTGAGACGATATTCCATAAGCACGCAATTTCACTACAAGCCACTTAAGTGGTACGGTGTCAAAAGCCTTCCGGAAATCCAGAAATACGGAATCGATTTGAAATCCCTTGTCAATAGCACTTAACACTTCATGTGAATAAAGAGCTACTTGTGTTTCACAGGAACGATGTTTTCTAAACCCAAGTTGACTGTGTGTCAATAGAACGTTTCCTTCGAGGTAATTCATATTGTTCGAACACAATATATGTTCCAAAATCCTGCTGCGCATCGGCCTTAACGATATGGGCCTGTAATGTAGTGGATTACTCCCACTATGCTTCTTGAATACTGGTGTGGCGTGTGCAGCTTTCCAGTCTTTAGGTATGGATCTTTCGTTGAGCAAACGGTTGTACATGATTTTTAAGTATGGAGCTAATGCATCAGCATACTCGGAAAGGAATCTAATTGGTATACAGTCTGGACCAGAAGACTTGCCTTTATTAAGTGATCTAAGTTGCTTCACTACTCCGAGGATATTTACTTCTGCATTACTCACGTTGGCAGCCGTTCTTGATTCGAATTCTGGAATATTTACTTCGTCTTCTTTTGTGAAGGCATTTCGGAAGGCTGTGTTTAGTAACTCTGCTTTGGCAGCACTGACTTTCATATTATCTCCATTGCTATCGCGCAGAGAAGGCATTGATTCTTTCCGCTAACATACTTCATATACGACCAGAATGTCTTTGGATTTTCTGCCAGGTTTCGAGACAAAGTTTCGTTGTGGAAACTGTTATAAGCATTTCCCATTGAAGTACGCGCTAAATTTCGAGCTTCTGTAAAAAATCGCCAATCTTGGGGATTTTGCGTCTAATTAGTTTCCATATTATAACACGTTAAATAATGGAAGATTAATTATAACCACCGATATTTCATTTATTAAGTGACTTGTGTGGACAATAATCTTGTGTCTGACAAAAATCAACTTTATCCTAGCATGTCATCATAGCACTGATTCGTTATTGTTTTCTTTTGCTATCTGTTGTTTCTAAATATTCTGAGCTCCCATAGTACTCAAAATGATGTTAATGTTGGTTATTTTTTATAATTAATGTGACGATGAACGACTTTGCCATGAAAGGTAAGAATTTCTCAGTAGTACAGTGATATTCTTCAACCAAGAATGATAAAAATGCGTCATTCCTCTTTTTCTAACTGTGGAATTCTGGAAGTGAATAAGCAGTTTTCCAATCTCTGCACATAATAGCACGGTAGAGTACTTTGGTAAAATCAGTTCAAATGTGTTTGAATTTCTAAGGGACCAAATTGCTGAGGTAATCGGTCCCTAGACTTATACACTACTTAAAGTACCTTAAACTAATGCTAAGAACAACACACACAGCCATGCCGTAGGGAGGACTCGAACCTTTGGCGAGAGGGGCAGCGCAGTCCGTGACATGACGCTTCAAACCAATTCGGCGACGCCGTTCGTCTAAAATCAGAAACAGTTAATTCGAATAGTAAGTTTCAGAAGACACATTTCTTTTCAAATAACAATAATACAAGACTGCTGCCACACATTACTTTTGATATAGAAAGATCTCTTGTTGCAGTGTTTTCTGTGTCATTTGTGTGCAATCTTGTGTGTAAATATGCGTGTGTTGTATTGTCGAAGTCAATCCTGGACAACCTTCCATAAAACCTTTTTATTAAAACGATGCGACGATTTTCAAAGCATTTAGAGAAGTTTTATAGACTCGCGTTTTAGATACTTTTTTGAATAGATAAAAAGTTCAGGCACTACCGTCAACAATTGTTTATATTGTTTCTCTTGCAGCTGATGGTCAGTTTATTTTCTATAAACCAAGAGCTAATGTTACTACTATATTTGATGAATGATTAAAATTAAATGCCATGCTTTTAAACATGATACTTGCATAGAAAAGAAATCGAATCTGTTGTCTTGCTAGAGGTAGACATTGATGGGTCCTAGAAAAGTAGCTTGCTGCACATTGAAGCGTCCCCTTAGAACAATTATACATGACTGTGCTTAAACTGACACACAATATTTTTTAGCGCAACGCAATCTACTTTCAATAATCCCTACAAAAGAATGGCCCTGAACAACATTAACCTATGCCTTTCACAAATCACTTACCTCACAAAAATCTGCGTTACTCGAACTACTGCAATACAGCGAGCGCCACAACTGCCAGCTAAATAAAAGATTCAGACTACGGAAGGCACTAACTACTGATAGGCATAGTTAGCAAGTGAAAGATTTTGATAGAGAACAAACAAAGTATTTACCTCAATAGTGTTCAAAAGTCATTATATATATATATATATATATATATATATATATCAGTTCATGGCATCCAGTCTTACAAATTTACTGTCTCTGTGCAAAACTCCGCCATTTCACTCCCCACATCCACCACTGCTGGCGGCTCACCTCCAACTGCGCAACGCTACGCGCTGTTCACATCCAGCTGCCCAACACTACAGTAGCAGACAACAATGCAAACTAGCCACAGGCTGCACACAGCACAGCCAGTGATTTTCATACAGAACGCTACGTAACGTTGCCAATAAGAAAACATAAACAGCCTTCTTACAACATCCCCTCCCTCCATGCTTCTGTCCCCTTCCGCATTCCAATTAACAGCACCCTGTTCTCTGGTTGTTGACACTATACAGCAACAATTCGTTTCCTGTTTGTAGATGCAAATTGAAACATTGTTCATCTTTTCGCTTGATTCCCTTTTTGTTTCTGTCCCAGCTGTCATGACGGTTTGCGAAGTATGGATGTAGATCTAATTTACGCAAAAGTATAGCACTGTCCATACAGTCAAATTTGTTAAATTAACTATTCTTAACATATAGTTGAGCCATAAAATTGCCCTCTGCCCCAAAAAATGCGCTTACGTTATTGGTAAAAGGGTTATATTTTTATGACAGTTGAAAACTTAATATTTGTTTCTGACCATTATTTCCTGACCTCGGTCTACTCAGTTTCTGCTAGGGGTTATGGAACGCCCTCTCTAGTGCGTTCTAGTTGGAATGTCTTCTACAGTTTGTCGGAGTTAGTTACAATAGCAGCAGAGAGTCGTGTACGAAACTGGGTGTGTAACAAGTATTATTAACAGCCAGTTACACGAACCGACAGCTTATTTTCATCGGCTTTCAAAAGCACAGTTCTCCTTTGCCGCCATATCTTTTGCGACTTTCTCACCCGCAGGAGAGATGAAGCACGGGTTTCAACACTTCCACAAAAGCACTTTTAGAGCGGATGGCGGTACAGCCCCTCCAGCGAAATACGCCTCAGTTACCCGCACTTCCGATTTACTTGCTCGCACTTCGCACGCCAGATATCGGGAAAACTTTATAGCTTCGCTAGAACTCTGATATTAAGTGCATTATTGTCCCTGTGGAGGGGAACATGTTTACGTCGTACAAACCGGAAACAATACGGTCGCTTAAACACGAGTCGCGCTGCGGATTTCTCATTAAACGTCTTCCGGCTCAAGAAATTTTGCCGCACTTTACGCCCATTGTTGCCTTCCGAGCAGCGACGAGACTTTCTTTCGCTTCTGAACTGCCGCTGGTAACTAATTACCCGCTTTGTCTGCCGAGGGCGGGGAAGGAACGAGCTCCGCCAAACAACGGGTAGCAAAATTCTGAGAAGTGGAGAGGAACGTCTAAGAGGAACAGGCGGCTCTAGAGTGCCTCCGCAGGGGGTTGACTGACTTTTAAAATAATCACAGATTTGAGTTCTCGTGGAACGATCACAATGGTTTAGCCCTAGAACACTGATGGGGCGGAAATGTTACATTGTTACTAAATCATCGCAACTTTTACTACTCCTTATTTTATTGGAAGTACGTTACTAAGCGTATAAGTAAGGTCCGATTAGGCTCGAAATGGAAACCACTGTGAAAATCCGATGGAACTTTGCACATATGTGTTGGGCAGGGTCTTTAGTGTGTCTGTCGATGGCTTCCCGTCGCTCTTTTCATTTCAGAGCGCAAAGTGATCACGTAGAAATGCCTAAAACCATCAGTCTCTCCCGCCAATTATGTGGAACTGGTGAGAGATTTCGCCTAAAACCATGCAGCCCACATAGCATAAATGTCACGCGTTTCTTTCTTCAAGACAATTTTCAGTCGCATTCTGCAGGGGGCAATGAAGGCGCTCCTGCAGCGTTTTCGATGGGACGTGTTTGACCACCCACAATACGGCCCTTAATTGGCTCCCTCCGTTCTTCATCTCTGCTCACATGAACCACTGGCTAACGAAGACAACATTTTGGCACACACAACGAAAGGAAGACCAGCGTAGAGAACTGGCTGAAAGCACAGGCGGCTGATTTCTATGACGAGCGTTCTGGAAAGATTGTACAACGCCATGTGGCTAACTGTTGCGAATAAAAAATTTCTGATTTTCACTGTAGTTTTCATTTTTCTACCGATCGCACCTTACTTTCAGAACAGCCCTCGTACAATTTGTACTGTATGTACTACATAGCCCGCATCTCGTGGTCGTGCGGTAGCGTTCTCGCTTCCCACGCCCGGGTTCGATACCCGGCGGGGTCAGGGATCCTCGTGATGGCTGGGTGTTGTGTGCTGTCCTTAGGTTAGTTAGGTTTAAGTAGTTCTAAGTTCTAGGGGACTGATGACCATAGATGTTAAGTCCCATAGTGCTCAGAGCCATTTGAACCATTTGTACTACATAATTCCAATTACAAGATCTCTAGTGGTAGGTAAAACACAAAATAAGTACAAAATGTCCTGTTTTACATTCTATACTGACAATACTAGACCGGCGGGAACCACGATGATACCAACTGCAAACGCCGCGGGACTGCTACGGTCGCGGGTTCGAATCCCGCCTCGGGCATGGGTGTGTGTGCTGTCCTTAGGTTAGTTAGGTTTAAGTAGTTCTAAGTTCTAGGGGACTTATGACCTAAGATGTTGAGTCCCATAGTGCTCAGAGCCATTTTTTTTTAACCAACTGTAAATGTAAATTTTTCGAGGGTTTAGTAGTCAAAGGTTAACCTTCAGTATAACGCTGGTCTTATATCGATAAAGAGGATTTGTTCTATTTGTGTTGGAGAGAGATAAAGATGAAAATTAGCGTTTTAGTGTGTTTCGTGTCCTGTCCACAGCCTTTGGCTATGTAACTCAGAACTTTATGGTCTGCAGAGTGAATTGTTACGGTGCTCACGACAACCCTCCTGCTTGAACCGCATTATCGGGTTATATAACGGTCTTCTCATATCGAATATCCACACACTCGTTTTTTTTTTCCTGTACCAAGTAAGAACATAAGAGAGATTTGAGAGGAATTATGGGCGGTAGAATCAAATTACGTGTTTTGGATCACCGTGTACTAATTATTTAGAAACCTACGTATGTTTTTGGATAAGGTCCACCTTTAGCAAAACACAATTTTGTTTTTTAACCCAGACATGTTTCACTGCAGCTGCAGCATCTTCAGTGGCATTTTATTTCTCATATCTTAAAGATAAAGAAGGTTCTTTACTGTATGTATACATGTAACTATTAGTTTTTAAGTCGTAATTACAGATATTTGAAAAAAAACACATAAATTATGAATTCATACTTTTTTACCACATGGTGTGGTTATTCTGATGTGTTGTGTTTCTACAATGACTGTTTTGTTCCACAGTTGGTCATCTGCAACTACTTACACCTTAAAGTAAATAAATTAAGCCAAAATTACGATTTGAAATTATTTCTATGCCTGAAATTAATTAATTCTAGAATTAATTAAGTTACACCTTAAAGTAGATAAATTGTTTAAGCCAAAATTACGAATTGAAATTGTTATTTCTATGCCTGAAGTTAATTAATTCTAGAATTAATTAGTGTAAGTGGTTGCAGAGGACAAACTGTGGGACAAAACAGTCACTATAGAAACACAACACATCAGAAAAACCACACCATGCGGTAAAGAGGTATGAATTCATAATTTATGTGTTTTTTCAAATATCTGTAATTACGACTTAAAAACTAATAGTTACATGTATACATACAGTAGCGGGCCGAAGTGGCCGTTCGGTTCTAGGCGCTGCAGTGTGGAACCGCGAGACCGCTACGGTTGCAGGTTCGAATCCTGCCTCGGGCATGGATGTGTGTGATGTCCTTAGGTTAGTTAGATTTAACTAGTTCTGAGTTCTAGGGGACTAATGACCTCAGAAGTTGAGTCCCATAGCGCTCAGAGCCATTTGAAGCATACATACAGTAAACAACTTTCTTTATCTTTAACAGATGAGAAATAAAAGCCCACTGAAGATGCTGCAACTGCAGTGAAACATGTTTGTGTTAGAAAACAAAATTGTGTTTTGCTAAAGGCAGGCCCTATCCAAAAACATAGGTATTGTTAAAGCAAACACGGAGAAAAGAGCTTTAACCCCAAGACGATTATTTCGAAGGCTGTTGTAGTTAGAAAAACACGCCGCCATGCATTTGTCTCGAGCAATAGCGAAAGAAGTACCTAGCCTCATCAGCTTGTGCGATGACAGCAAAGTGACAATGGACCGGCAGCCAAGAGTGTCGGGACGCCATTACCACTGGTAAAGATGTGATAAAAAGTGTTGCAACCGTGAGCCGTTGCATCGTGTAACTCCCTGGCTGTTAATACTATTATGTTGCGACACGCCAGATTATTTGAAGATAACTGTTGTTAATGTGAGATGAAATACTTGATGACAGGTAAGGAAATCGTGGCGTATTGTGTGTGGCATTTAATTAAAGACTATGACGAAAAAAATCGCAACACCAAGAAGGAGTTGTGCAATATAAATGAAAGTTTCTATGGGTGTTTCTACATCTAAAAGGTGATACCGATTCAAATTTCACGGCTGTCGCATAGGAATAGCGTTAGTGGCGCCACGATGAGGACGCAAATTAGGTTTGCTTTAAATACAAGCTCTAACGGTCGTGAGTGTTAGTTATCTTTGAGACTGGACGTGGTGAGTTGATGTTAGTCAAGAATGCCTTTAAGTCAACAAAGACGCCATGACGCCATTATCATCACCTCATTGAGTGTGAACGATGGCTACTAGGAACTGGATGTCTGCGATATTCCAGAAAGACTTGGCAGGAATACAGCCACTGTAGATTATTGTTGGCAGCAGTGGTCACGTGAATGTACGGCCGCAAGAAGACCAGATTTCGGATGGTCACTGAGAGGAAAGATCGCAATGTTTCAAATATAGCTCTCGCACATCTTATTCCACCTGCAGCAGCAATTTGTGCAGCAGTTGGCACCTCAGCGAGACAACGAACTGTTACACATCGGTTACTTCAAAGACACCTCCGAGCTAGACGTCCTGTAGCGTACATTCCATTCACCCCAGACCACCGCCATTTGCAACTTCAGTGGTGTCAAGGGAAAGCTCGCTGGAGGGCAGGGTGGAGGTATGTTGTGTTTTCTGGTGAAAGCTGGTTCTCCCTCGGTGCAAGTGAATGCCATGTGTGAGTTAGAAAGAGGCCAGTTGGGGGCCTGCAACCAACCTATCTGCGTGCTAGACACACTGGAGGTACACCTGGAATCATGGTCTGGGGTGCGACAGCAGGAACATACTCGTAGTTATCACATGCCCCCCTTCTAACAGCCGTGTACCGCAAGTCTCTAGAGGAACGGAAGGTTCCAGATGATTGGAAAAGAGCACAGGTAGTCCTAGTCTTCAAGAAGGGTCGTCGAGCAGATGCGCAAAACTATAGACCTATATCTCTGATGTCGATCTGTTGTAGAATTTTAGAACATGTTTTTTGCTCGCGTATCATGTCGTTTTTGGAAACCCAGAATCTACTCTGTAGGAATCAACATGCATTGCGGAAACAGCGATCGTGTGAGACCCAACTCGCTTTATTTGTTCATGAAATATTAGATACAGGCTCCCAGGTAGATGCTGTTTTCCCTGACTTCCGGAAGGCGTTCGATACAGTTCCGCACTGTCACCTGATAAACAAAGTAAGAGCCTACGGAATATCAGACCAGATGTGTGGCTGGATTGAAGAGTTTTTAGCAAACAGAACACAGCATGTTGTTATCAATGGAGAGACGTCTACTGACGTTAAAGTAACCTCTGGCGTGCCACAGGGGAGTGTTATGGGAACATTGCTTTTCACAATATATATGAATGACCTAGTAGATAGTGTCGGAAGTTCCATGCGGCTTTTCGCGGATGATGCTGTAGTATACAGAGAAATTGCAGCATTAGAAAATTGTAGCCAAATGTAGGAAGATCTGCAGTGGATAGGCACTTGGTGCAGGGAGTGGCAACTGTCCCTTAACATAGACAAATGTAATGTATTGAGAATACATAGAAAGAAGGAGCCTTTATTGTATGATTATATGATAGCGGAACAAACACTGGTAGCAGTTACTTCTGTAAAATATCTGGGAGTATGCGTACGGAACGATTTGAAGTGGAATGATCGTATAAAATTAATTGTTGGTAAGGCGGGTACAAGGTTCACATTCATTGGGAGAGTCCTTAGAAAATGTAGTCCATCAACAAAGGAGGTGGCTTATAAAACACTCGTTCGACCTATACTTGAGTATTGCTCATCAGTGTGGGATCCGTACCAGATAAGGTTGACGGAGGAGATAGAGAAGATCCAAAGAAGAGCGGCGCGTTTCGTCACAGGTTTATTTGGTAATCGTGATAGCGTTACGGAGATGGTTAGCAAACTCAAGTGGCAGACTCTGCAAGAGAGGCGCTCTGCATCGCGGTGTAGCTTGCTCTCCAGGTTTCGAGAGGGTGCGTTTCTGGATTAGGTATCAAAAATATTGCTTCCCCCTACTTAAACCTCCCGAGGAGATCACTAATGTAAAATTAGAGAGATTTGAGCGCGCACGGAGGCTTTCCGACAGTCGTTCTTCCCGCGAACCATACGCGACTGGAACAGAAAAGGGAGGTAATGACAGTGGCACGTAAGGTGCCCTCCGCCACACACCGTTGGGTGGCTTGCGGAGTATAAATGTAGAATGTAGATGTAGATGCAAATTTGTAGGGTGAGTCGACCTGTTGTGCTGATTTTCATGAACAGCATTCCAGGTGGTGTTTCCCAACACGATAACGATGGTCCACAAACAGCTGTTGTAACCCAAAGTGCTCTACAAAATGTCGAAAACTTGCATTGATCTCCTCGATCACCAGGTCTGTCTCCAATCGGGCACATATGGTACATTATTTGCGGTGACTCCAGCGTCATGCACAAACAGCACTAACAGCCATCTAAAAACGGCAGGGAACCTCCACCTTGCTGCACTCGCTGGACAGTGTGTCTAATACATTCCGCCTGACCGCGTTACCTCCAAACACGTCTCCGACGATTGTCTGGTAGAAGGTTGAAGGTATACGCGTCACTCGTCGGTGAAGAGAACGTGATGCCAATCCTGAGCGGTCCATTCGTCATGTTGTTGGGCCCATCTGTACCATCCTGCATGGTGTCGTTGTCGCCAAGATGGACCTCGCCATGGACGTCGGGAGTAAAGTTGGGCATCATGCAGTCTATTGCCCACAGTTGGAGTCGTAACACGACGACCTGTGGCTACACGAAAGGCATTATTCAACATGGGTGCGTTGCTGCCAGAGTTCTTCCGAGCCATAATCCGTAGGTAGTGGTCATCTACTGCAGTAGTAGACCTTGGGCGGCGTGAGCGAGGCATGTTATGGAGAGTACCTGTCTCTCTGTATCTCCTCCATGTCCGAACAACATCGCTTTGGTTCATTCCGAGACGCCAGAACTATTCCCTTGTTGAGAATACTTCCTGGCACAAAGTAACAATGCGGACGCGATAGAACCGCGGTAGTGACCGTCTAGACATGGTTGAACTATAGACAACACGAGCAGTGTACCTCCTTCCTGGCGGAAAGATTGGAAATGATCGGCTGTCGGTCCCCCTCCGTCTAATAAGCGCTGCTCATGTATCGTTGTTTACATCTTTGGGTGGGTTTAGTGACATCTCTGAACAGTCAAAGGGACTGTGTCTGTGATACAATATCCACAGTCAATGTCTATCTTCAGGAGTTTCTAGTATGGTAAAAAAAATTTAGGTTAAATATATTTAAATTTTTTTTCAAATTTAATCTTATAATTGTATATATATATATATATATATATATATATATATATATATATATATATATATATATATATATATTGCGTTTCATACTAGAATGTCGTGTTCCCAGGCGCAGCTCTGCCACAGGAGACACGAAAGCGGTCGAAGACGTTCGTCTTTTGGTCGGCTCCTGATCGTTGTCAGAAGGAGGCTAGTTTTTGATTACGCAAAGACTTCTATTGTTTCGAAAAGAACAACCCGGATTTCTTTACGTAATCAGTATGAATTTTACAATTACCTAAGGGACCTTTAACGATGAACAATAAAAAAAATTGCACTTGCAAATGAAATCATTAATAAATGGGGCAGCTATGAGTTGTATAGAAGAGAAGGGGTGGCCTTCTGTCTACGACCAGGATACCGCAGTATTCTCTGCTGTAGTAAAGGCTGTTTGACATTTATAAAAATAATATGGCATGGAGGTTAAAAAAGTATGAAGGAAAAGAACAGAATAAGAAATCTGGTAAACACTAAATGTATTCAAACAATCCTCACTAGCAAATTAGGGCTTATTTATAAACAGTATAACTTACATAAGTACTTTTCTACCTGTATGGTGCGATCAGATTTCAGCCTGTTCTGTACTAGCTCCTTGGTTTACGTTTTTGTCACAAATCACAGTTATTACTTTTCTCCTTCCCTCGAGACAATTCTTGCACCGTTCAACACCTTCATAACAATGACTTACCGATTTACAGTTTCGAGCATAAATTACTTGAATTTTATTAATTAATAATGTTGTCTGCACGCTGGCAAGACCGCTCACTTTTTTAGCTTAAAGTCGACCTTCTTTTACATTACAAGCAGAAGTACATTAAAAATCTGAAGATCTACAAAAGTTTTTTACTGTCATCTTTTATTTAGATCGAAGCGGAACGTCAGTTCAGCTTCTGTTAAAATGTTTCTTTGACTGCGCAATCGATGTATTAGCGTCCGCGCTAGATGCGCATCTTTACAGTTACGTAAATTATATAAAACAAATGTCTTTCAAAGAATATGTCTCATCTCATAAGTTGATCATTTAATATACAGATAGGTGAATGCCTTTCCAAGGGTACTCACAGCTTTCATACTACGGAAATCCCAATAATATTACATCGCTTCCCGCGTGAGGAGTAATGATTCTGAAAGATCGTTACGACTCACGCACAGCCGTAATATTATTGGATTCACGTACTTAGTGAATGAAGTATTTAAGGATCTCTCCTTGTAAAGAGCAAAACAAACATAACATAAGGAATATAGAAATATATAGGTTTCACACTAAGTCGTCAAAGCTACTCACAGTTGCTTGATCATTAACAAACTTGGTTGTGGCATGATGCCATCATAAGTGTTCAAGGATTCATGTTTCAGCACATGAAAATACAGAAAAAAAATCTGTATTAGGACTTGCTCATTAACTAGCATCTTAATCTAAGGGAATATATAGAGTAAGAATTTAAGACAATTAAAAAAAAAAAAGGTTCAAATGGCTCTGAGCACTATGGGACTCAACTGCTGAGGTTATTAGTCCCCTAGAACTTAGAACTAGTTAAACCTAACTAACCTAAGGACATCACAAACATCACAGTTGCTTGATCATTAACAAACTTGGTTGTGGCATGATGCCATCATAAGTGTTCAAGGATTTAACATAGGTTCCTTTTCGGAGTGTTCTCAAGAATTACTCTCATTCAATCAATAGAAACATTGAAATACTAACATAGATACAAGTACAAATCAAATACACATACAGATACATATATACATAAATACTGACAAAAAGAAAAAAATTCGATTACAGTATTGGTGCATTTCCGCCAATTTTGAACAGAACATAAATCTTTTATCAGTCTTTCTCGTAGCGACGTCACTCTTCACTTTGTAGTTGGGAGTATTTCTCATGAACTCGGGTGATTTTCACAGGGGAATTCTTTCATCACCTTTCACATTTCACTGCACTACAACTGGGGATCACCTTTTCACATTCTGGTGGAAAACACTGGGAATATCACTATGTGAAGGGGGAAGTGATATTTCTTGACTCGACGAACCATCAGGTCATGTCGGGAAAGAGGGAAGTTGATGACTGGTTCAATGACGAATGAGTCAGTTTGGTAGCTGTCTTAATCTCATTCTAATTCATGTTTCAGCACATGAAAATACAGAAAAAAAATCTGTATTAGGACTTGCTCATTAACTATAGTTGAATTCTTTTATCTTGGCGGCTCGCGCATGCCCGCCCAGACGCGGGAGATTGCTGCGTTGCCAGTTGCACACGACGCACGCGCCAAGAGAAACAGCGCCATAGTACAGTATAGATCGCAAGCTTACGTTTAGGGGGGGAGCGCGCAGTTTGTGAAGTAAAGCCACCACGGCCGCATTAACCCTTTCGCTGCTACAGAGACGTGCTCCCCGCATTCCGCGCTGTGCGCGACTTTGTCACTGCACTGATCGCCTGTGCTGACACATGGTGTTTCCGACTGCTTTGACACACTTATCATTCGATTCCACAACAACTATTTGGCCCAAAAATTAGATTTTTACACATCTTCTTGACTGATACCTTCCCCCCACTTCCTTTGAATGACTGAAGTGCTTTAAAATAAAGCCAAACGCGCCCGGTGTAAATAAAACTTTTATTACAGTCGCGAAAGACGGAATATTTCTCAATATTACATACGACACCTATGTGGTACTTAAATTAAATTAGATATTGTTATACAGTAAATTTTATATGAAATTTAGGTACCTTGTCCACATTTCATTCTCAACATTGTGGCACTAAAATCGACCATACGGAAAGTATACGCTATGGACTTTTACCTCTGCAAACTCTTCAAAATTTCGTGCAACGGTTTACTACATTTAATGCTGCACAATAACTGGGTTGAACATCGAAACAAAATTAAGTCATTTATGGGGGGAAGGTATCAGTCAAGAAGATGTGTAAAAATCTAATTTTTGGTCCAAATAGTTTTTGTGAAATCGAATGATAAGTGTGCCAAAGCAGTGGGAACACCATTTGTCTGCACAGGCGAGCAGTGCAGCGATGACAAAATCGCGCACAGCGCGGAATGCGGGGAGCACGTGACTGCAGCAGCGAAAGGGTTAATGAAGAGACAAAGCACTAGAAATTTCAAAAAACTGCATTCAAACGAATAAAATTCGTGAAGTAAGACACTTCGATATTGTTTTAAAATAAAAAAAATATTTAGCATCGCACAAGGTTTGAACTCGTTACCTATCGCTTTCTAATCCAACACCTTAACCATTACGCTAACGCAGCTCGTCCTGCGAAATCCCTCCATAAGGACTCTAACACGTCACGCAAAATTCTGAGGAGGAGGAAATTAGTGTTTAACGTCCCGTCGACAACGAGGTCATTAGAGACGGAGCGCAAGCTCGGGTGAGGGAAGGATGGGGAAGGAAATCGGCCGTGCCCTTTCAAAGGAACCATCCCGGCATTTGCCTGAAGCGATTTAGGGAAATCACGGAAAACCTAAATCAGGATGGCCGGAGACGGGATTGAACCGTCGTCCTCCCGAATGCGAGTCCAGTGTGCTAACCACTGCGCCACCTCGCTCGGTCCAAAATTCTGACAAACACTGTTGGTATGCCTATGAATTACTCGCACTTCGTCGAAGTACAATAGGAAATAAACAATTACCGCTGTTCTCTATTGCGAAAAAGCGGTTCGTGAAATTGATACAAACACCTTTCCTTGCTATCGCCTGAATTAAGAGTCTTATTGCTTGTTTGGTTTAATTAATTAATAGAAAATGAAGCAATTGGCATAAATAATGGTTTTTCCAAACTTTCAAAAAACAAAGTCTGCTATCAAGACATTGCTTTTGTTCTATTACTTTATGACTGAACGTTTCTAAAACTGAAGACACTCGTCCGTGCTCTGTACTACAGTCGAGATCTGGCAACGTCGTTCTCTGTTCATTGGCTGACTGTATGTTTTGACGTCAGATGCGCAGAACGAACCTAAACTCGGCCGCCAAGATATATGACGCGCACTTTAGCATCTTAATCTAAGGGAATATATAGAGTAAGAATTTAAGACAATTAAAAAAAAAATGGTTCAAATGGCTCTGAGCACTATGGGACTCAACTGCTGAGGTTATTAGTCCCCTAGAACTTAGAACTAGTTAAACCTAACTAACCTAAGGACATCACAAACATCCATGCCCGAGGCAGGATTCGAACCTGCGACCGTAGCGGTCTTGCGGTTCCAGACTGCAGCGCCTTTAACCGCACGGCCACTTCGGCCGGCTAGACAATAAAAATTACTACATAGACTATGTACGTATACATTATATATTATTCATGTTTTGAGTCTAGGTTTTATATTCTTTCGTTAGCAAATATTAGCAAAACACGTTTCGTCTTGTACAGGTCTTTCTTAAGCAATGTATTTAGCAATATTGCCGTAGCAATTTTCATAGTTAAGGAAAAGTCATAATTAGTGTCCTTTTAATGTAAATATAGTAAAATCGTGCGTAGTTTATCAACGTTTTATTATTTTTATGTCCATTTTCATCTCAAATCTTTAGCACGCTTGCGCCCGTTATGGAGAGGAATGCTTATTGTTGAGTGCGGGCCGGCGAGCAGTCATTGAATGTTGCCACAGTGCTTCACAGTCACGTGGTAACGAATTGGTGGTTTGACAGCGTTGGCAGTCCGCGTCCTGCACGAGGCAGATAGATCAGTGGCTACCAATCGTTTTATAACTTGTGCATTTTGTTGAATCATGGGTACTGGAGCAGCTCATCAAGGCGAATTGTTCAACCTGGACGGTAAATTGACTGCACCAGCGACGAAGAACAGTCATCGATGAAAATGACTACTGTCACCTATTGCATTGAGTACAATAGCTTGTCTATCCTTTGACTGATAGTCACTGTATCGTCGTTGCAACGTGAGAATACTTGTAATGCTACTTCACACGCGGAACATCACACGTGTCCATAGGTTTATTACAGGTTTGACTCACAGAGATAACTAGTTTTTCGAGTCCATACATGTGTCAAATTACGATTTTACACCTGTGACCATCATTTTGTCACTGAGTCACACGCATCAATCCATACGTGTCCATTTAGGTGTCTTTATATTACAGAGTAGTACAGGTAATGCTAAAATTACTTATCATGAAAGGATCATTTACAAAATATACATAGTTTTTTTTATTACTGTCCAAGACCTAACGAAAAACGTGTTTGCTATTCTGAATGGATGATTCTGAAGCATGTTAGCTTTTATATGTATGTTAAATCTGATCTTTTTCCTTTTCTTATTGTTCTATAACAGCCCTTTTTTGTTTCTTTCTTTTTATTTTCTCGGTTACATCAATAATCAGTAAAATATACCCACTTTGGCGTGCCGAACAGTTCACGTTCAAAACTTCATCTAACAGAAATCGGGAAAATTATTCATATTTCCTAGGATGCTTTTGCTCACAGCAAATCAGATTTACATCACGTTTCGATAAGTAACTGCAGATAAGCATTAACCAACGAGCCACGATCGTCAATACACACAATATACACACGTCAAGTCTTTTGAACCAATTTCCAAATTTCTTCCCCTACCGGGTAGAATAGAAAGGTAAGAATGCTAAAGAAGAAAACTACAATACGATAGTGCAAAGAAATGAAAGATACGAAGATAGATAATAGGTGAAATAATCAGTTTAGCAAATTCATTCTTCGGCTCGACCGTTTTTAGTGTCATCCACGCGGCATAACTTGACTTCAGTATTAAAATGTCGCACAAATCCGCTTCCAAAACATCTTCAAATATATCTCAAAATCACGCCATGCTGACATAGCAGAAGAACATAAGCATATTATCTCAGTCCTCAACTAGGTATCTTAGTAACGAAGGTTTCTGCATGATACTCATGACATAGGAATAGTCTCTCTACGTTTCTCCAATACAGGACCTAATTATCTTTATAAATCCATATTTCTTAACTGGTTGACTCATAGTAATAAATAAATTAAAGTTGCTCTCCAGTTGCGAGTACCATTATTCATTTCTTTGTACATTAACTGTATGTTGCTGCTTATACTCGGTGTAATCTACAGATTACAATGTATCAGTTTTGCATCGTACATGGTTCTAGCGACTTAAAATATCAATCCTTTGAAAGCTTAACTTAAGTTATTACTTCACATATACGGACATTCGGGTCTGAATGAGGGATTTAAAGAAAACCTTTACTACCTGGTAAAAAGGAGATTTGGCATAACTTAAAACTAAAGCAGCAGCTGGCACTTTGGCACATCCCTTACTCAATTCAACGACTGCAGCCCTCTATTGCTCAAGAAACTTAAAACTAAGGCAAATCTTATTTTTTCAAATACGTAGAGTACCTTCTTCATCACTTCATATCTTTCAAGCTCCATCATTACTTTGTGTCCACCTCACTCAAATGATTACGTCACCTGCAGAATACATGTACATGCTGTTGACTCACATACTTTCTGAACAGATCACACTCTTGTTTCAAGTGGCAGCTTAACATAATAAATGATATTTTTTTAAAATGTTTTTCATGGTACTTCTTTAGGTCTACATGGTGGTAAAGTCCTTTTATTCGTCCACTAACTGGATCTGCCAACACGTAACAACCATTATGTGGCTTCCTGACTATAACAAACGGTCCTTCGTATAGGTGTTGCCACTTACGATTTTTACATGAGATAAGAGATGGTTTGAAGTGTGTCCTCAGAAGAACACGCTCGTTCAGGCGATACGACAGAACTTTATTGACATGCTTGTCAAATGCCTTTTTTCTTAAATTGGCACGAGTTGTGAGAGAGATCAGGGCTTGTATTAACTTATTATCTTGGTTGACTTCTGGACCATGTATCTTGGGGATAGGATCAGTCCATTCATTGCTTTCCTTTTACCTGGAGATTAGTTCCGAAGGTGTGAAACCGGTCGAAATGTGCGGAAGATTATTTACAATCTCTGAAAATGGAGTAACGAAATCGACCAACCGTGTTTGCTGGATCGGTACATAGGTGCGAATAAAACGATTAAATTCTTTGAAGACTCGTTCTGTCGGTTTACTTTGCGGTCTAAATCTTGAGATTAGAATCTGTCTAATACCATTATTGGCAAGAAACTGTCTCCACTCTTTTCCAACGAAGTTTGAAGCCTTATCAGACAACATGGTTTCTGGCTTACCAAAAAGAGGAAAATAATCCTTTTCTATTCGTCTTATTAAAGATTTTGCACTGGAAGACTTCATCGCGTATAAACGCACGTGCTTAGTGAAGAGGTCTAGCAAAACAGCAAGGTACTCAGCACCTCCTCTTCCTCTCGGAAGTGGACCTGCATAGTCGAGACTGACGATTTGGTTAGGACGCTCAGTGTAGATAGGATTCAAAGGTATGACATTCGAAAGATTGAAGGGCTTTGCCTCCTGACAGATTAAACAAGTGCTTAGCAGTTTATGAATTCTCTTATGCAGTTTGGGTACATAGCAATAGGCAGAAATCTTTCTTTTACACTTCTCGGGGCCATAATGTCCCCAGGATAGGTGAGTGTACCATATGAGATATTCAACGTACTCCTCAGGAATACAAACACACCATTGCTCCGTCAACATAGATGTACGATGAAACAAAACACCATTGTTTGATTTATAAAATTTCGACAAACGATGATTGGGGTTGTCTTGTAGAAGCTGTTTGACTCCTGTTTTTTCTTCTATCGCACAGGTCCTCCCCATCACAGAGGATTTCAGTGTACTGTTTCCACCTATCCGCTCTCATCTCTGAATTGAACAGTGGAACTGCCACTGCACTCATAATGTTACCGATTTTGAGTTTAGGTTCACCAAAGGTTGTTTTGACTTTGCTAAATGCTGAATCACTTCTTCCGACAATCTTTTCCTTTTTCAATTACTTCACACTTTTCATGCAGCCATTTCGCCTTAGCTTCCCTGCAATTCCTATTTATTTCTTTCCTGAGTGATTTGTATTGACGTATCCCATCCGAATAGGGAACTAGTCCAGAATCTTCTGCCAATGAAGAGATTTAATCTGTCAGGTTTCATATCAGCGCACACTCCGCTGCAGAGTGAAAATCTCACTCTGGAAACATCCCCTAGGCTGTGGCTAAGCCATGTTTCTGCAATATCCTTTCTTCCAGGAGAGCTAGTTCTTCAAGGTTCGCAGAAGAGCTTCTGTGAAGTTTGGAAGGCAGGAGACGAGGTACTAGCAGAATTGAAGCTGTGAGGACGATTCGTGAGTCGTGCTTGGGTAGCTCAGATGGTAGAGCACTTGCCTGCGAAAGTCAAAGTTCCCGAGTTCGAGTTTCGGTCCAGCACACAGTTTTAGTCTGTCAGGAAGTTTCATATCAGCGCACACTCTCCTGCAGAGTGAAAATGTCCTGTGGCTACACGTTATGTGACCACAATGCAATGGTTTTACGTTCTGAAACATCAAGGCATGGATCATTGCTGATTCTTCAGGGGCAGTTACCCCCACAAGGGTAAGTCCGTGCCCTGGACCTCCGTCCTCTTTGACAAGGCCGTTGGCAGAACGATGGTGACATCTTATGCTGTACGTATTAAGCCACCATTTCTGATGATTTTTATTCAAAATTTATGCAATGTTTCTGTTCGAATCCGTGACCCAGGCTGTCTGTAGCCTAGCGACCCCGAAAACTGTGAATTTGATTCTAACATCGGTCGTTATTGAATATTATTTCATGTCACGTCTTATCACTCCAACCCAGGTGTGACTGAGGTTTATAATATCCTCAATATTTTCATACAAATTATTTTAGAAATAATGAATTGGGTATGCATAAAATTTGATTGAAATTCTTCCAGAAGTTCCTGAATTAAGCTTCCTTGTCGCCGCCTTTTTACCCTCACCCTTATTGGTGATAGGTAGTGAAAGGTGCGTGTGTGTTGAAACGTATGTCATTCTCAGAAATAGTGACGAAGGAACCCCAGATATTATAGTGAGATGCCTAAGTAACGGAAATTAAAAAATTGCTAACGATATTTGACGTGAAGCTTTAGGAAAAATACAGAGCACACGCTTTCATATAATTAAGCGCATCATTTGATGAAGGGTCAGCATTTCTCAGTATAAAATACAATACGTAAATAAATAAATTCATGACTGCAACGGGTGCCACTACTTTGTATAAGCTTCATGCTTATACAGCCCCGCGTCATCTGCCCGAGTTTGTATTCATCTGGTCAAAACGAATGCATCAATTAAACATGCGCATAGCAAACATTCAATCTCATTTCCACACCGCACATATGTGAACTGAATATGGGATATGAGCCAGCTACCACATGTAGAGCCTTATATCCTATGACGCCTGAAAATTAACCACATTCTCATGTCATGACACGAAGTTCTAATCGTCAATAATGATTCACTTCTGGTACTGCTCATCTAACCGAAGTTTGAAAATATGGTGACAGTATGTGTTCCGTGAATTTAAATAAAACATGAATGAACAAAGTGTCCGGAGTAGAAATGACTGTTCAGCTCGCGTAATTAAAATGAAAATATTCATCTTCAACAAAACGGAAGCACAAAATTACAGTTTTACAGTGATAATCGTCATCGTAGTTAATTTTACAAAACAATCTTACACACTGAGGCAGCAGAACCAGAAATCATTGGGATAACATCAATTGGGATGGGAGATCTGAAAACACAATCAGATGAAATAAACCTGAAAAATGATGCGGTAACTAATTGCAATACTGGATTGTCCTTATTCTCTCATAGCCTACATCACTGGCGCACGGAAGGATACGAAATTTCGGGTCGTCATCTACCATACCATCATTTTCCACAATAAATTAACACGGAATTGTTTTACTGGTAATATGATGTATCGTACAGTAATTCAAAAGCATAACACTCCTTATGGTAAACTAATTTCATCAGAGCAGTGTGTTCTTCAAATACGGCTCCAGTACAAAGCATTTCACATCATTCCAAGGCAGAGAATACGTCCTTCCAGAGCAATTACTACTTCTAGAACGAAGGTTGGTTGCAAAAACAGACATAATGTCTGATGGGTTACCGCAATCACTGGTCCTAAAATGTTAGTTATAATCCGTCTTGATTTCAAAAATGTTTATTCACATGACCGGTTTCCGTTCCTCTAGGACCATCTTCAGATCTGCAGGTTCGGTTACAGGAGTGACCCGCCCACACACAGCAACCTTAACATGGTTGGTTTAAAGGGGGAGGGAGAAGGGATCAAACTACTTGGTCATCGGTCTAGAACGTAGGAATAAAGAATAATAACGGTTGACTTACTTTTAGGTCCCGAAGCACATTGCAAATACAACCAACTAGGCCTGTGATGGGCAGGCGGCCAACCGCTCACCGAAACATTCATAACGATGCACTCATTATGCAAAGAGCCTACAAACGTACGAGAATCGATAAGTGATGAAGCTGGGTGGATTAAAGTTCTAGAGATAGCTCAGGGATAAACGAGGACTATGCGCAGAGTAAGAAACGATGTGTCGCGAAATGTAAACCACAGCGAAAATCGTTGTTTTTGCACCACTTAGCTACAACTTCCAGCTACGTCGTCGCTCCAACTTAGTCATATCTAGTAGCGTTGTACCAACTTTTCAATACAATCGTCACAGAGGGCAGCCTCCTGTGTTTTCCAAGAATGTTCGAGGCTGGACTGCACCTCGCTACCTGTGCCAAAATGTTGTGTTCATAGCCAGCGTTTCGTTTGAGCAGATATGAATGTCAGAGGCAGCCAAATCATGGCTGTATGGTGTGTCATAAAACACTTCCCACCGAAACTCCTGCCGGAGGTTCCCTATTTCCCCCAGCAATGTGCAGACAACAACTGTCATGAAGAAGGAAATGCATGACACGTCACGTGGTGTTGCATGAAATCAGACGAAATCTCTCGGCAGGCACCCACACTTTGCGGCTCACACTATTCTCTGGGCAGCTTTACGCGCCCCCTGCGCGCTCACGAGGTCCGCGAGGAAGACAGGCCGTGTTACGTGACACTGAAGGTCTTACGAGTGACAGCAGCAGTCTCCAGCGGGAATCGAGTAAACATTCTAGACGAGTTTAATAATTCTTGACTGCTCGTTTAAATGCATGCAAGTTCTCGATAGCACACAACAAAATTAAGATCGTTAGTGGGTACCTTTTCAATTAAATATTGATTTATCGTGGGCTCTACATGGAGCCGAAAGTTCGCGAAGTGTGACGGACAAGCCGACTAATGTGACGTCACAAGTTCGTTCCTGGGCCCGTGTATTTCATTTGCCCAAGGGGCTCAGAACTGACGCCGTCTGCGGGGATATTAGAGACACTGACCAACACACCTCTGCAAAGCTTCATTCGATTTCTCATTTCGTGACCGATCGTTCCTTATTTTCCCAATAGCCCTATCATGTTACAGATATTGATGAAGGTTAAACAGGTGGTGACAAAATGAAGGAGCAAACAACAGATACTTTTCAGTGATTTTTATCTCTATAGAATGATCACGAGCGTGCGTACAGCAGTATACCAAAGTTTCATCGTAATCGGATGAATGGTACAGGAACACACACAAGAGCACAAACAAGTAACCTTTTTTCTGTATTACACTCCTGGAAATTGAAATAAGAACACCGTGTATTCATTGTCCCAGGAAGCGGAAACTTTATTGACACATTCCTGGGGTCAGATACATCACATGATCACACTGACAGAACCACAGGCACATAGACACAGGCAACAGAGCATGCACAATGTCGGCACTAGTACAGTGTATATCCACCTTTCGCAGCAATGCAGGCTGCTATTCTCCCATGGAGACGATCGTAGAGATGCTCGATGTAGTCCTGTGGAACGGCTTGCCATGCCATTTCCACCTGGCGCCTCAGTTGGACCAGCGTTCGTGCTGGACGTGCAGACCGCGTGAGACGACGCTTCATCCAGTCCCAAACATGCTCAATGGGGGACAGATCCGGAGATCTTGCTGGCCAGGGTAGTTGACTTACACCTTCTAGAGCACGTTGGGTGGCACGGGATACATGCGGACGTGCATTGTCCTGTTGGAACAGCAAGTTCCCTTGCCGGTCTAGGAATGGTAGAACGATGGGTTCGATGACGGTTTGGATGTACCGTGCACTATTCAGTGTCCCCTCGACGATCACCAGTGGTGTACGGCCAGTGTAGGAGATCGCTCCCCACACCATGATGCCGGGTGTTGGCCCTGTGTGCCTCGGTCGTATGCAGTCCTGATTGTGGCGCTCACCTGCACGGCGCCAAACACGCATACGACCATCATTGGCACCAAGGCAGAAGCGACTCTTATCGCTGAAGACGACACGTCTCCATTCGTCCCTCCATTCACGGCTGTCGCGACACCACTGGAGGCGGGCTGCACGATGTTGGGGCGTGAGCGGAAGACGGCCTAACGGTGTGCGGGACCGTAGCCCAGCTTCATGGAGACGGTTGCGAATGGTCCTCGCCGATACCCCAGGAGCAACAGTGTCCCTAATTTGCTGGGAAGTGGCGGTGCGGTCCCCTACGGCACTGCGTAGGATCCTACGGTCTTGGCGTGCATCCGTGCGTCGCTGCGGTCCGGTCCCAGGTCGACGGACACGTGCACCTTCCGCCGACCACTGGCGACAACATCGATGTACTGTGGAGACCTCACGCCCCACGTGTTGAGCAATTCGGCGGTACGTCCACCCGGCCTCCCGCATGCCCACTATACGCCCTCGCTCAAAGTCCGTCAACTGCACATACGGTTCACGTCCACGCTGTCGCGGCATGCTACCAGTGTTAAAGACTGCGATGGAGCTCCGTATGCCACGGCAAACTGGCTGACACTGACGGCGGCGGTGCACAAATGCTGCGCAGCTAGCGCCATTCGACGGCCAACACCGCGGTTCCTGGTGTGTCCGCTGTGCCGTGCGTGTGATCATTGCTTGTACAGCCCTCTCGCAGTGTCCGGAGCAAGTATGGTGGGTCTGACACACCGGTGTCAATGTGTTGTTTTTTCCATTTCCAGGAGAGTAGATTAGAATTATTATGGAAAATTTGACTAAGTAGAATTATTTTAAACAGGAGCACAAATATTATTATCCTTTTCCTTATTTGAAATTTGGTGCATGGTACTGCATACAGCCAACCTTGGACCATATCGTGAAACAAAATCGGTATACCGACGAGCAAAAGCGACATGACTACTGCCCATCGCGAGACTGAACGCCGCCTGGACATGTTGTGGTCACGTGACGTGTAAGGAAAGTATATGAGTGGCGCAGAGGCGAATGAGGAATCGGTCTAGCGACGATGCGAGCCGCAAACAGGGAAATCCACTGACGTAAGCCAGACTGGCAGACTGTTACGGTCCAGCGTTTCGAAACAATTCGCAAGCAGCGAAGCTGGTCGACTGTTCGTTCGTTGCTATAGAATGTGGCTGACGGACTGTAAAACCACGAGTAGGGGGCAGAGTGTTGATTGTCTACATCTACGTCTACATCTACATCTACGCCTCACTGCAGAATGTGGAGGTGGGTGGCGTGCCCCCTCCACCGAACAATACCGAACAAAATAAGATAAAATAAATAAATAAAAAAGCTGGTAGAGCACTTGCCCTCGAAAGGCAAAGCTCCCGAGTTCGAGTCTCGGTCCGGTACACAGTTTTAATCTGCCAGGAAGTTTCATATCAGCGAACACTCCGCTGCAGAGTGAAAATTTAGTTCTGGATACATTCATCCAGCTTTTCATTCCATAATCTCACTATTTTTTCTAGAACTCAATTAAAAAGGATTATTGACAGGCCATCGCCTTGCTATACACCTGCCGGCCGCTGTGGCCGAGCGGTGCTAGGCGCTTCAGTCTGGAACCGCGCGACCACTACGGTCGCAGGTTCGAATCCTGCCTCGGGCATGGATGTGTGTGATGTCCTTAGGTTAGTTAGGTTTAAGTAGTTCTAAGTTCTAGGAGACTGATGACCTCAGATGTTAAGTCCCATAGTGCTCAGAGCCATTTGAACCATTTTGCTATACACCTGTGCTTATTTCGATGGCTAGGTTATTTCTCCAATAAATTTCACTTTAGGTACTGTGTCTGTAAGTGTTGCACGTATTATATTTGCTAATTTAATCTTTACACCGAATTCTCGGATTGTTTTAACTTAGTTGTCTGTCAAAGGAATCAAGGACCTTTCTGAATTCAACAACCGTTACTAGAATATCTTTTGAATTCAGTAGTCAGTGGCGAATAGTAATATTGATTTCTCGGATTATTTTACCTTAGTTGGTCTGTCAAAGGAATCAAGGACCTTTCTGAATTCAACAACCGTTACTAGAATATCTTTTGAATTCAGTAGTCAGTGGCGAATAGTAATATTGATTTCTGTGTGGTCACTCTGGGTGTCTACTAGCCAACGTATTTTGGATTGTTGGATTCCGTTGATGATGTGGAAGACTTTTTGGTCAAGCGAGAATCGTCCATTAGGCTGTAGAACTTCATACGTCATTCCCGTGGAAGTGAAGTGAACCACCCAGTCAGCGAATACAGTTGATTCTGTCGTCACTAGAAACACGACAACAGGTCAGACAATAAGTAGCAGTAGAGAGAATAAGAAACAGATCCCGCTAACTGCCAAAAAGATGCGACTGAGGAGCGCCGCTGGAGATGCCTGCGTTGACAGTACACTCGTGTTCAGAAAAACAACAGAACACTTTCAACGACTAGAGACAGGACGTTATATTCGCAGGACATGTACATTAGTATGTTCTGCAGAAATGATTAGCATTTCAGTCATCTCAGTTCACATGTGCCTGGTAGGCACAGGAAGCTCCATGGGCCCTGACCACTTATCCCATGCGTGACGGCATCAGTGCGTATAAGGTGCGAATGGCGTTCTGTAGCATAGCCATCCATGCTGCGTTCACCTCGTTCCAAAGTTCATATGTGGTGGTTGGCTTTAGGCCACAGCGCTGGACCCGTCTTCAGTATATCCCAGACGTTCTAGATTGGCGAGAAATCTGGTGATTTGGTGGGCCAGGGCAAAACGCTGACACCCTGTGACACCAAGACGACACGTGTTCATGTAGCAACATGTGGTCGTGCATTGTCTTACTGAACAATGGTTCAAAAAATGGTTCAAATGGCTCTGAGCACTATGGGACTTAACATCTGAGGTCATTAGTCCCCTAGAACGTGGAACTACTTTAACCTAAGGACATCACACACATCCATACGCGAGGCAGGATTCGAACCTGCGACCGTGGCGGTCGCGCGGTTCCAGACTGAAGCGCCTAGAACTGCTCGGCCACTGAACGATGGTGTCAGGTGTGCTGTGGGGTCTCAGAATGTCACACACGTAGCTCACACTCGTCGCAGTGCCCTGGACACGCACCAACTGTGATCTGTGGTCGTACCCAATGGCAGCCCACGCCAGAAGGCCTTGGACTGGCGCTGTACGTCGTGCGAATGCAGTCACTGTGATGCCACTCTCCCTGTCTGCGGCGAAACAAAATCCGGCCATCATTTTCAAACAAACAGAACCTGGATTCGTCCGAAAGTACTATCTGATGCGATTCCTGTCCCCAGTGGCGTCATTCCATATGCCATTGCCGTCTAGCATGTTTGTATGTTTCTGCACATTCGTCAAATATAGTCGGAGAAGTGGATCAGGTGCACGTAACCCTAATAACTGGAACAATGGGACGCACCCCCTGCCATGCACTTCACTGTGGTTTGCAGAGTATAGATGCGGATGTAGGTACATATATCAGGCTATTTTCTAGTTTTCGAGCCCTATCGTCCCGACCATAATTACCATCCACCTCTGCTCCACTAAACTACATTTGCATCCATACCAATACTCCGGAAGCTACCTGACGGTGTGTGGCGGAGGGTACTTCTGATACCAATAATTGATCCCACCATCCCTGTTCCATTCGTTAAAGGCGCATGGGAAGAATAATTGTCGGTAAGCCTCCGTATCGCCTCTAATTTCTCGAGTTCTTTCTTCGTGGTCATTTTACTAGACTTTTGTCGGAGGAAGTAATAATATACTGCCCGACTGTTCCCACAAAGTACTCTCTCTAAATTTCAGTAGTAAACCTCTCCGTGATGCCCAACGCCTCTCTTGTAGCGTCTGCCACCGGAGTTTGTTGAGCATTTCTGTAACCCTCTCGCGCCGAATAAACGACCCTGTGAGGAAACGCTCCGCTCTTCGTTGGGTTTTCTCTACTTTGAGTCCAAGCTGGTGGCCTTGCCGCAGTGGTTACACCAGTTCCCGTGAGATCACAGAAGTTAAGCGCTGCCGGGCGTGGTCGGCACTTGGATGGGTGACCATCCAGGCCACCATGCGCTGTTGCCAATTTTCTGGGTGCACTAGCCCTCGTGATGTCAATTGAGGAGCTGCTCGACCGAATAGTAGCGGATTCGGTCAAAAATACCATCATACCGACCGGAAGAGCGGTGTGCTGACCCCACGCCCCTCCCATCCGCATCCTCCACGGAAGATGACACGGCGGTCGGATGGTCCCGGTAGGCCACTCGTGGCGTGAAGACGGAGTGAGTCCTAGCTGGTAAGGCTCCAGACTGATGAAAAACACTCAATAATCAGTCGAATAAGAGTTTTGTAAGCAACTTCTTTCGTGGATGAGTTCCATTTCAGTAAGATTCTTCCTATGAAACTCAGTCTAGCGCCCGATTTTCCTACTATTTTTTTTTACGGGGTTCTTTCCACTTAAATTCGCTCTGTATAGTTACCCGTCGATATTTTACGGTATGTACTGTTCCAAGCAATTTGTCATCAGCATTGTAGTTGTAGAGTAAATGGTTTCTTTTTCTATGTATGCGCAATATGTTACACTTATTTACATTCGGGATCAACTCCCAGAGACTACGCCATTCATTAATCTTCTGTTGGTCATTTTGCAAATCGATACTGTCTTCTGGCGTTGCTGCTTCCTTGTAGACAGCATCATCATCTGCGAAGAGTCTTACAGTTTTCGACGCTTTCTACTAGACCATTTACATACTCTGTAGACAGTAACGGTTCTATCACACTTTCTTAGAATAATCTGTAACTCCCCTTTACATCTGTCGGTTTTGTTCCGTTAAGAGCGTCGTGTTGAGTTCTATCTGCAAGGAGCTCCTCAATGAAGTCGCAAATCTGGTCCGTTACTCGGCAACCTCGTAGTTTCTTTCTTTTTCCACTAGACGGCCGGCATTGTGGGCCGGTGTCAAACTACTTCACGAAATCAAGGAACACAGCATAAACCCAGGCACCATTGTCTATGGCACTGTTGATCTCCGGAAGGAGCAGAGCGAGCTGTGTTTAACAAGATCTCCGTTTGTGGAATCCATGTTGAAATTTATAGAGAACATTTTCCCTCTCCTGAAACTTCAGAATATTCGAGTACAAAACATATTCCAAAATTCTACTACAGATAGATGATGTCAACCATATCGGCCATTAATTACGTGCATTGTCCTATGACAATTGTTGAAAACGAGAATGCCCTGTGCTTTTTTCCAGTTGCTAGGTGCCCTATGTTGTTCCCGTGAACAACGATAAACCACTACCAGAAAGTGAGCAAGTTCTCTCGCATAATCTTGGTAGAATCTTACAGGTATCTTATCGGGTCCTAATGGCGTTCCGTTACTATTCAGCAGTCGGTTTTCTCAGTACCTGCCATTTGAGGTTCGTACGACCGTTGAAAGGAGTGGCCCTGTTGTACAATGTTCTGCGGTGAAACAATTTCGGAAGATCGAATTGAGTATTTCTACCTTCTCTTTGTCATCTATGTCGGTACCTGTACGGTCACTGAACGACTGACCAGATTTCGACCCGTTTACTGATTTTACGTAACACCAAATCCTCTTAGGTTTTTTAGTCAGCTCGGCTGACAAAATTTTACTTTCAGAGTCACTGAATGCTTCTCTCGTCGCACTCCTTGCGCTCATTTTTGCTTCGTTCACCTTTCGTTTGTCTGATGGGTTTTGATTCTCTTGAATCGGCGATAAAGCACACTTTGTTTACGTAGCAGTTTTCTAACACGGCTATTAAACCACTTTCCTAACCGTGACTCGCGCCCAAAACGCCATCATTCAATCTTTTGGAAGGCACTAGTGATAATACTTTGGAATTCTTCGTTACATGTGCAAGAAGAGCTAACTCGCCAGCTAAATCTGTGTTGATATGAGTTTCCCTTGGAAACTGATTCCTCTTCCAAAATGTTCTCCCATTTTCTTTACCTCTCGTTCGACATACAAATTAGAGAGCAGTGGATGTGACTGGGATAATTTTAATTCCCCTCTTGTTTTGCCATCTGCCTCCTTAAATTCGTTTTTTCACTTTTTACAATTCACCATTAACATACGTAAGCATAATCTGCATTTCCAAAAAAGACAAAGGTTGGTCCTCAGTTCTAAATGATTTAACACCAGATCTAATTGTGTGCTTAGTTTTATATATGTATTTGATTTTCTAATTTATTTTGGTTACTCCTAGTTAGTAACTATCATTATAGGGCGAAAACAGTAATTGTTTCGTAACTTAAATTCTGTTGTTGACGTATAAACGCATATAAATTCTGTAATAATTATAAACATTTGGAAGACGAAATGCTAGCAGACTTTAAGTATCTATTTCGCTCCAGTTGGAAACATGTTAGCAAAGCCAGCCCTTCATTAATTCCAAAGCAATTAACGGTTTTGTCAAAAGTATTCCTTGTGTAACTATTTTTGTTAATTTCACGATTTAAATAAATAATGTGGTATAACCCTCGTAGAAACTTCTAAAAAGAACAAATTTTTCGTTGTATTCAATTAATTTAATGAGTTAAGTTTTAATTGTAATTCTGTAAATCAAACTTCGAACAATGTGTAGTTTCAGCACCGATTATTGTGATGATATATAAGGGCCCGATTTTTGGTCACGAGACAGTCAGTCCACGGCCGAGTTTCAGACGAGTAACCGGTGCTGGGTAGAACAACAACAATACTTCAGATTAACTGTGGAACAAGTGTTAAACAATTAGGTCGTGTGTAAAAACAGTGACAGTGTCTGTTCCATACGTAGCTGATTATTCTTCAAGAACTGTTACCTTTGTGGTTACGTTTTACTGCTCGTAGATGTTCAATAAGTAACTATTGTAGCAGTATGTGGAGTTTCGCCTGCTAACTAATAATGAGGCTTATCAAAAGTTTAACAAGAGTGCACTGGCCATATAATGTGTATCATTAGTGGGTTGTGAACAACGAAACTAAAGTACTGTAAAACGTACTGGGCGTATGTAGGCTACATCATTTAAAGTAGTCAGGGTCGGAATCCACAACTCCTATTTTTCAGCCAGTGTAGCAACGCAGTATCTCGACACCGAGGACAGCGATCAACAAACGAAGAGTTAAAAGAAGTGGAACCGTCGCATGGCGACAAGCTGCTTCGTTGTCTTAAGTCGTTCTTAGTGCAAAACTGATCTTTCTTGACCTTCTAGTTTCGTTGTTTTCACTTTTGTTTTGTACATGTTGTGGGTTATTCGACCACGTCTCGTAGTGTCGCTGTAAACGTTGCAGCAGAAAGCGGATCCCTTCGTGGTTCGTGAAGCGCCACAAGACGCTGGGAAGTGGAAGCGGGGCAGTCTCAGGCACAGATAGCGCCACCCACTGCCCTCTGCCTGGCCCCCTCTCCTTGGCCGGCGTCCAGCGCCCAGCGTCCAGGGCTCGAGTCAGAGTGGCGCCGTATATCTGCGCCTGCGCCGCGCCTCCTTATCTGTACCGTGTGTGCCTGAGGATGCGTTCGTCCGGCTGAAACTGCGCTTATCTGGACGCCTGCGCCCGTTTCCTAACAGGGCGGAAGGCGTATACTTCGGTCCCACCCGGCCGAGGTACCGACCGAGATAACACACATACGTAGGACCTGCTGGTGAAATACGGCTGGTGTGCATCTGTCTGCCATTCTTTACCGTCCGCACAATGTGAGCGATTCCACACGCTACAATCCGCCACATTTGCAGCTTTACGCAAACCTGTACAAGTACCATAACTTTACGTGTTACAAAGCTATAGTGGTTCTCTACATCTGCATCTACGAGGTGCGGCTAGAAAAAAACCGGACTGATGCTGGAAAAAACATTTATTTACAATTACACTCCTGGAAATTGAAATAAGAACACCGTGAATTCATTGTCCCAGGAAGGGGAAACTTTATTGACACATTCCTGGGGTCAGATACATCACATGATCACACTGACAGAACCACAGGCACATACACACAGGCAACAGAGCATGCACAATGTCGGCACTAGTACAGTGTATATCCACCTTTCGCAGCAATGCAGGCTGCTATTCTCCCATGGAGACGATCGTAGAGATGCTCGATGTAGTCCTGTGGAACGGCTTGCCATGCCATTTCCACCTGGCGCCTCAGTTGGACCAGCGTTCGTGCTGGACGTGCAGACCGCGTGAGACGACGCTTCATCCAGTCCCAAACATGCTCAATGGGGGACAGATCCGGAGATCTTGCTGGCCAGGGTAGTTGACTTACACCTTCTAGAGCACGTTGGGTGGCACGGGATACATGCGGACGTGCATTGTCCTGTTGGAACAGCAAGTTCCCTTGCCGGTCTAGGAATGGTAGAACGATGGGTTCGATGACGGTTTGGATGTACCGTGCACTATTCAGTGTCCCCTCGACGATCACCAGTGGTGTACGGCCAGTGTAGGAGATCGCTCCCCACACCATGATGCCGGGTGTTGGCCCTGTGTGTCTCGGTCGTATGCAGTCCTGATTGTGGCGCTCACCTGCACGGCGCCAAACACGCATACGACCATCATTGGCACCAAGGCAGAAGCGACTCTTATCGCTGAAGACGACACGTCTCCATTCGTCCCTCCATTCACGCCAGTCGCGACACCACTGGAGGCGGGCTGCACGATGTTGGGGCGTGAGCGGAAGACGGCCTAACGGTGTGCGGGACCGTAGCCCAGCTTCATGGAGACGGTTGCGAATGATCCTCGCCGATAACCCAGGAGCAACAGTGTCCCTAATTTGCTGGGAAGTGGCGGTGCGGTCCCCTACGGCACTGCGTAGGATCCTACGGTCTTGGCGTGCATCCGTGCGTCGCTGCGGTCCGGTCCCAGGTCGACGGGCACGTGCACCTTCCGCCGACCACTGGCGACAACATCGATGTACTGTGGAGACCTCACGCCCCACGTGTTGAGCAATTCGGCGGTACGTCCACCCGGCCTCCCGCATGCCCACTATACGCCCTCGCTCAAAGTCCGTCAACTGCACATACGGTTCACGTCCACGCTGTCGCGGCATGCTACCAGTGTTAAAGACTGCGATGGAGCTCCGTATGCCACGGCAAACTGGCTGACACTGACGGCGGCGGTGCACAAATGCTGCGCAGCTAGCGCCATTCGACGGCCAACACCGCGGTTCCTGGTGTGTCCGCTGTGCCGTGCGTGTGATCATTGCTTGTACAGCCCTCTCGCAGTGTCCGGAGCAAGTATGGTGGGTCTGACACACCGGTGTCAATGTGTTCTTTTTTCCATTTCCAGGAGTGTATTTTCAATTTCATGTTATCTCCTTCAATGTACTCTCCTCCTCGGTCTCTACACCGCTCCATACGAATTTTCCACTGTTCATAGCAATGCTGCAGATCATTTTCGGTAAGTCCATACATTACTTCCGTCGCTTTTTCTTTTACTGCTTCAACAGTCTCAAATCTAGTTCCTTTCAAGGCTGACTTGACTTTAGGGAAAAGAAAAAAGTCACAGGGGGCCAAATCAGGTGAGTAGGGTGGATGATCTAAGATGGGAATGTTGTGTTTTGCCAAAAACGTCTTCACTGACAACGCACTGTGAGCTGGGGCATTGTCTTGGTGAAGGATCCATGACTTTTTTCTCCACAAATCGTTCCGTTTTCTCCGTACTCGCTCACGTAGGGTAGCCAGGACGCTAATGTAGTAATGCTGATTCACTGTTTGTCCCTCTGGTACCCAATCAATGTGCACAATCCCTTTGATGTCAAAAAAAAAATCATCATTGCCTTGAATTTCGATTTTGACATTCGTGCTTTTTTTTGTCGTGGAGAACCAGGAGTTTTCCAATGCATCGATTGGCGTTTAGTTTCGGGATCGTAAGTAAAAAACCACGATTCATCGCAAGTAATAACATTTTGTAAGAAGGTGGGATCACTTTCAATGTTTTCCCGGAAGTCAGAACAAATCATTCTTCGGCGTTCCTTCTGTTCAATTGTGAGACACTTTGGAACCATTTTTGAACACACTTTGTTCATGTTGAAACTTTCATGAAGAATCTGCCTAACACTTTCCTTGTCAACTCCTGTTAACTAAGACACTGCTCTGATTGTTAAACGGCGATCTTGTCGAACAAGTTTACCGATTTTTTCAATGTTTGCATCAGTTTTTGCTGACAATGGTCTGCCAGTGCGAGTGTCATCACTGGTGTCTTCGCGGCCATCTTTAAATCGTTGTAAACCACTCAAACACTTGTGTTCGCGATAAACAATCATCGCCGTACACTTGTTGTAACATTACAAACGTTTCACTTGCAGATTTTCCTAGTTTGAAACAAAATTTGATGTTAACACGCTGTTCTTTCTGTACACTCAACATTTTCCGACGCACAGACAAAACGTCAACTACTTAAAACAGACTCCACGCGCAGACTGAGTGCAGGAGGCAGATGAAACTCGAGCAGTAGGCGAAGCGAGAGTCACGTGACAGGCCACGCGACTTTCAGCCTTATTGCATTCGTTTTATTGTTTCACCAGTACTAGTCCGGTTTTTTTCTAGCCACACCTCGTATGTACGAGTACATACTCTGCAAGGCACGATATGGAGTGTGGCGGAGGATACCTTATGTACTTACCGCCTTTCCTGTTCCAGTAGCGAATGCTACGTGAGAAGTCTATGTGTGAATTGTATAATTTGACGATCATGAGATTTTCGCGGGGTGTACGTAGTCTGAAACAACATATTCACCGACGCTTCTAGGAACGTGCGATCTCACAAATCCAACTGGAAACTACTCGGTGAGGTAGAATTCCTCTTTTGCAGCGTCTGCCACTGTAGCTAGTTTAGCATCTCAGTGATGCTTTCGCGCTTACTAAACGACCCTGTAACGAAATGTCCTGCTCTTTCTTGGATCTTCTCTGTTTATCAATTATATCCGGTACGGATCCCAGGCTGACAAGTAATATTATGTAATTTACCTTCTTCGTGGATAACTATCCTTCGTGGCGATTCATACGATGAATATGGCGTCTGCCTTATCTGCTAGTAGTTTATGTTGGGTCATTCCACTTTAAATAACTCTGTATGCATAGCTCTTGTTATTTTAAGTAAGTGACTGCTTCCAGCTATTCTGCAGTTGTGTAATCGTAGAATAATGGTTCTTTCTTTCTGTTTATGCGCAGTACGTTACATTTATTTTGTTGAGGGCCAAATGCTAATCGCAACAACAAGAGTTTACCCTCTGCAGTGCTTCCTGCATTTCGCTGCAATTTTCTACAGTAGGAAATTCTCTGTATTAACGGTTTCACCCGAGAAACGCCTCGTGGAAATTCCAATGATATGTACTAGGTCATATATGTGTGTGTGTTGTGAAAGACAATGGCCCTACAACACTCCCTTCTGCCACGCTCGAAGCTAGCATTAAGTCTGAAGACTCCCCGCCAGAGGTTCGAGTCCTCCCTCGGGCATGGGTGTGTGTGTTGTCCTTAGCGTAAGTTAGTTTAATTTAGATTAAGTAGTGTGTAAGCTTAGGGACCGATGACCTCAGCAGTTTGGTCCCATAAGATCTTACCACAAATATCCAAATTTTTTACGTCTGAAGATTTCTTTCCATTGGGAGCGACTTACTGTATCTTAGCATCCTACCAGCCGTACTTTCACTGACTGCTGGACCCCAGACCACCGAAGGTTAACCAAGAACTGTTAAATTTCTAGACTTAGTAACAAATTACATGGAGGGGAAATAGCTACTTTGGAGCCAAAAATATTAAAACAAGGAAGTCGATCATTATTACAGGGTAATGCAAAATGAATAAAGATGTAACAAATGGCCATAATTATTTAATCACATATCGACAAAAATAACAGTTAATACAAGTGAAAGAACAAATTTTTACATTCAGCTTTCTGAATGACTCCAGTTAATCACAAGATGAACAGCTAAAAGACCACACTTACTCAAGAATATATGGGGTCACCGATTAGAGAGGTATAGAGATGTTCATTTTGAGTTCTGTGATTGTTTTTGGCAAAGGAACCATATTTAGTCGGTAATTCATTCGTTAACCTGTTAGGCCGCTTCAGTCTTTTCCAGTACACTGATTGTAACAGAACTTCACACAACACACTGAAATAAAAACAGTAGTACAAGTCCTGTTTCAAGCTAATAAGTTTACTTAGGGATGAAGTAGTCAGTATTCCATAAAGAATGGCGTCCTGGTGTACTGTAATGATATTTGATGCATATCGTAGAAAAAATATAGGTAAACACATTTAAAATTTCATTTTGTTCTTATCTCGAAGTTTCCGTGGCGTCGTGTGAAGTCATATTGAATCCACGCGCTCTTGGCGATCTGTGACACGCAAGACAAATTCTGGAACGTGCTGCTTCGCATATATAATCGGAAACGTTTATTGGCGGACCGGAATTAATTTTCTGCTTTGCTACGGTATCTAAACTGTGTTAATAAGAGACGTCAGCCTCCTTTTGACCCGCAAGACGAGGTTAAACTTGTCACTACTGCAATGGCAATAATCAAATCCTGGTAGCAATCCAACTATTTCCTGGAAATAGCAGCTACCTCCCCGATAGCCGACACATAATAAAACAAGAATACACTTCAATATCAATGAGGCAAGAAAACTCGTAAAAAAGCACTCGTAAATTTCCACGGAATCAGATATAATTTATTGGCTTAAATTAAACATCGCCAAGTACGTCTCGTTCACAAAAACACGACAGTTGAGCCAGCCACTGGCTCCTCCTCCATATGATGAAAGGGATCAGTCTAGAGGCCACGCTCACTTTCACTGAAAGGCAACTCTCGTCCAGAGAACGGGAAGGTGCTTGAGCAGAATTCCACTCTGGGATACGGTAACGCAGTTCCCATTCTCGTAGACTTTCCGTGTTGGGGAAGTAACAGAGTTGATTATTCAGGGTAACCAACTTCTTCAGAAGCACCCTTTAGAACTCTACTTCAGCCCCAGAGGGTACACGACACCACCTACATCGGCGAGGACTGTAAGTTGACCCTTCGATCCAATCTCCAAACGGCTCTACGAAATTATTCGACAATCAGACCTTTCAGCCGCTCAGAGTCAGTAGCGGCATGCAGCGATTTCATTTCTTGAGTGAAACTTCTTGGCAGATTAAAACTGTTTACTGGACCGAGACTCGAAGTCGGGACCTTTGCATGCGGCAGTCAAGTGTTCTACCGGAGCTACCCAAGCACGACTCACTACCCGCCCTCAAGCTTTACTTTCGCCAGTACCTCGTCTTCTACCTTCCAAAACTCTCAGTTTTCCTGTTGGGAAGTTTCGAATCAGCGCACATTCCACTGTAAACATCCTCCAGGCTGTGGCTAAGTCATGCTTCCACAATATCGTTTCTCCCAGGAGTGTTAGTCTTGCAAATTTTGCAAGAGGACTTCTGTGAAGCTTGGAAGGTAGTAGACGAGATAATGGTGGAAGTAGAGCTGTGAGGAACGGTCGTGAGTCGTGCTGCGGTAGCTCGGTCGGTAAAGCATTTTCCCGCGAACGGAAAAGGTCCCCAGTCCTGTCAGGAAGTTTCATTTCCTTTCCTCTCCCTGAAGTTCACTTCAGTTTGCGTATTTCTTCTTGGTTTCCAGCTGAGATAAAAACTGTCTTTCACATGACATGATGTAACAAAGCGCGGTATATTGCTTAGGGGTACCAGCTCTAAGGAGTATGGAACTACCTAATATTTTGGGTAGCATAACTAATCGTCATCTGGCTATTAGCATTTTGAGTTTCTCGTGATTTTCAGTTGGAATGTCGTTGCGTCTATATGAATACTGACTGTTAGTACAAATCAATTCAACAGTGAAGGAGACAGTCAATGCTAACTTTTGTAGTGCGAGCTGGGGGTTGGTAACCTATATTTTTCGTTTAGCACAGACTTAGTGGCAATTTGTTTTGGTGATTTTTCCAAACGAAAATGCAGTACTGTTTTTTTTTTTTTTTTCAAAGAGCTCTCGTGAGTTATTCAGGATGTATAGCACAGACTTGTAACAGATGAACACAATGGAGTCTAGGGACACATCCCATGAGCTTTTCTCGACGGAGCTACATGGTGCGTCATCCAGTATCAAGCAGTAGATTTGTGGAGCTCACTGCTGAAAGTGAGCAATAAAAATATCTTGTGCAAGAAATGAGTTTAGTAAAACGTACGTCGCCGCATTAGGATGGTTTAATCACATTCAGATCTTAAAATAGAACTTGAGTCGTTAACATTTCCCAAATGCCATCCATTTAGCTAATCTGATTAACGGTTTATGTCGCTGATGAAAAATACCTGCAGATGATTACGTAAACCGAGCACTAGAACGTGTTGCAGGCACCCGTTGAAAGAACATCATATACTAATTACTGTTCATTAGTGTATTTATACCTTAATGAAATTTTTAATACACCTCTATCACATCTACAACTGAGTTTACTTTATCAAGACCTATGATAATGATGGTCATGAAATAATGTCACATCTCTTTCAGAAACGAACTATCCTGTATTGCGTTGTTTTAGAAATTGCCGAATCTGCGGCAGACAACCATGATGGGTGCATGTGTTTATTTTGACAGCTTTCCATATTTCAGGGAGCTGCCAGAACGCCGTCCCTTAACGGAATTCTATCCTTACTTCTCTTCTTAATATGTGCCTCGTTTGTGAATTCGGTCAACTTTCACCATGCATGGCAAGTTCTATTTTTATCTTATCCGATCAGCATGATTGGGGGTCTTGTCCTGTTTCCTACCGCTTTTGGAGAAACCCCTCTCTGCCAGGCAAAGATAAAAATTAGAAGAAAACTAACAGCGAAAACTAAAAGGAATGCCATCCTTTTAAAAAGTTGTAAGGTGGCAGAATAAATGAAGGTCAATTTCGCACCTTACGTAAGAGTTTTACACATCGTAACAGAAATGTGAATATGACACCTAACATACTTCGGCGGTAATGAGCGGATTTGCCTATAAGTATGTAAGGCAAAAGGGATGACACTCAATCGACGATATTAACACACTGCTTGTATATAATGCATGTCAATAAGTAGAAGGTGAAATAAGCAGCGAGAGGAAACGTTTTGTGTGGAAGCCAGCGTGGGCAGAAGCAGAGGCCGCACCACGGGAGGCACCACCAAAAACCTTTTAGGGGGCGTCCCGTGGTGGGAGTCGGTGACCGGACAGGTGTCCCATACTGGAGAGCAAGTAATGGGCCACCAGAAATGGGACAGAAAGAAGCTTTAGGAAATTGCTTTTTGGAATTCCAAATGGATACGAACAAAACCAGTGACACAGCTGATCACATGAACAGCAAGTGGTACACACGTGATGTACACATGTGAAGTACGCATGTAACTTTTAGGCATCTGGAGTGGGCACAAAACTGATAATTGAAATTTCCTGAAAAGATCTCGCAGCAACTTTAAACAACATTGTTTTAACGATTGTCACCCAACTTGTGTAACATATCCCTGACACTTTCTCCCCCATTTCGCGCTAATATAAAACGAGCTGCCCTTATTTAGACTTTTTTGATGTCCTCCGTCAGTCCTACATGGTAAGGATCAATCAGTATCAATGTGAAAATATTTTATTGTCGCCACCATGCACACAGGAGAAATGATCTTCAAAATAAAATAAGAGAAATCACGACTCGCACATAACGATTTAAAAGTTCATTTTTCCCACCTGATTTTAGAAGTGGAACGGTAGAGAAATAGTGTTATGGTGGTTCGAAGAACCCTTTGCCAGATACTTAAGTGTGAAATGAACAGTAGTGATGTAGATGTAGGTGTAAATAGATGATGATGACGTTGTTTGGGTTGTGGGGAGCTCAACTGCGTGGTTATCAGCGCCCGTACAAATTCCCAACCGTTGTGCAGTCCAAACTCGCCACTTTCATGAATGGTGATGACAACACACACACACACACCCAGTCATCTCGAGGCACGAGAAAATCCCTGACCCCACCGGAAATCGAACCCCGACCCCCGTGATCGGGAAGCGAGAACGCGACTGCGAGACCACTAGCTGCAGACAAGTGTAAATAGAGGTGGAGGAGACATTCGCCGCACATCCGAGCTCTTCCAGAACCAGCCACATTCTACTTAACAATGGCGAGTCGCCACCCACTGCTACCTGTGCTACTATGACGTCAGACCATCCACATTAGGAATATTAATTCTTCTAATATTGAAACTTCCAGGTAGATTAAAACAGTGTGCCGGACCGAGACTCGAACTCGGGACCTTTACCTTTGCGGACAAGCGCTCTACAAACTGAGCTACCCAAGCACAACTCAGGAGCCGTCCTCACAGACTTAATTCCGTCATCATCTCGTCTCCTACGAGGGTTGTTTTTTAAGTAAGGGCCGTTCGCGCATATAGTCCCGTAGTTCGCGCGGACGCCGCAACAAGCCACCGCGCCACTTGCCGGCATCCTTCCCGTTCACACTGATGCAAGTCGCAGCTCTGTAGCTGACGTGTACGCATCGCTGTGCTACTTTATAATGTTTACGATTATTGAATCGCCCGCCGCGTGTGAGATACGGTCAGTGATACGTTTTTTGACCGCGAGAAGCCTATCAGCTGCAGAAATTCATCGTCAGTTAACAGAAGTTTATGGTTTGAATGCAATGAGTGAAGGTAAAGTGCGTCAATGGGTTAGAGAGTTTAAAAATAACCGTCAAAACGTCCATGACGAAGAACACTCAGGCCGGCCCTTTGTGATCACTGATGATTTGGTGGCTGCAGTCGAAACAAAGATTCGTGAGGACAGAAGATTCACAATTTCCACTCTTTCTTTGGAATTTCCACAAGTTTCAAGATCGGTTTTGTACAAAATTGTGTCTGAAAACCTAAACTTTAAGAAACTGTGTTCTCGGTGGGTACCCAGACTCCTCACAGAGGACCACAAAGGGAAGAGATTTGCCACTTCATTGGACTTTTTGATTCGTTACGAGGAAGAAGGGGATGACATGTTGAGTCAAATTGTCACTGGAGATGAAACATGAGTATCCCATATCACTCCAGAAAGCAAGCGACAATCGATGGAATAGCGACACACAACCTCACCCGTCAAGGTCAAAGCCAAACAGACGCTGTCAAAGCGCAAGATTATGGCAACTGTGTTCTGGGACCGGCGCGGTGTTTTGCTAGTGGACTTTATGCCGCGAGGAACGACAATCAACTCAGACGCCTACTGTGCAACTCTAAAGAAGCTCCGCAGAGCAATTCAAAACAAAAGGCGTGGCATGCTGACAAAAGGAGTTTTGCTCCTGCACGATAACGCTAGACCTCACACCTCTCAAAAGACTCGGGATTTGATTGATTCTTTTGGCTGGGAAGTTTTGGACCATGCACCAAACAGCCCCGACCTTGCTCCTAGTGATTTTCACCTTTTCCGGTACCTGAAACACCATCTTGGCGGGCAGCGCTTCAATGACGACGATGAAGTGAAAGCGGCCGTGAACTCTGTCGGAGCTGGCGGCCGAATTCTTTGAAGAGGGAATTAAAAACTTAGTTGTACGGTATGACAAGTGCTTAAATAAACAAGGCAACTATGTAGAAAAATAGGTAAAAGTGTGTAGAATCAGAAAATAAAAGTTTTGTTACAAAAGTATTTGTATCTTTTTTAAAAAATAAAAACGGCCCTTACTTAAAAAACAACCCTCGTACCTTCTACACTTCTAATATTATAATAGCTTAAATATCCAGGACAGACCCTCACAGAACGATACATGACATAATAGCTCCTCCCTCTAACTATGACACTCCGTAACTTTATCATGGACTATTTTTTATTTTTCGCTTCTGTGTTCTGTTCGAATCTTCCATCAAGTCGTATCTGTGGGATGTTTGCCCCTGCACGCTATGGTGTATTTTTATTTCGACCATTTGTACTATTCTGAAGCCGGCTTTTAGGCTTCCAGAAGCCATAGCCTAAATTCCCGTCATGCTGATTTGCGTTTTCGTGGTCACCTATGCCCGTCTCCACGACCACGGCTGTCCGCAGCAGCCGTCGGTTCTTCTGAATTCGGATAATTAAAACTCTAAACTCCGTCGGAACAGGCCATGGCAGGCCCAACGTTACCGACCGGCCGCCATGTCATCCTCAGACACAGGCGTCACTGGATGCGGGTAAGGAGGGGCTTGTGGTCAGCACACCGCTCTCCCAGCCGTATGTCAATTTTAGAGACTGGAGCCGCTACTTTTCAATCAAGTAGCTCCTCATTTCGCCTGTAAGGTGTCAGGCAAATCCAACACCTTCCATGAAAACCCTGACATGATAAGCAAATCCAGTAGTATGTCACATAGCTCCGACATTAAATTAACCAAAGTAATACGAGTAACGAGTGAGCAAATGGAATACCACAGACTAACACAAGAATGCCTAAATGCATGTCATACCTTCCCACCGTGAGACAGACGCAGTTCCGAGGGGAGAAACTAGAACAGAAGCCGAGAGCAGAACCGTGTTAAGCGAGAAGGCCCTACGATAAGGGACGGACACCCACGTCGCCAGCTAACCGCTAGGACCACCCCAGACGCAAGTTTTAGCGTGAGACTTTTTCGCGTCTCTGTTACGTTAGGACCATCCGCCAGCCCACGTTAAAAGATAGAGCCCTCCAGAAGAACAGTATAGATCTTACGATAACATTAAAAGGACCACACCAGCTGCAAGTTTTAGCGTGAGACTTTTTTGCGTCTCTGTTATGTTGCAAACATTGCCCCACCACGAAAAGTATAACGTTTCTCATTGGATAGACAGAATTTTTGTAGGCGGAGCTTAAGGTTAACAGTGAGACCCTGATTGGTCAGATGAAAACACAGCCAGATAGTTTTTTTAAACCAACTTCGGTAAATTGTAGTAAGGAGAAGTTAGGAGAGAGTTGCTTCCGAGACGGCGAGGTGAGTGGAGCTGTGCTGCCCGCCGCCCCCTGACGAACACCGACAAGGTAATGAACGCACGCGATGCCGCATAACAGCGCATAAAGCTTCACTCAGAACTGCAGAAGTCTCATCTGTTACACCCCCTTTTTTGCGTAGTACTAGTGTCGATCGTCAATTAAAGCTCATGGTGTTCACATTTGCCACTTGAAGTAAAAATCTGAAACGCGATGATTTTTCTGTTACATAGTTATTGAGAAGCCACATCAGCCACTGTAATTTACGACAAGTTAGATAAGTAATTAAAGATAATTGAGGGTCACTGTAGACCATTTTGATAGTTTTCTCTTTTATGAAACTTAATATAAATCTAGATTATAGATGTGATATGGCATAGGTCATCCTTCGATCAATTGTTGAACTTGGAATCCCATTCAGGGAATATTCGCTCACATTTTTATTGAACGCAGTTGGTTTTTACCATCCTGTGTTAAAAACATTTCCTTTTATCAATAGTGCAATTTATAAACGATGTTTTGTGAGTAGAATAAAATTTCCAATGGTAAACTTAACTGCTTTTTCTACGTTATTTTACCAGCTAATTAAATATAGGAAAGTCTTGAACCCCTTCCATTAAATTCAGTTAGTATTAAGATTCTTTTACAGGGAGTGCAGTGGAGCTGACGCTGAAATCATTAAGTATTTGGTTATATCATGGCTAGTCTCACTGAACTCTTCTGAATTCTACATGTCATGTGTGGTCTGGCGTCTGCTTACCAGCAACAGGTCCCAGGTTCAAACTAGTCAATCCCCAAAAAAACACGCTCAGAGCGTCGTTGCGCAAAGTCGTAGGGAGACACGATATAGAACTAACAGACACCACGCAGAATGTTAGACGCCTCACAAGGGCTGAGTGCTCCCCGCGTGCCAACAGCGCTCGGCAGACCGGATGGTCACCCACCCAAGTGCTATCCCAGCCCGACAGCGCTTAACCTCGGAGATCTGATGGGGACCGGTGTTACCACTGCGGCAAGGTTGGATCATTAAGCCCAATTAATATTTTAATGTTTCGTGAGTCCTCACTCGGGTCACCATGCGGTTACCAACTATCTCCCTCTACTAAAATTTTACGTATATCTACCTACAACTCCATTTGATTCCAGTTCTCCTTCGTTATTCTAATTTATCATATTATTAATGGTGAGCTGAGAGTGGACAGTGAGATGAGATACCACTTTCACGTTTTACACTCACAAACGCCATTCGAAATGACCGTGGCGGTAAAATCAGGGAAATCAGAACTAGTATAGAGACTCATGGACAGTGAAATCAAATGGCACTGAGCACTATGGAACTTAACATCTGATGTCATCAGTCCCGCAGAACTTAGAACTATTTAAACCAAACTAACCTAAGGACATCACACACATCCATGCCCGAGGCAGGATTCGATCCTGCGACTGTAGCAGTCGCGCGGTTCCGGACTGAAGCGCCTAGAACCGCTCGGCCACTGCGGCCGGCTCCACGGACAGTCGTTATTCCCTTGCACCATTCACGAATGACGCTGGGAAGGGGAAACAATAGTGGTTTTAGAAGTATTCTCTTCCAGGCACATCAGTGTTCTTTGTGAATTGTATATGTAGTAGTAAATGTAGAAACATTTTTAAAATCACTTTGTAATTACGCAGGCAATATCGATAGTAAATCGTTCACGAATTTCTTTTGTTCTTGTTAGAGCGGAGGTGCTAGTACCAGGAAGTATATTTCATGTGTTATGAGTAGAACATTACTTACATATATTTTCCACATCAGTTTCCCTTATTTTTTAAATTTACATTTGCTTGCATTCTATGTCTGGTTTCACTCGCTTGCTCCACCGGATCAGTAAACCATGTATATTTACACAGTAAAATCTTTTGTTAGTTGCTGTTAAGGTTAATTAAGTGCAGGATCAGTTTCAATCTACGTAACGGCGGTTTCTTAAACGTATCGTAAGTAAACATCAGAGTAAACAGACGCGATTAGGAAGTTCCTAGAATAACCTCTGAATTTAAAATAAATAACGACTAAAAAACTGAGAATTCCTTAGAGAGCAATGGAACGATGCAAGTAGCAAATTTCCGGGAGAAAAAAAAGGAACGAAGATTGGGGTGTAACGTCCCGTCGACATCGTAAGTCATTAGAAATGGAACGCAAACTCACACTGTTCGAAGAATGGGGAAGGAAATCGGCCGTGTCCCTACATTTGCCGGAAGAGATTTAGGGAAACCACGAAAACCTAAATTTTGATGGCCAGACGTGCATTTGAACGGTCGTCCTCCACAATGGGAGAGAAAGTGGAATAAAAATAGAATCAGGAATCAAGCAGTATTGAGAGTCTTAATTATGACAATAATGGAAATGAAATGGATGTGAGCAATAGATGTAGCCAGGTGAACTGAAGGTTGATGTAAGAAGGCATTTCTGGTCGGATTCCAAAGGCTGAGAAAGAAGTGATATGACACTTTCCAGAACCTGAAAACTGTAATGAATGGGGAACTCTGAGGTTAGTTTTTTTATCCAGCGGTGGATGTTGAATGGCTCTGAAGATGGTAAGTATATAATTTATGTTTTATTTCCTAGAACATAAATGATCAAGGTTGCTAGGAAGATCCTGTAGTCTTAATGAACGGATGAAGGTTTCGTTACGTGAGATATTCTTGAACCATACACTATTTGCAGGCATGAACAATGATCGAGGTCTGGAGCTATGTTGTGGGCTTTCTCAGTTATATTTTAACTTTTATATCGAAAGCGCATCAAGGGATGAAGTTTTGAGGTACGAAATAGAGAAAAAATTGCTACTGGTGTCCATAGGATTCAATTCTAGGACAGTTTCTGTTCATGCTGTACATAAAAGAATTTCAGATGATGCAGAGAAAGTGCTCGATGCCGACGACGCAACCATAATAATGAAGCCCAATAGAGCTGCAACAACACAACGAGCAATACATGAATTTTTAAATTGTGTTGTTGACTGGTTTGTAGTAAATGGTATAACATTTAAAGTAGAATTCCGAATAAGGTAAGGTAAATCATCATCAATAACAAACAGCAGGAAGGAAAGAAAATATGTAAAAGGGATTGTCCAAAATTCCTAGGTACGTATATTGGTAACTGAACTGTAAATCGTATGTTATGGATTTTCTCAAACGGTTGGGTTCAGTAGAGTTTGCTCTAGGTGTAATTGCTCACATTGCTGACGAAAACATTTGCTAACTTGCTTTCTTTGCATACTTCCACCCTTATGTGGAGCAACTCTCTGACGCAATTCCACTCATAGACATAAAGATTCAGCGTAAACAAACGTGCTGTGGCGGTAATACCTGATGTCTATTCTCGAGCTTCATGTTGGCAACTATTTAAAGAATACCACAACAGCCTCACAAAACGTTTAAACTCTTATGAAGCCTTTTTTTTTTTGTTTGGAAGTATCAAATATTATTTGAGAAACAGAACACTAGAAAGCAAAATATCCTCAGCTATATACAACTTATCCTTACTTTCGACCAAAATGGAGCAACATATGTATCCCTCACTTCTCACTTGAAGATTCTGGCAGACTGTGAAAGTTTTAGAAACAAAGTGGTATCACTTATACTTGATAACTCCTACTAATTCACAAATGAATTGTAATGGAATGCATGTGGTTAGGTTACTTTCGTCAAGTTTTTGTTGCGGATCAAGGCCAAAACAAAAATTTACCACTGTAAATAGCCAGCATGTAACCCTCTTCTCTCAGAGAAAACGCATCTTATTTGTGCGCCTACTGAGACGTTCCACATCATTTTCAGTTATAGCGAACAGTACTACGGAAAATGCACACACACACACACACACACACACACACACACACAGTACACAAATAAAAACCTGAACTAATTGCTTAAAAGTAATATAATTTATTCTTAACCCATGGCCTCAGTACAACAATGTCGTCAGCATATATTTCCTGAATACTGCATGTTTCAAAAACTTGCAGATTCCAGCGCTTTTCCCTCAAAGAAATATGTTTTCAGAAGTTGGGAGACGATAACGACGGCTGTGCGATTTCTGTGTTCTAAAAATGTACAGTAAGCACGTTCCCCTCGCTGAGTTTAAATGGTGGGAATTGTCGGACCGCTGGTAACTTTTTGCGCTCCCCGTGGCGTGCCGCGGAGAAAGTTCGCGGGCCGCCCGCGCTGCCTGCTTCTGCTGACGGCAGCACTTTTGTATGCACACTGCTGCCTGGGGCTGCCGCCTCGTTAAAGGTGCGCCCAGATCAGCAGTTTTTCTAAGCTGACGGGGCCAAACTCCCACAGGCGAACCTGACGTGTTGCTCAAGTCACTTCACAATCTGACGTATCTGGTTGCCTACTCAATGCACGGAATCGTGCTCTCTGGAAACCCATTACGTCGATCTGCTTCTTCACAGTCGAATATCAGTGCGGAAAAACACGTACTATTTACGCTATGATTTTACGTATTAGTGTCCGTTTGTGGGTTCACATGAAACTTCGAGCTTTATCGTTTTAATTTTTGAAGATTTATGTTAATCTTCATGTTACTGGTAAACTGCAAAATCTGGTATTTCGTCGAAAGCCTAGGCAACATAAGTATAGAATGTCAAAAATCGTTAGGCAGGGTATGAAATGTGTGTTGTTTAATACTTTGCCAAGGCATCTCCTCGATGGTGAGTGTTCATCCAAGGTGAGGGTGTCATCTGGAGTGCCCCAGCGAAGTGTGGTAGGTCCGCTGTTGTTTTCTATCTACATAAATTACCTTTTCGATAGGTTGGATAGCAATGTGTGGCTGTTTGCTGATGATGCTGTGGTGTATGGGAAGCTGTCGTCCGTAAGTGACTGTAGGAGGATACAAGATGACTTGGACAGGATTTGTGACTGGTGTAAAGAATGGCAGCTAACTCTAAATATAGATAAATGTAAATTAATGCAGATGAATAGGAAAAAGAATCCTGTAATGTTTGAATACTCTATTAGTAGTGTACCGCTTGACACAGTCACGTCGATTAAATATTTGGGCGTAACATTGCAGAGCGATATGAAGTGGGACAAACATGCAATGGCAGTTGTGGGGAAGGCGGAGAGTCGTCTTCGGTTCATTGGTAGAATTTTGGGAAGATGTGGTTCATCTGTAAAGGAGACCGCATATAAAACACTAATACGACCTATTCTTGAGTACCGCTCGAGCGTTTGGGATCCCTATCAGGTCGGATTGAGGGAGGACATAGAAGCAATTCAGAGGGGGGCTGCTAGATTTGTTACTGGTAGGTTTGATAATCACGCAAATGTTACGGAAATGCTTCAGGAACTCGGATGGGAGTCTCTGGAGGAAATGAGACGTTCTTTTTGTGAATCGCTACTGAGGAAATTTAGAGAACCAGCATTTGAGGCTGACTGCAGTACAATTTTACTGCCGCTAACTTATATTTCCCGGAAAGGCCACAAAGATAAGAGAGATTAGGGCTCGCACAGAGGCATATAGGCGGTCATTTTTCCCTCGTTCTGTTTGGGAGTGGAACAGGAAGAGAAGATGCTAGTTGTGGTACGAGGTACCCTTCGCCACGCAACGTATGGTGGATTTCGGAGTATGTATGTAGATGTAGATGTAGATATTAGAATGCCGGTTACGTATGAAAGAAAGATAATTTAATTATTTCGACAATTAGAAGATCCACAGACATTATTGTTGTAACAGTTTCAGTCAACTTCGGTCGCTGTTCAGTAGTGTCAGAGCATCCCTTTCGCTAAAATGGAGACAGCACGTGATGATCAAGAAAATGTTTTGCTTGGTGATGGTACAAATGAAATGAAATCAACATTTTAGATAGTTAGTTACAATGAGGAATAATATTCAGGAACAGTTTTTATTTATTTGTTATACATTTGTAACAACTGTTGAAAATTAGTCTCTTTTTTCAATGTTTATTACATATTACTAATTTAAGAATAAAAACTATTATAACACGTCTAGTGCAGGATAAGCCAATTTTCAGGCATACACAATAGTGCTAATTTCCACATTTCAATTTAATTTTCATTAAATACGTAAATTTCCAGTTTCAACATTTCAATGCAATTTTATAATTTATCTGTGTCCATTCCGAATTTATTAAAATGTCTAGACATTTTGCACATTTCATAAGAAAGTTATTAGATTAAATTAAATTAAGCATTTTGCCAGAAAGTTCTCTGTCTTACACACATTGTCTGGGAAGTGTACACAGTGCCTTGGTGAGACACTTTGCCAGTAACATAGAAAGTACGCAACCAGCGCTATCTATATTACTAAGCGACTATCCCAGAAACTGGAATCCTGTCCCAGCTGCAGGATGCATAACTAATGGCTTTTGGGCAACAAACATATGATCTTCAATATTTCGCGTAGTTACTAACTGAATTTAAAAATTTTAAATGCTGTTGCAACCTACTCATTAACAGGTATAACCTCATGCTAAAAGTTTAACACAATAAAAAAAAGTGTTGTGGTTTGAAACTGTGTGTTTTTTTCATGAGGCAACATAAGTGATGTAGCGCAAATGCTCGGACCTTATTCCTCCAGTATTTGAGAACGAGAGCACTACAAGCTGCTATTCTCTTCTTGTCAAAACTATTTATCGTCCATGTTTCACTTGCATACATGGCTACACTCAATGCAAATTCTTTTAGAAACGACTTCCTGAGACTTAAATCTATGCTCAAATCTTTAAGAAACTTTTTTCTCGTTGAGACACTCCACAAAATGACGAGAGGAAGTAAGTTGATGGCTTACTATATTTTTGCCGTTCATTCAGTAACAAAAGACATCAGATATGACATTTCAATATTCCTTGAGTTCCGACTCTGTGCGCATTCAGTTTGGAGGCAGTAGCCACATATACCACCGAATCTACCGGTAAAATTGTATCGTAATTCAAGCGACATGGCGTGATAAACATGGAGATGAGTTAAAAAAAAAAAAGACTTGCTTTTGCTTAAAACGGAGAGAAAATTACCCAGAATGTATTTTTCCAGTGCTTCATAATGAGGACAGTTAGCAACTTCAACATACTTGAAGCATAATTTCAAACTTTTCCTTGCTTTCATGTTTAACGTCAAATATTTAATACACTTGTAATAAGACTTTAAGGCTTGGGATTGGATTCTTTAAACAATTGTGAGTTTACTGGTATTACAAAATCGTTAGCTGTGATTATTGCGGTATGATTATCAAAATAATAAAGGAGCTTATAAAATGTAGAAAGTGCAGTCTGGCAGTAGAAGGACCATAGTGTTATAACGCGTAGTGTCGAGATAGACCAGAGGATGAACGATGCTGTTTTTAATGGATCATATCTAGATATTAAACTACGTCGCAACAAGCCATCAAGGTTGAAGGGTACCGACTGATTGCCGTCTCGTGCTTAGCCCGCAGGCGAATATAGAGAGGTGTGTGGTCAGTACAGCGCACTCCCGACCGTTGTCGGTTTTCGTGACCGAAACCGCAAGTTCTCTGTCAGGTAGCTGAAGCAGAACCTTAATTGGCCTCACGAGAGATAAGTGCATCCCGCTTTCGTACAGTGCTCGGCAGATCTGAACTGTCACTCATCCAGGAGCTACCCAAGCCAGACAGCGGTTAACTTCGGTGATTTTCCGAAAACCGGTGTTACCACGCTGGCAAGGCCGTTGGCTGCCTCGATATTAAGCTTGTACTTTTCTTTTCTATTTTTTTTTTCATCAGTCTTCTCACTGGTTGATGCGGCCAGCAACGAATTCCCCTCCTTTGCCAATCTCTTCATCTCAGAGTAGCACTTGCAACCTACGTCCTCAGTTATTTGCCGGACGTATTCCATCTCTGTCTTGCTCCACAGTTTTTTTACCCTCTACAGCTCCCTCTGTTACCATGGAAGTTACTCCCTTACGTCTTAACACATGTGTCCTGTCATCGTGTCCCTTCTTCTTCTTGTCGGTGTTTTCCACATATCCTTTACCTCTCCGATTCTGCGCAGAACATCCTCATTCTTTTATTTCCATTATTGCTTCTTCTATGTATAGACTCAACAGCAGGGACGAAAGACTACATCCCTGTCTTTCACCCTTTTTAATTCGAGGACTCTTGGCTCTTCAACAACTCAGAATTTAGAATACCTTGCACCATTTGACATTGTTCAACGCTTTTTCCAGGTCGACAGATCCTATGATCGTGTCTTGATTTTTCTTAAGCCTTGTTTCCATTATCAACCGCAGCGTCACAACTGCCTCTCTGGTGCCTTAGCCTTTACTAAAGGCGAACTGATCGTCTTCTAACAGGTCCTCAATTTTTCTCTCCATTCTTCTGTATATTATTCTCGTCAGCAACTTGCACGCATGAGCTTTTAGGCTGACTGTGCGATAATTCTCGCACTCCTGCACTTTCGGAATTGTGCGATGATATTTTTCCGAAAGTCACATTTGCACATACTACACACCAACGCCAGTAATCGTTTGATTGCCACTCCCCCCCCCCCCCAATAATTTTCGAAATTTTGATGGAATGTTATCTATCCCTTCTGCCTTATTTGATATTAAACACTCCAAAGCTATCTTAAATTCTGATTCTAATACTGCATCCCCTATCTCTTCTAAATCGATTGCTGTTTCTTCTTCTTCATATTAGACAAATCTTCCCCCTCATAGAGGCCTTCAGTGTACCCTATCCACTCTCTCATACCTTGGCTTTCCTATTGGCTGAATCAGTCCTTCCTACAGTGATATCTTTTTCGATTTTTTCACATTTTTCATGTAGCCATTTCGTCTTAGGTTCCATGTACTTGCTGTTTATTTCATTTCTAAGCGACTTGTATTTTTGTATTCCTGAATTTCCCTGCACATTCCTTCTTTCACCTATCAACTGAAGTATTTCTTCTGTTACCCATGGTTTATTCGCAGTAATCTTCTTTGTACCTATATTTTCCTATTTTTCCTTCCCAACTTTCGTGCTTGCTCTTTTTAAAGATGTCCATTCCTCTTGTACTTATCTGCCTACTAAACTATTGCTTATCGCAGTATCTACAGACTCAGAGAACTTCAGGTGTATCTCTTCATTCCTTTATATTTCCGTATCCCACTATTTTGCACTGCAACGAACCTTACTATCGGTGATCCTGGTAAAACTCGACCTGGTAGGAAGATTACTGTCGCTTATCATGTCCCACAGTTCCTGCGAGTTACCCTCTGTAGTACCGGTCTAACAAATTTGAGTGGTCCACTAAATTACAGGCCGCTGCGAGTTACTGCTGGGGTATTTATAATTTCCAGTGGGTGGCTTTAACCAACCGGTAAAAATTTGAAGGCAACGGATAACGCAATCTTTAGAACCACTACAGAAGGCACCTATGCAGGGCTTGATAGGCAGTATAGAGCTTTTGTTTACTTTCATTTGTCGACCCAGCATGCGACTGAGGTTGTGACTAACTTTAGGTTTCACCTGTTCTTTATGATGAAGGGAGGAAATAATCAGTCGAGGATACAGATTAATTGATATTTATTTAATACCCATGGTATATCAACAACTAGCCTTGTATCTGTTGGAATAGTTACTGCCCATTCTTATGCAACAGCAGGGTCTCTCATATTATATATCATCACAACTGGTCTATCTAGTTAACATGATTTGCTTTAGCCACGTAATTATGGAAAGGGAGAAGGGAGCGCAGACCTGGCTTCAGTGGGATTTTATGCAGCCACACATTTATACTTAGGCCCATGCCTTCTATTGATATTACATTTAATTACTACAGGTCAAACAGAACAAGTTCAGCACACTTTCTTTGCCAAAATTGTTTGCGTTTAGGGGTTGGTACTATCCTACCATAGAATCATTCTACTCATACAATGCTACAACCTCTGGCTAAAGCTTTCTGCTACTTCACATAATTTCTCATTCGTACAGCCCAGGTCACACAAGGGAAAGGATGCAGGTAAACGTGCCACACACGAAATATAAATAAATAAATAAACACCGTTTGATCCATTCTCTCCTGCTTGTTACCCTCTGATTCATTTCTGCAGAGTAGAAAACACTCTCACTATTAATTCTTTTGTACCGTAATTTATTGAGAAAAATATGGAACGGGACAACAAGTTCCGTTTCAGCACTATGATTCTTCCTGATTAGTCTCTTAAACCTCAGCCCACTCTTCATCACTAATAAATTGTGATCTGAGTGTATATCTGCTCTGGGTACGCCTTACAATTCAGCATCTTATTTCGGAATCTTTGACTGGGCATGATGTAATCTAACAGAAATCTTCCTATATCTCCCGTCCTTTCCCAAGTCTACCTCCCCATCTTGTGATTTTTGAGCAGAGTATTCGCTATTACTATCTGAAATGTATTGCAGAACTCATTTAGTCTTTCTCCTCTCTCATTCCTAGGACCAAGCCCATACTGATTCTCTCTCGTAAACTTTTCTTCTACTCCTTCCCCTACAATCGCATCCCCGTCCCCCATGTCTAATAGATTTTCATCTCCCCTTACGTACTGAATATCCCGTTCAATATCTTCATTTACTTTCTCTATCTCTTCATCTTCAGCTGGTGACGTCGGTATGTATACCTGAACTGTCGTAGTCGGCGTCGGTTTGTTGTCGATTCTGATGAGAACAACCCTACCACTGAACTGTTTATAGTAACGCATTCCCTGTCCTACCATCCTATTCATAACGAATCCACCACTTTCTACTGCTGTTGGTTTTACTCTATAGTCACTTGACCTCAGATTCTTATCTTATTACCGTTTCACTTCGCTGACGTCACTACATCTAGATAGATCCTTTGCATTTCCATTTTCGGATATTCTAGCTTTCCTACTACGTTCAAACTTCAAATTCCATGCCCCGACTCGTAGAACGTTATCCTTTCGTTGGTTATTCAGTCTTTTTCTCATGGTCACCTCCCCCTTGGCAGTCACCTGCTGGCGATCTGAATTGGGGGGGGGGGGGCTAGGGGGCTATTCCGTAATGTTTTGTCTATGGAGAGATCATCGAGACACTTTTTCAATTACAGACCACATGTACTGTGGATACACATTATGTGTCTTTAACACAGTGGTTCCATTGTCTTCTACATCCACATGCCTCTGGTCATTGCTGATTCTTCCGGCTTCATGGGAATTTTCCCACAGCAAGAGCGAGAGAGTACCGTGAAACTGTGTTCGCTCCTATGCCATCTTTCACAACGTCGTGGGCAGAATGAAGATGACATCTTATGCCGGAAGTCTTGCTCATTTTTTATTGAAAATTTAAGCAGTGGCAGGTTTAGAACCCGAGGCTGTTTTTATTTTTAATCAAAGACGCTGCTCCTAGACCACGGACGGTCTACGCTTACATAAAGTGAATGTAATATATTACCGACTTCGAGAGTAGCGTGCATGTCACGAGAACAACTGAACGCTGAGGTGGAACTTATCACCCTGATTTGTGAAAACGAACCATCATCATTACTTCAAGGATGAGATTTGAACGCAGACGTTCTACGTCTCATCTGTGTAGGAATAAACATCAATGCAGCATAATTTTCTGACTGTCAAAATCAATCAGTCCAATACCTTAACCATCTGTTCTTTCCTTGCAGCAAGCTGATGTGTTGTTGTGGTCTTCAGTCCTGAGACTGGTTTGATGCAACTCTCCATGCTACTCTATCCTGTGCAAGCTTCTTCATCTCCCAGTACCTACTGCAACCTACATCCTTCTGAATCTGTTTAGTGTACTCATCTCTTGGTCTCCCTCTACGATTTTCACCCTCCACGCTGCCCTCTAATACTAAATTGGTGATCCCTTGATGTCTCAGAACATGTCCTACCAACCGATCCCTTCTTCTTGTGAAGTTGTGCCACAAACTTCTCTTCTCCCCAATCCTATTCAATACTTCCTCATTAGTTACGTGATCTACCCACCTTATCTTCAGCATTCTTCTGTAGCACCACGTTTCGAAAGCTTCTATTCTCTTCTTGTCCAAACTGGTTATCGTCCATGTTTCACTTCCATACATGGCTACACTCCATACAAATACTTTCAGAATCGACTTCCTGACACTTAAATCAATACTCGATGTTAACAAGTTTCTCTTCTTCAGAAACGCTTTCCTTGCCACTTCCAGTCTACATCTTATATCCTCTCTACTTCGACCATCATCAGTTATTTCGCACCCAAAATAGCAAAACTCCTTTACTACTTTAAGTGTCTCATTTCCTAATCTAATTCCCTCAGCATCACCCGACTTAATTCGACTACATTCCATTAACCTCATTTTGCTTTTGTTGATGTTCATCTTATATCCTGCTTCCAAGACACTGTCCATTCTGTTCAACTGCTCTTCCAAGTCCTTTGCTGTTTCAAACACAATTACAATGTCATTGGCGAACCTCAAAGTTTTTATTTCTTCTGCATGGGTTTTAATACCTACTCCGAATTTTTCTTTTGTTTCCTTTACTGCTTGCTCAATATACAGATTGAATAACTTTTGGGAGAGGCTACAACCCTGTCTCACACCCTTCCCAACCACTGCTTCCCTTTCGTGCCCTTCGACTCATAACTGCCATCTGGTTTCTGTACAAATTGTAAATAGCCTTTCGTTCCCTGTATTTTAGCCCTGCTACCTTTAGAATTTGAAAGAGAGTATTCCAGTCAACATTGTCAAAAGCTTTCTCTAAGTCTACAAATGCTAGAAACGTAGGTTTTTCTTTCCTTAATCTGTTTTCTAAGATAAGTCGTAAGGTCAGTATTGCCTCACATGTTCCAACATTTCTACGGAATCCAAACTGATCTTCCCCGAGGTTGGCTTCTACCAGTTTTTCCATTCGTCTGTAAAGAATTCGCGTTAGTATTTTGCAGCTGTGACTTATTAAACTGATAGTTCGGTAATTTTCAGATCTGTCAACACCTGCTTTCTTTGGGATTGGAATCATTATATTCTTCTTGAAGTATGAAGGTATTTCGCCTGCAGCAAGTGTGAACTTCAAAAGAAAAAAAATTAAGAAAGCATTGAGTTTATCACGTCTCAATGTTCCACAGATCGTTATTCCCCTTTCCAATGAGAGCACTCTCCAAGTTATTACAGCAATTAGTGATTTCACTTCGGAAATTGATTTTACTGTTTAATTTAGAACTTCTGGGGGATGAGTTCCGTACTGAGTTCAATTTTTGTTTCGTATGATGTGTGCTTTAACATGTATTAAGGGCTATTGAGCATTGTGTCTGGTTCAGTAAAAAAATGCTTGGTTAGAGGAAGCTATGTTCAAAATTCAATGCAGCTCGTTTTAAACATGAGAAAGCTAATTATAATTTGCAGCTATCAACAACCAAGCAGTATAATCATAAGGTCTTGTGCACGACATATCAATAAAAGAAAATAAATTTTTTTATAAGTACATACAGCACCCACGGTAATTGATAACTGGTCCTAATAGCATATCATCCTAGCAGGTAACAAAAAAATTATCTTTGATTATTGTGGTGAGTTGTAAAGAATATTACGAAAACATGGATTTGTTCTGAAGTGATACTGTGACGCTGGTTACTTTTTAGACAATGACTTAATGATCTTGACAAATATGAGTGTGTCACAGGCATATTTTTGAATGTCTTAACGCTTTTGATGCTGTTGACCATATCATTCCACCAAATAAACAGAATTATTAGGAATAAGAGGCGCAGCTAATCACTGGTTCTGATCGTAGCTAGCAGATGAGATAGAAAGAATAGAGATGACACGTACTTCAAATAAGGCTAAACTTTTCATGAAACATCGAAATCAAAAATATCTTAATATAGCAGTTCCTCACAGTAGCATTTTAGGACCAGTAATGTCCCTGAAATACATCAATGAGTTTGCCAAATGTATTGATCACTGGGAAAAAATCCTCTTTGCTGATGACAGTTGCATGGCTGTCTCAATTAGCCGCTGCAGCTACGAAAGGCGGGTGGCCTTGAATGAGCTTCGCCTGGCTGCCGCTAGAGGTGGAGGATCGCGCTAGAGTTCTAACTAAGCGCGATCCGCACTATTGCTCGATCCGGCGCCGCCATTGCGGTTTATCAGTGCGCTACTTCCTGCCGCGCCCATTCTTATCAGTCGTAACGTCACTGCTACTGAGGCAGCTGCACGCTCATTCGACTCGAGGCAGCCGCACAGTACAGACAGCCATGCCGTTCCGGAGGAGAAGATATGCAAGAAGAAGCAGATTGCCTGTGTACAAGAATGTAGATACATTCAATTTAACACCGAAGAATACTTCTCAGCAACAGTTATTAGGAGGGCCAATTGTTTTTGTAGGGTGAAAGATTAATTTTTCTTGTACTACTACAGAAGTTGTTTCTGGTAATTCTTGGTTGACTGTTGCTATAATTAGAGGAGTTGATTTACCTCTTGGAGGACTGGAGAGTTATAACGAGAGAGATATTATAGCTTTTCGTACGTTTTCAATTGGTGTAATTCCAAACACTAAGAAAACAAGAGAACTACTTGTGGAGAAACTAACTGAAACCCTCAAGGTAGTTTACAGTTGGTCAGGTGACACTGAAAACATAACAAATGAACAGGAAAATGACACTTTTAAATGCAGACCGGATAACAACCATAAAATATCTAGCAATGAATGTTGATTCTCGGCTGAAGTGGTACGAACACACAAAGATGCTTGCAAACAGAACGTCATCAGCGTGTTATGCTCTTATAGTCAGCTCATGAGTATGTAACAGCCAGTATCTTTTACTTACTTACTATTCACAAGTACCCTCAGTTCTTAATTATGGAATTCTTTTCTGGGGAAAAACACACAAAATATGAATGCAGTTTTCAAACAACAGAAATGGTTCTTAAGAATATGAACCAAAAATAGCAGCCGAGCTTATTATAAAAATATGTTCAAAATATGGGATATTAACAATACCACCTGATTACATTTACCAGTCAGTTGTGCACATCAAAAAACGACATTGATAATTACTGCACAAAGAGCTCTGTTTATGACCATGGAACAAGACGTGTGCTGAACTTACATATCCCAAAAAAGAATAAACGTACTCGTGTGTGGCCTTTGACTGGCTGTACTCGTATACTAAACTGGAGGTGTTACGATGTGCTTGGCGCACAGTATGGTAGTCTTTCCTTGTCGTGGTCAGAGGCATTCTACCGAAACATTGACAAGTGTGCTTCCCTCACTTTCCCAAGCAGTCCAACATCGGGCTACTGTCACATGCGAAAGCCACAAAAATCTGGATATTGCATGGTTCAACCATCCTACCAAATGGAGACCCACAATTAGACCTCTTTATAACTCTGTTGAAACCTCCCCTTTCAACAATTATACGGGACTGTGCTTAAACTGACACACAATATTTTTAGCGCAACGCAATCTGACTTTCAAAAAAAATCCCTACAAAAGAATGGCCCTGACTAACATTAAACTATACCTTTCACAAATCACTTACCTCACAAAAATCTTCGCTACTCAAGCTACTGCAATACAGCGAGCGCCACTACTGCCAGCTAAATAAAAGATTCAAAGTACTGAAGGCACTAACTACTGATAGGCATAGTTGGCAAATGAAAGATTTTGGTAGAGAACAACCAATGTATTTACCTCAGTAGTCATAATATATATAGCAGTTCATGACAAATTTCAAAACTCCGCCATCTCTCTCTCCACATCAACCACTGCTGGCGGCTCACCTCCAACTGCGCAACGCTACGCGCTGTTCACAGCCAGCTGCCTAACACTACAATGGCGAGTATTACAACAATGCAAAGCAGCCACAGACTGCACACAGCACAGCCAGTGATTTTCATACAGAGGTGGCGTTACCAATAAAAAAACCTAAACAGCCTACTTACATAGCCCCCATGCTCCCCACAAAAAATTTTACAAATTGTTTTGGGCACTGGGCAATACATATTTGTTAAAATTTTTCATAATCGTAATTACAATAACAAAGAAATCAAATGCACACACTTATTGATACAATGTTGGTCAAAAGCTAAAATTTTCTCACAGTCCATATAGTTAGTCCTGATCATTCATCATAATAGTAATTACAGTTTTTTTTCACAAACTCTCATTAGTAAAAGAAATTGCACACAGAAGTAGTGGATTTCCATGCAGTCTTGAAGAAGTAGTGTTGTCCTTCCAACGGAAAGACAGTGCTGACTCTTGACATGCTGACAGGTAATGGGCCACAACAGAGCAAACCCACAGCGGAGTCAATCGAAGTTTTGAAGAATATCATTTGGTAGGTCATCACAGAGCAGACCCACTGCAGTCCTGGTAGAGATTACGGTATTGGTGGGCCACCAGAGGTGCAGACCCACTGCAGTCCTTGTAGAAATAATGGTACTGGTGGGTCATCAAAGATGCAGACCCACTGTAGTCCTTGTAGAGATGGCCAGCAGCCATCTGTTGCGATTGTGCAGGTGCACAATCACCATCGAAGAGTCTTGTGGACAATATAGCAAGTCCATGAACCACCACTTGTGCACTCACAATTTTTTTTTTTTTGAAATGTCCTTAGAACCAGCAATGCTGTTATCCAGTCCCTTGCTGAATTATTAACACACGTGCAAACACTAACAGTCCCTACTTCTCACATATTGTCCATATACTATGACCAACAGAAACGTGTGCAGTGAAATGTAACTTACAAGTTACTTAATTTGATGAACTGGTGTCAATTACAATTTTATAACATAAGAATACAATTACAAAGGTACAAAATACATCATTAAAGAACATAACAATACAGATAACATTTGTAGTACAGGTTTTACAACAGAATAGAAATAGACATATACATCAATGTTACAGGAATTATGAGATAAGTAGATACATAAAAGATCAGAATAAATTTTGAAACAACAACTTCACACATGAGCATTAATACAAAACAGAATAAATAATGTGTAAGCATATTTACAAGGTAAATAACATGGTATTAGAAAAATTCTACAACATAACAACATCAGCTAAACACACAAAGACAGGAAAAACACAAATACGCAAGGGAACACAAACACATAGTGGGATAACACAAGGAAAGGACAGGGTTTCTTTTACTGCAGTATTTTGCAAACAAAACTTTCTTTACTTCTCAGAGATCTCCCTTCATTCGTCATTATTTCCAAAAAGTCCTATCTATACCTGCTTTCTGTACTTTTTTCGTATGACTTCTCAATGCATTTCTTCCAATTCATCGCAACTCATTCTCTTATATAGTCTACCCCCTCTTAAGCTAACTTAAATCTACTGAGCTCAGATGCTAAACTAAGAGACGAGGCAATGCAGCAGCACAAAACAATTAACATAAACAGCAATGACAAAAAAAGGCAAAATTGCAAAGCAAGCTACAGGAAATCTAAATTACCAAGCAATGCAACGTTACAACTAATATGAGCCAATGTGCAGCAACAACAAAAATACATCAGTAGTAAAACTAGCTTAACAGAGTAATACAAAGTTAAATTCAGTAACACTATGCCTGGCAAACAGCAGCAGCAAATAAAATTTAAACCTAGACCTCAAGCAGAAAAAAATATTACACTAAAAATGGCCATGTCTAATACCTATGTCACATCTTAACACTAGAGTGATGCATGACGATTTATTCTACAAAAGAAATTACCAAGTACTTGAAAAGAAAACTATGATTGCAGTTCCTGTGAAGGTAAATGTCTTTTTGTGCTCCCTCATTTTTTTGAAAAAAATTTTTATTTACTCGATCTGTAGACAGAAAATATTTATATTAGCACATCTATAAAATTTTATTTTAACCATTGCTGCAGTGCAGCTAGAAACCAGATATTAAACGAAATGAGCAAATATATACATAAAGCAAGCCATATGGCATTTCTCTCAACTAGCAAGACAATAGATGTAAAAATGTTCCTCGTCATTTCATTAGGCAATTTAGTAAATATCATAAATTAAGAGCTCCACAGTGTAATCATATGTTTTCAAGTTCGACCGTGTCGTTTTTTGCGATGCTTTCTACAAAGGAACGTCAATAGCGAGGATAATGGCCTCCCTTTTTTTTCTACCTGTGCCGCTGAAAGGCACACGCTAATGGCTTTTTTTTCGGGCGACTGTCGCCCAGCTGGGTGCCCACGACGCATTACGTGCAGGTAGTCACCTAACTTTCTTACCGAAATATTTACAACACCAGTTTCCGCTACAGTGACAGTCTCATATAAAAAATTTCACAGGTCAAGAATTTGCGTTACAAATATGTAGAAACAAAATCCTATTGATATAACAGTGTCCAAAAAAAATTTTCATTGGCATTGTGATACATTCACGCATTTACATACATTTCATAACTCTTAAAGTACGATTTTTGGTTTCCAACAACCTTTTTCACAAATCAGCGTCCCTAACCACTACTCATTATTCCTTACCTTATTACACATATACATATTCGTCGACAATTCTTCAATATTTCATCATTATAAATATGTAGCATAATCAAATTCCTCATGTAACATCAGCTTATTGATCATAAACATACCTCAACAGCATAATACACATCTTTGTCGTAAAAACAACATCGAAACACTTCAGTCAAATCTCAAAAACGTCGTAGCTTTCTGCAATAATGTCAAAACCTAAAAAAAATTCTCTACTCATTTCAGTGGTGTCATCTACCTCAAACGTACTTTAAAATCATGCTCCCTTACCAAATACATCATTCAAAGCTCTCATAGTATCACAATGGTTCCGAAAAAATATGAACAGTTCACAAAGTACAGACAAAATACAATTTCATAAGTGTGAAGTTATCCAACTGTGAAATTGCGTAAACATGTGTCACTGATGTAGTAAAAAAATGTTCGTTTCTCTGTTAAATAATCAGGTAGCTGTGTAATTCTGTGTTGGAGAAATATGGTACCAATGTGTAAAGTTGTATAAGCAAATACCATATTAGCTAGGGCTCCTTGTGCTTGCCAAACACATGGTACACAAAGTAAGCGTGTACCCCCCTGAGGATTAATGTAATTATACCCTCAGGTGTTACAGATTATAGCAATGCAATGAAATGTATCACAGAAAACCCTTGTATCATTGCACTTCAAATATCTTAAAAAAATGTTTTAAGTGCGAAATTAATCACTCAAATACGTGTACTGTAGCGCTAAACTGTGTGTCATGTTGTAAGATAATTCTGTGGAAGTGTCGTAGTTATCGTCCTCCGAAAGCTAAGTTCTGCAGAAGTCAATGTACTTACCTCATGATAAGCAAAAGTGAAATGCTTTGCGTATAGATATCTTAGTTATTACGCTTATTGCCGTGATGAGGAAAGTACTGTGCTGTAACGTATTGTTGTGCTACAGAAAAGGCTGTCTCCTTATAGCTATACCACAAAAGTTACTACTAAACATGTTTTACTTTCCAGAAGAATTCAGAAAAATTGTGCAAATATAAAACAGATACACCGCAAAAGCAACATTGTAAATTGTCACTCATTAGTAGCGTCGTGATAAAACCGTGTAGCTGTCACATAAACTAACCTCTGTGTCATCTGGTAGCTCTCAGAAAGCACTTTAAATTCAGAATGTATTTTCAAATAAACCAAAATGTTGCATTAAAATCTCATTAGCAGTACTGGTAAATGTTCTAAGTATGTGAGCCTTATAGTCGTTACGTAATCGTGCAACAAACAAGCAAGAATGCACACACACAATAACACTGTGTCGTCTGTTCACAATAACAATGCATTCGTAATTTCTGTTTAAAAATGTTCCCTAGGTTCTAGACTGGATATTTAACTTCAAACATTGTTGCATGTTAACAGTTTCTTAATTCTCACAAAGCATACTAGAAATGTGAAGTGAAAAGTTTTATGGCAAAGACTAAGTTAAAAAGCAGATTATCTTTCAATAAACGGTTTTACATGTGAAGTGTGGTGCAATCATTTACTCTTCATAGTACTTAGAGTTTGAACTTGAATGCAATTATCATGCGGTATACGTCGGTAAAGAATTCTGGAATTTTTCTCAAGGTTAGCTTCTATGTTATTTTTCTCTGAGCCAGCCGGCCCAAGCGGCTGCCTGCGGTGCGAGTCATTGTCTGTCTCTTTGTTGGCGTGCGTCGTTATTGGGATTTGGAGACCTAACTTCTACAAATTCGCCTTGCCGAGAGGGCCCAGCTCTGTTAGAATCCCGCCAGTTCTGATGAAATTCAGGTCTGTCGTTATGTCGGTAGTTTACATAGTTTCTTTTCTCTCTGTCATGTGGTGGAGAATTTCTCCTGGAATCGTAACTGCGTGGTGGACCGTTGCGTCTGAAGTTATTCTGTCTCCCTTGGTAATAATTATTCTGGTTCCCATATTGTCTGTTTCTATGGCTATCTATGTCACATTCATTACTATGGAAATGTGATCTTTCTCTGTAACTGTTATTACTCTGCCAGTGGTTGTCATATGGGTGGTGTCTGTTTCGGTCACGATTTACGTTGAAAGAATAGCCTTGTCGTATATTATTTCTGTCATCGCGGAATTGTGACAGATGTGATCTGTAATTGTTGTGCTCCTGTTTCCGCATTCCGCGATTGTCAGCGTCAATTTCCAATTCTTGTAACAGTCCCTGAAATGCTTCAATGTCGTCTTTGCAACGTCCTGCCAAAATAATGTGTCGTAAATGTTCAGGCAATGTGATTAAGCAAATGCGGTTGAGTTCTGAGGTGCTGTATGGGTTTGAGAGGTACTGATTTTTGTGCAACATGTCTTCAAAATATTTCACAAGACTGGAGAATTCAGATTGTTCGAAATGTTTCATCATTATGATGCCATGTTTTACTCGGTCTTGTGTGGCTTGAGACCAATATGCTGAGAGGAAGGCATGGTAAAATTCTCCTTCACTGTGGCAATCGTGAATGACCGATCGCATTCTTACAGCTGGTTCATTCTCTAAGTAGCCACACATAAATTCTAATCTGTGTTCTAACGACCAGTTGGGAGGAAAACAAGGAGAGAATTGATGGAGCCATGCTTGTGGATGAATGTCGTTGGCAGAATTCTTAAATGTTTTAAATTTACGTGTAGTAATGAACAGCTTATAGGCAAAATCATCATGTCGGCGAGTCGCATAGCGGTCATTGTTACGTCGTGTCGGCGGTTCCATCTCAAAATTGGGTGTGCCTTGCCAATTTCTTTCATAATTTCCGAAGTGTCTTGTGTTATTATTTTGTGGTTGTTCCGTATTTCTATGTCCCTCTTCCCGTATTGGGGCGCGAGTGTCCTCTGAAATACGTAATTCTTGTATTACCTGTGTCAGCTGATCTTGTACTTCGCAGATTTCTCTTTTGTACTGTGTATTGATTTGATTTTGATTTTGTTTGAATTTTCTAATTTCTTCATACTCTTCAGTGTCAGTGAAGGCTACAGGTGTTGTGTCATTCAGATGATCATCTACCTTTGTAGATAAGTTAGTGAACTGATCTGAAAGTTCGGCTACTTTGTCCGATAGTGTACTTATTTCCTCAGTGTGTTTTTCTGAACCAAGTTTCAGAGTATCTACTGTGTCCTTTAAGATTTCCTGAGTTTTTGCAAGTTGCGTAACCGAATCGGTTGATGCAACTGAGTCAAATTTAGCTTGCAAGGTCTCATGATTTTCATGAACAATAGTTTGCAGTTCTTTTATGGCTGCTTCGTGATTCTGTAGTGCATTTTCATGACGCGAAAAAATAGGTTGGAAATGCTCACAAATTTGGGTTTTTACGTCGTTACAGACTTTTTGACATTTCGATTCAATGTGATGTAACTCAGTACTTAAATCCTCACGTGTTTGTTCAAGAGTTTGCTCCAATGAGTCTAACTTTTGAAGCTGTTGCTGTATTTGTCTCTGATTTAGTTCCATTGTGTCTAACTTTTGCTGTGTTTGTCTCTGATTTTGTTCCATTGTGTCTAACTTTTGAAGCTTTTGTCCCATTTGTTGCATTAATTGTAATAACAATGCACTGGTGTCTGAAACATGTTCCTCAGTGCTATTCGGCAATGCATTTGAACCGGCAATATTCGCAGTTTGAAAAGCAGAAAATGTGTCTTGACTTATTTGAGAAAAGGGTGAGGACGCAAAACCTGAATCTACAGTATTTGCAATATTGTGTTCTGTCATTCCCGATTCCTGAGGCGAGCTGTTGCCGACCGATCGATCGATAATGCTTCCCTCTTCACTAATTGTTTCACTGTCCATGCCATTGTTTGCCGCCCGCTCCATTTCCCTATGCACAATTACCAAATTACTACTTTGAACATTAGTTAATTCATTACTCTGCGGCGCTAACACACTGCTTTCGTCTTCACTGTCATTTCTCAGTTTACTTTGGAGCCTAGTATTACGTTTTTCACACGCCATTATTGTCACAATATTTCACACGACAACACAGAAAAGCACAATTTGAAGAGCAAAAATAAGAGAACACATTAACATAACACTGAAAATAATATCTAGTTAATTGCAGCAGCGAAATACTTGGTGCAAATCTACATGCGTGCCACACCTATTTTACTGTACAACAATGAAAGACTGCAACTACAAAGGTGATTTTCTCTACAATTACGCGCTAGCAATAAACAAAATCTACACTAATTACACAAACTACAAGAAAAAAATCAGAAGATTCCAGTGAGGTATCCTCGGCTAAGGGTCGACATATGAAACCTCCCCTTTCAACAATTATACGGGACTGTGCTTAAACTGACACACAATATTTTTAGCGCAACGCAATCTGACTTTCAAAAAAAATCCCTACAAAAGAATGGCCCTGACTAACATTAAACTATACCTTTCACAAATCACTTACCTCACAAAAATCTTCGCTACTCAAGCTACTGCAATACAGCGAGCGCCACTACTGCCAGCTAAATAAAAGATTCAAAGTACTGAAGGCACTAACTACTGATAGGCATAGTTGGCAAATGAAAGATTTTGATAGAGAACAACCAATGTATTTACCTCAATAGTCATAATATATATAGCAGTTCATGACAAATTTCAAAACTCCGCCATCTCTCTCTCCACATCAACCACTGCTGGCGGCTCACCTCCAACTGCGCAACGCTACGCGCTGTTCACAGCCAGCTGCCTAACACTACAATGGCGAGTATTACAACAATGCAAAGCAGCCACAGACTGCACACAGCACAGCCAGTGATTTTCATACAGAGGTGGCGTTACCAATAAAAAAACCTAAACAGCCTACTTACACTGTCAGGTGCTGATAACACTGTCTCACACGAGTGCACAGCATTACCGTGTTCAACACTTGACGGTGTTCCGCCCCTTAAATCCCCTTCCAGGCCTGGTAACAATATTAAACACTAATAACACTCCAGTGGCCATTCTACCTGGCATTGAGAAATGCAATCCCAATTAACATCATACCGGCTCTGATGTTTGCGTGTACAAAATTACAATGACATCCGATCACGTCTCCTGTACGTTTCATTGTTGTGTCAATCAGTGGACATGGGATGACTGGTAATGTACTTATTGTAGAAATTCGTGCAACATGGCTACTGTGTAAAAGTAGATCTTCACGTAGCACCTCTTACAGCTGTTAACACCCCCACACCAAACAGTGCACAAAGGTGCACCACAGAAATCTCTCGCTTTGTTGCAGTGCAAAACACGGAGCGTGGAACTCCTCTGCGCAACCTCGAAACAAAGTTATAACTTGAAAACGCTAATAAGCAGCTTGGCTCATATCGCGTCTGAGTTGCAAACTTACAGCCTAATAATGTTTTCTTTGTTAAAGGGCTTCAATTAAATGATCTCAGTATTTACCTTAGCTGTTAATTAGAAAACTAATTAATAATACGACGTTCTGTGGAAAACAGACACCGGGCTATTATGTTATGATGAAGCACTATGCTTTAATTAAGCTAATTTCAACCGACAGTGAATTAAAACTGACGTTTTTGTCGATCAGTGGTCTTGGCTTCGGCGCTTATATTGCTCTCGGGTTATTTCTTCAGGTACTCGTAAATAGGATGCAAACCTTTTTAGTTGTTTTTCCAGCACGCCAGTCATTCAGTATCACTACGTTGTGTCGCAAGTTCCGATTGGAAGTACTAACAAAATTTTTACATGCCTCAGTATCTCTCATTCCATAAAGTCTCTTGCTTCTGCTTTTTCCTTTCAGTTTGCATAGTTCAGATTAATATTTTACCATATACCTTACTAATTAGACTATACTGGGAACAATAATCGTATATAGTTCTTTATAATCGTGGGGGTTACCCGCAATGAAGGCTAAAAAATGTCTGAAAACGTTGATTACATCAAGCCACCGTACAGTGCGTTATAGAGAGTACTTAGAACCAAGATAAGAGAACTACTGTCGTGTTACAGTTGTTTTTTGTGCGAGGCGACAGTCATGCACCTCTGTAGCTATCTTGTGCTATTCTCATGACCCCCACGCGAGACATGACAGTGACAGCAGAATGTTGGAAAGACTTCCTGTAATACCGGTTATCAAAATTTGCCTAACGTGGTTTCGCGAGAAAAACGTCGTCTTTCTCCCATAAATCAAAATTTCTATTTTTTCTTATGGTTCCAGTAAAGGTGCTTTCCATTAGACAACAGAATCGTCAGCGACCAGTCTGATAATGCTACTGATGTTATTGATACATATCTTGGGAACGTGTGCTTGGAACAGGACCGATATTACTTTCATTTATGTTGATCTTGGCGCAGTTAATGAAAAAAATCATCTCCCCAATGGAATATCATGTGTGGTTGTAGATTGGTACTTGGTCGATGTTGTATTACAGTGTCGAACACTCGCTTACCTTAGTAAAAGATCTTTCCGAAATAGTTCTACATAAAATCACGAAGCAGATGGATAGATTCCGCCCAGTCATCCGTTGGCTAGTTTTCTGTGCCAATAGAAGACAAGAAAAGGACATCTAAAGCTTTAAATTTCGTGTTTAAAAAACCATGTTCGATGGATGGTCGTATAGACATAACATAGTTCGACCATCGCGCGCACTTCCGTATGCAGGACATAGAAATAAGCAAAATGGCTCTGAGCACTATGGGACCTAACTACTGTGGTCATCAGTCCCATAGAACTTAGAACTACTTAAACCTAACTAACCTAAGGACATCACACACATCCATGCCCGAGGCAGGATTCGAACCTGCGAAGCGCCTAGAACCGCTAGACCACCGCGGCCGGCTAGAAATAAGCATCCCTGGTGTCGAGAACCAATTAAAAGAGTAGAAACTAAATAAATCGTCAGGTCTGAAGGGAATTCCAACTCGGTTTCACTCTTTGGCATTGGACTTTTACTCAGGTTTCGCTTATCGCAAAGCGCGAAGACCCTAGCGACAGGAAAAAATGGCACCTAACCCCCTAATACAAGAAGAGTAGAAGAACAGATGCGGCGCAGAATTACAGACCAATATCCTAAACATCGGTTTGTTACAGAATTCTCAAAAATGTTCTAAGGCAGAATAGAATAAATATCCTTGAGACAAAAAAGCTTATGCCCACAAATCGGCAAGGATTTAGAAAGCACCGCTCGTGCGAAACTCAGCTTGTCCTTTTCTTACATGATACTCTACGAAACATGGAAGAAGGCTAACAGGCAGGTTACATATTCCTAGATTTCCAGAAATCGTTTAACACAGTGCCGTAGTGCAAATTGTGAACTTAGGTCCGAACATACTGAGTAGGTAAAAGAGCCCAGTACGACGTCCTGGACTCTGAGTTTCATCAGAGGCAAGGCTATCTCCGGGTATGCCCCAGGGAAGTGAGATAGGATCATTCTTATTCTCCGATATACAAATCACCTAATGGACGTGATGAACAGTGTAAGCAGGAATCTGCAACGATTTGATGATGTTGTAGTGTGCGGGATAACTGTCGTCATTGAATGACTATAGAAAGATACAAGATGATAGAATTTCTGTTTGGCATGATACATGGCAGCTTGTTCTAAATGTAGAAAAATATATGTCAACGCGAATGAGCAGATGGATAGGAACAACAATCCTGTAATATTTGAAGGTTGTACTAGTGGTTTGCTGCTTGACACAGCCACATAGATTAAATATCCAGGCACAGCGTTGCAAAGTGATATTAAATGATGCGAGAATATAAGATCGGTATTAGCGAAGGTGAATGTCAGCTTTGATTCAGTGGTAGAATTCTAGGAAAGTGTAGTCCGTCTGTAAAGGAGATGGCATACAGAACGCAAGTGCAATTCATTCTTGAGTACTGCTTGAGCGTTTAGGATCCCCTCCAAGTCAGTTTAAGGGAACAGATCGAAGCACTTCAGAGCCGGGCTGCTAAATTTGTTGCCGGTACGCTGGATTGACACGTGAGTTTTACGAAGATGCTTCGTCAACTCAGATGATAATATCTGGTGGGAAGATGTGTTCTTTCCTGACGCTAATGACAAATAGTCGTTTTTTATGTTCTCGTGGTTCCTAAGTGGCTTCTGTATTTTTGGAGATGTAGTCCGTTTGTGGAACTAAATGAATGGCTGCTTATTGTGTGCCACACGCATTGCGTTTCTTTTTATTTATGAAGTGTCTCCAGTAGCATGTAATAAATGTTTGTTTCACGTATATCGTAATTGCGTTATATAATAATTACACATATATTATTATGATACAGGTTTTTGACAGGTGAAAAACAACTTTTTTCAGAAGAAGCTTTTTGAGGTATAATTACTATCAAGGTTTTGCTTATGAAATTACGAATGACGCATCACTGATTAATAAAGATTAATGTATTGAAAAAACCAAAGAATTCGTTTACTCTGAAAGCAAAAATCTGAAATTTGACGGAACACCACATTTTTGGGACACACAAGACAAAACCTCAAAGACATCAAACACTTATTAACACACAAACAGAAACAACAAACACATCACACAAAATCATTAAAAATAAAAAAACTTACATATTCCACAAACAGCTTCACCCATTGTTTCTGACACAGAGAACATGAAGACCTCAACGCCAGTAGCGGACACAATAAAACAAATCGAAGATTCAAATGGCTTTGAGCACTATGGGACTTAACATCTGAGGTCATCAGTCCCTTAGACTTAGAACTACTTAAACCTAACTAACCTAAGGACATCACACACATCCATACCCGGGGTAGGATTCGAACCTGCGACCGTAGCAGCGGCGCGGTTCCGGACAGAAACGCCTAGAACCGTTCGGCCACAGCGGCCGGCGTAATTGAAGAGACACTACTGTCATACAACAAACTACCAGCAGAAAATTTTAAAGAAATAATCAAAACCCTCACAGAAATCACACCTTAAAATTACTTACAATATGAAAAGGAATATTAGAAGAAGATGGCCTTCCAAACGGATAAAGAGATCTCCAATACAGGGAAATTGGCAAACATATTTATCAGCCACACCGAAAATGAGATCTCTGATACAATAATCTCGAAAGAAAGCTACAAAAGTGTTTAGTGGTAGAGGTTTGTAAGTGACAGTTTGTTTGGAAGATGAACCAATTAAGAAAATAAATAAATTTGATGCATACATGAGCAGCGTGCATAAAGGTATCCACTTTACCACACAAAAAGAGCTACATAAAATGTTCTTGGATGTACCAATAAAGAGAGATGACATTAAGAACAAATGTGACATTTAAAAAAATGGTCCAAATGGCTCTGAGCACTATGGGACTTAACATCTGAGGTCATCAGTCCCCTACAACTTAGAACTAACTAACCTAAGGACATCACGCACATCCATGCCCGAAGCAGGATTCGAACCTGCGACCGTAGCGGTCGCGCGGTTCCAGACTGAAGCGCCCAGAACCGCTCGGCCACAACGACCGGCTTGACATTTACAGAATGCCAACAGCAACAGACAGAACACACAGAGTCATTTAAGCTGTCGTTCTTCCCTCGGTCCATATGTGACTAGAATGGGAAGAAAACCTAGTATGTAATGAGAAGGTAAGTACCCTCGGCCATGCACTTCAGAGTATTTTTGTAGATAATGTACATACTTGTAGATGTAGATAGCGAATACCTATTTCCCTTAGGATCTTCAAGTTAGCGAACTCTTTTTCTAGTTCTAAAGACGCTACGAAAGTGTCTCGAATTTTTTTTAATCCTTGCTTCCATTATCAAGCTTAACGTCAGGACTGCCTCTCAGGTACCTTTAGCTTTACAAAAACGTTCTCGGTTTTGTTTTCCGTACTATTAGAGGAGCGTAAAAATAGTACAGCAATCTAGGGCTGAGCTGACTACTTTTTTGACGCCCGCGTGGGAGTGCAGCGACTCTACGCCCTGATGTATTCCACGGGCAGAGAGAGACAGAAGCGGGCAGGGGCCGCTACAGAATCTGGTTACAGGTAGTGATGGTCCCGTGGCCACAGCAGGGGCCGGCGCTGCAAACGACGTTATGCAGATTACACCGGGGCGGGGCTGCACTGCTGCTAAGCTGTTCCGCTCGGCCCCTCTCTGTTCGCCACTAAGGCTGCCTGCTGGCCAGTCCGGGCTGCGCAAGCGCACTAGCTGCTCGGCTGCGGCAGCCTTAGGGGCGAACACGACGCCCAGGAAACGAGACGCAAATGTAACGTGTGCTGGAAAACTGTAGCGCGACGACGTGATGGTTTGACAAGACTCGGGAAGCGTTTCTCCGTTTAAATCAAACAGTGATCTAAGACTATTACATTAAAAGGAATATTTTCTTCATTACGTCAAAATTTCAGGTTACTAGCTACGTATCATCGTAGCTGCCGTCTGCGTCACGTCTGCTGTGCAACGACCTACGTTAATTTAAGTATTAACTGTATTTTTCTTACTTGTTACTTCTTCTTCCGCGTGTTTCTGCTTTTAGGAAGCTTTAATTGTCGAGTGCTAGTAATTGTCTTCCATAGATTCCGTGTAGGACCGTTGCTATTCACAATATACGTAAATAACCTTGTGGATGACATCGGAAGTTCACTGAGGCTTTTTGCGGATGATGCTGTGCTATATCGAGAGGTTGTAACAATGGAAAATTGTACTGAAATGAAGGAGGATCTGCAGCGAATTGACGCATGGTGCAGGGAATGGCAATTGAATCTCAATGTAGACAAGGGTAATGTGCTGCGAATACATAGAAAGAAAGATCCTTTATCATTTAGCTACAATATAGCATGCCAGCAACTGGAAGCAGTTAGTTCCATAAATTATCTGGGAGTACGCATTAGGAGTGATTTAAAATGGAATGATCATATAAAGTTGATCGTCTGTAAAGCAGATGCCAGACTGACATTCATTGGAAGAATCCTAAGGAAATGCAATCCGAAAACAAAGGAAGTAGGTTATAGCACGCTTGTTCGCCCACTGCTTGAATACTGCTCATCAGCAGTGTGGGACCCGTACCAGATAGGGTCGATAGAAGAGATAGAGAAGATCCAACGGAGAGCAGCGGGCTTCGTTACAGGATCATTTACTAATGGCGAAAGCGTTACCGAGATGATAGATAAACTCCAGTGGAAGACTCTGCAGGAGAGTCGCTCAGTAACTCGGTACGGGATTTTGTTGAAGTTCCGAGAACATACCTTAACCGAGGAGTCAAGCAGAATATTGCTCCCTCCTACGTATATCTCGCGAAGAGACCATGAGGATAAAATCAGAGAGATTAGAGCCCACACAGAGGCATACCGTCAATCCTTCTTTCCACGAACAATACGAGACTGGAATAGAAGGGAGAATCGATAGAGGAACTCAAGGTACCCTCCGCCACACACCGTCAGCTGGCTTGCGGAGTATGGATGTACATATAGATGTAGATGTACCATTAAGCAAAAGGTGAAGGAATCTATTAAAGGGATATGCAAAGGAAATAAATTTCATAGATAATTTTATAGAAGGTAGACATAAAGGGATGAAGATAAAACTGAGGATACGATTTTGCCGGGAGAGTTAGACAGAGCACTGAATGATCGCCTGGAGTACACGACATTCCCTCAGAGTTATTAAGGATCTTGGAGAACCAGCCATGGCTGACCTGTCTCACAACTTTTGCAGGATGAATGAGACATACGAAGTAGTCTCTGACTTCGAGAATAATTGAATAATTCCGTTTCCAAACAGGACACACGCTGAGAGGTGCGAGTATTTCAGAACGTATTTGTAGAATGTGTATTCTCGGAGTTTTGTGAATAACTGTCTCCGCTATTGCAAGGGTATGAACCAATGTTTTGTGAATAATGTTTCAGGTACAATGAATATCAGCGCATCTTTCTCATGTATGTACCCAATCAACAGAAGGTTGCCTTGCGAAGTTAGGAGAAAAGTTTGGAAAAGACTGAGGCCAATATAAAGCCAATAGAAAGACTGATAATTTAAAATAGAAAAGAAAAATGAAAGTATACGTCTGCTGAATACAGTGTGCACATAGTGTGTCCCAGTTCCGTTAGGACTTTGGAAATGAAAAGTAAAAGTCATTGGCTATGTTAAAAAATCATGTATTTATTCAAAATAGTCTCCGTCTGAATCAAAACACAGCTCCAATCGTCTTAAAAGTGTTTCAAAATAGCCACTTAGACCTTTTTTGGAGTTACATTTAGTAATGCAGTACAATTTTCTTGGATGTCCTTAACTGCGTCATGACGGTATGCTTTCATTGCCAACTTCGATTTCGGGAACAACGAGAAGTCGGCTGGGGCCAAATCCGGCGAATACGGTGGGTGGGTCAGAACTGTGATCCATTCTGCCAAAACCTCTTGCGCAATTTCACTTTGCGGGTTGGGGTGTCGTCATGGAGGAGCAACCAGGAACCTGCCTTGCGGTATCCGCGGCGAATTCGACGAATTCTCGCCCACAAACGCTGGACGGCTCAAAAAAATTTGATGTTGCCTCACTGCCATATTCCGACGAATGTCAGACATTTATTGTTACACTTGTGGCCAGGATGTCTGCTGTAGTAATACTAGAGCTTTGACTTTTTACACAGCTGTTTTTGAAACTTCAAGGATAGTAACGTTTCAATTCGCCACGAGGCAGCATTGCAGTTTGGAATTTCATACAATCAGTTCAACCGGAATTGGGAGACCCTGTGCGTAGGCGAGGTATGGGCTTTCAAAAAAATGGTTCAAATGGCTCTGAGCACTATGGGACTCAACTGCTGTGGTCATAAGTCCCCAAGAACTTAGAACTACTTAAACCTAACTAACCTAAGGACAGCACACAACACCCAGCCATCACGAGGCAGAGAAAAACCCTGACCCAGCCGGGAATCGAACCCGGGAACCCGGGCGTGGGAAGCGAGAACGCTACCGCACGACCACGAGATGCGGGCATGGGCTTTCATTTGGATGTTTAGTAAGAGGGGCGTCTAGGATAAATTTTAATGAATATTAGTCATAGGTACTTTAGTGTTTTAACTGCGTTGATTGGATTGTTGGCCGGCCGATGTGGCCGAGCGGTTCTAGGCGCTACAGTCTGGAACCGCGCGACCGCTGCGGTCGCAGGTTCGAATCCTGCCTCGGGTATGGATGTGTGTGATGTCCTTAGGTTAGTTAGGTTTAAGTAGTTCTAAGTTCTAGGGGACTGATGACCTCAGAAGTTAAGGGGGGTAGGACGTCAAACGGGCCGACTTGGAGCAGGAGAGGCACCACAGGACATTTTAATTTCCACTGTCTATACTCTTACAAATAAATTCATAAAACTTTGTCAGGATGACCAGGAAGGATTCAGAATTCACACTCCTAGCAGTGGAAGTTGGAAAACAAAACGAAAAAAAATTGTTTTACATGTGAAATTTTATCATTTTTTTCACTTACTAATGGCTGCATTTGTTGCTATAGGTACACTTTTATTCAGAAGTAAGAGAGATTCTTCGATGAATTTTTCACAGCATACAAACCATACTTAAAGGTATATGAAACTCTAGGATTTTCAAAATATATTAAAAACCGTGGTAAAAATTGAGGTAGTTAACTATAAAACTTGTGGTTTTTCTAAACATGAAGTTTAAAATATAACAGCTCATTCGTTTTTTCATAATGGAATAAATTCTAGAGTTTCATACACCTGTAAGTATGGTTTTCTCTGCCTCGTGATGGCTGGGTGTTGTGTGCTGTCCTTAGGTTGGTTAGGTTTAAGTAGTTCTAAGTTCTAGAGGACTGATGACCATAGCTGTTAAGTCCCATAGTGCTGAGAGCCACTCCTCAAGTATGGTATGTATGCTGTGCAAAATTCATCGAAGAATCTCTCTTACTTATGAAGAAAAATGTACCTATAGCAACAAATGCTGCCATTAGCAAGTGAAAAGATGAGGAAATTTGACACGTAAAAAATTTATTTCGTTATGTTTTCGAATTTCCACTGCAATGAGTGTGAATCCTGAATCCTTCCTGGTGATGCTGAAAAAGTTTTATGAATTTATTTGTAAAACTATAGACACTGGAAATTAAAATGTCCTGAGATGCCTCTCCTACTCCAAGTCGGCCCGTTTGACGTCCTACCCCCGTTAAGTCCCATAGTGCTCAGAGCCATTTGAACCATGTTTTTGAAGTGCATAGCAGTGAGTTTAAACGGGAGATGTGAGTACAACAGACAGCCACTCGTTACACTTTTTTGGTGTCCAGAGAGCAGAGCAGTGAGGGACGTCCCTTATTGTATTGGTATAGGAGATAAAGTAAATAAAGCAGCTGATGATCTGCCGATAGGCTGGGACAGAATTTCAAAAATGATCAAATGTGAGTGAATTCCTATGGGACGAAACTGTTGAGGTCATCGGTCCCTAGACATACACACCACTTAAAATAACTTACGCTGAAGACAACACTCACACCCATGCCCGAGGGAGGACTCGAACCTCTGGCGGGAGTGATAGAATTTAGGATGCGGTAAATGATTACAGTTGTTAGGACAAATGCGAAAACGGTTGATAAAGTTGTGTCAGCAATGTACCGCTACAGGATACTTCGATGAACTTACAAATTGTCTGTACGTTTATCGGCACTGACAGTGTTCTTTACGGGTGGAACAACACAGTCAGTGTTACCCGTACGACGGTCGAGTGTCGCGGTCAGTCACCTGTGGAAAGGCGGCCTGTGGCAGGTGGCAGGTGGCAGCACCTGCGTCGTGAGTTAGTGGTGGCGCCCCGGCGCGGCTGGCTCCGCCATTAATTACCGCGGCTCCCAGCCAGAGCCCGGCCTAAGCCCAGTTTTCCGTCTCACCTGAGTTATGCGCGGCCAGTCCCTGGAGAAGAAGAGTCCCACTACTTTAGGGAAGAAAGCCTGGAGATGTGTGGCCCCTGCAGGGACAATTACCGGGAAAATTCAGCTAACAGAGAGACTGGGGTGCAGCAGATATAGGCCTAACAAGTGAATCCACTAAAACACAGTAAAAAGGAATAATGTGCACTGTTCGGATGCAGCTTTTCCTGTTCATACTGCAAGAAATAATTAACCACTCTTTTGAAAGTAACTGTGCCCTGACCTCTAGAAAATCTGTGTAGGTATTTTGGGAGATCCAGTCCTGACAAAACTCTACCATCTGGTGAGCAAGATGTATGAGGCAGGCGAAATACCCTCAGACTTCAAGAAGAATACAATAATTCCAATCCCAAAGAAAGCAGGTGTTGACAGATGTGAAAATTACCGAACTATCAGTTTAATAAGTCACAGCTGCAAAGTACTAACACGAATTCTTTACAGACGAATGGAAAAACTGGTAGAAGCCGACTTCAGGGAAGATCTGTTTGGATTCCGTAGAAATGTTGGAACACGTAAGGCAATTCTGACCCTACGACTTATCTTAGAAGAAAGATTAAGGAAAAGCAAACCTACGTTTCTAGCATTTGTAGACTTAGAGAAAGCTTTTGACAATGTTAACTGGAATACTCTCTTTCAAATTCTGAAGGTGGCAGGGGTAAAATACAGGGAGCGAAAGGCTATTTACAATTTGTACAGAAATCAGATGGCAGTTATAAGAGTCGAGGGGCATGACAGGGAAGCAGTGGTTGAGAAAGGAGTGGGACAGGGTTGTAGCCTATCCCCGATGTTATTCAATCTGTATATTGAGCAAGCAGTAAAGGAAACTAAAGAATAATAGGGAGTAGGTATTAAAACCCATGCAGAAGAAATAAAAACTTTGACGTTCGCCAATGACATTGTAATTGTGTCTGAAACAGCAAAGGTCTTGGAAGAGCAGTTGAACAGAATGGACAGTGTCTTGGAAGCAGGATATAAGATGAACATCAACAAAAGCAAAACGAGGATAATGGAACGTAGACGAATTAAATCTGGTGATGGTGAGGGAATTACATTAGGAAATGAGACACTTAAAGTAGTAAAGGAGTTTTGCTATTTAGGGTGCAAAGTAACTGATGATGGTCGAAGTAGAGAGGATATAAAATGTAGACTGGCAATGGCAAGGAAAGCTTTTCTGAAGAAGAGAAATTTGTTAACATCGAGTATAGATTTAAGTGTCAGGAAGTCGTTTCTGAAAGTATTTGTATGGAGTGTAGCCATGTATGGACGTGAAACATGGACGATAAATAGTTTGGACAAGAAGAGAATAGAAGATTTCGAAATGTGGTGCTACAGAAGAATGCTGAAGATCAGATGGGTAGATCATATAACTAATGAGGAGGTATTGAGTAGAATTGGAGAGAAGAGGAGTTTGTGGCACAACTTGACAAGAAGAAGTGACCGGTTGGTAGGACACGTTCTGAGGCATCAAGGGATCACAAATTTAGCATTGGAGGGCAGTGTGGAGGGTAAAAATCGTAGAGGCAGACCAAGAGATGAATACACTAAGCAGATTCAGAAGGATGTAGGTTGCAGTAGGTACTGGGAGATGAAGAAGCTTGCACAGGATGGAGTAGCAGGGAGAGCTGCATCAAACCAGTTTCAGGACTGAAGACCACAACAAGAACAACATTTAGCATTTTGTCTCCACGATCCAAACTTATTGACTCTGGTTAACCATGGCCACCATATTACATCCTTCCTCTGTAATAGTCTAGCACAATTAACAACATCAGTTCTGAAACCTACCATCCTACAACCTGTATATCCGCTGCTGTCAACAGTCGCCGATCTATAAGGGGGGAGGGAGGGGGAGGGTCAAATCGGGATTTCTGCCCCCGGCGGCAGTTTCAGGAGGCACCAAATTCATATTCTTGAAGAAACAGCGAAGTGGCCGTGCGGTTAAAGCCGCTGCAGTCTGGAACCGCAAGACCGCTACGGTCGCAGGTTCGAATCCTGCCTCGGGCATGGATGTTTGTGATGTCCTTAGGTTAGTTAGGTTTAACTAGTTCTAAGTTCTAGGGGACTAATGACCTCAGCAGTTGAGTCCCATAGTGCTCAGAGCCATTTGAACCATTTTTTTGAAGAAACAGAAACCTTCTTTCACAAAGCGTCCAGCATCCAGCGCATGTTGGTCAATCGATTATTCAAATAATTTCGAAACCCATCTCTGTTGGTTTTTGTGGTGTGCGTACTGTAAGACCTTTGGTACACACACCATCAGATTATTTGACTTGTCACTCTAGCGAAGTAGGCGAGTGTCAGCAATATGTCTCGTGGTCTTATCGTGGCGTGTTTATCTTCTGCCGTTAGGTCAGACGATAGAAATGCCACTCGCACGCTTAGAGTAGCAGATTGACGGTGACCAATGTTTAACAGAACTTGATTAATTTTCACACACATTTATTAAAATAATAAAAAGGCATGGATATTATGTAACTTGATTCTGGATGCTGTTTACAATTGACAATCTGAAGTTCCTTTGGTCTTGGTATGTTAATCTTATTCTCACATTTCTCTGATACTTGACAAAGTGTCTATACATTTCTCTTCATGGCTATGTACAGGAATATGATAATCTTATGAGGTGCAGACTGAAACTTGACTATAGACTGGTACAGACAAATGCAGACTAATGCAGACTGACTAATCGGAGGTCTGTACACCCGTTATAATACCTCGTGCGTTCAGGTATCACTGCGCGAGTGTGATCCGCGAGGAGAAAAGGTTCTACGTTAGCAGCAATCTCATTGGCTGCGTTACATATTAATACGCGGATCGGCGGAAGCAGAATTTGGTCCATCTCTAAGACAGCGCCATCTCGTAGTGCGGAGACGGACGAGCGCTGCGCCTGCGCTGTTGTGCTTAGCGGGGCGCGCTCTAGTGGGAAAGTTTTGTACGTGCTGACTACGTGGAACTATGTACACAACAGTTTTTGAACATTTTTGAACATATGGTAAGTTGATTTCTGAACGAATCATAAGTTGACTTGAATTGGTGCATAGTGCACGTGATGTCTCTGCCAGGAGAGTCCCCACCGCTTAAAAAAAAAAAGACAACAGACAGATGGGGACAGGGCTATAAGAGCTGAGCTGAATAAACCCAAAAGTGTGCATTGCCAGTCGGTGTTTGTTTATGGGGCTGATTGGGTCTGTCAGTGATAAGCGTTATTATAATTAGTAGCGAAATCCATAGATTCGGACTACCAGAGTAGAAATAAACGACTAACAGGAATAACAGGTAAGAAAGATTATATATTATCTCCTAGGAGTATCCAAGAAAATGAAACTCTGACAGAAAATTTTTGCCAAATCGCTACACTAATAAGGGCCAGTTTGACAGTCCCCAGTTAGCAGCTGCTTGAGTTCTATTCTCGGAACAGCGCGGAAAACGTGTTGTACGAACACGCAATGACGCCTAATCGGAGATTAAATGCGGAATAACTGAACCGGTGATTCTGGCAGGGATAGTAAAGTTAACCGGAGAATACGTTTTGAGGATGCCAGGAATAGTAACAAAATTACCGATGACAAGACTGTTTTTAGAACGAGGCAGGAGAAGAAACGGGAGCATCACACAAATTGTATGGAAGAATATGGTGATTACAAATTCATAGAAAAATTTCGTACTACTACTACTTTTCGATCTCGTGCTTATGAAACTGGAGCATATGAATAAAATGCGAAACTGTTTCCTGACATAAAACTATTTGCTTGTAGCAGGCCTAATAGGCATTTAGTTCAAATGGCTCTGAGCACTATGGGACTTAACATCTATGGTCATCTGTCCCCTAGAACTGAGAACTACTTAAACCTAACTAACCTAAGGACAGCACACAACACCCAGTCATCACGAGGCAGAGAAAATGCCTGACCCCGCCGGGAATCGAACCCGTGAACCCCGGCGCGCGAAGCGAGAACGCTACCGCACGACCACGAGATGCGGACAGGCATTTAGTATTGGTACTTCGTGAATAATATTCTGTCGTGTTATTTATGTAAATGAGGTACATAAAAATGACCATCTGTGCCAAAACAGTCTCGCTTATTTGGCGTGTGTTACAATTGCTGCTATATTAGAAAGGCGTATTTAGTTTTATCTAGCAGAGAGAGACAAAATACACGTAATCAAACCTTTGGTACTATTCGTATTAACATCTTTTTCAGTATTAGACAATGACATTTTGATTTTTCATGTAGCAGAATGTTTGGCGAGCTTCGATGATGTAATAGATTCTTTCGCAGAAAGGACTGCACACCCTATAAATCTGCAGCAAGATTATAGAGAAAAAAATGCTGGGACCGAAGGATCGAAGAAATATGTACTACCTTGCTTGTCTCTTGTCTTAACTGGTTTTATCTTTCCTATATTTGATTTTATGTCACACAAAAGAGAAAATTAATAGCTAACTGGCAATGAAGTTTGCAAATTTTCTGAGGAGTACATTTTCTCCTGCTCACTAATAATTCCACCCACTATTAATTGCGAGTTTTTTGCAAGGGGTAGGATGTCAAACAGGCCGACTGGGAGCAGGAGAGGCACCACAGGACAATTTAATATCTACTGTCATGAATATAGGTTTGACGGCTTCCATTACCTGGGATATAGGTTTCAATTTCACAGAGCGAGATACCGTGATGTGCGACAGAAGACTGCCGTGTGATGTGGCGTCGCACTGGACTTTGGCACACTTAAGACCAAAAACTTGTCTTACATTTACTCGAACATATATGTTTTACATACCAAACTCTTCACAAAGATATGTGCCACAAAATGAACATATTTTTGAAAAATCGATTATTCATAAGTTTTTTACCTATCTCAAAAGGCTCGAGATAGACGGGGGACGGGGGGACATCCACTATGAAAATTTTCTGGCCCGGCTCGGAAGTATCTTAGACCCGGGGCTGCCTGTCGATAAACCTCATCCTTCCCCCAACAGTTAATCTCTTTACAGAGAGCTGGTGAAATTATTTTCCTAACCGTCTTTACTAATGAAATCCTACTGGTAGTGTCATCGTAACCAGTTCATCTCAATACAAACTCTTCCAAAATCCATCTGACTACTGTACAACGAAACAACCTCGCTCGTTTTCTTGATTCTACCAAACCGTTAATGAGTGTCCTCTCTAGTTATCTAACACTTTGACTCTCCCATTACAGTAAACTACACTACTGACCATTAAAATTGCTACACCAAGAAGAAACGCAGATGATAAACAGGTATTCATTGGACAAATATATTATACTAGAACTGACATGTGATTACATTTTCACGCAATTTGGGTGCATAGATCCTGAGAAATCAGTACCCAGAACAACCACCTCTGGCCGTAATAACGGCCTTCGTACGCCTGGGCATTGAGTCAAACAGAGCTTGGATGGCGTGTACAGGTACAGCTGCCCATGCAGCTTCAACACGATACCACAGTTCAGCTTTAAAAATGAGAACCAGAAACAATATATTACACAAACTCTCCGGAACAAGCTGGGGAGCTAAGGCATCAGTACTCAAAACAACTGCCCTCTCACTTGTATACTCTGTTGGGGAATACTGCAGCCCAGTATGGCTGAACAGCGCTCATACAGCCATGGTAGACACGCAGCTGAATGTAGCCACGAGAAGCGTATCCGGGACAATAAAATCCACACCCACAGAATGGCTACCTGTTCTGTCTAATATTGCACCACCGAAGTTACGACGTCAAGCAGCGTTGAAAAGGGAATGGGTGAAATGCTCCAAGAATCCCGAATTACCGCTACACCAGGACTGTGATGCCACTCAAAGGCAACGTCTTAAGTCCAGGAAACCCTCCTGGAGACTTGGAAATAGGCTTACTTCTGAAGGATCCCAACCAGAAACAGCATGGCGGGAAGAATGGTTCGCAGCCAATCCCGATTCTGCAGGTCTCATTGCTGATCCTACACGAGCCCCTCCTGGATTCCACCGACCTAGGTGGTTATGGACCACCCTAAATCGAATACGCACCAAGCACGGAAGATGCCAGGACTCGAAGCATAAGTGGGGAATCGCTGAAAGTGCCAAGTGTGACTGCGGACACCAACGACAAACAATACACCACATAGTCACAGAGTGTCCCCTACGGAAATATGCTGGAACTCTGACCAGCACACATGAGGACTCTGAGGAAGCAATATCCTGGCTGGATACTTTAGATATTAACCTATAGTTTTTATTACAACTTGAAGCTCTGTTTGTCAATATTACTGTTTATAAAAACCACATTTTCTCTTTTACATGTAACTCATCCTAGTGTTTTCATCCATATGTATATTATTGATTTATCGATCTAATCTAAGACTTTTATTACCATAAATGAATGTAATCTATTTTATTTGTAGTACATGCATATCGTGTTACCAGTAACATCATTGCTGTTCAATTCAAGTAATGTATCCTTTATGCCAAACGAAACAATAAAAAAAAAGTTCATCAAGAGTAGTGACTGGCGTATTGTGACGAACCAGTTGCGCGGCCACCATTGACCAGACGTTTTCAGTTGGTGAGAGATCTGGAGAGTGTGCTGGCCAGGGTAGCAGTCGAACATTTTCTGTATCCAGAAAGGCCCGTACAGGACCTGCAACATGCGGTCGTGCATTATCCTGCTGAAACGTAGGGTTTCGCAGCGATTGCATGAAGGGTAGAGCCACAGGTCGTAACACATCTGAAATGTAACGTCCACTGTTCGAAGTGCCGTCAATGCGAACAAGAGGTGACCGAGACGTGTAACCATTGGCACCCCATACCATCACGCCGGGTTATACGCCAGTACGGCGATGACGAATACACGCTTCCAATGTGCGTTCACCGCGATGTCGGCAAACACGGATGCGACCATCATGATGCTGTAAACAGAACCTGGATTCATCCGAAAAAATGACGTTTTGCCATTCATGCACCGAGGTTCGTCGTTGGGTACACCATCGCAGGCGCTCCTGTCTGTGATGCAGCGTCAAGGGTAACCGCAGCCATGGTCTCCGAGCTGATAGTCCATGCTGCTGAAAACGTCGTCGAACTGTTCGTGCAGATGGTTGTTGTCTTGCAAACGTCCCCATCTGTTGACTCAGGCATCGAGACGTGGCTGCACGATCCGTTAAAGCCATGCGGATAAGATATCTGTCATCTCGACTGCTAGTGATACGAGGCCGTTGGGATCCAGCACGGCGTTCCGTATTATCCTCCTGAACCCACTGATTCTATTTTCTGCTAACATTCATTGGATCTCGACTAACGCGAGCAGCAATGTCGCGATACCATAAACCGCAATCGCGATAGGCTACAATCCGACCTTTATCAAAGTCGGAAACGTGATGGTACGCATTTATCCTCCTTACACTAGGCATCACAACGACGTTTCACCAGGCAACGCCGGTCAACTGCTGTTTGTGTATGAGAAATCCGTTGGAAACTTTCCTCAAGTCAGCACGTTGTAGGTGTCGCCACCGGCGCCAACCTTGTGTGAATGCTTTGAAACGCTAATCATTTGCATACCACAGCATCTTCTTCCTGTCGGTTAAATTTCGCGTCTGTAGCACGTCATCTTCGTGGTGTAGCAATTTTAATGGCCAGTAGTGTAATATACACTGAAGCGCCACAGAAACTGGTATAGGCATGCGGATTCAAGTACAGAGATATGTAGAGGCAGCATGAGGTGCTTCGGTCGGCAACGCCTATATAAGACAACAAGTGTCTAGCACAGTTGTTAGATCGGCTACTGCTGCTACAATGGCAGGTTATCGAGATTACGTGCTGTTACAGTGGGCGAACGAGCGATAGGACACAGCATCTCTGAGGCAACGACGAACTGGGGATTTTCCCTTACCACGAATTCACAAGTGTATTGTGTACATCAGGAATTCGGTAAAATATTAAATCTCCGGTATCGCTGCTGCAGGAAAAAGATCCTGCAAGAACGGGACCATATACGACTGAATAGAATCCTTCAAGTGCAACCCCACCGTAAATTACTGCAGGTTTCGATGCTGAGCCATCAACTAGTGTCAACGTGAGAACCATTCAACGAAACATCACCGATGTGGGCTTTCGGAGCCGAAGGCCTACTCGTGTACCCTTGATGACTGCACGACACAAAATTTTACGCCTAGCCTGGCCCTGTCGACACCGACATTGGACTGTTGATGGTTGGAAACATGTTGCTGGTCTTTTCAAATTGTATCGAGCGGATTGACGTGTACGGGTATGGAGACAACCTCATGAATCCATGACAACCTCGTGTCAGCAGGAGACTGTTCAAGCTGGTGCAGGCTCTGTAATGGAGTGGGGCGTGTGCAGTTGGAGTGATATTGACCCCTGATACGTCCGACAGGTGACATGTACGTAAGCATCCTTTTTGATAACCTACATCCATTCACGTCCATTGTGCATTCTGACGGGTTTGGGCAATTTCATCAGGACACTGTGATACCCCACACATCCAGAATTTCAAGAAAGTGGCTCCAGGAACATTCTTCTGAGTTTAAACACTTCCACTGGCCACTAAACGCCCCAGACATGAACATTATTGAGGATATCTGGGATGCCTTGCAAAGTGCTGTTCAGAAGAGATCTCCATACCCTCATACTCTTACGAATTTATGGACAGCCAGGATTCGTGGTGTCAGTTCCCTCGAGCACTACTTCAGACATTAGTCGAGTCCTTGCCACAATCGTGTTGTGGCACTTCCGCGTACTCGCACGGCCATGCACAATATTAGGCAGGCGTACCAATTTCTTTCGCTCTTCACTGTACATGTTACTCGAGTATTTCCGTTACATACTTGTAGATGAGAGGGAGTACATATTTTGAAGAGGAACCCATGTCCAGAGACATACCGTTTCCGTTCTACGACGATTTCAGTTCAGATGCTTTACTCATCCACTCCTGCTTGAGGAACTGAATTAGGACTGAAGCAGTACAATTATTAGGTAGCAGTGAGCCGTGGTAAAAACTGCTGTTTTGAAGAGAGCGCCGCAGCGCGTTGTGTGAAGCAGTCGCCCCCCATTTTTGGCATTGGCGCCGCTGGGGCAATAGCAACTTTGGTGTCTCCCTCTGGTGGGAAAGGGGAATAGTTGCCTGTTCACGCGCATGTAAGGGGCGCTATGAGCTCGGCAGTTGTGCTACCCTACATATCAACTCGTCCAAGTTCTGGTCAGCCTTCCGCCGCCTTACCGGAACTAAACCCTCCCCCTGCTATCCTCTTCTCCATGACGATCACCCCTCCCCTGACACCCTTAGTAATGCCAATCACTTTGCCTCCTACCTCTCCGATGTATTTTCCATCCTCGATGATCCCCAGTTCGATTACTCCCTCTTGCCGGATGTCCGCGATCGAACTGACACCTCTGTCCCTTCCCTCGCTCCTGGTTTCCAGTACTTGGACAACATTGCACACACGGAACTCAATGCCCCTATCACTAGACAGGATCTCATTGCTACACTCCGCACTAAACGCAACACCGCTCCTGGTCACGATCGTGTCACCTACCGTCACCTTCGTGAAGCTCCTGTCTCTTTCCTCTCCACTCTGGCCAGGCTCTACAATGTAGTCCTGTCCACCGGTTACTACCCCAACCTGTGGGAAACCTCCCGTATCCTGATGTTCCTTAAACCTGGCAAACCGCCGTCCGCCGTCTCCTCCTACCGTCCCATCAGCCTTACCTCGGTCTTCAGCAAGGGCCTGGAATCTATCCTCACCTGACGCATCCACCAGCATCTCCGCCAGCACCGCCTCCTTCCCGTTACCCACTGTGGCTTTCGACCGTCCTTCTCTTCCGACGACCTTCTCATTCACCTCACTCATCTCCTTTCCGAACAGATTAATTCCCGTCGCTCAGCAATCTTCCTCTCCCTGGACCTCGAACGAGCTTATGACCGCGTATGGCATTCCGGTCTCCTCTTCAAGCTCCAAACCTTCGCCCTTCCCATTAACTATGTCCGTCTGATCGGTTCCTTTCTCTCCCACCGTCCTTCCTACGTCACCATCCATAACACGGATTCCTACACCTTTTTCCCCTCCGCCGGTGTGCCCCAAGGCTCCGTCCTCTCCCCCCTTCTGTACCTTTTGTACACGGCGGACATGCCGCCGCCGTCACCCCCCGTCCACCTTCTCCAGTTTGCCGATGACACCGCCTTCCTTGCCATTGCCCCCACCCTGCAGCGCTCCCAACACCTTCTCCAATCCCATCTTGACCGGTTCACCGCTTGGTGCAACCAGTGGTTGCTCAAGGTCAATCCCTCCAAAACCCAGGCGATCATTGTACGCAAAACAACCCCTTCCTTCCGCCTCCTTGATTTCTATCTCACCCACTCCCACCCTCAAGTACCTTGGCGTCACCCTCGACCGTCACCTCTCCTGGACTCCCCATCTCCGGACAATCCAAGCCAAGGCACGCTGCCGACTCCATCTCCTCAAGCTCCTTTCCGGCTGTACGTGGGGTCTGGACCCCTCCACCATCCTCCACACCTATAAATCCCTCATCCGCCCTATCCTTTGTTACGGCCATCCAGCCTGGGTCTCCGCCCCCCCCCTACCTTTTATAAATCCCTTCAAATCCTTGAACGCCATACTCTCCGCCTCGCCTATCGCATCCGTCTCCCCTCCCCCACGCGGATCCTGTATGATCTCATCCCCTTTCCCCACCTCCTCCTTTTCCTTGAGAGGATACGGATCCTGTACACCTCCTGCAAACTCGATCCTCCTCATCTGCTTGTCTCACCCATCCTCTCCCACCCCCGCCCGCTGCCGCGCCTGTATTCCCACGTCCCACCCGGTCTCCATCTCTCCACCCTCGTTACCCTCTCCCAAGGTGGCTTCCGCCAGCTCCCCCTCCCTGATGATGTCTTCCCCTCCGTCTACCCCTCCGATCAACTTTGATCCTGCCCCCCCCCACTTCTGGTGTCCTTTCCTTTAGGCACCCTCCCTCACTTCTCTTCCCTTCCCTTCTCTTTCCTTTTCCCCCGTCCCGTCCATCCACCCCTCTACCCCCTGGGCTTCCCCTCCCCCTTCCTCCCTCCCCCCATCTCCCCTGCCCATGGCATCCCTGCTCTCCCCTCTCCCTGTCCCACTCCCCTTCCCGCTCCTCCTCTCTTGGCAGGTCCCCGGACTCGCATACGCTCAGTGAACATTCGCGCGCCGGAGGTCATCGCCGTCAGTGTCTCGTGTGTGTGCCTTCGTTTGTGTGTAGTGTTTGTTCGCCGTCACGCCACCACTGTTCACGTGTACCGTCGCCATCATCCGTGTTATGTGCGCCGTGTCAACTAGTGTCAGTGATATTTCTCGTCCAGTGTGAACGGCTCCATGTTTTTTGTTTTTTAGTGTCTACATTTATTGACCGCCGTTTTTGTCTTCTCTGTGCCACCTCTATGTTTTACTTATTGTAAAACTAAAGGCTGAAGAGCGGCGTACTCTGCTGCTGACAGCCCGCCTTGTGTAACGTGATCAAAATCACAATAAAGGAAAAAAAGAAAAACTCGGCAGTTGGTCAGTCTCGGCGAGTCTGATCAGTTGGTCAGCCGGGTCAGTGTGGGGCAGTCAGTGTCTGTCTGTCGTCCGGAGTGCTAGTATGTGTTAGGCCGCCAGTCTGCTCGAGTTTGACCAAGCGAGGTGGCGCAGTGGTTAGACACTGGACTCGCATTCGGGAGGACGAGGGTTCAATCCCGCGTCCGGCCATCCTGATTTAGGTTTTCCGTGATTTCCCTAAATCGCTCCAGGCAAATGCCGGGATGGTTCCTTTCAAAGGGCACGGCCGACTTCCTTCCCAGTCCTTCCCTAATCCGATGAGACCGATGACCTCGCTGTCTGGTCTCCTTCCCCAAACCAACCAACCAACCAACCTGCTCGAGTTTGTTCAGGCAATGGTCATTGGCGGTTGGATCGATCGGTTGGTCGGCCGCGCCCTGGGACACAGGATGACTTGTCCGCCTTGAGTGTCGGCGCATGTGATGTCGCCACGTGAGTCCAGTGGGCCGCGGCGTATAGCGAAGGGCAGTGGCTTCGCGGCCGAGTCGAGAGCAACAGGAATCGACCCACGACATCGGTCTGGCCGGGGCGAGCTGCGACGCCGTGAGACGTGAGATCGGCGCGCATTCCTGCGTCCGTTGAAGCGGCTGGCAGCGGACGTTTAGGGAGAGCGTTTTGGGGTGCTGCGCCGGGTCTTCGGCAGACATCGCAGTTTATTAGAAGTTAAGTAGTTGTTGTTGGGATGTTTAAGGGGGACTAAACAGCTAAGGTCATCAGTCCCAGAAGTTAAGTGATTCGTGATATGTTGTTTCATTGACTTGTTAAATTCTACTTGTTTTCTTGGTCAGTCTCTCGTCCCCAGCTTGCTTGTCTGTCTCTCGTCCGCGTTTGTTTGGCAGTTAGTGGCTGTCTGTCTATCTGTCGGTCTGCCGCACGTTAATAGCTGCCTCTGTCATGTTTGTCGGACGGTGTTAACGAATTTATTGCTTAAGGTGTAAAGACCGAATTCCTGAAATATGTTTTTCTCTTGTCTACCATCTTGAGAGGCGGTATATGTGTAGTGTAGAGCATGTTTGTACATTTATGTAAGACTGCATTTCATGGGTTTTTATTTAAATAGTCATTTTAGTATATAAGGTTGCCACCCTTCCATCGTAAGCTTTCTGATTATAATTTTAAATCTGTTTTAAAAAAAGGGCTTTTAGGAATAAAATTTCCATTTGTTCACAGAAATTTTTGTTTTCATCAGTTACCCGCTGGCAACTACTTCCACGCTCACATAGTGTGATTAAATGTGTTAATGTTCTTGATGAATCGTTAGTAAATAAAGTAAATTCCTTAAGAAAAGATTTTGAAAGTAAATTCACGGTTCAAACAGTTCTAAAGAAAACATAACGAAACATCCATTTATCACTTAAGCACGTTTATTTTTACTAAGACTTAAACATTATGCGTTTACATTATTATGAATGAAAAAGAACCCAGCATACTGTAAGTGTGGTACAGTACGAATGTGTTACAGCAGCGGCTTGATGTGGCGAACACCAACGTTGTTATAGACATTGTACCTACGAAGTATGTTCTGGGACACGCTACCCATCCCACCTGGTGTCTCTTCAGTTTTTAGTGCAGCTACCTGAACTCGTGCCAGCATATCTTCCATCTCTACAAGAGTCTCGTAAATCAAGCTTTTCCTACGGCCCTCCAATAAGTATTACATAGTGGGACGTTCCCATGCCTCAGGAGCCACTAGGAGGTCATCAACATACTATGTCACTTCATTCACAAAGTCCGGGCTCAACACGGTATCGAGAGCGTAAATAAAAACTCCACCACTGATATTTAAACCAAATGGCATAATTTTAAAGTGATAACTCTTACCCATAAATATTTGTTGATGTTGTGGTCTTCAGTCCAGAGACTGGTTTGATGCAGCTCTCCATGCTACTCCATCCTGTGCAAGCTTCTTCATCTCCCAGTACCTACTGCAGCCTACATCCTTCTGAATCTGTTTAGTGTATTCATCTCTTGGTCTCCCTCTACGAGTTTTACCCTCCACGCTGCCCTCCAATACTAAATTTGTGATCCCTTGATGCCTCAGAATATGTCCTACCAATCGGTCCCTCCTTCTAGTCAAGTAATGCCACAAATTTCTCTGCTCCTCAATTCTATTCAGTATCTCCTCATTAGTTATGTGAGCTACCCATCTAATCTTCAGCATTCTTCTGTAGCAACACATTTCGAAAGCTTCTATTCTCTTCTTGTTTAAACTGTTTATCGTCCATGTTTACTTGCATACATGGTTACACCCCATACAAATACTTTCAGAAACGACTTCCTGACACTTAAATCAATACTCGATGTTAACAAATTTCTCTTCTTCAGAAACGCTTTCCTTGCCATTGCCAGTCTACATTTTATCTCCTCTCTACTTCTACCATCATTAGTTATTTTGCTCCCCAAATAGCAAATCTCATTTACTACTTTAAGCGTCTCATTTCCTAATCTAATACCCTCAGCATCACCCGATTTAATTAGACTACATTCCATAATCCTCGTTTTGCTTTTGTTGATGACCCATAAATATAAAATCTATATACTTCCTAGATTCTTCATCTAAGGGGACCTGCCAATATGAACTACGGAGGTCGACGGGGGATAGGTACTTAACACCATTGAAACGTTGTAACAATTCATCTAGATTTTTTGGCCTGGTTTGGACAGGTATTAAGATTTTATTGATATTCCTGGCGTCAAGTACCAATCTTACGTCTCCATTACGTTTTACTACTGCTAAGAGTGGACTACTATGTTCCGAGTTGGATGGTTCAATGATACTCCATTCCAACATCCGTTGAATTTCTAGCCTTCTTCACGTTTTGACCAGGGTATAGAATAGGTTGTCTTACAATAGGTGTCATGAAGTCTCACACGCATTCTATATTTAAATCCTCTAATCACACCAGGGTGAATATCAAAAACTGGAGCATAATCATGTAACAACTCTGATAGTTCCTGTCGCTGTACGCTAGACAAACATTCCGATTCACTTATTTTATCTTGTATAATCAGTTCAAGATCGGGATTGGGACTAGCTACAGACAAGTTCTCGGTGTCATATGATGTTGCATTACTCTAATTGCATTCTACTGATAGATTCTGACAACATATCAGGAACCCTCATTTCTTTCAATAGAGACAGTTCAACAATTCCGTTGACTGTGTGTAAAATATATACTCCCTTTTTTTATACCGATGACTGCCCGGTTGTTGGCCAAATAATCCCACCCCCAAATGCATGTTACGGATAAATTGTTAATAATCGGGTAGGTTTCAATCAGTTAGGTGCTTATAAGTCTTTCCTCCTGAGTACATAGTTCCGCCATCACTTGAGCTTTAATGGGTTTAACTGAAGCGCCAAGAGCACAGGAAACACTACATCCCGTCACTGGGAAAGTAGGTACTTTCTCTACTCTGTTAATACAATTGAATTAATAACTTAAGACAGAACTCAACTCGCATGAGCACTCTTTGATTAACTTTATTGATATGTTACCATACCCACTGGAATACTTAGATTTTGAGGGATTTTATGATGGATGCTTCTTTTTTGGGAGACATGAGTGTTATTTCCATTTTACGGAAGCTGTTTTTAAAGACTGGTCTCAGATACTCCATTGCTGTTCACCGAACCTGATAAACCCAAGCTGTCAGTAACAGAAATGTAGTGCTTGTTTAAGAAGTTTGCAACACTACATGTACGAGGGCAGTTCAATAAGTAATGCAACACATTTTTTTTCTGAAACAGGGGTTGTTTTATTCAGCATTGAAATACACCAGGTTATTCCCCAATCTTTTAGCTACACAACACTATTTTTCAACGTAATCTCCATTCAATGCTACGGCCTTACGCCACCTTGAAATGAGGGCCTGTATGCCTGCACGGTACCATTCCACTGGTCGATGTCGGAGCCAACGTCGTACTGAATCAATAACTTCTTCATCATCCGCGTAGTGCCTCCCACGGATTGCGTCCTTCATTGGGCCAAACATATGGAAATCCGACGGTGCGAGATCGGGGCTGTAGGGTGCATGAGGAAGAACAGTCCACTGAAGTTTTGTGAGCTCCTCTCGGGTGCGAAGACTTGCGTGAGGTCTTGCGTTGTCATGAAGAAGGAGAAGTTCGTTCAGATTTTTGTGCCTACGAACACGCTGAAGTCGTTTCTTCAATTTCTGAAGAGTAGCACAATACACTTCAGAGTTGATCGTTTGACCATGGGGAAGGACATCGAACAGAATAACCCCTTCAGCGTCCCAGAAGACTGTAACCATGACTTTACCGGCTGAGGGTATGGCTTTAAACTTTTTTTTGGTAGGGGAGTGGGTGTGGCGCCACTCCATTGATTGCCGTTTTGTTTCAGGTTCGAAGTGATGAACCCATGTTTCATCGCCTGTAACAATCTTTGACAAGAAATTGTCACCCTCAGCCACATGACGAGCAAGCAATTCCGCACAGATGGTTCTCCTTTGCTCTTTATGGTGTTCGGTTAGACAACGAGGGACCCAGCGGGAACAAACCTTTGAATATCCCAACTGGTGAACAATTGTGACAGCACTACCAACAGAGATGTCAAGTTGAGCACTGAGTTGTTTGATGGTGATCCGTCGATCATCTCGAACGAGTGTGTTCGCACGCTCCGCCATTGCAGGAGTCACAGCTGTGCACGGCCGGCCCGCACGTGGGAGATCAGACAGTCTTGCTTGACCTTGCGGCGATGATGACACACGCTTTGCCCAACGACTCACCGTGCTTTTGTCCACTGCCAGATCACCGTAGACATTCTGCAAGCGCCTATGAATATCTGAGGTGCCCTGGTTTTCCGCTAAAAGAAACTCGATCACTGCCCGTTGTTTGCAACGCACATCCGTTACAGACGCCATTTTAACAGCTCCGTACAGCGCTGCCACCTGTCGGAAGTCAATGAAACTATACGAGACGAAGCGGGAATGTTTGAAAATATTCCACAAGAAATTTCCGGTTTTTTCAACCAAAATTGGCCGAGAAAAAAAAGTGTTGCATTACTTATTGAACCGCCCTCGTACTTATTACCAAAGTGTCATTTATTTTTAGAGCTATCTGCTCCTCTTCCTTTTTGGCCCCACCTGTCTCTGTCTTCACAATATCCCATACAGTTTTTATTTTGTTACATGATGCAATTATCTTTTTCTCATAATAAAGCTGCTTCGATTTCCGGATTACTTACTTCAATATTTTGCAGTATTCTTTGTAATACATTACAATTCTAACATCAGAGCTGTTGCTAGATAGTACAAACAGTCTCCTTTTTGTCCTACATGACATCTTTACTCCTTGTGTAATCCACAGTTAATTTTCTGACTTCTTTGTGATTTGAGTTACCTTTAGGGGAAAACAATTTTCAAAAGTGGAGGCAACTTTATTAATGAATGCTTTGTATTTTCTATTTGAGTCAGACGTGTTGTAACCATCTATCTGGTCGATGTCTTTGGGCAATTTCCTGAATTGCTCAATCGTTGACGTACTTGTTACCCTACTGTACTCAGATTTAATACGCTTTTTATACTGAGAAGTTTCAACATTTATCACAAGATGCTGCATGTCATGATCAAATAGCCCATTTATTATTGGTTTTGTGATATGACATTTTTCCCTAGATGTATCTACAAAAATATTATTAATAGCAGTCTCAGAGCATGTACATATCCTAGTAGCTCTCAACGAAATTTTGCTGCGTTTAGTAAGGATATTTCCTGTCTGAATTTTAAATGAATATCAAAGGATCACTTCCCGTTTATTTGGAATGTCATTTCTTGAGTAAATATTATTCTCTGTCGTCCACATTAATTTCAGACGTTACAATAGTACCACTGTTATTAAATTATACATTTAACTTTTATTGTGTATGTCTGTCTAGACATTGTATAGACAATTTGACTGTAGAGTCACAGCTCTAGATTATTGTCTGCAGTGAGTTAGCTACCGGACATTAAGGCAGACGTGCGCCGCTCGATCCTATGACTACATCAAGCTATTCCTTTTAAACAGAGCCCTGCACAGTTCAGACACATGTAGCACAAGTAACCGCAGGGAAAGACGCAACTGGTTTGCTCGTATGGGATGCTATTAAGAAGAGCAACTATTAATCAATAACCGTGAGGTACCGCCACAACTGAATCGAACGCCTTCCAGAAGTTGAGGAACATTGCATCTAGCTGAGCGCTTGTACTGTTTTTCTAAGTTTCACACGATCGTTGTATCCGGAACCTTTGTTAATTCCTACAGAGGAGATTGTCGTATTACAGAAATGTCATAATAAGTGAGCATACGACATGTCCCGGAATTCTAGAACAGACCGACGTCAGAGATAGGGGCCTATAACTTTGTTCGTTTGTTCAGCGAACCTTCCTGAAAATGGGAATCGCCTGTGCTATTTTTTCAGTGTTATTTTTCCAATCATTAGGAACTCTTCGTTCCTCCAGTGCCCTATGGTACACTGGTAGCTCAACAGAGGCAAATTGTTTTGTGTACTCCATGTTGTAATGGAATTGACCAATAACGCCCATTTTTAAGGGGTATTATACACTAATTAAAGCTGTTTTCGAAAAGCATTCGCTTAGTATGTTATTAGGGTAGTTGTTGCGATCAGTGAAAATTTGAAAGTGTGTATATTTAAATTACGACTTTTATTAATTCTAAAAGTTCCACTCGCATTTTTATATGTGTAATTTTGTCACTCAAATTATTATTGTCACTGAATTATTCTTTATCCTATTTGATATTTCATGTAACTTAAAAATGCAGTATCAATAATCGATACAGAACTCGTAAGTTCTTTGTCGATATGACCCTGTAATCTTTGGTCAGCAAAGTGATTTGAGCCAGTGTGTTTTGGCCGAGGTCTAGAGTATTTTTTTTTACGTATGTTTCCTGATAAACGTGTGGTGTCCACAATGCAAGTGGTACTTTATTTTTGTGATTCGAGATTGTGAAGGTTACTAAATTACTTTTGAGTTCAAAGTTCTGACAGTAAACATGTTTTTTTTTCTAAACAAAAAATCGTGGAGTCCTGCTTCATGATTTCGGTAATCTGGTAATAGTCAAAACCCGCACCATTTTCATCCAGAGACGCCACGTGTGCAACAGATATTCAGCAGCATCAAGATAAGTGACATCATGATCATCTCTACAAACTACTTTATACCCATTAGCCACACTGTAACGGTATCTTTATGGAAATAACTTTGCATGACAGTAGAGAGGTTCCATTATAATGTGGAATCGCATTTGTATCCCTTCAGTTGCAGTGGCCTTAAGCGATTTCTGTTTCTTTTCTGTCCCATAGTCACTTATTTCGGTATCTGTCATTCTGTGGTCAGTGCGACGATTTTAAGGAGGAACTACAGAGCGATTCTCCTTTGTGAATCAGTTGTGGAAAAGACGTTTAGTATTTCGGCCTTTCCTCTGTCATCCTCCGTTTCAATGCAGTTGTGGTCACAGAGTGTCTGAGCAAATGTATTCGAACCGTTTACTGATTTAGAGTAAGATTAAAACTTAAATAAGATTTTCTGTCGACTATTTAGAATCTTTCTTCCGAATTCTTTGAATGCTTCACGCAAGGCCCTCCTTAGGTTAATTTTAGCTTAGTTTATTTTGTTGTTTGTCTTTGAGCTTTGGCTACTTCGAAATTTACAGTGAAGCTTTCTTTGGTTTCGTAGCAGCTTTCTAACATGGTTGTCAAACGAAGGCGGGTCTTTTCCATTACTCATAACTTCGATCGGCACCTACGTCTCTAAAGCGTATTGTACGAGGAGCATTCAGTAAGTAACGTAACACTTTTTTTCTAGGCAAATTTAGGTTGAAAAATACAGAATTTGTTGTGGGTCATAGTGAAATATTCCCGCTTCAGCTGCTGTGGATTCATTAAGTCGCGACAGGTGACAGCGCTATTCCAACTTCCAAAATGGAATCTGTAAGAAGGTGCAATCCAAGCACAGAGGTGTCACTGTGTTTCTTTTGGTGGAAAACCAGAGCATCGCGAATATTCATAGTCGCTTTCAGAATGTCCACGGTGACTTGTCAGTGAACAAAAGCACGGTGAGTCGTTGGGCGAGGCGCCTGCACAAAAACCTCCCCGATCTCCCGCTTGCCAGCCGGCCACCCACAGCTGTGACTCCTGCAGTGTTGGAGGTGTTCGACGGACCACAATCAAACACGTCGCTGCTCATCTAGACGTCTCTGTTGACAGTGCTGACACACTCGACCATCAGCTGGGGTACTCACACGTGTGCGACCATCGGGTTCCTCAGCGCCTAACAGACCATAAAGAGCAACGATGTGCGGAATTGCTTGCGCGTTGCAAGGCTGACTGTGACAATTTTTGGTGAACATCGTCATTGGCGATGAAACATGGGCTCCTGACTTCGAACCGGAAAAAACGGCAATCGATGGAGAGGCGCCGCACTACCTCTCTTCCGAAGAAAAAGTTCAAAGCCGCAACCTGAGATGGTAAATTGATGGGGACGGTCTTCTGAGACACTCAGAGAGTTATTCAGTTAGATGTTCTCCATCATTCTGGAACGATCTACTCTGAAGTGTTTTGTGCTACCCTCATGAAATTGAAGAAACGACTTCAACGTGTTTACCGCCACAAAAATGCAGACGAACTTCTCCTTCTCCATGACAATGCAAGGCTCCCGAGAAGATCTCACAAAACTTCCATCTGTTTGGCCTAATGCAGGCTGCACTTCGCGGGAAGCAGTACATGGATGACCGGGAGGCTATTGATGCAGCAAGACGTTGGCTCTGACTTCGATCAGAAGAGCGGTACGATACTGGCATACACGCCCTCCCAGTAAGGAGCCGTAAGGCCGACGCATTGAATGGAGGCTGTGTTAAAAATAGTAGCCAAATGAGTGGGTAATTATATGATCTATTGCAATGCCGAATAAACCCAACATACTTTCAGAAAAAACGTATCGCATTAGTCATTGCTCTTGAAATTTATCCATTAACGCTACATGTTGTGAGGCCTGAAGATGAAACCACTGTGAACGGACGGACGTAGGCATCGAAGGGACGACCAGCATATCCCACGGGTATCTCATTCGGTTAGCTGCTGTTGCAGGCCCACACAGTTATAGACCTGTATCGTTGACGTCAGTTTATTGTAGAATTATGGAACATGTTCTATGCTCAAGAATTATGACGTTTCTTTGGAAAATGAACAGCTCCTATATAAAAATCAACATGGATTCCGCAAACGGAGATCCTGCGAAACTCAGCTGGCTCTGTTCCTCCATGAGATTCAAGTGTAGTGGACAACGGCGCTCCGGTTGATGCCGATTTCAGCAAGGAATTTGACACCACACCGTATTACCATTTAATGAAAACAAATACGAGTTTATCGAGTATCGAAGCAGACTGGATTGCAGATAGAACTCAACACGTCGCTCAACGGAACAAAATCGACAGATGTAATATCCCAACTACTACAGGGAAGTGTGGTAGGACCGTTTCTGTTTACAATATATATAAATGATCTCGTAGAAAGCGTCGGATGCTCTTTAAGGCTATTCGCAGATGATGCAGTTGTCTATACTAGAGTAGCAACGCCAAAAGATAGTAAGAATTTGCAAAATGACCTTCAGAGAATTGATGATTGGTGCAGGCTTCGGCAGTTCACCCTGAACGTAAATAAATGTAACATATTGCGCATGCGTAGGAAAAGAAATCCACTGCTGTACAGCTGCACTATTGATAACAAACAGCTGGAGACAGCGTCTGCCGTAAAATATTCAGACAGACCTTAAATTTAATGAACATATAAAACAGATAGTGGGAAAAGCCGACACCAGACTCAGATTCGTCTAAAGAATCTTAAGGAAAAGTTACTCATCCACGAGAGAAGTGACTTATAAGGTCCTTGTTCTCCCGATTCTTGGGTACTGTTCATCTATCTGGGATACCTATCAGGTAGGTCTGATAGAGGAGATAGGGCAGATCCAACGAAGAGCGGCACATTTCGTCACTGGATCGTTACGGTGGTGAGAGAGCTTTACGGAGATGCTAAACAAACTCCACTGGGATACGTTACAAGACAGGCGTTGTGCATCACGGAGAGATTTACTACTGAAATTTCGGGACAGTACTTCTCAGGAGGATCCGGACAACATATTACTTGAAACTTCCTGACAGATTAAAACTGTGTCTCGGTCCGGCACACAGTTTTAATCTGCCAGAAAGTTTCATATCGGCGCACACTCCGCTGCAGAGTGAAAATCTCATTCTGGAAACATATTACTTTCCCCCCATATATCTCGCGTATTGACCACGAGGAGAAAATTCTACAAATTAGAACCAATACAATTACCGATAGTCATTTTTCCCACGCACTAATTGGAGGGATCAGATAGTGGTACCGAGAGAACCCTCCACCACACACCATTAGGTGGCTTGCGGAGTATCATGTAGATGTAGATGTTACCGCCTGCAGTGAGGTTGATCCCTCAGTCATGGTCGAGTGGAAGGTCATTTCAGTGTGTGGCAGGAAGAGAAAAGCTTCCTGGACGACCGATCGAAAGGCCTCCCCAGCTGGTCTTAGAATCAGGTCTCAAACGCTTTGGCTGATAAAGATGCTGAGCCACATTTACTCACTTGTCCTCTTTCAGAGGAAGCCTCTGGGCCTGCAGGATCCGGAAATTCACCGAGCTGGTAGACGTGAACTCCAATATTAGGCTCTTATTGTGGCTCCATAGGGATAGGGCTGCCAGTGACGTGAAGAGATCCTGTGTCCATACGTGATACGGAACGAGTGCTTCCAGGTGCCATGAAGTGCACAGGATGCAACCAACTACAGGTGGTGGCTCGTCCCAGTATTAAAAAAAAACTGTGTAGACCATTTGAAGTGGTACAGGTTGCTAGTCGTGCCCACGATACAGCTATCTGTAGCATTTTGATCTATAGTATTGTCGACAGGACCAACTGTGGACCTTTGGTACTGAGATTGTAACCTCCCCCTCACTTACCGACCTTAATGACAGTGAAAACAGTGAAAAATTGAACCGCGTGTACCTAATGGAAATTTGGGAAAAGCAATCGTCACCGAAGTCAATCTGTCGGTAAGGAGGGAGGAAAGGGTTACATCTAAATGAAAGGAAAAATGCCAATGAAATTGGTGGAAATTGATTTTGAGAAAAGGGTAAAATTAATAAAGAAAATAGATGTGCAGTCGTCACGTTAACAGTTAATTGGTGTTAATTAGATATTTGAGATTTGGGGAAAATTACGGTCGCCAGTCCTATGGACAACTACTATAATAACTGAAAAAGAAAGGTTATTGCACATATAATTAGCACTAAAAGCATGGCATAACTGAAAAAGAAAGGTTATTGCACATATAATTAGCACTAAAAGCGTGGCAACTGAATGTTGACACGTGTTGTGTGAAAAGAAATAAGAGATTTAACTTTGAACGTGAATTAAATGATTCTGAACAATTAACAATAGTAACATTTAGTACGTACCAAGCCGAGCTGCAGTCACAGGTAAGCTAAAATATGGTAACAAAACTCGCACTCTTAATTTGTGCTTGCGTAATCTAAATACTGTAGCCAGCTATGAATACATCAACTGAACTTTGAAATTAAAGCAGTGAAATGGAATGATATTACTTCAACGCTGGCGTCTGAATTTCAACGATACTCAGGTTCATTTCGGAAAAGGAAGGGACCCTGCTTGGTAATGCAATTGGGACAATGAGCAACAAAGGTTCATGCTAAGTTGCTGTAATTTTGTGATGCAACAATTTTAAAAGCTGAGGTCTGCCATACAGTTCTAAAACTTTACGTGCTTCCAGTCTTCCTTGTTGGTTGATTGAAGGTTTGCAGTCGTCGGTCGAGCAAGTGACGACAGTCACTCATTGTCGGCCGTCGCTGTTGCAGAAGCTGGATGTTGGCGCGCCTTTTTCTCGACACGGTCACCAGGCAAAACGGGCTCTTGATGTGTGCCAGCTAATGCTTCCCGTCCGCGACACCGTGTCAGAAACTATCATAGCAATTCGAGCGCAATTACATGCTGCCAAACCCCGAAAGCGTGGCAACTCGCGGGAGCGTCACACAGCACACCTGCTCCACTGCACTACTCCAGCCAGACTCTCTCTGCCCGCGCTCCACGCGGCAGAGTTAACACTACTAAAGATCCTAAACACTTTGGTTCTCCACACGACCTATCGATGTATTCGTTCGGTAGCATAGTTTCCCTAGGCAAGACCCAGCGTAAAAATACAAATAATATTTACAAAACAACCAATTGTACATCGACATAAATTCATATATATATATATATATATATATATATATATATATATATATATATATATATATATATACAAATAGTAAAATAATTACAATATATAAAGACACAGAAATGTCATATCTTCAGGTAACAAAATAAGGAAAAGAGTTTGCAGTGCAATAGATGGAAATTGCAATAGATGGAAATAGGCGTTACACGTGCCCCACATTGTCTGACGATGTTCGTGTAACCTAAACAGACTCAGAAAATGTCCCAAAAAGGAAAAAAAAAACCAGCGGAAATGCATATGCTCAAAACATCAAGAAAATTTAGCATTAGGCTAATTAACCATAAACCAATTTTTAGACCATAATAATTGAGTGGAGACACCCCTAATCTTATTCCACTCTGTCATCTTACACAAAAGAAAACAGGTTGACAACGTATTAAAATTCATAGAAAACATAGAAAATGGATTAGCTATCCAAAAAAATCAAAATTTCTAACAGTATCAAGAAATGGAATACTATTTACAAAATTAATCAGAGTACATGGTCATAAAAAACAGGTATATCAAAATACACAAATTAATAATTAATTACATAGAATACAAATTTTATATAACCTTTTCATAATTAATACTCTCGCCATGAGAGTCCACTTAACGCTAAACAAGAAAATAATATACAGCAGATCGACAAAAACATAAATATTGACAGCAGAATTCTTTCACATCAGCTGTCCGGGAAGAAAACCAACTCCGCCTTCCGTACCCGCAAGTACAAAGAATGCCGACAGCGGCACAAGAGCCGACTGCGACTCCGCCTCGCCAGTATTGTTGAGCCCGCCTGTGCTGCACGCTTGATCTCACTCGCCCTTGTATCGGCACTTCCAGAACGTCCGTTTCACTGAATTCTTTCTGAAAAACTCACTCCTCAGTAATCTCAAGGGGTCCATTAATACTATCACAGTGGATAACTCAACACTGTCCATCATCACACGCATGTACTAGCCTGAAACTTAAAACAGCGTCTAAGTACATCGGCAGTAACTAGTAAATCACATCTTTATGAAATATTACAGCTAGTTTACAAAATCATATTTACATTCTTTAATCTGCTGTGACTCAGCTGAAAACTTAAACTAGCAGCTTGGATTTTTCAATTGATTAATAATTAGATACTCTTAAATCATTTAATCAAAATTAATTACTTATTAATTACGACTTCTTTAATGATCTTTTGGTCAGGCAAAAGCATGACAACACGGCAAATCCTTAAATATTACACTCTGTATTTACGTACTATAAAAATTACCCATTCTGTGCTATTAATCAATCCTTGATTGGTACAATTTGAAGTCTACAATGTTCCGTATAACTAATAGTTTTCCAGAGCTTGGATACTATAAGCAATAAGGATTTGTGTGAGTTATACCAATGACTTTGTATGGGCCATTATAAACAAATTTAATTTTAGAGATTTCATTGCCTATCACGCTCGATTTCTCGTGAGCTTTTACAAGTACTAAGTCTCAGATTGCAAACTTAGCAAAACGTGCTTTAGCGTCAGGACGACGTATGCGAGCATCGGCTTTTAGCTTCATTATTTCTCGCAAACGATCTCTTTTCACACCAACAATAATGTCAATCCGTGGAGGGAATTTGATTATCTCTTCCACAAGTCCCGATTTGTCTGAAAACAAACTCTTATTCCTCGTTATTACTTCATACAGGCCTCGTCTTTGTTCGTGAGTTACGTTTGACACACCGTCTACAATACTTTCCAATTCACTTTCTACACTATTGTCAATGCCGAGATTCCTCACGTTACAGTAGTTCAAATTCATTCCTACGTCAATGGCATCCGGCCAGTTAACAATGTGTATAGGCTGGTATTGCCTATGCACACCGTCTCCTGCCTCGTCAAAACCAACTACCATTGTTTTATCTTGGGACGTGCATGTCAAAGTTTTGCTTTCGCAATTAATCACTGCACGGTACTTTAATAGCCAATCTAACCCGCTAATTACTTCCGTAGTTAAGTCTGGCACGACGACAAACTCTTTTTGAAATCGTGCCCCACGTATCTCGAAGTTGACAAAAATCTGTTTTGTGACCGGTTTACTGGCCTTCCCAGTAGCACCGATAATTTTCACTCCTGTTACTGGCATAACTACGATGCCAGGTCTGTCTTTCAGTAACTCAAACATTTTCCCAGATACAGCACTCAATTCTGCACCGGTGTCAATCAACACGTTTAGTTGTAGGTCGTGCATATTAACAGACACTACTATCTGTCTACACCTGTCCTCGACTGTTTCTTTATTTTCCCACAGTAAATCCTCGTCTATATCCAGGTCATTCCAGAAAAAACCATCCGGCTTTGAGCCTAAATCCGGCTTATCTGGCGGGTTTTTCAGCTTCTGTTCGCATACAGTTTTAATTTCAACACGTTTGTCCTGAGGCTTAGTCTGTAGCTTCGCCTCCAATAGCGAAACCTTTTCCTGTAACTCGTCGACTAGTGAGTGTTGCTTTGCTATCAGTTCACTAATTGTCACCTTCGTTGATTCCTCTTTGGTCAGATTGATCTCATCTGCCAATCTACCTGGAGGAATGTGCCCAGTAGCATCTGCAATTACTTCCTCTGGATCTGAGCAACCCACACTGCTACCGTCTGACCATATAACGTCAGCTCTAACCTCATACACGCTGTAATCTACGTGCTTTTCTACCAATCGTGTCCGGCTATCACTAAAATTCTCGCAATCTTTCTCCTCAATACTTTCGCAATGTTTAAACTGGAGGTTTGCGTCGGATGGGTCGGGCACTTCTAACACTATAACTTTCGGTAAAGTCTGCCGGTCAGGGCCAGAACTTTCCGTTACTACTTCAACATCCAACTCTTGCGGTATGAAACACGACGAATCTTGCTCGTGCTCCCCATTAACATCAACTATTTCTAGTAAAGTCTGCCGGTTAAGGCCAGAACTTTCTATCATTTCACAAACACTATCTTCCTGCGGGACGAGACGCGGCAGATCCTGCCCGCGCTCCCCATAAACACTTCTCCCGTACAGGCCCCCATAATCTCTTAGTTCGTCGTATAAGCGACCGAACTGCCTTAACCAGACCTCATCCCTCTCTGCATCCCCTCCCTCGATGACGGACGTGTTATCCGACATCTAATTTTCTCTCAACAGTTGCGAATCATTCTTAAACTCAATCTCCAGTGTAGCTGTGGGTGTTACAGCTGCCACTTTATAATAGATTTCCGGAACACTACTTAAATTGTTCTCACTGACAGTGAATGTATTTTCTGCTGCCGTGTCTACAGCTGATCTACTACTTGTGGACGCACTCCTTTCTCCTAACACTGGCACATTCTCCCGCCGTTGATTATTCCATACGGAATTTTCATAACGACGACACCTCGGTTTTTTACTGTTAATGGGCCGCCAAAATTTCTCCACGCCCGGTCGGCCCCTCACCGGCGCGGCTACATGGTTTCCCTGTCTAGTCCCAGCAGATACGCTCCCCGGATGCTGCTGAGGCGGCTGATCACACCCTCTGGCGTTATTACTATTCTGCGAAGCCCGTATCACTCTAGTATAATACTGGTTTCCGTCATTCCTGTTATTATTTGCATTGTACCGATTGTCATTACGGCCCGAACCACTATTGTTATTGCTGCCAAGATTGCGGTATGCATTATTCCCATAGTTATCGTTGTTGTGGTTGCTGTGGTACCCGTTGTTATTACCACGGCCTCTACCACTGTCGCGATTATTGCGCCAATTGTCCTCGTCCTCAACTCTTTCCAGGAAATCATTGATTGTCCTGTAATTGCTTCCTACGTAGCGTTTTGTATCATCTGGAAGCTTCCTGTAGAGTTCCCACATTATTTCGGATTCCGTGCGGCGATCACGCAAATATTCGAACTTGCGGATCCAGCCCTCACAAAACTCCTTCATCGAGCCACGCGAATTCGCATCGAAAGGCCTCGATACGACAAATTCGCGCCAGACACTTTGATGTTTTTGCTCTGACCAGTATTCAGCCAGAAACAAATTTTTAAATTCGCCAAAAGTCAGGTTCGTAATGTTGAGGTTTAGGCCCCAACGCTTGGCATCACCAGCCAACACGTCAATAACCGCATTAATTTTTCTCTCATTAGTCCATGATCTGGGTAAAACTCTTTCACAGTTTTTAATGAAATCCGTCGCGTGTATACCGCCTTTTTTCAAGGGGTCGAACCGCTCCTCTTTCGCCAACAATTCGGAACTGTGTGCACAGATTGGCACATAGCTCTGTTTTTCGTCAAGTTTCTTTTCTAATTCCGAAACTACCGTAATTACTTGGCAAGTGGTTGTCGCAAGCGTTTCCACTTCCCTCTTTTTCTCTTCGCAGGTATTAGCCTGCTTCCTCACTTTGGTATCTACTTCGGATACTAAAGCCTTTAAAGTTTCTACCTTCTTTTGATCCATTTTTTTCACTAATTGAATTTGTTCCGTCACCTTATTCTCGATGATCGGAGCAACTGTTCCTCCTACACTTTTCTCGATTCTGCTAATTTCGGAATAAAAACGAGTATTTATGCTCGCAATTTCCACCTGAACGCCTATCATTTCCTGTTTAAGATTACCGATTTCGGTATTAATCACAACAATATCTTCTTTGATTTTATCAACTTTTGTGTTAACAACTCCAACGTTGTTGTTAACAACATTAATACCTTTGTTCTGATTGTCTAGCTTCCGTTCAATTTTTTCAGACTGAGCTTCTCGCTTGGCAGATTGAGCTTCTTGCTTGGCAGCCTGAGCTTTAATTTCAGCCGACTGACTCTTGATTTAGTTAATTAAAACATTCAATAAATCAGTTAAATTCCCGGAAACTACCGGTTTTACTTTCTTAGCGGCTTCCTCTTTAATTGTCCTCCCGTATTCGTCATCAAGGGGTTAAGATTTGATTTTCACTTCCGATTCCGAAACATTTTCTAAAGTTTGCAATTCCATTTCTGCTCTTTGTTGCGTTTCGGCGGTCGCGTCTTTCATGCTCGCCGCCTGCCCCTGAATAATGGGTACCGCGGTGCGCGTTTCCCACTGTTCGACCGATTGTTCCGTATCCAAGTCTACCAAATTTTGGTAATTGTTGCCTTCACTCTTTTTAATAATTTTCAATATAAATGCCAAAACCCAAATATAATTAGGATTACTCGCACTACTTATTCTCGCTGACGTAACGGCCTGTTCGTAACCAGTACTTTGTTACGAGATTTGCACAATGCAAAATTCGTGTCCAGAACAACCTCAAATCTGAAGACGGTCCTGTCACCAGGTGGCCACGTGTAACCTCCCCCTCACTTACCGACCTTAATGACAGTTAAAAATTAAACCGCGTGTACCTAATGGAAATTAGGGGAAAAACAATCGTCACCGAAGTCAATATGTCGGTAAAGAGGGAGGAAAGGGTTACATCTAAATGAAAGGAAAAATGCAAATGAAATTTGTGGAAATTAATTTTGAGAAAAGGGTAAAATTAATAAAGTAAATAAATGTGCGGTCGTCACGTTAACAATTGTTGTTTGTTGTTGTGGTCTTCAGTCATGAGACTGGTTTGATGCAGCTCTCCATGCTACTCTATCCTGTGCAAGCTACTTCATCTCCCAGTAACTACTGCAACCTACATCCTTCTGAATCTGCTTAGTGTATTCATCTCTTGGTCTGCCTCTACGATTTTTACCCTCCACGCTACCCTCCAATGCTAAATTGGTGATCCCTTGATGCCTCAGAACATGTCCTACCAACCAATCCCTTCCACTAGTCAAGTTGTGCCACAAATTTCTCTTCTCCCCAATCCTATTCAATACCTCCTCATTAGTTATGTGATCTACCCATCTAATCTTCAGCATTCTTCTGTAGCACCACATTTTAAAAGCTTCTATTCCCTTCTTGTCCAAACTATTTATCGTCCATGTTTCACTTCCATACACGGTTACACTCCATACAAATACTTTCAGAAACGACTTCCTGACATTTAAATCTATACTCGATGATAAAAAATCTCTTCTTCATAAACGCTTTCCTTCCCATTGCCAGTCTACATTTTATATCCTCTCTACTTCCACCATCATCAGTTATTATACTCCCTAAATAGCAAAACTCCTTTACTACTTTAAGTGTCTCATTTCCTAATTTAATTCCCTCAGCATCACCCGACTTAATTCGACTACATTCCATTATCCTCGTTTTACTTTTGTTGATGTTCATCTTATATCCTCCTTTCAAGACACTGTCCATTGTGTTCAACTGCTCTTCCAAGTCCTTTGCTGTCTCTGACAGAATTACAATGTCATCGGCAAACCTCAAAGTTTTTATTTCTTTTGCATAGATTTTAATACCTACTCCGAATTTTTCTTTTGTTTCCTTCACTGCTTGCTCAATATACAGATTGAATAACATCGGGCAGAGGCTACAACCCTGTCTCACTCCCTTCGCAACCACTGCTTCCCTTTCATGCCCCTCCACTCTTATAACTGCCATCTGGTTTCTGTACAAGTTGTAAATAGCGTTTCGCTCCCTGTATTTTACCCGTGCCATCTTCAGAATTTGAAAGAGACTATTCCAGTCCACATTGTCAAAAGCTTTCTCTGTTGTTGTTGTTGTGGTCTTCAGTCCTGAGACTGGTTTGATGCAGCTCTCCATGCTACTCTATCCTGTGCAAGCTTCTTCATCTCCCAGTACCTACTGCAACCTACATCCTTCTGAATCTGCTTAGTGTATTGATCTCTTGGTCTCCCTCTACGATTTTTACCTTCCACGCTGCCCTCCAATGCTAAAGTTGTGATCCCTTGATGCCTCAAAACATGTCCTACCAACCGATCCCTTCTTTTAGTCAAGTTGTGCCACAAACTTCTCTTCTCCCCAATCCTATTCAATACCTCCTCATTAGTTACGTGATCTACCCACCTTATCTTCAGCATTCTTCTGTAGCACCACATTTCGAAAGCTTCTATTCTCTTCTTGTCCAAACTAGTTATCGTCCATGTCTCACTTCCATACATGGCTACACTCCATACAAATACTTTCAGAAACGACTTCCTGACACCTAAATCTATACTCGATGTTAACAAATTTCTCTTCTTGAGAAACGCTTTCCTTGCCATTGCCAGTCTACATTTTATATCCTCTCTACTTCGACCATCATCGGTTATTTTACTCCCTAAATAGCAAAACTCCTTTACTACTTTAAGTGTCTCATTTCCTAATCTAATTCCCTCAGCATCACCCGACTTAATTTGACTACATTCCATTATCCTCGTTTTGCTTTTGTTGATGTTCATCTTATATCCTCCTTTCAAGACACTGTCCATTCCGTTCAACTGCTCTTCCAAGTCCTTTGCTGTCTCTGACAGAATTACAATGTCATCGGCAAACCTCAAAGTTTTTACTTCTTCTCCATGAATTTTAATACCTACTCCGAACTTTTCTTTTGTTTCCTTTACTGCTTGCTCAATATACAGATTGAATAACATCGGGGAGAGGCTACAACCCTGTCTCACTCCTTTCCCAACCACTGCTTCCCTTTCATGCCCCTCGACTCTTATAACTGCCATCTGGTTTCTGTACAAATTGTAAATAGCCTTTCGCTCCCTGTATTTTACCCCTGCCACCTTCAGAATTTGAAAGAGAGTATTCCAGTCAACATTGTCAAAAGCTTTCTCTAAGTCTACAAATGCTAGAAACGTAGGTTTGCCTTTTATTAATCTTTCTTCCAAGATAAGTCGTAAGGTCAGTATTGCCTCACGTGTTCCAACATTTCTACGGAATCCAAACTGATCTTCCCCGAGGTCGGCTTCTACCAGTTTTTCCATTCGTCTGTAAAGAATTCGCGTTAGTATTTTGCAGCTGTGACTTATTAAACTGATAGTTCGGTAATTTTCACATCTGTCAACACCTGCTTTCTTTGGGATTGGAATTATTATATTCTTCTTGAAGTCTGAGGGTATTTCACCTGTCTCATACATCGTGCTCACTAGATGGTAGAGTTTTGTCATGACTGGCTCTCCCGAGGCCATCAGTAGTTCTAGTGGAATGTTGTCTACTCCCGGGGCCTTGTTTCGACTCAGGTATTTCAGTGCTCTGTCAAACTCTTCACGCAGTATCTTATCTCCCATTTCGTCTTCATCTACATCCTCTTCCATTTCCATAATATAGTCCTCGAGTACATCTCCCTTGTATAAACCCTCTATATACTCCTTCCACCTTTCTGCCTTCCCTTCTTTGCTTAGAACTGGGTTTCCATCTGAGCTCTTGATATTCATACAAGTGGTTCTCTTCTCTCCAAAGGTCTCTTTAATTTTCCTGTAGGCAGTATCTATCTTACCCCTAGTGAGACAAGCCTCTACATCCTTACATTTGTCCTCCAGCCATCCCTGCTTAGCCATTTTGCACTTCCTGTCGATTTCATTTTTGAGACGTTTGTATTCCTTTTTGCCTGCTTCATTTACTGCATTTTTATATTTTCTCCTTTCATCAATTAAATTCAATATTTCTTCTGTTACCCAAGGATTTCTATTAGCCCTCGTCTTTTTACCTACTTGATCGTCTGCTGCCTTCACCACTTCATCCCTCAGAGCTACCCATTCTTCTTCTACTGTATTTCTTTCCCCCATTCCTGTCAATTGTCCCCTTATGCTCTCCCTGAAACTCTCTACAACCTCTGGTTCTTTCAGTTTATCCAGGTCCCATCTCCTTAAATTCCCACCTTTTTGCAGTTTCTTCAGTTTCAATCTGCAGTTCATAACCAATAGATTGTGGTCAGAATCCACATCTGCCCCAGGAAATGTCTTACAATTTAAAACCTGGTTCCTAAATCTCTGTCTTACCATTATATAATCTATCTGAAACCTGTCAGTATCTCCTGGCTTCTTCCATGTATACAGCCTCCTTTCATGATTCTTGAACCAAGTGTTTCTCTAAGTCTTTCTCTAAGTCTACAAATGCTAGAAACGTAGGTTTGCCTTTCCTTAATCTAGCTTTTAAGATAAGTCGTAGGGTCAATATTGCCTCACGTGTTCCTATATTTCTACGGAATCCAAACTGATCTTCCCCAAGGTCGGCGTCTACTAGTTTTTCCATTCGTCTGTAAAGAATTCGCGTTAGTATTTTGCAGCCGTGATTTATTAAACTGATAGTTTGGTAATTTTCACATCTGTCAACAAATGCTTTCTTTCGGATTGGAATTTTTATATTCTTCTTGAAATCTGCGGGTATTTCGCCTGTCTCATATATCTTGCTCACCAGGTGGTAGAGTTTAGTCATGACTGTCTCTCCCAAGGCCGTCAGTAGTTCCAATGGAATGTTGTCTACTCCGGGGGCCTTGTTTCGACTCAGGTCTTTCAGTGCTCTGTCAAACTCTTCACGCAGTATCTTATCTCCCATTTCGTCTTCATCTACATCCTCTTCCATTTCCATAATATTGTCCTCAAGTACATCGCCCTTGTATAAACCCTCTATATACTCCTTCCACGTTTCTGCTTTCCCTTCTCTGCTTAGAACTGGGTTTACATCCGAGCTCTTGATATTCATACAAGTGGTTCTCTTCTCTCCAAAGGTCTCTTTAATTTTCCTGTAGGCAGTATCTATGTTACCCCTCGTGAGATAAGCCTCTACATCCTTACATTTGTCTTCTAGCCATCCCTGCTTAGCCATTTTGCACTTCCTGTCGATTTCATTTTTGAGACGTTTGTATTCCTTTTTGCCTGCTTCATTTACTGCATTTTTATATTTTCTCCTTTCATCAATTAAATTCAATATTTCTTCTGTTACCCAAGGATTTCTACTAGCCCTCGTCTTTTTACCTACTTGATCCTCTGCTGCCTTCACTACTTCATCCCTCAAAGCTATCCATTCTTCTTCTACTGTATTTCTTTCCCCCATTCCTGTCAATTGTGCCCTTATGCTCTCCTTGAAACTCTGTACAACCTCTGGTTCTTTCCGTTTATCCAGGTCCCATCTCCTTAAATTCCCACCTTTCCCTTAACAATTAATTGGCGTTAATTAGATATTTGAGATTTGCGGAAAATTACGGCCACCAGTCCTATGGACAACATATATAATAACTGAAAAAGAAAGGTTATTGCACATATAATTGGCACCAAAAGCGTGGCAACTGAAGGTTGACACGTGTTGTGTGAAATCTGAAAGTTTACAAAGTTGTTAAGGCTTTCGTGGCCACTTGTTGACAAACTGCCAATTGGCTTCTGTCTCGGGTTCTTCGGCCGACGTTCATCTAATGATTTTTCTGACGTTTCGCCAGCACGAGTGGCTAGCATTGTCAAAGCTTCACCCTCCATTGCCGGTGGTGAACTGGAGGCGAGCTCGCGGCCGCAGACTATATGTACCTGGCGCGCCAACGTCCGAGGGCTTCTCCGCGGTCATTTCCGGTGCGGTTCTCCTCTTGCTACCTGCGACGGTCGTTCGCTGCAGTACGGGAAGTCAGGATCCGTTGACCTTAAGGCTTTCCTCTTTCTTGTTCAAACTGTTCGCGTGTTTTTGTATTTCTACAGCTTCTCTGAATAAGCGCGTGTGATAATGCTTCTCTACAGCCAGAACATCCGTGTCGGCGAATTTTATTACGTGGTCGGTCTCATTCAGTGCGTGCTCTGCCACGGCCGATTTCTCCACCTGCCCCAACCTGCAATGTTGCTTATGCTCTTTGATCGTGGTGTTGATGGATCGTCCAGTCATTCCGACATAAACTTTTCCGCATGTGCATGGTATACGGTATATTCCCGACATTGCAAGTGGGTCTCTTTTCTCCTTCGCCAATCTAAGACACTCTTTGATCTTCCTTGTCGGTTTGAAAATCGTCTTTACGCCATGTTTGCGCAATATACGGCCGATTCTGTCCGTCACTCTGGGAATGTATGGTAGAAAGGCCGTACCCGACATTTCTTTTTCTGGTTCCTTACTTCGCCGAGTGTTTGGCTCTGTTACACTTCTAATATAATTTGTGGAGTACCCATTGCTCCTCAGGACAGTTTCCAGGTGTTGCATTTCTCGTTTGAGGTGTTGCAGCTCACATATTCGTCCTGTTCTCGTTACGAGCGTACTAATCAAGCCTCTTTTCCGGCTCGGGTGGTGGTTTGACAGTTTGTGCAGGTATCGGTCCGTGTGTGTCGGTTTTCGATACACGCTGTGTCTCAGGTTTTCGCCATCACTTGTGACCAGCACGTCTAGAAATGGCAGTTTCTTGTCCTTTTCTACTTCCATGGTAAATGTTATGTTGGCATGGAGGCTGTTCAAGTGTCTTAGGAAGTAGCCGAGCTGTTCTTCCCCATGGCTCCACACCACGAAAGTATCATCGACGTACCATTTCTAGATGTGCTGGTCACAAGGGTCGGCGAAACCCTGGGACACAGCGTGTATCGAAAACCGACACACACCGGAAATGACCGCGGAGAAGCCCTCGGACGTTGGCGCGCCAGGTACATATAGTCTGCGGCCGCGAGCTCGCCTCCAGTTCACCACCAGCAATGGAGGGTGAAGCTTTGACAATGCCAGCCACTCGTGCTGGCGAAACGTCAGAAAAATCATTAGATGAACGTCGGCCGAAGAACCCGAGACAGAAGCCAATTGGCAATCTGAAAGTTTGTCAGAAGTAATAAATTTCGCTACACTCTGACTTAATTTAGCAAAAGAATTAATAAAACCGGAAAATTGAAGCTTAATTTAGTGACTGAAATTAATAGTGAGATTTGTTTCTGAAGCACTACGAAATTCAGTAAAATAAGGTTAGTCTTGGGCTACCTCAACAATCATTTCAAAAGCTACTTGAATCTACGCAATTTAGAAATAAGAGATTTAACTTTGAACTTGGATTAAATGAATCTGAACAATTAACAATAGTAACATTTAGTACGTACCAAGCCGAGCTGCAGTCACAGGTAAGCTAAAATAAGGTAACAAAACTCGCACTCTTAATTTGTGCTTGCGTAATCTAAATACTGTAGCCAGCTATGAATACATCAACTGAACTTTGAAATTAAAGCAGTGAAATGGAATGATATTACTTCAACGCTGGCGTCTGAATTTCAACGATACTCAGGTTCATTTCGGAAAAGGAAGGGACCCTGCTTGGTAATGCAATTGGGACAATGAGCAACAAAGGTTCATGCTAAGTTGCTGTAATTTTGTGATGCAACAATTTTAAAAGCTGAGGTCTGCCATACAGTTCTAAAACTTTACGTGCTTCCAGTCTTCCTTGTTGGTTGATTGAAGGTTTGCAGTCGTCGGTCGAGCAAGTGACGACAGTCACTCATTGTCGGCCGTCGCTGTTGCAGAAGCTGGATGTTGGCGCGCCTTTTTCTCGACACGGTCACCAGGCAAAACGGGCTCTTGATGTGTGCCAGCTAATGCTTCCCGTCCGCGACACCGTGTCAGAAACTATCATAGCAATTCGAGCGCAATTACATGCTGCCAAACCCCGAAAGCGTGGCAACTCGCGGGAGCGTCACACAGCACACCTGCTCCACTGCACTACTCCAGCCAGACTCTCTCTGCCCGCGCTCCACGCGGCAGAGTTAACACTACTAAAGATCCTAAACACTTTGGTTCTCCACACGACCTATCGATGTATTCGTTCGGTAGCATAGTTTCCCTAGGCAAGACCCAGCGTAAAAATACAAATAATATTTACAAAACAACCAATTATACATCGACATAAATATATATATATATATATATATATATATATATATATATATACAAATAGTAAAATAATTACAATATATAAAGACACAGAAATGTCATATCTTCAGGTAACAAAATAAGGATTAGAATTTGCAGTGCAATAGATGGAAATAGGAGGATATGCATTTCCGGCGTTACAAGATGACTGGAGGGTCTAAATCAGAGGCTCAGACGGTTCTGCGACCGTGTAGGCTGCAGATCCATTGACCAGCGTCTTAGCGAGGTGGGGATTCAGATTACAATAAACCGGTCGAGGGCACACTACACTCAAGGTGCGCCGGTGTAGGGTTGATTGGGCGGTTTTTTAGGTTGAGAGAGTCTTCGGAAAGTATGAGAAGGTCTTCAGTCTCAAAGGGCGCGGGAAAAATATAGGATGAGAATATACATAGGATCTTTTGTTTTTTGACTCATCAGTCTTCTGACTGGTTTGATGGGGCTCGTCACCAATTTCTCTTCTATGTCAACCCCTTCATCTCAGAGTAGCACTTGCAACCTACGTTGTCAGTTATTTGTTCTATGTACCGCAATCTCTGACTTTCTCTATATTTTTTACTCTTTACAGTTCCTCTAGTACCACGGAAGTTATTCCCTGCTGTCTTAACAGATGTCCTATTATCCTGTCCCTTCTTCTTGTCAGTGTTGTCCGTCTATTCCTTTCCTCGCAGATTCTGGGGAGAACCCCTTTATTTCTTCTCTTATCAGTTCTCCTAATTTTCAACATTTGTCTGTAGCATCACACCTCAAATGCCTCGATTCTCTTCTGTTCCGGTTTTCCCACAGTCCACAACTTATTGCCATACCATTCTGTGCTCCAAATTCTTAGAAATTTATTTCTCAAATTAAGACTTGTGTTTGATACTGGTAGGCTTCTCTTGGCCAGGAATGCCATTTTTTCCAGTGTTAGTCCGATTTTTATGTCCTCGTTGCTTCGTCTGCCAGGGGTTATTTTGCTGCTTAGGTAGCAGAATATCTTAACTTCATCTACTTCGTGATCACCAATTATGCTGTTAAGTTTTTCGCTGTTATCATTTTCGCTACTTCTCATACTTTCGCCTTTCTTCAATTTACTCTAAATCCTTGTTGTCTACTCATGAGACTGTTCATTCCATTCAACAATCCTGTAAAATATTCTTCACTCTTACTGAGTATAGCAATGTCATCAGCAAATCTCGCTTTCTTTCCGTCGGGGATTTTCGTTACTTACAAAAACATCAGGCAATTTTATAACGTGTTTGTACAATGGGCTCGTGTTTGCTAGCTTTCTTCCTGGACAGTGTTTCATCTTCTGCTGTCGACTTGATATTTGTTGTGTTTCTATTTGCTCTGTGGTCTCCTGTGATGCTTCCCAGCATCTTACTGAATGTTCTGTTCTTTGAATTTCCCGTTCCAACGACATTTTGTTTGCACACAGTCTTTAATTCTTGGTTGAACGATGTCTTCCTTTTCGCACATGGAATGCACACTGGAGCTCTCTTGCTATTTTTACAGTCCCTTTGCAGATGGTCACATTCTTCACGGTGGGAACACATCAGTTTGGTCTCCCTACGGTGCTTTGTAATGTGCCCATAGGCGTGGCATCTTATAGCATTTGCTGACTGCAACGTAGTCCTTCACAGTGATTGTTCGAAATACAGGGTGATTCAAAAAGAATACCACAACTTTAAAAATGTGTATTTAATGAAAGAAACATAATATAACCTTCTGTTATACATCATTACAAAGAGTATTTAAAAAGGTTTTTTTTCACTCAAAAACAAGTTCAGAGATGTTCAATATGGCCCCTTCCAGACACACGAGCAATATCAACCCGATACTCCAACTCGTTCCACACTCTCTGTAACATATCAGGCGTAACAGTTTGGATAGCTGCTGTTATTTCTCGTTTCAAATCATCAATGGTGGCTGGGAGAGGTGGCCGAAACACCATATCCTTAACATACCCCCATAAGAAAAAATCGCAGGGGGTAAGAACAGGGCTTCTTGGAGGCCAGTGATGAAGTGCTCTGTCACAGGCTGCCTGGCGGCCGATCCATCGCCTCGGGTAGTTGACGTTCAGGTAGTTACGGACAGATAAGTGCCAATGTGGTGGCGCTCCATCCTGCTGAAATATGAATTGTTGTGCTTCTTGTTCGAGCTGAGGGAACAGCCAATTCTCTAACATATCCAGATACTGTAGTCCAGTTACAGTAGCACCTTCGAAGAAAAAGGGACCAAAAACTTTATTGGCTGAAATGGCACAGAAAACGTTCACCTTAGGCGAGTCACGTTCATACTGAGTTGTTTCCCGCGGATTCTCAGTGCCCCATATACAGACATTGTGACGGTTGACTTTCCCGTTAGTGTGGAAAGTTGCTTCATCACTAAACACAATCTTTGAAACGAAAGATTCATCTGTTTCCATTTGAGCAAGGAGAAAATCACAGAAATCGATTCTTTTAATCTTATCAGCTGCAGACAGTGCTTGAACCAATTTCAGACGATAAGGTTTCATAACTAACCTTTTTCGTAGGACTCTCCATACAGTTGATTGTGGAATTTGCAGCTCTCTGCTAGCTCTGCGAGTCGATTTTCCTGGGCTGCGAACAATTGCTTGCTGGATGCGTGCTACATTTTCATCACTCGTTCTCGGCCATCCAGAACTTTCCCCTTTGCACAAACACCCATTCTCTGTAAACTGTTTATACTAACGTTTAATACACCACCTATCAGGAGGTTTAACACCATACTTCGTTCGAAATGCACGCTGAACAACTGTCGTCGATTCACTTCTGCTGTACTCAATAACACAAAAAGGTTTCTGTTGAGCGGTCGCCATCTTAGCATCAACTGACGCTGACGCCTAGTCAACAGCGCCTCAAGCGAACAAATGTACAACTAAATGAAACTTTATAGCTCCCTTAATTCGCCGACAGATAGTGCTTAGCTCTGCCTTTTGTCGTTGCAGAGTTTTAAATTCCTAAAGTTGTGGTATTCTTTTTGAATCACCCTGTACAATGTATATTCTTTTCTATGTGGCCAATTGCGCTCTGACTTTTGGATTTACCTCCAGCACATAATTTACAGTCAGCTTCTCCCGTTCACCTAATTTTAACAAGTGTTTTTCGTCTAACAGTTTCTTCCTGTATTTGGTTACCTACAAGTTCTGTTTGTATAATGACTCAATCAATTTACTCTCTGGAGTCGTAACTGAGACATCATACACTACCGCTTTCGGCTTCCGTTTCCTCGGTGGCTTGCGTACCATTTCTTTAATTGACTCCCAATTCTGTTTCAGCTTCAGATATGACTACATTGTTCGCTGTCTTTATTTTCTTCATATTCATATTTTATTTCTTCGAATCAGTTAGCTATGATTAGACGTGTCTCTGTTTCCTTTGCGTCTTTCTTGTCCTTGGATGTAGTGAATAGCTTGCCTACCTTGCTTAGCTTGTGTGGTCTCGACCATGGATTCTGTGACAGCCATCTGAGCTAGCGGAGCTGTGAAGGCCACATTAGCGAACGATCTTGTTTCTGTTTTCCTCCCTAAGTCTGGCATTTTCTTTTTTGCAATTGTTCTATACGCCCAGTCAGTTCTGCATGTGATATTGCGCAGTGAGTTTGTATTTCATCTATAGTATTTTTGCGGCAGTAACCGTCGTGATTACGGGGAATTGTATTATAACCACAAAGTTCGTACATTACTTGTCACCGAATGCTCCGAACGTTTTGTGGAGGGCTTTGTTGCACACTCTGTGTCGCTTTCTGCCTAACCCATGTTTCATACTGAGTGTATGAGATGCCTACGCCTTGCTGTATTGATAGTCACTTACAGATGTCGTTATTGCCAACGCCTCTGCTACCTCCGCAGTCACTGACGTCACACGCTTCCTTCGTCGACGTAGCCGTTGCCCGCGGTGGCCGGCGGTGTGGCAGCTGATGCTGGTGTTGCTGCTGGCGTACGCTGCGCTCAACTTGGCCTGAATGCTGACGCTTCGCAATGCGACGCGGCCCAACCCACGGAAAACGACTGTTACACAAAGGCGAATACACAAAGAGTATTTATACGTCTCTCATTATTACAGTAACGTCCGCACAGATCTCACGATCTCGAGCGGTATCGATTCCATAAGACGAACTCACTAATCGACCGTCAACGTTGGTGAATTTTGTTTTCTGCCTCAAACACGTGATACGAAAGGAGCCGACATTAACCAGCGCTACCGACTCTGCGGCCATTTTGTGGCCTTTCCAGAGTGATTATAACTGTTAGTAGTTTCTGTACGTGGCTTAATCTATGGTTACAGATTGCTTCTCTGGAAATCTGTGCGTATCTCAGTAAAATTGGAAATTTGTTTGTGTGTGTGTGTGGGGGGGGGGGGTGAGGGGGGGGGGCGTGCGACCCGTGACGAGGCGCCCCTGACCGCACGGCTAACCAGCGCGGCCGTATCTCAGTGACAGCCACAATAACAATAACAATAATGTACCGATGGCAACGCCATTTGAACAACAATCAAAGCACACCCCTTGCGGCATCGTGGTGTTAATAACAAAAATTATGTGGATGGATGTTCTACCAGTAAAGTGCCAGAGTTGCGGTGGGAATTACTGATATAGCAACAGGTACTCGAATAAAATATCCGGAAAATCACGACAGACGCTTTTTATCAACAGTAGTAAGTCATCTACTGATGACGTCATAGCATGCAGCAGCTTCGCAAACCTACATGTATTTGGAAAACGTTTTTCTTTTTTTTTTCAACCGAAACATCACATCCCTACCTATGTCACCAAGTTTGCTAAAGACTCATTAAATGTGTCACCGAACATTTTTCGTGGAACACATTTAACTCAAGCTCTCGTAAAATCGGATGTGCAGTGCGCCATCACCACCTGGTTTTACGAGAGGTGTGGAAATCCGAGTGTGCAGCAAACTGCAGTGACCGCATTTCACGTAACGGCGCGCACTGAATATCGAATTACACATTTGTTTGTATTCTGTTGCGACGACCAGAATAAATTCTGATTCTGCGTTGTTCGCGGGACGAAGCATCCACGTTACGCTCCAGTGTTCGGTTCCGCATGATTTCCGCGTACCCCACTATGCTCTCAAGACTAAAATGACGAACGACGCATCTGAAAATCATCTATCAGGCTTTGGGAAACATAAAAGCAACATGTTCCTATTAAAGTGTTTAACACCATTAAACGCCATGGTTTGACAACGGCCTACTCTATTGATTTTTCTTACTTTCAGGAAATACTTCAATACTGTCTGTTTGGTTTAACAAATCTGTAAACCGGCCTAGCAATGTTTTGAACACGACGACAACAACAGACAATGAAAGAAACGCAGAAGGTACAGCGGAGAGTCATAAAAACTGACAATCCACAAAGATCAGCGGTTTGACCAGTGTTAGTTGTTTAGTTGGTTACATGTTACACGGGAAGGGCAGATACTAGCTATTGGAAAAATAAAGAGGTCTTTGGAGAAAAGAGAAGCAGATCTACCAATGTGAAGAGCTCAGATGGAAAACCAGTCCTAAGCAAAGAAGGGAAAAGCTGAAAGGTGGAAGGAGTATATAGAGGGTCTATACAAGGCAGAAGTTCTTTGAGGCAATATTATGGCGAGGGAAGTGGAAGTAGATGAAGATGTGATGAGAGATATGATACGACGAGAAGAATTTGACAGAGCTGTGAAAGATCTAAGTCGAAATAAGGCCCCGGGAGTAGACCGTATTCCGTCAGGTCTACTTGGGAGAGCCAGCCATCACAAAACTCTTTCATCTCGCGTGGAAAATGTACGAGACAAGCGAAATACCCTCAGACTTCAAGAAGAATGTAATAATTCGAATTCCAAAGAAAGCAGTTGCTGACAAGTCTAAAAATTATCAAACTATCATTTTAATGAGGCATGGTTGCGAATATAATAACACGAATTTCTTACAGAAGAATGGAAAACCTCGTAGAAGCCGACCTCGGGGAAGATAAGTTTGGACTCCGGAGAAATGTAGGAACATTCGAGGCAATACTGGCCCTACGACTTATCTTAGAATATAGGTTAAGGAAAGGCAAACCTACATTTATGGCATTTGTAGACCTGGAGAAGGCTTTAGACAATATTAACTGGAATACTCTCTTTGAAATACTGAAGGTAGCCCGGGTAAAATACAGGGAGCGATAGGCTATTTACAACTTGTGCAGAAACCAGACGACAGTTATAAGAGACTAGGGGTATGAAAGAGAAGCAGTGGTTGAGAAGGAAGTGAGACAGGATTGTAGCCTATCACCTATGTTATTCAATCTGTACAATGAACAAGCAGTATACGAAAGTAAAGAAAAATTTGGAACAGGAATTAAAGTTCAGGCGAAAGAAATAAAAACTTTGAGATTTGCTGATGACATTGTTATTCTGTCAGTGACAGCAAAGGACTTCGAGGAGCAATTGAACAGAATGGACATCGTCTTGAAAGGAGGATATAAGATGAACAACAACAAAAGCAAAACAAGAGTAATGGAATGAAATAGAATTGAATGGCAAATTGTTGAAACCAAATAAGTCAAAATTTTCAATTTTTGTTTCTTTACTGAATAGTACATTTAAGAGTATAGCCTATCGTTTGGTGCTGATAGGAAACACGTCATGCTCCTACAAGTTGTATAAAAGGTGGTGGACTTTATGCTGTTTGTTGCTGAAACCAAATAAGTCTCTGACTTATTTCAACAGATGTTGCTCGTTCCCACGCGGAATCTGTTTTCCTCTAATACTGTACATTGTTGATGAAATTATCCATTTCCTGTGTTGTGACACTAACAGTCACTGTTAATGTTCATTGAGTGGCAGCTGGTTGTATTACTATGGCTCCAAAAAGGAAGAACAGCAGTGCAGATTATGATAGAAGTAAGATAAAGACATCTCGTACCAAAGGACTGCCTTATCGAAGTTACATAGGACATTATGTTCCAAGCAAAGCAGTTAGAGAATTTTGCAGGTAAATATCAGTCTTTTTTGGAAAAACCGTAGGAAACTGTATAGATGTAAATAATATCAATATTAGCAGCAATACCAATCTTATATTTCCTTTCAGCTGCAGAGTGAAATATTATGACTCCACTGAAGTAACTGAACATAATAATAGTTTGGCAAGATTTCTTGATCTTCCTACCAAAGATGCCCAGGACTTACATCTGCAGCGCCTTATAGGAGCAAAGGAAGTAAAGCAGAGGCGTCCTCGGAAATCTGATCCAGAATATTGCGAAAACTGTAGGGATGCAACATTTATTTACCATATAATGCCTGGAAGTGAAAATAAACTGTTTCGCTAGAAAGCTTTCCTGAATCCTGACTGTACATGCAGTGACGATTTCACGCATGGTTCGAATCTGTATATCGATGGATTAGTAAGACGTACTTTTCACTTAAGAAAAAGATATGAGTCCATCACTCCAGGATTAATGGACAGCCTTCGAATGGCCTACCCAATATACCAAGTACGTATTTCCAGGCTGAAGATGGAAGACGTGAAGGAAGTCACTGAAAATGTGCATGCTGCAAAGACGTCATTGTATGAATAAGTGCTTTCTTCGCCAGTGAGTGACTAAAATTATAGCTAATGTATAGTTAATCAATATTGTTTTTAAAATAATTCAGTTTATTCTATTTTGTCAGATCATGCTAATGTATAATGAAGTGTTCATACAATTAAATGCTAAAAAAGGAAAAAAAAATATGTGTGTTGAACCGAAGTTAGTCAAATAACTTTGAAATAATTAAATAACGAAATGATGTACTCTAAGTTAATTATTTCTCTCTCAATAAAAGCAGAATGAAGTTACTTTCAGTTCTCAAAAATTCTAGTAATGTAGCACTAATACATATGGTAGTATCCAGTTTTTTGTTTCTCCTGAAAAGTGTAAAAAATGACTTATTTGATTTGAAACATTAACGATTAAATTCTATCAGGTGATTCTGGGGGAATTAGATTACGAAACAAGACACTTAAAGTAGTAGATGAGTTTCACTATTTGGGCAGCAAAGTAACTGACGATGGCTGAAGAAGAGTGGATATAAAATGTTGACTGGAAATGGCAATCAAAGCATTTCTGAAGAAGAGAAATTTATTAACATGGATTGTAGATTTAAGTGTTAGGTAGTCTTTTCTGAAAGTATCTGTCTGGAGTGTACCCATGTATGAATGTGAAACATGGACAGTAAACAGTTTAGACAAGAAGAGAATAGAAGCTTTTGAAACATGGTGCTGCAGAAGAATTTTGACGATTATATGGGTAGATCGTGTAACTAATAAGGAGGTACTGAACAGAAATGGGGAGACAGGAGGATTCATAAGGACGCAGGTTGCAGCAGCCTAATACTTATTAGGAGGTGAAGAGGCTCGCACAGTATAGAGTAGCATGGAGAGCTGAATCAAACCAGTCTTCAGATTGAAGACCATAACAACAACAGGTAATTTGAACGATTCTCTTATCCAAATGTTGTGGAACGAGATAGTTTACAGGATATGTATGCATGACTGGTCTTTATATTAACCAACACATAATTTTTTAGTTCTAAACATGCAAATATACTTAAACACTGTGGTTCATTTTCTTTTACTTTATTTTATTTTTACAGGAAACCAGTTTTTAAGTATAAATTTGTCCTTGGAAAAGATGGAGTCATCCAGAAGAAGTGATTTTGGGTTAGATTTAAAATGTGCTTTGCTACCTGTCGGACATTTTGTGGTATTGAGCAAAGATGAAAAATTTTTGTTGCTGCGTTTTGAACTCCATTCTGAACCACTGACAGCTTTAATAATGGGTAATAAGGGTAATTTTCCCTTTATTGTTGAATTATAGGAATCACTAATCACTAATCTTCCCAAGTTGTAATGCGTACTTATGACGAATTTCATTTTAGAATGTGTGTACTGTTATGGTGCATTTAAAATGCCCAACTCCTGCTTGGTGAACACTGCGTTATTCTTAGTGTTCCTTTTTGTGCAATCAACACGTTCTTTGTAAATGATGAGATACACCAGAATTTTTTCTGTAAGTTATTGAGCAGAAATATGCAAAATAAGTCAGGACTTTGATTAGTTTGTTCCAAAGACTAGCAATAAAATGAAGAAAAAAAGTAACTGAACTTAAATGATGGAGCAGCTCAGTAATATACTTTTTTCAGTTCAAGTTTTTCTCAACATGCACACTGAACAATTTGTAGAATTCTACCCCGTTTACTGCTACCTTTTCAGAAGCTACAACAATTGTTGCTGTGTCTCGATTTGTTGTGCAGGACAGAATACAGTGTGTTTTCTTAAAATTAAGGGAGAGCCATTTTCACAGAACCACTTAGTAATTTTTTGAAAATCATTAACAACGTTATCTGTTGCTTTCTCTATAACAGGATTTATTACGACAATAGTACATGTGCAAAAAGTAGGCCTACCGATTCTACTTGATACGGAAACGTCCTTCAATATGTAAGGAATAGGAGTGGAGCCGAAGCTAGCGGGACTGCCCCTCCGTGGTTTTTCCAGAGCCACTAAAATTTTCTCTCCTTTCAACATTGTTTGAATTATTCAGCAGAACTTTCTGCCTTAAGCATGATTCAAGCCAGTAGCTTGTAAAGCCATTAGTTCTAAAAAGACTTCCTTCTCTAAAGGGGGTAACATGATCTACAAAATCAAATATCTTGGAAAGATCACAATGATTACCATTTGGCGACATTTTATTAACTAAAGCTTTATTTATTTGGTGAGAGAAAGTGTAAATAGCTTCCTCAGTCGAGTAAGCCTCCTGTAATTCTAAATGTGAGACAAATCTTGAGTAAATTGCTTTATCGAATATTTTGGAAAAGATGTTGATAAGAAACCTGGAAGACATTTTAACCCGTCCAAAGAAATTTCTTGTGCCAGTGATGCATTAGATAATATTACTAAGGGCATTACTTATTAAATTAGGATTAATTCTGTCCGAAATTCCATTAGCAACATATGAGGTTTCCTCTTTTACAATTTTTATAATTCTATTTATTTCACTGAAGATGATTGCACTGCTTCTAGTTGCTTAATGTATTGTGGAGTGACATTTTTTTATTATATTCTCTTGCTACTTCAGCTGAGCCATTTAATCCTTTTTTTGCTGCTACATAAAAAAGTTTCGGTGTGCTGGCAGCACAAGGTGGTCTTACGCACTAAATAGTAGTGAGAGGGAGCTAAAACTATAAACTGAGTGATTACATTCGAGCAGTGGAAATATAGTGAAAAGAAAACTGTGATTTAACAAAGTTTCATTCCCGTTGTGGAAAAAAAGTTGTTGCAGACTTGCAAGTGTGGGCTGTAACAGTACCTAAGGCAGAATGACGCATGCAAATAAACATGGAGTTGTGTTACTTACCGGCCTCTAGTAGTAAGCAAGGAACTCTAGACTTCGTCAAAAACGTTGCTACTCTTGTCTGGGTGTGGTGGAGTCTGGAACACATAAAACCACGATGAAAGAAAGCACTCGGTAGTTCACGCTCGTAACACACGTACGGTTATGAAGTATGCCGTGCTTCTCAACTGCAGAGGACAGGAAGATCAGTTGCCACTTTCCGGTACCGTACTGATTGTTGTTTACGTTCTCATGTGTGCGCCAGCGTTCTCTCCACCCAACAGACGTAGGGACATAGCGAATTAAAAAAAAAATAGGAAGCTAACCTCACAAATACATTTATGCGAGCGCATATTGAAGAAATTTGTGGAGAAAGGAGTAAATATATCCTCACTATTGTTGTGTCTAGACCATACAGCCTAGACACAATGCTGTAGCCGATAGGGCACGCAATGCTAACGCAGACGGGCGTGAAGTCTGGAACATGAGACTTATAAATGAATAAGAAGAAAAGTACGTAGATGCTTGTTACTTAACTTTTAATTAGTCCTTGGAATACATCTCTCTTGAATATTAGTAAGCTATAGGCACTGATACAAATGGCGCCTTGCTAGGTGGTCGCCATTTAACTTAGCAGAGGGCTATTCTACTGTCTATCTCTCGGCAAATGAGAGCAAGGCTTAGCACGTCCAATCGCTAGCTATGTTGTCCGTACAACTGGGGACGAGGTCTCCTCAGTCTCTCGAGACCTGCCTTGTGGTGGCGCTAGGTTTGCGATCCCACAGTGGCGACACGCGGGTCCGACATGTACTACAGGACCGCGGCCGATTTAAGTTACCACCTAGCAAGTGTGGTGTCTAGCGGTGACACCACAACTATAAACTCCTGTGTTAACACAAAAGAAAAAATATCGAGACATCCCAGACTAAAACTATCGAGAATGAAATGATGCAACAAAGGAGAGCGTATTACTTTTATGTATATGTGTTTGTAATATAAGACGTTATCTAATTTTAGTTAAAATATTTCTTTCGTGTGTTTTTATGTATGTGAATATATATATGTAGTATAACACTTTACATAATTTGCGTTAAAATGTCATCTGATAGGTTCCTGGCTTCCCCGCTACGGTCACTCGCATAAAGCAGCAAGCCACATTGTTGACATGTTTCTCCCACACTAACCTAAGCCGGCCGTGGTGGCCGAGCGGTTCTAGGCGCTCCAGTCCGGAACCGCGCGACTGCTACGGTCGCAGGTTCGAATCCAGCCTCGGGCATGGATGTGTGTGATGTCCTTAGGTTAGTTAGGTATAAGTAGTTCTAAGTTCTAGGGGACTGATGACCTCCGATGTTAAGTCCCATAGTGCTCAGAGCCATTTGAGCCACTAACCTAAGGCAACATCCACATTTGTCCCACATGACGCTACTTTTTCATTAAACTGAAAAGCACCATCACACAATCTGTAATGAAGTAATAATTAGTGAAAATTCATCTTCCGAGGAGTGGTGCTGCTTACTTCCATATGGCACTCGACACTTAACCCGAAAATATAAACACTGCACAGACAATCAGGGAGCGTAAGTTTCAGATCGCAGCACTGCTAATGTCATAGCACCTAGCAGTGAGTTCGGCCGTCCGCTAGTTTCCTTATGTATTATCCTCGAGAGAATGGTGAGAAATATAGGGAAAGCCAAATTGATGAGAATCAGCAAATGCGAAGATTGCGAGAGAAAAAAAACTGGAAGTCTTTGGAACAAATCAAATATTTTACGTATTTAGGAACTGTGGTGACGGCAATGGAAGCTGTGCGAAGGAAATATGTATAACATCTAGGTTGAAAGTTTTGTTGACATCAAAAAGTATTCATCTAGGATTAAGAAGGAGATTTACCGTAGTTTTTATCTGGAATGTTGCATTATATGGCAGCGAATCATGGACAAACAAAAGAGGCGAAAGATTTGGATAATTTTGAAATATGGCATTGGGAAAAATTCCGAAAGTGAAATGGACTGACATAACGGAGAATGAAAACGTAGATTCAAGGATAGCAGAGGAAGTAAATCTTGCGGAAATGATGAGATTTGCGAAAATATGTTGGCTGTGCCATGCAGGATAATGCGATGAAATGGACTGCAGCGTAGAGTCATTAAGGGGCTCCGGAACGCCCTATACTTGCAATGTTAAAATAACGCTTATAAATTACATCTTTCCTCACAAAGTATTTGAGGTAGGAAGTTGAACTTTTTACAGATTATTTATTGGAATATGGGCTACAACTTAACACAGGGATTTTACAAAATTGTAGTTCAGTTATTAAAGATGATTTTTTTTCAATTGTAATGAAAATTCACAACATTTTTTTTGCAATTTTTTATTTATATATTCAAAAATATACAGTTTTTTGGAAAAAGGCTGTGTTAAATTATGCAGAAGGTACTGTGTAACATTTACTGAAAGTTTGAAACAAATATGTTTGGAAGATCCTTAGAAAACATGTAATTAGTATGAGAAAACAAAAGTTTTGGGAATCGAGCGACAAAGATTGGATTAACTTTTTAGTGCATTCCAGGTCCATAGGATGGATTATCTTCATCCTCTGCAAACTCCTCCTCCAGCTTCCTCTTGTTCCTCCTCCTGTTTACTCTTGCTTGTATTTCTAGACTCTTTACAGCCATGTCTGCAGCCCGAAGGCGTTCCTTGTCTAAAGCAAGCATCGCTCGTACCATGTTAGAACCTATCTTCATTCCCATATTTCTAAATACCTTGCACCTTACAATGTTGCCATCATTGAAAGTCGCAACAGCATCACACACACCAAAGTGAAGTGTTTCTATTCCAACAAATACAGTCTTGGGGATTCTCGACCATATAACACTATTTAAACTTTCATTGGGGTTTTAAGTTTTTCCGTGAATACACTTTTTCAACAGTTCAGGTGCTGCTAAGTCTCTGAAAATAGGTTTTATCACCTCCATTATTGCATGAGGCAGACTATGCGTATGTGTGTACACTTCACCAGTTAGCAATCCTTTGTTATATTTACACCAACTGTCTTCTTCTTTGGGACACAAGCTATTTTGGGGATTTTCATCGTCTTTATTGTTTACAGTAATAACACATACCTTTGGCTTTCCAACATTTCTCCTTTTCTTCAAAGCCTTCAGAGGATTTCTAATAACTTTACTCTTACTCATTATTATACTTCAACAAAACAGAGACTCAAGAAACAGAATTAATTACGAATATTTTCGAGATAACGACAGAGTAAATAAACATGAAACAATCGACAATCACACCAGCGATATATATTGAACCATCACAGGTTAGCCACAACACATACTTTATCTCACATCACTAAAATGTACCTGATGAACACGGACGTTAATAATAACACCATTTGACAGCAGTTTAACAGCGCCACAGTGGGTCACGCCCATGTAGAACACATTTCAAAAAAAATTTAAAAATAGTTGTAGTCTTCCGAATTGAATAAATTATACATCTATTAAAAGGTAATAGTCTGCAGATTCAGAAAACGCAAAAAAGTAAAAATTTAACTTTTCATTATTTTGAGCCTTTCCGGAGCCCCTTAAAGGAAAGATTGTAGAGAAGAAATGGGACGGGGAAATGAAGAAAAAGAAGAAAACGTGAAACACTGGATGACTTTAAAAATGGACAAAGTCACCAGCAATTTAAGAAACAGGACGCAGTCAGATGTAATTCCTCCAGTCGACACCTGTCGTTAAGCCACGTGTACCAAAGGAGAAGAATTTATGTTCGCCTTACTAAAAGCAGGCTTTGCAGAACGACGTAGATATTACAAAGCTTTTTTCAACAGGTAGAGCTATCTGGAAAAAAGCAGAAGGTTGAAACATTTCTATTCAGACACCTAGTTGCCCACAAAAATGATGTATTGATAAATATGAATTAATTAAATTATTAATATTAAAACACCTATAACTTTTCACATGTACTGCCTAGAGAAAATGCATAACACAGTCCAAAGGTCAAACGCTACAGTTTGGTACGGATGTCAATAACAGTTGTGGGTTAGTTTACCTCATTTATAATCGTACCGGTTCCGAAAACAAATTAATGAAGTGAATAAAAAAGAAAAAGTAAACATTTTTACATTTCATACTGAAACAACCCTTCAGGCAACGCGTAGGTGTGAGTTTTCATGCACTGAACAATTTTTAATTTACAATGACATTACTCACCGACTCTGACAAGGAAAAACGGTTGCAAGGTATTTTTTTCAGTGCCAAGCGTCGAGAAATCACTATTTTATCATTATATAATTTCACTGAATCCTTCCGGCGTCTCCTGGTCCTTTCCACGAATGCAACTCCCTTTCTTTATTTTGAAACCAAGTGTTTACAATGGTTAAATTAAGCTCTGTGTAGAATTCCACAGGTGGCTTCCCCTTTCTCTTGTTTCCTCCCTGTATATGTTCCCCTGTTATTTTTCTTCTATCGTTTTTCCCTACTATCCAATTCAGATCTCCCATCACAATCACATTTTCTACTTCTTTTATCTGGCCATATACTTATAATTGCGTAGGCTTTCGCGGCCAGAGTCAGTCGACATAAAAGTTTTCTGGGTATGGTACCACGTAATAATGTAAAAACTACTGCTGCTGGAGAAAAACCAGCAGCAGTATTTTTTACATTATGACGCGGTACCATACCCAGAAAACTTTTACGTCGTCGTCATATACTGTTTCAATCTCATTATTATTTAAGGAGTTATTAGACATAATCTTGTAATACGATTATTTTGCTGACTTTGTGTGTACCTTTGGTTCGATAATACGCTCACTATCTTGTTCAAAGTTACCCACATTCCTGTTTTCCTTTTTTGCTATTTGACATACTCCACCATTACCAATTTTGATTTTATTGTTTACAACGCTAGTCTACCTGAAAAATATTTCTTCCTGCCGTCGTACTTCACTAATTCTTCTCTGGACCTACATTCAACCGACGCATTTTTATTTTAAAATTTTCTAACGTTTCTTCGCGATTAAACGATCTAAATTCCTATCCTCTGATTCGTATAACTCTCGTTTTGGTTTTTCAAGTGACTACATTCTCCTGAGTAGGCCCCATCCGAATATCCGGAGGGGGTTACATAGATAACCCTCTGATGTTGCTATCTGTATCGTTGTAGCGCACAAGAGAATTCACCTCGTCAGGATCTGTTGTTAATGTGGACAACCACTCTGTTTATTATTACAATTATTATTATTATTATAGGTATCATCATTTTTATAAAAGTATCTTTCATTCAAGATCAAGAACCCTTTAAAGATACCCCATTACATCCAGCTGGCGGCGTACCGCAAGCACATTGAGTGAAATTTAAGTTGGAGAGGCACCAGCACCTCAAACAACCCTCTACTGGCAGGATAGGGTATGATTTCTGACATCCTTCTCCTCTAACGTTTACCTTCAGCACGGGTCACGAACGAGTTTTGCCCGTGCCATTATCGAGAGCCAGGTCTTAGATAAGACTAGATAATGAAAAAAGATATCCTCGGGTCTGATAACCTAATACCATCGAAACTTCCTGGCAGATTAAAACTGTGTGCCGGACCGAGACTCGACCTCGGGACCTTTGCCTTTCACGGGCAAGTGCTCTACCATCTGAGCTACCAAAGCACGACTCACGCCCGGCACTCATAGCTTTACTTCTGCCAGTACCTGGTCTCCTACCTACCAAACTTCACAGAAGCTCTCCTGCGAACCTTGCAGAACTAGCACTCCTGGAAGAAAGGATACTGCGGAGACATGGATTAGCCACAGCCTTGGGGATGTTTCTAGAGGACGGGGCGTGAATCGTGCTTGGGTAGCTCAGATGGTAGAGCACTTGCCCGCGAAAGGCAAAGGTCCCGAGTTCGAGTCTCGGTCCGGCACACAGTTTTAATCTGCCAGGAAGTTTCATATCAGCGCACACACCGCTGTAGAGTGAAAATTTCATCCTAATACCGTCGAGGTTGAAAATGGAAAGCAAGAGCTGGAAAGGAAAGAAAATAGAAAATGTGGTTGTCGTCCATATGCTCCCAAGAGGTACTACTGTTTGTCTGGTCCCTCGCAAACTGACCAGTATGATATGGATGACCCTGCAAGGAATGTAAATCCCCCAAGCTGTGGATCACTGAGGCATCCAATCAACTACTCCCTTTAATGGTGTAGTCCATGGGGGCAATCTGGAAACAGACTTAGCTTTTAAAGATTTTTCTGATGCGTTTGACAGGGTAAATCGAATGAAAGTATGGCAAATACTAGAACTGGAGGACTACACACCACACCTAACGTTGGTAATAAGGATGCTGTATAAAATCACTAATTTTATCATATGGAGGGAATTCAAATAAGTAGACACATGTTGTGATAAAAAGCAGTGGCTAATCCCACATGTCCGAAAGAACAGACATCACGCGAAATCCGCAGTTTTGATCCATATTATGTAAATTGAACGAGGAAGGGGGAGAAAGGAAAGGAAAGGAAAGGAAGAACACCGACGACTTTATCAACAGAATTAAACAACTGCGTCTTAGTCAAGGAGATACAATGGTTAGTTTTGATGTGGTCTCCCTGTTTACACGTGTTCCGGTCAAAGACTGTATAGATCTCCTCTCCCAGTTATTTGATAGCACAATTGTGGGAATGTTTAAACACGCGTTGACATCGTCGTACTTCCTACATGGCGGGCAGTATTTCGACCAGTTGGACGGCGTGGCTATGGGAAGCCCATTAGCTCCATCCATAACTAACCTTTTTATGGAAAGATTTGAAGACATCGCCTTGGACACAGCTCCAGCTAAGCCAAGTTGCTTTTATCGTTACGTCGATGACACTTTTATCATCTGACCCCATGGTCGTGAAAAACTGGGAGAATTCTTAGAACACCTGAACAGCATTCACGGCCACATCAAGTTTACGATGGAAGTCGAGACAGACGGTGCATTGCCCTTCCTCGACCTCCTCGCTCGACGGAAAATCAATGGGCACCTCAGCCACAGTGTCTACAGGAAACCGACACACACAGAGTGGTATTATCTGCACGCTCCCAGCCACCACCATCCGGCACAAAAACGTGGCGTTCTGAATACACCCGTCCATCGTACTGAAGTCGTCTCAGGCGCTGAAAGTCTGCTACTAGAACTCAGCCACCTCCGAAAAGTCTTCAGGGAAAACGGGTACAGCCACGGGCAGGTGACACAGGCTATATCTGGTGTGACACGCAAGAAATACACCAACAGTGAAGAGAACGCCACCGAAGAAGAAAGCAAGAAACTTGTGCTTTGCCTTTCTGTGGTACAGTGTCAGGAAATATTAGCCGGCTCCTGAAGAGATATAATATTTCATCGGTGTTGAGGCTCCCAGCAAAAATTCGTCAGCTCATGAGGCCTGTGAAGGACGATCTATGGTTTAGAACGCCTGCAGTGTACAAGATACCATGTCAGTGTGGCTGTTACTACGTCGGCCAAACAGTACGCGCTGTGGAGCAATGCCGGACGGAACACGAGAGGTGCTTACGCCTACGCTATCCAGAAAAATCTGCCGTGGCAGAACACGCCTTAGAAAATGGACACCGAATTCTATTCGACGAAACATCTGTCGTAATGAAGACGAAGGGATTAGGGATAGCGTCATAAAAGAAACTATTGAAATAAAAACCTCTGAAAACACCATAAACAAGGACGGCGGTTTGCAGCTCAGCACAGACTGGGACGGGTGCGTCGGACGCGGGATGAAAACATTACCATGTATGGCGAGGAAGAGAGCACCAGTGACGTCACAGCCAGCAGTGCAGCTATATAACGACGCGGCCACGGCGACACAGCAGTCAGTCTTCCCACCTGACAATGACCGGGGAAAGCTCGGTCGAAAGCTCGTGGGATTTTAACCACCTGACGCGGCTGGAAGCCTGAGAAAATTTTATTAAGGAAAGGAACTGGTGATATTAGCTGCAGCGGGACTTCGTGCAGAATCTGCGGCGACGAGTGAAAATTTGTGCCAGACCAGTACTCGAATCTAGTATCTCCTGCTTACTATCAGCTGCGTTGATCACCGCACTAGCCAGAGAGAGTGTTTATTGCTGATGCACAGACTATCTCTGTACGCTCCGCGGCCGACTCACACTCTTACCTAACACCACCTGTTCGCAGTCCTAATCCATGTCTTCCATGCTCGCTAATTTTCAGTTCTAGCCCGGAAGTCGAAAGATATTGTGCATCCGCACTGGAAGTAGTGGATTCACTGCCCATCGAGGCGAGTCAGTCATATGACAGCGTGGTGTGCGTTCTTTTGGACCGTCGCCTTCTGTGGGGATGCATAATATCGTTCGACTTCCGGGCTAGAACTGAAAATTAGCTAGCACCAAGGACATGGGTGGGACTACGGACAGGTGGCGCTAGGTCAGAGTGTGGGTCGGCTGGGAAGTGTGCCGAGACCGTCCGCGCATGTGCAGTAAACACTGTGCCCGGATTGCGCACTGGTTAACGCAGCTGTCCAATAAACAGGATATCCTCGGTTCGAGTCCTGGTCCGGCACACGTTTTCACTCATCGCCCCATTATGGTACCTCACCTGAACCTCTCGATACCAGTAATATTCTACTGTATTTCTGTTAACTACTTAACATATTTCTGAGACAACATTCAGATTTTATTTTATTTGTGATACATCGATATGTTTATATTGAAATGATATTATTCTTATGTGTATTCTTTCTTTTGTCACTATGATCTTTGACGTACTTGTAACTCTGATTTTTGGGCGCGTAAGCGATAGTTAGTTAGTTGTTAACTTGTTAGAGAGTCGGACCTTGAGAAAGTTAAGTCGTGGACGTCATGTTGGAAAGACGAATATTGTCGTCAGCTTATAAAATTTGAACTTTAATAGTGACTGTGAGGAATATGTTTTCAAGTATGTTTCGTATTGTGAACTGATGTTTTGTGTGTTACGTGATATTGCAATAAAAGCAATGAAAAGGAAGTGTAACTTAAATTCGGAGGGCTGATTATTTTTTTACATCGCCATTGTGTTAACTTTGATAGGTTTAATCTCCAAGAATGGTTTGAGAAGCGTATCTACAAAACTTTTGAATATAGCAGAATAAAACCTAGGCCTCTTTGCATCCGAGCTTGGAATCATAACCACCTAGATTTTCAACGATTGAGCCATGATTTTACGACGAGACCAGCGTGGGAAACACAAAAAGATGACTGCCTAGTTTTTTGATTATTACATGAAATGACTTTATTAACTGTGCTCTAATGACACCTGCCACATAATATGACTGTTGTTGCCCGAAAATGCAGTATTTAGCAGCGTGAGCAACACCACAATCGTTATTAAAATGCTGACCTTTGTTGTGGTAGGGTTGTTAGAACCTTCAATTTGAATTATACTCGTAAGTAGTGACAATCAAGCGTTAAACCACCTCAATTTTGCAAAAACAGACATAATGCCTGAAGGGATACCGCAATCACTGGTTACGCAATGTTACTTAAAATCCGTCTTGATTGCGAAAATGTTTATTCAAATGACCTGTTTCGGTTCCTCTAGAACCATCTTCAGATCTGAAATGACAAGGATACTAATTTACTATTTCACAAATGCAAACCTATTTCCTCCTTAACATTTTAGAAGAAATTGAAATATACAGCCACAAAAAGAAAGACCCGGATTTAATCTTCAACGAACAAAGCGAGTTCAATAATAACTGCTATTTCAGTATTTATGACGACTTACTGAAGTGATCACTGTTGCGTATAGTAGTCCAGTCCGAAGGATGAGAGATGGTGGACGGTGAAACAGGTGGAAGATGCGTGCAGCGCCTGGCGTCGTTGACGCGGCCCTCCTGCACGGCCCTCTTTCCCACGGCGATGGGCATCAGGCGACTGAACGGCTCGGCTCGCGGCACAACACCCAAATAGCGGGAACCACGGAAGCAGACCATGCAGGAAAACAAGTCTACACCGACGCCATGGATATAGAAATCCCTCTTTGTTTTCGATCGTAAAAAAACGATAATTTTATTGTGTATTTTAATTTTGACAAGTACATATTTTAATCTTGACAACTACAGATCATAACTAAGTATTTTTAGAGATAAAAGCAAATTAGAAAAATCTACTTAATACAGTATGTGCATATGTAATGTAACAAATGTATCAGATGCCACCTGTCGGTAATAGTTCTACAATTAATATAAGTGACGTGCATTCCGCCAATCAATTTAATGTGACGCAGCGTGTGAAGGTTATGAAGGTTGCTGAGTGTGGACAGGTTACTCCTGCAACCGAAATTGCAGGTACGTTCTGGTACATTTGATGTTGATTGGGTAGGGGGCAATAGGTTTGCATTTGTGAAATAGTAAATTAGTATCTTTGTCGTTTCACATCTGAAGATGGTTCTAGAGGAACCGTAACCCGTCATGTGAATGAACATTTTTGTAATCAAGACGGATTATATGTAACTTTGTTAAACCTTCAAGCTATGCAAATCGTGTATTCTCCTGCCCCAGAAAAACAATGCGGAAACACTGTTACTCTAAATTTTAATAGAAACAGGTGCCCAAACACGCACTTACATAATTCAATGCAACTAAAAGGAAATGAGCTTGCATACTTAAAAGCTAAATACTGCTCGTTGAGTACTGATTCATGAACGCAGTGAATCAAACTGAACATGTATTAACTCTGTGCGTCATGGTGTTCCTCAGCTTTGTAAGCATTGAACCTGAACATAAAGAATCTGTAAACCGACTGAAAAAACACATAAATACTGAATAAGGTCTTTAATTAACAACATAGTAATGTGAAATATCTATCCGCACAATATGTAACAAACAGCAGTTGGTGAGACAGTACATCGACCTACCTTGCCTGGACCTGAAATCTAGGAGCGTGCAAAGAAAAGTTACTTGTTACTAATACCTTTTGAGATCAGAATTCAACATTTGATCTCAGATAGGGCTTGAATATTTATGGATCGTGAATCGAGGTCATAAGATTCAACAAGATAATGGTCATGTAATGTGGTAGACTCCAGTGCCTTAATACAAAGAAGGGCAAGGTATATATCGAAATAAACCAGAAAGAAGTAGATTGAGTGGCAATTTTGAACACAAAGACACGATTTTACAGATCCTTATGGGTACTCAAAACTACATCTACAATATTTAGATTCGTGGCAAGGAATCGAAACATCATGTTCTCATCTGACCTTCTGTGCTTAAGTAATGCCAATATAACTTCAGCGTTTTAAATAAGCTCTACCACCACAAGTAAACTGAAATGGTTTCAGTCAATTTGTAATTCATTGTAGGATGTCTACAACAGCATGAAGCAGTCTCCATTCAAAACATGGATCCACCATCTAGTATCCAACAGCTTTCAGAAAAGAACATAGACTGTGATGACAAATACTCTTTCAAACAAAAAGCGCCTCATGGGCTGCAACTCTCAAACGGTTGCCATTGATTGAGAACAAAGTGACTCCAAGAAGACGTAAAACTGCTCCATTAACCATAGAAAGAAGACAGTGCAGAGCATATATAGATTAATCGAAAATGATTTTAGCGCACTTGTGTAAGTTACTGCAAAGGGAAATATCGTGATTTACTTAAATCAAAATATAATGTGAAGAAATAAAAGTGCCGAATGACGAATCGACTTTCAGAGGCAACGGATTTTAGTAAATACAGTACTTACGCGAGGATGTAGCTTGTCACCCATTCTTTGTAATATAAATACATCTATGTCATTTTAAAGAAATGGAAACCGCCAGTAGATCCAGGAATCAAATTATCACATAGTGTTTATTCAAACACTTGTTTATTTGCAGATGATAAAATATTGTTTCAAATCAATGACACCCAGCTAAAGTAATCCATGTTATTTGAAATAAACCATGTAATCTTATTATTTTAAAATCTCTGTTAACGAAACCATAATTGTAGCTGTTAGAGGAAAGCATCCGCTCAGATCAAAAATAGTACAGGCGAACAACGTTTTAGAACAACTATGGAATTTTAAATATGGTGTTTGTGACGAAAGTTTTTATAATGAGAGGTAGACTGAGAGGAGAAATTAAAGAAATTGTAACCTGTATGCGGCACAGTTTAAAATAATCAGCTGCTTATGAGATAGCACTCAGCATACGCTCCATAAAGCTATGTGGCTAAGCCATTACTTAATAGAATTTAATTTTCGTTTCTAACTTTACTTTTAAAAAATTAGGAAAGAAACGAAGATGACTCTTATAAAGTAATGGCTTAGCCACATCGGTTTATGGAGCGTATGCTGGGCGATATCTCAAAGCACTGAATAAATGACATTCGGTAAAAATTAGATTTTTAAGGAGGGTTAAAGGATGTATGAGAATGGACAGGATACGATATGAGGTAGATAGAAAAGAAATATAGATTCAGTACATGATTTGATGTTGGACCGACCAGTAACAAAGAGTGAAAATACCAGTCTGCCAAAGGCAGTGTTGGATTACATGTGGAGGGGAAGAAGAGTTGGAGGATGACCAAAGAGATGTTGGAGGCAACTCTGAAGACGGAATTGGCAAGAATGTCAGTGCATGAACTGAATAAGAAGAAAACCATTATTATTGTCATTATAATCATGCCGATGTTGAAATGTTGACTCACTGAGGCTGCATGGTTAGATGTAAAAGAAAGCCTTAAGGACATAATGTTGCCAGGTGAAATAAATTTATCAATGAAAAGAGTTAATAAATGAGCCCACGCAACACATAGTGGGAAGAACAATTAATGTGACAGAGAAGCTTCTACACTGAAGCGCCAAAGAAACTAGTATAGACATGCGTGTTCAAATACAAGGATATGTAAGTAGGCAGAATACGGCGCTGCGGTCGGCAACGACAATATAGGACAACAAGTGTCTGGCGCATTTGATAGATCGGTTACTGCTGATACAATGGCAGGTTATCAAGATTTAAATGAGTTAGAAGGTGGTGTTATAGTCGGCGCAAGAGCGATTGGACACAGCTTCTCCGAGGGAGCGACGAAGTGGGGACTCTCCCGTACGACCATTTCACTAGTGTACATGAACATCAGAGATCCAGAAAAAAATCAAATCTCCGACGTCGTTGCGGCCGGAAACAGATATTGCAAGAGCGGAACCAACAACGAATGAAGAGAATCGTTCAGTGTGACAGAAGTGTAACCTTTCCGTAAATTGCTACCGATTTCTGCGCTGGGCCATTATCAAGTATCAGCGTGCGAACCATTCAACGAAACATCATCGATATGGGCTTTAGAACCGAAGGCCCATTCGTATACCCTCGATGACTATAAGACACAAAGCTTTACGCCTCACCTGGCCAGTCAACACTGACGTTACACTCTTGATGACTGGAAACATGTTGCATGGTCAGAAGAGCCTCGTTTCAAATTGCATCGAGTGGATGGACGTGTACGGGTATGGAGACAATCTCATGACCCCATGGACCCTGCATGTCAGTAGGGGACTGTTCAGGCTGGTGGATGTTCTGCAATGGTGTGGGGCGTGTGGAGTTGGAATGATATGGGACCCATGATACGTCTAGATACGAGTCTGACAGGTGACACGTACGTAAGCATCCTGCCTTATTACCTGCATCCATTCATGTGCACTGGGCATTCCGACGGACTCGGCCAGCTCCGACAGGACAATGCGACACCCCGGACTCCAGAATTGGTACAGAGTGGGTCCAGGAACGCTCTTCTGAGCTTAAACACTTCCTCTGGCCACCAAGCTCCCCAGACATGAACGTTATTGAGCATATCTGGGGTGCCATGGAAGATGCTGTTCAGAAGAAATCTGCATCCATCGTACTCTTACGGATTTATAGATAGCCCTGCAGGATTCATGCTGTCAGTTCTCACCAGCACTGCTTCAGACATTATTCGAGTCCATGCCTCGTCGTGTTGCGACACTTCTGCGTGCTCACGAGGGCCCTACACGATATTAGGCAGGTATACCAGATTCTTTGGCTCTTCCGTGTATTTTCACTTCTTTATTCATAATGCTACGAGCAAGAAAAACATAAATATTTCGGATTTTCTTCGTGTTTCCGATTTTTTTAATTACGTGGTTTCATATGTACGTATTTACTTACGGCTATACTTTTGATGTTTAAATATTTTAACGTTGAAAGGCAGTTTTAATTTTTGTGTTTCTAGGATTGTGTTTATTTTTTCCCTCTGTCTTCACATTTCGTCGTGTGTTTGTGTGTGTGTGTCGTGTGTATGTGTATGTTATGTGTATGTGTGTGTGTGTGGGTGTGTGTTTGGGCGTGTGGGTGTGTGTGTGTGTTGGAACCATTCAATTCATTTCCCATTCCCATGACAGTTCAGAAAACTATCAGCTTTTTCTGTCACTCGACGATCTTTCTACAAGACGAGATATGTAGTCGATACTTGCATTGAAACTCACTTTTATGATACAGCGGAGCCGTAGCCGAGGTCCAGCCAGTGGAATGACGGCCTGAGGACGTTGCAGGTAACGGCAGAGCGGCAGACTGTGGAGACGTACCTTTGTCGCTACTTGTCCTGGCGCTGTAACTCCACATCCCAGATAACAGTGACAGAACCACCCCAGCTCCTCCATCTCGTGTTCTGCTGCGCAGTATTTCGCTCGCTGCTGTCAATTATGTAGATAGGACTTAGTGCAGCGTTGCCGGCGCAGAGCGCAGCGTGCGCTGCTAGTACTGCGATGATGCATAATTCAGCCATCAAGTTAGCCGACGGGCGGGACTGCGGCCGCAGTTGCGGGGAGCAGGTGAGCTGGTGACAACTGCAAGCGGCGTGGCAAGCTGGCGGAATTCTAAAACTGGGACGACATTTCAAGTGGAACTGACAAAGACTCAAACGTACGATTTCGTTTCCCGCAGACTGTAAATACCTCAGCTGCTCGCATCGGTACAAACTTTCATTTGTGGAGCTCGACTATTCTGGAAGTGGTTGCAAACACCTAGTTTCCCTTGCGTTCATATTTGATTCGATGTATTTCGATGGAATAAAAGATCGAAGATCACAGTAGGTAAACTCTACTACTAAAAATACCAGAAAATAAAACTAAAGTTATGGCTGTTAAAGGAAAATACCCAGTACGTTCGAAAATAATGCTGAACTGAAAATCAGTTGATCAGGTATCTCGCTTTCTGCTATTCGAATATGATGTAGGTTATGAACGCGATAATGATATCTCCAATAAGTTAAATAATTTTCAAATGATATGTGGAACTGTTGTTGTGGTCTTCAGTCCTGAGACTGGTTTGATGCAGCTCTCCATGCTACTCTATCCTGTGCAAGCTTCTTCATCTCCCAATACCTACTGCAACCTACATCCTTCTGAATCTGCTTAGTGTATTGATCTCTTGGTCTCCCTCTACGATTTTTACCCTCCACGCTGCCCTCCAATGCTAAAGTTGTGATCCCTTGATGCCTCAAAACATGTCCTACCAACCGATCCCTTCTTTTAGTCAAGTTGTGCCACAAACTTCTCTTCTCCCCAATCCTATTCAATACCTCCTCATTAGTTACGTGATCTACCCACCTTATCTTCAGCATTCTTCTGTAGCACCACATTTCGAAAGCTTCTATTCTCTTCTTGTCCAAACTAGTTATCGTCCATGTCTCACTTCCATACATGGCTACACTCCATACAAATACTTTCAGAAACGACTTCCTGACACCTAAATCTATACTCGATGTTAACAAATTTCTCTTCTTGAGAAACGCTTTCCTTGCCATTGCCAGTCTACATTTTATATCCTCTCTACTTCGACCATCATCGGTTATTTTACTCCCTAAATAGCAAAACTCCTTTACTACTTTAAATGTCTCATTTCCTAATCTAATTCCCTCAGCATCACCCGACTTAATTTGACTACATTCCATTATCCTCGTTTTGCTTTTGTTGATGTTCATCTTATATCCTCCTTTCAAGACATTGTCCATTCCGTTCAACTGCTCTTCCAAGTCCTTTGCTGTCTCTGACGGAATTGCAATGTCATCGGCGAACCTCAAAGTTTTTACTTCTTCTCCATGAATTTTAATACCTACTCCGAACTTTTCTTTTGTTTCCTTTACTGCTTGCTCAATATACAGATTGAATAACATCGGGGAGAGGCTACAACCCTGTCTCACTCCTTTCCCAACCACTGCTTCCCTTTCATGCCCCTCGACTCTTATAACTGCCATCTGGTTTCTGTACAAATTGTAAATAGCCTTTCGCTCCCTGTATTTTACCCCTGCCACCTTCAGAATTTGAAAGAGAGTATTCCAGTCAACATTGTCAAAAGCTTTCTCTAAGTCTACAAATGCTAGAAACGTAGGTTTGCCTTTTCTTAATCTTTCTTCCAAGATAAGTCGTAAGGTCAGTATTGCCTCACGTGTACCAACATTTCTACGGAATCCAAACTGATCTTCCCCGAGGTCGGCTTCTACCAGTTTTTCCATTCGTCTGTAAAGAATTCGCGTTAGTATTTTGCAGCTGTGACTTATTAAACTGATAGTTCGGTAATTCTCACATCTGTCAACACCTGCTTTCTTTGGGATTGGAATTATTATATTCTTCTTGAAGTCTGAGGGTATTTCACCTGTCTCATACATCGTGCTCACTAGATGGTAGAGTTTTGTCATGACTGGCTCTCCCGAGGCCATCAGTAGTTCTAGTGGAATGTTGTCTACTCCCGGGGCCTTGTTTCGACTCAGGTCTTTCAGTGCTCTGTCAAACTCTTCACGCAGTATCTTATCTCCCATTTCGTCTTCATCTACATCCTCTTCCATTTCCATAATATAGTCCTCGAGTACATCTCCCTTGTATAAACCCTCTATATACTCCTTCCACCTTTCTGCCTTCCCTTCTTTGCTTAGAACTGGGTTTCCATCTGAGCTCTTGATATTCATACAAGTGGTTCTCTTCTCTCCAAAGGTCTCTTTAATTTTCCTGTAGGCAGTATCTATCTTACCCCTAGTGAGACAAGCCTCTACATCCTTACATTTGTCCTCCAGCCATCCCTGCTTAGCCATTTTGCACTTCCTGTCGATTTCATTTTTGAGACGTTTGTATTCCTTTTTGCCTGCTTCATTTACTGCATTTTTATATTTTCTCCTTTCATCAATTAAATTCAATATTTCTTCTGTTACCCAAGGATTTCTATTAGCCCTCGTCTTTTTACCTACTTGATCGTCTGCTGCCTTCACCACTTCATCCCTCAGAGCTACCCATTCTTCTTCTACTGTATTTCTTTCCCCCATTCCTGTCAATTGTCCCCTTATGCTCTCCCTGAAACTCTCTACAACCTCTGGTTCTTTCAGTTTATCCAGGTCCCATCTCCTTAAATTCCCACCTTTTTGCAGTTTCTTCAGTTTCAATCTGCAGTTCATAACCAATAGATTGTGGTCAGAATCCACATCTGCCCCAGGAAATGTCTTACAATTTAAAACCTGGTTCCTAAATCTCTGTCTTACCATTATATAATCTATCTGAAACCTGTCAGTATCTCCTGGCTTCTTCCATGTATACAGCCTCCTTTCATGATTCTTGAACCAAGTGTTAGCTATGATTAAGTTATGCTCTGTGCAAAATTCTACAAGGCGGCTTCCTCTTTCATTCCTTCCCCCCAATCCATATTCACCTACTATGTTTCCTTCTCTCCCTTTTCCTACTGACGAATTCCAGTCACCCATGACTATTAAATTTTCGTCTCCCTTTACTACCTGAATAATTTCTTTTACCTCGTCATACATTTCATCTATTTCTTCATCATCTGCAGAGCTAGTTGGCATATAAACTTGTACTACTGTAGTAGGCATGGGCTTTGTGTCTATCTTGGCCACAATAATGCGTTCACTATGCTGTTTGTAGTAGCTAACCCGCACTCCTATTTTTTTATTCATTATTAAACCTACTCCTGCATTACCCCTATTTGATTTTGTATTTATAACCCTGTAATCACCTGACCAAAAGTCTTGTTCCTCCTGCCACCGAACTTCACTAATTCCCACTATATCTAACTTTAACGTATCCATTTCCCTTTTCAAATTTTCTAACCTACCTGCCCGATTAAGTGATCTGACATTCCACGCTCCGATCCGTAGAACGCCAGTTTTCTTTCTCCTGATAACGACGTCCTCTTGAGTAGTCCCCGCCCGGAGATCCGAATGGGGGACTATTTTACCTCCGGAATATTTTACCCAAGAGGACGCCATCATCATTTAATCATACAGTAGAGCTGCATGTCCTCGGGAAAAATTACGGCTGTAGTTTCCCCTTGCTTTCAGCCGTTCGCAGTACCAGCACAGCAAGGCCGTTTTGGTTAATGTTACAAGGCCAGATCAGTCAATCATCCAGACTGTTGCCCCTGCAACTACTGAAAAGGCTGCTGCCCCTCTTCAGGAACCACATGTTTGTCTGGCCTCTCAACAGATACCCCTCCGTTGTGGTTGCACCTACGGTACGGCCATCTGTATCGCTGAGGCACGCAAGCCTCCCCACCAACGGCAAGGTCCATGGTTCATGGGGGGGATGTGGAACTATACATAGAATATTAGCCAAATTTATCCATTATCTCCGAAACTTCCTGGCAGATTAAAACTGTGTGCCGGACCGAGACTCGAACTCGGGGCCTTTGCCTTTCGCGGGCCATTGCTCTACCACACTCTAGAGCATTTACCGGCGAAAGGCAAAGGTCCTGATTTCGAGTCTCGGTCCGGCACACAGTTTTAATCTGGTAGGAAGTTCCATATCGGCGCACACTCCGCTGCAGAGTGGAAATCTCATTCTTGAAACATCCCCCAGGCTGTGGCTAAGCCATGTCTCCGCAGTATCCTTTCTTTCACGAGTGCTAATCCTGCAAGGTTCGCAGGAGAGCTTCTGTAAAGTTTGGAAAGTAGGAGACGAGATACTGGCGAAAGTACAGCTGTGAGGAAGGGGCGTGAGTCGTGCTTGGGTATCTCAGTTGGTAGAGCACTTGCCCGCGATAGGCAAAGGTCCCGAGTTCGAGTCACGGTAAGGCACACAGTTTTTATCTGACAGGAAGTTTCATATCGGCGCACACTCCGCTGCAGAGTGAAAACCTCATTCTTATCTATTATCTCTGTTCATTAAGTTACCAGTTAACCTAATTTCTATGACTCTCTTAATTAGGCATCGAATCTGGTCACTGGTGTAGTTTAACTGCAGATAAATGGCCAAAGATTCATACATCGATAAGCGACTCGAATGTCTGATCACCTTAACCACTGGTGGCGCTTGTATAACTGTACCTCTTTGCTGCCGACCATCATCTGTGACCCGCATCTCAGCACTGTCCCAGTGGAGGATTGAAGGTCGCGCTTAACACCTTGCCGTCAGTCTTGTGACTCACTCTGAGGACGCCCGAACAATAAGCGGGCGACATATCAGTTGAAGAAATAGCATTTGCGTGGCTGCATGCCCAAAATTTAATCGATTTTCATTACGCCGCAAGAAGTTAAAAATGCACAGGGATACTGTCCACTGAAATGAAATTTTAATGGAAGGTAAACAGGTGTACCCTAAGAGCTCAAATAAAGAATTTTGAAGTAAGGACAGAACTAAATACTTTTTACATGAATGAAAGAATAGAAAACGAGATAATAAACTAGAAGAACCATACTGAAAGAATGAAGGCAGAAAGAATTGTCAGGCATATAGTAGACTGTAGACTATAGACCTATAGGTAGACAGATATAGGAAGACCAAGGAAAACGTGGTTTTTGTGTTGCTGGAACAGGTTATAAGCCTACTTCTTGAAGTGAAGACGAAGGAGATAGTGTTCAGTACATCCCTTTGAAGACAGATAATTACTGATGAGATACATCTACATTTACACCAGCTTTAATTACTTATTCCAATCCATGGTTAATACAAATTTACATCAGAAGATAAAGTGTCGTGGAAGAGGTAGCTGTCCATGATTGGCTGGTGCAAACCGGATAATTGTTAAAATTCATGGTGAAACTTTCAGCTGTCATTTGTTTTGCACGATTTGCTACTAAAAAACACACAAATCAAACTATTAGAGATTACATAGTCTACAGGGAAATATGAGGTTAAATAGTATTTCACTTACTGGCATAAATGGCAGACAGTTATACCATATCAAAAACAGTAATCTGATCTTTTAAGCCCACCATACCACGTAAAAAAATTCTTAAAATGTAACTAAATCTACTTCTACATCTATATTGATATTCTGCAAATCATATTTAATTGCCTGGTAGAGGGTTCGTCAACCACCTTCACAATTCTCTATTATTCCAATCACATATAGGGCGCGTAAAGAACGAACACCTGTATCTTTCCGTTCAAGCTCTGATTTTCCTTATCTCATGGTGGTGATAGTTTCTCCCTATGTAGGTCGGTGTCAACAAAATAGTTTCGCATTTGAGGGGGGAAAATTGGTGACTGGAATTTCGTGAGAAGATAACGTCACAATGAAAAACGCCTTTTTTAAATGATGTCCAGCCTAAATACTGTATCATTTCAGTGACACTCGCTCCCGTATTTCGCCATAATACAAAACAAAAATCAATGCTGCATAGTACCCTGTACCAAAATATATGTAACCGTAACGTGCATTCCTATTGAACAGAGAGCTTAAAATTTTATTACACCTTTAATTCCACATGCCGATTTGAAGATGTGGGGACGGGGCTGGTTTTTGGGGTGGGGGAATCTTCTAAACAGTAGAAGTTTTTTGTTGAGAAATGGGAAAATAGAGATTAAAACTTTATTACACTGTTAATTTCGCATACAAAATAGAAGATCCGGATGGGGGATGGTTGTGGGTGGGGTGAGAAGATTCCTAAACTGTAGAAACTTTTAGAATGAGTGTTGAGTATAGAACTCACTAGAGAGCTAGCAGGAGGAAAACAGTGCTAATTTTTTTATTTAATAGAGAGGGGAGGGGACCGGAAATTTTTTTATCAAAATTATAGATAACTTTTATGATCTGCGAGCCAAAACCTAAGCAAACAAAACCATGTAGGACATGGGAGCCCATGGGGTGTACTGAGCCAGGAATGGATCTGAGGGCTCAAAAGAAAAACTGGATGTGAAGTAGGATTTACAAATGTTTACAATAGAAGCGATGCTATTCAGTCAGATGAGGGTAAATCCTAAAAAAAAACCTAATTTTACACGTCTTGTCAAACAACTTCCATAACCAATATCTCTGTTATGTTTAAAAACTAAATAGTACAATATTACTGTCAGGAAGTATCAAAATGTTACATTCCACATTTAAAATATTTATTGCCAGGAAATATTCTGTTTCCAAAAAAGAAGTTAAGGAGCTTACATTAGAAAACGCATTGTATATACAAAAAAGTTAAACCACAGTTTTTCTCAAAGAGTGTAAAACAATGTTAACATGAGGAACATGTATATACTTAAAAATTATGTTCACTGGTGGAGTCAAATAAGAGAAAGCCCCAATCTCCAAACATTTGCATAATTACAGGAGAAAATCCAATCTGCTGTATTTACTTAGCCTTCACACAAAATACACTTCACATAAGTAATATTATCAAATCATATCAGAAATTGGTTGGTACATTAGAGACCATATTATAATAACAGAAGAATCTACAGCATGACAAACGGAACTTTATATTTGAAGTGTCACTCTTATGGATGTACTAAAAGGGGCGGAATCACTAGTAGAGAGTAATGCATGTAACATTCTGAAAAGTAATTATAAGAGCTTAGAATTTGTAAAACATGTATGATAATTTCCAGAACTAACTGACAGGCATTTATGTGTACATAAAGGTGACCACAAAGAGAGACTATCAGCCTCCAAATACTTCCATCCTTACAGTAAAAGTCCAAACATGTATACACACACACACACACACACACACACACACACACACACACACACACACACACACACACAGAATTTGTACCTAGAATACACTTCATCTTCTGCAACCAGTATAAAATCATATCAGAATTGATTTGCTACAGAAAAAAAAACAAGTTACAGTAATACACAATCATCTATGATATCAACTTATAAACTTAATACTAGTATTGTCATTACTAATGGACATACAAAGAAAAGCAGAGGGTGGAGAGAACCATTGTGTAACTGGAGAGTGAAGCATTTAAGATTTGCGTTCAGATTTACCACTCTCGTTCACAAAAAACGGTGCCTCCATCAGATAGAAAGAAACCAAATAAATTATTCTGAATATTATATGACAAGAAGACATATGTCATTCAGTACAGAAACTTGAAAAGAAATGTAGGCAACATAAATTGGTTTTTAAAAAATTCATTGACTTATTATTTGGCCAGTCCTCCTGGATGAAGCCATATATTGAGATCGATACATGAAAATGCATGAGAGCACTCAGCGCGTTCGAGAAGAACTTTTTCAAACTAATGAATAATTGCTTGTATGAAAAAAAACATGCAAAATGTGCAAAAGATGCGGGACGTAAGACTAGCTACGTCATGAGAAGGCAGATTTGGGGCAGCTGAATTAACTGCAAAGCAAAATTTTCAATGGAGCATTATTTATAAGAGAAATCTAGTCGCCAACGAACTGAGCAGACTAAATGTAGTCTTTGATAATCCAGTTGGCGATTTGGGATATTTGAAGTATATTTATTTTTGAAATTGATTATCGATATATTTTAAACAAATTTCCGCCAGATAGTGTAAGGCTCTGTTACACAACAGACACTAATAACCTCGTATATCACATTAAAAGTCATAATATCTACGAAGATATCGGGAATGATGTACATACAAGGACTAATAGTTTGGGTTTCCCAGCAAACAACAGATACAATATTCTGCTGGTAAATAAAAAAGGGGACCTGTACTGATGCCCTTAACATGTGTATTGTAAGCTTGTGTGTTTGTGTTTGTTAGTGAGAGGAAAAGGTCAAGAGCTCAAGAATTAACAATGATACAAATAATTGAGGTATATCTTTAAAAATGTGGAGAGATGACACTTGAGACAGAGCTTGAAAGTTGCGAAGTATTTTGTGCACGCACACACACAAACACACACACATACACACGTACATATAAACCTGTGTGAATTGAAATTGAGCGACACGGTAGAGACATAGTAAATCCGAAATTTAAAGGACGAGATAGTGCAGTGGCCAAGTGGGCAATTTGTTACAGTGTCGTTGAGCAATGTGTTTTGGGGAAATGTTTTACATTTTAGGGAAATTTGTTATCCTTTTTGAGTAAATTGTTACAATTTTGGTAACAAAATTTTTTGTTTTGGGGACGACTTGATACAGTCTGAAGTGCAATACCACACAGGTAGAGAGGCAATTTGACAGAGTTTCATGACCAGTTAGTTACACTTTGAGGGCAAATTGATACAGGTTTGGTAACTTGACACAGCTAAGAGGCACATTGATACAGTTTGAAGGGCAATTTGATACAATTTTCTGACCATTTGATATAAACTGGGTAAAATTGGATATGGTTCAAGGGCAAGTTGATAAAATTTTAACGGCAATTTATTATAATTTTTAGGAATGAGTTGCTAAAGTTTGAAGAGGAACCTGACATAGTTTGTAGAGAGGGCGTGCTTGTGCTGTTTAACGTTTATCATTTACAGTTCACTGTTTTCAGTTCATCATTTATCATTTGACATTTCCTTTTTTCTTTAAACTATGACCTGTTTTCATAAATGGTAACCCGTTTCTTTAAACAGTGACACGTCTTCTTACATGGTGATCTGCTTCTGTAAATGATGACACACTTCTTTAAATGGTTACTCATTTCTTTAAACAGTGACTCATTTTGTTAAACATTGACCAGTTTCTTTGAGCGGTGATCTGTTTCCTTTCTTGGTGATTCAGGGGAATAATGTTCTTCTAGGGGGAATGGTGGTCACCTAGGAAGAAATGGTGGTCACCTTAAATGTGTGTGTGTGTGTGTGTGTGTGTGTGTGTGTGTCTGCGTATGGCATTTTGCGCAAACAGCAATTTTAATATTTCGCTGAGTTTTAATATTATACTGGAGGTATGTAAAATATCTCTCAAAAATAATGCAACTTGGCAGCATTTTCATGCCAGAGATAGGAAAGGAATTTATGTAACATGACTCCGTTTTTATATATTTTTTAACAATTTTCTATGACTGATTGGAGATGACGAGGAGGAGGTAGAGCATAAATCACAACTGAATTAGCTCCGCCATCTCGGATTTTTGCATAGGTGAAGGTAAGTGAATGAGAGGGGAGTTGCAGAGGGTTTTTAATTGAATCCCACTAACAGAATTTGGTTCTTATATCATTTTGTGGTTTTTGAATGACTCTTTCATTTTCAGTTCTACTCTGTGATTGGTTGGAAAGAAGGGAAGGTGGGGGAAAGGGAATGTGGCTTGATGATGTCACTGGTAAGGATGATGATTACATTGCTAAGAGTGACGATATTTCTGATTAGAGTTATATCACTACACCCATGGCCTCGGTCCCATGACATCACAAATGTCAGCCAAGTGCATCAGAATGCCTACTACTGATGGAGTGTGACAAGTTTATTCTGTGTTGGGGACCCAGTAGCGGCCTTGGAATTACTATTAGTTCCTCATGATGTTATTGCATGCTTTATGGTGAGTGCTGAATGTATCTATTGTCAGGCAGGGCATACAGTTACTTAAAGGTATAGGTTGGGATCAAAACTGTGTGGACAACACCAAGCAGGTCACAGTGCCCCGGTTTCCTGTGTTAGGAAAACTGCATGCACAAGTACAACACAACAAAATGTTAAACCCCTAATATACTGGCCTTTTACCATTGCAGTCATTAATTCAACAACCTCTCAGGAACTGGTCAAAAGAGGTATTGATGCAACCGTTTTTGTAAGACAATCATGTGTTCTTTGGTTTCTTCTAACAAATCTGAGTCTATAATTTATTTTCCCTACTGTTACACCCACGTAGTCTTTCCAAGTAAAATTATGCCGCACAGAAACTCATAGATACCTGAAGTGACTGCAATCTGAAAGTAGGCACAAGCTTCGACCAATGTCACCCAGACAGAATGCTGAGTGGTTTGGCATAGAGCACTGTTGTTCCTGGCAGTGCATTGAATGGACGAAGTGTAGACGCTTGTCTTGTGATTTCAGGATGGGGCATTGAACTCATATTCAGCATGAATATGGTGAGATTGCAGCAAGTTACCTATTTTATGGTTGCATTTACGTTGTTGGCATATGTCAGTTCTTTAAGTTTATGCAGCATTGATTTCATTTTCGTGTTGCATTCGGCATTCGAACTTATCGTTGGGAGATTTATGCCTTTTTTCTCTCATTTGAGCTTATGAGAACACATGGTGCCCTGTAGGCGTTTCTAATTTAACCATCTGGGATATCAAGTAGTTTTTCCCACGTGTTAGATCATGTATTAGAAGATTGTAACATTATTTTGAATTTTTCTTTGTACTATGTCTCATACTTGTATCTATACGTGATTGAGAAACTTACGCATGTTATCTGTCTAAAATAAATGCATTACATACGTATTAAAAATAAGTATGGTGTTCACGAATCTATCATCTAGCGTACCTACCTGTGTTAGCGAGGTCTGTGAGGGTGTGCTGGAAAGTAATGCCTTCGAAGTTGATGTGTGAAAGCTCTTAAGCCTTTTTAAATAACAGAAACATTATTAACAGTATACGTTTTTTCATGCTTACATATTTTGTTTCTCAAAATAGTCTTCCTGCCGACGAACATGTCTCCCCCAAGAGAGACCAGTGTGTTGATACTGTCACCGCAGAATGTTTGGCATTGTTGACGAAACCACAACTTCGCCTCTGCTTGCATCGATTAACTGAAGCCGTCGAAGATGTTCTTTAAGTTTTGGAAACAGACAAAAATTGGATGGGGCCAAGTGTGGACTGTATGGATGATGATAGATGAAAAGTGAACCCAAGGCGTCGGACTGTAGCAGATGTAACAACGGTCGTGTGTGGTCTGCAATGATATGTTGAAAGAGAGGCTGCTCCACTTGTGGAGGAACTCTTCGAATTCGAAACTCGATTACAGCACGCTGTTTCTCATTTCCCGACACAGTTACGTTACGTACCATCACGTTACACGCCACCGTTTTGGAGCCCTCTAGCGATAGAGAGCTGCAATTTTGTAAGCATAAAAAAAGATGTATAACATTGATAACGTTTGTTTTATTAAAAAAAGCTTTAAGACTTTCCGCATAAAAAGTTAGAAGATGTTACTTTTTAGCACGTCCTCATACTACGTACCCCGCGATCTCTGCTTGTGGGTACTTAAGATCCGTTACATAAAAGGACTTCTGTTGGCTTATATTGCAACCTACTCAAAGGCTACGGTGTGTAAGAAGCCCTTTCAGGTACCTTGAGTGAAAACTATTCAGCATTTCAGATAAATCGACGTAAAGTAGTACTTCAAATACAGGGCTACACAGGCAGCGTCTTCGGAACTTATTTATTCCATATGGTTTATAAGTAGCGTAGATTACAGCTGACAAAGGCATTCGTCGTGCGGACATTGAGCTTAGAAGGCACAATTTATTACACTTTGAATGAGTGTTGTACGATGTTTCCAGTCCATGTTCGAAGGTAAATTTCGTTTGTGTTGCTTTCGAGCAGCTTCTCCTTTCGTTGCGCTTTGCGATAAGTTTGACTTCTCCGAAACATCAGCTTAACAGTCAGACTGCCTTATTGGTAGGTCATGTTCACTGTCCAGGGCTATAATTCAGGGCAACAACCAACTGAGGTTCAAATACAAAAGCACTGCCAGGCTTTCAACATTTGTTGTGTGATTACTAAGTCTTCTCACCCATTATCGATTAAGTAAGTCACATTCTTGAAGTATGTAGCCCCTTCTATCCAGAATGATGTGGAATAACTGTGTAAATTGCGGGATTTCAAATAATAAATGATGAAAGGATGTGGTGTGATGTAACCCTCATCTACATACTCTCCGAGTCAGAGTTGCAGTATTAAAAGTTTTGGCTGGTTTCGTTGTCTAGGGGCTGGGATACGTAGATGCCGCATTACAGGCCAAATACTGCTGAGTCTACAGTATACGATAAGAATATACACATGAATCGAAGGTTAGAAGGTTCCTATCACGCGGCAATTGCGAATTATGGTTAGGTTAGTGTTTTTTAACGTCCCGTCGTCAACGAGGTCATTAGAGACGGAGCGCCAACTCGGGTGAGGGAAGGATGGGGAAGGAAATCGGCCGTGCCCTTTCAAAGGAACCATCCCGGCATTTGCCTGAAACGATTTAGGGAAATCACGGAAAACCTAAATCAGGATGGCTGGAGACGGGATTGAACCGTCGTCCTCCCGAATGCGAGTCCAGTGTGCTAACCACTGCGCCACCTCGCTCGGTGTGCGATTTACGAATGTAACATATAATTTATAAATGAAAGATTGCAATTAAATAAAATCTGCAGGTACTATCTTAACGACTTTAAATGATGAGTACGATAGTAGAAGTGCTTTTGAGAATGCGGTATATACCTGCTAAACACTGTGGCGATGGTCCAGCAGTTAAATAAAATATAAGTTGATTAACAGGGAAACAATACATTCCTACTGCACGTAATTAGCTATGAACAACAACATAGCTCGCGAGATTTTCACTTCTAAACGCACACTACGTCTTCACTGTAGAAGCCACGGAAATCTCACAAGTGCACAAATCGACACTCCGAAGTATTTCTGTCAGCCGCGACCACGCGCAAACCGCTCCACACTGTCCAAGTCCTTACTTGCGACCGCCGCGTCCAGCACCTGCCCTGTCCCATGCCGTACCCCCGTCCCCACGCTTCCATCCAGTTTCCCCATTCACGATCGCTGTGACTGACTAGAGCACTCGCGCCATGTCTTCAAGCCAATGCATCCACACAAACATAATGAAACATACTCGAAATACTGGATTCACATTTAAATAATTAGGAATTAAATAAATATTTTATGGCTGGACCATAAACACGCTCTAACACACATTATTAGATACATAAACAAATTAAGTAAACAAATATCAAAGGAATAGAACAAAAGGTAGGCCAGTAGCCTAATGTCTCTGTGCTTTCTAAAACACAGTAAATATTTAATCAATTTCTTCATGAATAGTATATATCGGATATAAACAAAGTCATAGCTGAATAAATATATTTATAAGCATGCTGCTACTGTTTTTTGTGTAACTGTGGAGTACTTATTGCCTGACGCGATCGATAGTAATCGGCCACTTTGACCTCCAATAACTCAAGTACTATTCAAGTTACTTGCCTGTAATTTATACCAATTTAGGTTTACACCAATATCTTTCTAAAGACACGACGACCGACGAAATCGGATGAAGCCTTTAGATTTTGGAAATTCGTTGCTGAGCGTTACTTGTATAATTTACTGTAAGGTACTAAACTTTAAACTAATAAAGATATTGAAAATCTGATTACACCAAGAGACTGGTCGTGCAAATAATGGAAATGTAGATGTTTCTTTTTGAGGTATCATGATTCATCTGGCTACTATTAATTTCTGTATGAACTGTGAAATTTCTGACATTAAGGTTTGACCGAGTCCGCCATCTTTGGCATTCCCAGCGTGTCTCCTTCATCTACACAGCGTCACCATGGAATTCCCAGCTGCGTGGTCCGGCCGTTGTGCTGCATCACGCGGTTGCTCAGCTAACGTTCGGCACCACGTGGTTTGCTGACGGGCCGCGGCCCGCCGAGGGGCCCCAGTTCAGCCACGGCAAGTCTGAACTTAGAATATTTCCAGGGCGCCACGACTCGCCCGTTGCCTCACAAAATCTAGTCATGGGGTAGGCAGAGGTAAATTTATTGAATGGTCATTACTAAATGTAATCTACACACGAATGAACTAGATTACAACAACTCGTTTGACGAATTCTCGAATATAGTTCATGTGCTTGGAAAAGTTAACAAGTCTGATTAACGCGAGAGGAAGGCTAAAATATGCATCGGTAGTGAGAATGAGAGTCAGATTGTAAGTGCCACAGAAATTCTGAACGAACTGCAGTGGCAGACATTACAAGAGAGGTGTTTTGCATCGTGGAGATACTTAATCACGAAATTCAGAGAGTAAACGCTCCAAGACATATTTGTTCCTCTTGTGATCAGCAATACCGACATCACTATAAGCCAAGATTGCTGCTTCTGCCCCAGAAGGGAGCGTATAGGAACTGTGGGTTGCGGTCTACCAGTGCAAAAGCGAGTGCGGAATCAGGAGAGCTCATGCAGTCGACATTCTTTATTCTGCAAGTCTTCCGGACAGAGACTGTTGTCGGCCTCTCGGTCACGTGTGCGGTCAGTGAAGTAGCGGGTTGCTATCACAGCGTAACTGCAGCGGCGTACACTGCCAGCAGCAGGGGGTGGGTACATTAGGCAGCGGGTGCTGACTCAGCGGCAGAACTGTGGCGGCCGAGGGGTTTGTGCTGACGCAAGGAAGGCGTCGTGCTGACGCAGTGAAGGTGTCTCCGGCAGCCAGTCAGCTCACAGTCGCTGGCTATGAACAACATGTCAGCCGTGCAGATGCCCCCCGCGCCAAACGCATCACCCTCGGAGTCGTCTGGAGAGCCGAACGAAAATGCCGTAGCTGACTTCGCCAGATGTCGACACCAGCTCATCACCCGGAACCATCAGGTCCAGCTGCGGCTTGTAGATCAGCGGCTAGCTGACGACGCTGTTGAGCGAAGTTCAGGCTGCTTGGTCCCACGTTGTCCTGTGAACTGGCGTGGAGACTGGTACTGTGTCGGCTGAGGTCACCGGAACCATTCGTAGCACAAAATAATGGGTGAGTGGCGAGTTGCTATAGCCGCTCTGGCCAGCTGTCTTAGGAGCCTGCCTCCAGCAAGGTTGGCGACTCCAGAGGCGCAGCATTGTAATAGCACGGCATGCGGAAACTCTGCTAAGCCATAGCGTCATATTGTATCGTGCTGTACCAGCAGTAATCTAGCACCCGATGGCAAGACTTCGTAGGTACTCTTCTCGATGGGTTGTGAACACTGGTCTGCAGTTGTTGCTGCGACGTTTACGATTTGAACAGGAATTAGGCCTATGCAAAACTTAATTATACGAGAAATGGCTCGAGGAATATCTCTACACCAACGATACTCTGAAAATCACTGTGAAGTGCTTGACGCAGAGTATCTACATCTACATCTACATACATACTCCGCAATCCGCCATACGGTGCGTGGCGTTGGGTACGTCGTACCACAACTAGCATCTTCTCTCCCTGTTCCGCTCCCAAACAGATCGAGGGAAAAATAACTGCCTACATGCCTCTGTACGAGTCCTATTCTCTCTTATCTTCATTTCCGCGAAATGTAAGTTGGCGGCAGTAAAATTGTACTGCAGTCAGCCTCAAATGCTGGTTCTCTAAATTTCCTGAGTAGCGATTCACGAAAAGAACACTTCCTTTCCTCTAGAGACTCCCACCCGAGTTCCTGAAGCATTTCCGTAACATTCGCGTGATGATCAAACCTACCAGTAACAAATCTAGCAGCCCCCCTCTGAATTGCTTCTATGTCCTCCCTCAATCCGACCTGATAGGGATCCCAAACTCTCGAGCAGTAGTCAAGAATAGGTCGTATTAGTGTTTTATAAGCGGTCTCCTTTACAGATGAACCACATCTTCCCAAAATTCTACCAATGAACCGAAGACGACTATCCACCTTCCCCACAACTGCCATTACATGCATGTCCCACTTCATATCGCTCTGCAATGTTAAGCCCAAATATTTAATCGACGTGACTGTGTCAAGCGCTACACTAATAATGGATTATTCAAACATTACAGGATTCTTTTTCCTATTCATCTGCATTAATTTACATTTATCTATATTTAGACTTAGCTGCAATTCTTTACACCAATCACAAATCCTGTCCAAGTCATCTTGTATCCTCCTACAGTCACTCAACGACGACACCTTCCCGTACACCACAGCATCATCAGCAAACAGCCACATATTGCCATCCACCCTATCCAAAAGATCATTTATGTAGATAGAAAACAAAAGCGGACCTACACCACTTCCCTGGGGCGCTCCAGATGATACCCTCACCTCCGATGAACACACACCATCGAGGACAACGTTCTGGGTTCTATTACTTAAGAAGTCTTCGAGCCACTCACATACTTGGGAACCAATCCCATATGCTCGTATCTTAGTTAGGAGTCTGCAGTGGGGCACCGAGTCTAACGCTTTCCGGAAGTCAAGGAATATGGCAACCGTCTGATACCCTTCATCCATGGTTCGCAAGATATCATGTGAAAAAAGGGCGAGCTGCGTTTCGCAGGAGCGATTGTTTCTAAAGCCGTGCTGATGCATGGACAGCAACTTGTCTGTCTCAAGGAAATTCATTATATTCGAACTGAGAATATGTTCGAGAATCCTGCAACAATCGATGTTAAGGATATTGTTCTGTAATTTTGTGGATCCGTCCTTCTACCCTTTTTATATACAGGCGTCCCCTGCGCTTTTTTCCAGTCGCTCGGGACTTTACGTTGGGGAAGAGAGTCCCATTATACAGCTTATTAGGGCTCTACCTGTTCAACTCACGATGTGAGCGGAGGAAGAGTGGCTGCTTAAATGCTTCTGTGCTTGTTGAAATGAATTTCATCTTGTCCTCACGATCCGCACAGGGCGATACTTCGGGTGTTGTAATATATTCTTAGAACCACCATTTAAAGATGGTTCATGAAACTTTGTAAGTAAGCTTTCTCAGTATTATTTGTGTACATCTTTCAGTTCAATTTACTCAGGATCCCTGTGACACTCTCCCATGGGCAATTTAGTCTATGACCATTCATGTTGCAGCTGTCTTTCTTTCAGTATTCCCTTTTAATCGAGTATGGAACGGGTCCACATACTGGGTCGTACGAGTGATTTTTAAGCAGCCTGGTTTTCCCTAGTATTCTACCAATGAACCGACGTCTACCAGTTGCTTTATCCACGACTGAGGCTATGTGATCGTTCCATTTCATGTTTCATCAAAGTGTTACACCCAGACATTGTTAGTTTACCTGTTCCATATGCGATTCACTTACACTGTAGTCGCAGGATATTGCCTTTTTTTTCGTTGTATGACGTGCACAGTGTTATACACTCCTGGAAATGGAAAAAAGAACACATTGACACCGGTGTGTCAGACCCACCATACTTGCTCCGGACACTGCGAGAGGGCTGTACAAGCAATGATCACACGCACGGCACAGCGGACACACCAGGACCCGCGGTGTTGGCCGTCGAATGGCGCTAGCTGCGCAGCATTTGTGCACCGCCGCCGTCAGTGTCAGCCAGTTTGCCGTGGCATACGGAGCTCCATCGCAGTCTTTAACACTGGTAGCATGCCGCGACAGCGTGGACGTGAACCGTATGTGCAGTTGACGGACTTTGAGCGAGGGCGTATAGTGGGCATGCGGGAGGCCGGGTGGACGTACCGCCGAATTGCTCAACACGTGGGGCGTGAGGTCTCCACAGTACATCGATGTTGTCGCCAGTGGTCGGCGGAAGGTGCACGTGCCCGTCGACCTGGGACCGGACCGCAGCGACGCACGGATGCACGCCAAGACCGTAGGATCCTACGCAGTGCCGTAGGGGACCGCACCGCCACTTCCCAGCAAATTAGGGACACTGTTGCTCCTGGGGTATCGGCGAGGACCATTCGCAACCGTCTCCATGAAGCTGGGCTACGGTCCCGCACACCGTTAGGCCGTCTTCCGCTCACGCCCCAACATCGTGCAGCCCGCCTCCAGTGGTGTCGCGACAGGCGTGAATGGAGGGACGAATGGAGACGTGTCGTCTTCAGCGATGAGAGTCGCTTCTGCCTTGGTGCCAATGATGGTCGTATGCGTGTTTGGCGCCGTGCAGGTGAGCGCCACAATCAGGACTGCATACGACCGAGGCACACAGGGCCAACACCCGGCATCATGGTGTGGGGAGCGATCTCCTACACTGGCCGTACACCACTGGTGATCGTCGAGGGGACACTGAATAGTGCACGGTACATCCAAACCGTCATCGAACCCATCGTTCTACCATTCCTAGACCGGCAAGGGAACTTGCTGTTCCAACAGGACAATGCACGTCCGCATGTATCCCGTGCCACCCAACGTGCTCTAGAAGGTGTAAGTCAACTACCCTGGCCAGCAAGATCTCCGGATCTGTCCCCCATTGAGCATGTTTGGGACTGGATGAAGCGTCGTCTCACGCGGTCTGCACGTCCAGCACGAACGCTGGTCCAACTGAGGCGCCAGGTGGAAATGGCATGGCAAGCCGTTCCACAGGACTACATCCAGCATCTCTACGATCGTCTCCATGGGAGAATAGCAGCCTGCATTGCTGCGAAAGGTGGATATACACTGTACTAGTGCCGACATTGTGCATGCTCTGTTGCCTGTGTCTATGTGCCTGTGGTTCTGTCAGTGTGATCATGTGATGTATCTGACCCCAGGAATGTGTCAATAAAGTTTCCCCTTCCTGGGACAATGAATTCACAGTGTTCTTATTTCAATTTCCAGGAGTGTATTTCTGATCATTTAAAGCAAGTTGCCGGTCTTTGCACCTCTTTCAAATCTTATCGGAATCTGATTGAATATTTGTGCAGCTTCTTTCAGACTGTACTTCATTATAGGTAACTACAATATCTCCGAAGAGGCTGAGGTTACTGTTAATATTGTCCACGAGGTCATTAATGTATAACATGAACGGTAGGAGATCGAGTACACTTCCCTCGGATACACCCAAAGTTACCCGCACATCTATAGATGTAGATGCAATTGTACATGTGACACGCAAAGTCAGATAAAATTTTAATCTAAAAATGTATTCAAGTTTTACGCAAAATGAACCTTGTTACATGCAAAGTGAACAGAATTTAGGTGGAAACTTACATAATTAGCCTCGGGCATGGATGTGTGTGATGTCCTTAGGTTAGTTAGGTTTATGTAGTTCTATGTTCTAGGGGACTGATGACCACAAGATGTTAAATCCCATAGTGCTCAGAGCCATTTGAACCATTTTTTTTTACATAATTAAATCACTGTAAATTATTTTTGAAAATTGCTGGCCACAGTCTAATTCATCATTCAAATCTTGCGAATTTTGTCATAAAGAATAAAAATATTAACTTTTTCATCTGTCTTTAAAAATATTTTTGTTATATAAAGTCTAAGACAGATAATCGACAGCGCATTCAGTACTGAAGCTAACGTCTTCAGCTAGATTCTACTCCGACGCTCGTCTGCCACAAGCAAGAGAAATGAAAAATTCATTGAAGCTGTTAAAAGAGTTCGTAAGCGCCCGTAGAGTGCCATGGTGAGTTAAAAGGAAGCCGCAGACAGGAGTGACGGCTCAGGGAATTATAGAAGTTACGGGGTGCTCACAGCAGTTGGCGTCAGGACCGGGATTTGACGCCAAGTGCCTCAGGCGTGAGATTAGTGAACGAAAAGTGCGAACGGGAGTCACAGGCTTGGAGGGGTTGTTAAAGTAATGGCAGCAGTTAATATTGAGGACTTCCAGAAGGGAACACTGGGGTAGTGTTTATTGTGGCTACCATAGGCAGTGACGAAACTTCCGTTCCTGTTCACGCTTCCTAGGACTCCATTGAAAGCTTCGAGTAAAGTTGTTTTCTATTTATTACACTTACTCGTTTGTACTTTCTCTTAACACCTTACAGTGGAAGAAATATTCGAAGCGAAAGTGCAGGTTTATCATAGCAGCAAGCAACCACGTATGACTGTGTTGCAAAAAGACTACTTCTTCGTTTTACTTTATTTTCCATCATCTTCCATGGAAGCATATGAGCCAAAGCAAATTGGTCGTGGGACGAGTCGCTTGATAATTCATAGGAAGATTATGTGTAAAGAAAATCAAAAGGAGACAATTGTTTGATCTAAATAAACAGAAAGCCACAAAACGCTTTACAACAGCATTTACAGCAAATTATACGTTATAGAGCGAAGTTGTAAACTAAAGCTAGAAGTCCCTGAACAAAATAAAAATAGTGCTGCGCAAGGAAGCTTTTACTACAGTGGTTTCAATATACAGGGTTCATCACTGAAATTTTTCTGGTAGCATGTCCTAAGAATTTAAAATAATCTTCGTCACTGATTATTTGATCGCCTTATGAATGTAAAATTTTAGTTCTGCAAGAGTTCTGTGTCAGATACATTATGCACTGTGTTTTTTTTCAGATAAATGTCAACATTTTCCCTGTAAGCTCTTAGCTGAGGTCCCCCCTGTCCTACGTACTAAACAATTTATATTACAGCCCACTTATTTCACATATTTCTAACAGAAATATTTCTGAATCACATGACAGCTCTGGTGACATCACTGCTGTGTAACGAAGAGTAACGGCTCCACAACTGAACCTTGTGATGTTCTCCTACTTTATAGCACAACAGTCAAATGTTATCGGAGAATGGAGGAGGAGTTAGTGTTTAACGCCGTGTCAGCAACGAGGCCGGGAGAGACCGAGCACAAACTACGAGGCCTGTTCAGAAAGTAAGCTCCGATTGATTGCCAAATTGAAACCACAGTGAACATCAGAAATGTTTTACTTGTAACAATTAGCTACACCTTTCATCTACTTCTCTACGTAGTCGCCGTTCTGACTTAGACTTTTGTCATAGCGTTGTACCAACTTTTCAATAGCCTCTTCATAGAAGGCAGCCGCCAGTGCTTTCCGCCAATTCTCCACGCTGGCCTACACCTCATTGTCTGTGTCAAAATGTTGTCTTCAAAGACAGCGGTTCATGTGACCAGAGATGAAACCCAGGGGGAGACAATTGCGGACTGTATTGTGGGTAATCTCACATTTCCATTTGAAAACGATGCTGGAGCATCTTCATTGCCCCTGCAGAATGTGGCTGAGAATTGTCTTGAAGAAGAAACAGCACGACAGTTATGTAATGTTAGCTGCATAGTTTCAGGCGAAATTTCTCACCAGGCCCTCGTACTTGGCGGCAGACACTATTTTCTAGACATCTTTACGCACTCACTGCGAGCTCAGAAATGAGAAGAGCGACGTGATGCTAACTGGGGTTATACTAGAGACACTACCCAACACATCTGTGCAAAGCTTTATCGGATTTTCATAGTCGTTTCCATTTCGCGACCGATTGGAGCTTACTTTCTGAACGCCCCTCGTAGGATTAGGGAAGGAAATCGGCCATGCAAATGTCAGGCGATCATGTGTGGGGAACGTACAACAGTCCTGAAGGAGTTAATCAAGTGCACATTATCAGAAAAGCGAGAGGTATAGCGACGGTTATGACCCCCGAGTGCATACAGCACAGGCGATGAATTACATTGAGGAATCAGCTCCGACTGTAACCAGTAAAACTCGTTAAGCTGTGCAGCACATCGCTGGAAGAAAAATTTACAGGGATATGGCTTAAATTATCATTAATCTCATACAAAAATTCGTATTTCATTGATTCAATGGAAGGAACTGGCTTTACAGCTGGGTGTGGCACAACAGACCTTTTTTGATTAGTTTAGGGAATTAATGGAACGGAGCAATGAGTATTAGGATGAGTTTCTACACGTCCTGCAGTTCATAGACTTTGAGAAAGGTTTTGACTCTATTTCAACAAACTCTGCATGGGCAACTCTTGAGAAAGAATGCATTGATTCTACGTTATTATACGACGTTAGTATAATGAAGAATACACACGTCTGTATTGTAGTCTCCATTGTGCATCATCAAGATAGCGAGGCATTCAGATTTGAAAGTGTTCAGGAAGGAAGCTCCCCGTCACCAAAAGTGTTTCACACACTTAAACCGCGGAAACGACGAAAGATGTCTGCTAATGGAAGATATCTGAAATCATTTCCTTATGGTGACGACATTTTACTGTTTACTTCTCTGTAGGCAGATTTATACGTACACAACGGCTTGAAGGGCTTAACAGAACAAAATTCAAAGTCGGCTGTAAAACCATTACAATTTTTGTTATGGTCTTGAGTCTAAAGAATGGTATGATACTGCTCTCCACGTTATTATATTCTATGTGAGATTTTTCATCTTTGCATAACTACCGCAGCCTACAGGTACATAAATCTGGATGTCCTTACTTACTGAAGCCATGAACTTTCTCTACATTTTTTTACCCGTCTTAGCTTTACAAAACTAACATGGCTGTATTCAACCCCTGAACCTCGAGTTTAGCTTTCGCTTCAGACAAGCCACTCAGAGCTTGTTTTAATTCTTTGTTCCGTTAGTAGCTTCCCTTGACATTCCGCTTCGTGAATCAGAAAATTCCTTTATTAACACAGTTTGGGCTTCTGTTATTTTCTGGTTTGTAGGCGTAACCTCCTGCTTTGTTGATGTGATACCAACCTGATTTAGTACCTTTGATATTGTCCTTTAAGCATCTCAATTTTTAGGAATAACTCCGATAAACGATCTTTCGGTTCACTGCCTTGCTCGGCTTGCTCAATATTTTCAGCATCTGTCTGGTGAACGTTGCTTTCGTCTGCTACATCCACCTAACATTGATCTACCATTATCATACTATACGAAAATTTACAAAATTTATAAAATCAGTAATTAACAATTAAAACAACAATAAACCAATCCAAGCTCACATAGACTGACTAATTATTTCGACCAAATAAACGCAAATGCTACATTAAGAAAAAATTCAGCACTGCTTCTCTGTTACATTGATGCGACGCACAATTTTCCTCGTCAAAAATCAACTAATTCTACTATAGGAACGAAATATGCACACAGCTACAACTGAATTTTGAACTTTTGTCCAATACAACTTAATTCAAGCAAGAGAGATCAGAAGGATAAGTAAGATTATATTTTCTAACTTGTTTACAGCTGCACCGATAAAGTTTTCGACTGGGGGAATTTTTGTTCTTATCAATTGTTTAATTTTCCTCCATTCATAGTCAAGCACATGCAACAGAACAAACATACAAGTTATGCAGTACGATACATACAAAGAATATTTTAGTACTAATTCTACTACTAACAACGTCCTGCAACAACCGGAGTCAGTTAAATTATGTGCCTCATTTAATAGAAATTAAAGATATAAATTTCAATTCTTCTTCTTATTATTATCAGTATGAGGGCAGACAGTTTTTCTGCTTAGTGGCTGGCAAAGTGTAACGCTCTTGCTTTGCTCGTGCTTGAGCCAAGTTATTTATTTGTTAGTAGTATCGAATTCAACAACTCCAAGGATGCAAGCTCTCATTTGTTGTACCTTTACCTGGAAAATAATATCATACCACTTGTAATCGTTTCAAGAAAAGAAGAGGAGCAATGACACGAACGTTAATCTGTACCATAAGAACAAAAGTTGCATGAAACAATTTCACCAAGTTTAGTACAGCGCTCTTAAGGTAATATGAAATGATAGCACATCAGTTATAAACACGCATGTTCGCCATTAACGTTATACAAACGGTTGAATACGACTCATTATTCAGTACATCCTTTCCTATCGGAAGAGTACAACAGAGTGTATATGAGGGTAATTATTTAATATTTCCTTTATCAAAGAAGAAATTTGGAACAGTTGGAATGTGATAGCGATAACAACACGAGATGAGTGCCCTATACCGAAACCTTTCACACAAAAGCTACTCTGACTCACGTCGTAACAATCATTTGAGACATTACAGATGACTCCTAGCATTGTGGGATAGTCCACAACTCGTGTCTACGGTATATCGAGGTTATCGAATCCCCTGATGTTTAGGAGTTTACGTTCTCGCTCACTAAGTTTTGCCCTGGCATGCCGCAATAACTCTCAATGTTTCGTTTCAGAGATGCTATCTCCTCTTCATTGGTCATTAGCGACGTTATCACCGTACGTTATTACTACTAGCGTTTGATCGGATACTGAATACCTGATGTTTGCTTAAAAAATCGCAGCAACAGTCCCAGTTACAGCATGAAAAGGAGCGTAGAGAGGACGCTTCTCTGTGGCGCACACCGCTGACTGTGAAAACACTTTGTTAGCTATCCATTAACTTGTACCCTAGCGGATATGCCAGTGAGCGTATTCCTAATGACTTTTATTACACTCTCTTCCTGACCCCTTTCTCCATTATTCTCATTATATATTGATAACCGACATGATCAAAGGCTTTACGGAAATCGATGAGAAAAATGCCGCTCTTAATGCCGGTCAGAGCAGCCAGCGAAATGGCGGCTCGAATTTCAGAAAAAAGTGACGTAATAGTCCTTCCTGAGTAGCAAACATGATATTTTTCGAGTGTTTTTTACGCAATGGAGTTCTTGAAAATGGGAATGGCCTTTGTTTTTTCGCAGTTACTAGGTTCGTTGCTACTGTGATATACGATAAACTACTGCTAGAAGGGGAGCAAGTTCTTTCGCTCAATCTTTGCAGAATATTATAGGTATCTCATGTGGCACTGATGCCTCTGCACCTCTAACCAACTGTAGATGCGCTTCTATTCTCCCAATCGAGTATCTCAATATCTACCGTATCGACGTTCGTAGAGTTGGGCCTCCTGGATAGTATCCCCATCGGACACTAAAAGTTCTACCTTGACCTTTGTCAAAGACCAGTAGACTGCCAGCTAGAGGATAGTATCCCCATCGGACACTAAAAGTTCTACCTTGACCTTTGTCAAAGACCAATAGACTGCCAGCTAGAGGATAGTATCCCCATCGGACACTAAAAGTTCTACCTTGACCTTTGTCAAAGACCAGTAGACTGCCAGCTAGAGGATAGTATCCCCATCGGACACTAAAAGTTCTACCTTGACCTTTGTCAAAGACCAGTAGACTGCCAGCTAGAGGATAGTATCCCCATCGGACACTAAAAGTTCTACCTTGACCTTTGTCAAAGACCAGTAGACTGCCAGCTAGAGGATAGTATCCCCATCGGACACTAAAAGTTCTACCTTGACCTTTGTCAAAGACCAGTAGACTGCCAGCTAGAGGATAGTATCCCCATCGGACACTAAAAGTTCTACCTTGACCTTTGTCAAAGACCAGTAGACTGCCAGCTAGAGGATAGTATCCCCATCGGACACTAAAAGTTCTACCTTGACCTTTGTCAAAGACCAGTAGACTGCCAGCTAGAGGATAGTATCCCCATCGGACACTAAAAGTTCTACCTTGACCTTTGTCAAAGACCAGTAGACTGCCAGCTAGAGGATAGTATCCCCATCGGACACTAAAAGTTCCACCTTGACCTTTGTCAAAGACCAGCAGACTGCCAGCTAGAGGATAGTATCCCCATCGGACACTAAAAGTTCTACCTTGACCTTTGTCAAAGACCAGTAGACTGCCAGCTAGAGGATAGTATCCCCATTGGACACTAAAAGTTCTACCTTGACCTTTGTCAAAGACCAGTAGACTGCCAGCTAGAGGATAGTATCCCCATCGGACACTAAAAGTTCTACCTTGACCTTTGTCAAAGACCAGTATACTGCCAGCTAGAGGATAGTATCCCCATCGGACACTAAAAGTTCTACCTTGACCTTTGTCAAAGACCAGTAGACTGCCAGCTAGAGGATAGTATCCCCATCGGACACTAAAAGTTCTACCTTGACCTTTGTCAAAGACCAGTAGACTGCCAGCTAGAGGATAGTATCCCCATCGGATACTAAAAGTTCTACCTTGACCTTTGTCAAAGACCAGTAGACTGCCAGCTAGAGGATAGTATCCCCATCGGACACTAAAAGTTCTACCTTGACCTTTGTCAAAGACCAGTAGACTACCAGCTAGAGGGAAATGCTGAGCGAGTTGCGACAAACACGGGAGCTCTCGCACCACGCGGGAATGACCAAGCGCAGAAGTCTGCAAGCGAAGCATAACAACGTCATGGAAGACGAGAGCTCTATCATACCAGTGACAAAGCTGAGTTTCGTAAAAAATGGTATATACAAAGCATCTTTAACTATCCAAATGTCGAGCCAGCAGAAAAGTGCCTCTGAAAGTTGAAGTTGCGAAACTCTGAAGTCACTAGGGGAGCTGACACCGAGTGAAAACGAGGACACATGATATCTTAAGCATCCTTGCCGCTGCAGAGTGCATGGGAAGCCCCACCTATCTTAACAAATGTCAGATTGATGAGTGCTGAATGGTGGTTGCCAATTGTGTAATCTCGGCTCTTGCGTCATCTGCAGCTCTCCAGTGAGAGGGGGGGGGGGGCTGTGGAAGTCGACCTTTGGTATGAGTAGCTGTCTTCGATCATCTATGGAACTATAAGCCTAGCTGAAAGGACTCTCCCGCTGTCAGCTGCACTGCCAACTTCTGAGGCCACACAGATGGGCCACGAAGGCAGCCTACACCTGCAGATCTGGTCGAGGCTTGACCTGCGTGTCCTGTAAGCTGCCTGTCATCTGCCTTCGAGAGACGAGAGAGAGAGAGAGAGAGAGAGAGAGAGAGAGAGAGAGAGTGAGCACAGCTGCTGCTCATCTCGTTCCTGAGTCCGACACCGATGCTGCTGTCTCCTGAATCCTAAACAGGGGCTGAGAGCCGCCCCCTGAGAGCCAGCGAGTACTTCAGGTGGACCGAGACTCTTGAGTGTAGAACTTCGACGTCCATGAGAGCACTTTGCAGTTCGATATGCAGAATTGGAGGCCTCCAGATCTTGCAGTCAACGACTGCCTGCTACGTAGCAACCACTGCCCGACGCTTCGCTATGCTGCGAGACGAGCGCACGCCGGCACTGTTCTGCCGGCCTGGCTGATGCTCGGCACTCTGGAAGACAAACCTATATTACAGCCTAATAAAAACACTATGTGATCAAAAGTATCCGGACATCTGGCTGAAAATGACTTACAACTTCGTGCCGCCCACCACCGGTAGTGCTGTAATTCAATATGGTGTTCGCCCACACTTAGCCTTGATGACAGCTTCCACTATTGCAGGCAGTTCAATCAGGTGCTGGAAGCTTCTTGGGGAATGGCATCCCATTCTTCACGAACTGCTGCACTGAGGAGGGGCCTGGCACGAAGCCGGCGTTCCAAAACATCCCAAAGGTTTTCTATAGGATTCAGGTCAGGACTCTCTGCAGGGCAGTCCATTACAGGGATGTTATTGTCGTGTAAACACTCCGCCACAGGTTGTGCATTACAAACAGGTGTTCGAACGTGTCGAAAGATGCAATCGCTATCCCCGAGTTGCTCTTCAACAGTGGGAAGCATCAATGTAGGCCTGTGATGTGATAGTGACACGCAAAACAACAATGGGTAAAATCCCCCTCCACGAAAAACACGACCGCACCATAACACCACCGCCTCCGAATTTTACTGTTGGTACTACACACACTGGCAGATGAAGTTCATCGGGCATTCACCACACCCACACCCTGCCATCGGGTCGCCACATTGTGTACCGTGATTCATCAGTCCACACAACGTTTTTCCACTGTTCAATCGTCCAATGTTTAAGCTCCTTACACCAAGCGAGGCGTCGTTTGGCACGTACCGGCGTGATGTGTGGGTTATGGGCAGCCGCTCGACCATGAAATGAAAGTTTTCTCACCCCCCACCCAACTGTCGTAGTACTTGCAGTGGATCCTGATGCAGTTTGGGATTCCTGTGTGATGGTCTGGATAGATGTGTGCCTATTACACATTACGACCCTCTTCAACTGTCGGCGGTCTCTGTCCGTCAACAGACGAGGTCGGTCTGTACACTTTTGTGCTGTAGGAGTCACATCACGTTTCCAATTCACTATCACATCGGAAACAGTGGACCTAGGGATGCTTAGGAGTGTGGGAATCTCGCGTACAGACGTATGACACAAGTGACACCCAATAACCTGAGCACATTCGAAGTCCGTGAGTTCCGCGGAGCGCCCCATTCTGCTCTCTCAGGATGTCTAATGACTACTGAGGTCGCTGATATGGAGTACCTGGCAGTAGGTAGCGGCAAAATGCACCTAATATGAAGAACGTATGTTTTTGGCGTTGTCCTGATACTTTTGATCACATAGTGTATGTCATTGTCAATGATGTAGTGGTCTAGTCCCCCATTCAGGTTTTTGGGAGGGCAGCACCAAGGGGAAGGTGATCATGAGAAAAAGACTGAACAACCAAAGAAAGGATAAGGTGCTAAGTGGTGTGTCGTGGAATGTCATAAGTTCGAGCATTGTAGGAAACCTAGAAAATTGGAAAAGGGAATTCTAAGTCTCAGTCTAGACGTAGAGGAGGAGTAGGGCGTCAGTGAAGTGAAGTGGAGAGAAGACAAGGATTTCTGGTCATATGGGTATAGGGTGATATCGGCCGAAGCAGAAAATGGTGTAACGAAAGAAGTATTCATTATGAATGGGAAGGTAGGGCAGAGAGTTACTGTGAACAGTTCAATGACAGGGTTGTTCTCATCAGAATGGATAGTCAACCAACACCTACATCTATCGATGTGTACCTGCTGACTTTCCAAGCTGAAGATCTAGAGAGAAAGGAAGTATATGAACATACTGAACAGCTGATTCAGTATGTAAAGACAGATGAAAATGTAATAGTAATGGGGGATAGGAATGCGGTTGTAGGAAAAGGAGTAGAAGAGAGGATTACGGGAGAATATGGACTTGCAATAAATTTCACCTAGTAGTAGCGAATATTTCAATAGATTTCAGCTAGTATTGGCGAATACCCTGTACAAGAAGCACAAGAGGAGGAGGCATACTTGGAAAATTCGAGGACACGGGAGGATTTTCATTTAGATTACATTATGGTCGGGAAGAGATTTCGAAATCAGATACTGGATTGTAAAGTGTACCCAGTAGCAGATATAGGCTCAGAACATATTTAGTAGTGATGAGGAATAGCCTGAAGTTTCAGAGACTAGTCAGGAAGAATCAATGCGCAATGAAATGGGATACGGGAGTACCTCTAAAAGGGGCAGTCACGAAAGTTGAAAAGAAAATCATAGGTACGAAGAAGGTAACTGTGAAAAAACCATGAGTGAGAGAAGAAATACTTCAGATGATAGACTGTTCAATCTGTGCATCGAAGAAGCATTGGCGGAAATAAAAGAAAGCTTCACGAGCGGAATTAAAATTCCAGGTGAAAGGGCATCAGTGATAAGATTGACTGATAACATTTCTGTCTTCGTTGAAAGTGAAGAAGAGTTATAGGATCGGCTAAATGGAATAAACCTTCTAATGAGTACAAAATATGGACTGAGAGAGAATTGAAGAAAGACGAAAGCAGTGAGAAGTAGCAGAAATGAGAACAGCGAGAATTTTTAGCTCAGGATTAGTGATGACGAAATTGGCGAAGTTAAGGAATTTTATGGAGTTCTGTTATCTAGCCAGCGAGAGGAACAAGGAGGACATGAAAAGCTAACTAGCACTGGAAAAGAGGGCATTCTTGGACAAGAGAAATCTACTACATCCATAGGCATTAATTTGAGGGAGAAATTCCTGAGAATGTACGTTTGGAGTACAGTATTGTATGGTAGTGAAAAATAGACTGTGGGAAAACTGGTAAAAGAAAGTGAATCGAAGCATTTGAGATGTGATGTTATAGAAGAATGTCGAAAAATAGGTAGGAACAAGGAGGTTCTCCGGAGAATCGGCGTGGAACTTAATACATGGAAAACACTAACAAGAAGAAGGGACAGGATGAGACGACGTCTGTTAAGACATCAAGGAATAACATCCATGGTACTAGAGGAAGCTATAGAGTACAAAATGTAGAAGGAAACAGAGACTGGAATACATCCAGCGAATGATGACGTAGGTTGCAAGTGCTACTCTGAGATGAAGAGGTGGGCAATTCTCAATTTATATAGTAATGGTTGCAATTCGTGACAAAAAAAAAACGAGTACAATTGCTAAAGCGTTAGCAAATAATTGGTTTCTCACATCTGGCATTCCGGACACGCTGATTACACATCGGGGTACCAATTCCACGTCTACATCTACACTCCTGGAAATGGAAAAAAAAACACATTGACACCGGTGTGTCAGACCCACCATACTTGCTCCGGACACTGCGAGAGGGCTGTACAAGCAATGATCACACGCACGGCACAGCGGACACACCAGGAACCGCGGTGTTGGCCGTCGAATGGCGCTAGCTGCGCAGCATTTGTGCACCGCCGCCGTCAGTGTCAGCCAGTTTGCCGTGGCATACGGAGCTCCATCGCAGTCTTTAACACTGGTAGCACGCCGTGACAGCGTGGACGTGAACCGTATGTGCAGTTGACGGACTTTGAGCGAGGGCGTATAGTGGGCATGCGGGAGGCCGGGTGGACGTACCGCCGAATTGCTCAACACGTGGGGCGTGAGGTCTCCACAGTACATCGATGTTGTCGCCAGTGGTCGGCGGAAGGTGCACGTGCCCGTCGACCTGGGACCGGACCGCAGCGACGCACGGATGCACGCCAAGACCGTGGGATCCTACGCAGTGCCGTAGGGGACCGCACCGCCACTTCCCAGTAAATTAGGGACACTGTTGCTCCTGGGGTATCGGCGAGGACCATTCGCAACCGTCTCCATGAAGCTGGGCTACGGTCCCGCACACCGTTAGGCCATCTTCCGCTCACGCCCCAACATCGTGCAGCCCGCCTCCAGTGGTGTCGCGACAGGCGTGAATGGAGGGACGAATGGAGATGTGTCTTCTTCAGCGATGAGAGTCGCTTCTGCCTTGGTGCCAATGATGGTCGTATGCGTGTTTGGCGCCGTGCAGTTGAGCGCCACAATCAGGACTGCATACGACCGAGGCACACAGGGCCAACACCCGGCATCATGGTGTGGGAAGCGATCTCCTACACTGGCCGTACATCACTGGTGATCGTCGAGGGGCCACTGAATAGTGCACGGTACATCCAAACCGTCATCGAACCCATCGTTCTACCATTCCTAGACCGGCAAGGGAACTTGCTGTACCAACAGGACAATGCACGTCCGCATGTATCCCGTGCCACCCAACGTGCTCTAGAAGGTGTAAGCCAACTACCCTGGCCAGCAAGATCTCCGGATCTGTCCCCCATTGAGCATGTTTGGGACTGGATGAAGCGTCGTCTCACGCGGTCTGCACGTCCAGCACGAACGCTGGTCCAACTGAGGCGCCAGGTGGAAATGGCATGGCAAGCCGTTCCACAGGACTACATCCAGCATCTCTACGATCGTCTCCATGGGAGAATAGCAGCCTGCATTGCTGCGAAAGGTGGATATACACTGTACTAGTGCCGACATTGTGCGTGCTCTGTTGCCTGTGTCTATGTGCCTGTGGTTCGGTCAGTGTGATCATGTGATGTATCTGACCCCAGGAATGTGTCAATAAAGTTTCCCCTTCCTGGGACAATGAATTCACGGTGTTCTTATTTCAATTTCCAGGAGTGTACATCTACATCCGTACTCCGCAAACCACCTGACAGTGTGTGGCGGAGGGTACCTTAAGAACCTCTATCGGTTCTCCCTTCTATTCCAGTCTCGTATTGTTCGTGGAAAGAAGTATTGTCGGTATGCCTCTGTGTGGGCTCTAATCTCTCTGATTTTATCCTAATGGTCTCTTCGCGAGATATACGTAGGAGGGAGCAATATACTGCTTGACTCCTCAGTGAAGGTATGTTCTCGAAACTTCAACAAAAACCCGTACCGAGCTACTGAGCGTCTCTCCTGCAGAGTCTTCCACTGGAGTTTATCCATCATATCCGTAACGCTTTCGCGATTAGTAAATGATCCTGTAACGAAGCGCGCTGCTCTCCGTTGGATCTTCTCTATCTGTTCTATCAACCCTATCTGGTACGGAGCCCACACTGGTGAACAGTATTCAAGCATTGGGAGAACAAGTGTACTGTAACCTACTTCCTTTGTTTTCGGATTGCATTTGCTTAGGATTTTTCCAATGAATCTAAGTCTGGCATCTGCTTTACGAACGATCAACTTTGTATGATCATTCCATTTTAAATCACTCCTAATGCGTACTCCCAGATAATTTATGGAATTAACTGCTTGCAGTTGCTATATTGTAGCTCAATGATAAGGGATATTTATTTCTATGTATCCGCAGCACATTACACTTGTCTACATCGAGATTCAATTGCCATTCCCTGCACCATGCGTCAATTCACTGTAGATCCTCCAGCATTTCAGTACAATTTTGCATTGTTACAACCTCTCGATAAACCACAGCATCATCCGCAAAAAGCCTTAGTGAACTTCCGATGTCATCCACAAGGTCATTTATGTATATTGTGAATAGCAACGGTCCTACGACACTCCCCTGCGGCACACCTTTAATCACTCTTACTTCGGAAGACTTCTCTCCATTGAGAATGACATGCTGCGTTCTATTATCTAGGAGCTCTTCAATCCAATCACGCAATTGGTCTGATAGTCCGTATGCTCTTACTTTGTTCATTAAACGACTGTGGGGAACTGTATTGAACGCCTTGTGGAAGTCAAGAAACACGGCATCTACCTGGGAAGCCGTGTCTATGGCCCTCTGAGTCTCGTGGACGAATAGCGCGAGCTGGGTTTCACACGAGCGTCTTTTTCGAAACCCATGCTGATTCCTACACAGTAGATTTCTAGTCTCCAGGAAAGTCATTATACTCGAACACAATATATGTTCCAAAATTCTACAACTGATCGACGTTAGAGAAATAGGTCTATAGTTCTGCACATCTGTTCGACGTCCCTTCTTCAAAGACGGGGATGACCTGTACCCTTTTCCAATCCTTTGGAACGCTACGCTATTCTAGAGACCTACGGTACACCGCTGCAAGAAAGGGGGCAAGTTCCTTCGCGTACTCTGTGTAAAATCGAACTGGTATCCCATCAGGTCCAGCGGCCTTTCCTTTTTTGAGCGATTTTAATTGTTTCTCTATCCCTCTGTTGTCTATTTCGATATCTACCATTTTGTCATCTGTGCGACAATCTAGAGAAGGAACTACAGTGTAGTCTTCCTCTGTGAAACGGCTTTGGAAAAAGACATTTAGTATTTCGGCCTTTAGTCTGTTATCCTCTGTTTCAGTACCATTTTGGTCACAGAGTGTCTGGACATTTTGTTTTGATCCACCTACCGCTTTGACATAAGACCATCATTTCTTAGGATTTTCTGCGAAGTCAGTACATATAACTTTACTTTCGAATTCATTGAATGCCTCTCGCATAGCCCTCCTCACACTACATTTCGCTTCGCATAATTTTTGTTTGTCTGCAACACTTTGGCTATGTTTATGTTTGCTGTGAAGTTCCCTTTGCTTCCGCAGCAGTTTTCTAACTGAGTTGTTGTACCACGGTGGCTCTTTTCCATCTTTTTCGATCTTACTTGGCACATATTCATGTAATGCGTATTGTACGATGGTTTTGAACTTTGTCCACTGATCCTCAACACTATCTGTACTTGAGACAAAACTTTTGTGTTGAGCCGTCAAGTACTCTGAAATCTGCTTTTTGTCACTTTTGCTAAAAAGAAAAATCTTCCTGCGTTTTTTAATATGTCTATTTACGGCTGAAATCATCGATGCAGTAACCGCTTTATGATCGCTGATTCCATGTTCTGCGTTAAGTGTTTCATATAGTTCGGGACTGTTTGTCACCAGAAGGTCTAGTATGTTATCGTCACGAGTCGGTTCTCTGTTTAACTGCTCAAGGTAGTTTTCAGATAATGCACTTAAAAATTTCACTGGATTCTTTGTCCCTGCCACCCGTTATGAACGTTTGAGTCTCCCAGTCTGTATGCGGCAAATTAAAATCTCCACCCAGAACTATAACATGGAGGGGAAATCTACTCGAAATATTATCCAGATTATCCTTCATGTGCTCAGCGACAACAGCTGCTGAGCCAGGGGGCCTATAGAGACATCCAATTACCATGTTTGAGCCTGCTTTAACCGTAACCTTCACCCAAATTATTTCACATTTCGGATCTCCGTCAATTTCCTTCGATACTATTGCACTTCTTATCGCTATAAACACGCCTCCCCCTTCACTGTCCAGCTTGTCTCTGCAGTATACATTCCAACCTGAGTTTAGAATTTCATTACTGTTGACATCTTTTCTCAGCCAACTTTCTGTGGGCATTGTGACCGTTTATTAATGAGAGCAGTTCTGGGACCTATCTATAGACGCTCCTACAGTTTACTATTACCACATTAATATTGTTATTCCCCGTTCCGTTTTGCCTACTACTACCTTCTCGCGTCTCAGGAGGCGTCTAGTCGGGCCTAGGGAGGGAATTCTCTAACCTAAAAAACCCACATGTGCACTCCATACATACTCCGCTACCCTTGTAGCCGCTTCCTGCGTGTCGTGCACGCCTGGCCTATTCAGGGGGACTCTACATTTCTCCACCCGATAGCGGAGGTCGAGAAATTTGCACCCCAGATCTCCGCAGAATCGTCTGAGCCTCTGGTTTAAGCTCTGATTCCACCCCGCGAGCGAGGCTTTCCGCCTTCAACAACTCCGATAACCGCCTGTATAAACTGAGGATGACCTCTGAACCGAGACGGCAGGAGTCATTGGTGCCGACATGAGCAACAATTTGCAGTCGGGTGCACCCAGTGCTCTCTATCGCCGCCGGCAGGGCCTCCTCCACAGCTCGGATGAGACCCCCCGGCAAGCAGACAGAGCTAACACTCGCCTTCTTCCCCGACCTTTCCACTATTTCCCTAAGGGGCTCCATCACCCGCCTAACGTTGGAGCTCCCAATAACTAATAAACCCCTCCCCCCGTGTGCCTGCTCGGACCTAGCTGAAGGAGCGGCCACATGTCCACTCACAGGCAGAGCGGGCGATGCCACACGGCCAGCTTCCACATTGACCCTCCGCCTCGTGCGCAGCGAACGCCGCTGAACCCGCCACTCCCCTTGGGGAGAGGGTGGCCCAACCGCGCGCGGTACCCACGAAGATGTCTCGACAGCAGGGACAGTGGGTGAAGCATGTAACACCTGGGGTGTACCATGCGACTTACCAGACTGCCCACTGCCGCTACTCTCCGAGGCAGCAGCCTGAAGACGGCTGACCGCGGCCATCAACACGTTCAGCTGTTCGCGAACAGTGGCCAGTTCCTCCTGCGTCCCTACACAGCAGTCACACATCCTATCCATCCTAAGAAATCAATTTACTGTAGAGATATTATGATGCAGTTGTGTCGATTGCTCCGGATTCGCAAAAGTGCGAGCAAGCTCCTTTCACCCTCAAGGCAATGGGAGAACAGAGAGAGATGTTGATTTGTTACATCAGCAGTAGTCACGAAAACTGGGACGTAGAGTTAAATTTTGTAACTGCTGCACACAATTCCAAAGTCCTTACGTCTACTAGACTTTCGTCATAAGAGGTGAAGTATGGGAGAAAATGCCTTCATATTTTTAAGCCGAAGCTTAGATCGGACGTCGAATCAGTAAAAAGAGTTTGGTAAGAGATTGCTAGACATTTGGGGACAATTAAAACTCGAAAATACGAAAGCCTTAAAATCACAAGAGACAGAACAACGCGTAGGAGGTTACCACAATACAAGTTTGCAAAATGGGTATTTGCAACGAAGCCATATACACTAAGTGGCAAAAGAAAGAAATTCCTAATCCGATACCATGGACCACACCAAGTACTGGAAATGACGTCATCTGCCAATGTTAAAATTCAGATACCAGCGAAGTCTTCGATTATTCACATGGGACGTATTAAACCTTTTAAGTAAGGTGTCAATCGTCGATGCATTGACACAAATACCAACAGCCTCAGCAGTACAGAATGCGATGACTCGTGGAACAAAGAAGACGATTTATGACCAGAGCACGTCTAAATTGTCTTACGCCCTTAGGTCACGTCGACAGATAAGATTTGAGATTGTTGTTTGCCTATTTTGCTCTTCGTTTGATCTTGTGTAGATTATTAGAAAGTCGTACAGTATTGTTTTATTCTATTTATATTATGTTTTAAAGTCTTTTTTTCCATTATTGAGTAATCAATACAATGATTTTTTTTATAAGCGCGTATAGCTTTATTGGAGGTAATCTCGCTTTTTGAGGGGAGGTAGAGATGGTTATGGATATTCATTTCTCTCTGGTCGCTTACCGAAAGGGGTGCAGGTATTAATATTTTCAGGGCAAGCAGATGGCTACGCTTTAATGTTGTAGGAAGACATACAGAGGGAAAGTGTTACTATCTGCCCAAGTAGGATGATACAGACCGTCGTACAGGCATCCGAGGTCCAGCTATTCCCTGGGAAAATCCAAGTAAGTGAATGTCAAAGGGCAGCCTTAGCGCCATATCCACATATCTAGGGACTAGGCACCCACTGAGTCTATTCAGTTTTTCACCAGAAGTAGCGCGCGACTGCTACGGTCGCAGGTTCGAATCCTGCCTCGGGCATGGATGTGTGTGATGTCCTTAGGTTAGTTAGGTTTAAGTAGTTCTAAGTTCTAGCGGACTGATGACCACAGCTGTTAAGTCCCATAGAGCTCAGAGCCATTTGAACCATTTTGAACCAGAAGTAGTCATAATAAACTGTTATGTACACGGGAAATAAAAAGGCGTGAACAGACTGAAATAACGGGATAGCGGGATAAAAATAAACGGTACGACTTGTGAAGTAACAGGTGCGTCATTTCGTCTATCACCTCCGATCGCTCGTACGACCACACGTAAGTGTGACAACCCACGCTCAAGAAGTAATTAGAGGCCCTGCCCACGCAAAACTTAACCTTCTTAAATAACGCTCTGAATCTAGACATTCTACGCTCAGTAACGAGGTATTGCAAATTGAAAAATTCGAGACGAACTTTCTGAAGCGAGGGGGAGGCATGTCTGAGGGCAGCATTCCTGGCGGACACTAAAAATTTGTCCAAGTTCTCTCTTGCCAGCCCCTGGAAGCCGAACTGTCTGTGTCTATGAGGGTAGACTGCAAGCTAGAGAAAAATATGACCGAGTTGCGGCAAACACGGAAGCTATCACAGTACAGGGGGATGACCAAACGCCCAAGTCTGCAATGAAAGCATAATGACGTTATGGAAACAGAGAGATAACATATTAGTGACAAAGCAGAGTTGCGCGGGAAAGGCCAGGTACGACACAACTGTAAGTATTCAGGTGTCGAGGCAGCAGAAAATAGCCTCTGCAAGGTGGAGTTGCGAAAGTCTGAAGTCACTAGGAGAGCTGATAGTGAGGGAAAAGGACACATGATGTCATAGACTTTCCCACCGCCAGAGAGCACACCGGAAGCGCCAGCATAAATATCCCACCCTTCGTAGCAAATGTAGGAATGTCAGGTGCTGATTGCCGACTGCTCAGTGCGTAGCCTCAGCTGCAGCTGTCAGTCAGAGGGGAGGCTACGGAGGTCGACCCTCAGCTCAGCTCGCTGTCTTCAATCAACGATACTGTGGAAGGATGCTGTGCTCCTGCCTGATGCACTGCCAACTTCCGAGGCCACATTAACGGACCACGGAGGCCGCCGTCACCCTGCACGACCTGGGAATTGTCCATCGTCCGACTTCGGTAGAGGGAGCAAAGCTGTTGGTCATTTCATTCCCGAGTCCAACACCAATGCTACTGTCTCCCGTTTCCTAAACGGAGCTGAGAGCCACCCCCTGCAAACCAGCAGGTGTATTAGGCCTACCTGGGGCGGAACTCCACAGTGCAAATCTTCGAGGTCCATGAGAGCAGTCTGGAGATCGATATGCAGAGCTAGAGGTCACTGCATTACACAGTCGACGTCCAAGCAGCTACACAACTATTAAATGCACTACCTGTACTCCTGTGAGTCGAGCATACGCCGGCTTTCATCCACTGGCGAGACACTCTTCTGCTGGCCAGCTCAGGACCTACGACCAACGTATCCGTTAGGTCAGTGCGGCGAAATTTGGCGTCAGCGGGCTATGGCAGCAAACGAGTGACGCGAGCGGCTTTCCTAACAGCGCCTCTTCGAGGTCGTTACCATATTGGGTGGACGCCAGACGACTGGAAAACCGTGACCCGGTCAGCTGAACTTCGATTTCAGTTCGTAAGGGCTGATGGCAGGGCTCAAATGTGGCGGAGACCCCACGAACCCATGGATCCTAGTTGTCAACAAGGCACAGAGCAAGCTGGTGGTGGCTTCATAGTGATGCAGACTGTGTTTACATGTAATTGACCGTGTCCTCTGGTGCAACTGAACCTATCATTGACTGGAAATGGTTGTTTTCGCAAAATAGGAAATCATTTGCAGCCATTCATGGACTTCATGTTCCCAAACGACGATAGAATTTTTATGGACGACAATGTGCTATGTCACCGGGCCAAAATTGTTGCGGTTGGTTTGAAGAACATTCTGGATAATTCGAATGAATTGTTTGGCTATCCATCGTACATTTGTGGGACATACACTCCTGGAAATGGAAAAAAGAACACATTGACACCGGTGTGTCAGACCCACCATACTTGCTCCGGACACTGCGAGAGGGCTGTACAAGCAATGATCACACGCACGGCACAGCGGACACACCAGGACCCGCGGTGTTGGCCGTCGAATGGCGCTAGCTGCGCAGCATTTGTGCACCGCCGCCGTCAGTGTCAGCCAGTTTGCCGTGGCATACGGAGCTCCATCGCAGTCTTTAACATTGGTAGCATGCCGCGACAGCGTGGACGTGAACCGTATGTGCAGTTGACGGACTTTGAGCGAGGGCGTATAGTGGGCATGCGGGAGGCCGGGTGGACGTACCGCCGAATTGCTCAACACGTGGGGCGTGAGGTCTCCACAGTACATCGATGTTGTCGCCAGTGGTCGGCGGAAGGTGCACGTGCCCGTCGACCTGGGACCGGACCGCAGCGACGCACGGATCCACGCCAAGACCGTAGGATCCTACGCAGTGCCGTAGGGGACCGCACCGCCACTTCCCAGCAAATTAGGGACACTGTTGCTCCTGGGGTATCGGCGAGGACCATTCGCAACCGTCTCCATGAAGCTGGGCTACGGTCCCGCACACCGTTAGGCCGTCTTCCGCTCACGCCCCAACATCGTGCAGCCCGCCTCCAGTGGTGTCGCGACAGGCGTGAATGGAGGGACGAATGGAGACGTGTCGTCTTCAGCGATGAGAGTAGCTTCTGCGTTGGTGCCAATGATGGTCGTATGCGTGTTTGGCGCCGTGCAGGTGAGCGCCACAATCAGGACTGCATACGACCGAGGCACACAGGGCCAACACCCGGCATCATGGTGTGGGGAGCGATCTCCTACACTGGCCGTACACCACTGGTGATCGTCGAGGGGACACCGAATAGTGCACGGTACATCCAAACCGTCATCGAACCCATCGTTCTACCATTCCTAGACCGGCAAGGGAACTTGCTGTTCCAACAGGACAATGCACGTCCGCATGTATCCCGTGCCACCCAACGTGCTCTAGAAGGTGTAAGTCAACTACCCTGGCCAGCAAGATCTCCGGATCTGTCCCCCATTGAGCATGTTTGGGACTGGATGAAGCGTCGTCTCACGCGGTCTGCACGTCCAGCACGAACGCTGGTCCAACTGAGGCGCCAGGTGGAAATGGCATGGCAAGCCGTTCCACAGGACTACATCCAGCATCTCTACGATCGTCTCCATGGGAGAATAGCAGCCTGCATTGCTGCGAAAGGTGGATATACACTGTACTAGTGCCGACATTATGCATGCTCTGTTGCCTGTGTCTATGTGCCTGTGGTTCTGTCAGTGTGATCATGTGATGTATCTGACCCCAGGAATGTGTCAATAAAGTTTCCCCTTCCTGGGACAATGAATTCACGGTGTTCTTATTTCAATTTCCAGGAGTGTAGTTTGGAGGTCAGTTCACGCACAAAATCCAGCACCGGCAACACTTTTGCAGTTAAGAATGGCTGTAGAGGCAGCATGGCAGAATTATTCTACGGACGAGTTCCAACGACTTGTTGAGTCTGCCTCGTCGATTTGCTATAGCACGCCGGGCAAAAGCAGCAATACATGTTGTGATACAGCTGATGTATTTGTATCTCTCCTTTTATAGTTGCCCTTGTCTTGCTTTAGTTTCTAGACAGGTTTTTTGGCAGTACCTACGTGCACGTGACCCCACGTACGCTGTGTCCTGTAAATTCTGGATATTTTCAGCGGCTTACGACTATTCGTGGCGGACATTAGGTGTCCTTGAGTGTTCCGATTGGGTTTGCAGATTACAGTGATATTTCGTTTCGCCAAGACCTTTCCTATGCCGTCAGGGAAACCTCGGATTTCGCCTGTAGATTGCTGTGATCTTCCATTGGTTGTCTCAGACTTCCTTTTATCTCAGGGAACGAATACTTCTTTTTCAGCACCGCGTTGTTGAGGCTCTGCAATTACGTGTCGATCGTCTCCGGTTGACAAACGTTGTATCCACTAATTTGTTTATAACATCTCGCTCTATATGATGGAGAAGACGACAGCTCCTACTGAAACTGATTTAGTGGCAAATAAAAATATAGTGTTGGCCATTATCCAATGGCTGATTTCGTTATCCAGTTAAATGTTCCATAGAATAACAGTGTGTAAGGGGTCCACAGGCCCTTACTATTAAAATTTGCGCTCACACAGGTCGACAGGGCAAATATCGAGTAGTGTGTGCAGGACGCGCGAGCTAGAGGGGATTCCCCGGAGTGCCGAGTGGACGGCTTGGGTAGATTCCCGCGAGGCGGGAATAACTGGGCGGAGAGCAGTGCGAGGTTAGTTGGGTAGAGTGCCGAGTCAAGGTGTGGTAGGTTCCCGCGAGGCGGGCATAGCTGTGCAAAAGCCAGCAGAAATTATTACCATTTACCGGCAAAGGGAGTGGCCAACGCCGTGGTTTAACCCCTTTGTATCAATATTATGCGGGAAAGTGAGAAAGTTTTATTATAAAGTGATTTCAGTGAGATTGAGTGCCGCTGCTATACTTCCGCGTCTACCGCGCCGGCATTAATTGGATTACAGTGATTGGATATTGCGTGTGACGATTAACGATAATTATAGAGACCTGTGATGAGATTAGCCGTCATTAACTATGTATTGACGAAGGCAGTGGCTGTCTCCTTATTTTTGTGCTTTGCTAAGAATATAGGTTTTGTTTATGAAACTGTGTTTGCTGTCCTCATTACCACCAAACCATACTTATTACCATATTTGTGAGGACAGTACGGAATGTAACACCTCCTGAGCAGTCCAATCCGATTGCTCGCCCATTAGGTACACGGTCACATTAATTAATTATCTAATTTTGGGCTGCTACTTAGGTCCGTGAATGAGCGGATAACTAAAAGAATAAAAGGACGTGTTATACACCTTGGCTTACCGTTGACAGGATTCGGACTAATGCAATTTTCGAACGCAGTGTTACACAGTTGGCTTATCGTGAAAAGAACAAGTGCAAATTTCGGACGAGAAATCTAAATTTTCAATGTGGAATCGGGACAGTGCATGAACGTTAAAATCGCGATAAGGAACAGTGCAATTTTTGAACAATACGAAGTAATAATATCGCAAGATTGTGACTAAACTGTTTTGCTGACTATATTAAACTATGTTGTAAAGTACAAATGCGAAAATCCGCGCGAAATCCTGTGAAAAGTGGATACTAAAGAAAGACACGTGTGAACAGTAAAATAGTGAGACGAGACAAGATTCCGTCATACAAGTTGTCAGAAAGGTATTTTGTGATAAAATGTTGACCGAAATTGCCCTTTGAACGGTGAAAATCGGACGGTTTCGTGTGGACCCATAAACTGGTATGCTGACGATAACGTATTGTGGCGACGCAATTAGTGAGTGACGTCACGCAGAGCCACGTAGCAGTCGCACCAAAGAGCTTCGATCCGCGAGGTGATTTCACACGACACCACGGCGAGCGACGCAACTTCGAGACAACGAGCGCAGTCCTGGCATCTAGCGGCCGAACTATGATCTACGCCCGCCTGCAGCGCCACGAAGCGACCGATGGGGAACTACGTCGCCTTCACGCGAGCTCCAGCGGCGGCCCAGCCACGCCCATCTTAAACGTCAAAACATCGCGACTCGCGGTAACGTCGGTTGGTGAGTGAAGACGACGGGTTAAAATAACAGTAAATTGCAGTGTGCAGTCTTCGCGATAAATAAACAATTCTTAACTGGTATTTACATTAGAAAAAATGCTAAATTGCAGTAAATTCAGAAGAGTTGCGAAACATACTCGGAAGTCTAGCATGTTTATTGGTGCACACTGCATTGTATAAATGACAATTGTTTTGAGGAATTTGCATTTATAGATTTTGTGAGAGTTGTGATTATCTTGTTTAAAATATTTTTACATAAATTGTGTATGTGAAAATTGTTTTTGGAAATGTAGGTTTGTGAGAGCTGTTATGTTCAGTACTCAGGCATGTTGTGTCATTGTGGGAACTAAATGAAAGGATTACAGGTACTGTTTGATTAGGTTCATGGTAATTAGGAGTGTTTTGGATTATTGGAGGTTATTTTGTATTACTTGCCTGGGCATTAAATATAAACCAAAAATGTCTTCTGAAGATAGGCAGGTCTGTGAGGCAATAATTGAAAGGAAAGGGGTAGGACAGAGAGACAGAGATGATTCAGGAATTAGTGATTGTGGATTGTCATTAGGAAGCCCATCAGCACATTCAACTAGTTACCCGGAGACACCGGGACAAACGATGAAAGATAAGCCAGTTTCAAGAGCGGCAGATCCGTGGTCGAGGTTGATGGAATGGCTGGAGGAGACTAGCGGATCAGTAGAGAAAAGTTTACAAAAAACTAACGCACCGTTAGAGAAGAAGTCACAGGAATTCAGGGAACCACTAAAGGAAGATTTACAAGAGATCACAACATCGAGCACAACGATGAAAGATAAGCTAGTTTCAAGGGCGGTAGATGCGTGGTCGAGGGTGATGGAAGTGCTAGAGGAGACTAACGAATCAGTAGAAAAATATCACGCCTCGTTTAAGAAAAGTTTACAAGAATTTAACGAATCATTAGAGAAGAGTTCGCAAAAAACAAGAGAATCGTTAAAGAAGCGTTTACGAGAAACTAACGCACCGTTAGAGGAGAATTCACAAGAAACGAGAGAATTACTAAAGGAAGATTTACAAGAAATCAAAACATCGAAAACGAAGATGGAAAATAATCTGAAGAAGGAAATGCAGGAGTTACCAGAACGACTGAAGGTGAATGTCGACGAGAAAGAAAATAAACTACAGACAAATATAGACCAGGTCCAGGGAGACGTGGAGAAGACAGAAGAAAAGTTAACAGAGAAGATAGAAGAAGATGTTGAAGAAAAGAGAACCGAATTGGGAGAAAAGATCACCGAAGTGACGCAGATGCAGAAACAATGCAACGACGTGGTTGAGAAGATAGAAGAAGATGTGGAAGAAAATGAAACCGATCGGGAGTGAGAGCTACGAGGACCAGAATAAACCTACTGAGACAGGACGATGGTGGAGACCTCAGAGAAGATCTACTAGAGGAAAGAAGTGAGATTCCCAAAGAACCCAGGTTACCCATGATAGGAATCAAGTTATGTGGGCTGAACATCGAAGCATTAGTTGATACAGGAAGTGAAGCATGTGCAATATCCAAAAGGTTATATGAACAGATACTAAAAGCGAAGGTTAACTTGCCTAGTTTCCCAGTGAGTGCAGTGAGGATCGTGAACACAGTAGGTGCAAAGAGCAAACCTATTAAAGAACAAGTATTAATTACATTCGAGATAGAGGAAGAAGAATATGAAGCAACATTTTTGGTAGTTATCGATTATTTTAGGGATAGATTGGTTAAATGAAGTTGATGCAGTAGTGAGTTTTGATGAAGGTACTATCAAAGTTAAAGGAAGAAAGGGCGAAGAAAAGAGGTTGAAATTTGCTGAGGGGAATGCGATCGAAGAAGAGGAAGAATTCAGAAGAATAAATTTGTGTCACGAAGAGGAACCCACCACGGGATACGGTGAAGAGGAACCAGTAGCAGAAGTGTTGATATACCTTGAGGGACTAGCACGAGAAGATAGACATAAAGAGGACAAGATCAGAAAAAAATTGGAGGAAATGACGCACCTAGATGAGGGGGCTAAGAAGAAATTAGCTGCAATATTATATAAGCATTGTAGAGTATTTTCTCAACGGCCAGGTATCATGCAAGGAGTGGAATGTAAATTAAAAATAAGGAACCATAAACCATTCAATATAAAACAGTATCCCATTCCCCAGGCAAAACGAAAAGCAGTAGATGAAGAAATACAGAGGATGATGGACCTTGGGGTTATCGAACGGGCCAATAGTCAATACAACAACCCCCTATTTGTTGTCGATAAGAAAGATGGAAAAGTAAGGATAGTTTTGGATGCCCGGACGGTGAACAAAATCATCGAACCGGAGAGGGACAAACCAGAAACCATAGAAGAACTGATTCAAAAATTCCGAGGAGCAAAGGTGCTGAGTAGTATCGATTTGACTGCTGGGTACTGGCAGATACCATTAGCCACAGAGTCTCGCCAGTATACAGCATTTACTTATGGAGGAAGGTGCTATCAATTTAGAGTGTTGCCATTTGGACTTAACGTATCAGTGTCTGAGTTTATAAGAGCGATGGATAAGATACTAGGTGAAGAGTTACTTAAAAAAGTCACTGTCTACGTGGATGATCTCTTGATAGCAAGCGAATCATGGGAAGAGCATTTGGATAGACTGGATGCAATCTTGGCAGCTTTTGAAACCGCGGGAGTAAATGTAAACCTGGATAAGTCGGAATTTGGCAAATCAAGGATAAAATTTCTGGGCCATATAATATCCGAGGAGGGTATCTATCCTGATCCTAGTAAATTGGAGGCTATTAGGAATTTTCCGGCTCCCCATAGTAAGAAACAGTTGCGAGCATTCTTTGGGGTGTGTGAGTTTTATAGGAAGTTTATCAAAGGACCCATGCTTAATGCACCGAATAGGAAGAGAATTGTTGAAGGAATGCTGGCCCAAAAGTCGTCAGTGTACAACACTTGAGAACCCACTACGATGCAGACCACTTAGTAATGGGAAAGGAACGTCGGAAGAAATTGCCAAGCATTCATGTAAATTGAACGAGACTTTGGAACGACCACTGAGTGACAACGTAATGGTATCTGCAATAAAAAGAAGATTGAATCAGAAAAGACAAGGAACCGTATCCAGGAGCCCAATTAAAGGTAGAGAGGCCTTAATGAAGATACTGGAGCAGTTGGAGTCTATTAGGTCACAGAAATACAAGCAAGCTAATGATCGAAACAGAGAAGGGAGTAATGACCCAAGGATTCATATTAATCATTCGTCTGATTTCCGAGGAAGAGGAGGAGGGACCAATAAACCGAATGACACTCCAGATGAGGTCCGGTCTAGAGTGAGGGCTATAATGACCCAAAATAAACATGCTAGGACATGGTTAGGACAATTAGCTGTAAAATGGACAATTGAAAGGAAAGGGTTTGTTTACATTTGTGCTTTGTGTTATATTACAGTTAGAGTTGCATATTTCATGTCAAAGACTATCTCAGAATGAATATAAAACTTGTAATAACTATGTTGTAATAATAATCCATATGTTCTGTATTTAGGTAAGGAATTTTTGAGTGTATATGTTGTGTATGTTTTCATTTTTGATATTGAACTATAGACGACTTGCTGGTTAAAATGAAAATTTGTAATTTTGAACAATGCCATTTATGTGATGTAATAACCTTTTTGTAGAAATTGTTGTGGAGGCAGCCCACTACCGGAGTCCAGGATTATTTTGACAAATTGTAAATTCATTAATGATTTGTATTGCATGTTTTGATTCAATGTAACTATGTTTTTAAATCCCTAGCCGATTCTTTTTCACCTGTGGTTCAAAAGAAGTTTTTGAGGGCGGGGATGTAAGGGGTCCACAGGCCCTTACTATTAAAATTTGCGCTCACACAGGTCGACAGGGCAAATATCGAGTAGTGTGTGCAGGACGCGCGAGCTAGAGGGGATTCCCCGGAGTGCCGAGTGGACGGCTTGGGTAGATTCCCGCGAGGCGGGAATAACTGGGCGGAGAGCAGTGCGAGGTTAGTTGGGTAGAGTGCCGAGTCAAGGTGTGGTAGGTTCCCGCGAGGCGGGCATAGCTGTGCAAAAGCCAGCAGAAATTATTACCATTTACCGGCAAAGGGAGTGGCCAACGCCGTGGTTTAACCCCTTTGTATCAATATTATGCGGGAAAGTGAGAAAGTTTTATTATAAAGTGATTTCAGTGAGATTGAGTGCCGCTGCTATACTTCCGCGTCTACCGCGCCGGCATTAATTGGATTACAGTGATTGGATATTGCGTGTGACGATTAACGATAATTATAGAGACCTGTGATGAGATTAGCCGTCATTAACTATGTATTGACGAAGGCAGTGGCTGTCTCCTTATTTTTGTGCTTTGCTAAGAATATAGGTTTTGTTTATGAAACTGTGTTTGCTGTCCTCATTACCACCAAACCATACTTATTACCATATTTGTGAGGACAGTACGGAATGTAACACCTCCTGAGCAGTCCAATCCGATTGCTCGCCCATTAGGTACACGGTCACATTAATTAATTATCTAATTTTGGGCTGCTACTTAGGTCCGTGAATGAGCGGATAACTAAAAGAATAAAAGGACGTGTTATACACCTTGGCTTACCGTTGACAGGATTCGGACTAATGCAATTTTCGAACGCAGTGTTACACAGTTGGCTTATCGTGAAAAGAACAAGTGCAAATTTCGGACGAGAAATCTAAATTTTCAATGTGGAATCGGGACAGTGCATGAACGTTAAAATCGCGATAAGGAACAGTGCAATTTTTGAACAATACGAAGTAATAATATCGCAAGATTGTGACTAAACTGTTTTGCTGGCTATATTAAACTATGTTGTAAAGTACAAATGCGAAAATCCGCGCGAAATCCTGTGAAAAGTGGATACTAAAGAAAGACACGTGTGAACAGTAAAATAGTGAGACGAGACAAGATTCCGTCATACAAGTTGTCAGAAAGGTATTTTGTGATAAAATGTTGACCGAAATTGCCCTTTGAACGGTGAAAATCGGACGGTTTCGTGTGGACCCATAAACTGGTATGCTGACGATAACGTATTGTGGCGACGCAATTAGTGAGTGACGTCACGCAGAGCCACGTAGCAGTCGCACCAAAGAGCTTCGATCCGCGAGGTGATTTCACACGACACCACGGCGAGCGACGCAACTTCGAGACAACGAGCGCAGTCCTGGCATCTAGCGGCCGAACTATGATCTACGCCCGCCTGCAGCGCCACGAAGCGACCGATGGGGAACTACGTCGCCTTCACGCGAGCTCCAGCGGCGGCCCAGCCACGCCCATCTTAAACGTCAAAACATCGCGACTCGCGGTAACGTCGGTTGGTGAGTGAAGACGACGGGTTAAAATAACAGTAAATTGCAGTGTGCAGTCTTCGCGATAAATAAACAATTCTTAACTGGTATTTACATTAGAAAAAATGCTAAATTGCAGTAAATTCAGAAGAGTTGCGAAACATACTCGGAAGTCTAGCATGTTTATTGGTGCACACTGCATTGTATAAATGACAATTGTTTTGAGGAATTTGCATTTATAGATTTTGTGAGAGTTGTGATTATCTTGTTTAAAATATTTTTACATAAATTGTGTATGTGAAAATTGTTTTTGGAAATGTAGGTTTGTGAGAGCTGTTATGTTCAGTACTCAGGCATGTTGTGTCATTGTGGGAACTAAATGAAAGGATTACAGGTACTGTTTGATTAGGTTCATGGTAATTAGGAGTGTTTTGGATTATTGGAGGTTATTTTGTATTACTTGCCTGGGCATTAAATATAAACCAAAAATGTCTTCTGAAGATAGGCAGGTCTGTGAGGCAATAATTGAAAGGAAAGGGGTAGGACAGAGAGACAGAGATGATTCAGGAATTAGTGATTGTGGATTGTCATTAGGAAGCCCATCAGCACATTCAACTAGTTACCCGGAGACACCGGGACAAACGATGAAAGATAAGCCAGTTTCAAGAGCGGCAGATCCGTGGTCGAGGTTGATGGAATGGCTGGAGGAGACTAGCGGATCAGTAGAGAAAAGTTTACAAAAAACTAACGCACCGTTAGAGAAGAAGTCACAGGAATTCAGGGAACCACTAAAGGAAGATTTACAAGAGATCACAACATCGAGCACAACGATGAAAGATAAGCTAGTTTCAAGGGCGGTAGATGCGTGGTCGAGGGTGATGGAAGTGCTAGAGGAGACTAACGAATCAGTAGAAAAATATCACGCCTCGTTTAAGAAAAGTTTACAAGAATTTAACGAATCATTAGAGAAGAGTTCGCAAAAAACAAGAGAATCGTTAAAGAAGCGTTTACGAGAAACTAACGCACCGTTAGAGGAGAATTCACAAGAAACGAGAGAATTACTAAAGGAAGATTTACAAGAAATCAAAACATCGAAAACGAAGATGGAAAATAATCTGAAGAAGGAAATGCAGGAGTTACCAGAACGACTGAAGGTGAACGTCGACGAGAAAGAAAATAAACTACAGACAAATATAGACCAGGTCCAGGGAGACGTGGAGAAGACAGAAGGAAAGTTAACAGAGAAGATAGAAGAAGATGTTGAAGAAAAGAGAACCGAATTGGGAGAAAAGATCACCGAAGTGACGCAGATGCAGAAACAATGCAACGACGTGGTTGAGAAGATAGAAGAAGATGTGGAAGAAAATGAAACCGATCGGGAGTGAGAGCTACGAGGACCAGAATAAACCTACTGAGACAGGACGATGGTGGAGACCTCAGAGAAGATCTACTAGAGGAAAGAAGTGAGATTCCCAAAGAACCCAGGTTACCCATGATAGGAATCAAGTTATGTGGGCTGAACATCGAAGCATTAGTTGATACAGGAAGTGAAGCATGTGCAATATCCAAAAGGTTATATGAACAGATACTAAAAGCGAAGGTTAACTTGCCTAGTTTCCCAGTGAGTGCAGTGAGGATCGTGAACACAGTAGGTGCAAAGAGCAAACCTATTAAAGAACAAGTATTAATTACATTCGAGATAGAGGAAGAAGAATATGAAGCAACATTTTTGGTAGTTATCGATTATTTTAGGGATAGATTGGTTAAATGAAGTTGATGCAGTAGTGAGTTTTGATGAAGGTACTATCAAAGTTAAAGGAAGAAAGGGCGAAGAAAAGAGGTTGAAATTTGCTGAGGGGAATGCGATCGAAGAAGAGGAAGAATTCAGAAGAATAAATTTGTGTCACGAAGAGGAACCCACCACGGGATACGGTGAAGAGGAACCAGTAGCAGAAGTGTTGATATACCTTGAGGGACTAGCACGAGAAGATAGACATAAAGAGGACAAGATCAGAAAAAAATTGGAGGAAATGACGCACCTAGATGAGGGGGCTAAGAAGAAATTAGCTGCAATATTATATAAGCATTGTAGAGTATTTTCTCAACGGCCAGGTATCATGCAAGGAGTGGAATGTAAATTAAAAATAAGGAACCATAAACCATTCAATATAAAACAGTATCCCATTCCCCAGGCAAAACGAAAAGCAGTAGATGAAGAAATACAGAGGATGATGGACCTTGGGGTTATCGAACGGGCCAATAGTCAATACAACAACCCCCTATTTGTTGTCGATAAGAAAGATGGAAAAGTAAGGATAGTTTTGGATGCCCGGACGGTGAACAAAATCATCGAACCGGAGAGGGACAAACCAGAAACCATAGAAGAACTGATTCAAAAATTCCGAGGAGCAAAGGTGCTGAGTAGTATCGATTTGACTGCTGGGTACTGGCAGATACCATTAGCCACAGAGTCTCGCCAGTATACAGCATTTACTTATGGAGGAAGGTGCTATCAATTTAGAGTGTTGCCATTTGGACTTAACGTATCAGTGTCTGAGTTTATAAGAGCGATGGATAAGATACTAGGTGAAGAGTTACTTAAAAAAGTCACTGTCTACGTGGATGATCTCTTGATAGCAAGCGAATCATGGGAAGAGCATTTGGATAGACTGGATGCAATCTTGGCAGCTTTTGAAACCGCGGGAGTAAATGTAAACCTGGATAAGTCGGAATTTGGCAAATCAAGGATAAAATTTCTGGGCCATATAATATCCGAGGAGGGTATCTATCCTGATCCTAGTAAATTGGAGGCTATTAGGAATTTTCCGGCTCCCCATAGTAAGAAACAGTTGCGAGCATTCTTTGGGGTGTGTGAGTTTTATAGGAAGTTTATCAAAGGACCCATGCTTAATGCACCGAATAGGAAGAGAATTGTTGAAGGAATGCTGGCCCAAAAGTCGTCAGTGTACAACACTTGAGAACCCACTACGATGCAGACCACTTAGTAATGGGAAAGGAACGTCGGAAGAAATTGCCAAGCATTCATGTAAATTGAACGAGACTTTGGAACGACCACTGAGTGACAACGTAATGGTATCTGCAATAAAAAGAAGATTGAATCAGAAAAGACAAGGAACCGTATCCAGGAGCCCAATTAAAGGTAGAGAGGCCTTAATGAAGATACTGGAGCAGTTGGAGTCTATTAGGTCACAGAAATACAAGCAAGCTAATGATCGAAACAGAGAAGGGAGTAATGACCCAAGGATTCATATTAATCATTCGTCTGATTTCCGAGGAAGAGGAGGAGGGACCAATAAACCGAATGACACTCCAGATGAGGTCCGGTCTAGAGTGAGGGCTATAATGACCCAAAATAAACATGCTAGGACATGGTTAGGACAATTAGCTGTAAAATGGACAATTGAAAGGAAAGGGTTTGTTTACATTTGTGCTTTGTGTTATATTACAGTTAGAGTTGCATATTTCATGTCAAAGACTATCTCAGAATGAATATAAAACTTGTAATAACTATGTTGTAATAATAATCCATATGTTCTGTATTTAGGTAAGGAATTTTTGAGTGTATATGTTGTGTATGTTTTCATTTTTGATATTGAACTATAGACGACTTGCTGGTTAAAATGAAAATTTGTAATTTTGAACAATGCCATTTATGTGATGTAATAACCTTTTTGTAGAAATTGTTGTGGAGGCAGCCCACTACCGGAGTCCAGGATTATTTTGACAAATTGTAAATTCATTAATGATTTGTATTGCATGTTTTGATTCAATGTAACTATGTTTTTAAATCCCTAGCCGATTCTTTTTCACCTGTGGTTCAAAAGAAGTTTTTGAGGGCGGGGATGTAAGGGGTCCACAGGCCCTTACTATTAAAATTTGCGCTCACACAGGTCGACAGGGCAAATATCGAGTAGTGTGTGCAGGACGCGCGAGCTAGAGGGGATTCCCCGGAGTGCCGAGTGGACGGCTTGGGTAGATTCCCGCGAGGCGGGAATAACTGGGCGGAGAGCAGTGCGAGGTTAGTTGGGTAGAGTGCCGAGTCAAGGTGTGGTAGGTTCCCGCGAGGCGGGCATAGCTGTGCAAAAGCCAGCAGAAATTATTACCATTTACCGGCAAAGGGAGTGGCCAACGCCGTGGTTTAACCCCTTTGTATCAATATTATGCGGGAAAGTGAGAAAGTTTTATTATAAAGTGATTTCAGTGAGATTGAGTGCCGCTGCTATACTTCCGCGTCTACCGCGCCGGCATTAATTGGATTACAGTGATTGGATATTGCGTGTGACGATTAACGATAATTATAGAGACCTGTGATGAGATTAGCCGTCATTAACTATGTATTGACGAAGGCAGTGGCTGTCTCCTTATTTTTGTGCTTTGCTAAGAATATAGGTTTTGTTTATGAAACTGTGTTTGCTGTCCTCATTACCACCAAACCATACTTATTACCATATTTGTGAGGACAGTACGGAATGTAACACCTCCTGAGCAGTCCAATCCGATTGCTCGCCCATTAGGTACACGGTCACATTAATTAATTATCTAATTTTGGGCTGCTACTTAGGTCCGTGAATGAGCGGATAACTAAAAGAATAAAAGGACGTGTTATACACCTTGGCTTACCGTTGACAGGATTCGGACTAATGCAATTTTCGAACGCAGTGTTACACAGTTGGCTTATCGTGAAAAGAACAAGTGCAAATTTCGGACGAGAAATCTAAATTTTCAATGTGGAATCGGGACAGTGCATGAACGTTAAAATCGCGATAAGGAACAGTGCAATTTTTGAACAATACGAAGTAATAATATCGCAAGATTGTGACTAAACTGTTTTGCTGGCTATATTAAACTATGTTGTAAAGTACAAATGCGAAAATCCGCGCGAAATCCTGTGAAAAGTGGATACTAAAGAAAGACACGTGTGAACAGTAAAATAGTGAGACGAGACAAGATTCCGTCATACAAGTTGTCAGAAAGGTATTTTGTGATAAAATGTTGACCGAAATTGCCCTTTGAACGGTGAAAATCGGACGGTTTCGTGTGGACCCATAAACTGGTATGCTGACGATAACGTATTGTGGCGACGCAATTAGTGAGTGACGTCACGCAGAGCCACGTAGCAGTCGCACCAAAGAGCTTCGATCCGCGAGGTGATTTCACACGACACCACGGCGAGCGACGCAACTTCGAGACAACGAGCGCAGTCCTGGCATCTAGCGGCCGAACTATGATCTACGCCCGCCTGCAGCGCCACGAAGCGACCGACGGGGAACTACGTCGCCTTCACGCGAGCTCCAGCGGCGGCCCAGCCACGCCCATCTTAAACGTCAAAACATCGCGACTCGCGGTAACGTCGGTTGGTGAGTGAAGACGACGGGTTAAAATAACAGTAAATTGCAGTGTGCAGTCTTCGCGATAAATAAACAATTCTTAACTGGTATTTACATTAGAAAAAATGCTAAATTGCAGTAAATTCAGAAGAGTTGCGAAACATACTCGGAAGTCTAGCATGCTTATTGGTGCACACTGCATTGTATAAATGACAATTGTTTTGAGGAATTTGCATTTATAGATTTTGTGAGAGTTGTGATTATCTTGTTTAAAATATTTTTACATAAATTGTGTATGTGAAAATTGTTTTTGGAAATGTAGGTTTGTGAGAGCTGTTATGTTCAGTACTCAGGCATGTTGTGTCATTGTGGGAACTAAATGAAAGGATTACAGGTACTGTTTGATTAGGTTCATGGTAATTAGGAGTGTTTTGGATTATTGGAGGTTATTTTGTATTACTTGCCTGGGCATTAAATATAAACCAAAAATGTCTTCTGAAGATAGGCAGGTCTGTGAGGCAATAATTGAAAGGAAAGGGGTAGGACAGAGAGACAGAGATGATTCAGGAATTAGTGATTGTGGATTGTCATTAGGAAGCCCATCAGCACATTCAACTAGTTACCCGGAGACACCGGGACAAACGATGAAAGATAAGCCAGTTTCAAGAGCGGCAGATCCGTGGTCGAGGTTGATGGAATGGCTGGAGGAGACTAGCGGATCAGTAGAGAAAAGTTTACAAAAAACTAACGCACCGTTAGAGAAGAAGTCACAGGAATTCAGGGAACCACTAAAGGAAGATTTACAAGAGATCACAACATCGAGCACAACGATGAAAGATAAGCTAGTTTCAAGGGCGGTAGATGCGTGGTCGAGGGTGATGGAAGTGCTAGAGGAGACTAACGAATCAGTAGAAAAATATCACGCCTCGTTTAAGAAAAGTTTACAAGAATTTAACGAATCATTAGAGAAGAGTTCGCAAAAAACAAGAGAATCGTTAAAGAAGCGTTTACGAGAAACTAACGCACCGTTAGAGGAGAATTCACAAGAAACGAGAGAATTACTAAAGGAAGATTTACAAGAAATCAAAACATCGAAAACGAAGATGGAAAATAATCTGAAGAAGGAAATGCAGGAGTTACCAGAACGACTGAAGGTGAACGTCGACGAGAAAGAAAATAAACTACAGACAAATATAGACCAGGTCCAGGGAGACGTGGAGAAGACAGAAGGAAAGTTAACAGAGAAGATAGAAGAAGATGTTGAAGAAAAGAGAACCGAATTGGGAGAAAAGATCACCGAAGTGACGCAGATGCAGAAACAATGCAACGACGTGGTTGAGAAGATAGAAGAAGATGTGGAAGAAAATGAAACCGATCGGGAGTGAGAGCTATGAGGACCAGAATAAACCTACTGAGACAGGACGATGGTGGAGACCTCAGAGAAGATCTACTAGAGGAAAGAAGTGAGATTCCCAAAGAACCCAGGTTACCCATGATAGGAATCAAGTTATGTGGGCTGAACATCGAAGCATTAGTTGATACAGGAAGTGAAGCATGTGCAATATCCAAAAGGTTATATGAACAGATACTAAAAGCGAAGGTTAACTTGCCTAGTTTCCCAGTGAGTGCAGTGAGGATCGTGAACACAGTAGGTGCAAAGAGCAAACCTATTAAAGAACAAGTATTAATTACATTCGAGATAGAGGAAGAAGAATATGAAGCAACATTTTTGGTAGTTATCGATTATTTTAGGGATAGATTGGTTAAATGAAGTTGATGCAGTAGTGAGTTTTGATGAAGGTACTATCAAAGTTAAAGGAAGAAAGGGCGAAGAAAAGAGGTTGAAATTTGCTGAGGGGAATGCGATCGAAGAAGAGGAAGAATTCAGAAGAATAAATTTGTGTCACGAAGAGGAACCCACCACGGGATACGGTGAAGAGGAACCAGTAGCAGAAGTGTTGATATACCTTGAGGGACTAGCACGAGAAGATAGACATAAAGAGGACAAGATCAGAAAAAAATTGGAGGAAATGACGCACCTAGATGAGGGGGCTAAGAAGAAATTAGCTGCAATATTATATAAGCATTGTAGAGTATTTTCTCAACGGCCAGGTATCATGCAAGGAGTGGAATGTAAATTAAAAATAAGGAACCATAAACCATTCAATATAAAACAGTATCCCATTCCCCAGGCAAAACGAAAAGCAGTAGATGAAGAAATACAGAGGATGATGGACCTTGGGGTTATCGAACGGGCCAATAGTCAATACAACAACCCCCTATTTGTTGTCGATAAGAAAGATGGAAAAGTAAGGATAGTTTTGGATGCCCGGACGGTGAACAAAATCATCGAACCGGAGAGGGACAAACCAGAAACCATAGAAGAACTGATTCAAAAATTCCGAGGAGCAAAGGTGCTGAGTAGTATCGATTTGACTGCTGGGTACTGGCAGATACCATTAGCCACAGAGTCTCGCCAGTATACAGCATTTACTTATGGAGGAAGGTGCTATCAATTTAGAGTGTTGCCATTTGGACTTAACGTATCAGTGTCTGAGTTTATAAGAGCGATGGATAAGATACTAGGTGAAGAGTTACTTAAAAAAGTCACTGTCTACGTGGATGATCTCTTGATAGCAAGCGAATCATGGGAAGAGCATTTGGATAGACTGGATGCAATCTTGGCAGCTTTTGAAACCGCGGGAGTAAATGTAAACCTGGATAAGTCGGAATTTGGCAAATCAAGGATAAAATTTCTGGGCCATATAATATCCGAGGAGGGTATCTATCCTGATCCTAGTAAATTGGAGGCTATTAGGAATTTTCCGGCTCCCCATAGTAAGAAACAGTTGCGAGCATTCTTTGGGGTGTGTGAGTTTTATAGGAAGTTTATCAAAGGACCCATGCTTAATGCACCGAATAGGAAGAGAATTGTTGAAGGAATGCTGGCCCAAAAGTCGTCAGTGTACAACACTTGAGAACCCACTACGATGCAGACCACTTAGTAATGGGAAAGGAACGTCGGAAGAAATTGCCAAGCATTCATGTAAATTGAACGAGACTTTGGAACGACCACTGAGTGACAACGTAATGGTATCTGCAATAAAAAGAAGATTGAATCAGAAAAGACAAGGAACCGTATCCAGGAGCCCAATTAAAGGTAGAGAGGCCTTAATGAAGATACTGGAGCAGTTGGAGTCTATTAGGTCACAGAAATACAAGCAAGCTAATGATCGAAACAGAGAAGGGAGTAATGACCCAAGGATTCATATTAATCATTCGTCTGATTTCCGAGGAAGAGGAGGAGGGACCAATAAACCGAATGACACTCCAGATGAGGTCCGGTCTAGAGTGAGGGCTATAATGACCCAAAATAAACATGCTAGGACATGGTTAGGACAATTAGCTGTAAAATGGACAATTGAAAGGAAAGGGTTTGTTTACATTTGTGCTTTGTGTTATATTACAGTTAGAGTTGCATATTTCATGTCAAAGACTATCTCAGAATGAATATAAAACTTGTAATAACTATGTTGTAATAATAATCCATATGTTCTGTATTTAGGTAAGGAATTTTTGAGTGTATATGTTGTGTATGTTTTCATTTTTGATATTGAACTATAGACGACTTGCTGGTTAAAATGAAAATTTGTAATTTTGAACAATGCCATTTATGTGATGTAATAACCTTTTTGTAGAAATTGTTGTGGAGGCAGCCCACTACCGGAGTCCAGGATTATTTTGACAAATTGTAAATTCATTAATGATTTGTATTGCATGTTTTGATTCAATGTAACTATGTTTTTAAATCCCTAGCCGATTCTTTTTCACCTGTGGTTCAAAAGAAGTTTTTGAGGGCGGGGATGTAAGGGGTCCACAGGCCCTTACTATTAAAATTTGCGCTCACACAGGTCGACAGGGCAAATATCGAGTAGTGTGTGCAGGACGCGCGAGCTAGAGGGGATTCCCCGGAGTGCCGAGTGGACGGCTTGGGTAGATTCCCGCGAGGCGGGAATAACTGGGCGGAGAGCAGTGCGAGGTTAGTTGGGTAGAGTGCCGAGTCAAGGTGTGGTAGGTTCCCGCGAGGCGGGCATAGCTGTGCAAAAGCCAGCAGAAATTATTACCATTTACCGGCAAAGGGAGTGGCCAACGCCGTGGTTTAACCCCTTTGTATCAATATTATGCGGGAAAGTGAGAAAGTTTTATTATAAAGTGATTTCAGTGAGATTGAGTGCCGCTGCTATACTTCCGCGTCTACCGCGCCGGCATTAATTGGATTACAGTGATTGGATATTGCGTGTGACGATTAACGATAATTATAGAGACCTGTGATGAGATTAGCCGTCATTAACTATGTATTGACGAAGGCAGTGGCTGTCTCCTTATTTTTGTGCTTTGCTAAGAATATAGGTTTTGTTTATGAAACTGTGTTTGCTGTCCTCATTACCACCAAACCATACTTATTACCATATTTGTGAGGACAGTACGGAATGTAACACCTCCTGAGCAGTCCAATCCGATTGCTCGCCCATTAGGTACACGGTCACATTAATTAATTATCTAATTTTGGGCTGCTACTTAGGTCCGTGAACGAGCGGATAACTAAAATATACAAAAGGACGTGTTACAAGTGTCCCACGAGACCGAAACTGGTTGTTGATTTATCAATAAATTAATCGCAATTGTAGTGCTCTTGTGTGAAATATTCTCGGTACTGTTGCCATCTCAATTTAGACTAAACTGTTGTCATTCTGCCTCAGAACGTGAAGATGTCTTTGATGCCCGTGGCTTCCTTTAGAACGCAAAAAGCTCACTGGTTTTATCTGCAACATCTCAGCAATGAGAGAACATGTCCACTTACTACAACGATTACATCCACTTGCCCCGTTAAAGTTACTGTTCACATTCTGAACTCCACGTTCTCTGTAATGTGTAACTATATACAGAAAAGGCTTAAGAGTTATTTTCCAATCAATAAATGCGATAAAAGAGTTGCAGCGCCCTGTTAAGTTCAGTCTTGACCTCTGGGTTCTGGGATTTGCAACAACCCTTGTCACACTTGGTGAGCATTCCTTCATGTGTTTGATTAAATGAAACACTTGTCCTTTGAATCATACCACTGAGTGGCCGTGGAGATAATAATGTTCATAGACGCCGACAGACTACAGGGAAACACTCTCAGCTTTACGTTCCAATGGACTCCGCTAGTGTAAAAACTCAGTCTCTGGTACCATGAAGATGGACATTTAAAAAGAATATAATGAAGTTTATGCTCGACCATTTGTGCTAATGTAGCACAGCAAGGATACTGTCATATTCTAATCTCTCCTTTCAGAAGTATGAAGCATACAATACGTCGCAGGGAAATGTTAGAAAATCGCTACATATTTTCTCTTTGCCAAGTGGTCATTAACTTTATGTAGGCTCTCAGACTGAATCTTTGTCGTCTTCGGATACGACTCGCAGATTGCCAAGAATTACTATAAAATCTATCACGTCCTTATGAATCTCCCCTTGCTTTCTCTTTCGGTTGAAGGATATTGAAGGTAAATGCATTTAGCCGAAAATGAGATACGAATTGGTGTAAAACATTACATTCGCACATTGCTTATTCATTACGTATCTTGAGTGAATGAAACGTACTTATCGAACAAAAGATGACATTAAATGCCAGTGAAGCGCAAGATTCTAAATCTATGTGTAGTGTGCTACGTATTCGCGTTGTTATCTGGAGAGGCAGTTACTAGAGACAACATACCCTCAGTTTAGTTATGGAAGTGGAAATAAACCGAAGTTTTCGTGATATATTTTAGAGATTGCTTTTCACAATAAGTTAGGAGTAAATTATTTTACATTTATGCCGTGAGCTGCCATATAGGACAGGTAATTAGGTTGGTGCAAAAGTTCGTAGCGTCTTTGTTTCGCATGTTGGTATTCCGTTTGCTATGGATTTATTTATCGTTTGTCGTTTTTTATTCGTTGTTCACTGTTGCTATGTGCGTTTAAATGTCGTCATTTTGTCATTTAGAGAGACGCTTTGGATGCCAGAAAGTGGGGTGCCAAGTGGAGGATTAGGAATATTTCAGACATATTTTTCTGTTTGAATGGCTCTGAGCACTATGGGACTCAACTTCTGAGGTCATTAGTCCCCTAGAACTTAGAACTAGTTAAACCTAACTAACCTAAGGACATCACAAACATCCATGCCCGAGGCAGGATTCGAACCTGCGACCGTAGCGGTCTTGCGGTTCCAGACTGCAGCGCCTTTAACCGCACGGCCACTTCGGCCGGCCATTTCTGTTTGAGTTCAGTAGAGGGCTGACAGCAGTGGAGCCAGGAGGAAACATTTGCGTTCTACAGGGTATAAGCCATCGTATAGACCAAGGCAAGAAACAGATTTTCTCGTTTTAAGGAGGATCGTTTTGACAAAAGTGACTCTCCAGGTTCAGGAAGACTTTCGAGATTTGATGAAGATCGTTTAAACGCTGATAACGCTCACCAGCATTCTGCTAGACGGGTAAAACCACTATACAGCAGTTGGGTTGGGAAGTCATTTCATACCCACCTTATTCACCTGATGTCTAAAATGCTCACACAGCCATGTCATATCGTCGGAGAAGATATTATAGGAAGCAGAGAATGCCCATATATAAAACCGTTGATACTTTCGGTTTTGTTCCTAATAATGTTGTTCAAGAAGAGCTTCTGAGTGGTCCTATTACATTTGTAGGATGCAAATTTATTTTATTTTATTTTATGATTTAGAACAAAGTACTACACATTGATCTTGTCAAAAGCCGAGAAGCGATTCTTCTTGGTGTTTTAGCTCTCAGGGGCACTCTGGGATGCTCTCTGGGGCACTCTCGGATGCTCTCTGGGAGCAACCTTCAAGGAACTTCCTTTTTGGACAAAAACGCGTTCCGAAAATGACTCGACAAGTTCTCCACTTCAAACCCACGTAATTTCTACATTTACTGCATCGAAAACTTACCCCAGCTTTGGCAGATTGTTGTAAATAGTGAAGGAGAATATATTATTGGTGACTAATGTCTCTTTCACGTGTATCTGTAGCATTTATTAAATTTATGAAAAAACGCTGCGAAATTATGAACCAACCCATATCTCTTGTCTGTGCCTTTGAATGCGTATGCACAAATAGGCTGCAATGTATTTTACTATGCGAAAGAATACATAATTCTTCATGTGGCACTTTGTTGGTATCCATTTTTCATACAAGAAACACGACAGTTTTCGGAATACAGAATAAACGAATAGACTGTTTACGTTTGAAAATGCAGTAATTCACGGAATAATGTAGGTAGAGAGGTAAAATTTGACATGCATGGCTGAATTGGCAGGAAGTTTCATCGAAACAAAAAACAGGTGTAAAAGCCGGCGAAGACAGGCAAACGTCAGTGATAGCGCATGATAATCGTCCGTGTGGCGTGATGCTACAGAAGCGCTTAATCCCAACCGGCCTGATAAACACCTGCTGGAACGTACGAATTTTATGCAAGATGGCACTCTACGTGTTTGTGCACGTCGTTTGGATCGCGTGCTTAGCCGCCACTTCCTCAGGCTTGGCCTCCCAGGTCCCCAGACATCAATAGGCATCATTATTGATTGTGGGGTTACCTCATATCGCAAGTCTACCGCGATCGTCCGACCTCATTAGGGATGCTAAAAGATAAAATCTGAAAACAATTTCTTACAATACCTACTGATATACTGGACAGGGCTGTTCACAACATTACTGTCGAATGACAGCCGATATGTTGAGCACTGGCTCTGAACAACATTGTGTTTACTAATAATCAGTTGTTATGCTACTGAAAATTATTGCTTTCGTATAGTATGAAGCACCGACAGTTGATCATTTTGTACATATTTTTGGTTCAATAATATCTCATGTCATTTCAAGAATGTGTCATTTTTCATCTCTCTACCTACACTATTCATCGAAGTTTTGAAGTTTCAAATGTTAACGGTCTTTTGGGTCACCCCGTGCATATCCCGCCAGCATCATATACATCCACTAAACAAATCACATCCACACCGATTCAGTGCATGGACAACTGATGACTTCCGTTATCCTGCTATCCCACTTTACCAGATAGATATAATACCATCAAGTATGCACTAATCTTTTTTTTGTATTTGTTTTGCGTTACATACGAAGCCCGTCCTACATGTGTACCACCAGAAACTGAGGTCCACTAAA